>NW_023425515.1:51348390-52623390 GCF_014108245.1 Pipistrellus kuhlii | reverse complement strand
GATCCCAAGGCTGATCTTAACTGGCTAGGAGAAGGGTAATGGTAAACCCTTACAAACTCTGGCTTAAAAAAAGATAGATCTTTGAGTTATATTTCATATCCTTTCCAGCTAATACCTGAGTTATCAGTTAATGTATCTCCCAGAAATTCAAACAACCGACAAAACTGTTTACATTTGGTTCTCTTCTGTATTTGTTAAGGAGTTTTGTAGAAGATGACCATTGGGATTCCTGGGGTACTATTGCATTGGTATCTGACTCCCTTACCATTAGAGACTAGACTCTCTAATTAGAAAGGGGAGTGTTATATGTAGTCCTCCATGTATGCTTCTCTCCTCTGAAAGCTCCTTGTGTGCCTTATTTTTGAAATTTGTGTGTTCTTTACTATAGTAAGAGCTGCCACTTATTGATCGCGTAGTATATGCTAGCCACTGCGCTAAGTACTTAACATACATTATCACATTAATTCTCCAATGTTCCATCAGAAATCCTGAGCTATGCTCTCTCTGTTTAGCAATGAGCTCATCTGTTCCAATGGCTTCAACTGTCACCATCACACTTAATCTGGATATCCACATTATCACATCCACAGCGAAAGCTCAGTCAGTGTTTCCCCATGGGTGACTTGCTACGCATGCCCTCTAATTCAATATCTTAGCATTCCTTTCTGTTCTCTTCTCCCATCTTCTTTCTCTGTGTATTACATCTTCACCTCAGCCATCACTGATTTTCTTCCCTCTCTTTATGGCAGTGCTACTTCAGATGTCCTCACCTCACATATGAATTATTGCAACTCACTACAGGCACTTTGCTCTTTAATGCTTTCTGCTACCACCCTTGGCCAATCTTTTACCCACCATCTTCTCATGTTACTTCAGTTGCCACCATCTCACTTAGTTAAGTCCACATCCCTAGTCTGGCCCTTCTTATTTAACTCTAACCACACCACCTCTTTTTCCCCCTCCCCAATATGGTGTCTCTGCCCTTGTCAAGCCCAGGGTCTTTTTGCACCTTCACCTCCAGATCTCTGCTCATGAGCTTGTCTTTTTATAGAGTTTTCTCCCCTTTTCTGAATTCAATATTATATTAGTTTCATGTGTACAGCACAAACAATTATATATATATATATAATTTACAAAGTGATCCCTCCTATAATTCAAGTACCTTCCATTTATTTTTTAGATGGAAAATCCAAAGCTCAGAGAAGTTGAACAATTTTCCTCAGGTTGTACTGCAAATGATTGCTCTGAGTTTAAATCTATTCTCCTGGTCCTCAAGAGAGTCTTTTAGTTCCTTAACCACCCTGCTTGTCTCTGAATCAGATGAACATAGGGTGGAATCATAGATGGAAACTTAGACTCCACTTGTGTAGCACCTGCCTGATGATAAAATACTACCAGACATCATTAGCCCTCAAAGACTGTCTCTCCTTAACCTAGACCCCAGCCATTTTTAACATGTCCAGCCAAATTAATTTGCAAAATACGGTTTAATTTTTAATAGCTTTTTATCTGTAATCCCTTCAAGAAAACTTATAATAAAAAACCTGATAGTGGGATGCCCACAATTTGTTTCAAAGTTATTGAAATTCTTCATTCAAATTCAATCATATGGGCATTGTTCCTAATTGTTCTATGCTTGTACTTTAAGCTGCACCCAAAGTTCCAGCACTGGTTTTATTTTTTTAAAGATTCTAAAAAAGGATAAGATAACATATGTTCAAGCTGAGAAAGCTACTAGGATGCCAATAGTATGTTTCTATAAATTTTTTATTATAGATTTCTTATGCAAATAGAATTTCTCTGGATCCTGGCTAGCGTTAGTTTTAAATGATGACATGGCCTTTAGTTCAAACAAATATCAAATATTACTAGACCCTTATTCAAAGTCTTTCTTAGGGGTCCTCAGAGATCAGATCTGGATTTGTGATTTTGCTGTTAACTTGATGAATAACCAATAGATGTCTTTCTCCATTTCTGTTTTCTTCTCCAAAGAATGAAGGTAGCAACTATCTCTATTCTTTCAGCAATATCAAAGATGTTGTGAACAGTATTTACAAAGAGTTTATATTTGATTATATAACAATCTAGTGAATATGATCACAGCATGACAATAGCTAAGTTTTACTGCACGTACATACAATGGGCCATTTTCTTTGCTCATTGTAATCAGCCTCCTTATTTGTCATTGCCATCTTCATTTTAGTCTGAAAGATTTTCAGAAACATAAACATGAAAATTGATTCAGACTAGCAACACTCATGGCCTTGACAGATCTTTAAAGAGAATTACAAACTAGATAGTTGTAAAAATATGCCTCTGGAAAAAAAAAAATATTTTCTTGGGTTTTAGTCTTTCAGCTCCAGAGGCTAGTTGCTATTAGTAGCGGAAGATACATCAACCTCATTCCAAACTCTCCAAGCCATAATGAAAAGCTAAAAATCTGTGGTGAATGCAGCAACTTCTTTCCACTCTTTTCCCAGTAAAAGAAAACCACATATTATACCACAAACCAGACACCATTAACCCCTCATTCTTTTATTTATTTATTATTTTACAAATATATTTTTATTAATTTTAGAGAGGAAGGGAGAGGGAGAGATATATATAAATGTCCATTATGAGAGGAATTGATTGGTGGCCTCCTTCACACCCTCTACTAAGTAAGAATCAAGCCCACAACCCAGGCATGTGCCCTGACCAGAATCAAACCGTGACCTCCTGGTTCATAGGTCAACCACTGAGACACATCGACCAGGCTCTTTCTTTTATTAATTCAGCACCTACAGTGTGTAAAATATTCTTTGCAGTTATGGGGGGGTGGGGAAGAAGATTCAAAACTAAATAAGACATAGTCTCTGCCCTCTAGGTATTCACAATCCAACACAAATTTTTGCACTACCAATGCCATAGTTAATGTTTTATGTCTGATAATGGAATTATGTTTCTACCTTTCTTTCTTTTTACACATCAAATGGTATAAAAAGCTTCAGACGAGTGTTTTAGAAACTTGGGTGTTAAGACTGGCTCTGCCACTGACCAGCTTGTTTGTCCTTAACAAGTCAGTTTATTTTTCTGGGGTCAGAGTCCTCATCTGTAAAATTCTAAGCTTAAAGTCCTACTCACTCCTGTGACATCCATCAGCTATTGTTAGAGGATCTACTATATCCAGGCACTGATCGAGTTACTTGGGTTACCTTAATGACCTAAATAAGCGCACATTCCTGCTCTTCTATTATCAGCTGGAAGACAGACACCAAACAACATAATAATAAATTACATAACACATTAGAAGTTTGTAGTGCTTTAGAATAAAGAGCATAAGAGAAGGGGTTCAGGGTGGGGAGTGATCAGGTGGGATTGAGAACATGCCATTTAAATGACAACTTGTTCAGTGAACTGTCAGAGTACTTTCTCCTACATGGTGAAGAAAAATGAATTAGAGAAGTGCTGGAGTGAAGACCACAGAGATGGCACAATCTTCCCCTTCTTTGCTCTTTCCTTTCCTTGCAGTTGAAATTATATGATCTAGAATTTCTCTGTCCAATATAGTAGACACTAGCCATATGTGGCTATTGAGCTCTTGAAATGTGGCTGGTCCAAATTAAGATATTCTGCAACTGTAAAATATAAACCAGATTTCAAAGAATATAAAATATGTCATTAATGTTTTCATATTGATTGCATGCTAGGCTAAATAAAATATATATTTAAAATGCATTTAAGTTGTTTATTTTTACTTTTTAAATATGGCTACCAGAAAATTCAAAATTATTCATGTAGTTGACATTATATTTCTATTGAGCAGCGCATATCCAGAAATTGAAATGGGGTTTTTGCTATTAGAGCAAATGTCAGTCTTGCCTCGCTAGGTAAGTCATCTCTCATTTTGCTGAATGTCTTTCCTCTGGCATTTCTGAAAAGTCTTCTCCCAGTGGCCTCTGGGTCAAGGAATGCCATCACAGGGCTCATATTTCTAGAATGCATGGTCCTTTAGGGATATATATAAGTGACTGCAATGACTGAATGACCTGACCAACCAGAATGACCAGAACAACTGGTTGACCAGTTGCTATGATGTGCCCTGACCACCAGGGGACAGATGCTCAACATAGGAGCTGCCCCCTGGTAGTCAATGTGCTACCATAGCCATCCTCCCACAGTTGGTTGGTGTCTGGCATTTGTAACTTCTGTGCCCAGCTATTGACCATCGCCTCCCCTCTCAACCCTGCAGAGCCCTAGGCTGGAACAGGGAACTAGGGATGGGTGGCGGGGACACAGCCCCTTTCCCAGAGGGAACAAAGGCTGGCTTCCCCCTCAGGGTTAGCTGCTAACCTCCCATACCCCATCCGTCACCCCTGGCTGGTAGGCCCCAATTGGCCTGCAGTCCCTCCTCCATCCCTCTCCCCGGCAACAGCCCTGATGGTCTGGCTCTGATTAGCCCTAATCACCAGCCAGGCCTAAGGACCCCACCCATGCATGAATTTGTGCACCGGGCCTCTAGTTAAGATATAATTTGGGAGAAATGGGAGGAAAAGAAATTTAAGTTATAGGATAAGGCATGTTTTAGAAACTGTAAGACAGGACATTTTGGTTTGCTTGTTATGTTAATTAGAGTGAGTTACTTCTGTCTTTGATCTTAATTCTGAACTTGATGACAGAAAATGTTGGCTGTCACAAGTGGTAAATGAGGGTAATGCTGGTATAAAATAGAAACATTTTGTCCAAAACACAGCTAATCTCAGAGGTCAACAAACTTTGGAATGTCAAACTTAAAATTAGGATAAAGACCTTTGTAAAATACAGGGACTTTTTCTCCTCCTCCTCCTTCTCCTCCTTCTCCTCCTCCTCCTCCTCCTCCTCCTCCTCCTCCTCCTCCTCTTCCTCCTCCTCCTCCTCCTTCAGAAAGTGATGGTATAACAGGAGATCAATTCAATATATACTAAACATCTCACTTTCTAGATCCTGAGTTCCCCAGAATCATGTTTTTGGAAGTATTCTAGATCATAGGAGAATACTGAAAGATTGTCCAACTACTTTCCTTAAACCAGTCAAAGAACTAAATCCTCCTGCTCACTGAGTTTTTTGTTCTCTTTATGATGATTCCCCAAAGATTGCAATAAATACTTGTTTATTTGTGCAATAAATACTTACCTATATATGGTAATTATGTATATGTAGTAATAAATTCTTTTTAATATGTGGACTAGAGATTCCACAATCTTCCTTAGGAACTCATTTCAGTATTTCATCTCTCTGATAGTAAAGAAAGGTTGCAGTATACAACCACTAATATGCTTTCTTCTAAGCCAGTTTTCTTTTCTTGTACATGGAGAAAAATTGATGAGTTGCTGATCTCTTAAAATTTTTCAAGTACACTATAAGAACTTTGAATGCAATTCATCTCTCTTATTTCTTTCCACAGATCACTATATTAGCTGCAAAGCTCTACAAAATAGCACAGTATTGTTCCCTGCCTTATAGTTACATTTTTGTGTCTGTCTATAAATCAACTACCATGGATTTTCTTTATTTTGTTGTACTATTTCTCATTTATCAAGGTCACTATCAATGTTTTTTCTTTCACCTCATCTTACCAAATAGATGTGTTTCTGAACCTGCAGTGTCAGAATGCCATAAACCATGAACACCACTAAAATATATGTTCCAATAGGGAACCAAGAGAAACAGATGCCACTGAAGAATGTAGAAGAGTAGGAACAAAGAATGTGAGATTATGAGGAAGTCAATAATTGAAAACCAGATAGGAGCTACTTACTACCAAACACCAGAGAAGGATAGAATTTATAGAAAATAAAATAATTTCTAGGTATTCCAAGTTAAATTATATAATCTGAATCATCTCAATAAGCAGGATGTTTAGAAGTCCCCTGCTTATCTAGTATAGAACAATTCAGTTTGGGCTTTTTATTCAGAGCACTTTTTTTTTTTTTTTTTTTTTTTTAGAACAATGGAGAATAAATCTTGTTCAGGTTCCAAAGGTTCTTCTCTCCATCCTCTTTATTTATTTGTTTAAAAGTTTAATAAGATTAGTAAGTTTCAAGAGCACAACTCTATAATACTAGTACATCATCAACTCTTTATGAAACATCATTGCATTATGTTTTCACCCAAAGTCATCTCCTTCTGTCCATATAATAGACCCTTTTTACCCTTATTCATTTTAGACCAGTGGTTCTCAACCTTTCTAATGCTGTGGCCCTTTAATACAGTTCCTCATGTTGTGGTGACCCCCAACCATCAAATTATTTTTGTTGCTACTTCATAACTGCAATTTTGCTACTGTTAATGAATCATAATGTAAATATATGTGTTTTCCGATGGTCTTAGGTGACCCTGCTAGCGGTTCTCAACCTGTGGGCTCCAACCCACAGGTTGAGAACTTCTGCTATAGAGCCTAGTAGGTGACCTTGCAAGCAGTTATCAACCCTGCTAGCAGTTCAGAACCGCTGCTATAGAGCCTAAGAGCATCGGAAAACACAGATATTTACATTACGATTCATTAACAGTAGCAACATTACAGTTATGAAGTAGCAACAAAAATAATTTGATGGTTGGGGGTCACCACAACATGAGGAACTGTATTAAAGGGTCATGGCATTAGAAAGGTTAAGAACCACTGTTTTAGACCAATATCACCATTGGGGAGTTACTCAATGTAACTGCTGTTGTCTTGCTGAGCACCAAATAAAACTCTAACTGAAGGGAATATAAACTTTTCCACTGGTCTGATTAATCATTGCTTCAGGAAAAAATTAAAATACTCCTGAGTCAATTGCTTACTGATGAATCAGTCATTCTAGTTAAGAGAGGAGAGGGGAGCAATGCCTCTTGTGCATAAGGGAAATTTCTAGAAAAGTAGATGATAATTCCAGGAGGCTGACATAATTGTAATTATCTAGTTTCTCCTCAGTCTGAGTAAGTGGAGAGTAGGGACTATGTCTTTTTCATCTTGATATTTTCAACTCTCAATTCAGGGCTCAGAACAAAAGGTATTCAATAAGTAGTTGAACAGTAATGAGTAAATCTATTAAGTACTTTATTTATTCATGAAGGAAAATGAGTGGCAATATTAATATTTCAAAGCAAAGTTATTCATTTATTTTTCTAAAATCATTAATAATAATATTAATAATAATATACTTTGTATATAATTCTACTCTACACTAATGAAACATTAAAGTAACAAAGTCCCTTAATTTTATATAAATTTGGAAGGTAAAATAATATGAATACAAAAAGACAAAACAAAATAGCAGCATAAGGTATACCTGTATGGGCTGCCTCTCACAACCACATTAAAACTACAACTAAAAGTCAAAATGTCTGTCACCCAGAACTACAGGAAAGCTGCGAGTAAATGTTCCACAACTAGAAGGAAAGAGAAAAGCACATTGAGACCAGGTAGGATGTCCACAGACACAGAAAAGCAGAGGTACGGAGGTGCGTGAATCGGGCTGGTGACTGGGTGAGCTCTTTTTTCAATCCGAAGGGAGATACAAGCTCCTGACTGCTCTGAACTCCAGTTTCTGGTGAGACTCTGGGGACCCAGACTCCTACAAGGAGAAGGTGGACTGTCTGCCATCTGGTCAGAAAGTGAGGATGACTTTCTTACAGAGGTGCTCACAAGGATTATTATTTATTGTACTGGGGCACAGGACACAGAGACACCAAGGTGGCTGACTGGCAGCCATCACTGTTTGCTACACCCTGGTGACTCCCTGAGACCCCACCTTACCCAATTTACAAATCTACCCAAACTGTATGCAGTAGCTTTTGCATATGAATGGCCTGCCCTTTCACAGCTTAACCTAAGAAACTGCAGCTGGGTCAAACAGCTCCAAAACTTCCAAACCCCAAGCAAAGAAGAGAAATTGGCAGATCTTGCTGTAACTTCTGCTGGATGGCCTCAGACAGTAGCTGACTTGCTCCTTCTTAGAGATCCAGGAGCCAGTGTATCTAATGAACAGTGTGAGACAACACCAGATTTCAACTCCTCACGTCCATAAGTGACACACTCAAGGGGCAGACTCAGTGAACACCAGAGCACCACTGAAGCAAATCCTGCCCCATAAGGGTGTCTCCAGCACAGCAGTTCTTCCATTGTAGACACAGTGGGTCCTCACAGCCAATTGGCCTGGAGGTCAATTCCTCCCAGTGTACCAACAGCAATCAAGGCTTAACTACAACAAGATTGTACACTCAGCTCACAAAGGGGTGCACCAAGAGTGTCCACTTCAAGTGATGGGGAGGCTGAACCACTGGGCCCTATAAATCACTTACCACACACAGCCACTCTATCAACACAGGGAAGCAGCCAAAATGCGGAGACAAAGAAACATGTCACAAATGAAAGAAATGAAGGAAAGCAAACTACTGGATATAGAGTTCAAAACCATAGTTATAAGGTTACTGAAGAATCTTCTAGAAACCTCAGAGGAACTTAGTGAGACCTTAAGGATTTTCATGAAAATACCAAAAAAAATGGAAAAGGACCATCAGAAATTAAGCATATACTGTCTGAAATAAAGAATATACAGAAATTCAACAGTAGACCAAAGGACCCCAAGAATCAAACTAAAAATTTGAAATATGAGGAAGCAAAAAGAAATAAGATTCCAAAAATATGAAGATAAAGTAAGGAGCCACTGGGACAACTTCAAGGGTACCAACATCCGAATTATGGGGTTGTCAGAAGAAGAGAGAGAGCAAAATATTGAAAACCTATTTGAAGAAATAATGACAGAAAACTTTCCCTGCCTGGTGAAAGAAATAGACTTACAAATCCAGGAAATGCAGAGAACCCCAAATAAGAGGTACCCAAAGAGGACCACACCAAGACACCTTATAATTAAAATGCCAAGGGCAAAAGACAAAGAGAGAATCTTGAAAACAGTAAGAGAAAAACACTTAGTTATCTACAAAGGAGTACTCATAGGACTGGACTGTCAGCTGATTTCTCAACAGAAACTATGCAAGCCAGAAGGGAGTGGCAAGAAGTATTCCAAGTGATTAACAGCAAGAACCTACAACCAAGATTACCCAGCAAAGCGATCATTTAGAATTGAAGGTCAGATAAAGAACTTCACAGACAAGAAAAAGCTAAAGGAGTTATATGAAATGCTGAAGGGTATTCTTTAAGAAGAGGAATAAGAAGAAAAAGGTGAGGATAAAAATTATGAACAACAAATTGACAACAAATACATATCTATCAACAAATGAACCTAAAAATCAAGTGAATAAAAAATGTGAGAAACAGAATACACTGGTGAATATAATAGAATCAGGGGCATAGGAAGGGAGTGGACTGACAATTTTCAGGGGGAAGGGGTTGTGAGGAGTGCGGGAAGAGATTGGACAAAAATCTTACACTTATGGATGAGGACAGTGGTGGGGGGTAAGGCTATGGGATGAGGGGGCAATCAGGTGGAGGAGAGCTATGGGGGAAAAAAGAGGAACATCTGTAATAATCTAAACAATAATTATTTATCTAAAAAATAATATTAATACATAAAAAGATTGTATACATAATGCACATGCATTTATATGTATGTGTATATATCTATATACATATGATAGTACATGGGAATGAAAATCAAGGCAATCATCTCAACCTTGGCCTACATCAGCCAAGGCAGGTGGGCTAGTGAATTTTAAATCTGATTTTAATTGAATGATAGTCATGAATTGATTGGGAAGAAGTTAAGTGCCACCAAGACAAAGAGAAAAATCATTTTAAAAATGAGCAAAAATGAGAATGATCAAGAGTTGGAGAAAAAGTAAGAAATTCAATTTGATCACACCATATAGAAAATACTAATAGATGAAGAAATACTAATACATACAAATCTATCTACCTTATATTTGAGTCAATAGGCAATTGGAAGAGAAGGTGGCTCTTAAGCAAGAGAATGGCAAGATGAAAAGTTTTTTTTGAAAATTCTATCAGGAGGAACTGGAGACAGAAGAAAATCCAGCCAGAAGGATATTGTGATGATCTGAAGTTTACGTGACTAGGGCCGGTACAAGGGTGGTGACTATGATATCACATAGAAAAGAAGATACATAAAAGACAGTCAGTAAAACAAACCACAGAACTTTGTAGCAGGATGTGTATATGGAACAAAGGAAAGTAAAAAGTAAGTTTGAGATTGTGAGTAAGGGGACATTGAGGACACTTATATCACTAATGACAATGGAGAATTTAGGAAGGTATATTTTGAAGGGGACAGTATTTGACCTGTCAAGTTTTAGTGTCATTAAAATAGTAAACCTTGGAAGTAACTGGAATTGAGACTAACTAGAAGTCAGGGCTAATTTCTGATTCTTTCTTTCTCTCAGCCTTTTTACTTCTCTACTCCAGGAATGGTTTTCTATTTGTTTGTTTGTTATATTTGCTGGCTTTGGAAAAAATGGAGTCCAACCTCTGGCCAAGTCTCTGGACCAACAATTCTTTCACTTATTCATTTATCCAAGTGATGTGAACTGAGTGCCTTTTCTGTTCAGGGTAGAGCCTCTTTCCAGATGGCCTCTCAGTATTCACCCAGACAAATAATTACAAAAATATGATAATTATTAGCAAAACCCAGTTTGCCTAGTCATTGTGCTGAAGGATAAAATTCAAGGTACAAAGTTTATCAGAAAACCATGTCTCTAGTTCTGTCCCCAACTGGCTCAGAAGAAAATTCAATTCTTTCAAAAGCTATCAAAGCAGTTTCGGATTCCTTAGAAGTGTCACATATTTTCTTTCATCTACCACATGGCATCTCTTTTACACAGTAGGGTACATGAAAAGTTCAGGATGTAAACCTACTTCAGTATTGTTAGAATATAAAGTACGGAGTGACACCTAGTAGGACATGAGCCTGGTCAAGCAGGGAGAGATCAGATATCCATACTGAACCTCTCTGACTTCCGTAAGACTTCTTCCTAATTTGCTTTTATGCAATAGCACCTAGTTTTCGTAGGAATATTCCAAAAAACTGCTGTTTGTTCTGAAGAATAAAGAAAAGCAAACAAATCTTTTTGTTCCACATATTTTGAAATCTTTTGGTGTGAGTTGGGCTGGCTTCCTATGATGGAATGCTGCCATTCACCTTCTTTGGATTCTCTATCTCTCTCTCTGTTTTTTTGCTTGGTAACAGAACCTCTCACCAATTTAATTTCTGGGTCTTCATGGCTAGGTAACCTCCTTCCAGTCACCTGCCTCTAGACCTGAGCACTGCCTTTGGGACTTCATTCTGAGAGGGTCTCTAGAGAGAGCGGGGGTGAGGGGGGGTGGGGAAGAAGGAGGAGATGGGAGGGCGTGAGGAGGAGGTGCGAGCGAGTAGAGGATAGAGCGGCGATGCGATGGCGGGAGTGGGCGCGGAGAGAACGCGAAAGACTAGAGACAGAGACCGAGAGCACGCTGAAGTCCGAGAAGCCTCGCGATGCTAGATTATATGACAGTGCGGATAAGATAGAATGCCAAGAGACCCCGCAGCAATAATTGATCCCTCTCATACCAGACCTCTTCTCCCATCTGCTCTTCCTATCATCTCCTCCTCTTTCCTTCTCTTCTTTCTCTCTCTCTCTCTCTCTCTCTCTCTCTCTCTCTCTCTCTCTCTCTCTCTCTCTCTCTCCCCCCTGCTTTGCTGCCTAAGGAAAATAATCTGTTCTTTCTCGTTTTTAATATATTTTTCTTGATTTCAGAGAAAAGAAAGGAGGGGGAGAAAAAAAAATCAATGATGAAAGAGAATCATCAATTGGTTGCCTCCAGCATGATCCACACTGGGGATTGAGTCTGCAACCTGGGCAGGGGCCTGACCAGAACTGAACTGTGACCTCTTGGTTCACAGATTGACCCCTGAGTCACACCAGTTGGGCAAGAATTTGTTTTTTCACCAAGAGGGACCATCCTGCCGCCTGCAGCAGTGCTGGCTCTGTACCCTCAGATTTTCCCAAGTGTAGCTTTGGTTCAAACTGCAACTCATCATCTACCTCCAAACCCACTGATCATTCCCTTCCTCCTGTCCTCTCCTTATATAGTCTGTAATGCTCTTTTGGATACTCTAAGGATGTCCTAGACCAGTTCTTTTTAAACCTTAAATTCCATAGGAATCACCTGGGGGTCATGTTAAAATGCAGATCCTAATTTAGGCGTGGGCTGGAGCCTGGGACTCTGAATTTCTAACAGTATCCCAGGTGAAGCCAATGCTGCTGGCCATGAATCCCACTCTAAGTAGCAAGGTTATGAAGACTTTCGTGGGTGTCTACCCCAGCTCAGTTCTGAGTAAGCTATCTCGTCTGAAAAGGAGATGGTGGCCACTGTTGCATCTGCCTGACCCAGTTTCCTTTCAGTCACCTTTCTGTATCTCGAAGCTTCCAACTGGGCCTTTCAGGGGGCTTAGCATGAGTCCAAATGGAATCATCCTCATGTCTGGTCACCAAATGTCAGGAAACCTCACACAGGCTCGTCCCCTGCTCAACCCTAAGGTTTCCAAAGCAGCTCTCTGTGTTCTGTGTTTTTTTTTTGTTTGTATGTTTTTTTGTTTTTTTTCTGCAGCTCTTGCCATCTTTGAAGATGTTTGCTCCCTTACTGGTTACAGAGTGAGACACAGACTCCTTAGCTTCCCAGTCTGATGGCCTCTTGCGGTCCAGAGGCCCTATTGGTTTTAAGGGTGTTCCTTCTAATTGAGTTTTGATGAAATAATTTCTTTACTATGGTTTATAGTGAAAATTATAAATATAACGAAGTTACATAGATCAAAGTTCTTAAAACCCTCATCCCTATTTTCCAACAGAAGCCATCTTCCTCTGTGATGGTAAATGGATGTCTAAAATCTCTGTCCTCTGTTACCAAAGACCTACTTTCTTCCTGATACCTCACACCTTCTATCTTATGGTTTCTTCCTGTTTCTGTGGTTTTGTGGTCTTCCCTCTTTGATTGCTTTTCTATATCTGACCCACTGTTTTATAACTCTTATATCCTGCATATTCTGACTTTGACTTCTTATTTCTGGTCCCTTGCCTGCTCCTAGCTGTCCAACTTACTATTTTGCTTCCTCCAAATAGGCAAGGAACTATAAGACCCTTTTGGCTCGACAGGAATCTTTTTAGATGTTTTAGAATGCTGACGTTTATAATATTACTTGACTTTGCTCCCCTTGACTGCAGCTCTGGCTCCTGAATACTTCGGACCTTGGCTCTATAAGCACTATGCCTTTGTCAACTGCTTAGGTATGCCAATGAGATGATTATTTTCTGCCACTTAATTTGGACACATTGTCCTTATCCCCATTTTCCAGTTCCAATCCACAGACCTGCTGCCAAACAATGAGTATTTAGCACAGAAGAATTAGGGACATCTCTCACCTTTGTACAAGATTTACTATTAACAAAGGAACTGCCCTTACTATTATTTAAAAGAGTTGGAAAATCTAAATTTTATGTTATATATTCAAAATAAATTGAGAGAAAATATGCTATTCTTCAACTGCACTGGCCCCTTTGTATATGCTGTTCCCTCCTCTTTACATATGCACCTCCCCCCATTGTTCCCTACATGGCTGGTTCCTTCTCACCATTTATGTCTTAGCTTAATCCTTTGCACTCCGCTGTCCCCTCTCAGGGGACATCGGAATTCTAGCATTTCACTCGGATGCCCCCTCTCAGGGGAGATTGCAGTTTATTAGTGATTACGGGGAATTGAGTTTCTGCCACAAAGTAGCGTCGAGTAGCTGGTAGCCAATGTCCAGAATGGTTCGGAGTGCAAAGGGTTACATCACCTTCCAGAGACCCTGAAGTTCTAAAAAGTTTCCACCCTCTTGTGTTATTATGCTTGGATATTCTATTCTGTTTATTTTCTTCTTAGTCTAATCACAAGTTGTGCTTACATATTCATTTCTTATTTATTTTTTAATCTATCCAGGAGACTGTGATTTCTACAGGGACACCGGGACTGTGCCTGGATAATCCAATATTAAATAAGGATCATGCTGCTCTGAATACATATATATCAGTATTCTATGTTGTAAATGTTCAGGAAATACTTGGTCAATGGATGCTTGAATTGGATCTAACCTTGGTAGAGGACAAATATGCAAGCATTAATTCAACCAAAAGAGTGTTTTAATGCTTTTCAATGACAGCGGAGGCCCCAGATTTGAGTTGAAATAGTCTGAATGGGAAGTTTGTCAAGTCATGGGAGTTCTGTAATATTGGAAACCCAGGTAGGCCTCAAGACTAATTAGTAATCAAGCACAATTGGTCCCTTGTCTTAGTTTTTGATGAAATCTCTCCTGTGACCATCAAATATAACCAATTATTGGGTTAACAGATGAAGGATTAATGATGCCTCCTGAATCAAAAAGCTGGTGTAAGGCATTTCTGTTCTTTTAGTCTGTCCCTTAAAATATTATTCTTTCTTCTCTGCCTTTAAATTAATTGCCATAGCTCCTGTATATGCTTGGAAACATCATCTATTGATTTTTACTTTTCCCCCCCAATACAGTTAAAAAAACAGATGTGAAGTCTCTGGTAAATGAAGAGAAAGACAGCTTGGTATGCTTAGGGAAAGGGACTCTGCATGGTTTTAGAAAGGTTAAATATATGGTTAGAGTTCTCTAAAAAGAGCACTGAAGAAAAAATAATTTTCTGTCATGGTTGTGAGAAGGGAAAACAGGAGTATTGTAAAGGTTTTTAAACAACATTCCCAGTCTCTGTTCTCAGAAGAAGGTTTCATTAGACTTAGACTTTGGACTTTATTAAACCTAGAAAAATCAAATGAGCTTCCTGTAAAGGAATGACATATATATGAATGTGGATAAGTGTAACTATAAGAGGGGATGAAGAGCCCTAGCCAGTTTGGCTTAGTAGATAAAGCATTGGCCCTCTGACTGAAGGGTCCCAGGTTCGATTACAGTCAAGGGCATGTACTTGGTTTGCAGGCTCACTTTCCCAACCCCACCTTCAGCCCTGGTAGGGGCACATGTAGGGGGCAACCAATGGATGTGTCTCTCTCACAGTGAGATTTCTGTGTGTCTTTGCCCCTCCTTTCCATTCTCTCTTAAAAAATCAATGGAAAAATATATCCTTGGGAGAGGATTAACAGAAAACCCAAAGTTCTTTCTCTGGAGTGTGGAACCATTAGAACTCCAAAAGAGATGTATAGAATAAAAAATCAAAGATGTGTATCCCATATGACTCAGCAATTCCACTCCTAGGACATACCCAATAGAAGGCATACAGATATTCACCAAAAAACATGTACTTGAATATACATAGAAGCATTGTTTATTATAGCCTCAAACTGGAAACTACCCAAATGTCCAACAAAAAGTAGAAAGGAAAAATAAATCATGGCATATTCACAAAACGGAATAGTATCCTGCCATGGAGAATTCAGATCTAAAACTGTACAGGCAGTTGAAACCTGTTTGGCTCAGTGGTAGAGCGTCGGTCTGCGGACTGAAAGGTCCCGGGTTCGATTCCGGTCAAGGGCATGTACGTTGACTGTGGGCACATCCCCGGTAGGGGATGTGCAGGAGGCGGCTGGTCGATGTTCCTCTCTCATCGACGTTTCTGTCTCTCTGTCTCTCTCCCTTCCTCTCTGTAAAAAATCAATAAAATATATTAAAACTGTACAGGCAATGTGGAAAAACTTCACAAACGTAGTACTGAGCAAAAGAAAATAGGCATGAAGAGTATAGATGATATGATTCAAATGATATAAAATATGAATATAGGAAAATCTATGCTGTTAGAAATTATAATAGTAGTTACCCTTGAGGAAGAAAGTAGGGATGAGAAAGTGGCATTGAGGTTTAAGGTTTCTGGAATGTTGCTATTTTTCTGTTTCTTGATCTGGGTATTGATTAAGTAGCTGTATTCAATTTGTGAAAATTCATCCAAGCCATATGCTTATGACATTTGTACTTTCTATAGGTATATGTTATCTATTAATTTTTAACAGTTCTCCTTAGGACGAAGGATTCTCTATTTCCCAACTATCAAATAGTTACTCTCTTTTCTTCCTGCTTTCATCAGAAAGTAATTTGGGTTGGTATCTTGAAAAATTTAATAGAGGAACAAGGAGCAGTGATTTAAATGGTTAAACTCAAATGAAAAGTGTGAGAATTAAAGAAAGATGTTTTTAAAGGGAAGAAAGGAAAGCAAGAAAGATTACAAAAAAGAAAAGAAGAAAGAGAAAAAGAAAGGAAGACAAGAAAGAAAAGAGAGGAAGAAGAAATTCCACGCAGCCTGTGTGACTCAGTGGTTGAGCATTGACCTATGAACTGGAGGTCACAGTTCTCTTCCCAGTCAGGGCATATACTTGGTTGTGTGCTCAGTCCCCAAGAGGGGGCGTGTGGGAGGCAGCCGATCAATGCTTCTCTCTCATCATTGACATTTCTATTCCCCTCTCTCCCTTCCTCTATCAAATCAATAAAAACATTAAAAAATTAGTTTTCCTCCTTAATCTTGAAAATTGGGGAAATTTAAAGAAAATCTGATTGTTAATAAATATTGAAAGCATTTATTATTCTTCGGGGGGTGGGGGAACAAGTTTTAGAATTATTTTAGACACTAGAGTATTATAAAATGAGGATGTAATTTTTTACAGTTTACAAAGTATTGTAACACAAATCCAACTTGCTTAATCCTTATAAAAGTGTGAGAAGTAAGCAGGAGAAACATTGTTATAACCATTTCACAGATGAGGAAACCATGGCTAAGAGAGGTAAAGAGATTTTTGCTTAGTCACGTAGCGAGTTAATGGCAAAAGCAACTTGAAAGTAGATTTTTGGTCTCTAAGTTTTTTTTTTTTTTTTTTTTTTTTTTTAATGCTGTCCCATGGCAGCTGCCCCTCTTCTTCCTCACTGTCCCACCCCCATCATCCGCCCTCCCCATTCCACCTGGTGCTTCTGCTCAGAGAATACATCAAAGAAGACATATTGAATCAAGAATTCTGGCTGTACAAGCCTCCACCCTCCTACCCAAGTGAAAAAAATTCTGAAAAGGCCATCTGTTTAGTCAAGCATGTGCCTGATGGCTGTGGGAGGATCGACAACTGTACCACCGTGGATTCAAGCCCTGGAGAGTAAATATTGAAGCATGTGTTTGTGCCTCAGGGCTCAGTGATGGGCACATTTTAAGGACCTAAATAATAATAGTGATGGTGATGTTGCCAGTCCTACTACTCCCGCAGTACCTGAGCTTCACTTGAAGGAGAGCTGTGGCCATTTTGCTGATTACACATTCGTTCTGTCATTCATGCCGTGTCTCTAATCTGATCCCTGCTGTCCCCATACCTGCCTTGGTTCTCTCCTTCCTACTTTCCCAGCCATGTTTTCTGTTTTGAAAGGCACACTGTGTCTTCCCATGGATTCTTGGCTGTTGGTTTATTCCAAGGAGATGACTAAATTCCTATTTTTTTCTTCTTCTCTGTAGCATGGGCTACCTCACTAATGTCTCAGTAAAAAAGCAAATAACAATCACCAGGATTTCTTGAGTGGGACATGCATCAGCTGTCATGGGATTATACACGACAAATAGAAAGCTGTACCTGTTCTCAGTTATCATCACAGCTAGAGGCCCAGTGCATGAAATTCATGCACTGGTAGGGTTCCTAGTGGCTGCCAGCTGCTGGCCCAGTACTCCTTCCCTTCCCTCAGCCAGCCCTGCCTCCTGGTAGAACTGGATGACCTCCCTGACAGGGGAGAATTTAATCTCTTCTCCCCACCCTCACACCCCACCTTCCCTCTGAGATTCATCAGTCTGTTCCATGTTTCTATGTCTCTGGATCTATTTTGTTCTTCAGTTTATTTTCTTTATTAGAGTGCACATATGAGTGATATCAGGTGATATTTATCTTTCTCTGACTGGCTTACTTCGCTTAGCATAGTTCCTCTATGCTGTCTCCATGATACATCTGATAAGGGGTTAATTTCCAAAATATATAAGAGTAGCATACAACTTACAAAAGGAAGACAAATAATCCAATTAAAAAGCGGGCAAAGGACCTAAATAGACACTTCCCCAAAGTGGACATACAGAAGGCCAAGAGTCATATGAAAAAAATGTTCGAAGTCACTAATCACCTGAGAGATGCAAATTAAAACCACAATGAGATGTCACCCCTCACCTGTCAGAATGGCTATCATCAACAAATCAACAAACGACCAGTGTTGGCAAGGATGCGGAGAAAAGGGAACCCTCCTGCACTGCTGGTGGGAAAGCAGACCAGTGCAGCCACTGTGGAGAACAGTATGGCGTTTCCTCAAAAAACTGAAATTGGAACTCCTATTTGACCCAGTGATCCCACTTCTAGGAATATGGTTTCTTTTATCCCAAGAAACCAGAAATACCAAGCTGAAAGGATATATGCACCCCTGTGTTCATAGCAGCACAATTTACAGTAGCTAAGATCAGGAAAAGCCCATATGCCCAATCAGCAGACGAATGGATAAAAAAGCTGTGGTACATTTATGCTATGGAATATTATGTAACCTTATATAGAATTTTAGAAAAAAAGTTTTGAGATATTTTTCCCAGCTGGAGGTAGAAGTTTGTACAAACCCAGTAATAAGTATGAAGAAAGGAGATGTGGCTAACACACAAGGAAAATGATGTCTGATTGTAGACAAGAAATGGAGATTGGAAAAGGTGAATTGATGGGGCTTCCTGAAGGCCAGACTAAGGATAGCAATGGCTAACATTTATCAAGCCTCTGTTATATGCTGGGCTTGCGGATAGTGCTTTGTCATATAATACTATCATAACAATCCTATGAGAAAGTGTTATGAATCTTTTTTTAGGTGATGCAATGAAAGGGTTAAAGGTTCACCAAAGTCACACAGCTATTAAGTGGCACATCTGTCTGAATCTGCATTTCATGTTCTTTCTCCTTTTCTTAATTTGAATAACAAGTAGTTCAGATTGACTATACTAGGAAGTTGGAAGTCTTTACAGGTTTTATTTTTCAATTGAATTGTATTTGTGTCAGAGTAATTTATGCAAATAGTTTTGAAAGTCAAATATAAGACAAAATTTAGCAATTCCCTGCCCACTCCTCCCTCCCTGTCCCTAGGTTGTTCCTGGGAGGCAACCATGTCCATTTCTTTTAGTTTTTTATTTATTTATTATATTCCATTTTCTGTACTTCCAAATGATATGCTTGACTATTGTATTAACATTTTAAACATTACCTATTGATATCTCATTTTCATAGATGAGGATTTATCTTTTAAATATCTCCATCTTCTCTTCCTCTCTCCACTCCATCCTCTCAACAATTATATAATTGGGGAAGGTAAATTAATATTAATGTTTACCTTATGATGATATAAATACTGTTTACTGCCTCGCTAGGTAATGTACCCTGATTATGTTTCCTTCTTATATAACCTTTTGCTTTTGGGGAAGAGATTGATTTGGTATTTGTTTGTTTTTAAATGACTTGGTTTTGTATACACCTTATTGATCATTCTTTCCAAATGCACTAAAGATTTTTGAGAACATCTTATAATACTATTTCCATATGGTCTAATCTATCCATTCCTTTTTTGTTGTTGTTGTCCTGGAGAACCTCTCTCTGCCCCTCTCCACCCTTTCTTTTAAAGGCAAGAAAGGAAAGTTTTTGTGTTGAGAAGACCTTATTTTCATCACAGTAGCAGGATATTTATTCACAGTTCTCTTCAGGTGCAGAGGGCTCTGCAGACATTCAGAGCCCCAATGATTGTTCCCAAGCAAGGGCAGTGCCTGGACCCATGTTGCATGTAATGTTGAATTACAGTAAAATAGAACAGTTTTTATAAAAAAAAGGAGGGTTTTTTTTTTGTTTTGTTTGTTTGTTTTTGTACATAGTGTGTGGGTTTTTTTATTCTAACATTTTTCTTCTTTTTTCCATGTTTACATTGTTGTTACCAAGGATAACTGGCTGGAAAACATGGTATTTGACCACATTTCTCTCAAATTGTTGACCTTAGGTTAATTTGTATCAATTGCTCTACTGTCATCTTGCACTGTTCTTCTGTGTTGCAGTTCATGTTTCCTGAGTTTTGTATATTTTTTATTTCTCAGTTTACTTTATTGCTTGTAGTGGAGCACACCCCCCAGAAGCAAACTGAAAGAGTACATGGAAGGTCCAATTTTGAGTCCTTGGATGCCTACAAATATTGTTAGATTATTCTTATAATTGATGAATAATTTGAGTAAGTATAGAATTCTAAGTTAAAATTTCCCTTAGACTTTTAAAAAAATTATCTTTATTGTTGAAAGTACTACAGATACTCCCCCCCCCCTTAGACTTTTGAAGGTATTTCTCCAATATCTTATAGTTTCCAGAGTTGAAAAGTACAGTCATTCCAGTCATTTGTTCATGATTCATCCCGTCCCTTGCCCCCCTGGAATTGTCTCATATATCTAATGCTGTTATTTTCTGAGTCTATTTTCTAATCATGTTTTCTTCTCCCTTCAGTTTTATTGTTTTTTTCTATGCTCTGCCCCTTCCCCGCCCTCCAGTTATTTTGGTCCATTTTTCATATTAAAGACTTTCTTCAAATGTCTGGTCACCCTTGTCTGACCTTTCAAATGAAAGAATGTGAACTATAAAACTGGAGGCTCTGTATGTGGGAGCAGTGTAGGTTGACAAAGAGGCCACATTACTTTTTCATTGAGGACCTGCAAATGCCAGTATTGGATAGTTTCTCTGGAGTCATTCTGTTTGAGAAAAATCCCCAGTTTTTTGTGTTTTGTTTTTTTTGTGTGTGTGTGTGTGTGTGTGTGGGTGTGTGTGTTTGGGGGCGGGGCGGACAATACTTCAGTCTTTGTGAGGAGAGCTAATAGGAGGAAGCAGAATGGAGGGGAACAATCTTATCCAATGTGCAGACTTTCATTTGTTTTGTTTTTTAATATATTTTTATTGATTTCAGAGAGGAAGGGAAAGGGAGAGATAAAAAGATCAGTGATGAAAGAGAATCATTGATCAGCTGCCTCCTGCACACTCCCCACTAGGGATCAAGCCCACAACACAGGGATGTGCCCTGACTGGGAATCAAATCGAGACCTCCTGGTTCATAGGTTGCACTCAGTCACTGAGCCACACCAACCAGACAAGACTTCATTTATTTCACCTATTTTTAGCTCCAACACTCACTCCTCCTCTAATGATTCTAGCATTCCCAAATTCAGTCTCCCTAGACCATTTTTTCAAGAAATAAGTTTCTAGTCTCATGCAAGAATAAATAATGGAAGCAACCTAGGAGCTATGGCATTTGGAATATTGAGTTCTTTTTTCTCCTCTCTCTCTCTCTCTCTCTCTCTCTCTCTCTCTCTCTCTCTCTCTCTCTCTCTCTCTCTTTCTCTTTCTCTCTCTTTCTCTCTCTTATTGATTTCAACCATTTTGTTGTTGTTGTTCTCAGCTTTGTTCTTGCATCTGTCTCCAGGGGCTCCTGTCCTTCCACGTCCTGAGTTTTTCAGAAACTCTAAGAAAGAAATCACTTAACTTCTCATTGAAATCCCACTTTACAAGTATTTTTGTTGCTTCCTCCTTTCTGCTAAGACAACTATTATTCCTTCATCCATTGAGTTTTCTTTGTCTAATTTTCTTTGACCTAATGAATAAAAAAAAAATTACTTTCAGTTTAATGGGCTGTTGAAATATAAAAGATTTGTTTGCCTAATCTGACATGTTTAACATCGCCACAGGTTGGATTCATTTGGAGTTAATTTGTGCATGTGGTGTGAGATAGAGGACCACATGTGGATATCTATTTGTCCCAATCACCATGGATATTAAATCTTAAGAATAGCATGATTAATTTTTAAAAGTTAAGAAAATAGTGTTGATCATTTCTTAGCCTTTGGGGGTAAGATCACATGGAAAAAAATAGCTATCAACATCTATTCTCTTATATTAGGTATTATGAGACATAGGCTCACTATCCCCTTTCTAATTATTAGTTTCTGATTCTTATGCACTGGACCATTTGCCTTTAAATTTTACTTATTCATTGCTGGTATTAGAATGTTAAACAGGACATTTAAAACATGCCACTTAAGAATCCTTTTGTGGTTGACCTGCATCCATTAAAAAATTCATTTTTAGTAGACTTGTTTAAGTGCCTATGACTCCAGGGAAAATAGAATGGGTATTTGCTATTTGTCAGGCATTGAAGTAAGTTCCAGAAAAACAAGAAATATAAAACATGCTCTTTGTCCTTGAGCTCACTGTCAAGGGGGAGAAAGTGACACATTCTAAAGAAACTCCCAGATCTTTTTAGCTCCCTCATTTAACCTGGATTTTTCATCTGAAGATGTGCCTTATCCACAGGCATGGCAAAGGTGATTGACATGTAGTTCCCTTTGAGCTCAGGTTATTCATTCTTACAACGCTGTGTAATTTGAAGACATTGAATTAACAGAAAATGGAATGTTTCTTCAAAGTTTGAGGATTTTTGTAGCATGAGCGCATCTTTCTGTCCACCACTTATTATTGAAAAGGATGTGCCCAGCAGATGTTTATAAGATTGCACCAATTCATATGGACATCAGGATATGCTTTAAAGTTACTCTTTTAAAAAAAATTTAAATCCATGATGCCTGCTTTTTTTTTTCTTCTTGTACTCTGTCTCCTTTTAAAAATACAGAGCCATAGGAATCATTCTCAGGTGAACTCAGCCCTCATAGTTGGGATTGTATTTACAGAGATTTTATTATAAGAAAACTCATGAAGTATATTTTTTAAAAAAAGTGATTATAATCAAAATTTTACCAATGCTCCCAACTCATGATTAGACATGAAATACTTTAAGTCTATACAATTCGTTGTCTGCATGGTTTTCATATACAGACAAAGAATTGTGTAAGTGGGATTTTGTTTATCCATTCCATTGCAATTTCACTGTGTATGCTGAACCACGATGAGAGGAGGATTATATGAGACATCATTATAAATTGTTGTTGACAGGAAGAAGAACAGCCAGAATAAGTGATTAAAAGGAGAATGAGGCAAGGGTCTGGTGGGGACAGAATGCGGCGATGCAGATGCTACCTCAGCATGAGAACAGAGACCTGTTACACATACGGGGTGGGGGGTTGGGGGGAAGAAACACATGGTCCGCTCCCATCCTTGCAGGGCCCCCATTTCCGCTGGGTTCTCTGCTGACTCTAGTTCTCAGTCCAGAAGGAACTGGCACAATCTTTACTACCCGGAGGGATCAGAAATAAAGACCAAGACTCCCATGGTGCCTTTGAACAAGTAAGTTTAGAAAGCCACAAAAGGGTGGACAGATTGCTATTAGCAGCAGGAGGTGGGTGTGCCTTCTATAGTGTGCCCCACAGGAATACTATCTACACACAACCAGGAAGAAGAGCCAGATCTCTGCCAGGAAACACACACACACACACACACACACACACACACACACACACGCGCGCACACACACACAATCTCATTGCCTGGGTAGGGACTGATCAGAGGCACTGGCTCTGCATGTGTATACTGTTTAGAGGACTGCTTAGGAAGAATGGCACATGGAAGCAGCCATTCCCCTGTTGGAAATTTGGAAATTGACTCTGGGCAATTTCCTCCCCTTGGCGTGGTGACCCCTCATTTTTTTTTTTTTTTTTTTTTTTTTTTTTTTTTTGCATAAAGCACACTAGCACCCGGACAAAGCTCTTTGGACATTCTACCAAGTGCACTTTCCGGGGCATGCCAAGTTCACTCACGCAGTCACTCGAGATCACAGAATTAAAAAGCCAGGAGGGGCCTTAGAGGTCATCCAGTTAGCTGGGTATGCCCCACAGACACTGAGTTTTCATCCAGTTTGGCATCTACCTGTGAATTTACATGATGTCACTTCGGTGCTGACAAATGAGCATCCAGGCTACAGCCAACACTTGTGTGGGTTGCCTCATCCCCAGGCGTTAGCTGGTTAATGTGATGAGAAATCAGTTCTTTCTGACTCAATGGACTGCAGCGTCAGCTCTCCTGTCTGATCTGGGCTTAGTTTTCCTGCACTGTCAACGTGATTGCTGGGGCTCTGATTTTCTCCCTTCCCCACTCTGCCTGTGACTCTCTGGTGGGCTAGCTACTTGGCTCACTCTTCTCTCTGATGCTCAGCCTCCCTTCCATTCTGCCTTCTCACAATCTCTACCTTCACATCAGGGAGAGAGAAAGAGAGAGCAGGCTTCATTTCTCAGGATGAGGGCTGATTATCCTTCTTCTCCCAACCTGAAGTTCTTCCCTTGTCTTCTGGGGTCAAGATCTCTCCGTTCCCCTCATTCCTTTGCTCACAGCACATTGGGAGGATTGGGCAGTGGAGCGGCCTGCACTGGTCCTGATTTCAGCCTATGTGGGTCAAGGCCTCAGACCAGGCTGGACAGGAAGAGGAAACTGCAAAGATTTAGTTCCAAAAAATACCCTCAAGTGGGGTGAAGACACAGGAGTCTTCACCCCTAAAACCGAGGAGACATCCTAGTTACAGAAGTAATGAACCAGTGATGGAATAGGCCTCACACCCTTCTCTTAAAGCCATTTAGCCAAAACCCATCTCCGGATCTGAAGCGTGAACCTGAGAGAAAGATACAAGTGTCAGGGAAAGGATCCTTGAGAAAGACCATATGACTGAAATAAACCTAAACAGGAAGAGACAAATGTTACTTTGGGGATGAATAACAGCAAACGCTGGGGATGTTTTTTCATTCTACCTCTGAATCCACGGGTAATCCAACTCTTGTTAGAGAGGCTTAGAATTCGGATAATTAAACACCAATATTAATAGTTTATTAACTATGAATCAGTGCTTTTTAACCTTAACTTCACATTGGAATCATCTGGGTAGGAAGGCCCTTAAAAAAAAAAATACTATGCCTGGGTCCTACTCTCAGAAATTTAGATTTAATTGTTCTGGGTGCTGCCTGGGCATTAGCATCTTTAAAATCCGCCTAGTTAAATTGAATCTAATGGTCAAGGCTGAGACCCCATGTTCTGAAAAGAAATACTCACATGTAACAGGGAGACTTTTCAGACATGAAGTTTCTCTTTCTTTTCTGTAGAAAGAGAGAAGCCACAAAGCACCTTGGAACCGCGAAGGACTCTGCTTTAGGGGGGCGATTAGCTTGGGCTCTGAGGGTGCTGTCTTTCAGACAGGCAGGTGTAGAGGAGCCACTGGAGTCTGAACTCCGCAGTCAGTGTCGACATAAAAAGGGAAGATTAGATGCTTTGGGTTTTGAAAGTTCAAAAGGAACATCTATTCAACCCTTTGCTGCAGATCCTCAGAGAGAGAAAAAGGACAATGGTTCAGGGTCAGCTGACGTCCTGGCAGGTGTCTGTAGGCGACTCTCCCCTTTGCTTTCGCTGCTCTGTGCTTGGAACTGCCTTCTCCCTCTTATCAAGTTCCCAGATCAAATTTCAACTCTCCTTCCTGCTGTTTCCCATGGCATACAATTAATCTCTCTGGCATTCCTGGAGGACTGCATGTATATTTCCACTCCCACACTTGTCACATTGTGTTAATTGTTTGTTTACCTGCCTGTCTTCTTTCCCAGCCAGACTGTGAGCTTCCTAAAATCAGGGACTTCACTTTTCATCTTTATGTAATGAATGTGGAAAGTGCCTGAGCTATGGAAAGTGTTTTTACAAATACCTATGGAGCTAATCAGAAACAGATTAGGTTATTAGACTAGTTCACAATTCTGCTTCATTTATAATGTAATTGAAAGAGATATAAAAGTAATGAATGGTAGAAAGCAATAATGGGGAACCATATCCATCTTTAAAGTACCGTGAAATTTATTTAAACACACAGGATCAATACGAACACTAAATACATCATGCCAACATTTCTCAGCAGGTTACCAGTCAGGGTAAGGCATCTTGTGCACAGGGTAGAAAGGGGCTGGAGGCAGGGTTGGGAAGACTGCTGGAGCTTGAGAAGCTGCAGGTGCTGTGGGAGGCACTGGGACTTCTCACTATGGGGAAGCTCGCGGAGTCCCCCTCAACCGGAAATGACAAAATCATATTAGTCATTTAGAAAAGGATCAATTGGTTCAAAAAGAAGCCTAGAAGTTGAGGGCATTGGCAGCTGGCTAAAGTTGATGCTGGAATCCGAGATTGAAAACTTAGAATTGCTGTTGCTGCTGTTTGTTGATTTGGCTCTTCTGCTTTGATTTGTAGGACATCTGTATCCTTATAATAAACTCCAAATCCCCCTTTACTTGAGCTATTTTAAGTACATTTCTCTTCCCCACAACCAGATGTGCCCTAGTACAAAAAATAAAATGAATTCTGCTGTAGAGACGAAACCCTTAGTTAACCACTGATATAACTCCAAATGTATATAAATCCACATACCCTTTTATTCTTGACAGCAGATGATAAAGTTTGTATCCTAAAGAGGGGGCAGAATAGAGAAAGAAAAACAAAAGTGTTTTTTTTCTCAGTGGTTAGAGCATCACCCACAGACCAAAGGGTCACAGGTTTGATTCCTGGTCAAGGGCACGTATCTCAGTTGCAGGTTTGATCATGGGCCCCAGTCTGGGCTCAAGGGAGGCAACCAGTCAATGTGTCTCTCTCACATCAATGTTTCTCTCTCCCCACTCCTCCCTACCTTCCTCTCTCTCTCTCTAAAGATCAATGGAAAAAAATATCCTCGGGTAGGATTTTTTTTTTAAAAAGTGGTAAAGTAGCTGCTTCCATAATTTACTTAAACTTTCTCTCGAATCTTCTCAAATTAATATTTTTCTTTATATACAAGTAAGTACATATATGTGAATATATGCATATACCAAACATACCAGAAGAATGGGTAGAGTATTTCTTAGGGAAAATAGAAGGCAGAGGACATGAAAATTGCAGCACGAAGTTCCATGACATAGAGAGCAAACAACTTAAAATATTATTCTGGTAATACTAAAATGTACACATGAACCATGGATATTGTCTAATTTTTTTCAAGAAACACCAAATAGCTACCTAACTTTTTCATTTTCTTCAGCAATTTTAATTGTTATATTGATAAATAATGAAAGGCCTTCTCTAAACCCATGTAGTATTTTAATCAAGGGAAATAGCTTCCTGAATTATATTTGAGTTTCCAAATGTGAGTGTTTAAATCAGCCTTAATTTTCTGAAAGTACTTGGTGGGGTGTGATTCATTTCCCTCTTCCCTCTGACTCAGTTTTGCCACATGAGCATCACTTTTTATGGGCATTGCCATAGATTCAGGCTAATAGTGCAGCTTCCTTTCCCTTACAAGAGGGTTTGGGAGGCTTTCTGGATTCAGTGGAACATTTCTAGGCAGGGTTCTGAGTCTAAAATTAGGGTCTGAACATGGGATTCTAAGCCGATGAGGTGTGGCCCTCTGGGGGAGAAGTCTGTATGCTTACCCCTCGCTGACCGCCTTTCCCCCAGGATGGACCTCAACGGACTCTCATGAGGAGGAGAAAAAAGCCAGGCGAGGGGGATCTGGTCTCCCCTTTCAGCATCTGAGACAGAGGCAATAATTGGAAATCAACAATTAAGTGACCAGAAACATGGAGACTAGGCTGGCTCAGAGAACAGAAGCAGCAAAGCAATAGCTGTATAAGGACAAGATAGGATGGTCTAATGGTTAAGTGCACAGATACTGAAACCAGGGTACTGGGTGCTCAAATTCCAGGCTCTTTTGTTTACTGAGTTGCTTGACCTCTTCAAGCAATTATCTCCCGTTTGAATAGGGACATGGTAATATTATAGTACCTCTCTCATAGTATTGCTTTGAAGACTAGATGTGATAACAGATATAAAATGATTTGGTCTAGCTCATGTGCGGCAAATGTTTTATGTCAGTAATATAAAACTCGCCAACCTGGAGGAGAGACAGGCAGTGAAGAGGCAGGGCCTGGGCAGTAGCATGGAAGGGGATACAGGGTAGATACAGGCTGCATCTCACACCACCTTGTCCTCTATCTCCACCTGTCACAGAAGTAACTTGTGCTCTTCTGGCTGGGCAGCTGCACCAACATGTAACAAAAATAAGAGATTTGGAGGAAGCAGAGAACAGCTGTGCCTTTCTCCTCTGCTCGGCTTATTTTTGTTCCCTGTGAAGGCCACCCTAGCTACTGAGATGCAACCTTCCCTCCATCACCCCCGCCCCCTAAACAACTCTCTCTCCAATGAACCAAGAGCTTTAGTGGCAGCACCAGTGACAGATTACCTGGCTGTCTGGCCCCTGTGTGCTGGTGCCTCTCCCTTCTTGCCCTCTCTCCACTCCCCATCTCCATCCTAGTTCTGGCTTCCCTGGCTGCCCAATGACAGATGGACCTGCAGCGGCCCCAGTGAGAAGGCCAGGCTGTGATTCGGACTTCAGAGCACATTTGGAGGGTATTGTTTCTCAGCTGATAGTAACAGCATTAGATTTTGTATTTTGTTAGTGATGGACATTCTGTGGTCACTTTCCAGATTAAATAGTTCTTAGTCTACATAACTCTTTTCCTGTATATTTACCCTTCTCTCCCCTCTCATCCATCTCCTTATTTGTTCTTGTGAGTAATTGCACATTTCAAAGTACTTGCACACACAGTCCTCTCTCTAATGTGATGGACAATCAAGCTTAATAGTGAATCCCTTTGGGAGGATTCACATAGGTGAAGCCCTTAACCTACAAACCCAGGCATTGTCCAGGGGTAAGTGAGGGGCCTCAGCTGCCCTCTACATCCTATAGATATTTCATTCAGCCCTCGGGCTCCCACATTCAGGGGACCCTTGGTATGGGTATGGGTGCAATCAGACTATTCTTTCCTGGCCCCAAGACCTTAAACCAGGAACATGTCTGATGTCTCTCATTGTCCTATTGCATCCAGGTGATCTTACCTACATGCATATTGATTTTGTAAAGCACATAGACCTGTGGTTGATGGTGACCAAGATCTTGATAACATAAGAACTAGACCAGAGCACTAGGGTTTGACAAAGGTGACCCAGAGATTGCTATGAGTGTAGAGAGAGGCAAGCTGGAGCCTCTGAACCCTCCCACCCCAATTCAACAAGAGAAACTCTTTGCTTTTGAGTTGTATATGTTTGGTTCTGTGCTGGTTATTCTATTTGAGTCCTTTCTGTGCCCTTCTGCATCTTGCTCTTTGCCCCCAGGAAGCTGAATTCTGTGGACTGCATCTTTTGGGTTCTCTTGCCCTCTAGCTTTCCATTGGGTTCAGCCAATGACAGGAGTATCAGTAGATTGAGGGCAGAAGGAGAAAGAAGCAGACATATTTATTCCACTGACCCTTTCTAGGCTGTGGCTTGTTAATGGCTGCATTCCGTTATCAAAGTCCACATCTGCTCTCTGAGGGCCCCTCCTATAGCCACACTACTTGCCTGGCTCTGGTAACCGCTCTGCCCATAAGCTTATATTGAGGGATACATTAAATTCAGTATTAAATTTAATTACTAGAAGTCCAATGTGCTATCCATTGCTCCATAGAGCCACCTTAAATTTAATTACTAAATAGAGGCTAATGACTCTGGAATCAGACAAATTTGAATCCAGACTCTGACACTTACCATCTGTGTGATTTTAAGTAAATTATTCAACTTCCCTAAGCCTCAGTTTTCTCACCTGTAAGATGAAGTACAGTTGGCCAACAACATGGGCTTGAATTGCAAGAGTCCCCTTCTACGCAGATTATTTTCAATAATACTATAATTGTATTTTCCTTAATAACATTTCCTTTTCTCTAGCATACTTTATTGTAAGAATGTAGTGTATAGTGTCATGAGCATCTCTGTTGCCAGCCATGAGCGAGCTGTTGGTGTGCAGTTGACTTGGCATGGCTCTCCAACTGTAGCTGTGTCAGTGAGTTGCAATGCCACTTCATACCAACCTGCCTATTGGAATCCCCAGGAGTAAGGGAAATACTCAGTGGTATCCAATCAAGATGATGGCTACATTTTTCTTCAGCTTAAGAAAGCTCTCCTGAGAGCGCATGTATGACCACTGCATTTGCTACAGTGCTGGTTTTGTTCGGTGCCTTTTTGTTTATCAGCAGATAAAAGGTGGGTTATATCAGCAAAGGGGAGGGGGACCACAAGGGTCCAGTCTTATTCATTGGCATCCTGCTGTTCCTGCCAGGATTTACCACCTGCACATCGCCTATACTGCACCCAAAGGCTACCAAGGTTACTCCTACAATGATGCTCCAGAATTTGAGGATTAGCACCCACCTCAGCCCTGAGGAGCAGAGTCAGATGGGACTGAGTCAGCTTTAAGATACTGAGCAGAAATGATGGCTAAGGACTAAGGAATTCTGCAGTTTGCAGATGTTTAACAAAACATTGGCCAGGTTTTATGGGTCCATCCTAAAGATGTTAACTGAACTTACAATCAGCTAATTAGGGCATGCTCCATTTTCATCTCCTGGCCCTGACAAAAACCTGACAAGTTTTTGCACAGGAACTTGGATTGTGGAAGAATAGCAATGTTAATTGGAAAAAGTGGGTAGTTATTTTATAGTAGAAAGTGATGCTGCCACCACCTTTTTTAGAGCTGAGCATTTATTTTAAATAGTCTTTATCGGCCGAAACCGGTTTGGCTCAGTGGTAGAGCGTCGGCCTGCGGACTGAAAGGTCCCGGGTTTGATTCCGGTCAAGGGCATGTACCTTGGTTGCAGGCACATCCCCGGTGGGGGGTGTGCAAGAGGCAGCTGGTCGATGTTTCTCTCTCATCGACGTTTCTAGCTCTCTATCTCTCTCCCTTCCTCTCTGTAAAAAATCAATAAAATATATTTTTTAAAAATAAAAATAACAAAATAGTCTTTATCATCAGTTTTTAAATGATTAATTTAAATTAAATAATTTAATTTTTAATAATTTAGTCTTTATCATCAGTTTGTTGTTGTGGCAAATGAAAGAATGCAGTATGTCACATTTCTTATTACTAAGTAATTTATTTTGAAAATATCTAGCTATCTTATCGCTTATCCATTCACTTCGTGTTCTAATGAAAGACCTTAGCAAAATGAATTACTGGTGTGGATGCATCTGTAATATTTTTTACTTGCTTTCTTACTAAGAACAACCAGGAATTTTTTAAACATCAGAGCAAGTTTTCAAAATGTAAACACTTTTTCTGTTCACCACTCCTTGGCCAGTTTTGGTTCACCAATCAGTTGGGCACCATATAATTTGGATAATTCTATCCTTTCTAGATTAAGATGTTCTGTATATCATGTATTTAAGGATTGGATGTTTGGCTGTTTTCTAAGGAAAAATGTAGATAAGTGGTTGTTCTTTAGAGTATATAAACCCATTGTGAGCACCTTGTATATTTTGTTGAAGATCGCAATATTTGGCCTTGATCCCTAGGAGACTAGCCTGCCTTAGTTTGATTCTGTTTCCTAGGTTACAAAAAGTGACTTATGTTCAAAAGAAATTAAAATGTCAAAATCTAAAAAAAGAACATAATAGACAAACAAAATATGTGCTAATTAGCTATTTAGATTATTGATAAGGCTTCTGGTCAACAGTAAGCTAGTAGTAGTTAAGATTTTAGGGAGTCAAGAGTTATACATGAATTTTAAACTACATGGGGGGTTGGTGCTCCTAACCCTGCACTGTTCAAGGGTAAACTCTAATAACATTTCTTACCTCATGGAATTATTGAGATAATTAAATGAAATAATGTACATAGAGTGGTGAGTTTGATATTTAGCTTGATACTCAATAAACTTTAACTCTTGCTTTTATTATTTATTAGAGGCCTGGTGCATGAAATTTCATGCACTGGAGAGGAGGTCCCTCAGCCTGACCTGTGCCCTCTTGCAGTCTGGGACCCCTTGCTCCTTTCCACCTGCCTGCAGTGGAGGCAGGAAAGACTCTCAGCCGTGAGCCCGGCTTCTGGCTGAGCAGTGCTCCCCTGTGGGAGTACACTGATCACCAGTGGGCAACTCATGTGTTGACTGTCTACCCCCTGGTGGTCAGTGTGTGTCATGGCGACCGGTCATTCCACCATTTAGTCAATTTGCATATTAGGGTTTTAATATATAGGATAATAATAAAATGCAAAGAATATATCAACTCAACAAAAGTCAACATTTTAAAGAAACAGCAGTTTGCAACCTAAAGGTCTAGATGGGGAAGTAACAAGTGCTTCACATAGACAAACACCATACATGTTTCTTCCTGGAGCTTGTAAGTGTTTAAATCATCTATCCTGTCTTTCTGTTCAGAGATCTATGGTGAGCCTGCATGCATTCTGTGCCAGCAGAGACTCACTGGTGCCATCAGTAAAGTTAGCCAGGCATACCATACAAAGGCAGAGAAAGTAGAAGTTACCTGAGGAGGTTACCAATGCTGGAGCTCCTCCTTCAAATCTTGGCTCGCATGTCGTGCTCTCACGGAGATCCACTGCTGACCTATTTAAAACTGCAACTCACTCTGAATCCCCAGAACTCCTGATCTTTCATGCCCTGCTTTTTTGTTTGTTTTCTTTACCCCATCACCTGCTATCATACCATGCAATTTGTTTTGTACATTTCTTGCTTATTGTTTGTCTTCCCAAGTTTGAATGTAAGCTTCATAATGGTAGGATATATATATATTTTTTGCCTTGTGCACTGATGTTTATCAACTCAGTACTCAATACTAGTACATATTTGTTGAATGCTATTGTGTCATCTCTGCATTACACCATATGTGAGATTTGGCTACCCAAGTGTATGTGTGTGTGTGTGGCCAGATTATTATAACCACCTGATGTTTGTAGGCAAATTAACCATACACTGCATCGTATGGGATATGGAAGCCAAAGGCCTGTTTGAACACTTTTGCTGTCCACAGTTACCAAGATAAAACATCTTTAATTTGCACAGGAACACAAGGATTGGACAGTCCAGCATTGGAAATAAGTCATGCGGTCATGTGGTCCGATGAATCTTGTTTCCAGTTGCATCATGCAGATGGCAGAGTGAGAATTTTGTGGAAACAGCATGAAAGCATGCACCCCACATGCATGAATACAACCCTTCAAGCTGGTGGGGGCAGTGTTATGGTTTGGGGCATGTTTTCCTGGCATGATTTGGGCCCTTTAATTCATGTGGAACAATGTCTGAATAGCACAACATTCCTAAGTATTGTTGCTGATCAAGTTCATCCTGTCATGTTGATGGTGTATCCCAATGGAGATGGCTTCTTCCAACAAGACAATGCACCATGCCACGGTGCTCGTATTGTGCAGGAGTGGTTTCAAGAACATGAAGGAGACTTTACCTTGCTTAAGTTGTCCCCACAATCACCAGATCTCAATCCAATTGAGCTTTTGTGGGACGAAGTTAAAAGAGCCATCAGGCAGCTGGTTCCACAACCATCAAATCTCAGAGAACTGGACAGTGCTATTCATTAGGCATAGTGTCAGATTCCTCGCATCACCTTTCAACATCTCGTGGAGTCAATACTAAGAAGAATCACTGCAGTATTGAAGGCATAAAGTGGCCCAACAAAATACCGATGGGGTGGTCATAATAATCTGGTCACTCAGTGTATATGACTAAATGTCCATCTGACTGGTAGCTATGATACACACTGACCATTAGGGGGCAGACACTCAATGCAGTAGATGTCATGACACGCGCTGGCCATTTAAAAATAAATGGCACCACGGATCTGGTGCCAAGAAACCAACACTTGGCTTCCCCCAAGTGGGACACAGGCCCCGCCACCACACCAGAGTGACATCCCACCAAGTCACAGCCAATGCTGCCGAGACCCCATGGCACAAAATGCATCCCACAGCCCAGCCCAGCCTGGAAACAGTTTCTGTGGATGCCAGGTAATGACATCATACAGCAACACCTGACTTCCTCTTCCTAGCAACTAGCCTCCTTGCAGTTTCTTCAGCCCAGGAACCTGACTTGCTCTATAGCCAGGTAAAACATTTTATACACTTTAACCAAATGTCTGTGAAGTGTTTTCCCATGCTTCATCTCATTTGATCCTCACAGAAGTCCTAGAGTAGGTAGATAGGAGACTCAATAGAATCCAATTTTTCTTTTTATTAGCAAGACAACAGAGATTTAGGAAGTTTAAAAACTTGACCCGATGCCGAAACCGGTTCAGCTCAGTGGTAGAGCGTCGGTCTGCGGACTGAAGGGTCTCAGGCTTGGGCATGTACATTGGTTGCGGTCAAGGGCATGTACATTGGTTGTGGGCACACCTCTGGTGAGGGGTGTGCAAGAGGCAGCTAGTCGATGTTTCTCTCTCATCGACATTTCTGGCTCTCTATCCCTCTCTCCTCCTCTCTGTAAAAAATCAATAAAATATATTAAAAATAAATAAATAAATAAATAAATAAATAAAACAAAAACAAAAACAAAAAAAAACTTGACCCGACTGAAAAGAAGTAAGAAATGGTGGACCTTGAAAATGACTTCAGGTTTTGTCACTGTGCAGAAAAATATAGTTAAATGCTGCTATGTTAAATATTCTACCCTTTGTTTTCCCTGCGTGATCTACAATAATAATCTGCTTTGTGTTGATATTTATTATTGTGTTGTTGACATTTACCTGAAAGAGAAGTTGGGGTGCTTCACTGCGCTAGAAAAAGTTTAGCTAAATCAGAAAGCAGGTCTATTTAAGCAAATTTATTCTATATCTGTAAAAGGCTATGTTGACTCATGCATGCATGATACATATAAAGCTTTGGCTGGCACCAATCGCACACGTGTATTTTGATCTGTCATTGTCCATCATAAATTTGGTTGATACTTCTATGATAAAGAGCGAATAGTGATATTAAAATATTTCTTCCAATAATTTCCTTTCAATTTTCATGAATCCGTACATTAGGACACTAGTTAAATGATAGCAGTGCAGTGATTTTTTTAAAAATTGTATTCAATAGATGCTTACATAAGTTTAACATGTTCCTTATCATTGATGTCTGGCCTTGAGTTGAATTGTTTCTGTTAAGCAGTCTGGCACAAAATGGGCACTCAATAGGTTTTAGTCTTGTGTTTAACTGTGTGTTGGATACACCTTTTTTTTTCTTTTTTTTAATCAGTCTTTGTGAACATGCATCAGTGTGGGTGTATACTCAAGGCACATCTGTGCTTGAGAGCAGTGTTAAAAGCCCTCAACTATCTATTTGCAGCTTATTAGAGAGAAGACATTAATTGCTTCTTTAGTATTCCCTTCTCACTTCAAGTGTTCCCCCTCATTTCCTCCCCCCACCCAAGAGTGACACATTTATTGATAGTTGTCTAAGTTTTAACCATTTAAGTTGTTTCCCACATTGAATGCTTGATAAGACAGAAGCAAGCAAAGTTCAGCAAAACATTTCTTGATCAATACAGATCTTGTTTGTACTGTTCCCCGTACCCTCTCCATTAGGGAACCTTGTGATTCTCATCCAAATTATTTTCTAAAATAAACAAGAACCCTATTTTCTTGCTTTCTTCTGACCAAATGTAAGATTGGAAATCAACTTGATAACTCATCACTCTAGGTCCAAAGGCATAGTTCAAAAAGCTGGAACTAAGTCCAAGACAAAGGATCTGTGGTGGGAAATACATGATACTGAGCAGAAGCATCTTGGAAGGAGAACCTAGAGGAAGGAGATTGTTTATAAGGCACCTGTAAAAGGAATTGTAAAGGGTTCTTATCTGCTCTGGATGGCTATTACCTGTTTTCTGAAGACCTGTGGAAATAAAGTATCCTAATAAGTGATAGCAAATAGGTTCCATCTCACAAGCCAACCATGTTTGGTTATAGTAGTAAGTGACTGAAACAGGGTTTCTCAGAGTATGGTCCCCCTACCAATAACATTAGCGTACCTGGGAATTTGTTAGAAATGTAAATTGTTGGTCCTTCCCTTAGATCCACTACATCAGAAACTCTCTGAGATAATCTCTTTTTAATAGGTCCTCCAGGTGCTTCTAATGCACACCAGTGTGTAAGAACAACTGGTTTAGAGGACTGTGTTGAGAAGGATTCTAATCAGACCTCAGAAGAGGTGGGGAAATGTAGTAATCCATTAGTGATATCTACCATGAGCATAGGAGGAGGGGTGACAGTGAGAAGTCCATGTATTTGTTATCTCACTTCTAGACAGAATTGATAAATATAATGCAAATGAGTATTTTAAAGAAGCAGCCCAGGGAGTTTCCAGATCATCTTTAGCCCCATAATCTGGTTTTGTCTGACTCTGGTGTGGACACTGAGTGTGAGGGGAGCAGGAAAGGGGCAGAGGGAGCAGTGTGGGTGACCTAGGTGAGGGCTTGTGGTGGTCACAGCCAGAAAATACATAGTATGACTAGAGAAAACAAATCAATTTAAGAAACACTAAAAAGTGAACTTGATAGAACTTGGCAATTGGATTTGGAGAACGAGAGAACCATTAAGGACAAGTGCCTGGATTTCTTGTTTGAGCAATTAAGTAGACAGTGATGCTAGCTCCAAAGGCAGGAGACAAAAGAGGGGCAGATGTAGCAGAAAAGTTCAGCCTGGACACATGGAATTTCAGGTACCTGGGCTCATCCAAACTGAGATGTCCCAGAAACACGTTAGTGAGCAGGCTCTAGCTCAGGGACCCTATCCAGGTGAGAAATATAACATTTGAATATTACTCACATAAAGAAGGAAATCCTGGAATGAGCTAAAAATCACATGGAGAGAGTGGAAAGCAAGTGGAAAGAAGGACTCAGGACAGAACCTTAAGGGGAAAAAACAAACAAAAACAGTTTTAAGGAGCAATCCCAGGAATAAAAATTATGAAAGATATTAAGAAAGAGATAAAGAATATTAACCAGTTCTAAGAAGCCATTCTGAATATTTGTCTCATTAGGTCCAAAATTTGAATTTATACTTAATTATTTTATTCATTTATCTTTGCCATGAAATACTTCAGACATTCAAAGAGGTGTAGACTAGAATAATGCAGCAAACATCCAGGAGGCCTCTTACTGCTTGAGCATAGTAGAAAGCTCTCTGTGCATCCCTTCCCTTGCACTCTCCCCACCTCTCCCTCAGGGCTAACCCATTCTATAATTCTGATTGTCTTTACCCTCTTATGACACTTCATGGTGTCATCATGCAAAATGAAATACCTTCTTCCATTACTACTCAAATTCCAAAGAAACGACCATCTACAAATTGCCTTTCAAAGGACAGCTTCTCTTTATCAAACACCACTCACAGATTTGTAAGTGTAGCCAGTTGTCGATTCATTGTCTCCCAGCGCCAAATGCAGAACTTTTTGCCCAGCTTTGTGGTGCTCGAACTGGATGCTGTAACATTTTAAATTTGCCAGCTGGTGCAATATCACCCCTGCCAACAGAGGGCACTGCAGCAGGCAGGGGCCCCTCTTCCTGGTTCTGGTGTGCTTTTCCCTCTTGCTCCTGCCCTGTTGCCATTGGCTTACAGGCCATCTTTCACTGGCACCCCAGGCGGCAGCTTCCCAGGAGTCTCACTGGTGTCCTCTCTGACCCCACAGAGTTTTCTGCTCTTCAGCCCCGGTGTGCGGCACCCAAATCTCCCCACCATCCAGTGGTCTATAGCCAATCCTACCAACAAGGTCTGACCCTCCATCTTGGGGGGGGGGATTGCTTCCTTAGGTGCTCTGCCCTGGCCCTAGAAGGTAACTACTCCCTAAGTCTATCTTCCCTTTGGAGTTCTCTTTATCCATTAGCAATTAATTCTCTGTTACCATGAATAATTTTTCATATTAAACTTTCCTTGTTCAAATGATTGTGTAGGTTCTGTCTCCTCAGTGCAACCTGGCTAATACAATAAGCAGACGAAAGAGCACTTGTTTGTGTCCACAGGTTCTGACTTTGCACTTTTCTTTGTGGTGACACATTGGAAAGTCATTTCTGAATTTAAATTCTTCTTCTATCGAATAGAAGATGGGACACCTCCTCTATTCTCCTACCAGGATTGTTTCAAGAATCATATTGGGTAATGGATGTGACTTAGTGAGGGGTAAGATACAGGATACATATTCATATAAGTCCAAGTAAGGAAAACCGAAGGGTTAGGGAATAATAAAAGGAGGTGAAGTACAAAAGTATTGGGGAGCAAAACTCTGGGGGGGGGGGGGAGATGGCATTATGGCTTCATGTCACCTGAAGCCTCCTCTCTCTCTTCTGATCTGTGGAGTGAAAAGAAGAAAGACTCTAAGAACAGAGAGCTTGACAAAAACAATGATCTTATAAATCTAGAAAGAAATGACTTTATATGAGACGTCCTATGCTGAGTAGGAGGCTTGGTGCCAAGGAAACCAACTACAGGGGCTTTTGATTAATCCAAAATTCAGTATGAACTGATACAATTGCAATATAGAACAGAGAGAAAGATACTAAATTATACCTTAGGGTTTTTTTTTTTAATTTTATTGTCTTGGCTTTAAAATAATTATCTATTTCTTGGAGCCATGTTATGCTTATGAGTTTCAATATCAAATTTTATTGTTTTATCAAAGGAGGAAACAATGGAGCATTGTCATTCAGAATGTGTCTCTATGGCCTGGCACCTAGTGGCCAAATATCAAAATTGCAGGTTTATTGTTTTGTTTTGTGGGCAAAGTAGGCTGCAGATTTAGTAAATCCTGTTGAGAAGTTACAGGCTATTGTTAGCAACTATATGGCTGGGATTATTCTGCGAAAGTCATGTTTTGTGCAATTTTATTCTTTGCAATTAGCTTAATTTATTAAATGCACAACAAAAATGTGATTTTGTTTGATATCTAATAAGAATATTTACATAAATAAATTTGTCATGTCTCCTGAGTTTTTTTTTTTTTTTTTTTTTTTTTTTTTTTTTCCTCCAGAGAGCATGGTCTTTGTAGATGGGCATAGCAGAAGGATTCAGATTAGGCTATTCTTTTTGTGGTCCCTTCCCCTTCTTGGTCCTTAATTTACTGTCCTGTAAAACAGGAGGGGTTGATTTATTCAGGTACTTTACAATTTTTTGAACTGTGATTCATAGTGAAAATTACTTCTACATCATATTATATCTCTGTCTCTCTCGTGTCTCAGTCTCCGCCTCTGCCTTTCTCTATGTCACTAATTAAAATTCTTTTTTTAAAAAAAGCTACCAAACTTTAGCTAACCAAAAGTTCTGAAAAACGGAAAGGACAATTGGTCAAAGTAAATACAAATGTAGGTGGAATGGCACCCATAGGCTGGTGGACAGCCAGAGGACTCCTCATTCATGAATAAGTGCTGTGGAGGAGACTCTAGAAAAGATGCTTCACTCTAAATTCAACAAGATGTGGTAGTAGTAAACATAATATTAATTGTGACCGGAAAAAATGACTTATGAGTATCCAAAGCATCTTTCCTTTTAATCCATAAGGAGAGTTATGTGTTTACCACCTAAGCTACTGAAAGGATCTAAAGGCTTCCAGGTAGGAGGGCTTGTTCTATAGGAGTAAGAGAAGAAAGTTATTGGAAGGATAACATATTAGGCTCAAAAGGTGAAAGAAATGTGGGTAAGAGCCAGAACGGACTGGTTTGGGGAAGAAGAGATTTATTCCAGGTTGAGGCTAGAATTGAGGAATATGAAAGATATATAAGAGAGAGAATGAAGAAAGAAAATTTTAAAGAAATTTTGCTATACAATAGGATAAAATTGGTATATTTGAGAGACTTCTATAAAAATTTAAATTGTTTTAAAACTACTATTATCACTATAATTATTATTTTGGTTGTTAAACTATTGTTTGGGATCTCATCCAAAATGTGAGATTATTGCAGACTTTTGTAATTGGAAGTGAGAAAAGTTTTTCAGAATGGGACTGGGACAATGATAGGTTGGAAGGAGAAAGCACCAGACAAGCTTTGTCTAACTACAGAGGATTAAAATGATCGGTCAGTGGGAGGTATTAGAGAGGGCTTTGAGGCTACATATATGTCTTCAGAGAATGGATACAGATGGAATAAGACAGAAAGCATGCTGCCTACAAGACTGTCAAAAACATGTGAGTTATTCTCATGTTTTTAGACTATGCATTTATTTTCCTTTTTCTTCTTTCCTTCTTAATTAATAGAGTTGTGTTAAAAGTTCTACCCTGACTAAGCCATACCAAGGGAACCAAAAAAAGGGATGTGATCCTACGCAGGTTGGAGCTTTACCCTGAGGATTTAAAATGCCAGTGTGAGTGGAAAGGCAGAACTCTAGGAGACAACTAGGGTGACGTGGTCAGATGGCTTTTCCTACGTAGAGATCCCACATCCTTGGATAAATGTTGGCAAAACGTAGTCTTTTTATTTTTGTTTGTTATTTCCTCCATAAGAGAGAGAGTCCTCACATGATTTGTAAAAGAAGTGACTGAGCCAGGACCGGTTTGGCTCAGTGGATAGAGCGTCGGCCTGCGGACTGAAAGGTCCCGGGTTCGATTCTGAGCAAGGGCATGTACCTTGGTTGCGGGCTCATCCCCAGTAGGGGGTGTGCAAGAGGCAGCTGATCGATGATTCTCTCTCATTGATGTGTCTAACTCTCTATCCCTCTCTCTTCCTCTCTGTGAAAATCAATAAAATATATTAAAAAAACAAGTGACTGAGAGGAAAAACTAATAATTATCTTGCAAAGACAGAATTTAAAAAATACACCAGTACTAAAGCTGTTTTTTAAAATAAATATGTTCAGAAAGACACTTTTTCTATTGATACCCCATCTTTGCATTTCACAAAATTCATATTTAATTTAATATGTTTTTATTGATTTTAGAGAGAAGGAAGGGAGAGGGAGAGAGAAACATCAATGAGAGAGAAACATCCATCAGCTGCTTCCTACATGCCCAGGTAGGGCACACACGCAGGAGTCAAACTGGCATCCATGCAAAGGATGGCACTACCAAATGACCCATACTGGCTAGAGCAAAGGAATTATGGTTCTGAATAACCACAGCAATCCTGAGAAAGAAGACAAAAATTGGAGGGAATCATAATACCAGATATCAAGTTATATTACAAAACCACAGTTCTCAAAACTGCCGGGTACTGGCACAAGAACAGACATATAGACCAATGGAATAAAACAGAGAACCCAGAAATTGACCCAAGCCATTATGCTCAATTAATATTTGACAAAGGAGGCAAGATCATACAATGGAGTCAAGACAGTCTCTTCAATAAATGGTGCTGAGAAATTTGGTCATATACATGGGGGAAAAAATGAAACTAGACCACCAACTTACATCATACACAAAAACAAACTCAAAATGGTTAAGGGACTTAAATGTAACATGGGAAACCATAAAAATCTTCGAAGAATCCATAAGCAGCAAAATATCAGACATATGCTGAAGCAATATCTTCACTGATATAACTCCTAGGGCAATGGAAACTAAGGAGAAAATAAACAAATGGGACTGCATCAAAATAAAAAGCTTCTGCACAGTAAAAGAAACCATCAACAAAACAACAAGAAAGCCCACTGCATGGGAGAACATATTTGCAAATGCTATTTCAGATAAGGGTTTAATCTTCAAAATTTACAGGGAACTCATACAACTTAACAAAAGGAAGATAAACAATCTAATCAAAAAATGGGCAAAGGTCCTAAATAGATATTTTTGAACGAAGGTGTGCAAAGGCAGAGAAACATTTGAAAACATGCTCAAAGTCACTAATCATCCGAGAGATGGAAATCAAAACAATAATGAGGTACCATCTCACACCTGTCAGAATGGCTATCATCAACAAATCAACAAACCACAAGTGCTGGCAAGGATGTGGAGTGAAGGACTTTTATTCAGAAACAGGAGTAATTGTCATTAGTGAATTCTTGCTTCTGCAAATTTTCAAAATTCCAAATTAAAAAAAAAAAAAAAAGAAGCTAGCACTTTGACCATATTTTACAGGACTAGAAAGCAAGTGGTATCATCTTGAAGGGACATTTGGGACCTAATGGATAATTCTAGTTGCAGAGCAGAACTGTGATATCAGAGTGAGGCTACACAGCAGTTGTAAGGTACAGACTCTCCAAAGAGCAGGAAGCTCCAGAATGAAAATAGAGCACTAGAATAAATAACTGTTTCCTGGAAGGGAGCCAGATGCCAGGTTCAGACAGGTTGAAGGTCAAATGTGGCACCAGAAAGCCTGTGATGTACAAGGAAGTAAATAGGATGGATGAGGAATTAAGGAGCTTGATATGTTTAATGGAGAGAGGAATGAAGAAATAGCGCCAAGAACAGCATGACATCACTCAGGATCACTGATCAGGAGCAGGGTAGGGGACACACTGTAAGACTTCAGAATCCAGCCAGCAATTGCTTCTAAGCATGTACTTGTGGGCTTGGCCTAATTTTCACAATGTCAGCCAGGAACTTCTGCCTGCTATTTTCAGTTCTTAAAGTGGTCAAGCCTGGCCAGGTGGACAACAGTGTGAGTCTTGGCAAGCAGCATCTTTGTGATTTGATATTGCAAAAACAGAATGTATTCAGGTAGTAGGTCCCAGAACACAGTCTTGGATTCTGCCAAACAAATATGTCCTGTAATATGCTAGAAAGGCCTTTACACAGCAAGGTGTTGGCACCTCTTGCTTCTCATCTAAGATGTCCCCATCTTCTTTAGCCAGTGACAAAATTAAACATTCACCCTAAACCAAGACATAACCTGATTCATGATAAAGCAGAAAATTGTTTCAATTTGGGCAATCCTGTAATTTTTAGAAGGCTATGAAATGGGAAAAATGGGGTACCAGATGCCCAGAGTCAATCGAGGATTTCTTCATTCATCTCAGTTATTGATTTATTCAATATATAATAGTTTCAGGGAGAACCAAGATGGTGGCATAGGTAAACACCTGTACTTGCTGCATCTCACAACCACATAAAAATTACAACTAGAAGACAGAACAACTATCATCCAGAACCATAGGAACTAGCTGAGTGGAAGTTCTATAACTATAAGTAGAGAAGAAAGCACATTGAGATTGGTAGGAGGTGCGCTCGAAACGGGCTGGCAACCAGGTGCACTGCTTTTATTAATCAGGAGGGAGACATAAGCTCCCGATTGCTCTGAACTCCAGTTCCAGTGGAGACTCTGGAAACCCAGACACACACGGGGAGAAACTGAACTGTCTGGCATTGGGCCAGAACACGTGGGTGACTTTCTTTTAGAAGGAGGTGCTCACAGCAGTCATCGTTCCTACTCCAGGACCTCTCTGGTTCAGGCCTGACTGGAAGCTATTGCTGTTTTCTCTGCCCTGGTGATTCCCTGAGACCCTGCCCTACCCAATTTACAACCCCACCCAAGCTGTGCACAGCAGCTTTTTGGGAGGCTGAGCCACTGAACCCTACAGAACACTTACCACACAAAGCCACTCTATCGACTCAAGGAGAGTTAGCAGCTACCCAATACATAGAAACAAACACAGGGAAGCAGCCAAAATGCAAAGACAAAGAAACATGTCACAAATGAAAGAAATGGAAGAAAGCAAACTACTGGATATAAAGTTCAAAACCACAGTTATAAGATTACTCAATAATCTTTTAGAAATCTCCAAGGAACTTAGTGAGACCTTCAAAGATCTTAGTGAGAATGCAAAAAAAAAAAAAAAAAAAAAAAAAAAGGAAAAGGACCAGCCAGAAATTAAGTGTACAATAACATACAGAGATTCAACAGTAGACAGGAAAATCCAAAGAATCAGGTCAAAGATTTAAAATATGAGGAAGCAAAAAACACCCAACTGGAAGAACAAAAAGAAAAAAAGATTCCAAAAATAGGAAGAGAGTGTAAGGAACCTCTGGGACAAGCATACCAACATTTGAAATATGGGGGTGTCAGAAGAAGAAAGAGAGCAAGATATTGAAAACCTATTTGAAGAAATAATGACAGAAAAGTTCCCTACCTGGTGAAAGAAATAGACTTAGAAGTCCAGGAAGTGCAGAGAACCTCAAACAAGAGAAGTCCAAGGAGGACCAGATCAAGACATATCATAATTAAATGCCAAGGGCAAAAGGCAAAGAGAGAATCTTAAAAAAAGCAAGAGAAAAATGGTTAGTTACTTACAAGGGAGTACCCATAAAACTGTCAGCTGAATTATCAACAGAAACTATGCAGGCCAGATGGGAGTGGCAAGAAATATTCAAAGTGATAAACAGCAAGAACCTACAACCAAGATTACCCAGCAAAGCTATCATTTAGAATTGAAGGTCAGATAAAGAACTTCACTTTACAAGAAAAAACTAAAGGAGTTCATAACACCAAATCAGTATTATATGCTGAAGGGTATTCTTTAAAAAGAGAAAGAAAAAGAAGAAAAAGATAAAGATAAAAATTATGAACAACAAAGTGACAACAAATACATGTCTATCAATAAATGAATCTAAAAATTAAATGAATGAAAAATCCGATGAACAGGATAAACTAGTGAATGTAATAGAATTAGGGACATGGAAAGGGGGTGGACTGACAATTCTTGGAGATAAGGGGGTGTAGGGAGTGCGGGAAGAGATTGGACAAAAATCTTACACCTATGGATGAGGACAGTGGGGAGAGGGATGCGCGAGGGCATGGGGTGGGATGGAAACTGGGTGGAGGGGAAATATGGGGGGGAAAGAAGAACATCTGTAATAATCTGAATAAATTTTTTTTTAATTTAAAAAATAACTAAAAAATAATTTCAGGCAAGTAGCTTTGGATGAGAAATAAATTTGCAATTGCATTTATAATTCTAAATGGATATATTGGCATTATATCTTGCTCTCTGAGTTGGGAACACCTTAACCTCATTCCAAAGACTGACAAAAGCTTCCCTAGATGAACCAGTAAGTATACCTAGCTAAAATACAGAAACATATCTGAAACACTGCAGGTTGAAGCTACATGGAACCCCAATTAGAAATCATACTGTTTCAATTCTGCCTCCTAAATATCTCCCAAATCAATATACATTTTTTTTCTAGACCTATTAGTGGCATTATCCTGGTTTAGGGCCCATCACCTGGATTATTGAAACAGCTTCTTACTTGGCCTTCCATCTTATTTTCCCTCATTTTGTCCAATGTCTTTTTCATCCTATGGGAGTTATAGTTTAAAAAAAATATATATTTAATCTGATCATTTTACTTCCCTGGGTAAAACCTTAATTGGAGCCCTAGTTTTCTTGGGATAAAACCCATATTCTTTTAAATGAATTTTTAAGACCTCCCTATCATTCACTTCACCAATTTGAATTCCATATTCCAGCCCCACTGGACAACTTTCATCTCCCAAATATCATGTTGTCTCACCTCTTGATTTTTCACTTTATGTTCTCTCTGCCTGTAACATTCTTCATGACTTCTCTTCTACCTCTCTCCCCCTTCAATTTTCATAGCTTGCTGCTACTTGCCCTTTAGATTTAGTCAGACACTATTTATGCTCACCAGTGTCCGCTTTTCCTTCTTCATTCTTAGCACATGGAATACATTTTTTAGCCTCCCTTGCAGTTAGGTGTGACTAAATAAAATGTGATAGAAGTGATGTGTTACTTATCAGGCTTGGTCCATAAAACTTCCCCACAAGTAAACCTTGTTCTCTTTCTTCATCCACTACCTGACTGGGAAGGATTCAGAGGACTTCAAAGAGGACAGAGGTCTAAGATGAAGGAGCCTGAGGCTTTCATTTGACTGTGACATGAGCAAGAAGTAATTCATTAGCATTTAAGCTGCTGGAAAAATGAGGTTTCTTTGGTTCAGTACCTGGCATTACTTTCCTTAAGCAACACTAAATCATAGCTTAGTCTTAAGTTTTTCAGAGAAACCTTTTTTGATTGACAATATCTGTCTTTTCCACGCTGCTGTAAACTCAGTAAAGACAGAGACCATTATTTTATTCACTATTGTGTCTCAGTTCTTACTACAGGGTATGTACACAATGCACAAACAAAGCAAAACTATGTGCCGAATGTTAAAGTAACGGGCTTTATTTATTTTTAAAATTTATTTTCATTGTTGAAAATATTACAGATGTTTCTATTTTATTTCCCCATTGACCCTCCTCTACCCCAATCTTACACACTGACCACCCCCATCCCTAGCTTCACCACACTATTGTCTGTGTTCATAGATCATGCATATATACACACTAGAGGCCCAGTGCATGGATTCATGCACCGGTGGGGTCCCCCGGTCTGGCCTGTGCCCTCTTGCAATCCAGGACCTCATGGGGGATATCGGACTGCTGGTTTTGGCCCTATCCCCACAGGCCAGGTCAAGGGACCCCACTGTTGCATGAATCCGTGCACAGAGCCTCTAGTACGCATATAAGATCTTAGGTTAATCTCTTCCCATCCTCCCCCTCTCCTTTCCCTCTGAGATTCATCAGTTTGTTCATTGTTTTCTTGCCTGTGTGTTGAGCATCTGCCCCTGGTGGTCATTGCATGTCATAGCTACTGGATGGTCGGCAGTTGGTCACTTAGGCTTTAATATATATAGACAAGTTCTTTGGTTAATCTCTTTCCCCACGCCTTTCCTCTGAGATTTGTCAGTCTGTACCATGCTTCCATGTCTCTGGATCTATTTTGTTCATCAGTTTATTTTGTTCATTAGATTCCACATATGAGTGAGATCATGTGATACTTGTTTCTCTCTGACTGGCTTATTTTGCTTACTTTCTATTGAAGCTTACAAGATTCAAATTTGAGTTTTCAAAAGTTAAACATATAAGATTAAATTTTAAAAAGTTCACTTAATTCCTTTTCATAACAGAAGGGAAACCATGAAAAACTGAAAAATTCTTACATCCATGCAGGCAAACAATTTAAAGAGGCAAACAGTAATACAAGTGTCTCACTATTGCACGATAGCTGGTCTGCCTTTTGATTTTACTTATCAGAGGCAACCAAGATAAAGATATCTTTCCCTGGAGTGCCAAGGAGCTTTTGAAAATCCGAAATAGGTTCTGATGTTTCTCATCAGTTTTTGGAGCCCCAGGCATTTCAAGCCTGTTCAAAATGGCAGTTGACATGTCCAATAATGTTTGGAGAACTTTGTTATAGAACCATAAAACAATAGCCATCTACTTATGAGAAAAATGTTGCCAAAAGAAAGAAACCTGTCTTTTCTGTAACATTAATATAAAGCAATTTGTACTTCTTGGATAAACTGGATCTCTATATCCGGCCAAGTTATTTGAGTGTGGGTATTAAGTGATCAACATACTCTCTATTAACAGTGGGCTCTAGAAAGCATGAATGAATTTCAGAGTGCTGGGGAAAGATAGAGAGAGAAGAGAGAGGAGAGAAAGAGAGATTACATAGGTACTAAAATATTTTCTGTGTAAATAGAAAGCCTAAGGTTTTCATATTTCATGGATCTTCCTCAACTGATAGAAATTATACAATTGATTTTCACTTAAATTAATTATGCTATGGACAAGAGTGGGCAGGAAGAAAGTAGTATTCATAATTTATCATGGTTTTATATTCCTTTTATTCCTAAGAAATTATTAGATCTCTATCTCACGTTTGCTAAAGGAATTCAGAAAACATTATTTCAAATTGTCTTTTTAAGGTAAACACCATTAATTGTCTGTTCTAATTCCATTCCTGTTTCTTCCTTGCTAATGGGGCGTGATTGTATAATCCAGCAATCCCATTTCTGGGAGTATATTTGAAGAAAACTAAATCACCATCTTGAAGACATATCTCACTTTCATATTCTTGAAGTATTATTTACAATAGCCAAGGTATGAAAACATCTTAGTTGTGTATTGATGAATTAATGATTAAAGAAGTTGTGAGATATATAAAATTTATATATATATTCATAAAATTCGTGCACCGGGGTTGGAGGGTCCCTCAGCCTGGCCTGCCCCCTTTCAGAGTCCAGGAGCCCTCAGGGGATATCCAACTGAAGGCTTAGGCTAGACTGGGGGAGGCAACCAGCCAATTAGGGGAAGGCAGTGTCCCCATCACCCCCTTGCTGCTGCTGCCTCTAGCCTCTCTCTGCAGGAGATGTCCAGGCCAATCAGAGGAAGGCACTGCCCCATCACCCCTGCTGCTGCTGCTGCTGGCTACCATGGCTGCAAGGCCTGAGCCCTGGGCCTCAAAGCCACTAGGGCTCATGGCTGCCAGAGTCCATGCTGCCTGAGCCCGGAGCCTCGCAGCTGATGCCATGGCGCCTGCCCTTGGCCCTCGCAGCCATTGCGGCTTTGTCCAGAAGGACATCTGCTCTAATTAGCATATTACCCTTTTATTAGTATAGATATAAAACTAAGCCATAAGAAAGAAGTAAATCATGGCCTTATGACAACATTGAGGGCATTATGCCAAGTGAAATGAGTCAGACAGAGAAAGACAAATACTTTACATTCTTATATGTGGAATCTAAAAATATTGAGCTCATAGAAATATAATATAATGATACCTATCATGGACTTGAGGGGAGGGAAATGGGGAGGTGTTGGTTAAAGGATTCAAGCTTCGAGGTATAAGATTAATAAATTCTAGGGATCTAATATACAACATGGAGACTATAATGAACAATACTGTATTACATACTTGAAAGTAGACCTTAAATGTTACCATACATACCCACAAAAATCATAATAATGTGAGAGGATAGAGGTATTAACTAACCTTATTATGGTAGTCATTTCATAATATATTTTGTACCAAATAATCACATTGTACACCTTTAACTTACATAATATGTGTCAATAATACCTCAAAAGGCTGGAAAATCACTAACATACACTCTCCCTCAGTGAAGAGGAACAGAGGTATGTACCTCCTCCAGTTGCTAAGGTGGCCATCAGCACATGAATAGCATCTCAATTAGGATTTGCTGAGGAGCACCTGCCAGTCAGGAATATGACAAGGTTGCCTGCTGTCACAAAAACTAGTTAACATTCCGTTGAAGGTATTACTCATTCAATTGGATGAGAGATAGAAAAAATAGAGCTCTAAAAACTGAAAAGAGTGACGTAAACTTATGACTACATATAATATCCTTGTATGTCTGGAAAACTCATGAGAATTAAATGACAAAATAAGAAAATAATTAAGTATGTTCCTGAGAAAGAAAATTAAAACATGAATACAAATCATTTCTTTAAAGAAAGTTTTATATTTATAAGAACATAGGTACTATGTTAGGCAGAACTGGCAGACAGATAATGCAAGAATACAGATATTCTCATATGTGAGGTTTGTTTGCTTTTAAAAATTCACCCATGATTAAGAACAGGATTAATCATCATGCCTGGGGCATGGCCAAATTCATGGTCCAACCCAGTTTGGTGAACTCAAACTGTGGGATTAGAAAAAATAAGTCACTGGTAGATAATTATCCAGAAAGAGTTTTGATGAAGTCATGGTTATAGATTCCTATCATTTTATTATAGAGATGTTTGATTAATTTTTAATTTTTTGAGGATTGGAATGTTGGAACACCCTTATCAAATACTTCTCACTATTAGACATTGGGAAAGCTCAACCATTGAGCTAACCCAGAGCATATATAGAAAGTAAATGTTTGGAATCAGAAAATCTAGGATTGAGGTCAATGCTCTATCACGTAATAACTCACTGACCTTGATAAAAATCACTTTGATTCCTGGAGTTTTCTCCATGATTATAATACCACGTGTCCTCTGTTCCTTCCAGGCACAGAAGTCTAGGTCCAATTTCTTGGAGTCATAGCTGTGCTATCAGCTAGCACATTTTTGGTAACCCCTCCATGCTTCTGCCAACCTGAAGTGTACTTTTCAGTTTAGCAACTCCTGTCATCTGTCAGAGGCTGAGAGATTTTTAGTGAGAGAAGAAAAATCTAAGAGCCTTTGCCTTCTTGCCCTTGAAAAGAAAATGTAATTGTTTGGCAGAAAACCATTCATGGATCTGAAAAGATTCTCACATTCATTCTTTTAAAATGTGCTTATTATGAAATAGTTCAGACTTATAAAAATTTATGACAATTATAGTGAATATTCATAAACCTATCATCCATCCTACATAATAAAAGAGTAATATGCAAATTAGCCATCACTCCACTATACCAACAAGCCACACCCACCAGCCAATCAGAGAAAGTATGCAAATTAATTCCAACCCAGATGGCTGCAGCCACAGAGAGCAGTTGAGAGGCTTGGGTTTCCCCGGCAATAGAGGAAGTCAAGCTTTCCATACACCTTGGCCAGCCTAGGCCTCCACTCAAGGATACAAAGTTTCAATTATTGAAGATAAATCCCAAGAAAAATGGTGGCAGCTACTGGAGCTGGAGAGAACAGGCTAGGGTTGCCCCCTGCAACAGATGAAGCCAAGTTTTCCACCTGCCCTGGCCGGCCTAGGCCTCCACTCCAGGATACAAAGTTTCAATTATAGAAGGTAAGCAAAGCCAAACAGAAATGGTGGCAGCCATAGAGCAAGCAGGGGGCTTGGCTTCGCTCCAGGCTACAAAGTTTCAGTTGTAGAAGGTAAATAAATTCCAGATACCAGGGCCTCCACTTGGATTGCCGGGGTGTGTGGCTGACCTGAAAACCACCAAAGGCCCCTCACCCAGACCACCCCACACTACAAGGGAACTCCCACCCTGATCTGGGATACACTTCAGGGCAAACCAGCCGACCCCCATGCATGCACCAGGCCTCTATTCTATCTAATAAAAGAGTAATATGCAGATTGACCATCACTCCAACACACAAGATGGCTGCCCCATGTGGTTAAAGATCCTGCCCACATGTGATGGCCACCACAAGATGGCCAGCAGGGGAGGGTAGTTGGGAGGGACCAGGCCTACAAGGGAGGGCAGTTGGAGGCAATCAACCCTTCAGGGGAGAGCAGTTAGGGGTGACCAGGCTGGCAGAGGAGGGAAGTTGGGAGCAAACAGGCTGGCAGGGGAGCAGTTAGACATCAATCAGGCTGGCATGGGAGTGGTTAGGGGGTGATCAGGCTGGCAGGCAGTAGCGGTTAGAGGCAATCAGGAAGGCAAGCAGGTGAGCAACTGGGAGCCAGAAGTCCTAGATTGTGAGAGGGATGTCCGACTGCCCACCGGGATCGGGTCTAAATGGGAGTTGAACATCCCTTGAGGGATCACAGATTGGAGAGGGTACAGGTTGGGCTGAGGGACACCTCCCTCCCCCCGACACCTTGTGCATGAATTTTATGCACCGGGCCTCTAGTCTTAAGAAATAAAACACCAACAACAGAATTAAAGCCCTTTGGTACTCCCTCCCAGATTGCACCTCAGGTAACCAGTATCTTCAATTTTGTCATTTATCATATAGGGCATTTCTTTGTATTTTTGCTATTAATACTAACAAATATCAATTTTACATAAGAACTGATCTTCTGCACTGATGGGCAGGTCAGTTGTTTGGAGCATTGTCCTGTACATCAAAAGGTTGCAGGCTCCATTAGGTCAGGGCACATACCTACATTGCAGGTTCAATCCCGGTTGGGTTGTGTACAGGAGACAACCAATTGCTGTTTCTCTCTCACATTTCTCTCTCTCTCTCTCTCTCTCTCTCTCTCTCTCTCTCTCTCTCTCTCTCTCTCTCTCTCCTCTCTTTCTTCCTCTCCCCCTTTCCCACTTCCTCTCCCTCTTCCTCCCTCTTCCTCACTCTAAAAATGAATAGAAACATATCCTTGAGTGAGGATTGAGAAAAAAAAAAAAAAAAAACCACAGGTCTTCCTAGACTTATGACAGTTCTATATTCCAATATTCCTTTTTCATTGCCTGTTTTAAAGGTTATAGCACTTCTTTTAAAAGTTGTAAATTTCTCACTATCATACATGTTTTTGACATCTCAAGAGTTCAGTTTGGTAAAATATAGATATTTTGGTAAAAAAAAGAAGAAAAAAAAAGCCTTTTTTTAAAAAAAACCAATACTCATTATCTTTATATATTGCAGTATCTCCCCGACTCCTCCCCTTTCCTAAACCTCTTCCCCTATTTTATTTGCAATGGCATGTGGACTTCTAGTTCCCACCAAATGAGTCAGTCAAGATAGAACGGATGTCAATGTTTCCTGAAAAATAGATGCCAACCTATCCTGTAAAGTCACAAAAAAGCATTAGTGTGAGCCAACTCTGAAAGAATTGAGCACACATAAAAGTCTGGATTTATGGCTTCTTTAGGAAAAGATAAAAGACTGATAACATTTCTAAATGGCAATATTCCACTTGAACCATATAGCAGTTATTTCTTTTTGATGGGACACTCTTAATAAAAATAATGATAATAATAATGATAATAATAATACCCGCCATATTCCTATCACTCCTTTTTTTCTCCCTGAGACTAAGACCAATGCCAATTGCCATTTATTATCATACTCAGATTGCTGATGTTTCCCATGGTAGAGAAAAACAAAACATGTTTTTTTCTTTATCAATACTATCAAATATGGTACAACAGTGTCTTGCATTCATTGGTTATGCTTATATACATGCATATAAGTACTTGACACTGGGGCGGGGAGTGTGTGTGTGAGGGCATGTGCCAAGGGGTAGAGAAGGCAGGGGGGAGGTCAATGGGGGAAGAAAAGGAGATCTATGTACTACTATTTGTAATACTTTAAACAATAAAAAAAAATTTTAAAAGTGGTGTGACAACAAAAAGTCAATCAAAAGGGCCACATCCACTTAAAGTTACCCTAAAAAAAAACAACAACCCATGAGTCTAGAAAAAAACAGTGTTTTTACTTATGAATCAGATTGGTGCCTCTAAGGTCCTCTTCAATACAAATGTACACAACCACCAGCCTCTTCCCTTGTCCAAATTCATATGCAGTTTTAACAAAAACTTGAGGCAATGCGTGTGGAAAGTGTAACAAGAGAAGTATAAGAAGAGGATAAATGTCAAAAACCTCCAATGTAAGCTATAGCTTTTAACTTAGGAGATAGACACAGGAATCAACACATAGGAGGTAGCATTATTTGCAAACTAATTTCACAGAGGAGACCTACTTTAAATATGGTTTATAAACTCTTTCCGGAGAGATTAAGGTGTCTGCTTGCTTAACATCTCATCAGGAAGCCAATCTAAAATGTGCTGATGAAGGATAAGCTCTAATCTTGGCAATTATATTAAGATGTAAGGCTATGATGACTGAAGCACTTTGTGGACTAATAGGGACTATTAAAGAGGAAGAGATGGAAAGGCAAAAAAACAAAACAAAACAATTACAAAACAATTGTGAGTCTTTAGCTAGCAGCATCTAGGGAAAATGGCACTGTGTGTCTGGCAGATGGACATAAGAATTCCAACCACTAGCAAGACATTCTCTGGACAGAGCAGGTATAAATCTTTTGGCTTTTGCATAAATTATTCAAATACCTTCCCTCTGGCTTCATGCCTAAGAAAAACCTTCTAATTATCATTTGGGGGAGAGTGTGTCTTAGCTAATAGACATGAGGACCGCACTCCCTGAGGTAAGAACATTTGTCTGATTTATAATCTGGTACCTTCGGGATATTTCCTCGACATTACAACCCTGCTCCACATACCTCTTGCCCCCTGTGTGATACCCCTATGATTTATTCTTCTATTGCAGGTCACATGTGAAGTGAGGTACAGAGGTGGGAAATTAAATGTTATAGGTGTGTAGAAGTATTAACCTAGCCTCAGATGACTCCTCCTATAGCAGTCTTCCTCTGCCATCTCTTTTTTCCCTAGACCCCTCTATCATCTCTGTTACAAGGGAAAGCTGCTGCCACAGGATAAATATATTCTTGGCATCTTTATGTAAGATTCTGATTGTCTTTTCCTATGTAAATAGTATTATAAACTGTGGCTAAATGTAATTGAAATGGTATTGAAAGCACCATTTTTTGAGCATGTGTTTTAGTGGGTCAATCTTTTTGAATTAGCCTTGGACTCCAAGTACAAAGGAGAAACATATTTTACATGTAGAAAAAAAAAATCTATGTACCAATGAGATTTTGGAAACAACCTGTTTTTGAATTTGGGAAATAGCTTTGCTCCATGACTAGTATAAATTATTGTTCATCATTCATTTATAATCTCCTTGGCCTCAATATCTTTGAATTGAATGAGAAGGGTGTAATAAAGAGACCTGACCTCTCTGGGAGTTAGGGAAGACTAAAGAAGGCTAGTTTGGGGCCTGAAAGATGTGTAGGAGTTAGCCACTGAAAGATATGGAGAACAAGTATCCCTGTCAGAGGGGCCAGTATCTGCAATGAACCTGAGTGAGGAGGAGCTTGGGGTATTGGAGGAACTGAGAATGTGGCTACAGTCTAGCATCATGAGCTAAGGTTGGAGTGGTAAGCAAGGAGTAGATCAAGCCAGGATGTTGCCGGCCACGTCACAGATTTTAGACTTTAAGATCAATGAGAAGCCATTTCAGTATTTTCATCAAGAGAATAACATGATTAGATTTCGGTTTAGATCCAGTCTCTAGCCTACAGTGACCCCATGAAGGTGTAGGGTGTAGCAAATAGCTGCCTCAATCCACTATGCTGCAGTCAGCAGCATTCTGTATAATGCATTTCTATGCAGTAATCCGTAGCATTGTATATAATGCATTTCTAAATCCATACTCTGAATGAGCCCTTAAAATATAGGATCATTATGTCCCACATTGCCTCCTAGAAAAATTGACTTTAACTTCCCAGCCTAAGGAATGAATACAGTGACTAATGTTCTCATTATTTCGTCTTCAATCTTTTAAAATCAAACTAATTTATCAATTTTTCTACTAGCTTCTAGGCTCTCTGCTAGAAGTTTGACAGAGTTCAGAATCTATGTCAACTATTTTAGGATGCTAGGAATTCAGTTAGGAAAATGAAGTGGCAACTTATTAGCAAACTGCCATGGAAGCTCCTTTCTTTATCTTTGTATTTGTTTCTATGTTTGGGCCATTCTGTAAACTAGCAGCTACTTAAGGCCTGAGAGAGTAAATACAGCATCTGGATTGTTTAATTTATGACTAGTGAGAGATTTTATAGGGAGAATTTTATTCATTACAAAATGTTTTATATTGTAAACTCATCTATAGACTCTTTGGCAACAGTCTTTTCTTAAAAAATTAATTAAATAAAAATAACTAAATATAATTCAAATCCACCCCAGACTTGTGCTATCATCTTTTTCTTGAATTTGCAGAACTCTCTCTCTGATTATTCAGACAGCTCAGCCTGCAGAAGTAGAGTGTGTGGGAGCGGGGTAGACAGAATGAGATTTTGGCCCTCCATTGCAAACTGCTGCCATTTCAAATGATGCACACATGCTTGGTCCATCTGTCTTCAAAGACTCAGCAGACTAGTCAGTAAAACTTTTTTATTCAGTGTTCAAAGCTGCATTGCCAAATATTAATAACTCATTTTATTTATAACAGATTCTCTAAAGTAGAAAAACAGGTGGTACTCATGAAGAACTCAATGATAGCCAAATTTCAAAGGTCAGATGGTGCAAATGTGGAATGAAAGAAAGTATTTTGTGTTCATACTCTTACTGTAAAAATGTTTTCCTGTGGCTCCTTTTCCCAATCATAATACTTAAGACTGCCCAAGACTTCTCTCAGGAGCTGTCCCCAACTCCAAATCATCATTCTCCAGGAAGTTCCCTGTGATGCAGACTCCTGGTCCTTCATTTCCTTCCTGTGCCATCTTGCTCTGATGAATTATGGACATCTCATCTCACAACCTGATGATTGTTAAATGATTGTTGGAGATGATGATGCACAAAACAGAGTTCATAATGATGAAAGACCAGCTATGTGGCACATCAGTAGAAAAGATCATTATGTGCAGACATAATCCTTCTTCCATTAGTCTCCCACCCAATGGTCATAAGAACTGCAAACTTCTGAAAAATCAAAAAATAGAGATGCCTTTGAACTTTTTATTAAAAGTTCAAATTTTCAAATGTTAATAAAGGTTGCATTTTGGCTTTTCATTATCCCTCTTTCCGTAACAACAATAAATTTTCTTTTGGGAAATTAATTTCCTCACTGGAATGAGATATTAGGGTGCGTGATGTCCCCATGGGGTGGGTATATGGCTCAAAATAACCAATTAATTTTCACACCCTGAATGAACATCAAAAAGACTGAATTTGTGTGAATTTCATTCACCCCAATAGAGTCACCTTGAAGAATCCATTCATTTATTCTACTACTGAGAGATCTTGAACTTCTCTGTTTTTTTCTTTTCTTTTCTTTTCTTTTCTTTTCTTTTCTTTTCTTTCTTTCTTTCTTTTTCTTTTTTTCTTTTTTTTATCTTTCTGAACATGAGTATTTAATGGTTTTCTTTTTAGTCCTTTCAATGAATTTCTTTTTTTATTGTGTAAGTTAGCTGGAGTCAATTTCTGTTGTTTACAAACAAAAAACTCTAATTGGCACAAATGTTAATTCTAAACTAACAAATATATTCATTTTGTAAGGTTCTAGGAATATGGGCAGTCATTAGGGTTATCAACCAAATCTCTCCAATTTCCTACCATTAATGTGGTAGGACTTCTCTTCCTCGTTGCCTTTGAGGGTATGGCCAGGCAATTATTTTTTGTCCAGTAAAATGTGACTGGAAACAATATGTAGCATTTCTAGGTGAAAACTTCCAGTGTGCAATTTGTCACGTTCTGGTGATCAAGGGAGCTAATGTCTGCAAGAGTGGGTATCTAAGTAACCATGACGAGGAGAGCTTCTCTGGGAACTAGATGAGACTTGTCATATAAAGTGCATATAAACTTCTGTAAAGCTATTGAGATGGGGGCGATGTTGGCTGACTAATACAAGTGTGACTTTAGAGGATGAAGAAAAATGAGTAGTTCTATGGTCGGCAGCATGGAGCCATCAGGGACAAGACATGTTGGATATTTTACTCAATTTTTAAAATTAGAGTCATTAGACTAGAAAAATGGAAAAGACTGGTATTGCTTCAAATCGAGTAATAATTAAACACTCCTAAGAGAAAAGAAAATAGAATCTACCTAAATTATTTTCATTTTAATGATAATTAAATATAAATAAAATTATATACCAAGCTTATCTTATATAATAAAAGCTAGGTGATCAAATGGTAGAACAACCAGAACTGGTTGACCAGTCGCTATGATGCACACTGACCACCAGGGGGCAGATGCTCAAGGAAGGAGCTTCCCTCTGGTGGTCAGTGTGCTTGCACAGTGGGAGCGCTGTTCAGCTGACCAGGATGAGTGGGACTCCCACAGCGGTTGATCCCCAAAGGCCACACCCCCCAACAGTTCATGAATCCCATGCACTGGCCTCTAGTCTAATATAAGTGCTAAAAAGCTATAAAGTATTATTTAAATTCATTTCATTAACTTCATGAGATGAGTGAAACTATTTAGGTTAATTAAAATCGTGTTTAGCAATGTGAACATGGTACTAATTTCCATGGGTTTATCTTCCAATTCTGCTACATGCCATGTGATGATCTACCGCATGCCTGGTCACCATGTCTTTTTCTTTATTCAAAACACTGCAAAATATAGAGGACATAGTGATTTTACTTGGTCTGTTTTTATGTACATGTGTCATTTAAGTATTAAGGCATCCTGTTTTTTAAAATAACAATTGAAGTAGTACATCTTGGTACCAGTGTGAGGATAAATGCAGACCCAGGAACAGAAAAAAGTGTGCAAGTCCTCAGTTTTAAAGAGGTTATCCAAATTACGTTTAATATGTTTGTATTGATTTTAAAATATTTTCATGCAAGGACATTAAAATAATTCTCCTATGGAAGTTGAGGACCTTTAAAGACTACTAAGGGCAGCATATACTAATCTTAAAAAGATTGCACTTGATATAAAATATCAAAATTTCAATAAGGCAAAGAATGTTTCACAATACTGGACATCTTTATGGACAGGGAAAATAAAATTATTAAACCACACCATAATTAGTTGGGTGTTTATTAATGGGTGAGTATCAACCTGAAGGGAGGTATCTAGTGGCATGGTTCAGAGCTTTATCCTTAGGCTTATTTTGTTTTTTAATCTTATCCAAGTCACAAATGAAATATATGTTAAACAATTACATCAATGATAAGCTGAAGGTGAAAACAAGTATGTTACATAAAGAAATATCCAAAAACAACCTCTAAGCCATCTCCCTCCCAAGATTTGATTCTCATGTCATCAGATGCCTATTCCTCCCACTATCCCGCCTATTTGCAGTCATGTACTGACCCCCAGAATGTCACTCCTCCTCATTTCTGTCACTCTTTCCGATAGTACAGCTGTCATGATTCTTGTTAATTTCTATATATGCATAGATGATCTTTCCAATTGAATGATTTTTTAGTTTCCGAACCTTCTCTCTTCCAATGACTTCTTCCACATCACCTCAGCCACTCTATAGCTCACATATTAGGCCTTGTATTTGTCAACACTGAAACCCCTGCATGATCCTGCACGACTTCATTTTCAAGCTTCCCACACTGACCATCTCCTCCACTAACCTTTCTAGTTTATTTCTCCTAGTATCTCATTTCCAAAAGTCCTGTGAACTCACCAGGACCAATAAAGTATCTATCCTACTTTTTTTTCACTATCTCATTGCTCGGGTCTTCATTTCCTTTGTTTTTCAGCTTGAGTTCCCTAGTCAATCATTATACTAACTCCTTGCCGATGCTCTCAACCTCTTTCCACTTCCTTATTATATTGTTTTCACTTATCTTCAATCCTGGTTAAAATCAATTTTATGACTCTTGCATGCCTGTATTTGTTTAGTTGGCATGACTAGAGAAAAACATACAATCATGTTGACTGGTTTCACTTAATGCTCATGATTATTAACCTTAAGTGGGTCATTGATACTGTATACCAATTAAACCCCCACACGGTTAGACTTAATTATTTCATTCCTTCTCTTTTCTCCTTAAACTTCCTCCCTCATACTTACTCTTAGCTTCTGATCTTTCTTCCTTTTTACCGGAGAAAACAAAGCAATACTTAAAGAACTACAAAAGCAACACCACCTTCTCTATTCACCCTAATGCATCTGTGTCCATATGCTCTACTTTCTCCCCTGTTATTATGGATAAACTCTATGTACTTTTAGATAAGGCCAGGCCCTCAACATATATTTTAGACCTTTCTCTCCCACTCAAGGCTATATTCCAACTATTCTACCCATTTCTCACTTATCATTGATTCCCTCCTTTCTAATGGAGTTTTCCCTCATAATAAATGTACAGTTTTTACTCTACCTTAAAAAAAAATCATCCTTCTGTTGATTTCACTTCCCTTCCAACTGTGTGCCATTTCTCTTCTCCCATTTATAGCAAAGCCCAAAGAAAAAGGCATTTATACACTTGATCTCTAATTCCTATATACCTATTCTTTCTCGAATCTCTCTACGTAAGCTTTTGCTCTTGCCATTCCATCACAACCACTTCTGTCAATATCATCCATGACCTCAAATCTTCATCTTATTAGACTTTCAGCAATATTTGACACAGCTGAGCACTTTTTTCTCTTCATTGGGCATGCAGAACACACTCTTGATTTTATAATTACCTCAGTGACTGCTCCACTTAATTATCATTCCCTTCATTATGTCAGAATACCCTAAGGTCAGTCTTTTTACCTCTTCTCTTTTTTATCTATCCTCATTCCTTTGATGCTCTCATCCAAAATCATGTCTTTGAGTACCATCTAACTGCTTATGAGTCAAAAACTTATGAGTTTCTTATATTTATAACTCAAACTTCTCCCCTGAATACCTATCTTAAATATCCAATTACCAACTAATAGGCACAAAAATATTAACAGTCCAAAACTAATTCTGAACTGTCTTGTCTTCAAATTTCTCCTACTTAAGTTTTATCCTGAAAAGTTAATGGCAACTTTATTCTTTTAGTTGCTTAGACCTGCCTGATACTATAAATGTCTGATAATAGTGTGTCATCAAGTGATAGTGAATTACTACTTATTTATTTAATGGTTCTTCATATTAATATTTTTTTCAAGTATTAACAAACTAATTATCTCAGTCTCTAAAGTAAGAGGACTTCTATTTTTTTTTAATATATTTTATTGATTTTTTACAGAGAGGACGGGAGAAAGATAGAGAGCTAGAAACGTCGATGAGAGGAGAATCCAAGATGGCTGCACAGGTAAACACCTAGCCACAGCCACACACAACAATTTCAATAAAATACAACTAAAATATAAAATGGACGTTACCCAGAACTACAGGAAAGTCGACTGACTGGAAATTCTACAATGAGAAGCAAGGAGAAAACCAGAAGGAAGAGCAGAGGAGCTGTAAAGCCTAGGTTCTAGGCCAGACCCCGGGGACCCAGGCTCACCCATAGGGAGCTGAGCTGTAAGGCAGAACCCCGGGGGAGCGGTGAAAGGAGGTCCAGAAGGTGTGCACATTACGTGCAGAGAAGGGACGGTTGGCTGTGCCACGGGATTGCCCTGGCGGAAAGGAGACTGGGGCTCCAGACTGCTCTGAACACCACCTCCAATCCCACTTCCAACTGAACTGAACCCCAATTCCGGGCTCATTGGGGGAGAGCCTAGACTGTTTGGTAGCAGGCGAAAATCTAGGGCACCTTTCTCTCAGAGGTGTTTGCAGTGAGTACTGAAGGACCCTGAGTCTGAGAAGCCGCATAGGGTGGGGCTGACAGAAGCCAAGGCTGTAGGCTCCACCCTGAAACTCCACCCCATCAGGGAAGCTGCGAAAATGCGACAACGAAATAGATCACAAACAAAAGAAATGGAGGACAAAAAGCGACTGGATATAGAGTTCAAATCTACGCTTATAAGGTTTTTCAAGAATTTCCTAGAAAAGGTCGATAAGACCTATGAGGATATGAAAAGGGATCAACTAGAATTAATAAGGAATCAACAAGAAATGATAAAGGATCAACAAGAAATAAAGAATACATTGTCTGAAATAAAAAATATTTTATGGAGTCCTAAAAACAGAATGAAAGATCGCAAGAATCAAGTCAAAGATTTGGAACATAAAGATCCAGAAGACACTTCTTCGCAGAAGCAAGAAGACAAGAGAACCCAGAAAATTGAAGATAATGTAAGAAACCTTTGGGACAACTTCAAGCGAACCAACATCAGAATTATGGGGTTCCCAGAAGATGAGAGAGAGCAAGATATCGAAAACATACTGAAAGAAATAGTGACAGAAAACTTCCCCCACCTGGTGAAAGAATTAGACTTACAAGTCCAGGAAGCGCACAGAACTCCAAACAAAAGGAATCCAAAGAGGACCACACCAAGACAAATCATAATTAAAATTCCAAGAGCAAAAGACAAAGAGAGAATATTAAAAGCAGCAAGAGCAAAGAAGGTAGTTACCTATAAAGGAGCACCTATACGATTGTCAGCTGATTTCTCAACAGAAATCATGAAGGCCAGACGGGAATGGCAAGAAATATTCAAGGTGATGAATAGTAAGAACCTACAGCCAAAGATAATCTACCCAGCAAAGCTATCACTCAGAATCAAAGGCCAGATAAAGAGCTTCACTAATAAAAAAAAAAGCTAAAGGAGAAATGATCACCACCAAACCAGAATTATATGAATTGCTGAAGAGGGTTCTTTCAAAAGAGAAAGTAAATAAAGATAAAAATTATGAACAACAAATACGTAACTATCAACAAGTGAATCTAAAAACCAAGGAAATTAAAAAAAAATCTGATGAACAATATTAACTGTTGAATATAATAGAATCAGAGGTATGGAAAGGGAGTGAACTGATGATTCTTGGGGAAAAGGGGAGAGGGGGATGTGGGAAGAGACTGAACATAAACTGTGCACCTATGGATGAGGACAATGGGGAGTGGGGAAAGGGCAGAGGGTGGGGTGGGAACCTGGTGGAGGAGAGCAATGGAGGGGGTGGGGGGAAGGAAAGGAACATTTGTAATAATATGAACAATAAAAATTTATTTAAAAAAGAAACGTCGATGAGAAACATCGACCAGCTGCCTCCTGCACACACACCCCACCGGGAATGTGCCCGCAACCAATGTACATGCCCTTGACTGGAATTGAACCTGGGACCCTTCAGTCCGCAGACCGATGCTCTACCACTGAGCCAAACCGGTTTCGGCAGGACTTCTATTTTAAAGTATCTAGGATGAATAAGGTAATCTCCATTTTCTAGGGACTGTAATTTAAGAAGGCTAGATATATCTATAGAATAGTAAGAGGAAAGTGACCAAATTACTGAGGGAAAGTAAAGGCATGTTTTGAGGGATTATTGAAAGGATTGAGGATATGTTTAACCTAGTGAAGAAAGAAACTGAAGAAGTGATATCTGTTATTAAGTATTTCTAGAGTCCTTCATGTGAAAGGGTGATTATCATATTATCCATCTTTGTTCAGTTAGGCCATTACAGATGCAACAGTGCTCTCTTCTTCTGAGAATGGATGAATTTGTAATCAACCACCAGAAGAACATGATACTATGGTACTGCAGGAGTTAGGGCAATTAGTTTCCAAGATATCATTTATATATAACATATATGTAATGTGTAATGTGTAATACATAACATAACATATTATATACAGTATGTAACATATAGCATATAGTATATAATGTGTAATATAAAACATGTAACATAACATCTATACTAAAAAAAGGTAATATGCAAATTGGTTAGGATGCCCTCACAGTAACGACTGAACAGCATGCTGTGTAGGGTGACAGGCTGGCAGGGGGATTAGTGAGGGGCAATTAAGCAACTGAACAGCAGGCTGCGTGGGACGACCAGGCCAGCAAGGGGACAGTGAGGGGCGACCAACCAGGCCAGCAGGGGGGGCAGTTGGGGGTGACCAGGCTGCCTCCAGAGTCCCACAGTCCCCTCAGCTCCCCAGCCACCCAGAGCTGGCCTGAGGTGCAAGCAAGCCTTGAATGGCAGCTGCCCAGCTGACACCTGAAGTGCAGGCAAACCTCAGGTGTCCACTGCCCAGCTTCCCAGGACTGGCCTGAGGCACAGACAAACCTCAAATGGCAGCTTCCCAGTGGCACAGGGCTGGCCCGAGGCACAGGCAAGCCTTGGATGGCAGTTGCCCAGCCGCCAAGAGCCCCGCGAGGCTCAGGTAACCAGGGCTGACTGAGGCTTGTACTGCTAGCAGTAGCAAAAGTAGAGGTGTGATGGGGCGTCGCCTTCCCGATTGCCAGGTCGCCTTCCACTCCTGAGGGCTCCTGGACTGTAAGAGGGGGCAAGCCAGGCTGAGGAACCCCCCTTCCAGTGCATGAATTTTCATGCACTGGGCCTCTAGTATAATCTATAATATAATACAGAAAATTTTAACCTTTTTTATTTCATGTCACACACAAACTAATTACAAAAATTCTGTGGCACACCAAAATGTAAGTTAAAATTTTTTTGGCCAATCTGACACACACAAAAAAAAAAAATAGGTACAATTTTGATTCATTCACTCAATATGGCTATTATTGTGTTGGCTATTGTCATTTTTTTATTTGACAATCTAGGAGAAAATAGGTCAGTGCCCCTAACTAAATAGTCAGATAATGCCTACTGATGATTTATAATTTATTTTTTCTTTTTTTTTTTAATATATATTTTATTGATTTTACACAGAGAGGAATTGAGAGGGATAGAGAGTTAGAAACGTCAATGAGAGAGAAACATTGACCAGCTGCCTTTTGCACACCCCCTACTGGGAATGTGCCCACAACCAAGGTACGTGCCCTTGACCGGAATCGAACCTGGGACCTTTCAGTCCACAGGCTGACGCTTTATCCACTGAGCCAAACCGGTTTCGGCTGATTTATAATTTCTTAAAAATTCTTGTGGCACACCAGTATGCCAGCCACAGCACAGTGGTTGAAAATTGCTGACATAATATATATTAGTACAATATATATACAAGTCTTAAGCCATTTAGTTTTCAAGATATTATTATACAGGGGTGGGCAAATATAGGTTAATAATAATAAATAATACAATAATTAATTTTTAATGAATTAATAATATAGGAATAGACTCAGTATCACAACTGTAAACCTATTTTTCCCCATACCTGCATATATAAACAAAAAAAAAAAGGAAGGGAGCAATATCTTGAGGTGTTTTATAATCTTAATATTGTGCTCAATATCCTGAGGATTTTTGCATGATTATTACTTTAAAATATCTCTACTATAGTATAGAGAAAGCCCATCTTCTGTGTCCTAAAATAAAGTGTTTACTTTGATGCTCTTTGTTAATAGAATAGACAGGGCCTTGTCTCCGCTGGTTGCTAGTGGGAGCAGATTTCTTGCAATAGCCCCCAAAAAAAGAGTTTTCTGAGACTCACATGGAAGAATGAAGTATTGTCGAAAATTTTAATTCTGTGGGATCAAATCCCCTGATTTTCCAAGGTTTTATTTTTCGTTGTACCACCAGAGAAGGAGAGTAGCTGGGGCTTTAGTAAAACTAAAAGTCAAAGCAGTGTCCACAGTTTCCATTCCATAATTGAGCAGTGTGCAATATAGCATCAGGCTAGCCTATTTTATGTTTTACTACTGTAGCCCATCAATCCATTGCATGTGGGGTCCTCAGGGTCACACGGACATGGAGAAAACACCGGTGAATGCCAAGAAGCCAAGAGCAAGCCAAGAGCACAGAGAGTCACCAGAGAGCTCCTTTGTTTAGGAGATAAAGTATTTCCAAATTTTCACATGCTTGCAGGAGCCACTCTCATTCTGGCCAATGATTTTTGTCCCCAGGTGTGCTGACAGGAAGGTATCTTCCCTCTGTTACCCCAACTTTAACGTTTAGCAGGGAATAGACTAGTAGTTCCCTGGGGAGTGCCAAGTTGCAGCTTCCTAGTAAAGTTGTCCAAATGACATGCATATAATGTCTAGCCTTCCCTTTGCTCTTTTCCTATTATTAATAACTAGGTAATTACAATGGTATCATTATCATATCTCTCATAAGAGATGGGCAAGCATTATATGAATAGAGAAGCAGTGACAGAATCATGTCCATAGGAGCCAGGATCTACATGAAACTTTTCTATCCAATTTTCTTTTTCTCAGATAGGTAAACATGTAAGGAAAGGGATGTTTTCTTCAAGGGCTAAAAAACAAGTGGGAATTATATGTGATGCCTGTCACTTATAGTTCTAAAACTTTCACTAATGCTTTTATAAAATAACCCATCACTTAATTTTTGATTTGGCAAAGAGAAGAGTCTTTCCCTGAGCTTCAGCTGAGAATTCCCAAGAAAACTTCTTTTAGGACCAATAGGTCAAAGTTGAAGAGTGACCAATTTTAGTTTCCTATAATAGAAATTTTTCCTGGATGTATTGATTCTAGAGAGGTGATTTTTAGTGTTGCCTGAATTTAGAATCACTTGGAAATTGCTAAAAAAAACATTCTGATTTCTGGGTCCCAACCCCAGAGATTCTGATTTGATTAACCTGGTCTGTTGCTTCAGCATGGAGATTTTTTTAAAGCTTCTATGGATGTTCTGTTGTACAGCCAAGGTTGGAAACCTCTTCTGTTAGGGTAGGTGGAGGTGATACATATATATGCTAGGGAGCAAACATTGTTGAGATAACTTAAATATTACACAGTTTCATTGGAATAGATGGTCTTTTATATCTTTCCCAACCTTGAGATTCTATCCTATATAATAAAGAGGTAATATAATAAAGAGGTAATATGCAAATTAACCCTCACGCCCTCACAAGATGGCTGCCTACAACCAGGCTGGCAGAAGTGTTAGTGAAGGACGACCAAATGACTGAATAAGCAGGCTAATGGGGCAACCAGGTTGGCAGGGCAACCAACCTGGCACAACACCAAGTTAGTGATGGATGACCAAACAACTGAACAATAGACTGCATGGGGTGAATAGGCCAGTGGGGGGGAGGGATCGTGAGGGGCAACCAGGCCAGCAGGGGGGCAGTTAGGGGTAACCAGGCTGGCAGGGGAGTGCAGTTGGTGGTGACCAGGCCTGCAGTGGGGACAAAGGGGGTTATTAGGCTGGCGGGGAGTGGGGGACAGTGAGGGGTGACTAGGCTGTGGGAAGGGGAAGTTGGGGGCAACCAGGCCAGCAGAGAGGGGGCAGTAAGGGGTGACCAGGCTGGCAGCAGGGGGCAGTTATGGGTGACCAGGCAGGCAGGTGAGCAATTAGGAGCCAGTGGCCCAGGATTGTGAGAGAGATATCCTACTGCTGGCAGTCAGACATCCCCCGAGGGGTCCCGGATTGGAGAGAGTGCAGGCTGGGCTGAGGGGACAGCTCCCCTCCCCCAATAGAATTTTATTCATGGGGTCTCTCGCCATTTTATATCTACCTACCACAATGCATATATATGGAATCAAAGAAATACTAGTATAGATAAAATTCTACCAAACTATATAAATCAGGATGATTTTGCTAGTGTACCTATATTCCTAGCTGCTGCCTCTTTTGGTGAATGAACTATTCTTTTATTCTGACTGCTTCTCAGTGCACACAATAAGTTTTATTAGATTACATTATGCACAGCATCATTGGGTCAAAGTGATGTTAATTAGCCTGCTAGAAGAAGCTTCTTAACCAGCTGTGAGGGCTTATTAATATATATTATGATGTTAATAGTTCACATGAGTATGTGGTGAGTAGGTGGTAGAGGACAAAAATTTAAACCAAATAAAAAATGTGAGCAAGACTGCAGCACATGGGAAATAAATGTTCATTGCCACTAGTCTCAATTATTTTTCATTATTTTCAAGGTCAAGCTGGCAATTTTTCACAACTCCTACCCACAAATGCCCTTCCCAATTGATTGACTCTTACAGCTAGAAGCTCTCCTTACACCCAGGAGGCAAGCCTGCTTTTTTATTTTATTTTATCATATTAAAAAAAAAATCTAAATGCCAAAGTGAAAAGAATACTGGGATTCTGTTTATTTTTATCTGAAAATCGAAACACCATGTAAACTCTAAAGCAATTAAAGTATTAATCTGTAACTTTTAAGAGAGTTTAAATGATATTATGAATAATATGGCAAGGAAATTGCTATTCTTACTGAATCTAAATAAAGCCTATTATAACCCTGCTAGATAGAAATCTTCTAGTTTTTCCTTCCCAGTTGTTAAAGCATGCTCTTGGTTTGGAAAAATAAAAAAGGAAAAGAAAATCTTTCCTTCATCATAACTTCACCATTCCTCTTACAGAATGAATATCTTATGTTCATTTATAACTGTGTAGATCTTTTTCTTTTGAATATTTTTGTCCCAAAAAACAACCATAGCTTTAAGAATCAGGATAAATAATCATAAATATGCATGTAGAGAAGGTGAGAGGTCCCTAGGGATTCTAATTGTCATACTGATACTAGTAAACAAACACAAATGAGAAGTTTGGGAGAATGGGGGAAGAAGATGGGAAGTAGGGGCTGTTAGTAGGAGAAACCCCTTTTCAATTGCTATAGATGTGGGGTGAAAGTGGGAAGGTATGGATGGGTGCTTATTATTTTTTTAAAATATATTTTATTAATTTTGTACAGAGAGGAAGGGAGAGAGATAGAGAGTTAGAAACATTGATGAGAGAGAGTCATTGATCAGCTGCCTCTTGCACACCCCCTACTGGGGATATGCCTGCAACCAAGGTACATGCCCTTGACCAGAATCGAACCCGGGACCTTTCAGCCCCCAGGCCGACGCTCTATCCATTGAGTCAAACTGGTTTCGGCAGATGGGTGCTTATTATTATCTTGAAGATTTGATGGTAGCATGACTAAGACCTGTTTTTGTTTCTCTGGTTTTACCTCTCTGCTCCCAAATATTATTTATTCCAATCTCTTTCAGCCCCTTCTATTTCACTTTCTCCTTTCCTTTACTATCAATTTCTTAAAATAGTAATTTATAATAACTACCAATTCTTGCTCATATTTCATTTGCTCCTTAAATCCTTAGGGATCTGGAAAAAGATGACCCAGCAAAGGAGGTGAAAGAGACCTCAAAGAAGTATAAGGGAAATCAGCATTGAGCTGTGTTGAGGAAGCTAAATGTAGGAAAAGATTCAAGAAGAGCTAAAACCAACCTTCTCTATTATTGTAACTTACCTCTTCTTTACTGAGGCACCAGGAAAAAATAATTGGCTCTTATTTCAATGCAATCACAGAGTTCTGCTTATATCATTCACATTACTCTCATAACACTGTTTTATAATCAACTGTTTCATGTCTCTCACCCCCCCATACCACCATACTAAGTTATTATAAGCTTTTCAAGTCAGTATTCTCTCTTTCTCTCTCTCTCTCTCTCTCTCTCTCTCTCTCTCTCTCTCTCTCTCTCTCTCTCTCTCTCTCTTATCCTCTATAACATTAGCATTATACCTAGTTGCAAAATAGTTACACAACAACATATATTTATTGAATAAGTGAAGCATTTTATCTAATTTATGGATTAATTATATATTTAAATGCATGCCTGAAATTCTAGCAGAAAGCATGAGTATTGTGTACTAGTATTCATTCACTCAGCACGTATTTATTGAAAACCTACCATGTGCCAGACACTACTGTGAGTGCTGGGGAAATTCTCATGAACAAAATAGACAAAAATGATGTTTGCAAGCCATTTTGCGGATTATAAAACTCACCCATATCTATTCTTGGTATTTTTTCTCTTCTCTCATCCTATATTATCAAAGCTAAGGCTTTCATTAAGCCTGGTATGCATAAAGGGATTTCTTCCTTATCTTTGCTTCTCATATCCTGTGAAACACCTGCTTTTGTAGCTGCAACCCTTGATTTTTAAAGCCTTCTTCTTTTCCTGGACTGGGGAAATCTCTATAATAGTTGATGAATTATAAATATGGTAACTATATTTTAAAATGTACAAATCATGGCATTTGTTCTTATAAAATGTTTATTTTTTTTCTATTTATAAACTATTTTACATCAAAAGTCTTACAGTGGTATAAAATTTAAGCCACAATTAATTATACATATAATGAATAACCTTCATTAACAAGCATATAATTACATGAAGAGAAATAAAAACATTCAGTGAAGATGTATATTAGCTAATACAATATTTGCATTGTCATTTTCATCATCTGCTATTATTACCCTCATACTTGTTTAAAGAACTCAGCTTGCTTAATAATTGTATATTCTTTCCAGTTTTTCCCCCAGCATTTTTGGCAAGTCATTGAATACTTTGTGTGGATTATCAGGAAAATTTTGACATTATCAGTGGCTGCCAATGGTTATACCAATCTTCAGAAGTTGTTAATGTGGAAAAACTGAAACCAAAACCAACAACAAAGAACAAGCAAGCAAATAAAAACAGCAACAACTCTCTTCCATCCTGGGGATTGGACAGAGAGAGACTGAGTTTAAACATTTTCTTTCTGCTTGAAAGAATAATGTTTCCATGTTGAAAATCCTTAAACACATTCAACCATTTTGCTAGTCAGTTCTCATTAAGACATGATTTAAGGACACAGTGTTTATTAAACATAATATAAATAAGTAATTGTCTGTTTTCTATGGTTTACCATTATGGGCCTTCCCAAGTGAACCCCACCAAGCTTATATTTTCTACAAAGATTTCCTTTCCAAAGAACTAATTAGCCCAGTTATCTACTACCCAAAGTAAAAAATCATAACAACCAGCATTTTAGTAGTTTTCATAATAGGGTCTTTTACTTGAGTGGTAAAATTGCATTTTTTCCCTTACAATTCTTTTATGCTAACCAGTATTCATATGAAATTTTAGGGCTTAAAAATAATAATAGCTAACAGATGTGGAGGGTTTTCTATGTGCCAGTTAGAATGTTGAGTGGCAAAGTTCTCTCACTTAATCTTCACAACATCCTATGAGTTTGGTAATATTCTCTTTGGTAATAAAACACAGAGAAGTGCTGGGACTGGTTTGCTCAGTGGATAGTAGGGGTGTCAAACTCAATCAGAGAAGGGGCCAAAACTAAAATCCAGCCTAAATTGCGGGCCGAATGGTTTACTGAACAGTCATAAACTGTCATTGTGATGGAAACGCAGCGGAGTGCAGTGATGACAGCGCGGTGCGGGCCACATTGCAAGGCCTGGCGGGACGGATTTGGCCCGCGGGCCTTGTGTTTGACACATGTGGGATAGAGCGTCCGCCTGCAGACTGAGGGGTCCCAGGTTCTATTCCAGTCAAGGGCATGTACCTTGGTTGCGGGCACATCCCCAGTAGGGGGTGTGCAAGAGGCAGCTGATCGATGATTCTCTCTCATCGATGTTTCTAACTCTTTATCCCTCTTTCTTCCTCTCTGCGAAAAATCAATAAAATACATTAAAAAAAAAAACAGAGAAGTTAAATAACTTGTCCAAGGTCACACACAATAAGTAACAAACTCAGGTGTCTGAAATCAGTTTCCCCTCTTAAAAATACATTATTGTGCCCTGGCCAGTATGGCTCAGTTGGTTGGAATGTTGTCCCAGTACACCTAAAGGTCACATGTTTGATATGTTCAATTCCTGATCAGGGCACATAGCCAGATTGGGGGTTAAATCCCAGTCAGGGTGTGTACAGGAAGCAAATGACCTCTCTCTTCCTCCTGGCCTCCCTCCCTTACTCTAAGATCAATTTAAAAAATAAACAAACAAATCCTATTGTGTAGTTCTCTCCCATAGGTTTGCCACTCACATTTTAAAAACAGCATCATAGAAAACAGTGATATTTGTCAAGGAACTAAACAGTATTTGGGATGGTTTTGATAGTTTATGAGAACAATGGTACAGAATATTTTAAATAGAAACTGTCTCAGAAAATTGAAGAAATTTGATCTCCATAATTAAAGCACATTAGTCACAGACACATTAATAACTATGCAAAACAAAGTAATGTTTGCATTAAATTAAAAAGGGGATTATGGATAAAGACAAGAGAGTGGGAATATTAAGAAGGAAAGAATGAAGCAGAGAAATGAAATCTGTTTTTCTAACCGATGAGAGCTATAAGACGCCATAAATCACTCTGGCTGTTACTGAAAAAAATACTTGTAAAATTTTTCAGCTTGGCAAAGGTTAAGAGAACAACAATGTTTTGTCAGCTCAAGCTAGCCAAGGTACTGATTGAAATGGAAAGCTTATCCTACATGGTCAGAGAGGGTCTACCTAAAGGGCTTTCTCTCACCCGTCTGCAATTGGGCTGGGAAGGAATCCTCATCCTACTATTCTCCCGACTCTGGTTTGCAAGTGTTGTTGATAGTAAAGCAAGGTCATGCTCGCAGCCTGGATTATTCTCTAAAACTCTAGTGTACCAATTTTAGCAGAGCTAATAATTAATATGAACGTTTTCAGAATCTTAACATTTTAACCTTCTGTTAGCCATTATCAAAGATTAATTCAGTAATAGCATTATTAAATTTTGTGATTGCTATCATGAAAACAAATGCATATTCCTATTTAAACTGTGCAGTCATCATGAGTCATGGTGAATTAAAGCTTCAGAATACAAGAGGGGTTGGGTCTAAAAGGGATTGTTTCCATTTGTCTCTATATTCCAAACCCAAGAAAGACTGTCTCCTCTTGGTGGTTCTAATCATCTCTAGATCAGAGTTAGGGCATCTATGATCTGTGGTCTGAATCTTGCTTCAGCTTCACTTTGATCAACAAATACTGAGGGTTCATATCTCTAGTTAGTCTATGGTGACAAAAACCCAACCTGCTTTTTAAGTTTTAAATATTCTTTTAAGATTTGGTTCTCTTCCTATAAAGTTATCCTTCCTTGGGTCTATATACAATGGTGGAAAAAAAATAGATTTACAGTTCTGATACAAATAATACTATAATTAATAAATAATAATATAAGAACAAACTCGCATGCTCACAACTGTAAGTCTACTTTTGCCCACCCCTATATATTTTTCTCTCCCTTTAAGCTTTCTCTCTGCCTATTTTCTCTTTCAAATGACATAACATATGATAATATTATAATTTTAATTTGTTGATATAATTGAATGGATGTTTGTTATTATCTTTTAAAACTAGAAAATAAACATGTGAATTACTGTTTTATTCTAACCTTAAAGTTCTATGAAAACTTTTATATTTTCTTTCTTTAAACTGAAATGACAAGTTTTACTGAAATTATATAATATCTCTTACCTTTCCACTCAGTTTAGTTGCTATGCTTATCAATTCTTATCATCTTAAAACTCTCTTTGAGTTTTTTTCAACATCTAAACAAAAATGTCAATGTAGGTGGTATGGGACATTACTTTTAAAAGGTTCATTGTAACATGAGTTCTTCACAGAGACCTAAAGTCTTAAGGAGGGTATAAATTGCTACAACCTTTTAAAATTAACATTTAAAACTAACTATGAAGACATATTATTTTAACATAGCAATATCCCCTAGAAAAAAAAAATCTGATTGAGGAGTTCCTGATTAATATTAATTAGAATATTAATTCTGAAGAATTAATATAAAATTTTAATATTCAAGGCACATTTATGAAAAAAATTAAAAATTTTGCCAAAGATTTAGTATGAGTTCACCATCATTATTTCTAACCAGTGGCCCAGTGCATGGATTTGTGCATATTGAAAGGAAATTAATTAGAAGAAATATTTTAATCTCGCTATTCACCCCTTCGCTATAATAGAAGTGTCAGAGATGAAAGAAAATTAGCAAAATGTATATGAAAATAATATATAAATTGATTAATAAATAAACAATACAACATGATATAACAACAATGACATGATATAAAAACAACAAAAACATGATATAAACAACAAAAACATTGCTGCTTTCTTTCAGCTTCAGTATGTCAACAAAAACAACCAAATTCATGATCAGCAATGACAGATCAAAACACATGCATGAGATTGGCACCAATGAGAGTTTTATATGTATCATTCATGTGGGAGTCAACGTTTCTTTTTATTTTTAAAATAGATTTTTATTGATTTCAGAGAGGAAGGGAGAGGGAGAGAGAAATAGAAACTTCAGTGATGAGAGAGAATCATTGATCAGCTGCCTCCTGCGTGTCTCCTACTATGGATTGAGCCCACAACTCAGGCATGTGCCCTTGACTGGAATTGAACCTGGGACCCTTCAGTCTGCAGGCCAATGCTCTATCCACTGAGCCAAACCAAGTAGGGAGCAATGTTTATTTTTACATTGCCAGTGAGAGTCATATGTACCAGCTGGCCAGTTGGTCGGACAGTCGAATGGATCTATGGTCAGTCACTTAGCCTTTTATATATAGAGTGTAAAATCATAAATAAAATATCTAAGATCATGAAAATGACTAAATGTATAAATCTCTATGATCCTATCTAATAAAGATGTGATATGCAAATTGACCATCACTCCAACACACAAGATGGCCACCCCCATGTGGACACAAGATGGCCTCAACAAGATGGCCAGCAGGGGAGGGCAGTTGAGGGTGATCAGGCCAGCAGGGGAGGGCAGTTAGGAGGGACTAGGCATGAAAGGGAGGACAGTTGAGGGCTTTTAGGCCTGCAGGGGACAGCAGTTAGGGGCAACCAGGCCTGCAAGGGAGGCCAGTTAGGGGCAATTGGGCTGGCAGGGAAGCAGTTGGGCATTGATCAGGCTGGCAAGGTGGTTGTTAGGGGGTGATCAGGCTGGCAGGCAGAAGCAGTTAGGGGTAATCAGGCAGGCAGGCAGGCAGGCAAGAGGTTGGGAGCCAGCAGTCCTGGATTGTAAGAGAGATGTCCGACTGCTGGGTTAGGCCCGATCTCACAAAACCAGCAGTCAGACATTCCCTGAGGGGTCCCAGATTGGAGAGGGTGCAGGCTATTTCACTAAACAAAAGAATAATGAATAAAATAACAATATATTTATAAAATGGTTTGCATTCTACAAATTACTTTTAAAGACATAACCTCATTTGTTCATATATATACATATATATATATATATATATATATATATATATATATATATATATGAAAAACTGAAGCGCTTAAAGGCTAAAAGGGCATGATAGTGCCCCAGCTAAAAAATTTAGTCTTGTCCCAACACCAAATTCCTTTCTCTTACCACATCCCAGTGTAATGGACTGATATGTGAAAACCTATTTTAAAAGTTGCACAAAGAGCTTATTTTAATTACATGTTTAATAGCAAATATTTGAGATTTGCTCTACAAGGGCTGAGTTCTGTTTGCAGTTCTGTCTTTGATTGTGTGCTGAGCCATACTTTGTATATTTTGGGTCTATCTTAATGACCCCTAACTGCGTATCTGAAACATTATTTAATTATCCCTGTGGTTTCTCCAAGTTGTGGGCTTGGAGTAGGCTAAATAAGGTGTTTTAATGCTCATTGCCATATGACAGAAAGCTGATAAGTATCAACCAGTATGCCTCCTGAAGGATGTACAATAAGATCAGAAAAAAACTTGAATGAAGACTTAGGAAGGAAAGATAATACTTAATCTTTTTTTAAATTTTGCCAGAAAGGATACAGGTGGAACCCGTTTTTTAACTATGTCCTTTCAATAAAATTCTAATTCCTAGACTGGCAAATAATAAAGGATGCTGCTATAACTTGACTGAGGAGTCAGAAGTGAATGATAAATTAGGTAGCTCAGTCCAAGACTTGGTACCTCATAGCAAGCAGATCAGAAATGCCCACACTTGCTAATGTAAATAATTGCCACCTTGGTCTTATAGTCAGCCTTGAGTTATTACCTTCCTTCTACCCAAATTCTCCTTCTAGATGTTTTGATATTCACTACAGCCTGTCTGAGCAATTTAATGTGGCCTTGCTATGTCTAATTAGGTATTGAATAACTTATTTCTTCTATATTAGTGGAATACTCCTCTGGGACTCTTAATATATTTTAAGGATGCTGAGATTTCCTGTGAGATAAGTACTTCCTATTAGCTTGCCATCCCCAAAGTTCTCTGCTTCTAGTACTCACTCCCCAAGTCCAAGATTCCTTTTTAGTTCTAGTGTCCAGACTCCTTAGCAGATATCCCCACCCCCTTTTAAATTCTGGTATCCAAATACTTAAATTTTATAGTAACTTTACAATATCTACATACTAGAATTTGTTTTGTTTCTCCAAAGAAAACTTACAACATGAGGAAAGAATTTTGAGATTATATGAGCCCAAATTCCTATTTTACAACCCACTATAGATGTATGATATTGGGCATATTAGTTAACCTTTCTTTGTTTCCATTTTCTCTTTCACCTGTAAAATAGAGTTACCAATAGCTATTATACATGAATGGTGTGAAGATTAAATGAGAAACTAAATGTAAAATTGTCTACACAGTCCAGTTTATTATAGATGCTCTGCTTAAGGAATGTTGAATTTGCTATTTGTTATGGTCTGAATTGTGTTTTCACAGAATTCATATGTTAAAGTCCAAATCTCCAGTACCTTAGAATGTGACTGTATTTGGAGATAGGACCTTTAAGAAGTGATTAAGTAAAAATGAGGCCATTAGGGTAGGCTTTAATCTTACCTGACTACTGTCTTTATAAGAAGAGTAAATCTGGACACACAGAAACACAAATATGCATATACACAGAGGAAAGACAATGTAAGAATACAGTAAGAAGGAAGTTTTATGCAAGCCAAGGAGAGAGGCCTCAGAAGAAGCCAACCCTCCTAATATTTTTATCTTGGACTTCTAGTCTCTACAACTGTGAGAAAAATTAATTTCTGTTGTTTAAGCTACCCGGGCTATAGTATTTTGTTATGGCAGCCTTGGCAAACTAATACACATATACTCAACGATTTCAGAAGAATTGACCCCCATCTTTTTCCTATTCCAGTTCCATTTAATCCTCTAATTAGTAATAGGGAAGTGATTAAGAGCAGAATCTTAGAAGTTAGCCTGAATTTGAAGACTAGGTTATCCACTTAAGTGACCTTGGGTCAATTTCTCAAATGTTTCTCAGTCTCAAATTTCCTTACTGATAAAATGAGACCACAGCTGTCTTATATAATTATAAGAAGGATCAAATTAAAAGAGATGTTTGTAAATTTCACCATATAGCCAGGCATATAGGAGCTAAATAACTGGTAGAACTTGTTTATTTTATTTATATGTATTTTGTCAATTTGGCTTAGTTTTCGCCAAGCCTAATCAGTTTAGCAAATCTGTGTCAAGTACTTTCTACATTTATTTGACTTTTTTTTTAGAATGTGAAAAAGCAGCTTCTATATGTTTCATTATTGGCTTGAGTTCAAGATCACAATCTCTTAAAGTGAGTTGTAATACATTTTTTTACATACATCCTAAAAAAAAAATCTTCTCAATGTTATAGGTTTGTTTAAATGATTTATATGATTTTGCTCCAAGAACCAAGTTTAGACTATTTTCTTTTTTTGCAATTCTTCATACTTGTAATTTTAGGAAAATATCATAGCTTATCAGAAACTCCTCTCCATGAGGAATTCTCCTATTTTGCAGTAAAATGATCAAAGCTCTCTTTTATTGTTATCTGACCCAATTCTAACATTCCTTACATTATTTACAAGGTATATTCATGGCCTGGTCTCATTCCGTGTACCAGATGGTTTACATCTTACTTCTCTTTAATTTATTAAGAATGAATTTTGTTCCCATAAATATTTCATTATGCCTCTCTCACCAAGCAAGATTTTTAGGCTATAATTTACATGGTGCACTCTGTTTCTTGTTCATTTCTATCCTTTGCTTACAATTTGTGAATTGGTATAACAACATCCTCTATCCACAGGTTCTCTCTCTCTGAGATATTGTTAAGATTTTTACTCGCTATCATTTATTCAGATTGTAATTATGAGAAGATTTTTACTTACTGGACACTTATTTGTATAGGGTACTCTGCTATCTATGGTGGAGGAACAGACTTTTTAAAATAGTCCTGCCCCAGCTGGCTTGGCTCAGTGGATAGAGTGTCGGTCTGCAGACTGAAGGGCCTCAGGTTTGATTCTGGTTCGGGGCACCTGCCCAGGTTGCAGGCTTGATCCCCAGTAGGAGGCATGCAGGAGGCAGCCAATCAATGATTCTCTCTCATCATTGATATTTCTATCTCTCTCCCCCTCTCCCTTCCTCTCTGAAATCAATAAAAATAAATATTAAATAAAATAGTCTCAAAGCGTCCACAGTGTCAGCCTTCTAATCATATTTTACTTTTTAGGCTTCTTGTATTTGTAAATGCTTATATATTCTGACTTCTTTTTTTTTTCTTTTATTACTATTTGTTTTCCTATCTGAAAGGGTATCTACTGCCACCTCTTTTTTTTTTTTTTTTTTTTTTTTAACTCAAGTAGGCCAATGAACTCCCTCCTTACAAGGTCCTCAAGCAGAATCTTTGTCAATCTGTCTTGTGTACTTTTTCATACTCAGTTCTCCCCCAATTTTTAGAATAAAAACTACCACCTAGGTTTAGGTTGGTAAGATACTGCAGTGTTAGTGATAGGTGGTTTAAGGGGTTTTCTTGCAAGAGTTACATCTCACTTTGCTGACTCAGGATATCTGCTTTTTTCATCCCCATATCAAAAGGCCAAACCACAACTTGATATAGGCTTATTTTCATTTACTTGCAAATGAAGGAGCCACCAACAGACTTTCTGGTGAAGGGAAGGAAAATACCTAAATCCATTATTTTAGACAACAATGCCTGTTTCTCAAAGAGAACGACACCACTACCCCAGCCTTTTAAAGAAAAGCCAGACGTAAATAAGAGGAAAGCAAATCCTGTAGCCTTAATAGGCACCCAAGATTGGAGGTGAAATGGGCCAGGAAAAAGAAAAGCAAAAAAACCCCAAAAAACTAAACAAACAAACAAACAAAAACAACATAAAAGTAAAGCGAGAGTAAAGACAAAGATACATATTGTTAGGAATCTAATACACTATTTTGAACCCTCCCAAAATCTAGTTAACATCAGATGTGGCATTGTTTCTATCCCTCCCAAACTGGATACCATCTCATAAATCTTTTAGTAATAATAATTAATAAACTAACTGTTCAAAATCCTTTACATGCCAATTATATGTGGAACATTTTGCTAGCTGCTAAACAATATAGGAGAAAAATAAAATTATATGTCTGCCTTTAAGAGTTTTACCATGTGCCTGTGGCGATAGGGACTGCGAGATAGTATTGGGTTTTTGGGGGGAGGTTTCAAAGAGACATTAGGTACTGAAAAATTCAAAGCATTGAGGATTTGAAAAATTGGGATTTATTCCATCCTTGCCATTTCCATGCTAACCACCACTTGGTATAGGCTATTTTACCTTGCTATGTTACCCTGAGCAACTCCTTTCTCTTTCCCCATTTATCCCTCCCACTTCCCCCTCTCCCCTACCTCCTCTCCCTCGCCCCCCCCCCCCCCCACACACACACAAAGAAAGAGGTCATTCTGTTATAGGTAGTTAGAAAGACATGAGCAGAGCAAGGACAATGGGCCAGGTATAGAAGGTCACCAGGATGGAAAGCCCTGGGTGCCTACTAAGGGGCTAAACTGAGAAAACAGGACATCACCCCCAGGGTAATCCACACACACACACACACACACACACACACACACACACACCACCACCATCACTACCCCCCCCCCCCCCCCAGCATATCGGTGGTCCTGGAGTTTAGACCCCCTGACCTTTTCCTCCCGAAAAATAACATCTAGGCCTCAGTTGTATTTCAGCTCCAGGCCTAGAAAAGCAGCCAAATCAGACAAGTGATGCCATCACTGCCTCAGGACCAGCTGCATTTACTAATGACCCACTGCCCTGGTGAGGTCCCATCAGTGGAGATTGCGACCTTGAAAGAACACACCTAGAAAGCTGAGGAATATTCACTGATGCCCTCCCCTGAGACCTTCCCTAAGATTCCCACCTGCAAGAGAAAGAGAAATACCTCTACACAAAGGACCCAGTGCCCGCTTTCTGCCAGGGGAGCACACCCACCCCATTCTCTTCTCTCCGCCCATTCTTCCCTCTAAGACTTTGAGAACCGCTAGCAGGGTCGCCTAAGACCATGGGAAAACACAGATATTTACATTATGATTCATAACAGTAACAAAATTACAGTTATGAAGTTGCAAAAAAAATAATTTTATGGTTGGGGGTCACCACAACATGAAGAACTGTATTAAATGGTCGCAGCATTAGGAAGGTTGAGAACCACTGTCTAAGGGACCCCATGAGACTTACAACCTGGGGAGCAATGGGCAGCGACAACGGGTCCTAGGCAAATCCCCTGAACCTAGACTCCCCCGTTGCTTCTTCTATGCCCTTCCTTGTTTCACTGTCCTAAGTGTGTTTTTACTGCGGCTAATAAATTCTTGCTGGCTTTGCTGCACTTTGTCTCTTGATTGAAATCATTCCTTCAAGAAGATAAGAACGGAGGTCTCATCTCGCTAGTAACAACTCCAGGTTTCTAAAATGTAAGAATATTGAGTATGATTGATGTTTTGCCCAGATTGAAGTGTACAGCTAGAGCCCCTCTGAGCTGCCCTTTATTTTCACAGGCAAAGATACTGTGCAAAAATTCCCTAATTCAGTAGGCTTAGAACAAAAGTCTTTCTATACTGAAGCTGTTTTTTTTTTTAATCCTGCAGCGAACAATGCATATTTTAAAGTGATCATTGTGACTCATAGAAAAATCTTAAAATATATTCTTGACACCATTTACTGTGAAGTCCTTTTTTTCCCCCCTTTTTTTTAAATCTTTGTACATGTGAAAATGGGGAAACGTATTATATTGAACAAGGTCAACAATTAAACCCTTAGTTTCTGTAAGGCTCTATAGCATATACCAAAGCGCCGCTGAAATCCATTTCCCTCTGGCAGACCCGTTACACAGCTACCCAAGTAGCAGGGCAGCGAGGGAAGCCCATAGATGAACCCGGAGAGCGGGATGAGGCTCAACGAGGTAATACACTGCAAAAACAAAGCAAAACAAAACAAAACAAAAAACCAACACACACACACACACACACACACACACACACACACACACACGCACGCAAAAAAGCAACCTTTGTCAGATTCACAACATTGTCCAGAGCCAGACCTAGGGAACACCTTCAGAAAGCCTGGGGCTCCGGGAGCCCAAGTTCGCACGCTTCCAGGCTTTCTATTGATTCCCACTCGCGTCCTTCAACAGGTAGCGCCAATTACAACCCCTGGAGCACGGCCGCCCCGCACACTGGCCGAGGCCGCTGTCCATCAAATGCCTCACCTACCTTTCCGAATTCTCTCCGCGCTGTTTCATTGGCTTTTCCTTCGTCCAACCCTCACATTGCTCCTATGCTTCGGCCCCGGGGCCCCTTTCGAGCCTAGGATTGGAGCGGAAGCTACTCCCGCCCTTTGATGTCCGGTGCTGCCCGCCCCTTTTCCGTGGGCCCGCGTGGCCCGGCAGGAGAGGGCGGGGCGAGATAGGGGGCGGGGTCAGTGAGGGGCGGGGCGAGCGAGGGGCGGGGCCTCCTCCCCGGCAGGAGGGCGGAGCCTGCCGCGGAGCTCGCTCGCTCGCTCCGTCAGGACCTCGGAGAGCGCCGGGCGCCGCGACCGAAGGGACCGGAGAGACAGACGCGGCCGCAGGCTCCCTCGGCGCCCTGAGCCTCCGGGCTGGCAGGCGGCTAAGTGGCGGCTGAGGCAGGTGCTTTGAGGCGGGAGTCCGAGGGTCATCCCTGTGGGACGCGGACGCCGCCGTCCAGCGTGGCTCCCTCACACCTGTGTGTGTGTGCGCCCGTGAGCCCGGTGCCCGCGCGAGGCTGTCTGCGCGGCGATGGGGTCCGTGTCGGCGCGTCCGCGGGCGGCGGGAGCCCGGAGCTCCTGCGCTCGGCCCCGGGGAGGGAGAGACGGCGGGCGTCGCGGCTCTGCGCGCCCAGCTGGCCGAGGCGGGACTCGGGCCGCAGCCGTCGCCGCCGCCGCCGCCGCTGCTGCTGCTTCACGTCCCGCCAGAGCCGCCGCTGAGCTGCGGGCAGAGCGGACCGGCGGGCCAGCGCGGTGGCGGCTGCGGGAGGAGCGGGGCGCGAGGGGGGTGGACCGGGGAGAGGAGGGAGGGGGGCCCGAACGCGGGGAGGGAAGAGAGGGGGGAGCGGAGGGAGAATCGGGGGCAGCTGGCGCCGTCGCTCGCCCTTCCCGTTCGCTGTGGCTGTAGGTCCCCCCGCAGATGGTTTGGGGTCCCGGGTGTTTGGGGTGGGGAATGGAAAAAGCACCCCCATCCCAATTCCTATTATAAAAAAGGTGGGGAGCATTGAAGACGATCCAGAAGGTGGTGTACCGGCTCCTTCTACCTCCTCCCCACCACAACATCATTTTTTCTGAACATGAAATATTCTGAGCTGAGCCCGTAGTTGGAAAGCCCGCCCTTAAGAGAGAGAGAGACAGAGACTTGGTCGGTTGGACTCCGGTTTGATTGTATAATAATGATGATATAATGCTAATGACGATGATGACACCGCCTTTTATTTTTACCCCGGTGCTGATAAAGCATAGCCACAGCTGGGGATAAAGCCCTTGAAATTTTGATGGGTGAGGAGGGATATGCTGTTGCTTTTGGAGTTGTGGTTTTTATTTGGAAAGACAGGCTTTTTTTTTTTTTTTTTTTTTTTTTTTTTTTTTAGAATTAAAATTAGGCAATAGGTAGCCTGACTTTTTAAAGTCCCATATAGCCAATGGTAGTAAAATGGATACCAGGCTGCTGCCTTGACTAATGAAAAGCTAAACGCTTTTACTTGGGTATAATTCCATGAGTTAAGTCTCCCTTTTCCTTTGAATTTCTCAACAGATCTTTTTAAAAAAATGAAGAAGTTTAATTTCCGGAAAGTTTTGGATGGCTTAACTGCCTCCTCCCCTGGCAGTGGGAGCAGCAGCGGCAGTAACAGTGGCGGTGGGGCTGGAAGCGGTGCCCTGCACTCTGGAGGGCCTCTCCGAGAAGAGATCCAGGAATCCCTGACCTCAGAGTATTTCCAGATTTGCAAGGTAAGTTTTGAATTGGCTTAAAGCCTGTTATTTCTTTATTTTACTGTGTGAGGAAGGGAGTGTTACACACACACACACACACACACACACACACACACACACACCTGGAAATTGTCGAGATGCCAGCATCAGCGTCTGGTACAGAGAACTCTGTGAATAGGTCAGTTTGATTTAATAAAGGCATTCCAGGAATCAACTTTTTTTTTTTTTTTAAAGATAGTTTAAGAAGGAAATAAGGAAACATAAAAAGTAGAATTTGCAAGATAATGTTGAGGCCACTAGTGGAGAACATTTTTAATGTAATATTTATGTGGAAGTTGTAAATTGAAGGAGAAAATGGTTATTCTGGAGAGCCCTGTGATGTTATTCAGATAAATTAATTGTTATTTTATTTCACTGTTCAGTAAAATGATTAATGCTATTAAGACGTTGTTAGAGCTAAGTAGATAATAGCTAGATGAATATATCTATTAAAAAAACATAATGGCATTGTTTTAAATTCATTGTTTAAATTCTGAATAAAAACACCCAGAGTCTTAAACTAAACAATTAATCAAATGCCATGTCGGAACTTTTAATACTTAGAACTCAAAAGTAGCCTATGTTCTGGTTTAGTGGGGAAATATTTTTGGTAAACATACTTTAATGTTGAACTTCTAATGAACAATCACAAGAGAATTTCGGATGGGGAGAGATGAGAACTTACAAAACAAGCATTGTTAATATAGAGAGGTATTGTTATATTTTCTGAAACAAAATGACATAATTTTTATTTTCCTTTTTTTGGGGTGTCCTAGAACCTGGCATGTGTAATTTTTAAAAGCTATTACATTACTCACATGATTTAGATGAATATAGTTTTATAAATGTGTTTGAACACATAAGAAACACTAAATTTTTTAAATCCTCACCCAAAGATACACTTTTTTAAAAATTGATTTTAGAGAGAGGTAAAGAGAGAGTGGGGGGGGGAGAGAGAGAGAGAGAGAGAGAGAGAGAGAGAGAGAGAGAGAGAGAAACAGTGATGTGTGATAAAAACATCCATTAGTTGCCTTCTGTACAGGCACTGACTGGAAATCAAACCCGCTACCGTTTAGTGTGCAGGGACAATGCTTCAACCCATGGAACCACCTGGCCAGGGCAGAAACAGCAAATTTTTGAAGACACAGAAATTAAGTATTAAATTTTTTTGTACTTCCACAAAATCTTTTAAAATTATTAAAATTAGTTTTGTAGTAAACAAATGATGTATAATGAGATAAATTTCTATTATTGTATTAGTTTCTATTCCCAATAGCATTATTATAAAACATTAATTCTATAGTTATTAAAATGTTGTAAATTAGTTTATATAAAAGGAGTGTTTTTATAATTAGATTAAATAAACTGATTTAATTATAGCTTACCCTGTGTACAAAATTTTGTATACTTTGTATACAACTACTTTGTATATAAAATTTTATATAATTTTGTTCTAAATTTGAAATAATACATATTTGTTTAGTTTAAGGAGGGGCTAAATAGTGGTCATGAGGTAAATATAGAAAAGATTCCTAGAGGCCAAATTTGGATTGCTAGCAAAAGGAATTATGCCCTGCTTCTCTAATTTTTGATGTACTACTATTTCCATTTCAAGATTATGAAAAAAATTCCAAATTCTCTCAGTTCGTGAATGTGGTAGTGATGGAGGAAGATTTTAGTAGATGAAAAATTGGCATAGAAAAGGTAGATTTATAAAACCAAATGGAATTGGGTTGTTGAAGTTGTAAAGCTTGTAGAGAAGGTTTTAAATAAAAATATCCAGAGGAAATGAGTGAATGCAAAAGAGGAAAATAGGATTATAGACATCTTCCTATTCAGACAAGAGATAGTCATGGTGTGGTGAGCACATGAAGAGCACTGGCCTTGGAATCAGAACTTTTGTGTTTTATATAAAGTTCTGCCACTTGCCAGCTGAATAATCTTTTTAAAAAATATATAATTTTTATTGATTTAAGAGAAGAAGGGAGAAGGAGAGAGAGATAGAAATATCAATGATGAGAGAGAATCATTGATTGATTGCCTCCTGCACAACCCCTACTGGGGACTGAGCCCACAACCCAGGCATGTGCCCTTGGCTGGAATGGAACTTTATATTCCCCAAGTTGACGCTCTATCCACTGAGCCAAACCAGCTAGGGCCCAGCTGTGTAATCTTGCGGAAGACGTTTATCTGCCTTGATTTTCTCACATGTTGTATGGTAATAAGTACTTCTGCTCTTCTCTCCTAAGGTTATAAGGAAGATAAAAGAGACAATTAGGTGAAGGCAATGTGTAAATTGGAAAAGATGATGCACTGTATATTTATAATATTGTTAATCTTTTTAGTCACCTTCTTAGTGGAATGACTATCATCAGTGGGATATAATAATTTTAGATAACAATTTTGAAAGAAATTATACAGGGTCGATAGCTATGTAAGCTAACACTAATAGTATTGAAATCTTACTGACTGGTGAAAGTACTATGACATCTTTGGATAGGAATATAGTTAATTATAAAATCTTGTTATATGATTGTGCTTTAGGTTACCTGGACTATAATATATATATATATAAATGGATTATGGAAATTCCAAAATTAGAACCATTACTAAAATGGGGACTTCAGTTGGACTCACTGATTAAATGTGCAAAGAACATTCTATTCTGCATACTAAACAGTTGGCACTTTCTGGGTACTTCGACCTTTTCAACGTGGTCAAAATTAAAGTATATATCTAGAATCTGCTGTTTTGCAAACCATTCTCTCTATTAGTATCTGATTAGTTGTTAAATTCTATCTATTCTGTTTCACCATCTCTAGTACTTATCATCCCATTGAAATCACTTTCTAACTGATCTTCTCACCTCTTGTTTTACCCTACTCTAATTCGTTTTGTTATTGTAGAGGTTATTTCTAAATTATAATGTTAATTATGTCATTCCCTAATAAAAATTGTGTTGGTTTTTCTAGAGCAGTGACAAGTCTTATGTGAAACCCCAGTAAATAACATTTATTAAATAAATACAGTAATTAATTGGCACACATTTGAAAGTAAATAATAATACATTATATAATCTATATTATATTATATTATATTATATTATTATTATTGGTTCTTCTGTAATATTATCCATACACAGGTAGAAGGACATTTACAAGGCTTAAAAAAGTAAAAGTATAAAGCTACTGCTACTGTCACATCTATAAGGTGTTAAAAAACAAAAACAAAAATTGGTAGAAAAAAATTTTTGTTCAAGATCAGAAAAACAAACAGGTTAATGCATTGGTTTACTAAAATCGATATGTATGCCTTTAAATGCCCATGTTGTTCAGATATTTGTGAAATGCATGAACTGCTTTTTATGAATTTGAATTCTATGAAACACAATTTGAAACTATTGCTTTATACAATAACCTTCAAATTACTTTATATAGTTCCCAGAGGAAGGGGCTCCTGTTTACTTTTCTATCCTCATTTCTTTGATTCCCTAAGCATATTGTATTCCCTGAAAGCACCATATTTTTTCATATCTCAATGCTCTTTCTCAATATTTTGCTTCTGACTGGAATATCTCTTCCAGCTTGAGTGTAATTGAAGTAAAGTTACCCTTTACTTCAGTTCAAACACCACTTCCATGAAACCAGTTCAGACAACTACTTTCCTGGATAGTGTTAGTTTTTCTGTCTTCTGTTTTCCTTCTGTATATATCTGTAGAGTGAATTTAGTACCTTGTTATGATTCAAAATTTTATTTGTTACTGTCATTATTCTAAAAACTCTTTGAGAGACAAATAATATTTTGTTTTCTTGTCATCATTAGGGTGCTCATTACTTAACAGGCCAGTGGTTCTTAACTGTCTAAAAGAAAGATTTCTAGCTCCACCCCTTAGAGCAGTGGTTCTCAACCTTTCTAATGCCGCGACCCTTTAATACAGTTCCTCATGTTGTGGTGACCCCCAACCATAAAATTATTTTTGTTGCTACTTCGTAACTGTAATTTTGCTATTGTTATGAATCGTAATGTAAATATCTGTTTTGCAATGGTCTGTTGTGACCCACAGGTTGAGAACTGCTAGCAGGGTCGCCTAAGACCATTGGAAAACACAGATATTTACATTACGATTCATAACAGTAGCAAAATTACAGTTATGAAGTAGCAACAAAAATAATTTTATGGTTGGCGGTCACCACAACATAAGGAACTGTATTAAAGGGTCACGGCATTAGAAAGGTTGAGAAACACTGCCTTAGAGGATCAAATATCTCTATCTCTATCTTTATCTCTGTCTCTGTCTCTATCTCTATTCATTCCTATAGTTAATTGACCCACACCTAATTAGGCTGGGAGTAGGAGAGTATGAGTATTGTAGCTGTGACTAGTTTCAAACATTCAACATATCAATCTGTGTTTTACAAAGAGAATGGAATAAAATACAGAGCTTAAACTGTAAGATATCCCATTTGACCTTCATAACAGTCTGATAAGGAAGGCAAGAAAAGTGTTAATGTTCTTATTTTATTGATAAGACATCTGAGGCCAGAGAATTTAAGTGGTATCCTTAGTTCTCTAAGTTGGTTAAGAGACATAACTAAGTTTAGCATACTATTCTTTGAATCTCAAATCCAGTACTTTTTTTGCTTCATCTTTCTTATTTAAAAAAAGGCAGTGTGGTGCCTGGTGGGTGTGGGTCAGTGATTGAGTATTGACCTATGAGCCAGAAGGTCAAAGTTTGATTCCTGGGCAGGGCACATGCCCGGATTGTAGGCTTGGTCCCCAGTAGGGAGTGTGCAGAAGGCAGTTGATAGAAATTCTTATCATTAATATTTCTCTCTCTCCCTCTCTCTCTCTCTCTCTCTCTCTCTCTCTCTCTCTCTCTCTCTCTCTCTCTCTCTCTCTCTCCCCCTTTCCCTTTCTCTTTATAAAATCAATAAAAATATATTTAAAAAAATAAAAATAAATAAAAGGCAACATGGTAAGCTCCTCAGTAAACAGAAACTTTGAGAAAATAAAGACTATTTTGTTGACTCTTCCTTCAAAATACATCCAAGTACAACTATACATCTTCATTTCCACCTCATCTCTTACCAGACTACTACTCTAATTATTTCCCCTGCTTTAACTCCGGTTACACTACAATCTCATCTCAAAATAGACAGAAAAGAAATCATTGCTCTCTGATTTAAATCATATCATGCAATTTTTGCCAGAACTTTTGTGGTTTTTCATTTCTCTTCAAAATAAAACCATGAATCCTATGCCTTTTAAAGTTCTATGATCTGGCTACTAACAAAACATTATTTTCAATTCTTCTTTCTGTTACTTACTTTGCCAACTATGTTATTACTTCTCAGATATGATTCCTGCCTAAGGTTTTTTGCGTTTGCTGTTTTCTTTCCATGGAGCACTTCCTCCTCCCTCCCCCACAAATGATTATATTACTTGTCCCCTTTGCATCCTCAGTTCTTATTAGGTCTAGTAATAATTAATGTCGTTTTCTAATACTTTTTTAAATCGAATTTATTTAAACAATACAACAAAATTTAATCAACAATATAGTTGCCGTTGTTTTCTACTACTTGTGCCCAGCTCTCAGGAAGCATTTTAATCCCTCTGTTGTAAAATTCTTGTGATTTTGATGCAAAAAATTCGGTCAATGCATTTTTGAGGCATTCTTCATTATTAAATTTTTTTCCAAGAAGAAAGTTTTGCAAAGAACGAAACAAATGGTAATCGGAAGGGGCAATATCAGGAGAATATGCAGGTTGAGGGAGAACTTCCCATTCCAACTGGCGCAGTTTTTCAGCAGTGATTCTTGCAGTATGCGGTCATGCGTTATCGTGGTGAAGAATTACGCCCTTCCGATTAATCAGCGCGGGTTCTTTTTCTCTTAAAGCTTGGGCTAACCTTTCCAATTGGGCACTATACACTGCACTTGTAATGGTTTGGTTAGATGGTAAAAGTTCATAATGAAGAATTCCTTTAAAATTCCACCAAACACACAACATCACTTTTTTCGCATGCAAGTCAGGTTTTGGCGTGGGCTGCGGAGCCTCATTTTTGTCCAACCATTGAGGCCGCCTTTTCAAATTAACATACAGCACCCATTTTTCATCTCCGGTAACAATTTGCTCTAAAAACGGCAAACGGTTTTGACGAGAGAGGAGCGATACTTGGAAGTATTTTGAAGGAATTTTCTTGATAACAGCTACCTGTTATTAAATTATGTATTTATTTGCCGCTTGGATGTACTTGGATGTATTTTGAAGGAAGAGTCAACAAAATAGTCTTTATTTTCTCAAAGTTTCTGTTTACTGAGGATCTTACCATGTTGCCTTTTTATTTATTTTTATTTTTTTAAATATATTTTTATTGATTTTATAAAGAGAAAGGGAAAGGGAGAGAGAGAGAGAGAGAGAGAGAGAGAGAGAGAGAGAGAGAGAGAGAGAGAGAAATATTGTGACTCTTTGATTACGGTTGTCGGTCAACTCATGAGGAACCCATTTTCCAAACTTTTGGACTTTGCCAAGTGTACGCAATTGATTGGAAATTGTTTTTTGTGAACAATTTAAAGTTGTCTCAAGCTCTTGTTGGGTAATTTGAGGATTTTGCACCAAAAGAGCTTGAAGAGCTTCTTGATCAAAATTGGACACACGGCCTCGACCACTCTTATCATCTAACGAAAAATTTCCCTAGCGAAATTTCTCAAACCAACGCTGGCATTTTCTGGCGCTAACTGCATCTTGACCAAGAGCACTACAGATGTTTTTTTGCAGCCTCACTTGCTTTTCTTCCTAATTGGAACTCGTAAAGCATGCAGTGCCTAATATGCTCTTCATCCGCCATCTTCTTAGCCCTAGTTTTGCAATAAAAACCAAACCAAACACAAACTTTCTCAAACAAAACTTGTTAATTGCACTTCACACGTTCTGTAGATACCACGTGTTTGAAGGTTATGTCAATACAAGTCAACGCCAAGCAAGATTTTAAATGAATGTTTAAAAACGACATTAATTATTACTAGACCCGATAGTTCAACTGTTAACTTCTCAGAGAGATTTTCATTGATCACTGTTCACTCAGTTTATTCTCCTGATTACTTTTTCTTGATAACAGCTACCTGTTTTTAAATTATGTATTTATTTGCCGCTTTTATTATACTAGAGGCCTGGTGCACAAAATTCATGCACTGGGGGTGGGGTGTCCCTCAGTGCAGCCTGCACCCTCTCGCAGTCCATGAGCCCTTGGGATATGTCCTTAGTGCTGCTGTGGAGGAGGGAAAGGCTCCCACCAATACCGCTGGGCTTGCCAGCTGTGAGCCCAGCTTCTGACTGAGCAGCTCTCCCCCAGTGAGAGAGCACTGACCTCCAGGGGGCAGCTCATGCATTGAGCATCTACCTCCTGGTGGTCACTATGTGTCATAGCGACCAGTCATTCTGCTGTTCGGTAGATTTGCATATTAGCCTTTTATTATATTGGATAACTCTATGAGGGCAGAGCTTTATTGTGTTCATAACTGTCTTACCAATTCATAGAGCAGTGCCTGCTACATAGAAGACAGTTACATATTTGTTGAATGAATGAAGAATGAATAAATGAGAGCAAGTAAACTGATAGAGCAGTGATTTTCAACTGGCATGCTGTAGAATTTTTAAAATATGCAATATCTGACTACTTAGTCAGGAGCACTGCCTCAAATATTTTTCATTTGACAATCACCCTAGATTGTCAAATAAAAAAATGATAACAGTAGATGTCTGATGTGAATTAATCAAAATTACACCTATTTTTCTGTGTGATATTGGCAAAAAATGTATTTATGTGTGTGCCACAGAATTTTAGTAGTTTATGTATGCCATGAGATGAACAAGATTGAAAATCACTGTGATAGAGTAATATGTTAAGAGCAAACTAGATATTTTTAATCTTTATCTGAGGTCATGTTCATTGATTTTTAGAGAGAAGGAATGGGTTGGGGAGAGAGAGAAAAATATTGAAAAGAAGAGAAACATCGATTGGTTGCCTCCTGAATGGGCTGGGGATCAAACTCAAAACCTAGGTATGTGCCATAACCTGAAATCGAACATGCAATCTTTTAATGAATGGGATGACACTCCAACCAACTGACCCCTACTGGCCAAGACAAAAAATGTTTGCATTAAACAAATTTTATATTACATAAAAACAAACCATTCAGAGAAAGAGGGTCAACTCTTTAGGAACATGGTATATTATTTTCAAAAAGATATAGAAAAGGAGATTATAGAAAGATTCACTTACATTTACTTTAGTTTTTACTGAGGAAGATATTAGAAACATTCTTGTTTTCCAATTATCTTTTTAGGGGAACAATTCAGAAGTATTAGAGAGACAGTGACAAACATGGGATATTCTAGGGATATTCTAGCTCTAATTAACAAAATAGACAAAACTAAATGTATCACCAGAACCACATGGCATAATCCCCAAAGTTCTGAACTAAATTAAATTAGGCAATTCATTATTTATCAACACATATCTCTTTTCTCTCTCTCTCTCTCTCTCTCTCTCTCTCTCTCTCTCTCTCTCTCTCTCTCTATTTATCAACACTTTTAAACTGTTTTTGTTATTATTGTTGTTGTTTGTTTGTTTGTTTGTTTGTTTTATGAATGGTCATAGTCAGAACCAAAATGTAGATAAGTAATATAACTTCCTCAGGGAAATAAATTTGTAATCATGATCCTCATACTACACATAGTATCAGATATTGCCAGATAAAGATGTATAAAATCAGAAGCAGGTGTAGACTGTGAAGAGTTATGTTTTCCAGGACCCTGAATGATGAAAGGAGATTAAGTACCTAGATATCCTTGACCATCATCTCTTCAGGTTTTCTATTATCTTCACATTCTTATAATTTTACATCATTGTACTTGGGAGGGTCTATAAATGAGATTGGCACAAGGCTATTAAAAAATTCTAATTTTCCCAATTTTCATTCATTAAAAGAACTATACACGGTTTCCTGAGATGGATGTACTTGTCTCATTCTATACTTCTAAACTGGTAAAATAAAAGGTAGTACAGTTGACACTTTATAAATAAGTATGATTAAAATATCTGACAAGGACTTCGTGCTTCTCTTACTAAAATGAAAAATAGGAGAATGGCATCTTTAAGAAAAGTAATGGATGCAAACCAAAAAAATTTAAGAACCAAGTAGAATTAAAATTAAAAAAAATTTAAGAACCAGGAACCAAAGCCTACTCTAGGCTTTCTACTTTGCTTATCTAAAGTATAGGGACAGGCTTGAGTAAGGGATTATAGACTTGTAGGAAGTATACTTATTACTTTTTTTAAGTTACCATAAAAACAATTACATTTTCTCATGAAAAGTCTTTGATGCAAGTATATTGTCAGTAAAATTGGGTTGTTGTTCTATTTAGTATGGCAGTTCTTATATTCTTAAAAACAAACAGTGCTGCCATACTTGTGTATGTCTCAGTATATAACTAATTTGAAATCTTACATAATTTTCAAATTTATCTATAGGATTATTATAAGTTATTAAACCAAATTCCCATTTTTGAAGTGTAGTACATTTTCCTGCCTTCATTTGAAGATGTGCCTTTATGGGTGTGGAGGGGGATGTGGAAACCATAGGGTTAAGTTCCATAGTTTGTTTGTTTGTTTGTTTATAATATATTTTATTAATTTTTCACAGAGAGGAAGGGAGAGGGATAGAGAGCTAGAAACGTCCATGAGAGAGAAACATCGACCAGCTGCCTCTTGCACACCCCCTACTGGGGGTGTGCCCGCAACCAATGTACATGCCCTTGACCGGAATCAAATCTGGGACCTTTCAGTCTTCAGACTGATGCTCTATCCACTGAGCCAAACCAGTTTCGGCCCATAGTTTATTTTTAATGATAAGATGATTGTATTGGTTTCAATATAGTCTATAAACCATTTACATATTAGTTTAATAGCAATAACTTTGTATCCATTAAAAAGTTCAAGTACTGGTAGAAGCTTTTAAGTTGAGTTTTTCCCTATGAGACAATATTGAGTTTTTTGCTCCTACGTAATTGTCAAAATACTGATCTTTATTAAAGATTTGGGTAGGGCGCCGAAACCGGTTTGGCTCAATGGATATAGCGTCGGCTTGGGGACTGAAAGGTCCTGGGTTCGATTCCGGTAAAGGGCATGTACCTTGGTTGTGGGCATATCTCTGGTGGGGGGTGTGCAAGAGGCAGCTGATTGATGACTCTCTCTCATCGATGTTTCTAACTCTCTATCGCTCTCCCTTCCTCTCTGTACAAAATCAATAAAATATATTAAAAAAAAAAGATTTGGTTAGGGTGACAATTACAGGTTTGTTTGTTTTTTATTAGTTAAGTCTTTGATCCCTTTCTTTTTATCTCCTAAGTAAGGAAATGTTTCTAAAATTTAGACTTTTGATTAAATATTCATTTCTATTTCCTTTTATCTTTGGTTCTTTGATCTTTTATATTTTAACTTAAAAAAAAATCCAAACAGAATTTGTTATGTTGTACAGTATAACTCTAAAATAATTTTTTCAAGTAGCCAAATCAATTTTATCATGCCATTTATTAACTAATTCTTCTTCCAGTGGTTATGATACCGCTTTGTCATATAATAACTTTTGTTATGCACTAGCACTTGTATCTGGGTTAACAATGTTCTTCCATCTTTCTGCCTATTCTTATGCCAACATCATAGTGATTTATCAGGCTAAAAAGACTGGTCAAAATAATGTGTAGGGTGGATTTTGGAATATTTAAAAGGAAATGCAGTGCCTGTGCCCATTAACCAACTACTGCAAATCTGTAGTCAAAGTTGGGTTTATTACATCAAGAGACATTGCACACCATAAGGGTGTTAGGAAGGGGATTGTTACAATATTTGGGCCTGTATTAGGTGATTTTAAGAAAGTTCAAAGAAGCATAGTTGAGTGTTGTCAGAAAGTAGGGGATAGTTCTCTCATTTTGTAACCTAAGAATATTTATCTAGGTGGCAAGAGGAACAGCATGGGCTAAAGCTATAATTTCTAAAGAAGTAACAGTTATGTTAGTTGGATTAGGGGAACACATTTAATCATTAGTGTAGTTTACACGATGTTCTTATATTTATCAGTATCCAGACATGATCCTGTAGTGGTTTTGTTTTTGTCTTGCTTCAACATGGTCAGAGGGGCCTTGCTTGATGGTTTTCTGAAATTGTTCATGTTCCATAGAGAACTCTATAGCCTAGCATCAGTGGTCAGCAGACTGCAGCTCTTTGGCTCCTTGAGTGTGACTCTTCCACAAAATACCACATGTGATTGAAACTTTGTGGCCCATGTACAGAAGTAGGTTTTTGGCTCTCAAAAGGAATTTCAATCATTGTACTGTTGATATTTGGCTCTGTTGACTAATGAGTTTGCCGACCACTGGCCTAGCTATTAGTTCCATACTAGCTCTAGCTAATAGCTGCTGCTAGAAGCTTTTTTCTCTTTTAGCTACTTCAAAAGTAGCTGAAGTTGCTAGAATATGTTGCTAAGCAGGCCTGCTTTCATACCTCCATAAGAGAAATTTTTCTTGATCAACAGCCAACAATTCATGTTCATTGATTTGAATTTGTTATGTAATTTCTATTCAAAATGATTTGAAATTGTTATATAATTATATGTAATATGTAATATACAATATCTATTGTTTAGTAAAATTTTATACTTGAAATAGTATACTTGAAAACAAATATAGTAAGTATAACAATTTTTGTGCTAGTTTTATTTGTATTGTATCTCCATTTAGTTATAATTCACATTTTTCCCTCCTCCATTTTGAGAAAATATACAGATTTTATTTCTTCCACATAATATTTCCTAGCAGGCAGCCATTTTTAACTTTAGCAGGTTAACAGAATAGGTAACACATTTCATGCAAGGTTTTATCCTAGAATATTATTTGTTTTGCTATTTTGAATCAGAACTCTTTCAACATATTTTTGTCTACTAATTTAGAAAAAATATATTTTTCATATTTACTTTTGTAACTTTCAAAAAACTTATTGAAATCAGGTGGGATAGAGAGATACCTATGCTTATGAAGAGATATTTAAGAGATTGTGCCAATTTATATTTCTGGAATAAACTACTTAATCATATTATACTTTAAAAAATATACTACTGCAAGATGCACTACTATAGTTACTTTTCAAATATTTTCTTTGGGGCTTGCCTCCTATATTTCTAAATAGAATCAATATGTAATTTTCTCATGTGTGTTAATATATGTGTGTACATGTCTATGTAGTCTATGTCATGTTTTTAATGTAACTTTAATCTCCTTCATTTTTTTCTATCTGATATAAAGTACTAAGTTATTTAAAGATTTGAAAAATACTCTTGCTGAAACTGGTTTGGCTCAGTGGATAGAGCATAGGTCTGCGGACTGAAAGGTCCCAGGTTCGATTCTGGTCAATGGCTTGTACTTTGGTTATGGGCACATCCCCAGTAGGGGGCGTGCAGGAGGCAGTTGGTCATTGTTTCTCTCTCAGTAATGTTTCTAACTCTCTATCCCTCTCTCTTCCTCTCTGGAAAAAAAAAAAAAAATCAATAAAAAATATTTTTTAAAAAAGAAAAATACTTGACTGGAAATAATATTTTTGAGGAAATATTTTTGAAGCAAAAATTTTATGGTTATTGATCAATTTGGATTACTGCCTTTTTAAAATGAAATTTAATAATTTATATTTTCACAGGAAATTACAGATTTCATCCACTATTTCACATTTATTAGTACAGAATTATACATTCTTTTTATAATAAAAACTCTTTTGTAACTAAGGCTATATATCTTTATTTAACATCATATGTTTATATATTTTCTATCTTTTCCCTTTATTAACTGTTCCAGAGGTTTGTCTATTTTATTGGTGTTCTAAAATAACTAGTTCATGGAGCTGATACTTAATCATTTTATTTTATTTTTTGCCTTTAATAGGTTTTTCTTTAATATACACTCTTTGGAATTTGAGATTTTTCTTTTCGTTAGTCTATATATGATGAGTCATTATAAGTATTCCAATAAGTATTCCAACTGGTAAGGAGCATTAGAAACTATATTTTTATTTGGCATAAGCAAAGGTCATAATATATTTATAACTCTTACTAGTTTTATATACAGTGCTTCCTTTCTTGTTTTCAGCTTGTCAGATGGAGTTAATAACATAGATATATCATTTCATACAATTATGTTTCTGTTCATTTTTCTTTTTATTAATTTATCTTTTATATTTTAATACAGTGATATTTGTGCAAAAGCACTGAAATATTTGCTGTTTTATTTAATGCCTTTTGCATTAAATTATGATAATAGTATGATCCCAACTTTTCTTCTGTTTGCATTGATTTAACCTGATAGTTTGCCATTTTTTACTGGATTTCTAGAGTGTTCTGGATGTCATGTTAACCTGTAAAAATATAATATATTTTAATTATTTAATTACATTTTTATTTTGAGATTATTGTAGATTCACATGCAATTGTAAGAAATAATACAAATAGATTTCATTTATCCTTTACCCAGTTTTTTCCAAATGTAACATTTTGCAAAACTAAAATATAATAATGTAATCAGGACAACCAGGTTGGTGGGGGTGGGGGCAGTTGGGAGTGACCAGGCCAGAATGGGGGGCATTTAGAGGCAACCAGGTCAGTGGGGGCAGTTAGGAGTGACCAGGCCAGCAGGGAAGAGATTGTTGGGGGAAAACAGGAAGGCATGCAGAGGCATGCCTTTGCTCTGGCCTTGAGCCACCTTTCCGCCTTCCCATGCTGCCCAGAGGCCCGGAATGCCTGCATCCCACCTCTGGCAGCTTGGCGCCTGTGTATTCAAATTAACTTGCTATCTTTGTTGGGTGAATTTGCATACTCACTCCTGATTGGTTGGTGGGTGTTGTGAATGTATGGTCAATTTGCATCTTTCTCTTTTATTACTGTAGATAGCTTGTTTCTTTTTTAAAATTTATTTTATTGATTTTTTTACAGAGAGGAAGGGAGAGGGATAGAGAGTTAGAAACATAGATGAGAGAGAAATATTGATCAGCTGCCTCCTGCACAGCCCCTACTGAGGATGTGCCTGCAACCAAGGTACATGCCCTTGACCAAAATCGAACCTGGGACCTTTCAGTCCGCAGGTTAATGCTCTCTCCACTGAGCCAAACCGGTTTGGGCACTTGTTCCTTTTTATTATTGGATTTTATTCCATGGCATAGTTACACCGCAGTTTCTTTAACCACTAACCCACTGAAGGACATCTCAAAACATTTGTGTACAAATTTATCTGTGAAAGTAAGTTTTCATTAGCCTGGGATAAATGCCCAGGAGTGCAGTAGCTGGATCATATGATAATAGCACATTAAGTTGTTTTATAATTTGATATCTGTATACTTTATTGCATGCACCATCACTAAAAGTTTAGTTTCCTTCTGTTATCATATATTTTATTTTCTTTAATCAATTTACCAATTCTTCCTTCTTCTCTTTTCCCCCTGGTAACCACCATTCTGTTGACAATATCTATGAGTTTGTTTTTGCTTTGTTTTGTTAGTTCATTTGTTACTTTTTCTTTTATATTTAAAACTAGAGGCCCGATGCACAAAATTCGTGCAAGGGGCTCTGCCCTCTCAGCCACAGTGGCTTGCCTCAGCCCTCACAGCTATGGCGCCTTGCATCAGCTCAAGGCAAACCATGGCTACCTTGGGCCTCGCAGCCATGGCTTCATCTGGAAGGTTGTTCATTCTACTAGCAATTAGCATATTACACTTTTATTATTATAGATATGAGTGAAAGCATATGCTCTTTATTTTTTTATCTGACCTTTTCACTTATCATAATATCTTCAAGATCCAGCCATATTGTATCAAATGACAGTATTTCATCTTTTTATTGCTGAATAATATTCCATTATATATATTTATACTATATTTTTATCCATTCATTCACCAATGGACACTTAGATCGTTTCCATATCTTAGCTATTGTAAATAATGATGCAATGAACATAGGAGTATATACTAGTATGTTTTTTTATTTAATTTTTTTTTTCATATTCTTCAAATAAATATCTAGAAGAGGAATTACTGGATCTTAAGGTAGTTCTATTTTTTAATTTTTAAAAGGAACCTGCATGCTGTTGTCCATAGGTGGCTGTACCAGTTTATAATCTTATCAACAGTATGTGAGAATGCTCTTTTCTCCATATGTTTTCCAATACTTGTTACTTTGTGTCTTTTTGGTAATAGCCATTCTAAGAGGTGTGAGGTGATATCTCCCTCATTGTGGTTTTGATTTGCATTTCCCATAGTGATGTTGAACATCTTTTCATATGCCTTTGGCCATCTGTATGTCTTTTTTTGGGGGAAAAAGTCTATTCAGACTCTCTAACATTTTTAAATTAGATTTTTTGTTTCCTTATGTTTGAGTTGTATGAGTTCTTTCTATAGTTTGGATATTAACCCCTTATTGGAACTATCATTTGCAAATATCTCCTATTTGATAGGTTGTATTTAAAAATATTTTTATTGATTTTTAGAGAGAGAGAAAGGGAGAGGGATAGATAGAAACGTGATGAGAGAGAAACATCATAGATCTGCTTCCTCCTCCTCCTCCCTTCCCGCCGCCGCCCTCTCCCCCCCATCCTCCACTGGGGAAACTTCCCAAAACCTGACCTGGGCTGTGCCCTGATCAGAATCAAACCAATTATCTCTTGGTTCAAAGGTCAGTGCTCAGCCACTGAGCCATACCAACTGGGGTGGCAGGTTGCTTTTTTTGTTTTGATGATTTCCTTTGCTATACAGAAGTTCTTTTATTTGACGTAGTCCCATTTGTTTATTTTCTGCTTTAGTTTCCCTTGCTTTTGGAATCAAATTTGCCAAAACACCACTGAGTCCAATGTCTGGAAGCTTAGTGTCTGTATTTTCTTTTATGTATTTACTAGAGGCCCGTTGCACGATATTCGTGCAAGAATAGGCCTTCCTTCCCCTGGCTTCACTCCCAGCTGCCCAGGAGCCATCAAGTCCCCACTCCCTGGGAGACAGCACCTCCTCGCTCCTGGGCCACCCTGAGCTGGCAAGTCATCGCTTCTGCCTGGGGCACCACTCCAGTAGCTCCCTACACTGCCCCTTTTCTCCTTATAGCAGGCTGCACTCCACTCCGCACCTGCCTATGCAAATTAACCTCCATCTTTGTCGGGTTAATTTGAATACTCACTCTGATTGGCTGTGGGCATAACAGAGTGATGGTTAATTTGCATGTCTCTTTTATTAGGTAAGATTGTTTCAGGTCTTACATTTAATCCATTTTGGTTAATTTTGATGCATGGTGTAAGATAGTGATTTACCTTCATTCTTTTGCATATGACTATTCAGTTACCTCAACACATTTTATATGCTGAGTACCTTTGTCATAATTAGTTGCCCATATACATGTGAGTTTATTTCTGGGCTCTCATTTCTGTTCCGTTGGTCTGTGTGTATATTTTTTTGCCAATACTATACTGTTTCTACTATAGCTTTGTAGTACAATTTAAAATTGGGGGTGTGTGACTTTATTTTTTCTTAGGATTGATTTGACTATTTAGGGTCTATTGTGGTTCCCTACAAATTTTAGGATCTTTTTCATTCTATCTCTGTGAAAAATGCCATTGGGATGTTGACAGGGGTTGAATTGAATCTGTATACTGCTTTAGGGAAACATGGATATTTTAACAAAGTTAATTATTTTTTTTAAGAGATTATTTATTGTTTTTTAAAATATATATTTTATTGATTTTTTACAGAGAGGAAAGGAGAAGGATAGAGAGCTAGAAACATTGATGAGAGAGAAACGTCAACCAGCTGCCTCCTGTACACCCCCCACTGGGAATGTGCCCACAACCAATGTACATGCCCTTGACCAGAATCGAACTGGGACCTTTCAGTCTGCAGACCGACGCTCTATCCACTGAGCCAAACTGGTTTCAGCACAAAGTTAATTCTTTCATTCCAAGAACACAGAATGTCTTTCCATTTCTTTGTGTCTTCTTTGAACAATGTCTTATTGTTTTCAGTGTACAAGTCTTTCACTTTTTTATTTCTAGGTATTTGATTCTATTTGTTGTAGTTGTAAATTGTATTGTTTTCTTCATTTTTCTGTCTGATAGTTTGTTGTTAGTACATAGAAACTCTCATATTTTTGTGTAGTAATTTTATATCCTGCAATTTTATTGTATTTGTTTATTATTTCTAATGATTTTATGGTGAATTTTATAGAGTTTTTTATATATAAAATCATATCATCCACAAATAGTGATACTTTTGCTACTTCCTTTTCAATATGGATGCTTTATATTTCTTGGTTAATTGCTCTGAATAGGACTTCCAGTACTATGTTGGATACAACTTGCAAGAGTTGGCATCCTAGTCTTATTCTTGATCTAATAGGAAAAGCTTTCAGTTTTTTATCATTGAGTATGATGTTAGCTGAAGGTTTGCCATATATCACCTTTATTATGTTGAAGTGCTTTTTTCTCTTTCCATTTTATTGAAAGTTTTATCATAAATGGATGTTATATCTTGTCAGATGTTTTTTCTGCATCTGTTGAGATGATCATATGATTTTTATATTTTATTTTGTTAATGTGGTTTATCATGTTGATTGATTTGTGGATGTTGAATTATCCTTTCACCTCTGGAATGAATTGCTTGACCATTGTATATGATCCTTTGAATGCATTGTTGTATTTCTTTTGTTTTTATTTTGTTGAGGAATTTTACATCAAATATGGGCCTGTAATTTTCAATTTTTGTCATGTCATTGTCTGCTTTTGGTATTATGGTAATGTTGGCCTCATAAAATGAGTTAGACAGCATTCCCTCCTCTTTGATTTTTTGGAAGAGTTTGACAAGGGTAGGTATTAAATCTTTGAATGTTTGGTAGCATTCACCAGTGAAGTCATCAGTCATGGACTTTGTTTTTGGGAGGCTTTGATTACTACTTCAATATCCTTACTAGTGATCAATCTATTCAGGTTTTCTAATTCTTCATGATTCATGCTAGGAAGGTTGTATGCTTCTGAAAACTTGGTCATTTCTTCTTGGTTTTCCACTTTGGTGGTATATAGACTTTTATGTATTCTTTTATAGCACTTTATGTTTCTGTAGTATATTTTGTAACTTCTCTTTCATTTATGTTTTATTTTAGTTTTTTCTTTTTTTTTTCCTTAGTGAGTCTAGCTAAAATTTTGTCAATTTTGTTTTAGAGAACCAGCTCTTTGTTTCAATAATATTTTTATTGTGTTTATGTTCTCTATTTCATTATTTTTTTATATGATCTTTTATTATTTTCTTTCTTCTACTAACTTTGGGCTTCATTTGTTCATTTTCTTTTTTTTTTTTTAATATATTTTATTGATTTTTTACAGAGAGGAAGGGAGAAGGATAGAGAGCCATAAACGTCGATGAGAGAGAAACATCGACTAGCTGCCTCTTGCACACCCCCTACTGGGGATGTGCCCACAACCAATGTACATGCCCTTGACCGGAATGGAACCTAGGACCCTTTAGTCTGCAGGCCGACGCTCCACCACTGAGCCAAACCAGTTTCAGCCATTTGTTCATTTCCTCCTTCCTTAAAATGTAATGATAGGTGTTTTTTGTTTTTTTTTTTACATTTTTATTGTTGAGATTATTATAAATGTCCGTCTTTTTTCCTCCATTGCTTCCTTCTGGTTCCTGCCCTGCCCAGTCCTTCACCACCCTATTGTTTGTGTCCATAGGTAATGATATATATATATATATATATATGGGTAAGTGTCCATCTGACCGGTAGCTATTACATGCACTGACCACCAAGGGGCAGATGCTCAACACAGGAGCTGCCACGATGTGCACTGGCCATTTAAAAATAAATGGCCCCATGGAACTGGTGCCAACAAACCAACACTCAGCTTCCCCCAAGTGGGACACAAGCCCCACCACCACCTGGAGTGACACCCCACCAAATTGCAGCCAATGCTGCCAAGACCCCATGGTGCAAACTATGGCCCACAGTCCAGCCCACCCCAGAAATGGTCACTGTGGGTGCCAGGTTATGACTTCATGTAGCAATGCCCGCTTCCTCTCCTTAGCAACTAGCCTCCTTGCAGTTTCTTCAGCCCAGGAACCTGTCTTGCTCTATAGCCAGGTGAAAGCATTTTACAATTTAAATAAATATTTGTGAATTGTTTTCCCATGCCTCATCTCATTTGATCCTCACAAAAGTCTTAGAGTAGGTAGACAGGAGATCAGTAGAATCATATTTTCTTTTTATTAGCAAGACACAAATAGCAATATTAAAATAGTTCTAATTAATTTCCTTTTAATGTGCATGAATCTGTTTACCAGGATACTACTGTGCATATAAGATATTTGTTTATTCTCTTCCCACCCCACTCCCTTCTCTCTGAGAATCATCATTCTGTTCCATTTCCATGCCTCTGATTCTATTTTATTCACCAGTTTATTCTGCTCATTAGATTTCTTTTAAAATATATATTTTATTGATTTTACACAGAGAGGAATAGAGAGTTAGAAACGTCCATGGGAGAGAAACATCAACCAGCTGCCTCCTGCACACCCCCTACTGGGGATGTGTCCGCAACCAAGGTACATGCCCTTGACCGGAATCGAACCCAGGACCCTTCAGTCTGCAGGCCGACGCTCTATCCACTGGGCCAAACCGGTCTCGGCTAGATTTCTTATTCATTAATTTTTATTTCAAAATTCAATTGTTGGTAGGTATGTATTTATTACCATTTTATTGTTCATATTTTTTATATTTTTCATTTTCTTCTTCCTCTTCTTAAAGAATACCCTTTAACATTTCATATAAATACTGGCTTGGTGGTAATGAACTCCTTTAGCTTTTTCTTGTCTGTGAAGTTCTTTATCTAACTTTCAATTCTAAATGATAGCTTTGCTGAATAGAGTAAATCTTGGTTGTAGGTCTTTGCTATCCATCACTTTGAATGTTTCTTTCCACTTCCTTCTGGCCTGCATAGTTTCTATTGAAAAATCAGCTGACAGTCACATGGGTGCTCCCTAGTAGGTAGGTAACTGCTTTTCTCTTGCTGCTTTTAAGATTCTGTCTTTGTCTTTAGCCCTTGTCATTTTAATTATGCTGTGTCTTGGTGTGGGCCACTTTGAATTTCTCTTGTTTGGAACTCTCTGTGTTTCCTGGACTTATAAGTTTATTTTTTTCACTAGGTGGCGGGGAGGGGGTTCTATCATTATTTCTTTAAATAGGTTTTCAATATTTTGCTCTCTTTCTTTCTTCTTCTTCTGGCACCCCCATAATGTGAATGTTGGTATGCTTGAAGTTGTCCCAGAGGTCCTTACACTATCTTCATATTTTTGGATTCTTATTTCTTTTTTGCTCTTCTGTTGGTTGTTTTTTGCTTCCTCATATTTTAAAACATTGATTTGATTCTCAGAACCCTCTACTGTAATGTTGAATCCCTATATATTATTCTTCATTTCAGTCAGTGTATGCTTAATTTCTGACTGGTCCTTTTCCATGTGTTTGACATTCTCACCAAGATCCTTGAAAGTCTCACTAAGTTTCTTGGAGGTTTCTAGAAGATTCTTGAGTAACCCTATAACCATGGTTTTGAACTCTATATCCAGTTGTTTGCTTTCTTCCACTTCTTTCATTTGTGACATGTTTCTTTATCTCCACATTTTGGCTGCTTCCCTGTGTTTGTTTCTATGAATTGGGTAGAGATGCCATGTCTCCTTGAGTTGGTAGAGTGCTCTTGTGTAGTAGGTGTCCTATAGGGCCCAGTGGCTCAACCTCCCAAGTCACCTGAGCTGGGAACTCTTAAGTGCACCTGTCTGTGGGCTGTGAGCACAGTCTTGTAGTTGAGACTTGATTGCTATTGGTGTCACTGGTAGGAATTGACCTCCAGGCCAATTTGCTATGAGGACCAGCTGGGACTACAGTGGGAGAGCTGCTATGTAGGAGACACCCCTCTGGAGTAGGACTTTAGTGGGGCTCTGGTGCTTACTAAGTCTGACACTTAAATGTGTTGCTTATGGATGTGTAGAGTTGTAATCTGGTATGGTTTCACACTGACTACTGAGTACACTGGCTCTTGGGTCTCCAGGGAGGAGCAAAGTCAGCCACTTTCTGGAGCCACCAGCAGGAGCTACAGAGAGAGGTTCAGATTCTTCCTTTTTCTATGGGGTTTGGAATTGATCAGATGAGGCCCAGCTATAAAGCAAGTCAGGCTGGTACTGATGCTGAGTCTTGGGTCTTTTATTGATAGGTTGGGGGCTCCCTGACCCAGCCACACCTTGTTTGAGGTTTTCAAGGACAGGCCATTCATATGCAAAAGCCTCTGCAGGCAGCTTGGGTGGGGTTATAAATTGGATGAGGCAGGGTCTTAGGGAATCACCAGTGCAGAGCAAACAGAAATGGTTGCCAGTCAGCCCTGAGACTGGGGAGGTCCCAGAACAGGAACAATAATCCCTGTACCTCCATCTGGGAGAAAGCCACCCCCAAGTTCCTGCTCCTATGCCAGACAAATGTGTCCCTGAGAGCCTCATCCTGGTGCTGGAGCTCAGAGGAAGCGGGACCTTTCAAGTTCAATTCAGGTGCCGGCCTTTCAAGAGGAACAGCTGTGTCTCCAGCAGCCTCTGAGTCCCTCAGGTCCAATCCGCACTGGCTTTTACAGCTCTGGGAACCTGTGCTGGGGGTCTTTGCATCTATGGGAGGCCTCTGCAGAGATGATCTCCCTCCTGATTCAGGTCCTTTGCCCATTTAAAAATTTTATTGTTTATATTTTTGGTATTGAATTTTATGTTTTTTTTTTTATTTGTTATTCCTCACCTGAGACTATATTTTTATTGATTTTAGAGAAAAAATTGATAGGTTGCTTCCCATATGCACTCCAACCAGGGGATGAACCTGCATCGTAGGTATGTAACATGACCAGGAATTAAACCCGCAAAATTTGGGTGTATGGGACAACACTCCAACCAACTGAGCCACATGGCCAGGGCAAATTTTATAAATTTTGGATGTTAATCCATTTCAGATTTATCATTGGTGAATATGTTCTCCCATCCAGCAGGTTGTCTTTTCATTTTGTTAATAATTTCCTTTGCTGTGCAAAAACATTTAGTTTGATGTTGTGCCATTTGTTTATTTTTTCTCATTTTCTTTGCCTGAGGAGATATACTAGAAAAAATATTGCTAAGTTTTCTTGTAGGATTTATTTGAGTCTTTAAGTCTGTAAGCCATTTTGAGTTTTTTCTTATGTATGGTGTGAGAAGGTGATCTAGTTTCATTTCCTTGCATGTATCTGTCCAGTTTTCTCAACACCATTTAGTGAATAGACTATCTTTACTCCATTGTATGTTTTTGACTCTTTTGTCAAGTATCAAATATAGGCATGGATTGATTTCCAGGCTCTCTTTTCTGTTCCACTGATCTATATGTGTGTTTATGCCAGTATCCTGCTATTTTGATTACTGTTGCCGTGTAGTATAGTTTGATATCAGTGATGGGGGAATGTGGTGGGTGATGGAGATCTGAGTTCCTGAACCTGGCAGGCTGCCTCTGGGTTCCATATGGCTGTTGGAGCTGCTGCTCTGTAGACACATTCCAGCTGCAGCTATGAGGCTCTTGAGGCTCTGCCACAGTCAGTCAGGAGAGGGAGCTGGATTCTCAGGCGCCAAGGCTGTTTCTTCTCTACTCTTACTCTCCGCCAGACAGTAGTGTGGGACTGCACCCTGACGCCCCTGCTGCTACTGATTTACTGGGGTAGTGGGCTCAGCCATGATAGCAGGTACTCTCTTTGTCTTCCCTATCTCTCCTAGGTGTTCCAATACCCCCACTCAAATGTACCAATGTGTGGTTCTCTCAGTTATGATAGTGTGTTGAGCAGAGGATTATGGATGTCTGATTAGTTGTAGATTTAAAGTTTGATACAAAGGGTCTTCTCACTTCACTGTGATGCTATTGAACTCTAGATTTTGTTTTTTAACACAGATTGAATGTCTTCCTCTTGTTAACACATTCTTAGGTAAGTGTCTAAACAGTTCTTCTCCCTGGAGGCAACCAGTGTTATCAATCTTTTGCATATCCTTCCAGAGATAGTTATTGCATATATATGTAAACATGTTTTTATATTTTAGCATTTGAACTATCACAATGGTCATTGTAAAAATTTTAGTATATGATCAGGGCCTTAGTTTCATAATTCTGTTCCGCTCCATCTAATACAAATGTGACTGCTCTGTTCCTAGTCCTAAAGCTAATGAAGGATTATTTTTCATTATCTTGTTCTACTCCTAAGAATCATTTATATAGAAGCAGAGGCTAATTATTATTGACTCATCTGCTTTATCTTGCTAGAGAAAGACAAGTGAATGCCTATACACACACACACACACACACACACACACACACACACACACATACATACCTATATACTCACCACCTAGATTTGATCATTATCATTTTGCTATATTTATTTTATCATCCATGTATCCACCCAGTTGCAGATGTCAGCACACTTTACTTCCTAAAACTTCAATATGCATATCATAAACATTATAATAACTTTTATCTTTTTTGAGGTATAATTTCATACATAGAAATCACAAATTTAATTGAACCATTGATGAATTTTGAATTTTGATGCAACCTAGATCTCTATCAAAGTATAGAATATGGGCTGGCCAGTTAGCTCAGTTGGTTAGAGTGTGGTGCTAATATATAGAATATGCCCTGGCTGGTTTGGCCTAATGGGTAGAACATCAGCCTGTGAATGGGAGGGTTCCAGGTTTAGTTTCCGTCAGGAGCACATGGTTGGGTTGCAGGCTGTGTCCCCAGTAGGGGGCATGCAGGAATGCAGGAGGCAGCTGATCAGTGATTCTCTCTCAACATTGATGTTTCTATCTCTCTCTCCCTCTCCCTTACTCTCTGAAATCAATAAAAATATTTTAAAAATGTGTAGAATATTACTTCACTCAATAAAGTTCCTTCATATCATTTCCCAGTCAGTGCCACTCAGGTCAACCACTGATCTGATTTTTTTAAATCATATTTTACTTTTACTTGTTTAAAATTTAATATGAATGTGATTATACTATATGCACTCTTTTGCATATTGTTTTTTTATTTAGCATAATGTTTTTGAGAATCATCCATGTTGTTGCATCTGTCAGTAGTTTTTAATTGTTTAGTAGTATTCTATTTTATTAGTATATGACAGTTTTGTTTTTTTATTCTCTTGTTCTTGAACATCTTGGCTGTTTCTAGTTTGTTGTATATAAAGTTAAGTCAACACTTATACTAATTACTAGAGGCCCAGTGCATGAATTCGTGCACCAGTGGAGTCCCTCGGCCTGGCCTGTGCGATTGAGCTAAAACCGTCTCTCCAACATTCCCTGCAGGGTTCTGGATTGTGAGAGTGTGCAGGCCAGGCCGAGGGACCCCACTGGTGCACAATCAGGGCTGGGAAGGAATGCAGGAGGTTAGCAAGTTCATCTCACTCAGTCCGGATCAGCCAGACCCCAGCAGCAAGGTAACCTACCAGTTGGAGCGGCTGCACCCTGGTGGTCAGTGCATTGTCATATCAAGCAGTTTAGTGGGCTTAGCATATCACTAGTATATTATGCTTTGATTGGTTGAACAGCCGACCAGTCAACTGGACACTTAGCATATTAGACTTTATTATATAGGATTATGTAGTACATATGTTCTTTATTTTCTTGGGTACACACATATGAGTGGAATTTCTAGGTGGTAGGACAGACATATATTTAATTTTATAAAGAAATTGCAAGACATTTTTCCAAAATGGTTGCGTCACTTTATACTCCTAACAGCATTTTGTGATATGATTTTTTTAAAGAAAAAAATAATATTATTTTAATCATTCTAGTGGTTGGATAGTTCTATTTGTTATTTTTATTTCCCTGATGACTATTTTTACTATTTTCTCTCTTTCAGACAGTCCGGCATGGTTTTCCTTATCAGCCCACAGCATTAGCCTTTGATCCAGTTCAGAAAATCTTGGCTATTGGGACGAGAACAGGTGCTATACGAATGTATCCTTAAGTTTTTGTTCATCACTTGTCATATTAATAACAATTATATTTCCTTAAGTATTCAGGTGAGTGAATATATTTGTAATCACATAAAAAGTATTGTTTCTTTAGAACTAACAATTGTGAAAACCAGCATTGTCAAATTTATTGGCCTATTTTTTTTTTTTTATATTCTTACTAGAGGCCCAGTGCACGGATTTGTGCACTAGTGGGGTCCCTCGGCCTGGCCTGCACCTCTCACAATCCAGGAGCCCTCAGGGGATATCGGAGGCCTGGTGCACGGATTTGGCTTGATCTTCACAGGCCAGGTTGAGGGACCTCATTGGTGCACGAATCCATGCACCAGGCCTCTAGTATGCATGTAAAATATAAGAAATAATACAGAGAAATTCCATGTAGTCTTTACCCAACTTCTAATCTAGTTTAATCTTATTAAACTATAGTCTAATATTACAACAAAGTTATTGATATTGATACACTCAAGGTACAGGTCATTTCTATCCCATCACAGTGATTCCTCATTTTACCTTTCTGATGTTATTATTTTTAGTACTCATCTGAGGATATTATTTCCATTGATTTTTAGAGAGAATGGAAGAAAAGAAGGGAGACAGAGAAAGAGAGAAACATAGATGTAAGAAATATACATGGATTGGTTGTCTACCACATGCACTCTGACTTGGGCCAGGGGTTAGCCTGCAGCCTAGGTACATGCCCTTGACTGGAATCAAACCTGCGTGACCCTTCAGTCTGAGGGCCCATGCTCTAACTAGTGAGAAAAATCAGCCAGGGCTTCATGTTGCCCTTTTAAAAATATATGTTTTTATTGATTTCAGAGAGGAGGGGAAAGAGAGGATAGAAACATAATGTTGAGAGAGAATCATTGATTGGCTGCCTCCTGAATGCCCCCCACTGGCAGCCCAGGCATGTGCCCTACCCAGGAATTGAACCATGACCTCCAGGTTCATAGGTTGACACCCAACCACTGAGGGCATGCCAGTCAGCTTATGTTGCCCTTTTATAGTCATAATCTCGCTCTCCAATTTTCCCACCCCCCCACATGACTCCTGACAGTCACTAATCTATTTATTTGTCTGTTAATTCTATCAAATTCTGAGAATAGATTAAATTTGGTTCTTTAATTCTATTTCTGTATATATTTATTTTTCTTTCCAGCTCTATTAGTTTTGCTTTCTGTTTTTCAGGGCTCTGCAGTTTGGTGTGCACATACATATCACTAGAGGCTCAGTGCACAAATTCATGCATGGGTGGGGTCTAACTGACCCAGCCCCAAACTGGGTGGATCGGGGTTGGGCCTTTTGGGAAGAGAAGATAGCGGGAGGTTGACCAGCCAGCCCACCCCAATCAGGGCCCAATGAGGACTGGCCTGGCAAGGGGGAGAGGCCCTGGGCAATTGGCTGGCTGGTCCTGCCCCCAATTGGTGCGGGGGAGTGATCAGGGGGGTGGGGCTAATTGGGGAGAGGGGCCATGGGCAGTTGGCTGGCCTGCCCTGCTCCTGATTGGAGTGGGGGAGCCGATTGGAGGCAGAGTTGGCTTGGAGGAGGGTCAACAGGGTAGTGAGGGCCCAAGGGGGCAGGACCAGGTGGGGAGAGGGGTTGCAGGTGGTTGCCCCTGATCAGGGTGGGAGGGGCCAGTCTGGGGTTGGGCCATGGGAGGGGCTGCAGGAGGTTGCCTGTCTGCCACCCCACTATTGAGGAAGGGGGCAATCAGGAATGAGGCCGGCCAGGGGGAGGAGGCCTCAGAAGGTTGGCCACCAGCCTTGTCCCAGATTGGGGTAGCAGAAGCTGATCAGGGATGGGACCATGGGACCGGCTGTGGGGAGGGGCTGTGGGAGGTTGACCGCTGCCCTCCACCCCCCTCTGATTGGACCAGTTTGTTGGCCTAAGTGGGCATCACAGCAACCAGTCGTTATGGTGTTCTGGTTGCTGGCTTATTATATATATATATATAGATTGTTATGTCTTCCTGGTAGATTAATTCCTTTATCATTATATAACATCTTTATTTGTCTCTAGCAACTTTCTTTGCTCTGAAATCAACTTTACTTGATATTAATATAGCAACTCCTACTTTTTTAAAAAAATGTTTGTATGATGTATCTATTTTAATTCTTTCATATTAAACTTATGGCATTGTATTTGAAGTGAGTTTATTATAGACAACATGGATCATTTTTTCTGTTTTATTCTTTTTGAGGTATAATTGACATATAATGCTGTGTTTGTTTCAGGTGTACAACATAATAATTTGATGTTTTTGAATATGTTGAAATGATCACCACAATAAGTCTAGTTAACAGGCATCATCACACATAGTTACAAAAATTTTTTCTTGTATTTCCCACTATCTTAGTAACTTTCAAATATATAGTACAGTATTATTAACTATAGTTACCATGCTGTGCATTACATCTCCAGATCTTATTTATTTTATAACTGGAAATTTGTACCTTTTGACCATCTTACCAATTTGGCCCCCTAATTTTTGCAATTACCCATTTGTATTTCGTATCTATCATTTTGGTGTTTTGGGTTGTTTATTTGTGTTTTGTTTTGTTTTGTTTTGTTTTTTGTAGATTCTTACCCATGTGAGGTAATACAGTATTTGTCTTTCTCTGTCTGACCTATTTTACTCAGCAAGATGCCTTCAGTGTCCATCCATGTTGTCACAAATGTCCTTCTTTTTAATGACTGAATTATATTCCATTGTAGGTATATGTACCACATTTTCTTGATTGATTCATTCACCAGTAGACACTTTAGTTGTTTCCATATCTCAACTATTGTAAATAATGATGAATTGAATATGGGGATGCGTATATCTCTTCAAGAGAGTGATTTCATTTTCTTTCTGGGACTGTCCCTGCTGCTGGGACTGTGTACAGGGCCCTTTCAGGATCTCTGGGGCACAGACAGAAATTTATCCTGTTTTGTGCCTGTGCCAGCAGGCCTGCTTGACACAGAAGCTCAACATAGGCTGAGGCAGGGGGCTAATGAGTTAAAGAGCCATTTCAGACTTGAATCTGTAATCTGATCAAATTTCATAGCCTTACCTCTAGGGGCTTCTACACTGCAGCAGAAACAGGCTGGAGCTGGCTCAAAGACTATTTCTGAGTCCACAACCAGGGCCAAGGTCTCTATGCCTGATCTATTTGTGGGTTTGACTCCTCTGGGTCCCTTGGTGTATGGTGTCTGCTGATGACAGATACAAATCCAAACTGGGCTGTAACCACATTCTCAGGTGTACAGAGCTATGTCCATATTGTTTTTGGAGAGCTGGGTGTGAGCCTGGTTCTCTTCATGCCGGGACTGCCCCAGGGTTTCACAATCTTCTACTTGAATCTAGTAGGCTTCCATGAAGGCCACTTTGTCTGTGTATGGATGCCAGATTATTTCTGTTGTGAGGGATGTCTTATTTGGCCATTCTGCTGACATCCCGTGCATTAAGAAAGACTAAGATTTCTCAACTCTTTATTTACAAAAGTTAGGATAACTGAAAACCAAAATATCAGTTATTAGGTAAGTTAGTTTACTTGTTTTTCTTGTTAGTAGAAGTGCTAATTAAAATGTTAGAATCCTTGACTTTTATTTATATTAGACTCGGAAGACCTGGTGTTGATTGTTATTGCCAACATGAAAGTGGTGCAGCTGTCCTGCAGCTTCAATTCTTGATCAATGAGGTAAGGATCTCCTTTTTTTTTTATCTCTCTCTCTCTCTCTTCAGTGATATAATCTTTTTATATTTTGATTCTAAATGCTTAAAGATATATATATATATATATATATATATATATATATATATATATATATTGGGTCGGCAAGTACGTAATTGCGGATTTTTTAAAGAAAATGAAAGACAATTTTTTCATGGAACTAAATAACTTTATTCTGTAATGTATTGCCCATTTTGATCAATGACCTTTTGCCATCTTTCAGGCAGCATCATAATCCCACGTTAAAAAAACTTCTGGTTTTTATTAGCAAAAAACTGAATCAGGTACGATTTGACATCATCATCATTATTGAAATTTTTACCATTCAAGGAGTTTTGTAAAGATCAAAACAAAAAGTAATCAGATGGTGCAAGGTCAGGACTATATGGTGGATGTGGCAAAACATCCCAACCAAGCTCCATTAATTTTTGCCGAGTGACCAAAGATGTGTGTGGCCTTGCATTGTCATGATGGAATACAACACCTTTTCGATTTGTCAATTCGGGCCGCTTTTCTTCAACTGCATTGTTTAATTTCATTAGTTGTTCAATGTAGACATCAGAATTGATCGTTCGGTTGGGTGGTAAGAGTTCAAAGTAGACAATTCCTTTGTAATCCCACCAAACTGATAACAAAACCTTCTTTTGATGAATATCAGCTTTTGATGTTGTTTGAGTTGGTTCACCTGGCCTGCTCCACGATCTTTTCCGCTTGATATTGTTGTAAACAACCCATTTTTCATCGCCAGTTATCAGTCGTTTTAAAAATGGATCATTTTCATTAAGTTTCTTTAGCAAATCGCAGCTGCTAATGCGTTGCGTTAACTGTGATTCTTTCAGTTCGTGAGGAACCCATGTATCGAGTTTTTGAACATAGCCAAGTTGTTTTAAGTGATTTTCAATACATGTATGTGATACATGAAGCTTCTCTGCAATCTCACGTGTTGTACTGTGACAGTCCGAATTGATTATTGCTTTGATTAGGGCGTCATCAACTTCAACTGGACGACCAGAGCGTTTTTCATCTTTGAGTGAAAAATCACCAGAACGAAATTTGGCAAACCAATTTTGACACTGCCGTTCTTTTAAGGCTTCGTCACCATAAACAGCACATAACTTTTTATGAGCTTGCGATGCGTTTTTCCCTTTGTGGAAATAAAAAAGCAAAATATGACGAAAATGTTCCTTTTGATTTTCCATTTTTCAACGAACGCCGAATGAAAACTACAAAACAGATCAAAAAACTTTTTTTACTGATTAACAGCTGAATAGCCAACTATCAAATAACAAAATGTGTTTTACCTTTGTACTACGTCTGCAAACCTAAAAATTCAACTGAAGCCATATGTGTGTGAAACCCGCAATTACATAGTTGCCGACCCTATATATATATATATATATATATATATATATATGCACATACACTAAAGGGAGCAATTTAACAAAAGGATATAACTTTGGTAAACATATGTGTACCCAATATAGGAGCACCCAAATACATAATATATATATAGCATTATTGGTCAAAGTTTTCATAAAAATGGTACTCTAGTATTTGTCTATTAAATTTTAAAAGAAAAAGTTGTATATCTGAGAAGATTCTGTTATTGTATAGAATAATTTGTTGGTTATATAAATGTTTTTTTTTAAATATTACTGAAATATTTCACTTGTTTCAGTTACCATAAAACTTTTCTTCTATACACTCTCTGCCCATCAACTTAAATTTTATAATCCAACTCTAGTTTCATGTTTTGTCTTTATCCTCCATGAAATAATCTTTTCACTTATCTGTGTGTATCTCCATGTACATATGTTAGTATATGTATGAATTTGTACCTATTTATGTGTCCATAGCAATTATGACAACTGGTGCCTACTTTACCCATATTTTATAAACCTATAGTGATTAGAAACTTCCTAAGACAAAATATTTATTTATAAAGTTCAAAAAGGTTGAAGATCTATTAGTTGAGGGCTAATTAAGGCCATCTCAACTCAAAAAATATTTTTAAGTGGGGAAAATGTTTTATTTAGGCCATCTCATAGCCTTTTATTTTTTTAAAAATATTTTTAATATTTTTTAAGGAGAAAGTAAAGGAGAGGGAGAGAGAGAAATATCAATGTGAAAATATAAACATCAATTGGCTGCCTTCAGCATGCCCCCTACTTGGGATTGAGCCCACAATTCAGGCATCGACCCAGACCAGAAATGGAACTGGCAGTCTTTCAATGTCCAACCAACAAGCCACACTGGCCAGGGCGTAGACCTTTTTTTTAAAAAAAAAATTATTTTAATCCTTCAATTACAGTTGAGATACAATATTGTATTACTTTCAGGTGTATGATATAGTGAATATACATTTCTATAACTTACTAAAGGTTCACTCCAATAAATCTAGTGTCCCTCTGACACAATTCATAATTATTATTATATTATTAACTATACCACTATGGTGTACTTCATATCTCTGTGACCGTTTTCCTAACTGGCAATTTGTACACCTTTTTAAAAATGTATTGTTTAAAGTATTACATATGTCTCCTTTTTCCTCCATGGACCCCTCCCCCTTAGCACGTCTATTTTGTCTAAGTTGTCCAGTTTGTTGGAGTAGAGTTGTTTGTAGTATTTTTTTTTTTTTTTTTTACAATCCTTTGTATTTCTGTGGAGTCTGCTGTTACTTCACTTCTTTCATTTCTGACTTTGTTTAATTAGGTCCTCTATCTTTGTTTCTTGGTGAGCCTGGCTAGAGGTTCATCAATCTTGTTTATCCTGTCAAAGAACCAGCTCTTGGTTTTGCTGATCTTTTGTATTTTTTTTTTTTTGTCTCTGTTGTTTATTTCTATTCTGATCTTTATTATTTTTTTTCCTTCTGCTTACTCTGGGCTTTTTTTGTTGTTCTCTTTCTAATTCTTTGAGTTGTGGGGTTAGATAATTTATTATCATTTTTCTTTTCTTTTTTTTGAGTAGGCCTGTAGAGCTATGAACTTCCCTCTCAGGACTGCTTTCACTGTGTCCCATGGATTTTGGATTGTTGTGTTTTCATTGTCATTTGTTATTAGGATGCTTTTTATTTCTTCTTTGATCTCTTTGGTAACCAAGTCATTGTTTATAGCATGCTATTCTGCTTCCAAGTGTTTGGATTTTTATCATTGTTTTAATTGTAGTTGGTTTCTAATTTTATACCATTGTGATCTGAGAAGATGCTTGATAAGATTTCCATCTTCTTGAATTTGAAGAGACTTTACCTGTGCCCCAATATATGGTCTATATTGGAAATGTCCCATGTGCACTTGAGAAGAATGTATATTCTGTAGCTTTGGGGTGAAATGTTCTAAAGATGTCAATTCCATCTTATCTAGTGAGTCATTTAGGATTGCTATTTCTTTACTGATTTTTTTGTTTAGAGGATTAATCAAGTAGTGTCAGTGATATTTTAAAATCTCCTACTTTGATTGTATAGCTGTTGATATCTTACAGAAGTTTTTTTTTTTTTATGTATTTGGGTGCTCCTATATTGAGTACACATATGTTTACCAAAGTTATTTCCTTTTGTTAAATTGCTCCCTTTAGTATTATGAAGTGGCCCTCCTTATCTCTCGTTATGGCCTTCACTTTGAGGTCTGTTTTGTCAGATATAAGTATTGCTACACAAGCTTTGTGTTTTGTTTTGTTTTTTTCATTTCCATTTGCCTGAAAAATTTTTTCTTCACTATCAGTCTGTGATTCTTTATTCTGAAGTAGGTCTCTTGTAGACAGAAAATATATGGGTCATGTTTTCTTATCCATTCACCTACCCTGTGTCTTTTGATTGAAGCATTTAATTTATTACATTTAAGGTTATTATTGATGGGTACTTTTTGTAACCATTTTTATTCTTTGTACTTGTATTTCTTCTTCCCTTCCTATTTCTTTTTAGAGCAGCCCCTTTAGCATTTATTTCATTGCTGGTTTGGTGGTAATAAACTCCCTTATGCCTTTTTTTGTTTGTGAAACTCCTGATTTCACCTTCAATTTTGAATGATAGCCTTGCTGGGTATAGTAGCCTTGGATTTAGTCCCTTGCTTTGCATCACTTTGTATATGTCATTCCATTCCCATCTGATTTGATGTGTTTTGTTTGAGAAATCAGTTGATAGTCTAATAGGAAATCCCTTGTTTTCAATCTCTCTCTGGCAGCCTTTAAGATTCTTACTTTGTTGTTGATTTAATTATGATGTGTCTTGGTATCAGTCTTTTTGGATTCATCTTTTTTGAACTCTGTGAGCTTCTTAGATTTTTGTGACTTTTTTTTCTTCCCAAAATCAGGGAAATTTTCTGTCATTATTTCTTAAAACAAATTTTCTAGTACTTGTTTAGCTTCCTCTCAGTCTGGCATCCCTATTATGCGGATGTTGTTTCACTTCATGTTGTCCCATATCTCCCTTAGGTTCTTCTGCTTTTTATTTTCCCAGTTCTGCTCTGCTTGGGTGTTTTATCTACCTTTTTTTCTGACTCAATGATGTGGTCCTCAGCTTCTTCTGGTCTACTGTTGATACTTCCCATTGTGCTCTTTATAGCAGCTATGTCATTCTACATTGCCTCTTGATTCTTCTTCATTTCCTTTTGATTCTTACACATGTTAAATTGTCTTTCATCCTTTACAGCATCTTTATAACTATGGCTCTGAATTTTTCCTCTGACAAATTGCTTTTCCCCATTTTGTTTATTTCCTTTTCTAGTGATTCCTTCTTTTCTTTCATATGGGGTTATTTCTTTGTCTCTCATTTTTGTTATTTCTTTGTGGTTGTTTCTGTGTACTAGATCAAACTTCTATGCCACCCAGATTTTTTTGAGTTTGTCTTATATAATAGATGTTTTGTGGGAATCAGTGGTGCAGTCTCTCAAGTCTTCTAAGTTGCATGTCCTTGGGAAGCCTCCTATTTGTGATATTTGGGTTCTCTTGGTGTAGTGGGTCTTGAGTGTTATTGTCGCATTCATGCATGGAGTCTCCTCTCAGGGTGTCTGGTTATGAGACCCACTCTGTACCACGTTCGTTGACTGTATAGCACAAAATACAACTCAACAAGACATGACACAAAGGGAACAAAAGACGAATGTACTCATGACACTGATAATCCCAATAAAAGTGACCACCAGAGAAAAGAGATTTAGGAGAGAGAAAAGGAAGCAAAAATTATGTTGAGAAAAGGAAAAAAAGTAGGGGAGAAAAGAAAAATAAAGGAGCAAACTATATACTACTATATTGGGAGAAAACACCACAAAGCAAACAAATAAACCAATAATGCAAACAACAAAGATCCAGAAAAAGGGGATGGGGGATATAATCTGTAGAGGCAGAGACTATACAGAACTTAAGCTTAAGGAATTGAATGAACAGGGGAAGGACCATGGTTTAGTATAGAGAAGTAGAAGGAGAATGAGTAGATAAGAAGAAAAATAAAAAAATAATAAATAAATAAATCGTTAAGTAAACAAAACATTTTAATTTATTCACCTATTTTTGGAAAAGGAGAATTGAGAAGAGAGCAGATAGGCTTGAGTTTAGTGAGTGAAACTAATTGAGCAATTAGGAGAAGAAGAGAGCAAGAGAGGAAAAACAAAAGCATTTTTAAAATTGGATAGCGAAAAAAGATAAAAGAGAAGGGTGCATGGACATGGAGCAGGGGTGAAGAAATTAGATATGAGTAAGCCAACAGAGACTACAATAATAATAATGTCAAGAAAGCAGATAAAGAAGATCAATTTTTAACAAGGGGTAAAATGAAAGAAAACGAAAGGCGAGAGAAAAACTAAAGCGGGGACAGGAGAAGAGAAAAAAATGAACAAGGGACAAGTACCCTGGCTTGTTTGGCTCAGTGAATAGAGCATCAACCTGCAGACTGAAGAGTCCAGGGTTCAATTCCAGTCAAGGGCACATGCCTGGGTTGAGAGCTTGATCCTCAATGGTAGACATGTAGGAGGCAGCCAAACAGTGATTCTCTCATCGTTGATGTTTCTATGTGCCTTTCCATTCCTCTCTTAAATCATTTTTTTTAAAGAGAGAAGTAAGGAAGAAAAGGATAAAAAAAAAAAAAAAAACAACTAAGAATAAAATAATGTTTAAAAATAAAAATAGAATGAAGAATGTAAATATTTCTCTCTTTTCCACATCTAGCATGGCTAGAGAGCAGTCCACTTCCTGAGTAGGGGCTCCTGGGGATTGAGAAAATGAAAGAAAGAGACAGACACAGAGATGGAAGGAAAAATCTGGGGCTAGGTGGGACTACTGTCCTCTGATAGAAAGAGAGGGACCTAGAGCCAATACAGCATGTTTATTTTATGCAGCAAAACCCAGGAAGTTTTACCAAACGTCAAGACAAATTATGTGCCTTCTTAGGTGGGCCCGAGTTGTATTCATTCCTGGTGCTTGGCTGGATTTAGATAACGAAACCCACCCCTGTGGAGCCTGGGCTGAAGGTCAAGCTGACAACACTCCTGCCTCTGACTAGGCATGTTTCCAGGACTTGGCTCTGCCAATGCCTCTGGATTCAGCTGACAATAAAGAAATGCTAATGTGCCTTTCCAGGTACTCTCTACAGAAGAAAAATAATCCAAAAAGGAAAAGATAAAGAACAAAAATGAAAAATATTTAAATAAAAAGTAAAAAAGTGAAGTGTCGTTCACTTCAGCTGAGTTTTAATGTCTTAGGGGGGCTGGTTTAAGACCCCAATCTACTGTCTGTCTGCCACTTCCCAGTTTCCTGTTAGGTAGTCAGCACTGTGTTGAAGTTCCCAGTGATCCACTGCTCCTTTGTCTGTCTCCACAGCCTTGGTTGCAAGCAGGCAGGACCAGTATGCCCACTTTGTTTGTCTGCCTACTGTCAGACTTAATTTACTCCAGTGTCTATTTCTGACATGAGCTTTAGCGGGGGGTGTTGCTGTATTAGTTTCTGGACCAAATGGCCCCTCAACCCAGTCCTTGAGGGCTCCCTGGGGCTATTCAGAGTCTTTGTATTCTCTGTAAAGCTTGTATTCTCTATAAAGCTTGTATCCTCCGTAAAGCTTGAGGCTGGGTGCAGCTGCACTTGCTGCCCTAAGGCTGCTGGAAGGGGCTGACTCTTTTGGATAAAAATGGCTGCTTAAGTTTGGAGAGTCCAGAATGTGTCAGTGCCAGATTCCTGGTCACCTCTCTCTGTTTACTATTTCACACTTTCTCCCCAGCCTCCAGAAAACTGCACCTCCACCTGCATGGCAGCCTCAGTGAGAGTTTGTAATTGAAAGGTCCTATGAACTGGGTTTAGCAAATAAAATCAAGGACAAAACAGTTTTAAAAAATCACGCCACTGCAAATTTCTCTTCCCCCAGGAAAGGGAAAACATTAAAAAAAAAAAATCTATATAATAAAGAGGCAATGTGCTAATTGTCCTAACAGTTGTCACAGTCATGCAGACCTGTGGCACTGCCTGGCCCAGAGGGCTGTCAGCACTGGGGTGGGGCTTCAGCCGAGAGCTCTCAGCACTCCTGCACTGGGGTCTTAAGATTCAGAAAGGAAGGGAGCGCATAGGCAGTTAGGAGGTTTAGGCCAGGAGGGGAGAGAACATAAGCAGTTACAGGGATCAGACAAGGAGGGGAGAGCATTTAGGGGGATCAGGCCAGGAGGGGAGAGCAATTAGGTCCATCACTTAGGCAGGTGAGCGCTTAGGAGCCAGTGGTTCTGGACTGTGAGAGGGATCCCAGATTGGAGTGGGTGCAGGCCAGGCTGAAGGAACCCCCTCACCCCCTGCATGCACAAATTTTATGCACCAGGCCATTAGTTGTATTATAATAGTTATTAGTATTTATAATGACAACCTTTCTGAAGTCTCATTTTTACTGCTTGAGAGATCTCAGCCTTTTTTCTTCTGCATGTGTACTGACTGGCATAAACTGTTTCCTAGTATTTCCTCTGGGTCTGATTTTCTTAGAATTGTCTTCATAGTCCTTACGTTATAAGAAAATATAAAGATGAGCATTGGACATCCTTCTATTGCTTACATATTTATCCTAAACTACTCATCTTGATTTACTTCACACTCTACTTCTATACTTATCCCAAAAATTCCAAGTTTCTGACCTCATGACTGCTGTTTTCATCGTTTTTAATCTTTTCATAGATCTGTAGTAGTGCTTCTTATATATTCACTTTGCTTGTAAATGAGCCCTAGTCACACTAATAATGTGTTCTTATATGTGCCCTATCTCTGTTGGTGCTGTTTTGCTCACTGATCCTGTTCATTTCCCTCCAATGATAAATTACTTCCTAGTTTTGTCATAGAATTAATAATATTGACTTCCTGCCTAAATTTACTTAGCTATTACTTTAAAATATTATTGATATATGCTGCTTTAATTCCATTGCCTTTGGCATATTATATCTTTTGGATAGAACATAACTATTTATTGTGAAGAATGTTTTATTAATTTTCTGTATTACATTTTATCCTCACCCTATGCCAAGTGAATTTCCACTTTCCTGAGAAATGAGATCAGTATCTTATATTTAAATAGTAATAGTTTTAATTAATTAAGCACTTTCAAGCAATCTTAATAATTTGACAGTTTGTATAGGGTACATTTTATGGCATAGAATGTAATTATCTGTGAGTTCATATTCAAGTGTATATATCAACAAATACCCATTTGAACATATGTATTTCTACATTTAAATGCCAATATGCAAATTATACACATTTTTAAACATTTTCAAAGGGATATACTCTTATTATGATTGGTGTCTTAAAGTGATTTTTCTTTGAGGCTAAAATAACTGGTATTGGATATAAAGAACATCATAGGATACATGAGTATTTTTATCTTAGGAATTCTTATGAAAAAAACACTTAGATTCCTATCTTCTTCTTTAATTCCTGAAGAAGAAATATATTTTAGGAATTTTAATATAATTCTTCCTAGCATCTAAATGGGATAATGATTTTGATATCTGTGATTGATGTTATAAACTAATGAAACATTACTTGTCATAGAGTACTTTGGAAAATATGGAAAGAATTTTAGGTATCTTAGGATCACCATGATTCTGTAAGAATACTTTTGCAGAACACATTTTGATACTCTAGCTTTAGGCTTTGTCAAGCTTTAGGCAAGCAGTGACATTTTTAGCTGGGAAACTCATAATTATAAAAGTTCTAATGTCATTTAAGATATTACTGAACTCAGAGAAATAGTTTAACTGTGTGTATATATACACTAAAGGCCTGGTGCATGAATTTGTGCACAGGTGTGGTCCCTAAGCCTGGCTGGCAATCAAGGCCAATTGGGGCTGTCTCACCCAGTCCCGATTGGGGCCGGCTGATTGGGACCAGGCCAATCAGGGCCTGCCAGCCAAAGGGGAGGGAAGGGTAGAGGGATCGCAGGAGGTTGGCTGGCCAGGGAGGAGGGACCTCAGGAGGTTGGCAGGCCACAGGAGATTGGCTGTGAAAGCATACTGACCACCAGGGGGCAGCTCCTACATTGAGCATCTGACTCCTGGTGGTTAGTGCACATCATAGCTACTGGTCCACTGGGAGTTCCAGTTGTTCAGTCGTAATTGTCACTTAGGCTTTTATATATATAGATATGGTATCTGCCCTATTAACTAGAAAATAGCCTATTATATTTGAAATAAGATTTATTTGTATTTAGAGGTTTTGTATAAAAAGAATCTCAACATTGTGTTTGAAGTTGTACTGAATTCTAGTTGGAAAAATGTTTTCTTTTATTATAAATGTTTTTTTTTATTATAGATGAAACTTCTTGAACTATAAAAACAATCAAATTATAGCAAATATACATTTTAGGAAGAATATATACTTTTTAACTATAGTATATAAAAAATTCTTACAAATGGAGAATTTTTATATGACTAGATCGAATTTGAAAACTACTAACTGCCTCTGCCTCGCTCCCCTCTTCCCCCTCACCAATCAGGCAGGCAGGCAGGTTGGATATTTGCTTCTCTGCAAAGCTATATAGTACATGTGTGAAAAGCAGGAGGGAAAAAGTTTTTTTTCAAAGAGAATAGAAAAAAATCTTTAATAGTCACTATGATGCTTATTATAATTGTTCCTTTCTATTGGTATATGCATATTCCTTGAGCTAGTCATCCTGACCAATCCCTATGCAAAGTTTACTTGTTTCTTCCATTTCAGCATTCTTATCCATCCTGATTGAGGTATGTGCAGTTGAACTTCCTTATATTTCCAGGTTATATAGATACAAATAACTCATCAAACAGTGAAAAACTCAGTAAACTAGTTTGTTGTTTTTCCTTCACAAAAATTCCTAAGTTAAATAAATCACTTGCTGAATTTGTCTTTTTTTATTCCAGGGTGCTTTGGTCAGTGCAGGTTCAGATGATACACTTCATTTGTGGAACCTTAGACAAAAAAGACCAGCTATTCTTCATTCTCTTAAATTTAATCGAGAACGGTAAGAATGTGTGAGTTAAACAATTTATTAATGTACAATAAAATTATTTCCTGAACAAATTATACGTTAACTTTTCAAAGACCTTTTTCATAATCATAATAGCTAGAAATAATCTAATGTTTATGATTGTTTTATTATAGTTAATTTTTACAGAAAATTCATTGTTGATATAGATTTAGTCATCTACTAATGGATAATTCTTAACATTTTTGTTCTCCTTGTAAAAACCAGGGTTCTGGAAAGGGATCTGAGGCTGTTAAGTCACAATGTATACCTAAAAGTTAAAAAACAAAACCTTTCTTTTTATATATATATATGTCTAAAGAGCACAAAATTGATCTTCCTTTTTTTACTGCTGCATGGTATTCCATAATATAAATGTATCACAGCTTCTTTATCCACTCACCTACTGATGAGTACTTGGGCTGTTTCCAGATCTTAGCGCTTGTAAATTGTGCTGCTGTGAACATAGGGGTGCATACATCCTTTCTGATTGGTGTTTTGGGTTTCTTGGGCTATATTCCTAGAAGTGGGATCACTGGGTCAAATGGCAGTTCCATATTTAATATTTTGAGGGAATTCCATATTGTTCCATAACGACTGCATCAGCCTGCCATTATGTTTGTCAGCAGTGTACTAGGTTTCTGTTTTCTCCATAGTCTCACCAGCCCTCATCATCTGTTGATTGGTTGACAGGTATGAGTCGTTTTTGCTAAGCAACATAAGCCAGTCAGAGAAAGACAAGTATCACATGATCTCACTCATACATGGAATCTAATAAACAAAATAAATTGTTTAACAAAATAGATCCAGAAATGTAGAAGCATGGAAAAGATTGTTGAACCTCAGAGGAAAGGTGGGGGTGGGTGGGTGGGAAGAGATCAACCAAAGAACTTGTGTGCATGTATGCATAACCCATGGACACAGAGAATAGGGTAGTGGAGACCTAGGATGGAGGTGGTGGGGAGGCAGGATAAGACAAACATAAGAAAAAATATATCCTTGGGTGAGGATTAAAAAAAAAGAGAGCTCAAAATTGAAAAAAAAATACTGATCTATTATAAACACTTCTCACCTGTGGTGGACAAATGTACAAACTTGAATTCTCTTCCAGTAGCGTGGTGCTCAGAAAACAGAAAGGCTGATTATGAAACTCCAACCTGTAGGCTGTGGATAGAGAAAGGGTGTCATTTGGGCCTATGGGCCAGTGCTTAGTTATCTCAATTGAGGTGGATTTAATTGGAAGTAATATAAAAATGCAAGTTGACAGATTTTTCTCCCTAGCTGACCAGATTATTCTATAAAGGTTGATTAGTTCCTGTTGGTCAGTAATTAGTGATTTATTCTTGCTTCCCACATGGCCTTCACTAACACAATTCTGTCATTCAGAAATTAAATATTCTATGAAATTTTTAAACTTCATTTTTATTATTGTCGCTATTATCGATGTCCTCATTCCAACTCCCTGTCCTTGCCCACCTCCACCCAACCCCCACACTCCCTTCCCTCTGGCCATCACCACACTATTGTCTGTGTCTATGGGTTATACATATATGTTCTTTGGCTAATCTCTTCTCCTTCTTTCATCCAGCCCTCTCCACCCCCCAACAGCTGTCAGTCTGTTCCATGTATCCATACCTTTGTTTCAATATATAAATCTATGAATTTAAATAAAGGTAGAAAATATTATTTCTTTTGCTGTAGGAGAATGAGAACAAACTTCTCAGAGTTTCATTTGTTAGGAATTATATCTTATTCCCTTTGAAACTGCAGAGATTAGATTTATTTTTAAAAGTTGCCTTATGTTTGATATTTTACAACTAACTATAGACAACAAAATTGAGCCAGTTGTTTTTTTTTTTCCTGTCTTGTTTCTTCATTAATAGCCCATTAGTACTGTGAATGAAATTCAACTAAATTTTTACTTATCTGTTTTATTTTGTCTCTTGTGTTACAGTTCCAGCTGAATACAATATTGTACAAAATTTATCAGATGCTTTTCTTAAAGAAATTTTATATATTTTTCTTACGATTTGAGGTTTTTTCATAAAAATTCTTAAGTTTCAGTCTTTGATTCAAGATTCTGAGGGGACCCTAGTGTAGCTTATTATCATTATAATTATCATCAGCTGTTTTTAGATGACTACTTAGTGCCAATGCATTACCCCCACTATTAACTTACCAATTTAGGTTCTCATTCTGAAACTTGAGAGTAAGCAGGAGTCAGCCTCAGAACAGTGTTCCTTATAATGTAGTTTATAGATTATTTGTATAAGAATCACCTAGAGCTGTGGTCGGCAAACTACATCTCGTGAGCCACATGCGGCTCTTTGGCCCCTTTATTTTGAAAAAGTGGTGTTAGAAGAAGTTTAACTTTAGAAAAATTGGCTCTCAAAAGAAATTTCAATCATTGCCTTGTTGATATTTGGCTCTGTTGACTAATGAGTTTGACGACCACTGACCTAGAGAAGTGCTTCCGAAACGGTAATGTGCATATGACTCACCCGAGGTTCTTCATAAAATGCATTTTCTGATTCTGAAGTGGAACATGAGATTCTAAGTCCTACTAAGCTTCCAGGGACATTCATGCTGCTGGTCTATAGACTTAACTTTTAATAGCAAGCACTAAGAATACTAGTTAAAATACTAGTCATATGTCCCATCCCATGGAGTCACAATTTGTGTAGCTGGAATCTGGGGATATGCATTTTAATGAAATATTTACTTATACTAAAGATTAAGAATTATTATATAATTTAATGGGTTTTTTTTTCTTCTTTTTAAGATATATATTTTTATTGCCAAAACCAGTTTGGCTCAATGGATAGAGCATTGGTCTGCGGACTGAAGGGTCCCAGGTTCGATTCCGGTCAAGGGCATGTACCTTGGTTGCGGGCACATCCCCAGTGGGGGGTGTGCAGGAGGCAGCTGATCGATGTTTCTCTCTCATTGGTGTTTCTAAGTCGCTATCCCTCTCCCTTCCTCTCTGTAAAAATCAATAAAATATATATTTAAAAAAATAAAAAAATATATTTTTATTGATTTTAGAGAGGAAAGGAGAGGAAGAGCAAGCTAGAAACATCAATAGTATCTGTAATGAGAGATAATCCTTGATCTGCTGCCTTCTGCATCCCCCACTACTGGGGATCGAGCCCACAACCAGGGTGTGTGCTCTTGATACTCTATCCACTGAGCCATACCAGCTAGGGCCCTATTGTCCTTTTTAAGAGTTATTAAAGAGCATGAGTAGGTCAAACTGGAAAGACTGATGATGCTCTGAAAAAAGGACTCTGTTAAATGTCCAGATTTCATGTACAGAAGTCATGGTTGCCCTGGCTATGAAACAGGCTCCCAGAGTTGGCCAGAAAGTTCATTGTGAAGATGAGGCAGAACAAACAAACAAACAAACAAACAAAAGGGAATAAGTACAGTGAATCTCTGACCTTTAAATTTTCTTTATATTACTTACATGCCAAGCATCTGAATAAAAAAGTAATTTATCATACTAAGTAGACAAACTCTCTCACAACTCTGAAATTTATGTTTTAAATGTACCTAATTTGAACTGAATATTACTAAAAAACTAAAAAACAAAAAACAAAAAACAAAAAACAAGCACAGTGTAGCTTGGTAGAAAGATGGTAATTTTACAACCAAATAAGAATAGATTTTAATTCCAGTTTTGCCATTTATTAGCTGTCAGTGCTAGACAAGTAAAAATAAAAGACTTACTTTAGTTTTCCTCTTTGTAAAACAGAAGTATATGTCTGTCTTGTAGTGCTGTTTTCAGAATTAGAAATAATATTAGTGCCTAGTTAGGTACTTATGTAATAGTGGGCATTATCATTATGGTTTTTAAAATTATACTGTTATCTTATACTCTCACTAATAACTAAATAAATGCTACTTGATAACTAAATGCTACTTGAGTATATAGTAAATTTTATTGTTTATGTAGCTATCACTACATAATAAGTTTAAGGAAAATTAATGCTATCATGCTGACCAGACATAAAGTTAGATATTTTAATTGTAATTTTCTTTCTTTCAGAATTACTTACTGTCATCTACCTTTCCAGAGTAAATGGCTCTATGTTGGAACAGAAAGAGGAAATACACATATTGTAAATATTGAATCTTTCATTCTTTCTGGATATGTCATCATGTGGAACAAGGCAATTGAACTGTAAGTTTGGACTTAAATATCACTTTATTGACATTAAATATTTCATATGGTTATGTAACATGTAAATTGTAGTTATTTGAAACATTATGGCTAATTTATGATTAATATGAGTGAAAAGTTCAGCCAAAATAATTAGAAAACATAAAGGCTTTTAAAAATAGATATTGTAGCTGGGACTGGTTTGGCTCAGTGGATGGAGCGTCGGCCTGTGGACTGAAAGGTCCCGGGTTCGATTCTGGTCAAGGGCATGTACCTTGGTTGCGGGCGCATCCCCAGTAGGGGGTTTGCAAGAGGCAGCTGATTGATGATTCTCTCTCATCGATGTTTCTAACTCTCTATCCCTCTCCCTTCCTCTCTGTAAAAAATCAATAAAGTATATATTAAAAATGAAAAAAAAGATATTGTAGTATTAACATATGATAATTTTAGAATCTCCAAATAATACAGGTAATTAGCAGTATTTATGTAAAATTTGGTGGTAAAAATATTAATTCTAAAAGTTACACGTGGAAATCATTTCATTCCTTATAATAAACCTTTGTATAGCAACTTCCATTGATAATGACAAGTGGATTATGGCCACATTTAGTTTTATGGAAAATAATCATTATCAGTTCATATACAGGGTGGGGCAAAAGTAAGTTTATAGTTGCAAGTACATGAGTTTATTTTTGTATTATTATTAATTTCTAGAGGCCCAGTGCACAAATTCATGCACAGGTGGGGTTCCTTGGCGTGGCCTGTGGGGATTGGGCTGAAACTGGCAGTCCAATTCCGCCTGCTGCTTCCACTCATCCCAGCACTGCTGCACCTGTAGTCCAGTCAGTCCTGATTGGGAGAGGCTTGTGAGTGAGCCCAGCATCCGGTGCCTGTCCTGAGGGGGGTAGAAGAGGCCAGGACATGGTTGGCCCTCGGGTGGGTGGTGGGATGCCCTTGCCATCCTGAGATCCAGGTCTGTCCTACTGATATTTATGACGGTTGTTTGGGAGCCACTTGGCGGCCACTTTTATATAGTTTCTTCCTTGGGAAGCATCTAGGGAGGGGAAGCAGCCGCGGTACCCGAGGCTGACTTCCAGGAGGCCAGAGGCACTGTTGGGATTGTGCTGTGCTGGTGGCACTGGTCCATTGGTGTCTGGTCCATTCTCCAGAGATTGGACCTGCAAGACTACTTAGGGAGTGAGTGGCTGCTGCTGGGGTGGTGGGCTGCCAGGATGGGTTGGTTAGCTGAGCAGCACTCCCGCTGTGGGAGCACACTGACCACTAGGGGGCAGCTCCTGCATTGACCACTCTGTGCCCTGGTGGTCATTGTGCATAATAGCAGGAGCACATAATAGTTTATTATATATATATTAGAGGCCTGGTACACAAAATTAATGCACAGGGGGCTGAGTGAAAGGGCAGGGGTGTCCTCAGCCCAGCCTGTACCCTCTCCAATCTTGGACATCCTTCTCACAATCCAGGACTGCTGGCTCCCAACTGCTCGCCTGCCTGCCTTCCTGATTGTCCCTAACTGCTTCTGCCTGCCAGCCTAATTACCCCCTAACCACTTCCCTGCCAGCCTGATTAATGCCTAACTGCTCCCCTACCAGCCTGTTTGCCCATAATTGCCCTCCCTTGCAGGCCCGGTCCCCCCCAACTGCTCTTCCCTGCAAACCTGGTTCTCTCCCAACTGCTCATCCCTGAAGGCCTGTTTGCCTCCAACTTTCCTCCTTTGCTGGCTTGGTCACCCCTAACTGCCCTCCCCTGCAAGGTTGATCGCCCCCAACTGCCCTCCTTTGCAGGCCTGGTCCCTCTCAACTGCCCTTCCCTACTGGCCATCTTGTGGTGGCCATCTTGTGTTCACATGGGGGCAGGATCTTTTACCACATGGGGCAGTCATTTTGTGTGTTGGAGTGATGGTCAATCTGCATATTAACCTTTTATTAGATAGGATAGAGGCCTGGTGCACTGGTGGGGGCTAGCTGGTTTGCCCTGAAGGGTGTCTCAGATCAGGGTGGGGGTTCCCTTGGGGCATGGGACAACCTGGGCAAGGGGCCTGTGGTGGTTTTCAAGCTGGCCATGCCCCCTGGCGACCCAAACAGAGGCCATGGTATCTGGAGTTTATCTTCTATAATTGAAACTTTGTAGCCTGGAGTGGAGCCAAGCCTTCTGCTGTGGCTTTATGGCCACAAGTGGTGGCAGCCATTTCTGGATTTATGTGTCTTCTATAATTGAAACTTTGTAGCCTTAAGCAGAGGCCTGGGCCTGCCAGGGTGTGCTGAAAGCATGGCTTCCTCCATCACTGGGAAAACCAAAGCCTCCCTCTTGCTCTCTCTGTGGCTTTAGCAATCTTGGTTGGGGTTATTTGCATATTTTCCCCTTATTGGCTGGTGAGCATAGCTTGTGGGTGTAGTGGAATGATGGTTAATTTGCATATTACTCTTTTATTAGATAGGATATGTATATATATATAAAATCACTTAAACCTACTTTTGTCACCTTGTACTTTTTAAAAAAAATTCTTACCCACAGATATGTTTTATTGGTTTTTAGAGAGAGGGAGAGAAGGAGAGAGAGAGAGAGAGAGAGAGAGAGAGAGAGAGAGAGAGAGAGAGAGAGAGAGAGATATGACAGAGGAACATCAATCAATTGCCTCCCAAATGTGCCCCGACTAGAGATTGAACCTGCAACCTAGCTACATGCCAGGACCAGGATTCGAATCCCAACCAACTGAGCCACCTGATAGGGTGCTACTCTCTATTTTTTAATGCTGGAGCTTATTCTTCCTTTGCCTTAACATATTATTCTAGGTTCAAGGGAGAAAAAATTTATTAACATTTTTATGTTGTGATGTATACAGCTATTTGGGTATGTGGTTGATGGCAATTACCACTTTGACTTTGACACTGATATTTACATTTCTACACATGTAAAATGTGAGACCCCCCACATGTGAAATTTCATGGAATTCTAAGCTATGTATTTGTAGTATGTAAACAGACAATTTTCCTGGTTAATCACAAAAAACAAATTTTCTTTAATAAATGTTTATGCTCTATACATATTAGTTTCTTAATAAGATAAAGTGTTTACTTGAGGCTGGCTCAAGTAGGATGAGGCAAAAGTAGGTTTATAGTTGTGAGTACATAAAACACAAGTTTATTCTTATATTATCATTTATTAATTATTGTATTATTAGTGAGACCATGGAAATAGATGAGATTATGCATGAAAATTCATAGGAAAGAGGTAGTCAACTAGTAGACAGTGAACCAATTTACAGGTATGTTTTATTTGGCCATCAGAGTATTTAAACAAATCTGAATCATTAGTTTCTAATATTTAAAAATTGGTGGAGTAGAAATAAAAATTTAGATTTTCAGGTTTCATAAAAAAACATTTATAATGAGACAATCCTAGTCCAGTATTCTTGCATGGTAGTGAGTAATTAACTGGAAATGAGTAACAACTATCCTTCAGTAGGTGGGTAATGTGCCATCCAGGTTAGCACAGTTTTCATTCAGCCTGTTTAATTCACTTGCAGTACCTGCTTGCTCCCCTGGGCCCTTAAATTTATGACCACATCTAATATGGGAATAGATGGCAGTCTAGGACAGAATACAAAGGAATACCAATATTTAAGATATAAAAACAAAGTCCACAAAGGAAACTATCTAGAGCCATTGGGGTGAGTCAGAGGAAAAGAAATAAATAGGGATACTTAGAATGATTGCTGGGCATTATTTAGATAGACACTTATGAATTTAAGTTTATTGATAATTCTATCTAAAGTATTTTTGTGGGATTTATAGAATCTGGAGTATACAGATGCTTTTTTCTTTTTTTAAGTCAATTTCTAATGGCCATTTTCCCCCTTTGATGAGAAAAATACCTTTGGTATTTCCTAAGTTTTATTTTTTCACAATAAATTATATTTCTTTTATACTTAGAAAAAGTCATTCCAAGTAGTGGAAATTTAATACTAGATTATTTTCTGACTTGAGTGTTTTATAGAGTCTGAGAATCTAAATGGAAGTCTTGCAAATAATCTAAGTGTTTCTTAGTGTATTTCAGTGATTTCCTTAATATGGTCAATGAAAAAGGATTCTATGAATCAGTAATTTTGAAAAATATTGAAAATTCATAATTTTTCTTTGCATACTATAACCCTAAGAATATTTCTATAGAAAAAAATAAGTTCTATAGAAGAAAATATTTATCTTTGTTTAATTCAGGGTTTCCAAGCTTTTTTTTTTTTTTTTTTTTTTTTTTTTTTTGTATGTGAAATACACTGGTATTCATTGCTCCAATCAAACCCAAGAGACTGGGGTTTGTGGCTTATTGGGTATTATTAGTTCCAAAGGGATAATTGAAGGACATTATTCTTTATCAGAGGCTTTTGTACTATAATAAAACACTGAATTTTATATGTAAACTAGGGACCCAGTGCAGAAATTTGTGCACCTTGAAAGGAATTGTGGGCCGAGAGGCTGTGGTATGCACAGAGGTGGGTCTTGGCCCATCCTTTGTGCTCCCACCCAGCCCCTACCACTGCAGCCCCTGGACTCCTGTCTGCCAGCAGACCCCTCCCACCATTGCCACTCCCACATGCTGACGGCGCCAGCTTTGCACCCGCCGATGGCACCAAGTGATTGGGGTTGGCACCAGGTGCTAGCACTGGGTGTGAGTGGTGGCTCCAGCACCAGCAGCGAGTGTGAGAGGGGTCAGCACTAGTAGCAGGTGAGTGCCGGGCAGGACTGCTGCATGCAGGAGCTAAGAATTTTCAGTAACCACCAGAGGTTCACCCCTATGTCAGCAACGGGTGTCCCGCCTAGGTCTGGTGCCCCACTCACCTGCTCCACCATCCCACCAGGGCTGATGCCAGCCATATTCCACACACTCCCCCTGGTAGTCAGCACACAGCATAGCAACCGGTTGTTCAGTTGTTTGAATTGTTCTGCCTTTCGGTCCATTTGCATATTAGCTTTTTATTATCTAGGATGATATAACTGCTAAAAGCTCTGTAAGCTTTTTATAAAGCCCTGGTTAATTTCTTTTCTTCCTGTATATATTCTAGAATGCAAATCATAACTCTTACTTAGTTATTCCAATGATAGACAACAATCATAATACATACTATTTATTTGGTACTTACTATGTTTTGACATTATAGTAGGTGCTATACATATATTCTAATTCCCACAATTATTCAGTAGGATTAGTACTACTACCTCCATTTTTAGATGAGAAAATTTAGGGTAAAACCACAAACAAAATATCTATTCCTTTCAGTCACTCTGGGGAGTCAGTATCTGGCAAACTTAGAGTCACTTAATTTGTCACTTTTCTCTGATTCCAAAGATTTCTAAAATTTAAATCTTTATTATTTTATGAAGAATCTTTGATGATTTTCATGTGTTGTTAAGAAATAAATGACTACTATGTCAGTATAATCATAATAGAATTGATCTGGCACACTTAGGTCATTGAAGAAAAGATGTGGAAAAGTGAGCAATAAATCTGCAGTCATTATCAGGTCATGTCATATTTTACCATGACGTAATCACATTCAACAATGATCTAAGTTAAAGTAGGAAATATAAAATAAAAGTGCCAGATATCAGAGTAGAATAAATTTAAAGTCATATTGACAGAGCACAGAACTCTTTAACAGTATGCTCTTAGACTCATAATGACCTGTTAATGATTACCCAAGTTCGTGGTTGGCAAACTGCGGCTCTCGAGCCACATGTGACTCGCCCCTTGAGTGTGGCTCTTCCACAAAATACCATGGCCTGGGCGAGTCTATTTTGAAGAAGTGACATTAGAAGAAGTTTAAGTTTAAAAAATTTTGGCTCTCAAAAGAAATTTCAATCGTTGTACTGTTGATATTTGGCTCTGTTGGCTAATGAGTTTGCCGACTACTGCCCTAAAAAACCAGATAAATGAGACATAAAAGTGAACTTGGTTTTCCTAGTTGGTCAGTTTTCTGTATGCTAGCTATCACTAGAAAGAGTTTTCTTATAAATCTGGACTTTATGTAGGAGATTTTATGTCAAAAATTTTTTTTAAATCGGGTATGTACTTTGCACTTTAGTTTAAGCAGGTTTATAGTATCAGCCTTGTGGCTTTGCAAGTTGATCTTTGTCTATAGAGGTAAAAGTTTAATTTCAGTCTTTCAGAGGCCCAGATTTGGCAACAAATGCTTAAAATAATACAGAATCCATTGTTATGTGGATTTATGTTCTTAAACCTGATTTTTTAAAAATATCTTGCCTCCTTTAATAGAGTAAGTAGGAGAGAGAAAAGTAATCTTAAAGTAAAACAACTCAAAAGTTAAATGAATCTAAGCTAAATTCTAGAATATTAAGAGTGTATTCCAGTATAATCTTAATTTTTTCCAGTTTCTAACAGTATGGTATTTTAATGTTTATTTTTTAATTACTGTTTTAAATTGATTTAACAGATCCACAAAGACTCATCCAGGTCCAGTTGTACATTTAAGTGATAGCCCAAGAGATGAAGGGAAAGTGAGTATTACAGTGTTTTTCTTGCATTTATTCTCCTTATTCTTAAATAAAGATATTTCATGCTATTATTTAATGTCTAACATCTCTAGCACAGTTCATGGCATTCACTGTAATTTAAAATTAAAATACATTGATTGAAATGTTTGATAAACTAAAAATGATGAAGGATTCATCAGAGAAGTGAAAAATAGAGAATAAAATAACTGATTATAAGTAGATGAAGAAAGAGTGATCTGGAAGATAGAAGAAAATATCTAAACAAAAGCATGGTGAGATAAAAGGATGAAGAGCATTTGGGACAAAGTAAAAACGAGTAACGTGTGTAATTAGAGTCACAGAAGAACAGACATAATGTGATAACAGCATATATGAAGAGTGAATGAATGATAATTTTCTAAAACTAATGACAGATATTGAAATCTAAGATGTACTACAGACATAAAGCAGGCTTTCCAAAATGTGAAGTTCACATATGCATATCAAAGACAAAGAGAAAAGTCTTAAAAGCAGTAACAGTATAGAAAAACAAAAAGGCAGTAAGACTAACAGCAGAGATCTCAACAGAAAAATTGAAAATGAGGACAATTGAGTGATAATGTCAAGGTTCTGGGGAAGAAAAAGCAACTGCTTACACAGAATTCTATACTCTACCAAAAAATTATTAAAAGCATATGATGATATTATTGCAACTTAACATAATTTGCAAGAATTCATTAATAGAAAATGTACTCTAGTGAAAAAAAAAAACTAAATGAGTTCTCTAAGAAAATAAAATTGATCCATTTTAAAAGAACAGAGAAGAGTTAAGAACAACAAACATGGATTAAATATAAGGGACTGTTTGATACAAATAATAGTAATTAATTCTGGGAGTGTAAATACAAGTTAAAAATAGTCAAAAGTTGCTATGAAATCAATGAATTCAAGTTCTAAGGTCTTTATAACTTCCAAGTAGTACAAATACTAATTTATATTTAAGTTTGATGAGTCATGGAAACATTTTGTATTCTTGTGGTAACGCTAGAAAAATAAAAATATATTTCTAATGGATAAGTTGATGGAATTGGACACTGCAATAATAAGTACTTAGAAAGGAAAAGAAATAGTAACACTAAACAGATATCATAAACATAAAACAGGTAAATTTGTTCTAAAGTATGTCAGCAATTATTTTAAATGTAAACAGATTAAATTGGCTAAAGGACAGTAATTTGCAGATGTGTCAAAACATACTGTTATAAGAGACACACTTTCAACTTAAGGATATAGAAACATTTAATGTTAAAGGATCAGAAAAGATAGCATAGAAACCCTAAGCAAAGAAAACTAGCTATACTAATATGAGTCAAAGTAAATGTCTTAATTCAGGTGTTATAACAAAAAATATGATTGATAGGATGGCTTAAAAAACAAACATTTATTTCTCATTGTTTTGGAGGCTGGAAAGTCCAATATCAAGGCACCAGCAGACCTGGTATCTGTGGAAGGCCTGGTTTCTAGATGGCCATCTTCTCACTGTGTCCTTATATGGTTAAGAAGACAAGAGAGCTGTTGAGTCTTTTTTATAAGACCACTAATCCCACTTATAAAGGTTCCACTTTCATGACCTAGGTAATAACCTCCCAAAGGCCCCACTTCTTTATCACCTTTAGAGTTAAGATTTCAAGATAAGATTTTTAAGAGGACACAAACATTTTTATAGTTCATAAAATGAGACTTAAAAGCAAGAACTTTTTCTGAAGGGAAGATTTTGTAATACTCAATTCAACAGGAGAAGTAATAACCCTCAATTTGTATACATCTAATAATATAGTTTTATATTGTATAGGCAGTACTTGCTTTGCATGGTACCATGTTAATTGAAAGATGCATAACTGTACATGTTTTAATTTTTCATGACTCCTTATTGGTATGTGTAATTTGATAGAACTAAAAAATATAAAACCAAATTGATAAAAAAAACTAAAATGAAAAATACCCAAATTTGCAAATGTAGTTGAAGATTTTAATACACCTCTCTGAGTCACTGAAAGAATTACCAAAATAATAATAATAATAATAATAATAATAATAATAATGAGGACAAAGAAAATTTGAACATGATTAATTCAACCTAATTGATGTGTGTAGTACATTATACCCAATATCTGCAAACTACACATTATTTTCTAAGTGTACCTGGAATATTTACTGAAGTTGTACATTTGTTGACCCATAAAACATGTTTTAATAAATTTCAGAGGATTAAAATAATGCACAATATATTGTGTTAACCACAGAATAATTTAGCAAGATTATCAAATATAAATAGGAAGTTTGAAATATAGTGAATTAAATTCAAAGAAAGTAAAAGATAGATAATAATAAAGATGTCATGGTTAATTTTATGTGTTAACACAATTGAGTCATGGGATAACCAGAGTTTTGGTCAAATATTATTCTGGGTATTTCTGTGATGGTATTTTTGAATGAGATTAATATTTAAATCAGTAGTCCAGTAAAACACATGGCCTCCCAAATGTGAGTGGCCTGAATAAAACAGTTGCCTGAATAAAACAGGACAGCTGGCTGACCTTCCTCTATGGGAAGAGAATTCCTCCTGCATTACTGCTTTCTAACTGGAACATCAGCTTTTTCCCTGCCTTCATACTGGATCTAAAACATCAGCTCTTCTTGGATCTCAAGCCTGCTGGCCTTCAGGTTGGAATTACACCATCAGTTCTGGTTATTAGGACTCAAATGGAACTATACTGCTGGTTTTCTGGGTCTCCAGTTTGCCAGTTCACCCTGCAGATTTTGGGACTTGTCAGCTTCAATAATCATGTGAGCCAATTCCTTATAATAATCTCTATATATACATCCTACAGGTTCTGTTTCTCTGGAGAACTCTAATACAAAATATGAGTACAGATATTAAAATAAATAGAAAAAATGTACATTAGTAACATCAAAAGTTGATTTTATGAAAATACTAATAAAATTGATGCATCTCTGACTAGCTGATGAAGAACTGAAGAAAAAAGTACAAACAACGCAACTAATTTGTGTTCATCTCAGAAACACAAAGGTGTTTTAACTTTTCATAGTCAATATCATATCCATATTAACAGAAATAAGGAGAAAATATATTACAATAAAAAGAAGCATTTGATTTCATTTAACTTCCCTTCACAATAAATAAAGTTATCTTGTAACATTAGGAAAAGAAAGTAATTAATATGAACTTCACTTATTTACCCAAAAGTATGAAAATATCCTCCTTAATGGTGAATTAATGTTTTCCTCCTGTAATAAGAACTGATAAAAGATGCTGACTATATACATCTTTTATTTAACATGGTGCAACTATCGACAATATTAGTTGTTGAAGAAGGTGAGAAGGAATTGAAGCTCTCTTATGCAGTTTTTTTTTAAATGAAAACTGGTATAATTAATTTGGAAAACTGCTTGGCACTATTAATTAAAGTTAAATATACTCTTACCCCATGAATAAATATGGATAAGTATATATTTGACAGAAATGCATATATGTGTTCACCAAAAGGCATTTATAAATTTATTCATAACAACATTTACATTACCTGTAAAATGAATACATTGTGGGGATAGTAGTTACCTTTAGACAAAGAAGATTAGGATATTGACTGGGTAAGGTTGTGAAATAGGCTTCTGAGAGTCTTGCATTGTTTTTCTTCTATTTCTTGTTTTCCCATTGTGTTTCTTGATTTGGTAGTATTTTCTTGAGTATGTTCACTTCATAATTCATTAAAGACACATCTATAACTTGTGTACTTTTCTTTGTACTTTAATAAATATATTTATTAAAATACTAGAGGCCTGGTGCATGGGTTCATGCACTGGTGTGATCCCTTGGCCTGGCCTATGCCCTCTTGCAATCCGGGACCCCTCGGGGGATGTTGGATAGCTGGATTTGGCCAGATCCCTGCAGGCCCAGTCCAGACAGGAGGGAGCCAATCCTGTGCATTGAGCATCTGTCCCCTGGTGGTTAGTGCACATCATAGCAGGCAGTTGAGCAGCCTTAGCATATCATTAGCATATTATGCTTTGATTGGTTGAATGGATGACCATTTGACCGGACATTTAGTATATTAGGCTTTTATTATATAGGATTCCTGACAAGAAATGTATAGAAATGAATTAACACATGCTTATGTACATATGTATATATATCCTATATAATAAAAGAGTAATATGCAAATTGACCATCACTCCAAGACACAAAATGGCTGCCCCCATGTGGTCAAAGATGGCTGCCCCCATGTGGACACAAGATGGCCACCACAAGATGGCCTACAGAGGAGGACAGTTGTGGGCAGTTAGGGGTGACCAGGCCAGCAGAGGAGGGCAGTTGAGGGGGGAATCCAGGCCTGCAGGGGAAGGCAGTTGGGGGGGACCAGGTCAGCAGAAGAGAACAGTTCGGGGGGGGCGGGGTACCAGGCTGGGCTGAGGGACAGCCCTCCTGTGCATGAATTTCGTGCACTGGACCTCTAGTGTTAAATATATAGAATCCAAGATCTCATTTAATGGGGGAAATACTAGAGGCATTGGCACTAAAGTCAGGAAGAAAGCAAGGATACTTTCTCTTCCTCTCCACTATTTTTAATGGATTTTTTTTGTAATGTGGTTAGATACATAGGAAAAAAGGAATAAAAATTGGAAAGAAAGAAATAAAACAGTCCCTATTTTAGGTTATATGGTAATATTCCTAGAATTCCTATGAAAATTAACATTTAAATGAATAAAAACAGTGATAGAATTTAGAGGGTAACATCCTAAATCCAACCATAGAAACAGTACCCTCTTAGAAGAGACAATTAAGAGATGATCTCATATAAAACAGCAACCAAAAATTCAAAATAATTAGATATAAAATTAACCAGAAAATCTATGCATGGAAGACTTTCCAACTTCCTAAAGATATAGAAGTGTACTTGAATAAGTGAAATGTATTCTTTGCTCTTGTTGAAAGGACTCATTATTTTTTCTTCTATTTCCTGAAATTTGGTATTTAAATGTTTTTTTCTAAAGTCAAATGATTATATCAGTAAACAATTAAAAATTGTCTCTTTATATATGTTTATAAAACATACATTTCTCTGTTGACAAATATTTACCCATGTCCCATAATTTTCATTATGAGGCACTTGTATTTAATTTCATAATGATTTCTCTTTTACCATTAATTATTTAGGAATATATTTTTTTGTTTCCAAAATGTTTTTGTCAGTGACTTTTAATTTGTTTTGATACTTTGGTATGTTTTTTTTGTTGTTGTTGCTTTTTTTGTTTTGTTTGTGTGTGTGTGTGTGTGTGCGTGTGTTTAAATCCTCACTTGAGGATATTTTTTCCATTGCTTTTTAAAATACTTTTAAAAAAATTTATTTCAGAGAAGAAGGGAAAGGGAAAGGAGAGAGAGATCGAAACATCAATGATGAGAGGGAATCATTGATGGGCTGCCTCCTGCACGCTCCCTACTGAGGATCAAGTGCAAAACCTGGGCATGTGTCCTGACTGGGAACTAAACCATGACTTCCTGGTTCATAGGTATACACTTAGCCAGTGAGCCACACCAGGCAGGGTCCATTGCTCTGACGAGAGTGGAAGGGAGGGAGGAGGGAGGAGGAGGAGAGAGAAAAACATCAATGTGAGAGAGACACGTCAATTAGTTATCTCTCTCATTCACCTGGACTGGGGCCAGTGGTCCAACCTGCAACTCAGGTATGTGCCTTTCACCAGGAATCGAACCCACGACCCTTCAGTAAGTGGGCTGATGCTGTACCCACTTGAGTCACATTGGTCAGTGCTGGTGTTTAATAATTAACATACATTTATCAGATAATCTATTTTCCTCACATAATGATCCAGGTTCTGATGATGTAGTAGTGAATAATTCATCCTACTTTTGTGCCTTTATGGTACTTACATTCTATTATGGGAGGGATATTTTTAAATTATATACGTATATATAATTACATAACATATGAATATATGTAATATTGTATAGTTTTATGTTTTGGTGTGGTCACACATGTTGCAGAGTGATCTTGCATTTGTCTTGATCCATCTTGGTCACAGAATGACCTTGTCTGATATCTCGTGGATGTCAGGGGCTGCTTTTCTCTATCTCAGTTCTCTAAATGATTCCAGTGTTTTGTGTGTGTGTGTGTTTGTTTGTTTTTTACATTTCCTGTATTATAGTATTGTATAATTATCTCAATTTATGACATTTTGAGGTTCAATATTTTATATTTTGTAACTTTTACTGAAGCTATTGCTAGTAACGTTTTACAACATCCATTTTCAGATATTTACTTTGAAAAAATATATTATTATAGCATTTTAGAATATTACAATATTTAATTAAATCTTTGGGCTCAGATTATGAAAGGTTATATTATTCACTAGACATCTGGTGCATGAAATTCATGCACTGAGGGGAGGGTCCCTCTACTCGGCCTGTGCCCTCTTGTAGTCAGGCAGTCGGATATCCTTAGCGCTGCCGTGGAGGCGGGAGAGGCTCCTGCCACCACCATTGCACTTGCCAGCCATGAGCTTGGCTTCTGACCAAGTGGCATTTCCTCTGTGGGAGTGCACTGACCACCAGGAGGCAGCTCCAGTGTTGAGTGTCTGCCCCCTGGTGGTCAGTGCACATCACAGTGACTGGTTGTCTGCTGTCAGGCTGAAACCAGCTCTCTTGACATCCCCCAAGGGTCCTGGATTATGAGAGGGAACAGGCCAGGCCCAGTGACCCCACTGGTGCACAATTGGGGCTGGAGAGGGACATGGGAGGTTGGCCAGCTGGGGAGGGACCAAAGGAGGACTCAAAGGCATGTACAGCCTATCTTGCTCAGTCCTGATCAATTGGACCCCAAGAGTCTACTACTGCCCCTTGGTAGTCAGTGCACATCATAGCAAGCGGTTTAGTGGCCTTAGCATATCATTAGCATATTACACTTTGGTTGAACGGCCTACCAGTCAATCAGACACTTATACAATATATTAGGCTTTTATTATATACTAGAGGCCCGGTGCACAAAATTCATGCACGGGGTGGGGTTGGGGGGTCCCCCCTCAGCCCAGCCTGCATCCTCTCCAATCCAGGACATCCCTCTCACAATCCAGGACCACTGGCTCCTAACTGCTCACCTGCCTACCTGCTTGATTGCCCCTAACTGCCCCCCCCACTCACTGGCTTGGTTGCCCCTAACTGTCCCCTCACCAGCCTGATTGCACCTTACTCTGCCCCCTTGCCGGCCTGGTCACCCCCAACTGCCCCCACCCCACCCCCTGCCATCCTGGTTGCCCTCACTGTGCCCCTCTGCTGGTCTGGTTGCCCTCAACTGCCCCCGCCCCCTCCCGTGGGCCTGATTGTCCCCTGCAGTCTGCTCTCAGTCATTTGCTCGCCCCTCACTGATCCCCCTGCCTGACAGGTTGCCCCACGCAGCCTGTTCGGTTGTTCGTTCGATTGCGATGGTTACTTAGGCTTTTATTATTATAGAAGATTTTTTCACTTAAGTTAGATTTTTCAAACTTTTCAGATGTACAAATTTTATTTCTATATACTCTATAGGAATTTTTCTCATATACTACATAGGAATTGGTTTTATTGTCCATCATTTTCTCTGGTATGTAAATAGAATTTATTTGAAGTTGAAACACATGTTAGTACAATATATATGATTTTATATAAATTTTATTTTAGGGCCCTGACCGGTTTAGCTCAGGGGATAGAGCGTCAGCCTGTGGACTGAAGGGTCCTAGGTTCAATTCTGGTCAAGGGCATATACCTTGGTTCCTGGCACATCCCAGTGGGGGGGGTGCAGGAGGCAGCTGATCGATGTTTCTCTCTTGTTGATGTTTTTAACATCTCTTGTCCCTCTTCCTTCCTCTCTGTAAAAAATAAATAAAATATTAAAATATATTTTAAAATTTTTATTTTAGAAAATATTCTTTAAATTTACACTTTTTTATTACGTATTTTTTATTGATTAAGGTATTACAAATATATCATTATGCCCTTGAGTTTGTAAAGAAGCTCAATTGTTTTGTCAAATCAATTTTAAAATTTATTGTATGGTTTAAAAACAAAATAAGAATATATTATAGCTTCAAAAATTAGCATACATTGCTTTCCTGACCTGATATATGAAATTTTGTTTATTTCCTGTTAAAACTACTAGCTGATTTGTTCTTTTTTGTGTAAGTGATTAAGTCTCTGGATGCTATGTGGGAGTAGCTTGTAACCAGCACTATATTTTCTGTTTTACCACCGAGTTTTGTTTTTTTGTTGAATATTGAAACATCATACTCTATAACAATTCTCATCAGAGAAATATTATTAATAGATTTCTAGAAAATTATCTTAAGGCAAATCCATGGGCTATATTATTACTTCAACACTGGCCTATTTTTATCCTTTCTATTTTTTCAATCAAGGATAGATTAAATTTAATGAAACATAAGCCCTCAGAATCATAGCAAAAATCAGCATGGCGAGGACTAGTTGAAACTTGAATATGATCTAATAATTATCTGTTCTCAGATTCTTTTACTTTAAAATTAAGAACATGTATTTTAATTGTCTTTTTATTGATTTATAAACAAATATTAATTACTTTTAATGACTTGAATCTCTAGAAGACCTTTGTGAACTTCTAAGTGTTCATAAATCTGAGTTTAAAATGCTATTATAAATCAAAGAAAAAAACTTAATATAGAGAAACTAGATTTGTGGCCACATTTTCAAGTGCATTGGACTGAATGGCATTATACATAATTTATTAAACTTCATTTCATCCTTTATTTCATCTTTATTTTTCCTATCCCTTTTTTCTTTTGCTTCAATTTCTTTATTTTTGTGTGTGTGTGTGTGTGTCATGTATTTTTACATATTTCCTCAATTTCTTTTTAGAATGAGGCAGATATAATTGGTAAATGTTTATATTGAAATAGCATATTTGCCAGTTTTTTAAAACATAGCAAGTCTATATTCAGAATCTGGAAAAATTGGTATCCTAATAAAATTGTATTATATAGGATGATTTCATTTTAATGTATTAACATTAAATTTTATGTGGAACGAGTTAAAATTAATGTTAGCATTACAAAATGATTGTTCTAATGCTTCCCAGCTGCTAATAGGTTATGAAAATGGTACTGTGGTATTCTGGGACTTGAAATCTAAAAGAGCAGAACTGAGACTTTATTATGATGAGGTAAGTGATTTCTCCTGAAATATTTGAAACCATGTTATGACTTTGTGTCTTTTTTGCTTTTAAGCTATGTATGTTACCAGTATTCTAATCATTGGGACACTGACTGATTCTGATTCAATGCCTCACACTTCCTGTTGGTATTTGCACAAGTTCCAACTCTGAGTTGTTTTTCTGAGTGGGAATTCTGCCTACTTTAGTGCCCATTATTGGGGGCCCTTTATAGCATCTTATATACTTTAGTGCCTATTATCTGTACTGTATAGCCACCTTCATCTAAAGTTCTTTTCCTTTCTTTAGGCTGTGTGTTTTTGTCTTAACTCATTATCCTTACGGTCTCTAAAGACACTATTCACACAGAAAATTATTTTTATGTGTCATCAAATTTAATTTGTTAAATTGAACGGTCTTATCTTCTAATACTTGCTGCTTTAGAATAGAGATGCCTAATAATAAGAGTCAGTAAGATCTTGAAGTTTTATTGTACGTAGTTGAGGCTGATTAGTGTTTCATTCATTTTTTAAAACATTTTATTATTTTTTTAAATTTCTTTATTTATTAAGATATCACATATTTGTCCTCATTCCCCCATTCCCATCCCCCACCCCCACCCCAGTCATGCCCCCAGCCCCCTGTTGTCCTTGACCACTGGTTAGGCTCATATGTATGCACACAAGTCCTTTGGTTGATCTCTCTCTTTTATCCCTACCCTCCCCCTGAGGTCCATGCCTCCTTGTCTCTAGGTCTGTTCTTGTTCATCAGTCTATGTTGTTCATCATTTCCCCTAGATGAGTGAAATCATGTCCTACTGGAAATATACTTACAAGAACTGAAAATGAGATAAACAATAATGATTATGCTGAAAGGCAAATGAATCAGTCTGTAGTGAGTTTCTTTCTGAGCCAACAGTTCTTTTGAGACCCAATGTCAATTTCAAACAGTTCCTTATGTGTATATGTCAGCAATGATATTTCAGTTCTGGATGGTGGACAAATGGTGGTAATTCAGGTGTAACCCTTTCTAGTTTGGTCCTGGGCAACTTACAGTGACTCATAGTTGTTGACTGCTAGTGTGGCAAGGCGTCGTCAGCCTCTTCCATCTCTGGACTGCTTCTCTTCTGTTTTCATGGCTGGAGTAGTCCTGTCAATTCTTCTCTGTTGCCAGAATCCATATGGTCTCAGAGTTGTTTTCTGAAAATATACAAACATATTCTTAACCAAAAGTTAATAAAGGAATATTTTTATAGATCCTTTTTCATTTTTTGCCCAAATGATTTTCCTCTGGCTTATTTTGATACCATGTGTGTTTTTCATGGGTGTTTTGCTATTAGCATTACATTTAATTTTCTAAAGTACAAATTTTCTAGCTGTAATTTACTTACAGGATATTTTTCCTTACATGATATTCTTCTACTTTGCCATCCCCCCTTTTTGATTTAAATATTAGGAGGCTTTTGAAAATTTTTAATGTAGTCTTGATAGCTTTTAAATTTTAATTTTTTGCACTATAATATGACTGCTTTAGGTTCATTACATGTTATACAATTTTATCATGAGATGAACTACCAATAAAAATTTTAGTTAACACTTTAGGAACAGTGTTTTGTCCAGTACAATTAATTTTTCTAGGGTATTCGCTTTGATTAGTGTTTCATTTAGAGAAAGCAATTAACTCCTATTTATAAAGGAATAGTCTCTGACTTTATACTTCATATGTTCAGAGATTGACTCTAGACCATTAATTATTTCCATCATCAGGAAAGGCTAATGTGAAGACAGTGAAGCTGGAGGCAGAGGTGAAAAAGAAAGGAGAATTACCTCTTATAGCTGTGAAAATAAAGGTTAACATCTATGCTTTCAATTAAAATTTTAAGATGGTAGAGTAGGGAGAGATAGGAGGAATATACAGGTCAACAATTGCTGGTTTCTCGCATGCTTATAGTGAAAGAGTGCAGAAGAATGTAAAATAACACTGATATAAATACAAAAATAAAATTTAAAAACATTTATAATCCTTCCTTTCTGTACACCCTCCAATCCTCTCTTAACAGTTTTTAAGTTTGATACTTAAAGATAGCCAAAGATTTACAGTGGCATGCTTGGTGAAAAATACTACAGCAAGTCATGTTATACAAATATACTCTTTATGATAAACTTTTGGGGCATCTTAAATCATAAGGAAAGAAGGATTTTCCTTATGTTAAATACACAGAATGTAAAGATAAGGATGGAGATTGTTCTTTCTTTAAAGACTAAGCTGCTAGATAAGAGTCTAAATACCATCTGGGAAGTTAGCCAGTTGGAACTAGAGTAGAGCAGCTAAAAAGGAAATCCAGAGAAAAATGCTGAATCAGATGGTTTTCCTATGGCCTTGAACAGTGTAGAAGGAATGTTTCTAACCTTAAAAAGCAAGCAAAAGTATTTACAATGACATGTTTAAATAAGGATTAACTATGTTTAAATAAGTCAGTGGACTATTGCACTCTACCTACTTTCTACTTAGAAACCATTTAAAATGTTGATTTATATGATATATGTATAATTTCCTTTGGTTTCTTACCTTTCTAGTGTCTTTTACTAATAAGATTATCATTTTAAGATATACAGTGGAACCTTGTTTCTGTGTTCTACATTTTTAAATTCTTTTTGAATTAGTTGTATTTTAGTGGAGCTTTAAAGTCCTTTTTAAGAAAAGGGTAGGGTATACAGCCTCACTCCAGATGAGGTCTGAACTTGACAGTGACCCCAGGAGACAGAGCCTGCCACATCCTCCCATGCCGGGCACTGGGCCAGGTGATTGGACTGCACATTCGGCCGTAACCAAATTCCTGCTGGCTGGAGCTGGAGGCCCTGAGCCCTGGCCCCGTCCCCACATGGGAGCCCTCCGGTCCCCTCAAACTCAGTGACTAGGCGCCCACAGCTCCTAGACTTAAAATTCTATAGAGAGATAGAGAGGAATATATTAGAGATATTTTTGGAAAGGAATTGGTCTATGCAACGTCAGTTTGGAATCTCGGAAGACAGTTTAACGTTTTTACTAGGAGATTTAAAGAAAATAAAAATCTACAATATTTTTAGGTCATTATTTTTGGTCACCCCACAAACTGACCACATGGCATGATCTGTCAGATGGAGAATGTCTGCATCCTCTTGAGGGAGGAGAGCAGGGAAATGGGGGCGTAAAGGGGGTCTTTTTTTTTTTTTTTAATTCCCTTCTTTTCTAACAGAACGTTGCCACCACCACACCCTGATTCAGTGGGCTGTGTTTGTATCTCTGTCCCAGCCTCTACCGTAGAAAATAACATTGTAAAGGGGAATCTGCCTAGTGTTAGTGTCTTGGTTTGGGGGAATAATTAAACGTTGCAATTTTTGTTTGTTATGGGAAAAAAAAAGGGGGGGGGTATAAACAAATAATTACAAATTGAATATTTATTCATTAAGTCAGTTCAAATGCCACTTCTTCAATAATGCACTCTTTGACATCCTCCTCTCTAATAACATGTCTACTCTTCTGTACAATATGTATACTTCTTTTATAGTACTTGTTTTGGTTTTGTGTTGTAGCTATTAGTAGGAAGAAGGGATGGGCCTGCGGGCACTGTCTCTGCCCCCCCAATATGTAGAAGAGCAGTCTCAGAGAACTTTAACAGAGGCTCATCCAAGTTAACATGTAGAGGTGGCAAGAAGTGACATTTCCCTTCTCTGCCTAGTAATGAAGAGCAGGGTGAGAAAAAAACAAAAGTTCACAGTTTCATGTTATCTTTTCCACTTAATCAAATCTTATCTTTTGAAGTACAGCTTATATCTTGTTTCCTTTATGATGTGTCTAATTATTACTCTAGCAGTCAGTTATCTGTAACTCTAATAATACCTACTGTTTGGAAGTTCATTTATGTCAGTCTTTCTTAGCTCACTATTCTCTAAGTTCCCTTAAGAAAAGGATCCTGTTGTATATATCTGTTCAGCTTTTATGTCTACTAGAGCGCCTACTTTATGCAAGAGACTGTGCTACCACTGGGAATAAGTGTGGGAAAATGAAGTAATACTTTTTAATTTTCTTTCATAACTACAGAGTGAATCTGTAAATAAAAACATTAATTCTTCTTACTTTAAATCAATTTAAATTTTTTATGTTAAAGGCAGTATGGTATTACAATGATTGAATATGGGTTTTTTTTATTTTTTATTTAGATAGACCTCAGCTTTGAGTTGTGTGTCCTGAGCAAGTACCTCAATCTCTCTAGGCCTATTTTCCCATGTGTAAATTTGAAAAAATAATACTTGTTTTATAGAATTAAATGAAATAATATACATAAAGTACTTCCCATTGGTCTGACTCACCATAAGAGATGGTGGCTCTTATGTAAATTGTTTTTTAAATTAGCTACTTTAAGTGGAACTAGCCCACTACCTTACCAGAAATCATCTTCAGATAACCTTTCTTTTACTTCTATATAAACAAATTTTCAAAGAAACATTATAGGATACAGGAAGGATGTAAAATTGATAACAAGTTGTGGGATCTAATGATGTTAGAAAATTTACTTAACTTTTATTTATCTCAGAGATGAGTTTTTTGTACCCTTTTATAAGCCCATAAAGGGATGAATCAAAGATAATAAAATCTGGGTCAGAAAAATTATATATGTTTATTAAGTGCTATTGCTATAATAATTTTATGTCAATAATTTTTCTTTATAATATCAACTTCTCTCACTCTACCTGTTTAATTGTTATTCCATTAGGCTATTCATTCAATTGATTGGCATCATGAGGGCAGACAGTTCATGTGCAGCCATTCAGATGGTAGCTTGACTTTGTGGAACCTGAAAAACCCAAGCCGTCCTTTCCAGATCACAATTCCACATGGTAAGATGTATGCTTTCAAAAGGAATAAATTATAGAATTTAAAGAGGTGGTATCAATGTGTTTGGTAGAAAGAAGCAATAGACATAGCTTCTGATTCTAAATACCTCTTTTACACCTCATTCAGACCCCCACATTATGCTCCAAACTTCCTATCTATCCACTTTCCTACTTAGTAAGTGATACTTATATAGACCTTTCCAACCAAAAATTGGATAATGGATGGCTGATATATATATATATGTATATATATATATATATATATATATGAAACAGAGAAGATAATAAAGGATGTTTGGCCAGTTTTTAATTGTTAAGGAGAATGGCATTACCTAGATCTGACTTTCAGACCTAATTCCTATCTGTTGTTTTCTAGTTAATACATTTATTTCCATTTCTGCCATTTGGTTCCACTAAATTATGAGGATTGTGGTATTATTATAGGTTGTATTTATTTTTATCTTCCTCATTGAAAAGCATACTTAGCATTTATGTTGGGCATGTCCACCTATCTTTGACTCAGATGACCATATTATTTTCAAGAATATTGGTGATCAGAATTCTATGTTTGCCTCTAAGTGTTGGTTGTTTCTTAGAATAGAGAGGTCAAAACCTACCATTTAATCAAATACATTCTATTTTATAGTTTCTGAGCATTTATAAAGTGTAGCATTTAGAAAGCAGTCATTTTTTAAAACAATGGATGACTTATAAATCACAATATGGAATTATTTCATCTTGTGTTAGTCTGCCATGTTTTGTACCACAGCTGCCTGTTCCATCTGCAGATGATTAATACATTTAATCTGAAGTGCTTTACTTAGAGATTACTTTAAATTTAGACACTTACATGAGATGCTTTATTTAAAGATTGCTATGCCTGGGCTGGTTTGACTCAGCTGATAGAGTGTCAGTCAGCCTGTGGACTGAAGGTTCGATTCTGGTCATGAATCGTTACATGCCTGGGTTACAGGCTCAATCCCCAGTACAGGGCATGCAGGATGCAGCCAATCAATGATTCTCTCTCATCATTGATGGTTCTATCTCTTTTGCCCTCTCATTTTCTTTCTGAAATCAATAAAAATTAAAATTAAAAGATTGCTGTTATGGAAACTTTGGATACGTATTTGCTATACATCTACTCAGGTTTAATTATTTGTTTCTGTGATAGGTTCTCCTCCCCATCAACTCTCCCGACCATTTTAAGTTTTATTTGCAAATTTGTAAATGGCTTATTCATACATTTTCTATTTACTTACATTCTCACCAGTCAATTTTGATACAAATTCTTTTTGGTTTGACTGGGTAACTGATACTTTAATATATTTTACCATATCTTTACTTATTTTATCAGTTTGGGTTTTTCTATCATTCTGTTTTTAAATGAAGTTCTGTTCACAAGTTGTTGGAAACATTAACATCTGCATCTCTCATAACATATGCAATTAAATTCCCGCTGCCTCACTATAACATAGTGAAGCCAGTGTCAGTGATTTCAACAATAGAGGCCTCCATCGTCATATCTATCTATATTCTTTGGATTCAGTTTGTTTCCTTCTGGTTCAGCTATTTTTACTTTCTAAAGTAAAAAATTTTCTCTAAGTACTACTTCAACTGTATTCTATAAATTTTATATGTAATTTCATTAATAATATATAATTTTTGTTAATATTCAGTTTGAAGTATTTTCTACTCCCTATTATAATTCTCCTTTTTACCTATGATTTAGACATGTGATTTGCCTATGGTACCTCATATTGTCATTTTTATATTTGTTTTGATTAATTTAGTAAAATTTATTTCTTTGTACCCTAACAATTAGTACAGTACTCTGAGCGTAAGGAGTATCAATAAATGCAATTTTTTATTATGGTGTTTTATACAACATGACATTTAAGCTACTTCAATTACTGACAGGCAATAAATATAATTAAAGCAGAAATCCTTCACCCAAAAAATAATTTTGGAGTTGGAAATTGAAGTAAAACATTAATTAATTGGATGTCTTTTCTATTAAAATTGGTGCATAATACTGATGTGTATTGTTGAAAAATAGTTATTGCTTCCAGATATATAAACAACTATAAAATATACTGTTGTGGTTAATTAACAGCTTGGTGATTATTAGAGAAGCACTGGCTAAAAAAGACATCACTGTGTAAAGAATGGATCTCTTTCCTGGCTCTTACTTCCTTCAGTTCTCTTATTCCACTCATTACTCAAACCAGTAACCACTAACCAGATGTTCCTCTCTGTGCAAGGCCACTGTTCAGTGTGAGTCTTGAGCCAGAGGTGTCTCTTTGTAAGGCACTATGATTTATATATTATGCCAGCAATTACTTTTTATATATAATCTTTTTTCTAAAGGAGAATGATTATGACCAATATTTTATTATTAGTTGCCTCCTTACTGACATAGGGTAAAAGAAAAAGCAAGTCTAGAAAATATGCCATGGAACAGATACAGCATGTTTTATGCTAATGCCCTACCCTTTAAACATATTAAATATAACTATATTGACATCCTATTTGGATTTGGTTGTGCCATTCTAAAGCTATCCTGAAAACTTAAACATATATGCATGTAAACACCTGCTTATAATAGGTACCTGTGTCTATAAACAACTGTGGCAATACAAGAATAAATAATGGTACTTAAAATAAAAATGTATAAATCATCTAAAAATGTCAACTTTATTAAAATGAGACAGAATATAAACAAAAATGTAAGTAGAAAAATAAGTAGTTAAGCAGAAGTAGTCCTAACTGGTTTGGCTCAGTGGACAGAGTGTTGGCCTGTGGACTGAAGGGTCCTGAGTTTGATTCTGGTCAAAGGCACATATCTTGTACATCCCCAGTAGGAGTAATGCAGGAGTTAGCCAGTCACTGATTCTCTCTCATCATTAATGTTTCTAGCTCTCTCTCTCCCTCTCCTTTTCTCTCTGAAATCAATAAAAATATATTTTAAAAAATAAATGCAGAAGTAGCTTTGTTTCCATTTCATACTTTTTGACTCTATTCAAAATCTAAACAACATAATCTTTCCCCTACAAGAAACTGCTATTTTGTTGTATGCAAACAGAATACATCATTAAATTTACTTTTTAAAATCATGAAACATACTATCTGTGTTTATCATCTAATGAACCTCCTTTAAATGAAGTTAATGAAAATGCAATGATATTGATAGTCTGTAAACTTTGAATAGCATGTTTTTTTTCATATGAATGGGGTTTGCTTGTATTATAGATAAAATGGATCTTCATAATAATACATTTCATTTTGTGCATAAATATATATGTGTGCTTTCAATTTAAAGATTGTTTATTTTATCTTGAAACTTAATTAGCTCTGGCTGGTGTGGCTCAGTTGTTTGGAGTGTTGTCTGATACATCAAAAGGCTACAGATTCAATTCCCAGTTAGGGCACATACCTGGGTTGCAGATTTGATCTCAGGTCAGGGCATGTGTAGTAGGTGACCAATCAGTGTTTCACTTTCACATCAATATTTCCTCTCTCCTCGCTCCCTCTCCCTTCCTTGCTCTTTAAAATCAATAAAATCATATCCTTGATTGAGGATTTTTTAAAAACAAACTTAAATAATTAAAATAACCTTACATAAGACTATACTTATACATGTAGAATGTAAAACAATATAAATTTCATGAGTTTACAGATAACTTTATTGACTATATAGCAGTCAAGTATTAGGATTCAATAAATTGTTTACAAATTCAACAAAAATGTTAGGCTACATAGACATGTGTTTATTTTACTGGAAAAAAACACACATTACATTATTATTTTCTTTATATTCCTTTAGTCAAACCTTTTAATTATTATAGAATAATAAAAATTAAATCATATTTAATAAAATTCTTTTTCTTTCTTTAGGAAAAAGTCAAAGAGAAGGAAGAAAATCTGAATCTTGTAAGCCAATACTTAAAGTAGAATACAAGACCTGTAGAAACAGGTATGTGCTTTTACTTTGGGGAATATGGGAAAATATGCAATAAACAGAGACAAGAAAGGCAGATAAGTTTTAACGTTGGTGTATTGTTTAAAGTTTTTCATAATTATATTACCTGGCGGAATACTTTAAATTAACAATAACAGATTTCTTATTGTTTAATAAGCATATATATGTTGAGCATTATTATGAATACTAGTGATCTGGTGCATGGATGTGTGAACATTGAAAGGAAATTCATTAGAAAGTGGCCAGCGGGGTGGGGCTGGGTGAGACGGGCTAAACATGCACCGGAGCCAACCTCCCGAGGCCCCTTCCCAGCGGCCCCACCTGGGGTGGCACTGGGCTTAAACGGGGTCGGCAGAGTGAGTGGGGTCCCTCCAGCAGGTGTGGTCCCTCAGCCTGGCCCGGGGCGATCAGGCCGAAATGGGCTCTTCAACATCCCCTGAGGGGTCCTGAAGTGTGAGAGGGACTCTGCAAAGTTGCTGTCATACTGGGTGTAGAATGCAAATGAAAGTGTGCAATAAACCAGATTCAGGGCCAACAGTGCCCCAGCAACAACAGAACCCACAGACAAAGGTGGAATCGTGTGGCCCTATGAGAAATCAGATTTCCTCCTCTCTGGTTTCAGGGTGCGTCACCTGAGAACTGCCGCTGCCAAGTCACTGCAGCTCAGCAGCTCCTGTGTTGAGTGTCTGCCCCCTGATGGTCAATGTGCATCATAGTGACCAGTCAGACAGAGGGAGGGACACTTAGCATATTAGCTATATATGTGTATGTATGTGTGTGTGTGTGTGTGTGTGTGTGTGTGTGTGTGTGTATATATGTTACAAATAATAACTTAATTATTTTAACTTTTTATGAATAGTCAGATTAGTATTATATACATTAATTTTAACAATGTAGGGCTTTTGGCTATGTACATTACAAGTAGCAGTCATTTACCATTATTAAGAAGAGCTATTTACCTATTGGTAATGCATATGAAAAAAGTAAATACATAACCAAGCCTCTGTACTTTAGGTTTCTATACTCTGAAATTAGAAAGATTATTGTTTGTTTAAAAGATAAGCAGTAATGTTCATTAGCATAATAAAATAGTATTGAATTTTAATATATAGAAAATTAAAGAATTCTTAAAATTCTCTTCTGTATATATAGCAGCCATATCCTATACATCAACAATCTTTTTACTTGCGATAATTTTTAGTGGCAATATATTCACCCAGAATTACCACAATTTCAACTCTTGCTTAAACTTTAATTTTATTTTTACTCTGAATTGGATAATCCTATTTTGTATTACTTATATGCTCATACTAGAATGTTTTCTTGGCATCATAGGTACATTTAATGTTTGTTTATACCTACTATTATAAAGACCTAATAATATAAAAATTGTTATAATTTTAACCAGTTAGCTTATGTATATATATTTTATTTATATGTATAAAGCTTCTATAAAACATCTATAAAAGGGTAATATGCAAATTGGTTATGACACCCTCACAGTAACAACCAAACAGCAGGCATGGGTTAGTGAGGGACAACCAAACGACTGACCAGCAGGTTGTGTGGAGCGACTAGGCCAGCAGGGGGGGCAGTGAGGGGCAACCAGGGCGGTGGTGGGGCAGTTGGGGGCCCCCGCTGGCACCTGCCTTGGCTAGCTGGCACCACCTGCTCACTGGCCCTGCCCCTGCGCAATCGGAGGAGCCCCGCTGGCACCCACCATGCCTGGACTGGGGCCTGTGGGCTGTGGGCAGCTCCTGCATTGAGTGTCTGCCCCCTGGTGGTCAGTGCACATCATAACAACTGATTGTTCCACCAAGAGTTCAGTGGTTTGGTCAATTTGCATAATAGGCTTTTATTATATAGGATGTGCATGGTAATCATTCAGTAAATTGTAGCTATTTATTACTACAAGCACTACAGACTACTGTTTAAAAGAGCAGGTTTAGAAGTCTGACAGACCTCAGTTTTCTTTTGGTTTTTTTTGCTTAGTTATTTAACCTCATTAATAAAATGAGGGTAATACTTACGAGGATTTACTGCAATAATTAAGTTTCTAATGCAATTAACTATGAATGGTTCCCTGAGCATTTTCCTGAGTAAATAACTTTTTATTCAATCATTCAGTAGTTTACAAAGAAGTACATGTATAATTAAGTTTATACCCAATATTTTCTGATGCAGAGTCATAATGAGAGCAAAAATGATTTCAATATTGAAAAGACAGGGGAGGTGGCTGAGGTTGAGGAGGGTATAGGGAACAAAATGGTGATGAGAAAATAAATAAATACAGGGGTTTTTTTTTAGAAGAAAGGACATATTTTGCAATGTGCTTACAAAAAAGAGGGAGAGTGAATTGCTTCTGACCTATGTTTAGATTAGTACTAGGAGATGAGAGTAAATTCACTTTTACATGGAAATAAGTAGATAGTTATGGCCTTTATCAATATTTGGAACAGATATTAAGGTCAATATGTTTGAAAAGGTACTATGTTCTCCAAGTCATGATCCTGATGTGAAACAAAGCAACCAACAAACAAAAATACAGAAACCCATACTCATTTCATTAGAAATTATTTTTAAATCTGGAGAAATCTTCTCAATAATATATGTGTAATTTATAGAAAGAACAAAAACGTTTCTTACTACCATTATTAGTAGGTGAGTAATTTACTATGTCAAATTACTGGGGAAAGACTAACTCAAGCCAATTGATGCAAGGACTCTAGGAAAATAAATTAGAGCATTATTGCTTGTGTAGCTTACAACTCAAATATTTTTGTCAAAATATTGACAGAATTATAATAAAAATTAGTACAGGTATTGTATATATAGACTTTGATGGCAATTTTTTAAAGGTTTTTTGTTGTTGTTGTATACAGTCAGCATAAAATTAGCAAATGTTCTATTGATAATGTATGATACTATGTACAGTACAAACCAGAAGAGAAAGGGAAGTTTTATAAAGTGATTTCTAGAAATAAGTAGTTCCTTTAGTTTATTGGATGGATCGAAGTGAATTATTTAGAGAAGCATGTATTCTCAAAGAACTTAGTACATTAAAAGTACTTACTAGCTCTTTTTTTAAAAAAATTTTAACAAGAGTATTTTCTGTTTGATATTTACTTATTGAAAATACTTCATATCATCACTTATTTTCTTTTATATACATATATTAGATATATAGGTATTGGAGAAGACTGAAAAATTTTGAAGCTATTTAATAACTTTCTAATAGCTATGATATCTTATAGTCATCTCATTCCCACTCTATTATCTAACTGTATCTTGCAATTAACAGAGAATTAAAAAATTGTTTGACTTTAATTTTATAAGATAAATAGAACTGGCTGGCACTAAGTAAATTTGATAATAAGATCACAAATTTTTTGGTGAATTATTTTTCCCTTATACATTAGTTTTCTCCATCTGTTTGTCTTAACTTTTTTCCACAGAAACTCCATTGCATAGAATTTTCATGTTTCCTCCTACCATTTTGGGTTTGCCACTGTCACATTTTATTTCATATTGAAACTTGCCCCCTTTTTTTTATTTTTGAGATTTGGGACCCAACATGCAAACTGGTTAATGTGGGGGGAAAAACACAGACACACAAAAAAAAACCTAACATAGCCTATATTTAGAGATTTAAAGTTTTGGAACCAACTAATACTATAGGTGTGGATGTCTTTTTGAGTCAGTGACCCCTTCACCTCCCTCCTACCTCATTGCCTTTCCCTATCCCCCACCTCAACATCTTAAGACTGATTCATTAATCATTTTAATGGTGAAAATACATGTTCATTAAAAGGAAAATAGAAACATAGTAAATTGTTGGGTGATATATTTTGGGACAAGAAAGACTTTGTTCTCCTGTGTAATTACATTTCAGTTCCTACAGAGTACTGCTTGTAGGAATTGAAAGAGGAAAATGCACTGAATTTGGTCAAGTTTATTGGCTCAATCCTGTGACATTGTGTCATCTAAAATGACTTTTCAGTCTTATTAACTTTTTTTTCCTATATAGCGAACCATTTATAATATTTTCTGGTGGACTGTCCTATGACAAAGCTTGCAGAAGACCAAGTTTAACCATCATGCATGGAAAAGCAATTACAGTACTTGAAATGGATCATCCTATTGTTGAATTTCTAACTTTATGTGAAACACCCTATCCTAATGGTAAGTAACTAAAATGGAACTATTTATGTTGAAAAATAATTTTTTGAAATAAGTTCCTAACAAAATTAAGCTTAAATATTTTTAGTTTTAACAGCTGTCACCTACTGTGGTACAACACTGTGAGCAACAGGGGCTGGCGCAGGTTCTGCAACTGTACCTACTTGACGAACTGGAAGTAAAACAGATGTAGTGCAGCAGTGCTGGAGTTTCAGGTTCAATATCAGGTAAGTGCTTTAAACTTTGATAAGGATGGTGGAAGCTGAGCTGGGAGGGTTCTATAGGGGTCCAGGGTGAAATCACTTGGGGAAATTGAGGTCTCCTAATAGCCTCTCCTAGACCAGCTCCACCCATCCCATTCTAAAGCCAATCAAAGTTAAAGCACTTACCTAATATCAGTGATCTGTAACTCTGGTGGTGCTGCATCTGTTTCACATCTGGCTTTGCTTCAGATGCAACTGCAGCACCTCTGATTACTCTGGGATTGCTGATGTGTGGTTAGTGATTTATTTCAATTTTGAGAATAATTTTCTGAAGGATCTGCAGGAGGAGAGGTGCTTACATATTTTTATCAGCCCAAATTTAAAGACTTCTTGTAAACATAAAAAATAATCTAAACTATATGTAAATTACATAATGGAATCTAATAATAATAATATTGATAATTAAATATTTTAACAATGAAATCTAAACATTTAAAATGGTGAAACATAAAAAAGGAACTATGAGTTTATGATTAAAACATAGTGTATATATACATTCCCACATATAAATATTCCCACACTGGACTTGGAGACTTAGACTTGCAGAATATTTGGGTTTGTGATTTTACCTCTGCCATTTCCTAGCTACGTGACCTTGGATAAGTAATCACTTTATGTTTGAGTTTCATTTATCATTGGTAGAAAGAAAATAATAATACTGATTCCAAATGATTATTGAAAGGCTAAAGTGAATGTGCTTTATAAACTAAGAAGATAAGTTGTGGGTTTTATTATTCATATTAATTTGTTTTATTCTTTGGTTTCATGTTTTTTAAAATGGGTTAAGTAGATAGGAGATGACAATCAAAGTGGCACTTTATTTCTAGAATTCCTGGGGATAGATAAATTACCTGTGTTAACAATTATTTATGGGATGCTTCTATGGCCTTAATACTGTAAGAACTTGTTGAGAATACTGATGAAGTATGAAACTGATCTCTGGTGTCAAATTATATAAAATATGGTCAGATGAGGGAGATAATTATGACAAGTTTAAAAAATATGACATCTTAAGTTTTTAAATTATACTAATTTCAAGCTAGTCAAGTAGTCGGTAACTGAACTATTCATGCAAAGGTTTATGGGAAGAGGATTTAGATAGGCTTGAAGAATGACTTGAATCTTAAAAAAGGATATTGAGTAAATGTTTTAGAAATTGTGAGATAAGCATGAGGTCAGTTTAGACAAATAACTGAAAGCCTTTGGAGGTATTTGAAAATAGGGAGTTACAGAGGAATTGTGAGGAAATACTAAAATGAAAGAAAGCAGTGTTTTTAGTATGATTTATCCAAAAGGAGTTTGTGGGTTTGAAGAAAGACAGACACTAAAATCTAAAAAATTCCAGATTTCAGCTGGGAAGCTTTTGTGATATGTGCTTTAAAATGGTCAAGATATAAAACAGAGTACTGCCTGTAGGAATTGAAAGAGGAAAATGCACTGAATTTGGTCAACAATTAAATTAGGAGTGACATGGTAGATGAGTCAAAGATAACAAATTTTAAGAATAGTGGTTACATATTAGTAATAGTTTTTTGAAGGAGAGAAAGAAAGTCTAATTATGGAGTTATTTAGAGAATAGGAAATACCTGTAATATTTATTTATGAACATCAGAATATAGATGTTCTTTGAAGTTATGAGAATGAATGATAAAGAAAGAAAGGAAGAAAGAACAGAGGACCAAAAACTGAGTTTATGAAAATTCCTCCCCATTAAAGAGCTTAGAGAAAGAAGATGTTTATGCCAGTAATAAAAACTCAAAATGTGTGCTTACAAAAATCAAACACTATGTGTGTGTTTATATATAAATTTCTATACATCAGTAGAAATTTTAGGACAATTTCTAGAAATATTAAATAAATTATAAATATTTTGTAACCAAGTCTAATCAACTTCTAAGTCACATATATATCTGCTTTTTAGAGAATTGGTAATGCGGATGGAGCTTTTTTGGGGTCAAGGTTAGAAGAAATAGTTTAACTTTTTTCAGTAAAATATAAATGTACTTTATTAACTATTTCTAATTAAAATAATACATGAAAGTGTTAGAAAAATACCCTTCAATACATAACAATATATAATGAAAATTTTCTCTCTCTACCCTTTCAGAGGCAATCACTATTACTAAAATTCTTATGTAGTCTCCTAAAAATAATCTGTGCTTTTCAACAGATCGTTTTCCTAAAGAGGCGAGAGAAGAAAAAGAAGAAACTAGTAGCATAAAATTTCAATGTTCTTCCCATTGAAAAACAAAACAAAAAATAAAAACAACCCAGAAGTATTGAAACAATGTTGAAAAACAATTTTTCAGAAATAAGACAGAAGGGGAAAAGAGCCTTAGTTTGAGAACAGTTTGAGTAGCAAGTAGTGTGCCTGCCTACTGCCACATAGATAGGCACCAACAATTGGCACTCTCCTTCTGAGTTTTAGGGGTTTTGGTTTAGTTTTTCTCTTACAGCATATGATCTATGAATAGTTTCTATAGCTTCTCAGGATTGGAAGGACCGTGAAAGCCATCTATTCCAGTTTCCCATCCAAGACTAGAAATACTGTGGACAAAACTATTGCCATGTGATTGTTCAATTTAGGATTAAATACTAAACTGGCCAGTAGAAACTGCTGGTATAATGAAAGCAGGATGGGATTTAGAGTCAGGAATTCTGGGTTAAAATTTCAGCTCTCTCACTAGCTTTGTAAACTTGTGCCAATCTTGTAACCATTTTGGACCTCAATTTTCCCTATGAAATAGGAAAATATTGATATCTGCTCTAGCTACTGAGAATCAAATAACATGTATGTAAAATGTTTTTGTAAAAACCTGTTCTTTCAATTTAGAATAACCCTTTAATTGTGGCTGCCCCTTATTCTTTATTATAGATGAAAAGCAATGTCTTCCCTGACCACTACAACTAAATTAGTGCTCTCACTCCAACCACAGTAATTTCTTATATCATTGTCCATGTTATTTTTCTTATAGATCACATTACTTGTTCATGGTTTGTATACATCCCTAGAGTGTAAACTCCATGAGAACATGGACCTTGTCAACTTTATTCTCCATATATCCTTTGTTCTTACAAAGTTTCTAGAACATATTGAAGAAAGGAAGGGATGAATAGAGAAAGAACAAGTTGAATTTTAAGAACTTGAAAAATCCTAGACTATCCTTAGATTCTCTGCTTTTTTGAGGTGTATACCATTTGGCACATAGTAGGCAATCTTTAAAACCATGTTAAATCACACTGAATAGAAAGTAAATTTTTTAGTATTAGTGTTGGTCTCATAGGGAAATAAATATGTATCATAGATCAGTAAAAGCAGAACTACTATTTCTTTAGTATATCTCCTTGCAGGCAGGAAATTAAATCAAATGTAAGGTTATAGAAGAATAAGTGTTTATGAGAGGGAGATGACAGACTCGCTCTACTCAAATAATCTCTCTCCACCTTATTATTTTGAGATATATTTAACTCTATGATATGCAACTTCTCATTTTTTTTCTTGTTCCCTGTAATGGTCATAAACATTAAATTTAAGAAATACAACCTATATGTTTTTTAATGTACTCTTCATACTTCTTACTTGAGCTCATATTTTGGTCTTCTCAAATCATTTAAATAACATTTGTACAGCAGATAAAGGAAGTGTAAGTTTGGTGATTTTATAGAATGTGAAATATGAAAACTTTTTCTTCTTCTTTTTTTTAACTTATAGAATTTCAAGAACCCTATGCAGTCGTAGTACTTCTGGAGAAAGATCTCATTGTAGTTGATTTGACACAAAGCAAGTAAGTTATGCATGTTGAGAATACCACTGGCTATTTTAAATCTGTTCATTACAGTTAGAATACTGGAGGACATTATAAATAATTGACATTAGTATTTTTAGATGGCAAATATTCTTTTATGTGGACTATTGTTTTGCTAGAATTACAGAAGTGTAATTAAGTTCAATAATGAAAACTAAACTGGAAAAGTGAAGAGAACATCAAAGAGATTTTAAAGGCAGCACCTAATGCTTAGAGAATAAGAACAAACAAAATGGATCACATTCCTGCTATTTCCCTAAGCAAAAGCAGCTGTTATGAAAAAAAAAAAAATGTACAGTGTACTATGTGGCCATCTGATAGTCTAAAGGAAAATGGTACGTGATAAAAGTATTATTGGACTACTTTATCAGTCAATACAAAAGAGTAGGATAGGATGTTGGAGGCAGATAAGATGGAGGTCCTCTTTTACTTTTTAAAAAATTTCTCATGTTGTTGTGGGCAACGGGAACAAATAGAAAATATTGCTGTAAGAGTGGTGCTGTCCACTCCTTTACATGGACAATAAAACATACACTTGAAATTGATAAACTCTGTCTTCCTTGCTATGTATACTCATTGTAAATGATGATAGGTATAAAACTGATTTTCCCTCATTCTGTGCTCTGGACCCGCAAATCTTTAGTTAGCTGCTGCTGCTTTTTTCCCCCTTCTTATTTATTGATTAAGTTATTACATATGTGTCTTTATCCCCCCATGTTTAATTTTGTTTGTTATTGTTAATCCTCACTGAGGATATTTTTCCATTGATTTCTTTTTTTAAAGAGAGAGTGAAAGGTAAGGAGACAGAGAAACATCAACATGAGAGACATATTGAGAGGTTGCCTCCCACACCCACCCAGATCAGGGCCAGGGATCAAGGATCCAGACTGTAGCTAAGGTACATGTCCTTGACCAGAATCAAATCCAGGAGCCTTCAGTCTGAAGGTCTAAATTCTATCCACTGAGCCAAACCAGCAAGGGCTTCATTTAGCTTCTTATATGTGCAGAACTTTTGTATATTTCTCACTCCTCTGCATGGAATAATCTCTTATTCTCATTATTAATGTCTTATTTATAAGTCTCAAATCAGATATCATTTTCTCAGTAAAAAAAATCTCTTTATCTATATAATTTGGTCAAGTATCCTATTAAGGAGTTTCATAGTTCCCATATTTATCTTCTTCATAGCTCTTGCCAAAGATTAAATTTTCCATTTCTTATTAGTTTAAAGACTGTCTCCTGCCAGACGTTGGGCTTCAAAGTGAAGACGGGGCTTTGTCTCCACATGGAGTATGACAAAGGCAAATGAGACGTCTCTAATATCTTAGCAACATTTACATGGAAATAAAATTTAAATGCAGTCAACTCTGCTTTTGAGGAGGTTTTGGTTAAGCTCCCAAATCTCAATAGCTTGATGCAGTCTCTTATGAGAACACTCAGAAGGTATCTTCTTAAACAACAAACCCATTTTTACTGGTGGAGCCCTCTTAATAACTGTGACTTCATGGGACCGATAACCAATCACATCTTTCTTACTCTCCCTACATGTGTAACAGTTTCTCTGTTTTCACATTTAGTAGTCCATATTTCTGTTTTATCACTGTTAGCTCTAACATTAATAACAGCTCCATATACATCATCACTGTAGTCATCAAAAGATTCTCCAATAAAGCACAGCAGTATCTCTAGCATTTGAGGTCATTTGTCTCTGCTGTTTGTTTCATGCACTTAGCCATCATCCTTCGTGTTTGTTTTTCTCATCTTCCCTTATAGTCTCAATATCATCCTTAAAGGTCAGTAGCCACAGGCAAGCCTTAAATTACTAGACAACTGAATATGATTATACAGAGCTTAGAAGTCTTTAACAATAACAAACTAAGAAATCAGCCAAAGGTTTACTTGCCAAATTTTGCTTTTATCATTTTTTAAAAATTAGAGCACCCATCTGTTCTATAAAGGATGTTTACTATAGTGTTCTGGATTAGCAACCTCCTGCTTAGATTCTGTAGGCAGGGGGTTGGGAGTTGGGTGGTTTCCAATTCCATAGTAGGCATCTTAGGTCAATCTCTGTTTTAAAATTTATGTGATAAGAGACACATAACAAAAGTTACCATTTTTATACATTTATTTTTATGCTTTTCGTTAACTTTTACATGTATGTGAACTTATATTTTGTTTGCAAGTTTTTATTTAAGATTTCATCTTTTTCAGCACTATGTTTTAAAATCTATGTGAGATTTCCATTTCATTGTCTATTACAAGAATTTTAACATAAAAAATTTAATATATTCTTTTCCCTTCAAAATTCTTAGCTTTCAGCCATGTTTAATGTTAACATTAATTTTCAGATTTGGACTCTTTCTATTTTTAAAAATAACTTTTTATTTTTCAATTACAGTTGACATAGAATACTAGTCTCATGTGTATGACATAGTGATTAGACATTTATATAACTTACTAGGTGATTGTCCTGATAAATCTAGTACACATCTGACATCATATGTAGTTATTAAAATATTATTTGCTTATATTTCTTATACTACTAGGTGTACCAGTAAATAATGCAGATTTTTTTAGTAGACAGAGTTACACATATGTTGATATATATGCAATTTGATATGTATGCTATTTTGTTGTATTGACAGCAAGCTTCAAAACTTCATATGTCAAATTTTCTGAATGTGTTAACATCATATATATTTTTATGTTTAAAACATCAAATTTCATGCAAAAAAAGAGCATTTGCAGGAAGTTTCAATTCATTACTTTATTTTGAAGAAAAGATCAGCTCATTGTATACTTTAGGAAGCTTATGGTGAACATGCTTCATCTCAAGATACTTTGTGAACACTGGTTTAAATGCTTTAAAAGTATTGATTTCAATGTGAAAGACAAAGAATGTCCAAGTCAACCAAAAAAGTTTGAAGACCAACAATTACAAGCATTATTGGATGAAGATTCATGTCAAACTCAAAAACAACTTGCAGAAAGATTAAACGTTGCTTAGCAAACAATTTCTGATCATTTTCAAGCAATGAGAAAGATTTTAAAGGAAGAAAAATGAGTACCACATCAATTGAACAAAAACAAATGGAAAAACAAAAAGTCATCAGTAAAATGTTGCTTCAATGGCATGAAAGAAAGTCTTTTTTGCTTTGAATTGTGACTGGTGTAGCAAAGTAGATTTATTTTGAGAATCCCAAATGCACAAAATCATGGGTTGATCCAGGTCAACCATCAACATCGACTGCAAGGCCAAATTGCTTCGGAAAGAAGACAATGTTCTATGATTGGTGGGATCAGGAAGGTATGGTGTATTATGAGCTTCTATAACCTGGTCACTGATCACTACCAACAACAAATAATCAATTTGAACCACGATTTGGTTGCAAAATGACCAGAATGGGCCAGAAGACATGGCAATGTAATTTTGCTTCATGATAACACACCATCACACACTTCAAAACCAGTTAAAGACATGTTAAATGGTCTTGCCTATGAAGTAATAACCACCCACCATCTTCACCAAATCTTACTCCTTTATATTACCACTTGATCCGATTGATGGCATGCGAACTTTCTGAGCAGCACTTCAAAACTTATGAAGAAGTAGAAAATTGGGTCTCTGAATGGTTTGCCTCAAAATAAGAAAAGTTCTATTGAGACAGTATCCACAAATTACCTGAAAGATGGGGGTAGTGTGTAGCTAGCAATAGACATTACTTTGAATAAAGCATTTTTGATGTTTCTCTTGAAATAATCGTGTGATTTTTTTATTACAAAATCCGCATTATTGACCGGTACACCTAGTATATTTTACATCTCCATGACTGCTTTGTAATTATCAATTTATACTGTATTAATCTCTTCTCCTTTCTCCCGAATTCCCCAACCCTCCTACTATTATATTTGGCAACCATAAAAATGTTCTCCGTAATTATAACTTTGTCAACTTGTTTTGTTTTTTATATTTCACATATAAGTGATATTATATGGCATTTAACTTTCTCTGATTTATTTCACTCAGCACAATATCCTCTAGATCTATCCATGTTGTTGCAGATGACAATATTTCATTTTTTATGACTCAGTAATATTCCATTGCATATACACTGAGTGGTCAGATTATTATGATCACTTGACATTTGTAGGCAAGTTAGCTGTACACTGCATCATATGGAATATGGAAGCTGAAGGCCTGTTTGCACACCTTTGCTGTCTGCAGTTACCAAGATAAAACGTTTTCAATTCACATGGGAACACAAGGATTGGACAGTTGAGCATTGGAAAAAAGTCATATGGTCCAATGAATCACATTTCCAGTTGCATCATGCAAATGGCAGAGTGAGAATTTTGCAGAAACAGCATGAAAGCATGCACCACACATGCATGAGTACAACCCTTCAAGCTGGTGGGGGCAGTGTTATGTTTTGGGGCATGTTTACATGGCATGATTTGGGCCCTTTAATTCATGTGGAACAATGTCTGAATAGCATAACATACCTAAGTATCGTTGCTAATCAAGTTCATCCTATCATGGTGGCATATCCCAATGGAGATGGCTTCTTCCAGCAAGACAATGCACCATGCCACTGTGCTCGTATTGTGCAGGAGTGGTTTCAAGAACATGAGGGAGACTTTACCATACTTAGGTGACCCCCACAATCACCATATCTCAATCTAATTAAGCATTTGTGGGACGAAGTAAAAGAGCCATCAGGCAGCTTGTTCCACAACCATCAAATTTCACAGAACTGGATAGTGCTAACAGGCATGGTGTCAGATTCCTCGCATCACCTTTCAGCATCTTGTGAAGTCAACGCCAATAAGAATTGCCACAGTATTGAAGGCAAAAGGTGGCCCAACAAAATACTGATGGGATAGTCATAATAATCTGGCCACTCAGTGCATATGTACCACAACTTCTTTATCCATTCATCTCTTGATGGACACTTAGATTGCTTCCATATCTTGTATATTATAAATAGTGCTACAGTGAACATATAGATAAATATAACTTTTTAAATTAGTGTGTTGAGTTTTCTCAGATAAATACCCAGAAGTGGAATTATTGGGCCTTTCTTTGTCTCTTGTTAAAGTCTTTATTTTACAGTTTATTTAATCAAGTATAAGTAATGCTACCCTAGATCTTTTACTTTTTTTGTTTTTATATTGTGAAATATATTTTTCCATCCCTTTACTTTCAATCACCCTATGTCTTTTGATTGGAGCATTTCATCAATTTTCAATTAAAGTAATTATTGAGAGATATATTGTTATTGCCCTTTTATTTTTAATTTTTTAATTTTTTTATTCTTAAAAAAGACTCTTCAATGTTTCTTGTAATACTGGTTTGGTGATAATGAACTCTTTTAGTTTTTCCTTTTTGGGAAGCTCTTCATCTCTCCTTTGATCCTAAATAATAACTTTGCTGGGTAGTAATCTTGGTTGTAGGTCCTTGCTTTTCACCTCTTTGAATATATCACACCAATCTCTTCTGGCCTGCAAATATTCTGTTGAAAAATTAGCTGTCAGTCTTAAAGGAGCTCCTTTATAAGTAAGTAGCTGCTTTTCTCTTGCTGATTTTAAGATTTTCTCTTTGTCTTTAAACTTTAGCATTCTAATTAAGTTGTATCTTAGTGTGGGCCTCTTTGGGTTTTCTTGGTTGGGACTCTCTGTGCTTTCTGGGCTTGCATGTCTATTTCCTTCACGAGATTAGGGAATTTTTTTCATTATTATTTCTTTAAATAGGTTTTCACTTTCTGTTCTCTCTCTTCTCCTTCTGGTATCCATATGATGTGAATGTTGGAATGTTTGATCTTGTCCCACAGACCCCTAAAACAGTCTTCATATTTTTGTATTCTTTATTCTTTTTGAGATAAAGGAGTCCTGTCTTTTACTGACAGTACTAATCAATCAATATGTTTTTTTTTTTAACACAACAAATCTGAAACCCAATAATAACTCAAGTTAATTATTTTAATGTTGGTGATAACACAATTCAATTAGTTTTAAGACCTTTAATATACTCAAAATCTATCAAGTATCCTAAATGACAAAAGTCATTTAGCCTCTTTAAAAAACAAACCTTGCAAGTTCATTACACATTCAGTCCATCCATGTTGCATTCATACAATTAGTTTTCAAGGATATAATTGATAATTAATTTTTCAAGTCCAGGTCTTTTACATCGTTGGTTAAGTTTATTCCTAGGTACTTTTTTTTTTTTTAATTCAATTGCAAATGGGATTGTTTCCTTAATTTCTCTTTCTGATAGCTCATTATTGGTGTATAAAAATGCAACTGATTTCTGAATATTAATGTTTTTCTGCTACTTTACTGAACTCATTGATCAATTCTAGTAGGTTTTTGGTGGAATCTTTAGGGTTCTTTCTATACAGTATCATGTCATACCCAAATAATTACAGTTTTACTTCTTCCTTTCCAATTCAGATGCCCTTTATTTCTTTTTCTTGTATAATTGCTGAGGTTCAGACTTCTAATACTATGTTGAATAAAAATGGTGAAAGGGAACAACCTTGTCTTGTTTCTGAACTTAAGGAAAATACTTTTAGCTTTTCCCTGTTGAAAATGATGTTGGCTGAGGGTTTGACATATATTGCCTCCATTATGTTGAGGTATGTTTCCTCTATTCCCACTTGGCTGAGAGTTTTTGTTTAATCATAAATGGACGCTGAATTTTGTCAAATGTTTTTCTGCATGTATTGATATGATAACATGATTTTTATTGTTCAGTTTGTTTATGTGTTATATAATGTTAATTGATTTATGGGTATTGAACTAATCTTGCTTCCCTGGAATAAATGATGTATGAACTTTTTAATGTATTGCTGAATTTGGTTTAATATTTTGTTGATAATTTTTACATCTATGCTCATCAGAAATATTAATTTCTCTTTTTTGTTATGTCTGTTTGGTTTTGAAATTAGGATAATGATGGCTTTATAATGAGCATCTTTCAAATATTTTGAGAAAAATAGATATTAATTCCAGGATTTTTGTTTGTTGGGAGTTTTTTTTTAATTTCTTTTTATTTCTTGTTTTAATTTGGAAGATTGAATGTTTCTAGAAATTTCTTCATTTCTTTCAGATTATCTAATTTGCTGACATATAATTGTAGTATTTTCTTGCAATTCTTTGTTTTTCTGTGGTAACAGTTGCTACTTTGTATTCTTTATTCTTTTTGCTGTTCTGATTTGGTGTTTTCTGTTACTTTATTTTCTAAATTGTAGGTTCAATTCTCTGCTTCATCTAATCTGTGGATTCCCTCCAATGTATTCTTCATTTATGACTGGTACTTTTTATGTTTTCTTTTTCCATTTTTATGTTTCCTTTATCTTTGTTGAAGTTTTCACTGAGATCTTTGAGCATCCTTATAACCAGTATTTTGAACTCTGAATCTTACAGCTTTCTCTTCTCCATTGGGTATAGTTCTTTTTTTTTTTTTTTTTTTTTTTTTTTTTTTTTTTTTTTTTGTTTTTTTTTTTTTTTTTTTTTTTTTTTTTTTTTTGAGTTTTGTTCTGTTCTTTCACTTGGGACATGTTTCTTTGTTTCCCTATTTTGGCTGCCTCTCTGTATTTGTTTCTATGTATTAAGTAGAGCTGCTACACTTACCAGTCTTTGTAGAGTGGCCTTATGTAGTAGGTATCCTATGGGGTGTAGTGGCATAGTTTACCTGAGTCAGTGTTCCAGGAGTATACCCTTATTTGGGTTGTGTGTGTCCTGTTATAGTTGAGCCTTGATTACAGTTGGCACATCAATGGTAAGGATTGACCTTTGTGATTGATTGATTGTGAAGACTGGCTGTGACTACACTAGAGAAGATGTCACACAGAGGCTTACCCTATGGAGTAAAATTTGCTTTGCTGCTCAGTCTTTCCTTTGAGTATATCATTTGTGGAAGTGGTTGGGTGGTTTGAAGCTGGTCACTTGGTGTATTGCTCCTATGGACTCTTGGAAAATGCAGGCCAAGGTCTGCTGCCTGTGCCATACCCAGGGCCACTTGATATTATCTTCAAAATGATCTGCAGGTGGATGCCACTTGTGCTGGACTTGAAAGTGCCTGGGAGAGGCTAAAGTGTGAAATGAGGCAAGCTGTCGCTAGTGGTGAGCTTGGGACTGCTAAGCAAAAGGTACAGAGCACCTAAAGGGCATATGATGCTTGTTTGGGATTGTGAACCTTTGAGAGATTTTAGGAAATTCCACAGCATGAGTTGCTATAGGCCATTTGTATGGAAAAGTCACTGGAAGTTATTTGGATGGGTTCAGAAGTTGGGTGCTGTATATCTAATGGAATCAGTAAGGTAGGGGCAGTATTAGCCAGGTTGAAGGAGATTCATATATGGTGCCCAGCTGCATCCACATGGGAAGAACTTAGAAAAGAAGCAATGGCTTCTGTCAGTACTTTTATCTGGGGAAAAAAGTTTCCACTCTAGCTCTTGCCCTGAAGCAAGACAATTCAATTCCTCCCTGTATGTTCCTGGCATCTTTTGAGTTGTCCTTGCACTGCTGGAGCTCAGAGTAATTGAATCCATCAACAATAAGTTTGTGTTTAGGTCCTGTAAGAAGAATGCCTGTGACTCCAGGGGCCCTCTAACTCACTCAGCCACAATCTCTGGTGGTTTTCAGAGCTGGAAGTTATGGGGGCTTCTCTTCCTGGTTGTGGAACCCTGGGCTGGGGAGCCTGATGGTGAGTTTGGACTTCCTGCTTCCAAGGGAGGATCTTTGAGCCCAGATATTCCTGCTGATTTTGAACTGCCACATATAGGTGTGGGGCCAGTCCTTTCCACTTCTTCTTCCCTAATACCAGACTCAACGTGGCTTCTTTTTTATATCCTTAATTATAGGACTTCTGTTCAGTTAGACTTCAGGTGGGTCTCCATGATGGGTTGTTCTGTAGTTTAGTTGTAATTTTGATGTGGTCATGAGAGGAGGTGAATGCTTTATTTACATACTTCACCATCTTTACTAGAAACCGAGACACCACTTTTTTCTTTTTTTAATTCCACACTATTTTTTTTAATTAAATATATTTTACGAGTTTAATTTTTCAGTTACATTTTACTTTCAATAGCATTTGTATTATTTTTAGTGTACAGCATAGTTATTAGATAATCATATACTTTACAAAATGTTCCCTCCAATATTTCTAGTACACATTATACCATACATGATTATTATAATATTAATAACTATATTTCCTATACTGAATTTTACATCCTTATCACTATTTTATAACTACCAGTTTGTACTAAATCCCTTCACTGTTTTAACCCATCCCTTAATCCCTTTCCATCTGTCAATCAACATTTTGTTCTCTGTATCTAGGAATATGTTTCTGTTTTGTTTGTGTGTTTTTTTTTCTTTAGATTCCACTTATGAGAGCAGTCATATGGTTTTTGTCTTTCTCTGTATGACTAGTTTCACTTATCATAATAAATAACTTCTATCCATCTATCCTGTTGTGAGTACTTGTGGGGGATGGGAACCTGGCTGATTTGCACTCCCAGCCTGGGTAGCCTGGTGGGGGACTGAAACTCCTCATTCCTCAGGGGACATATCCCTCTGGATTAGGGGTGTCGAACTCAATCAGAGAAGGGGCCAAAATCTAAAATCCAGCCTAAATCGCGGGCCGAATGGTTTACTGAACAGTCATAAACTGTCATTGTGATGGAAACGCAGCGGAGTGCAGTGATGACAGCGCGGTACGGGTTACATTGCAAGGCCTGGCGGGACGGATTTGGCCCGCGGGCCTTGTGTTTGACACATGTGCGAGTCTGGATCCTCAATTGCTACATGTAGGAGCAGGTTGGTTCATTTTGTGTCTCCTCCCCTTCTACCAGTCTCTATGTGTCATCTTTTATATATCTTATATGACTTAAGTTCTCCTAATTTTCAAATGGTAATTCAGGTTGATTATGCTATAGTTTAGTTATTATAGGTGGTAATGGGAGGACATGAGTGCAGCTTCCATCTTCTCTGCCATCTTGGTTGGAATTTCTGAGCTCCTTCCTTTCTTCGTTTCTTCCTTCCTTCCTTCCATCCCCATATTTAATCTTCTATATAAAAGCAAACATTAGGGCTTACAAATTTTTTTCTTTTCTTGGTTTCTTGGATTTGTAGCTTTGTTTACATTTCCACAGCAACCAATTTACACTTTTAAATCTAAATTCCTATAATACATATTTAGTTGTTATTTCTTTCTTAAATATCTTTTTCTATGCTCTTTACCAATATACTAAAATATTTAATGCAAACATTTTTACAATATTGTTCACCTTGTCAGAAGTCTATCATTACAACCACTTACTATTATCAGATGCCAAGTTGTAGATCTCTAAGGTGATCCATTTAGTTAATTTCAGTTCTTCCATCTAAGAAATATTGATAAATTCTATTCTGAAAGGGGGGATCGCTGATCCATGCAGTTTAACCTACTTGCCATTTTTTTAATGCAGCTTGTTTCTTCTCACCTGATTTTGCATATACTGCTATTCCTTTCTGTAGCAAGTACACACACACACACACACACACTACATTCTCTGAAGGTTGAACTAAGTTATTTATTAAGTTCTTAACAGTGAGGGGAGGAAATTATTTTTATTTTTAAATATATTTTCATTGATTTCAGAGAGGAAGGAAGAGAGATAGAAACATCAATTATGAGAAAGAATCATTGATTTATTGCCTCCTGCATGCCCCCTACTGGGGATCAAGCCCGCAACCTGGGCATGTGCCCTTGGCCAGAATTGAACCTGGGACCCTTCACTCCACAGTCTGATGCTCTATCCAACTAGGACTGGGAAATTATTTTTAATAGCCCCCCCAAATACACATTATATCAGAACTAACATGATTACACAAACCTGGAATAGATGGAACGTAGAATAATATTTGGTTCCTTCTACTGCAGTGCCTGGTACATCTGGTACATAAGAGCTGCACAATATATTGTGGCTATAAGAATTATTAATTTGGTCCTATTAAACTTATATGCCCTTTAAAATTATAGTAGACTTGAGGATATAAAATTTACTGAATCCATAAGTCTGCATTATCACTATTTTCTCTAGTTTGCATAGGAAATTATCTTAAACATGCTATAATCATGCATAGCTTTCAATTACTCTTGAAAAAAAATACAAAAACAAAAACTCACTTAAATATTACCTCCTTTGAAGAACATGAAAAACTTACTAAGAAGATATTTTCATACTAATAATTATGTTATAAAAATATTCAGATAAAAATAATATTACTGTGGAATTTTTGAATTATGAAAGCAAATTCATTATTCAAGTAAAATTATACCAATATTTATATTTCATTTTATGGATAAGTACTTAAAAATCATTGTTATTATATGATTCTTATTTTGAGATGCTTAAAAAATAATTAAGTGAAATACATAATTAAAATATAGAATATTTTAGTGTGTTTTATAAAAGTTATTTTAATTTTTGTCATTGAAAAATGCACTTAATATATTGTGTTTATCTATTAGCTTTCCAATCTTTGAAAATCCATATTCCATGGACATACATGAGTCACCAGTTACGTGCACAGCCTACTTTGCTGATTGCCCACCAGATTTGATACTAGTACTCTACGCTATAGGAGTCAAGCATAAAAAACAAGGATACAGTAATAAGGTAAAAGTAACAAAAATAAATTATCTTGTATTCATATTCATATCATGTGATCACATTTTTTTGTTATATTGTTTTCAGACTTTCCATAAAAGACTTGAAAATTTTTCTTGAGATTACAAGCTGGAATTAGTAAAAGACATAACCTCTGGAATTCAAATTTCCTAAATGCTACATAGCTTTATACTTATAGGAATATAAATGTATTATATTTTATAAATACTTATCTATCATATATATATATGATATATTTAAAAGAACTGATTTGGATTATAAGATATAATTTAGTTATTTTAGGTGAAGGGTTATGTTTTAAGAAATGTAAGTCTGCTCTTCCTAGTTAATCATTTTTTATCAGTCATTGATTAACAAGACATAATTATCAAAAGCCATTTGTTAAATAACTTTCTGGAATTTCATCTACAGGATTCAAATACTTACAATTGTAGTAGACCACCTATTATGTTTTCTATTATTTGTACAAGGCTTAGGGGGTGGACAACTCAAGGAGGGCACAATTTAAATTGTATTCCATGTTAAATGGCACCAGAATAGTTTGGCAGTATACAGATTATGTGGCAAATATAACAACCCTATATTTTTATGATTGGAAAACCTTATTTGACTTTTTAATCTTTGTTCAAATCAACATTTTTAAAGGTGATGAAATTATACACTTGGAATTACACATTTGGTTGAGAGAATTAAAGGTAGCTACATACTTCATCCTCCCTTACTTTATAAGAAAATATTTTATTTTAAAATATTTTCACTTAAAATGTAGAAGTTATTCAAATTTTAAAAGTGAACATAAATTTTTCCTGGATAATATGTTTAGGAGTGGCCAATCACTGGAGGAGCTTGGAACCTTGGGACACAGACATATCCAGAAATTATTATTACTGGGTAAGTGGGATGTGATTTTTAAATTTATCAATTTATTATCAAATATATTTGATTGAATTTTTACAATTTCTCATAATTATGCTCTAGGCAGATTGACTGCTCAAGTAAAATAAAAATATAAGACACAAATGCTATCCAAAGATTATAACATTGGTGGAAGATAGAATGAAACCACTGAAAACATAGACATACAACAAAAATAATTAAGTGTAGATTGTAAGGGTAGGAGAAAGTAAAAAAAAAAAAAAAAAAAAAAAAAAAAAAAATTACAAGAGACTAGTCAAGGAAGAATTCCTTTGGAAATCAGATTATTAGCTTTAGAATGGCCCTTAACAACATCTCTTGGTTCTTGACAAAGTCATTGTTCTATGTCTCATCAGGTAGTTATATAAAGTATGTTTCAAAATTTATAACACCAGAAATGATACCATTTTCTATAGCAGCCTACTAAATGCTCTAATATTCAGAATGAAAATAGAGACATAACAACAGATAAAGATGAGATTTAAAAGATAATAAGGTGTTCTGCTAATGGGATAGTAGAGTAGATGTACTTTTCCCTTTTCTTCCCACTAAATACAACTAAATACCCTGAATATTATATATTAAACAAACATAATTTGACTAGAAAAGCTGTAAAGTCAGACTGGCAAGGCTCCCAAGTTCTACAGAATGACAAGGTGTTAAGTTTCCTGGGTTTTCTTTTTGCCTTATGTATTCCAGAATTGGAGCTGAAGAAGCTGGCAACCTAGATCTGCCAATGGTCACACAAAAAATCAAACACCAACAAAAGCTAGTTCTCTATAGCCAAAGGATGAGCAAAGGGGCAGTTTATTGATACAGAAAATTCTTAGAAAATAATCTCTCTACTTCAGCTAATTGTCACCCCAACTCACTCAAGCAAAACAGACTGGGGAGCCTAGATTTTCAACCTCATTAGGCTGTAAAAAGGTGCTTCAGTTTCCTCCTGAGAAGAGTATCATTTTCTGACACTGAACTAAGGCTGAGTAGGAATCTGGGACTTTTAACTCTGCTTGGTGGTGATGAAACCCATCATCTGTGGGGTTACAGGAGTCATGTGGGGGCCAGAATTTTCACCACTGCCAAGCAATAATGAGCCCCATATCTTCTACTTTTGTGTCAGTGGAAATTCAGTGAATAAAGAGAGAACAGGACTAAAAATGTATGTAAGAAAATGATTACTGAAATCTTTCCAAATTTGGCAGAAGACATGAACATATAAATTCCAGAAACTGAATAAATCACAAGAAACCCACAAGTCACATCATAGTTAAACCTATGAACATTACACTAAGAAGAAAAAAAATGAAAACAGCAAAAGAGGAATGACTATAGGGCAAAATCCTGTAGTCTCACCCTATGAATGATGGTGAATTTCTTATCAGAAACTGTAGAAGCCAAAAGGAAAACTAAATTTCAAGTGCTGCTACAATAGAAAAAAACTGGCAACCCAAAATGTTATACCCAGCAAATTATCATTCAGGAAGGAAGGAAATATCAACAGTTTCTCAGAAGGAAACAGAGTTTGTCAGCATAAGACCTATCCTAAAAGAGTAGCAAATGGGCCGAAACCAGTTTGGCTCAGTGGTAGAGCGTCGGTCTGTGGACTGAAAGGTCCCGGGTTCGATTCTGGTCAGGGGCATGTACGTTGGTTGCGGGCACATCCCCAGTAGGGGTGTGCAGGAGGCAGCTGGTCGATGTTTCTCTCTCATCAATGTTTCTAGCTCTCTGTCTCTCTCCTTTCCTCTCTATAAATATCAATAAAATATATTTTAAAAAAAAGAGTAGCAAATGGAAGTTCTCTAAGCAGAAAGCAAATGATAAAAGAAGTTAAGCCTGGAATGTCAAGGAAAAACACAGTAAGCAAAAATAATGGGCTTTTTTTTCTCTTGACTTTTAAAAATTGTATTTCATGGTTGAATAAATATTATAGTTACATTGTCTGATGTAATTCTACATATATAGAGGGGAAAATTTTAAAACAAGTATAAATAGGAGGTGATAATGTAATGTAAAGGAAGGTGGGGGTTTTATACTCCCTTGGAAATGGTAATATGACACCAGTTGATTGTGGTAAGTTGTTTTACTTTAAGCAACCATTAAAAACAAACCAGTGCAAATATTGTAGATACATTGAAAAACACTGACACACCAAAATGGATGACTAAAATAATTCAGTTAACCCATAGGCAGGGAGAAAAAAAACATGAAGTTCAAGTTTAAATGCTCTAAATACACCAATTCAAATTCACAGATTGGCTGAGAGGATTAAAAATTATGATCCAGAGTCAAGACAGTCCCTTCAATAAATGGTGTTGGAAAAATTGGACAGATATATGCAAAAAAATGAAACTAGACCACCAATTTACACCATACACAAAAATAAACTCAAAATGGATCAAGGACTTAAACATACTATGAGAAACTATAAAAATACTATAGGAATCCATAGGCAGAAAAATCTGACATATGCCAAAGCAATTTCTTCACTGATACTACTCCTAGGGCAATGGAAACTAAAGAGAAAATAAACAAATGGTGCTACATCAAAATAAAAACCTTTTGCAGAGCAAAAGAAACCATCAATAAAACAATAAGAAAGCCCAATGCATGGGAGAACATATTTGCCAATGATATCAATGATAAGGGTTTAATCTCCAACATTTACAGGGAACTTAAGAAAAAGCAGCTTAACAAAAAGAAGATAAACAACTCAATCAAAAAAAGGGCAACTGATCTAAATAGACACTTTTTGAAAGAAGACAGAAGGAAGGCCAAGAGACATATGAAAACCTGTTCAAGTCACTAATCATCAGAGAGATGCAAATCAAAACAAAAATACGGTACCATCTCACACTTGTCAGAATGGCTATTATCAAGTCAATAAATGACAAGTGCTGGCGAGGACGCAGGGGAAAAAAAGAAACCCTCATTCACTGCTGGTGGGAATGCAGACTGGTAAAGCCACTGTGAAGAACAGTATGGAGTTTCCTCAAAAAATAAAAAATAGAACTCCCATTTAACCCAGTGATCCCACTTCTAGGGATATATCTCAAGAATCTAGAAACACAAACCAGAAAGGATATATGCACCCCTATGTTCATGGCAGCATAATTCACCATAGCTAAGATTTGGGAACAGCCTAAGTGCCCATCAGCAGATGAGCGGTTTAAAAAACTGTGGTACATCTACACAATGGAATACTACGCTGCAGTAAAAATGAAGTTCTTACCATTTGCAACAACATAGATATACTAAGTGAAATAAGCCAGGCAGAGAAATATAAATATCACATGATCTCCCTCATTTGTGGAATATATTGAACAACATAAACTAGTGAATAAAAATAGATCCAGAGACAGAGAAACATCAATCAGAATGTAAAACCTCAGGGAAGGTAGGGGACAGTAAGAGTAATGGGGAGAGATCAACTAAAGGATTTATATGCATGCATATAAGCCTAGTCAATGGACACAGACAACAGGGGGTGGGAGCATGAATGGGAGGTAGGAGGTAATGGGGGAATAAGGACACATACGTAATACCTTAAAAAATAAATTTAAAAACAAAAAACATATATGGCAATACCAGAAAAAAAATTATGATCCAACTTCATGCTATTTACAATACATTCACCTCAAATATAACAGTATGGTCAGGTTGAGAGAAAAGGAATTGAAAAAAATACTCTATAAAATAATTATGGAGAGTGACATTAGCAAGATACCAGGATAGCCCTAGACCTTGTTTCTTCATGTAGACACTGACATAACAGTATATGGTTCAAAAGTTTTTATGAAAACTTGAGAAACAAGTAAAAAGTTGTAGTGCCCAGGCAAATTCAAAGCCAAGTTCAACTGCCCTTCCCCTGCTGTCCTGGTCACCTCCAACTGCCCTCCCCTGCAAGCCTGGTCCCCTGCAAGCCTGGTCCCCCGCAACTGCCCTCCTCTGCTAGCCAATTTGGTTCATTTTCCATGCCAGTCAGCATCAAAAGCTCCACCTCCTAGGCAGCCATTGGCTCCTCACAGTTGACCCAGATTTAGTTCTGATTGGTCGGTTTCTATGCCAGTCAGTGTCAAAAGCTCCACCTCCTAAGCAGCCATTGGCTTCTTGCAATTCACACAGATTTGGTTCTGATTGGTCAGTTTCTTTGCCAGTCAGCATCAAAAGCTCCGCCTCCTAGGCAACCATTGGCTCCTTGCAATTCACCCAGATTTGGTTCTGATTCGTTTGTTTCTATGCCAGTGAGCATCTCCAGGCCTGATCATAGAGGCGGGGCTAATCAGCAGCTGCCTCAGGCTGCTGCCAGTGGCTGAACTGCTGACCTCTGGGAGAGAGAGAGAGGCTTGGCTGCTGGCAAGGGAGAGAGAAGTAGGATCTGATCACCATGTTTCTCTATCCAGGCCTCGCCAGCAGCTGCTACTACTGCTGATCAGCCCCACCTCTCTCTCTCTCTCTCTCTCAGAGGTCAGCAATTCAGCCCACTCACTTGCTTCCTGCATAGCCTGATGAACGGTTGAGTCTTTTGGTCCTTGCAGATGTGATGGACCTGGTGTTTTTATATATTAGGATAGTCAAGATATAAGAGCAACCTGGGTGTCTATCAATAGATGAATGAATAAAGATTTGGCACATATATGCAATGGGATATTACTCAGCCATAAAAAAAGAATAAAATCTTGCCATTTGCAATATGGATGGACCTGGAGAATATTATCTTAAGTGAAATAAGTCAGACAGAGAAAGACAAATACCATATGATTTCATTTATATGTGGGATTTGAAGGTTGTTCCTAGATGCTCTTTAGCAGGTGGAAGAAGTTTTCTGTTCCTAGTTTGTTGAGGGTTGTATGTTTTGGGTTTTTTTGTTTGTTTTTCATGAATGAATGGTAATTTTTGTCAAATGCTTTTTCTGCATTTATTGAGATGATCATGTGTGGGAGTTTTTAAATCTTTTAGTATGATGAATTACAATATGATTTTTTTTTAATGTTTCACTGACTTTGCATTCCTGGGATTAAATCCCACCTAGTTATGATGTATACTCCTTTCTATTTATTCCTTCATTTGGTTTTCCAATATTTTGTTGACAGTTTTTTTGCCCATGTTTGAGGAATATTAATTTGTAATTTTCTTGCAATGTTTTTACTGGTTTTGGTATCAGGATAAAACTGACCTCATAAAATGTGTTGGGAAGTATTTTATCCTATTTTCTTTTCTTGGTAAGTTCTTATAGAATTCTTATTATTTATTACCATATAATGATAAAAATATAGTTAGGTTTAAGAATTTGATTTTTATAATTTGAAACTTTAATTTCAGTATGCTATTCATTTCAAAATTATTTTAACATAATCAAAATTGCCCCAACTATCTTTTTTATTGAGTGTAAAAAATTTATATTAAAAAATATTTTTTCCCACAGATCCATTTTCATTGCTTTCTTATTACACATAAAATCTTCTCAGAGTAAAATCTAAGTAATGATTGTTCTTTCTTAAATTTAGATTTTAATGTATTGTTTTAAATGTAAACCATTGTCTTGAGCTTAGAAATGATTTAGTATACTCTAGTTTCATTGAAACAGTATTTTTAAATTGAATTTTAACAATAACTCAAGTTTTATACTTTTAGAATGACTTTTTTAATTTAATATACTTTAATTAATGCTAACTTGTTTTTCATCTAGTCATGCAGATGGATCAATAAAATTTTGGGATGCTTCTGCAAGTAAGTTTTAAGTTTTTTCCCTCTTAGCAGGAAGCACTTGGTTAATATGTACTCATTAATTATTTGAATAATATTTTAGGTACATTTTTACCATACATGTATAGTTGTGTTACAAAAACTTATTTCCTATATTATTAGGTCATTTTACTAGTAAAGTATCTCTACTTTGCTTTACTTCCATAATATAAACAGACAGGACTGAAGTCACTCATTATCACCAACCATTATATTTATAAGAGGCAAACTACATTGGAAAATGTACCAAACTTTGTCAGGAAGAACTAAAAGAATAGCCTTCACCTCCTAACTCTGTGGTTTTGGAAAAGTGTTTTTATCCCATTAGTATTCACTTTTTTCTTTTTAATTATTGTTGAAAGTATTACATATGAGTCTTCACTTTTCTTTATCTCTTGTCTACCAAATCCTGTGAAAATCAAAATAAATTATTTGATAAATGTAAAACATTTTTTTAAATTTGAGAATTTCAAAATTTAAAAGAAATGTACTCTGCTCAACTGAAGGGCATGTATATAAGGATATTTCAGACTTGATTATAACATACATACCTTTCAGAAAATTTAATAACTAAAACAAATAAATGCACATATGTAGCTACAGGGCAAACAACATAAGAACCTGAAAGGTAGTACAACCTCAATTTGTTATAAAAAATGGGAGATTTATTTGAACCAGGTTGATCAAGGAAAGATATTTTGATGGAGTAATTTTTAACATGAGTTTTGGAAGATTGTTAAGATTTTGATAGGAATAGGAGGAGTGTCTGAGGATGAGAAACCAGATGTAGTAACTCTTAGAAATAAGGAATACAAGAGAGTTCTGTATGGCTCCTGGACTGCAAGAGGGCACAGGCCAGGCTGAGGGGCTCACTGAGTGAACGAATTTTGTGCCCTGGGCCTCTATTTAATTATAAAAACAAATCTCCAATTTAATGGATGTCATTGATGAAATATCACTTAGTTTGCAAATTTTGTGTAATACTGTCCAGTACAGGAAGTCAGGTTATACTGCATTTGAATAATTGTTTATGTTATTGTGTGTATTATTTTTTTAACTGCTGAATTGTAAAATTGCCACAATTTATCAGCTGAAAACACTACCTATTTGTTATCTCACAGTCTGTGTGTCAGGAATATAGGTATGGTTTAGCTGGGTTCTTTGCTCAGGGTCTCCTGAGACTGCAAACAAGGTATTAGCTAGGGTTGCAATTTCATCTGAGGTTCAGGATCTTCCAAACTCATGTGGATGGTGCCAGAATTTATTTCTTGCAGCTTTACAACTCATGATTAATTGTTTCTTCAAGGCCAGCAAAGGAGTATCTTTCTGACCTCAGGGAGTCTCTCTTAAAGGACGCACCTGAGTATGTCAGCCCCATCAAGGACAATCTCTATTGATTAAGTCAGTTAACTAATTAGGGGCCTTATTTATGTCTGCAATATCCGTTTACTATTGCCATGTTACATAAAATAATCATGAGTGATAATCCCTCTGACCTAAAGGCAAGGATATAGCACCTAATATTAACGCCTTTCTTATTCTGAAAACTATTTTAGGTTTACATAATTTCAGGCTTACCAAAAAATTGCAAAAAGAAAAAATAGTATGAAGTGTTGTACAAGCCTTCATCCCGATTCCAAAATGTCAATGATTACTACGTTTTCATGGTTGTGCTCTCCCCCGACCCTGACTCCTTATTCTCTCTCACCCCTTTCTATATTTACACACACATATGTATGTACTAGTAAATATGTACATATTTATAACTTATAACTTTTTGTAACCATTTAAGAGTAAGGTGAAGATAAAATGCTCCTCTGACACTAAATGCCCTTAAGTACTTCAGTGTGTATTTCCTACAATTACAGTCATTCTTTTACATAATTATGGTTATTAAAATCAGGAAATTAACATTTATACAGTACTGTTGTCTAACCTCCAGATCTTACTTAGTTTTTGCCAATTGTCCCAATAATATCTTTTATAATAAATGAAAATATAGGATCAATGATGTTATACCTCATTTAGTTATACCTTTTGAGCTTTCTTGAATCTTGTATGGTTCCCAAGTCTTTATTTTGTGTCAAAAGACATTTGTGAGGAGTTCAGGACAGTTATTTTGTAAAATCTTCAGTTAGGGTTCAACTGATTAGGTTCAGATTATACACACCTTTGGCAGAACTCCTAGATTTTTAGAGACTTTCTCAGAGAACCTTTGTAGAATTAGAGCTTTCTTATTGAGGAGTAAGTTATTATCATGGTCTAAAACTGAAAAGAAAAAATATTTCCCAAAATAAATATTTTTAAAAATTTACAAACCCCAAGTTTCTTAAAATTATAACTCACCCTTTCCTATCACTGAGCCATTCAGAAAAGATTCTTTCTAAGATATTATAAATTATTGGATTTCCAGTATTGCTGGTTGGTATATTATAATGTTTCTCTTCTGAAGGAGTATCTAAAGAGTTACTAAGAGGCATAAAACCACTAAAAATAGCACCAGCCTCTCATCAAAGGGGAAAATTGTAAAGAAATGAGGGGGGATCTTACTTAGGAGAATTAGATTTGGTATTTCCATTGTAAATTTTCTGAACTCTGACATTTTTGTCAAATAAATGGGGATACAAATACTTAACGGGACGTTTTTCTGAGGATAACATGAGCCAATGCATACAAAGGACTACATATTCGTTGGTATAATATATACTGTATGTTCAATACATGCTTGCTTTTTCCCTGTACTCTCCCTTCAGCTAAACTGTACTTATAAGAGAACATGACATTGAATTCTTACTAGTTAAAACTCAATTTATTTTGTCTATTTGAGTTTTATTTTTGTTATTTAACAAGTATATTGAAAAAACTTCAACAATATTTAAGAATTAAGTTTAAATTAGAGGGTAATTATGCTTCAATATCTTATAGTGACTCTACAGATGCTATACAAGCTAAAGACTTCAAAAGTGTTTGAAAAACAGAAAATAGGAGATGGAAAACAAACATGTGAAATTGTAGAGGAAGATCCATATGCCATTCAGATGATTTACTGGTGTCCAGAGAGCAGAATATTCTGTGTCTCAGGAGTCTCTGCATATGTAATAATTTATAAATTCAGTAGACATGAAATTACAACAGAAATAGTGGTAAGTCATTGAAAATTTAACTTTCCCACTTAATTAAAAGAAATTATCATAGATTTTGGTTAATAATTGGTATGGTTTTAAGCCACTAAGACTGCAGTATGTGGCCAATAATCCAATTCATAGGATTTTTAATATAGTATATTTTAAAAGTTTTTGGATAGTACATTTTAAAAGTTTGGCTTGAAATGACAAAAACAATTCTTTATAAAATCTTGGTATTATTAAGTAGGATGAATTATGCCTATAGGTTTTATGTAGATTTGTTACTGGTTTTATGTATGTCAAATTCATTCTATACCTTTATTTTTTTTAAGTTTACTTGTCCTTTTTGTTACTTAATTGATTATGTCTCATATATGATTATATCTCAACTACAATAAGATTACTTATAATGATTTTCTATATAGCAGCATTTTTATACAGCGGAAATAATTATGGGGTTGACTTGCCTAATCTTAATTTTTAAAATAATTATTTAAAATAATGGCGTTTTCATGGAATAAATTAAACCTAAATTAAGGCACCTATGGATAATGGTCCTTCACTACCCTTACCCTTTTATCAGAAAATAAAGATTTACTAAAGGCCTATTAAAGATTATCTACTAAAGGCATATAGTAGATAATCTTTAATTATCTACTCTTTTTACCTTAACAACTAAAGTATTACCCTTTTAAAATATATTAGTTATAATCCCAAGGTTTGGAATCTTATAAGCCTCGGTTTTAATTCTGGCTTTACCAGTGAACCTTTGTGACTGAGCAAGTCACAAGACTCAGTCATAGTTCTGGGTAAGACTTAAATTCATCACCCATATAATTTCCTGTGTAAATAAGATGGATGGTAACAATAAACAAGAAATAGAAATGCCAGTTTTAGACGGTTTTTAGGATAATTATATGAAGTCATTAACATAGTGTCTAAGTGTAATAAGCACCCAATAATTTTAACTATTGTTATTATCACTAGAGGTTTTTTATAGTTAATTAATTTAAGATAATTACAATAGCCGAAACCGGTTTGGCTCAGTGGATAGAGCATCCGTCTGCGGACTGAAGGGTCCCAGGTTCGATTCCGGTCAAGGGCATGTACCTTGGTTGCGGGCACATCCCCAGTGGGGGGTGTGCAAGAGGCAGCTGATTGATGATTCTCTCCCATCGATGTTTCTAACTATCCCTCTCTCTTCCTCTCTGTAAAAAATCAATAAAATATATATACTTTTAAAAAAAAGATAATTATGATAATCATTTTGCTATATTCACCATGTCATAATGGTATTTGTGTAAACAGTTATTTTCATTCTCAAAAATGCTGAATTTTACATGGTAAAGAAAATGTTTGTTATAAAATAAATTTTAATAAAGCATTAAATGCAATAATAAAGTACTTAATTTTAAAACATTTTTAATTTTAAATAAGGTTTTTGGATCACATTTTTATTTTAATATAAATTATCATGATTTTCATTAAGCAACTTGACCATGCTAATGAAATTAAATAAGGAAGAGCAAAGCTAATGATACAAACAACTAGAAAAATGGAATTTATTTTGGAAAATTTTTATTGAGTTAAAATAAAATTGAAGGAAGATTTTTAAAATAAAAAAAAGCCTTGTACAAACCTTACACAAATAACAATTTGTAAACACACACATACACTCATCCATTTTAATCTTTTCCTCTGAGGTAAACATGAATTTTTACATTTATTTGATCATATAAAGAATTGTAATTTAAACTTTATCTAAAGAAATATTTATTATATAAAAATGTATCTACACTCATGCATTTTTTTTTACAATCTGAAGAATTAAAAAGTATTTTAAATTTTTTGTGGATGCCATTTATTTCATATAATTCACTATTAATTTAGTTTGGAATATGTCAGCTTTACTATAAATTAAAATTAAACTTATTAAACAGAAAAAAATAATGCTTACCAAAAATTATAAGCTGTTTTAATGTGATTATTTATTATCATGACTTAAATTAATTTAAACTTGGTTTTTTAGTCATTAGAGGTACGGCTTCAGTATGATGTTGAAGATATTATTACCCCGGAAACAGAAACAAGTCCTCCATTTCCAGATCTTTCATCTCAGCTTCCTTCTTCAAGGAGTCCTTCCGGGAGCACTAACACTGTGTCCAGTGAAGGAGTAACAAAGGACAGTATCCCATGTCTCAAGTAAGAGTTACCACCAAATTTTAAAGCAATTTTACATATGAATCATATAATTCTTTAAAACCGTGCCAAATAAAATCATTCTTCTCTCCTATTAAGTTGTTGTCAAGTGACCTACAGTCCCCACAGGATACTCTGGTCTTGTCTTTGAATATCCCTGAAGAGGACATAGTATTTTCATCCTTCACTTACTAGTTCACATTTTTCCTTCCCAGAAGGACCCTAAAGAAAGCATGGCTTTGATAGAATAGGAAAATTTTGTCAGGGCACAAACATGGTCCTGAAAAGTATGTCACAGGAAGGGAAAGAAACCAGGTTTATTACCTACTATAAGAATATTGTGTTAGAAAAAAAGATTTTAGCCGAAACCAGTTTGGCTCAATGGATAGAGCATCGGCTTGGGGACTGAAGGGTCCCGGGTTCGATTCCAGTCAAGGGCATGTACCTTGGTTGTGGGCACATCCCCAGGAGGGAGTGTGCAAGAGGCAGCTGATCGATGACTCTCTCCCATCGATGTTTCTAACTCTCTATCTGTATCCCTTCCTCTCTGTACAAAATCAATAAAATATATTTTAAAAAAAGAAGAAGAAAAAAAGATTTTACCTCTTGTGATTGGTAGAATACTGTATGTCTTTCTCTTTTTTAACTGATGCTATTTGGTAGTAAACTATGTTTTCTCAGTATATCTAAACAAAGTTTAGTGTCATAATCAAGGAAGACTTAATCAAGCTCATAGAAATATTTATCTTAATTGCTTTTATGCTTTTTAGAACTCAAATATAAAAGAATGCAGTTTCCTTAAATTACTACTCACTGCTTCTTCCTTAAACCAAATGTTTTTTGTATTAGCTAGTTGGAGAATTGAGCCTAAGCAAAGTTTGTTTAAGCATTATATGAAGATACCCGAATCTGCTACTAAAGGAACTTTAGAGAACTAGCTTCCTCATCTATATACATAAAACATAAGTAACTCTCTGACTGTCCAACTGGTAGCTGCGATGCGCAATGACCACCAGAGGGCAGATGCTCCAACCAGTAGCTATGATAGGCACTAACCATGAGGGGGCAGATGCTCAACCCAGGAGCTGCTGAGTTGTGGTGATTTGGCAGTTGCGATTCTCTGGTGATACACCCAGAACCAGAGAGGAGGGAGCCCCATTCTGGGGATCATCACCCAAGAACCATCCGTTCGAAATTCGAGACCCCTTGGGGGATGTCAAAGAGCTGGTTTTGGCCCAATCCCTGCAGGCCAGGCTGAGGGACCCCACCTACTGGAGGGACCCTGCTCACTTTGCAGATGCCACCCCAGGTGCAGCCAGCCAGCGAGGGACGGCGGGAGGTTGAATTCAGGGTGCGTCTGTCCTGTCTTGCCCAATCTCGCCCCACAGCTACCTTCTAATTAATTACCTTTCAATGTGCATGAACCCATGCATTGGGGCACCAGTTTATTATAAAAATACTTATGGAAACTTTAAAGATAAGATTTCAGAAGCAAAATCAGTTTACCACACAATTAGAAGTTGCTGTCTTTTGTAATTATTGTTTTTTCCACAAAAATTTTTTCTTGTGAAGCACAAAAAGGAAATGTAAACAGGAACTACTGGAGGAAAAATCTACACAGAGGAAACATCATAAGATTTTAGCAAATAGAAAACATTCATAATGTTATTATATATTCAGTTTTCCCTTCATAGCACTTTGGTTCATTTTATTGATTTTTTTTCATTTTCTATTAAAATGAAATCCGAAAAGAGAAGAAAAAACTCAACAAAGCTCAAGAAAGCAATGTAGACTGATTTGTTTATTAACTACTAAGAACCAACATGAAGTATGGGTCCTCCAATTATCTAAATATTTTTATATAAAATTTATATTAAGATAGGGATAAGAGAAAAAACAGTGAAGAAAACAAAAATTTGGTAGTAGAGATGATGTAAGCATTAACAGTATTTAAGCATAATAAAATGATTTAATGTTGACTTGAAGTAATACAGTTTTGAGGAAAATCAAGAGAACCAAAGTGAAAAAATCAATAAATAATGTACATAAGGTCCTAGAAACCAAGCAGCAGAACTGATCTAAGAATACTGTTCCATGAATTACATTATATTACATGTGGTTTTTTAGTTGCATATAATCCTATATAATAAAAGGCTGATAAGCACATTGTCCCCTTGGGAGTTCAACCAACCAGGAGTTCGACCATTCACTATGATGTGTGCTGACCACCAGGGGGTGGCAGGTAATGAAGGAAGGCTCCAGTCAGCAGCCGGCAGCAGAGGAAAGAAGGCCCTATGGGCCCTGGTCACAGGCCAGGCCTAGGAACCCTACCCATGCAAGAATTTAGTGCAGCAGGCCTCTAGTCTATGATAAATTATATGTCAGCATCCATCCCTCAGTCACTTTCCCTTTGGTGGATTAGATTACCATATACATTAGCTGACAAATAAGCATTTCAACAAACAACACTTCATTTTTAGCAACATTACAATTCTTACCAATATACACATATTTGTGCAATTAATGATGTTTAAAATTTTTTGCCTTTGTGCTTCCTAATGTGTAAAATGAGTAGCCAGCCTAGGCCTCTCACTAAGAGGATGAGATTTGAATGAAAAGTAAATGAAAGAGTTGGCTGAAGAAGACAAGATGGAAGAGTGTCCCAGGCAAAAGGCACAGCTTGAAGTGCCTGGCATATTAAGGCCAGTGTAACTAGAACTCGGGGAACTATGTTAGTGGAGAGGGCAGTAGGAGATAATGTCAGATAGTCAACAGAGAGCCACTGTAATGGGCTTTTATTCCTATAAAATGGGAGTCATAAGGTTTTGAAGAGAGAAGTGACATGATCAGATGTAACTTTTAAATTAATCACTTTGATGGCCGTGTTGAAAATCAATTTTGAGATGGAAGAAAAGAGTACAAGTCAGAAGACCAGTAAGAAGGATGTTTGTACCTAACTAGACTTAATGTTGAGGGCTTACAGATTTAGCCATAAAAAAAATACAGAATACCCATTTAAATCTGAATTTCAGATCAACAATGAACATTTTTTAGCTTCAGTATATCTCAAATACTGCATGGGACATACATACAGAGAAAAAAACAACACCTATTTATTGTTTATTTGAAATTCAGGCTTTAATAGCTATCCAATATTTTTATTTGTCAATTATAACTAGGATAGAAGCAGTAGAGAAGTAAAAAGGAGATCTTATTCCAAATACATTTTTAAAGTAACACCATCAGCATTTAAAAATTATTGGGATTGAGGTATGAGAGAAGGATATTTGTCAAGAGTGATTTTAAAGGTTTTTTTGTTTGTTTCTTTAACTGATTAACTACAAGGATAGGAGTTGCTCTCAACTGGAATAGAGTACAGGTGGAGCCAGGTTAGAAGAAAAGAGCAGGAATTTAGGTTTTGGATATGCTGAAATCTTATGTTCAGTGGTAGATTATTGGTTATTCTTTTTTATTTTTATGCTTTATAACTTAAAATGTGTAACTAATATTTCATAAGAAAAATCCTATATAATAAAAGGCTAATCTGCAAATTGACCAAACGGTGGAACTACCAGTCACTATGTCATGCACTGACCACCAGGGAATAGACGCTCAACGCAGGAGCAGCCCTCTGGGGGAGCGCCTCTGAGCCAGAAGCCAGGCTCCGGCAAGTGCAGCAGCGGTGGTGGGAACCTCGCCCATCTCTGTGGCAGCAGACATCCACTGAGGGCTCCCTGGCTGCGAGAGGGTGCAGGCTGGGCTGCGGGACCCCGCTCGAGTGCATGAATTTTATGCACAGGGCCTCTAGTAAATAATAAAATAATTTAAAATACTATTCTCAGAAGAAAAAAAGAAAGTGATAAAGACCAGTTGAAGTTGCAGATTTGACTGAACAGCTTAGCTACTTAACACATTAAGTGTCCAGTCAGTCACTGGTGACTGACACTATACTTTCCATTAGTGGAAGATAAAACAGGCTGGGCGCTTAACATGTTAAAGAAAAATCTAAGCACTCACAGGTGGCTTATATTTTGAGAAAGCTAGAAGACATTGTCTAGCTGCATACTACCCTTAATGTCTGGTGTTGTATATTTCTATAGGAATATTCTATGTAAATTATGAAGATAATCATGAACATACTTATTTAAACTGTGTTGATAGAACTACATTTCTCTCTCTCTCTCTCTCTCTCTCTCTCTCTCTCTCTCTCTCTCTCTCTCTCTCTCTCTTTTTTTCTAGTGTTAAGACACGACCAGTGCGGATGCCACCAGGTTATCAAGCAGAACTTGTTATTCAGTTGGTGTGGGCGGATGGTGAACCCCCTCAACAGATTACTAGTCTTGCTGTAAGTTCAGCATATGGAATGTGAGTAGCTAAACATTCTTTCTAATTTGTACTATTTATCTAATATGTTTGATATATTTAGATATTTCCTTTAAAATACTAAAGTGAAGTTCTAAATATGGAAAGAAAGCCCTTACTTGGATTTTTATTAGATAAAACATGGTATAAGAAAAATAATAATCCTATATAATAAAAGGCTGATATGCAAATTGACAGAACAGTGGGATGACCAGCCGCTGTGATACACACTGACCACCAGGGGCAGCTCCTGCATTGAGTTTATGCCCTCTTGTAATCAGTGGGAGCACCACTCAGCCAGAAGCCAGGCTCACAACTGGTGAGCACAGCAGTGGTGGCAGGAGCCTCTTCCACTTCTGTGGCAGCACTAACGATATCTGACTGATAGTTTAGGCCCACTTCCATAGTCAGACATCCCCCAAGGGCTCCAGAACTGCAGGAGGGCACAGGCCTGGCTGAGAGACCGCCCCCCACTCTGCCCTGAGTGCATGAATATCATGCACCAGGCCTCCAATCTGTATATATATAAATGTCCAGCTACTGGAACAATACTTTTTCAAAATTTCCAAAATCTGTCTTACTAGGAGATGTAAAATACTCTGTGTAAAACAGCAAAACATCTAGTATCCTGAAAGTCTTCATTGTGAGGAAGACAGTGAGATGAAGTAGAAAGAACTAGATTCAGAGTAAGCAGATGATCTGCTAACCAGATTCAATCTAAGCAATAAAACAACATGTAACTTATATAAAATGAGCAAAATAGCACCCATACATCTAGTGTATATTTAATGTAAGAAGCAACAAACACATATTTATAATTGTTCAGCTGGAAGGCATATTGTAAATTGAGAAAAAGAAAAGTTATTGTATGCTAATGGTTGAGGTGATCAAAATGACTGCTTAGGAGAACAGTTTTAATTTCAAAGGAATTTATCAAATGGTCTTTGTCTATTAATAAATGGGACAAAATGAGGAGCAAAAGAAATGAGAAAATTAGATCAACCAATGAACTTGTATGCATAACCCATGGATATAGGGCCTCGGGGGAGGGCCGGAAGAAGTTAATGGGAAAACAGAGGACCTATGTAATAACTTTATTTATATATATATAAATCCTTGGTTTAAAAAGAGAACTAATTTGGAATCTAATATTTTATTTCATAAAGGCACCTAATTACAAACCTAAGTTTTTGAAAGTGTGACCCTTTTTGACATATTTCCCCATTGTTTACCAAAATGATGTCACATGATTCTTCTGTAAAAATGTAAGATAAAGTAGTTAAAGAGCCAATTGGGTAATTACTATTTACATGACAAAATGTGGGTACAGTTCATTCCTATGATTTGTCATGGTCATTTATAAATTTACTTATAATAATATTGATCAACTCTATTTTTGTGAGGAAAATTATACAAGTTCAACCCATTTTTTGTAAAGGCATAATATCCTTCTGGACTGCTCAACATCTCCAACATGACAGCTTTACTTTCCAGTAATCTTATTTTTAATTCAAATGTAAAAAAAATAATACTGGTGTGATTCATTCTAGTTGCATTTTTCTTTTTCTCTCAGAGTTGCATTTGGGAACTGCAATGGGTTGGCTGTAGTGGATTTTATACAGAAGACAGTACTATTAAGCATGGGGACCATTGACCTATATAGATCAAGTGACTTATACCAACGACAACCACGGTCTCCTCGAAAAAACAAGCAGTTCATTGCAGGTAGGAGATAAAAAACAAGATAGTTACAAACTTGATTAAGTTCATATATTTTTCTTGCCTTTAGATTTCTTATCTTTCTTTTGTGATGATGTTAAAATGCATGACAACATAAAGTGAACATAACTTACAATACCATGTAAGTAAAATTAGACAGAAACATAGAATCTTTGAAAGGGTAAATGAGATATTTAAAGTTAGGAATCATTTCAAGTTTCTTAGGTTGAAGTCTTCTAGAAAATAAGCTATTAAAAACAGAAATGCTATGAAAATCAGGCTCTCTAGTTGAAAAAACTGGTTTCAATTTTGTGTTAAAGAGAATAATCTTGCCTCTTTAAAAATATAATTATTAGTTAAAAGTAGTTATTTACTTCTTTTTAAAAATAAACTCCATATTTTAGCTGTTATTTTTCTTATTGGGTGATGACTTTCTACGAGGTATTTAACAAATGAAATAAACATTATTAACATTTAAAATTCTACGAAAGATGAGATTCTTAATAGGATCAAAAAGTATAAAAGAAAACTATGCATGTTCAATTAGGATTTAAGCAAAATACTTCCTATATAATGCCAAATCATCCAAATTTCAGTATATGTCCAAATAGTTGGCTTTGTAAACATTGTCAAACTTTTGTATATTTTCTGTCCACTGACATCATTCAGTTAAAAAATTAATTGGGCTAAAAGGCTCACAGATGAAAATATGTTTATAGTATTATATCAGTAGACAGAAAATATAGTTTCTTTACATTTTGGATAGTTCTCTTAAAAATGTTTTAATCAGTTGAAGACTATGGACGGCTTTACTAAATATACTCCTACAAGAATATTTTAAAATAAAAACAGTGCATGATGGTAGGTATTATGTTCTAAATTTAACATCTGAATGTGATACTGAAGACTGAAGTTTCCTTTTAGACTAATAAAAAAAGTACTTGATATACTGAATCTCTGCTTATTGTAAACCTTAATCCTCTCAAAATGCAAGTTTGACTCTTTTCAGGAACACAGAAATTCTCTTTTAGAACCTGGTTTTTGTTAGAAATCTCAACTTTTAACAATATTTTAGGAATGCTAAAAATTTCAAATTTAATAGGTTCTGTCTCAACCACTACTGGCTTTTGAAAGGAAGACCGAATAAGAGAAATTGTGTGTGCATGTATCATAAAATTCCCTCATGATTGGGAAAAAGAGGGTTGACTTTTGAAAGTTCATGAACTTAAAGGCAGAAAGAAGTTAGAAGGTAGTAGGCACTGTTTGCATATGGAAAGCACCAATTTAATCAGAAAAGCTTTGGATTCTCTGATAGCATATAAGTTATTGCTAGATATACAGAGTGGGAAGACAGATAATACAACTGTTGCTTAATTTAATCTTGTTGAGCTTTAATATTTATGATTAGAGCTTACAATTTTGATGACTTTAAAATTAGGAAAAACTGTAATGAAGTAATAAATTTCATATTTAGTGTATAAAATGAGTACTTCATTATAAAAATAAAATATTAAAGACTATAATCCCTAAGCTTCCTTTTTAATACAGAAAATTAAAAACAACCATTGTGATATTTATGAGGTAATATATTATTTGTAAACCAATAAGTTTACTACATAAAGAGCATAAGATAAATATCTTATAAAAATAGATGGCATATTGGATTAAATAAAATTTCTACAGAATTCTCATCATTCATCTATCACATTTTACTTTCTAATTGACTTATTTTTTTAATATCTTCTTTCTAATTTGATTACCTAATCTTGCTGCAATTTCTTCATCTTGGCTGTTATAGATTCTGGTATGATATCACTTCCTTTCACTTTAGACTATTTCTCTCTCTTTCCCCTGCCTGCTGCTGATGCTGGTGTTCTGGCATGTTCCAAAGACAACTTTTGCATGCGTGGCCTGTCTAACTTTTATCCTGATTTAACGAAACGGATCCGTACTTCTTATCAGAGTAAGTTACATTGCAGTTAGGCAAATAGCATTTTTAAGTTGTAATGCTTGCATTAAATTCATACATCTGTGCTCAGTAATGTGTTTTTTTAAAAAACACATTCAGCATGCATGCAAATTTTTGTTTTGTTATGGAAGTGCAGCCTGATTATTTTAATAAAAATTATTTAAAATTTTCAAATAGTTATTGTCATGATCCAATTACTCATATCCATTGTTTTAGTGTTTATTTCAAACCATGCAGACCACATCCTATTTGTCCAAGAGTCACTTGTTTTTTGTTTTGAGCTATGGTGTCCTTATCAATAAAAACCCTGATATTCCACTATCATATATAATAAAGTCTAATATGCAAATTAAATGAACAGTAGAATGACTAGTCACTATGATGCACAATGACCACCAGGGGGCAGATGCTCAATGGAGGAGCAGCCCCCAGCCCACAGGCCCTAGGCCAGCCAAAGCAGATGCCCCCAATTGCCCCACTGGTCGCCCTGAAGAGGGAGGTAACTGGCAGCAGTAGTGGGGCAGTTGGGGTGCAGAGCCAAGGGAAGTGACCAGCAGTGATGGTGGTGGAGGGGGGTGGGGGAGTGTGCAGGCCAGTGAGTGGGTGGCACCAGGCCAGCCAAGGTGGTGCCAGTGGGGGCCCTGACTGCCCTGCCAGTTGCCCCACGGATCATCCCTAATCACTGGCCAGGCCTAGGAGCTCTACCCATGCATCAATTTCATGCACTGGGCCTCTAATATATATAGAAAACCCTAAAGAATCCACCAAAAATTGAATGCAGTAAAGGAATTCAGTCAAGTAGGAGGATATGAAATTAATATTCATAAATCCATTGTATGAATATACACTAATATATAATCTAAAGGAAATTAAAAAATCTCTTTTATAATTACACAAAAAAGAATAAAATATCTAGGAATAAATTTAACAAAGGAGGTAAAAGACCTCTATTCAGAAAACTGTAAGACATTGAAAAAAGAAATTGAGAATCTTGAGCTCTAGCTGAAGTGAAATATATGCACTCCAGTCCTTTAGTATCAGCAGCTGCCATCAATGCCATTTGATTCCTCTGGGCACATCTGCACCACTCACCTGCCACACACTCCTCCATCATAAGCTGAGGTCATGGTGAAGCTCACAAAGGCTGGTAAAAATCAAGGTGACCCCAAGAAAATGGCTCCTCCTTCAAAGAAGGTAGAAGATAGTGAGATGAGGAAATGTTAGATGAAGAAGATGGAGGAAGTGAAGAAGCGGTAATCATTCCTCAGAAAAAAAGGCAAGAAGGCTACCACAACTCCAAGAAAGAAGGTGGGTTCCCAAACAAAAAAGATTGCAGTTGCCACACTAGGCAAGAAAGCAGTTGTCACCCCTGGCAAAAAGGCACCAGGCAAAGCATTTGTAGCAGCTCTTGGTAAGAAGGGAGCAGCCACCCCAGTCAAGGGATCAAAGAATGGCAAGGATGCTAAGAAGGAAGATAGTGATGAGGAAGATGTTGAGGACAGTGAAGAGGAGGAAAAGGAGGAGGAAAACAAATTTGAGCCAGCAGTGATGAAAGCTTCTGCTGCTGCTCCTGCCTCAGATGACAAAGATGAGGATGAGGATGTTTTGTTAGACTTCAACAGTGGGGAAGACGGTGAAGAAGAAGAAGATGACTCTGAAGAAGAATCTATGGAGATTGCACCAAAGCAAGAAAGCTCCTGTAAAAGCTGTTCCTGTGAAGGATAAGAGAACAGCTGAGGATGAAGATGAAGAGGATGATGATGAAGAGGAGGAGGATGAGGAAGAGGATAATAAAGAGAAGGATAAATAGGAGGAGAATAAGCCTGTCAAGCACCTGGAAAATGAAAAAAAAGGAAATGGCCAAACAGAAACCTGCTCCTGAGGCCAAGAAACAGAAAGTGGAAGCCACAGAACCAACTGCGGCTTTCAGTCTCTTGGTTGGAAACCTGCACTTCAGCAAGACTGCTCCTGAATTAAAAACAGGTATCAGTGATGTTTTTGCTAAAAACGATCTTGCAGTTATGAATGTCAGAATTGGTGTGTTTAGGAATTTTGCTATGTGGATTTTGAATCTGCTGAGGGCGTGGAAAAAGCCTTAGAACTCACTGGTTTAAAAGTCTTTGGCGATGAAATTAAACTAGAAAAAACAAAGGAAAAGACAGTAAAAAAGATCGAGATGGAAGAACACTTGGCAAAAAAAAAAAAAATCTGCCTTATAAAATTATTCAGGACAAATTAAAAGAAGTGTTTGAAGAAGCTATGGAGCTCAGATTAGTCAGCAAGGATGTAAAAAGTAAAGGGATTGCTTATATTGAATTTAAGCCAGAAGCTGATGCAGAGAAAATCTTAGAAGAAAAGCAAGGAACATAAATAGATGGGCGATCCATTTCTCTGTACTGTACCGGATCAAGACCATAGAGGTGGAAAGAACAGCACTTGGAATGGTGAATCAAAAACTCTGATTTTAAGCAACCTTTCTTACAGTGCAACAGAAGAAACCCTTCAGGAAGTATTCGAGAAGGCAGCTTTTATTAAAGTATCTTAGAACTAAAATGGCAAATCTAAAGGATATGCACTTATATTACTTGCTTCATTTGAAGATGCTAAAGAAGCTCTAAATTCCTGTAATAAAAGAGAAATCGAGGGCAGAGCAATCAGGCTGGAATTACAAGGACCCAGAGGATAGCCTAATGCAAGAAGCCAGCTGTCCAAAACTCTGTCAAAGGTCTGTCTGAGGAGACAACGGAAGAGACATTGAAGGAGTCATGTGATGCTCTATCAGGGCTAGGATAGTCACTGACTGGGAGATTGGCTCATCTAAAGGATTTGTTTTGTAGACTTCAACAGTGGGGAAGATGCCAAATCCACCAAGGAGCCCCTGGAAGATGGTGAAATTGCTGGAAACAAGGTTACTTTGGATTGGGCCAAGCCTAAGGGTGAAGATAGCTTCGGGGATCGTGGTGGAGGCAGAAGTTGCTTTAGAGGCAGAGGCGGTAGCAGAGGCCGAGATGGATTTGGTGGCAGAGGCTGAGGAGGTTTTGGAGGTCAAGGAAGCATCCAAGGAGGCAGAAGAGAAGGAAACTATAAGCCACAGGAAAGAAGACGAAGTTTGAATAGTTTCTTCTATTCCTGTCTTTCCATTTTCCATTTGAAAAAGAAAGGACTCTGGTGTTTTTACTCTGTTACCTGATCAATGACAGAGCCTTCAAAGGACATTCCAAGACAATATACAGTCCTGTGGTCTACTTGGAAATTCATGTAGATAACATTTCAAAGGAGATACACTGTTGGTTTTGACTGGATATTCATATAAACTTTTTAAAGAGATAAATAATAGAGCTAACATTTACCTATAAGTTTTGAATTTATATTGTTTCTTTCCGTATACAAAACCATTTTTTCCTACAAACAGTGTGTGTGTGTGTGTGTGTGTGTGTGTGTGTGTGTGTGTGTGTGTGTGTTGGGGTATAGAGGGAAGCAGAATGTTTTATCATAATTTTGCTTCAGCAGCTATGGGACAAATTTAAAGTCCTAAACTCTGGTGCAAAAAAATAAATTGAAAAGGACACAAATAAATTGAATGATATACCTGGTTCATGGATTAGAAATATTAATGTTGTTAAAATGACCATAATACCAAAAGCAACCAACAGATTCAGTAAAATCTCTATAAAAATTCCAATGGCATTCTTCTCAGAACTGGAAGAAGTAATCTAAACTTCATATGGAATCACACACACAAACAAATAGCCAAAGCAATGTTAAGAAACAATAACAGAGATGGAGATATCACACTTTGTGATTTCAAACTATACTACAAAGCTATAATAATAATAAAAAGCATGGTAATGGAAAAAAAATAGACACATAAATCAGTGGAACTGAAGAGAGAGACCAAAAGAAAACTTCCACCTGTAGGGCCAATGAATCTATTACAGAAGAGACAAAAATATACAGTGGAGAAATAGTGTCCTCAATAAGTGGTGCTGGGGGGGAGTGGAAAGATACATCCAAAAGAATGAAACTGGACCACTCTTACATTATATATAAAAATAAACTCAAAATAGATTAAAGACTTAAATGTAAGACTTGAAACCATAAAATTCCTAGAGGACAATGCAGATAGAAAACCACTTGACTTTGTCTTATTAATTCCTTTTTTAATATATCCTCCTGAGCAAGAGAAACAAAAGCAAAAACAAAATGGAACTTCATCAAAATAAAAAGCTTTAGTAAAGGAAGGAACCATATATCCAATAAAGGATGGAAATCCAAAAGTATAAGGAACTCATTCATATGGTTCAATAACAGAAGCAATAGCAATAACAAAACCAATCTGATCAATAAATGGGCAGAGGACATGAAGAGACCTTTCTTTAAAGAAAACCTACAGATAGCTGAAGGACATGAAAAAATATCATTCATCATCAAGTAAATGCAAATCAAAATCAGAATGAGAGATTACGTCAAACCTATTAGAATGGCTTTTAGAAAAAAGTCAACAAATAAGTATTAACGAGGGTGTGTGTGGGGGAAACCCTTGTACATATTGGTGGAACTGCAAATGAATATAGCCACTATGTAAAACATTATGGAGACTTTTCAAAATGTAAAAATAGACCCACTATACAACCCAGCAATTCCACTCTGGACCTTTATCTGAAGGAAATAAAAACAATACCTTTAAAATATATATGCATTCCTCTGTTCATTGCAGCATACTTATAATCTTATATAATAAAAGCCTAATATGCTAAGTGTCCAGTCATCTGGCCACTTAATATACTAATTACATTAGCATATTTTGCTAATAATATGCTAAGGCTGCTCAACTGCTCACTATGACATGTGTTGACCACCAGGGGACCGATGCTCTGACTGGTAGGTTAGTTTGCTGCTGGGTCCAGCTGATCAGGACTGAATGAGATGGGCCTGACATACCCTGGAGCCCTCCCGCATTCCCTACCATGTCCCTCCCCAACCCTGATCATATACCAGTGGGGTCACTCGGCCTGGCCTGCACCCTCTTGCAATCTGGGACTCCTCGAGGGATATCGGAGAGCAAGTTTTGACCATATCCCACACAATGCAGAAGCTGCCTCTGCACTAGGGATGTCCGACTGATGGCTTAGGCCCGCTCCCATAGGTCTGCAAGAGGGCACAGGCCAGGCTGAGGGACCCCTCTGAGTGATGAATTTCATGCACCTGGACCCAGATAACATATGGAAGCAACCTAGGTGTCCAGTGATAAATGAATGGATGAAGATGTGGCATATATACAATGGAGTATTACTCAATAATAAAAAAAGAAATCCTGCCATTTGCAACAAAATGGATGGACCTAAAGGATATTATAATACATGAAATAAGTCAGAGAAAGACAAATAGCACCTAATTTCATGTATATGTTGAATTTTTAAAAATTAAAACAAATGAAGAAACAAAATAAAATAGAAATAAAGAACAAATTAATGGTTGTTACCAAAAAGGATAGTAGAGGAATGGATGAAAAAGGCAGAGGGGAAATATAGTCCATAATAGTCTAATAAATTGGCACAATGATGGATGGTTACTAGACTTAGTGTGGTGATCACATTGTAAGATATATAAATGTCAATTACTTGAAACTAGTATTTTATGCCAACTATATTTTAACTTAAAAAGATTAACACAAATTATCATAAATGAACATAGAAAAGTAGTTTTCACAGGGAAAACTTTAAAACTTATAAAAATAAGAATTATCTACAAAGTATTAGCAAATTTTACCTTATTTTTTATCATTTTATTTTCAGGTTTAACTGAGCTGAATGACAATCCAGTTCCCCTGGATCTTGAACGCTGCAAGTCTCCCACTTCAGGTAAACATGAGTGGTAATTTTCAGGCTCTGCTAACTCGCTGCCATAATCTACTGCTTTATTTTCTAAATTCTTATAATGTAAGATTTGTTATTTTAGTAAAAGGGTAAGTCAGTTTCTGTAACTAACCATAAGCAAATTTGATTCCAAAATTAAATAGAACTACATTTTTGTAAAAATATTTTTGGTCTCTTAAAAAATTAACATGAGAGATATTAGTGCAATACTTTTAAAGACATTTTAACCTGTCCAGTGTGGCTTGCTAGTTGAGCATTGACCATTAAGTCATGATTCAATTCCTGGTCAGGGCAAATGCCCTGGTTGCAGGCTCCATCCCCAGCAGAGAGTGTGCAGGAGGCAGTTGATAGATGCTTCTCTCTCTTCATTGATGCTTCTATCTCTCCCTCCCTCTCCCTTTGTCTCTTTGATAGTAGAGGATTTTCAATTTTGTTTTTTGTGGTTCTTTTCCAAGAGTGTTATAGTTCTTCTCAGTCTTTTGTGTTAACTTTTTGAAACAATTAGTTTGCACATACACAAATATGTTTAGATAGTGATTGCAATTTTATTGGATCTACAACTTAATTGTGCAAAATTAGCATTTAATAATCTTGAATTTTCTACTTGGTATATCTCCATTTATCTCTTCTTTACATTCAGAAATATTTTTAGTCTTCTTTGTAGAGGTTTTGCACACCTTTCATTGGATTTAATCCTTTGTATTTAATTTTTTTATATTGAAAATTTTCAAATTTCTTTTTCTTACTGTTTTTGGGTAGAATATAAAAATACAATTATTTTTTCCACATTTTAATGGTATTTTTTTTAATATATTTCACAGAAGATTACTAATATTCCACACACTAGGTTCACCTATGTGTTCCTTCAATGAGTGAAACATTCCCCATAGGTAATGCATAGGTTAGTCTATGACATAATGTATAATCAATGCATTTGTTTCTCTCTTTTGTTTTTGCTCAGTCCCTCCACCCCTTAAGCCTCTCCACACCAGAGATGTCTGCCTGCTCTCTCTGAGTCTTTCTCTATTTTGCTTGTTAGTTCAGTTTGTTCATAAATTCTACATATGAATGAAATCATATGATACTTGTCCTTTTCTGACTGGCTTATTATATTTAGCAATGTTTTCCAGGTCCATCTTAATTTTTATATATTAAATTGAATCTAGAAAATTTGATAAATTTATTTAACTCCAATAAATTATAAATTCTTTTGCATCTGATTATATCTATGCATCTGAGTATACTCCCTATTAAAATGACAGTTCTATTTCTTCTTTCTAAAGGAAGAAATTCGCTAGAACTTCCAATACAATGTTGAATAGATGTGGTGTTAGCAAACACCTTTTCCTTATTTTTAATCTCAGGGATAAGTCTTGTAGTATTGCATAATTATGGTAATTGCTGTGGTTTCTAGTTAGACATCCTGCTTTTAGCCCTCTCTGCCTATGATATTCTTTTTTTTATTATTGATTTTTTTAGAGGGAGAGAGAGAAACATTGACTTGTTGTTCCACTTATTGATGCATTCATTGACTGCTTCTTGTATGTGTCCTGATGGAAGATTGAACCTGTAGCCTTGAGGTATTGAGAAAATGCTCTGACCAACTGATCTACCCAGCCAGGATTGATGGTTCTTCTTTTATTAATGTTAGAGCAGTTCTGGAAACACCACCATCACATTTTTATTTTTTATTTTTTGGCAGACTCAGAGGAATTTGCATGCAATCAACTAGATTGCTCCAAAGCAGAAAGATTTCGAATACATTTATACTAGTATTCTGTTAGTTGGGACAGTAATAATTGACTAATGAAATTCATTGATCACTTCAGTGGCTTGAGACTGGTTTACTAGCTAGGTTCTGCTCTTCTTTTGTAGCAACTTGAAATTATAAATAACCTTAATTGAGGAATTAAAAGATCTTTTTCTTTTAAAGGTTTTTAGTCATTATATATTTGTTATAATATGTGAAGTATATTTTTCTGGGGAAAGTGCCAACAGAGCTTAATTTATCTTATTTAATATTGAAAATACTCAATATTTGTTTATGTCATTCATTTCCCATGAAAAAGAAAAAAATAAGTGTATATGAAGGGTCTTTTTAAGTCCACAGAGGAGAATGTGTCCAGTACTATTTCCAGAATACCATAACAACACATACACATAAAACTACATTCTACAATCTCTTGCTATTGTTTTTTTTAAAATATATTTTATTGATTTTTTAGAGAGGAAGGGAGAGGGAGAGAGAGTTAGAAACGTCGATGAGAGACAAACATCGGCCAGCTGCCTCTTGCACACCCCCTACCGGGGATGTGCCCACAACCAATGTACATGCCCTTGGCTGGTATCGATTCTGGGACCTTTCAGTACGCAGACCGATGCTCTACCACTGACCCAAATTGGTTTCGGTTTCTTGCTATTGTTAAAGGACTTGCTGCATCCAATCTAGATTATCAGGCAAAACGTGAGGTAAATGCAGACTTTTTAGCCCATTCTCATACAACTAAAGTATAACTATGGGGGGGAAAAGCAAATTTAAGACTTTTAACAGTCATTTACAAAACTCATGAAGCTTATCTCTGGAGGTAGAAAAGAATGACAATATAAACAATTAAAATATTTAAATAACTTATGAATGACAGATCAATATGTATATATATATATGTGTGTGTGTTGCAAATTTGCATTAACTATTCTTAAAAGAAAGCATTTATCTGTTGTCAAATTCCTGTTTGTGAAGCCCCCCTTATCTTTGTGTTTTTGTTCATAGAGGCAATCTTAGTGACTACAGTATCTTTTAGTGTCATTGAACTTTTAGTGAAACCCAATGTTGCAATTTTGCATTAAATATTCCTTTAAAAAAAAAAGCATTTATCTGTTGTCAAATTCTCTACAGCAGTCAAGGCTCTACAGCAGTGATTCTCAGCCTATGGGTTGAGAACTGCTAGCAGGGTCACCTAAGACCACCGGAAAACACAGATATTTACATTACAATTCATAACAGTAGCAAAATAACAGTTATAAAGTAGCCACAAAAATAATTTTATGGTTGGGGGTCACCACAACATGAGGAACTGTACTAAAGGGTTGCAGCATTAGAAAGGTTGAGAACCACTACCCTAAAGGAAACAGTACCTTTTCCTTTGGACTAAGAGTTGAAAGTTAATGAAGCCTTCAACTGTAGGATTATGTCTGTTCACAGGTGTGAATTTTTATACTTTGTCTTCCTTGAAGCTGTGTCTTTAAAAATCATTTGCTCAAATGAATATCTTTTTCTAGATTGGCATTCTAATACTGTTGCTACCTATACAGCCATCCAACCTCATGATTCTCACCATCCACAATATACAATAGACTTCTTATGCTATCAAGTCAGCTGAGGGTTAGGGTGATATTTATCTTTATAAAATATATTTATTTAGGCATCTTTAATAAAGATATTTATTAAAATATCGAGGACGAATGTCTTAAATACTAAGAAGGAAGTAACCAAATCTATTCTCAAATATGAGTTATAACTAGTTCTTAGAGCTTGTTCTGAATGCTCCTTCTGTGTGATTCTATGCATCTAGAACTCCACTGTACTCTCCAAAGAAGAAATCTTTTTCCCTTTAAGCAGTCTTCTGTTGGAGCAGTACCAAAATACACAGATAAAGGCATAAAACAGAAACCCTTCTAAATAGTTACCGCAAAATTTGCCTCTAAAGTAAAAATTCTTGGTTCAGTTGGACTAAGAAATTAGATGCCAAAAGTTTTTTATTCCTTTTCTTTAGGACTTCCTACCAGAACTCCTGAGGCAGCACTTGGCTTTAGGAATGAAATGCCAGCTGTGAGACAGAGGAATCAAGTCCATCATTTGCCAGGTGAAAGTGAAAATCTCTTGTAAACAAACAAGTTTTTCATACCACCACAATTTTCTAGATTCACAATTTGCATCAAAAGCTTTATTCTCATTTGTTGTGCTGGAACACAGATCCCTCATGGTGAATGAAGACAAATTTCCCTGAAGCAATGGTTAACACTGACTTCAGGAGATAAAAAGCAGAACCCCTGAGGATTTTTCTTTTTTTAACAATTTTGAAATGTTCCATAGAATTTTGTTACTTTTCTACTCTACACCTAAATTATTTTATCAGGCCTATAAGAAAATATGGAGGGGCCAACATAGAATTCGGGGAAAACTTAAGGACTAAGAAGTAAAGTGGGTTTATAAAATTTTTCCATAATTCTTAGTAATAAAATTAAATATTTTCTATGATCAGAAACAACTATGATGATCATGGGAACTCCACGAAAGAACTGCCTCAAAGGAACAATGTCCTCTCAAAAATATTGAGCAGAAAGTAAGGTTTTATAATCTGAATTTTATGTAGTCATTGGATATTTGATGATGCTCATAGGGGCCAAATCACAATCAAATTCAAATTATGCAGCTTCTTAATTACAAAACCATTGTAAAGTGGTAGTGACCAGATTTGCAACTTGAAAAACCATGAATTATCAATACTCTAAATCCTAAATAAATTCAGCAACCAGGAAACCTAAAGACAATTTAAACCAACAGTTTTCCAGACAGTAATTTTTTAGTAGTTTCTTTTTTTCTTACATAATACAACAACCCGATGACATGCCTTTTTCTGAGGAGAATTCCAAGTTAGTTACATTTGGTTGTAAAGCCTATAATTTAAAAAAAGTTTTCTGTTTTTTATTAATAAAATGAAAAAGTAAATATGAGTTACAAAAAAAATAATCACAATTGAAATATGACATCCAAGCATTGAGAAAGTGAGAAGCTGCTGAGGCATGAGCATATTTTGACAAGTTCAAAAGAACTTAAGAAATATATTTTGCATGAAACATTAGAAACATAGTTTACCATTTAAATTCCAGGAAAAAAACAAAACCATGAGATTTGAAAATAATTTTTTATAGTTCATAAAAATCAAATTATCACCCTAGCTGGTTTGGCTCAGTGGATAGAGCATCAGCCTATGGACTAAAGGGTCTCTGGTTTGATTTCAGTCAATCCATAGTGAGGGGTGTACAGGAGGCAGCTGGTCAATGATTCTCATTATTGATGTTGCTATATCTCTCCCTTTCCCTTCCTCTCTGAAATCAATAAAAATATATTTTTTAAAATAAATTATTACTTTTTAGATTTATTAAGCCTTGTTTGCTAAAAATTGTAATCAACACTAGTATAGCACTTTAAAACAAACAAGGTATTTTTCATGTGTATTATTTAATCCTACAGCAACCTTGTAACATTGGTATTATTCTCATTTTGTATGGATGGAGAAATTATGGCCAAGAAAAATCTATAACTTGCCCAAGGTTATCCTATTAGTAAATAGCTTAGTCTGAACCAACCCAGTTCTTGAGACTTCAAGGTCCTCTGACCCCAAATTATTTGATCTCCTATTTGCATCTTTAAAAAAAATTGTGTGGAAGAACCTGCAAGGGAGGGTCAGTTGGAGACGATCAACCCTGCAGGGGAGAGCAGTTAGGAATGACCAGGCCAGCAGAGGAGGGAAGTTGGAGACAAATATGCTGGCAGGGGAGCAGTTAGGCATCAATCAGGCTGGCATGGGAGTGGTTAGGGTGATCAGGCTGACAGGCAAAAGTGGTTAGGGGAAATCAGGAAGGCAGGCAGGTGAGCAGTTGGGAGCCAGCAGTCCTGGATTGTGAGAGGGATGTCTGACTGCCCGTTTAGGTCCAATCCCGGTGTTCGGACATCCCTTGAGGGGTCCCAGATTGGAAAGGCTGCAGGCTGGGCTGAGAGACACCCCCCCCCATGCACGAATTTTGTGCACCGGGCCTCTAGTTTATTATAAAACACAATAATGAATATCCATGGCCTAAAGAGACTGAATTTGGCCTCCTTGATCATTTAAAATTTCTAACCATTAGTTTTATTTTATTTATAACAAAGTAGAAATATACTTCATTGGAAACCAAAATGTCAATTCAATTGTTTTTAATCAAGAAACAATTAATCAAGGAGGATCCAAGATGGCTGCTCGGGTAGACACCTAACCGCAGCAGCTCACAACAATTTCAATGGAATACAACTAAAATGTAGAGTGGACATTACCCAGACCTACAGGTAGTCGACTGACTGAAAACTCTACAATAGGAAGGTGGGAGAAAACCAGAAGGAAAATCAGAGGAGCTGAAAAAAAAGCCTAAGGTACGGAGACATGCTGTAGGAGAGGGCTGGGTGCTGCCTGGCGTTCCTAGCAGGAAGGAAATAAAACCCCCAGCCTGGGCTGAACCCCTGGCAGCACTGAGCCCCATTATGGGCCAGATTCTGGGGACCCAGGCTCCAGCAGGGGGAGACGGGGCTGGGAGGCTGAATCCCAGGGGAAAAACGAAAGGCGGGGGGGTCCTGGAGTCGCGCGCACTTTGCGCGCAGAGGACTGAATGTAGACTCTGATGCTGGATTACCCTAGCCGGAAGAAACAAAGCCTCTGGCGGCGTTGAGCCTCAGAACGGAGCGCCCCGAACTCCCGGTCTGGGCCAGTCCCTGGGGACCCAGGCCCAGGCACAGGGAGACTGGGCTGTGAGGCGAAATCCCGGGGACGGCGCGAAAGGCGGGGGCCCCCGGAGTCGCGCGCTTTGTGCGCAGAGGACTGAATGTTGACTCTGATGCTGGATTACCCTAGCCAGAAGAAACAAAGCCTTCGGCTGTGCTGAGCCTCAGACCTGACCGCCCCGAACTCCCAGTCTGGGCCAGTCCCTGGGGACCCAGGCTGGGCAGGGGGAGACGGGGCTGTGAGGTGGAGTCCTGGGAGCACGGCGAAAGGCCAAGCCCCCGGAATCGCGCACACTGCGCGCAGAGGACAGTCTGTTGACTCTGATCCTGGACTCCCCTATCAGGAGAGAGAAAGAAAGCTCCAGACTGGAGGATCGCGACTAGGAGCAGGAGCCCCCGCTGGACACCGGCCAGCCGGGCACCAGCAAGGAGCCGGGCAACGGGGCCCCCAGGCGGGGGGGGGGGGGGGGGGGGGGGTGCCCCTGAGCCGTCGACCGCTGAGCGCAGGCAACTGAGCCAAGGACCAGGGATGCTTCCTGGGCGGCGCCAACCCTGGCGACAGGCTGAAGCAGCGCAGGAGCCCCCGGAGAACAAAGGGGTGCCACAGGCCAACCTGCTGAGATTCCAGGACCGGGAGGAAGAAACCATAGAAGTTCTCAATGTGAAGAAATCAAGTGAGAGCAAATGATAGTAAAATTACTTAAGAAAGAATGCAAAGAATATCTTGAAAAATCAAAGACTAAGTCAGAACTCAACTCACCAGCCAACATTGCAACATAAATGCATTTTTTTAAAAAAAAAAAAAAAAAAAAAGAAAGAAAGAAAGAAAGAAAGAAAGAAAGAAAGAAAAAGGGACAGAATGTTGGAACAGCGGCGAAAGAAAGAAAGAAAGAAAGAAAGAAAGAAAGAAAGAAAGAAAGAAAGAAAGAAAGAAAGAAAGAAAGAAAAAGGGACAGAATGTTGGAACAGCGGCGAAAGAAAGAAAGAAAGAAAGAAAGAAAGAAAGAAAGAAAGAAAGAAAGAAAGAAAGAAAGAAAAAGGGACAGAATGTTGGAACAGCGGCGACCAGGCCTAGAGTGGCCAGGCACAAGGCAGTGGCAGCCGGGCCCGGAGCAGCAGTGGCCAGGCCCCAGAGCAGCAGCAGCCAGAACCAGAGCATCAATGGCCAGCACTGGAGCAGCCAGACCTGGGGCAGTGGCAGCCAGGCCTGAGGCAGAGGCGGCCAAGCCCAGGGTGGCCAGTCCAGGAACACCCAGACCCGGAGTGGCCGGGCCCAGAGCAGCCGGGTTGGGAGCAGCCAGGCCCAGAACAGCAGAAACCAAGCCCAAAGCATCCAGCCCGGGTGCGGCCAGGCTCGGAGCACCCGGGCCCGGGGCAACCGGGCCCAGAGCAGCCGGGTCTGGTGCGGCCAGGCCCGGAGCAGCAACTGCCAGGCTGGGAGCGGTCAGGCCCGGAGCAGTGGCTGCCAGGCTGGGAGCAGCCAGGCTAGGAGCAGCGGCTGCCAGGCTGGGAGCGGCCAGGCCCGGAGCAACCAGGTCCGGTGCGGCCAGGCCCGGAGCAGCGGCTGACAGGCTGGGAGCAGCCAGGCCCCGAACGGCTGGGCCCGGAGCAACCGGGCCCAGAGCAGCTGGGTCGGGTGTGGCCAGGCCTGTAGCAGTAACAGCCAAGTCCAGAGCAACTAGGTCGGGAGCGGCAGTGACCAGACCTGGAGCAGCGACTGCCAGGCTGGGAGCAGCCAGGCCCGGGGCAGCCGGGTCTGGTGCGGCCAGGCCCGGAGCAGTGGCTGCCAGGCTGGGAGTGGCCAGGCTCGGAGCAGCGGCTGCCAGGCTGGGAGCGGCCAGGCCCGGAGCAGCCGGGTCTGGTGCGGCCAGGCCAGGAGCAGCGGCTGACAGGCTGGGAGCAGCCAGGCCCGGAGCGGCCGGGCCCGGAGCAACCGGGCCCAGAGCAGCTGGGTCGGGTGTGGCCAGGCCTGTAGCAACAACAGTCAAGTCCAGAGCAACTAGGTCGGGAGCGGCAGTGACCAGACCCGGAGCAGCGACTGCCAGGCTGGGAGCGGCCAGGCCCGGAACAGCCGAGTCTGGTGCAGCCAGGCCCGGAGCAGTGCTGCCAGGCTGGGAGCAGCCAGGCTAGGAGCAGCGGCTGTCAGGCTGGGAGCGGCCAGGCCCGGAGCAACCGGGCCCAGAGCAGCTGGGTCGGGTGTGGCCAGGCCTGTAGCAGCAACAGCCAAGTCCAGAGCAACTAGGTTGGGAGCAGCAGTGACCAGACCTGGAGCAGCGACTGCCAGGCTGGGAGCGGCCAGGCCCGGAACAGCCGGGTCTGCTGTGGCCAGGCCCGGAGCAAAGGCTGCCAGGCTGGGAGCGGCCAGGCCCGGAGCAGCCGGGTCTGGTGCGGCCAGGCCAGGAGCAGCGGCTGACAGGCTGGGAGCAGCCAGGCCCGGAGCGGCCGGGCCCGGAGCAACCGGGCCCAGAGCAGCCGGGTCGGGTGTGGCCAGGCCTGTAGCAGTAACAGCCAAGTCCAGAGCAACTAGGTCGGGAGCGGCAGTGACCAGACCCGGAGCAGCGACTGCCAGGCTGGGAGCGGCCAGGCCCGGAGCAGCCGGGTCTGGTGCGGCCAGGCCCGGAGCAGTGGCTGCCAGGCTGGGAGTGGCCAGGCTCGGAGCAGCGGTTGCCAGGCTGGGAGCGGCCAGGCCCGGAGCAGCCGGGTCTGGTGCGGCCAGGCCAGGAGCAGCGGCTGACAGGCTGGGAGCAGCCAGGCCCGGAGCGGCCGGGCCCGGAGCGACGGGCCCAGAGCAACTGGGCCCAGAGCAGCCGAGTCGGGTGTGGCCAGGCCTGTAGCAGCAACAGTCAAGTCCAGAGCAACTGGGTCGGGAGCGGCAGTGACCAGACACGGAGCAGCTGGTTGTGGAACAAACCAGAGCAACAGAGGCCAGGCCCGGAGCAGCCTGGCCCAAAACAGCTCGCTCCTCACCTGCCCCTGCCCCACGGCTGCCCCTCAGACATGGCTGGAAACTTTTGCGGGAACTTGAGGGTCTGCTGAATCAAGTGATGAAGGCTTATATCTGGATGTGTTGAGTTAGTATAGTGCTGGGGTGTTGATCTGTGAGTGCCTTGGGTGGGGCCTGGATGAGGCTGGTTGTCCTATTTGGAAATGTCTTTTGTGTGAAGTGTATCATTGGGCATGTGGAGGTATTATTGATATGAGAAAATGCTAAGTAACAGATTTGCTATCTGAAAAGGGATTTACTATCGGGGAAAGGGAGGGAGGAAGAGACTGAACATAAACTGTGCACCAATGGATGAAGATGAGGGGGCAGAGGGTGGGGTGGGAACCTGGTGGAGGGGGGAAGAAACGAGAAACCTGTGTAATAATATGAACAATAAAGATTGATTAAAAACAAAACAAAAAAAAAAAAAAAAAAAAAAAAGAAACAATTAATCAGCCCTAGCTTGTTTGGCTCAGTGGATAGTGTCCACTCTATCCTGTGGGATGAAGGGTCCTGGGTTTGATACTAGTCAAGGACACATGCCCAGGTTATGGGACCCTCAGTGAGAGGCATGCAGGAAATAGCCGATCAATGATTCTCTGTAATCATTGATGTTTCTACCTCTCTCCCTCTCCCTTCCTCTCTGCAATTAATAAAAATATATTTTAAAAAAACGATTCCAAGCTTTGAATTAGAAACTTTGAGCATCGCTCTTTACATTTGATATTTTAACCTATTCAGGGTCTTTCAGTTCTTAACATTTTGATTCAAATAAGGAACCACAAATCTGTCTGAGACTTATTTGAAGCCAATACAAAATCCCTGTGTTAAACTGGGCTATACTATCCATTGACTTTGAGCTGAATTACAAGTTAGGAAAAGGGCATATGAATATATAGGTGATTGACGGAAATGATACAAACAACACGCATGAAGTGCCCTAGGCAAAACCCTGTCGTCACTTTTTAGGACTAAAGATTCAAAATGAGCTGAATATCAAAGATAGGGTTGAACATATGACCTCATTCTGGCATAGCTATGGGAAACCACCAGAATACTCTGCCTCATGACTATAACAACCTGAGTTTAGGAGGCAGAAAATCTAGGAGTGGAGATAAATAGTCCTGCAAAGTTTTGTAATCTGGTGCTATTGCAGGGCTCTGCCATTGCCTGATCTTTAGGCATGAATTCATAGATAAATATTAATATGCATCAGCCTATTCTTTCGCTCACTTGCATCATCTTTCAGCTCTTATGCCATTCCTCCTAACAATTTCTAGGTAAGCCAGAATGTGATAGAAGTGATTAGGTAAGTGATTAACCATATCTTTGGGGTTGCTTTCCTTCAAACTTTTTTTTTTAAACTCAGATTTGAGATCTATTTATGTAGAATAAATTTCACCTTTTTAGTGTACAATTGATTTATTTTTTGTTTTTAATTTTGCTTTTATTTTCAAAACTGTATGCTGCAACATGTTAAAATAACAAGAAGAATTTCCTGACAATTTGCCCACAATCTGACAGGACTAGGATCATAAGAAATTAAACACTTGCTGCAGCTATATTCCCTGCCCCACAGCTGGATTACCTGTGGTTACTATTTGTTGTGTTATTGTCTGTCAGCCAAGACAGGCAGTTTTTCAAAATGTTAAGTATTAAAGATACTATTCTATATGATGATACACAACATAATTTAAATAGATTTTTATAGCAAAGGAGAGGTTTTTAGAGTGTTATGAATCAAGTGTGGGATGTCATCATTCTTAAAAAGACAGTAGGTTCTTTTACTGTTGTGCAGAGTAAAGAACTACGATAATACTATGTATAAGCAGAGGTTTATCAAGTGTGCTGTGTTTAATCCTGAGCACTCTATTTTAAGTATATTGCCCAGATAAGCCATATAGAATACCATAGAAAGATAATATTTTCTTGCCAACTAGGTTTGATAATGAAAATAATAGATAATGTTGAATGGTTGTTATATATCACACGATGCTAAATACTTTACACACATTTCCTTACTTAATGCTAACAGGATTCCAAAGGAGTAGGGAATATTATTATTCTCCATTTTACAGAGGAAGAGAAACACAATATTTCTGAGATTAAGTAACTACTAGACCAAGGTCACTCAGCTAGTAAATAGTTGAGTCATGATTTGAATCCAACTTACTTGTATTTTTTTTTTAATTTCTTTATTAAGGTATTACATATGTGTCCTTATTTTCCCATTCTCCCCCACTCCCACCCATGCCCTCGCCCCCCTGGTGTCTGTGTCCATTGGTTATGCTTATATGCCTGCATACAAGTCCCTTGCTTGATCTCTCCCTCTTACCCCCACACTCCCCTGCCTTCCCTCAGATGCTTCACTGTCTCTGGATCTGTTTTTGTTCATCAATTTATGTGGTTTATTATATTCCACAAATAAGTGACATTTATCTTTCTCCAACTGACTTATTTCACTTAGCATAATGCTCTCCAGATCCATCCATGCTATTGCAAATGGTATGAGTTCCTTCCTTTTTATAGCAGCATAGTATTCCATTGTGTAGATGTACCACAGTTTTTCAATCCACTCAACTGCTGATGGACACTTAGGCTGCTTCCAAATCTTAGCTATTGTAAAGTATGCTGCTATGAACATAGAGGTGCATATATCCTTTCTGACTGGTATTTCTAGTTTCTTGGGATATTTTCCTAGAAGTGGGATTACTGGGTCAAATGGAAGTCTCATTTTTAGTTTTTTTGAGGAAACTCCATACTGTTCTTCACAGTGGCTGCACCAGTCTGCATTCCCACCAGCAGTGAACGAGGGTTCCTTTTTCTCCACACCCTCACCAGCACTTGTCATTTGTTGATGATGCCTCATTGTTGTTTTGATTTGCCTCTCGGATGATTAGTGACTTTAAGCATGTTTTCATATGTCTCTTGGCCTTCTATATGTCCTCTTTCGAAATGTATCTATTAGGTCCATTGCCCATTTTTTATTGGGTTATCTTCCTTTTGTTAAGTTGTATTAAGTTCCCTGTAAGTGTTGGAGATTAAACACTTATTGGAGCTAACATTGGTAAATATGTTCCTCCATCCAGTGGACTTTGTTGTTGGTTGATGGTTCCTTTTGCTGTGCAGAAGCTTCTATTTTGATGTAGTCCCATTTATTTTCTATTTAGTTTCCATTGCCCTAGGAGCTGTGTCAGTGAAGATATTGCTTTGGCATATGTTTGAGATTTTATCTATACCACCTGTAGATTTCTCTAAGGTTTTTATGGTCCTTTATCTATTCTGAAGTTATTTTTGTCTATGGTGTAAGTTCGTGGTTTAATTTTTGTGTGTTTGTGTGCGTGTGGTTTTTGTTTTTTGTTTTTTGTTTTTTTGCATGTATCTGTCCGATTTTCCCAACACCATTTATTGAAGAGACTGTCTGGACTCCATTGTATGCTCTTGTCTCCTTTGTCAAATAGTAATTGAGCATAATGGTTTGAGTGGGTTTCTGGGTTCTTGATTCTATTTCATTGGTCTATATGTCTGTTCTTATGCCACTGCCAGGCAGTTTTGAGGACAGTGGCTTTGTAATCAGCTTTATATCTGGCATTTAGATGCCTCCTACTTTGTATTTCTTTTTCAGGATTGCTGCAGTTATTCAGGGCCTTATAAATATTTCTCTCTTTTCCGCAACCAGCACAGCTAGAAAGCAGACAGGAGTCCTGAGTAGGGGTGATGGGGATTGAGAAAATAAAAGAGACAGACACAAAGACAGTAGGGAAAGCTGGAATCAGGTGGGATAGCTGTCCTGTGATGGAGAGGCAGTGATCCAGAGCTGATACAGCATGTTTATTTTATACAATAAGATACCAGGAAGTTTTACTAAAGTTTAAGATAAAGAAAATATGTGGCCGAGACCAGTTTGGCTCAGTGGATAGAGCGTCGGCTTGGGGACTGAAAGGTCCCGGGTTCAATTACGGTCAAGGGCATGTACCTTGGTTGCGGGCACATCCCCAGTAGGGGGTGTGCAAGAAGAGGCTGATCGATGACTCTCTCTCATCGATGTTTCTAACTCTCTATCTCTCTCCCTTCCTCTCTGTACAAAATCAATAAAATATATATTTTTAAAAATATGTGCATTCTTGTGGCTTCTTTGTAATCGTCACTTCTGGGTGGGCCCAGACTATTGAGATTGTTCCTGATGCCTGGCTGGATTTAGAGAATGAAATCCACCCCCTGCCGCCTGACATAAAGGCCAGACTTACAATTCACCTGCCTGTGACAAGATTTGTTTCCAGGGCATGACTCTGCCAGGCACCACTAGACTCAGATGACAGTCAGCTCAGGGGCCTTTTCCAGGCGCTCTCTACATCTCTCTCTTCTTTGTATTTTAAGTGTAGTTTATGGGCATCTATTGTAATTAAAGTCTTTGGACTTGAGATCCCAGGAGCTTGCTGCTCACTGAAAGAAAGCAGGATAAAATTAATGGTACACAAAGAAATCCTATTAGGTACCAGGTGCTGTGTTTTAACATTTTCCACGGATTAAATAATTTTAAATTACCCAGCAAATTTTTGCCAGTTTCCCTGGAGGTATAATTTCATCATGACTATTCTACATGGCTTGCACATGTTTGTGTAGCCATACTATGTCTATACTGATACTATTATGATGCCATATTCCCTGTGGGTGCATCTTGATTTTACTTCAATCCCATAGAGGACTATCATAGTGGGCTGAAGTCACACAAAAATATGTAAAAGCAGCGGCATTGCAGCTGCTGTCTAATCTTGACACTTTCTAATTGATTTCCTAGTCCTATTACTATAGCTTCTGAAGCATTTAACTTTGTTTCTAGCCTTTTTTTCTATATCTTCTTGATCATGAAATGTAGTTGAGGTGTTCTGAGCCAATTCGTTGACAAATTTCGCATTCTGGATGCTTTAGGTCAATGCAAGAGAAGCAGTTACAGCAAATGCAATAACAGTAACTTGGGTAACAATACCAAAAACAGTAAGTTCCAAAGCACACTTTTCCTGGGACAGCTGATTATGTAATTCCTGAAATGCCTGGAGGTCCCATCATAATACCATTTTCCTATCATATTGTTAGGAAGCATAATAAAAGAAGGCTGTTTTAAAATTAATATATCTTCATTCAGATTATGCCTGGAAACAGCTTATAAGGTTATAGTGATGGCATTGGACCAGCATAATAGGTGTCCAATCTGGTGATTTTCACATTTCTAGTCACCAATACATATGGAGGCTGGACACAGGCATGAAAGCCATAGCAAGGGCTCAATGAACACGCTCCTTTAATATTAGCTAAGAAAGAACCAGTAAAATTAAGAAAGTCAAGGGCAGTGGCTAAACGCCAAAGATCTTTGTTACCCATCAAACCCTCCTGGTGACATAGGCTCGTGATGGGGATATTTAGCATCAAGCATGTGAGACCAATCCAGTACATACAAGTCAGAGCCAGAATATTGTCTCACTGGTACAGAGTTGGCACATTCTTGCCACTGAGGAAATGCTCCCAGCTCAGTACTGGGCTAATAGGACAGTAAGGGAGCGTGGGGGGGGGGGGGGGGGGAGGAGTTTGAAGGGAGTTGCTAATCAGACAGCCATCGGGTGACCTTAGGAAACCCAAGTTTATTAACTGTCTAGATATATTTTCCCATATTCCAGGGGCCTGCAATATTAGCAATATCTGCGCCTCTATAGGATGTCTTATTTTCTTGGCCAAGCTGTAAACATCCTGAAGTCCCCTTTTTAGATAAATAGAGAGCTCCCAGCTAAAGCCATTATAAGTATAATTACCATGGGAAGAAGGAGTTATGTGCTTGTCAGAGCTACCCCCGACCATATTGGTGTTGTTAATAAACACTGGCACTGATTTCCTGGTCCAGGTGGCTGGGTTGACCACAGGGAGGTCTGGAACATATGTCCAGTAAGTTTCTGCTGCAGCCATACTTACCTGGCAGCTGACAAGTGCCATCATAGCAACAAAAAGGGTAGAGGGGCTTACTAGAAAGCGGTTCTTTCACCTCTTGCCAAGCATCAATGGTCAGCTTCTTCAGTTGACCCTGTGTGGGGTCACTAAGCTTCTCAGGTGGCCTTGTCACCTGTCTTCTGCTTTTCTCCTTCTTTGGGGTTGGTAGATGAGCTGACATCATCATGGGAGGTGTGATCTTTAGCTTCTTGGATGGCGGGATGAGCTGTTCTCCCAGGTCCATGGTTGTGATGCACTGCTTGCTCTTGTCACCCAGATGGGGTTAGAAGTACCTTCTGGAAAGATACAAACGTGCCCTCTTCCCCACATCATTACTGGATCTGGCCCTTTCCACTGCCCTGTTTGTAAATCCTTCCATCATGCCATACCAGCAGATGCTATGGCACCAGGAGCTTGATGCCTCTCAGCTGCTGTGCGACCCTCATTGTCACAATTTTTAAAATTTAAAGTGTAAAGAGTATGATTTAACTGATTCTGTGGAGTAGGATAATACCCCTCTCCCCCTTTCTGTTTTTGTAATTGAGTCTTTAAGGTCCAATTAGCTCTTTCTACAATTGCCTGTCCTTGGGGATTATATGGAATTCCTGTTTTATGTACTATTTGGTATTGCTTGCAAAACTGCTGAGAGGAGGAGCTAGCATAGGCAGGTCCATTATTTGTTTTTATCTCTAGGGGCCATCCCATGACTGGAAAAGCCTCTAGGCAGCGGTTAATTACAAGATAGAGAAAAGAAACATTTGAGGCCTTTTAGAGTCTATTGGGATGATTTAAAGTCAATTCTAGGTCAAGAAAAGTTTCTTAAAATTCAAACCCTTGAAGGATTGTCAAACTTGATTTTACCAAAGGATTATATATTAAAGTGTATGAGACAGGAATATAGGCTAATAAACTTCGGTGCCTACGATTAAAATATTTTTTAAATATCTGATTAATATTACATAATTATTTTACTAGGAAAAAAAAAACTAAACAAAATAAGGCTTATTTTCTAACTTCATTTGTCCTTGGGTGACACTAACTGGATTTCTGTTATCAATCTCCTGGAGTACTTTGACATAAGGTATTTACCCTCTGGTTAGGGAGGCAAAATACAAATCATTGACTTTTAAGTATCCTTGGTTGTTTAGGAAAGACAGGGTTTTCTAGATGGTTGCAAACTGCTGTTTAAATATCTGTTTCCCAGTTCTGCTTGTTCCCTGGATTACTGGCCTGTATCATTTAATCAATTTCCTTTTAACATTTCTCTTTTCCTTCTTATCACATACACAACCTTCACAAATTTCACACTTCCAAATTAGCCTTCAAATCTTCCTTCCATGTCCTTCAAAAATGCATAACCATGCCTCTATCCTTCTATTAAGTATCTCTGATATTCTTTCTTTCTGTCTTACCATCAGCAGCATGTACAGACCTTTTTTTTTCTTTTTTTTTAAATGTATTAGCATTCTTAGAAACCTTAATTTTTCAATGATAATTAAAAAATAGCCAGTATTTCTTAGATTGACATTTATGAACACACTTTAAACATACTTTTACTTTCAATAAAATATGTCTTTAACAAAGTACAAGAGACCTTCTGTAATAAAAACTAAGAGCAGGTGAATTAAAAATATAAGTTTTAATTCACCTGCTCTTAGTTTTTAGTGTTTTAGTGTTTTATGTTATTTTAAAATATGTTTTAAAATGTTGACAAAGTTCATCAGTTTTTACCCTCATTATTTATTATATGACCTGATACCTTTATTGCAATACTTCTTTATCTATTAGATTTATCTAAAACTGTTTTGGGTTATTTCCCAAATAAATAAGAAATCACTCCTTATACTACATGGAAAAATAAACTATGTAGATACACTTAAATATTTACTGTAATACCAATTACTATTCTCATGTTTCTGTTCGCATATTAAATTTTTACTACTGAATGGCAATGAACTAACACTGAACAATATTTCTGCTTCCATACATGCTCACTAAAGTAATGTTTATTAGGATTTTAATAATTATATTTTAAAACATACTGTTCCCCCACACTCCTCTTTAATTTTATATAATTAACAACTGCCTTTTTCCTTTTTCTGTTGTTTCAGTTAAAGGATCAAGAAAGTTAAGTCTGCCAACAGATCTTAAGGCTGATCTTGGTACGGTAGGCAAAAGCCAACAATTTTAAGTTCTCTTACATTCTTTTGGCTGAACATTTTTACCAACCAGTCCATGAATAACACAAGTTTCTTCGATGGCAGTGTTTGATGTTTTTCAAAAAAAAAAAAAGCTTTCTGAAAATCACCATACAGTTCTGTTGGCAGCATTCAACATTTTATTTAGTAATCATTTTATAAAATTATGTTTTACAAATCATTACACACAAAGGTATATAACGTTTTGTTTTCTTTTTATCATGAAAATGTTTTTAACATTCAATATTCGAGCATTGGGTCCTCTGTGACTGTTATCATGTAAATTAGCATCATTTTCTTCTGGAATTATTTTTCCTATATTTATATAAGTATCATTTAGAAGTAACGCTACTTTTAAAAAGTCTGATATACTATAAGAATTGAGGTTTGGTTATTTTTTTTTTATTCTAGGGAAGTTATAAAAAATTCTATTCACTTTTAGTTTACTTTTTTGTGGTGGTCACAGCCTTAGTCTTGATTCTAAGTCTGAAATGAGTAAGACTTTATTAATAGGCCTTCATATATTTTTATTTCAGAACTTTTATCTGCTTGTTCCAACATGGCTTTTCTTTTTTGATATGTAATTGAATTACCTTTTTTTTTTCATCTCCTTTATTTTGACTTAAAACCATAGCATTAAATTCTACTTAAAACCATAGTATTAAATCCTACTAATGTCATGGTTAAAATAACAAAAATATAATAATTGGTCTTTGCATTATTCTTGAGAATTTACAAAAATGTTGCACAGATGCTATTAGTAAATGATAGCTTGAAGATTTGAATCCAGATCACAGAACATGGTACCCAGAGTTTATGAAGCATAGTTACATTTCTACCAATGTCTGTTTTGCCATGTCTTCAGTTACCTCCCTTCCTATGCTTCATTCTCACTATTTTCATACATACTGAAAGCAAGATCATTTATGAAAACTCATATATAAAAGATAAAATAATCATGTGCTTGTTATTTTACTAAAGGGTATTTTACACTTAAAAGGACTCATGATAAAATGTCATTAAATCTCTATTTCTAAATATGTAGTTAACGTAATTTTATTTTTAAAACTTGTTTCTCACAAATTTCTACAAAAAAAATTATAAGGCTTCTGATAGAGGATATTACAGGATTATTCTTCCAGGAGAAAGATGAAAATCTTGCCATTTACAACAATGATGGACCTTGAGGGCGTTATACAAAGTGAAACAAGCAGACAGGAAAACAGATATTCATGGTATCACTTATACGTGAAACCTAAAAAAAAGTCAAACTAATAAACAGTAGAAAAGTAATTGCCAGGGGGTGGAGGTAGGGAAAATACAGAGAGGTTTGTCAAGGGGCATAAACTTTCAGTTATAAGGTCTGAGGATCTGATGTATAACATGGTGACTGTAGTTGACCACACTATAATGTATAATTAAAACTTGCTAATAGAGGAGAACTTGAATGTTCTCATCAAAATAAATATGAGAAGTGATGGGTCTGTTAATTAATGAGATGGCGGGAACCATTTTACAATGTACACATATATCAAATCACCACAATGTATACATTAACTGTTTTACAATTTCATATGTCAATTATACCTTGATGAAGCTGAAAATCTTAAATATTGTTATTTCAAGTTAAAACATTTCTATTCATCAGTAACAAAGTCTAAGGTAATGTTTTCAGTAAGAGATTATTTTTCTAAAGATTGTAAATTTGGTCCCAAATAATTTGTAAAAATCTGCCTAAATGGATGTTTAAATGCAATAGAAATTAAACTTGGAAGAGATGAGAAATTGATGATAAATAAAAAGGAAACAAGCTCATTGAAAGGTTGGATTTCAGAGACTAAACATTAAATTCAGAATATATAAACCTTTACCCATTTAAGGCATTTTAACTTTGACAACAAAATCATAGCCATGAAAACTTTATAAAATAATAAAATTAAGCTGACTTCAAGGGAAGTCTGTGATTCAGTCTCTGGTCTTTGGCTTAAAATTCTTCAGAAAAATGTCCTAAAAATAATAGCTTAAAAACCTCAAAAGTGTCAGCAAAAAAAATGTATATAAATATATAGCCTATTCTTATTTGTCAAAAACACTGAAATAAAGAAAAATTATATAAACCTCAGTTCTGGTGAGTAGGATAGCAGAGATGGTCTTCTGTACCAGGCCAGCAGTAGCACAGCTCCTGGCAGCTAGACCCCAGCACCAGCAATGCTAAGCCACTGACTATGGTATTGTAACTATAAGTAACTCAACATTTAGTTACTTGTGGGAATTGTTATTGGCTGCAAAGTTTCTGAGTATACCTCAAAGGTTCTTCCTAAGAGTTTGAGCTGCCTAGTAACCTTTAATAAATTATTTTTCTGTTTAAATTAAGCAAACAACCAACATCAAATCAATCAACAAGCCAACCTGGCCTTCACCTAGGGTTACATAACCAATGATTAAGAAGGGAGGGGAGGAAAAGAAGAGTTATTGCTTAACTATAAAAGAAAACACATGTATAATAATGTGGGCTTTCAAACATTTTAACCAATTACTTAATATAGGCTGTATTTTATATGGTCAAATGCAGTCTTTTTATTTCACTTATTTTCATTGTTTTTAAAAGTCAACACATATGCCAAAAACGGTTTGGCTAAGTGGATAGAGCATCGGCCTGCGGACTGAAAGGTCCCAGGTTCGATTCCGGTCAAGGGCATGTACCTTGGTTGCGGGCACATCCCCAGTAGGGGGTGTGCAAGAGGCAGCTGATTGATGACTCTCTCTCATCGATGTTTCTAACTCTCTATCCCTTTCTCTTCCTCTCTGTAAAAAATCAATAAAATAAAATAAAAATAAAAAGCCTGTGACTAGACACTGTCAGGTTGCTTTCAAAGCAACACAAAATAAAAGTCTCCATTGTATAACACCCAAAGCAAAAATTTTTTGCAAGTGGAAAGATGGCGTCCATTCCATTTTCAAATTAATTGACAGATTTTCTTAAGCCCTGCAAGGTCACCTATAAGGAAGCTATAAGGAAGCCCAAGCCTCCTGGAATAAGCCACAATTGGCAGTCCCAACTGAACTCCGCCTTTGCACCATGCTAGCTCAGGCATGTGAGTAGAGAAGCCTCCAAAGGATCCCAAGCCCCCGGCCATTCAAGTATTCTGGAGGAAGGCCACAGGCATCATGGGTAGAAGAGCTGCACCTTGCCTCAGCTACTTAAATTATGGGCCACAGAATCTGTGAACATAATATTGTGATTGTGATTTTACATCAGTAACATTTGTAGTGGTTTTTTTTTTATGCAACAAGAGCTAACTATCATATGAAATCATATATATTTTATGTTTTAATTTTTAAAGGGCACCATACTGTTACATGATTACATACAACAATGTACCTAAAGTTTTATGCTCAATTTTAAAGGATAGCTCATGTCCAATTTTTTTCTATAAGAACTAAAACCATGGTAAATAATTTTATCCATAGGGGTTTTTGCCTTTCTTTTATATTAGCATCATTTATTTATCATAATTTTCCAGAATGACTGTGTCTGGGCTATGACCAAATTTCTTTTAAAATGTTTTATATCAATTCATATCTACCTTAAATATTTAGCATGATAGAAAAAAGTTTTAAATAAAACAAATTCACTTCCATTTATTTAAAAATTTTTAAGTACAAAAATCCTTTACATTAATCAGCCCTATTGCAAACAAAAATATATGGCCAAAAACCCTGTGCTTCCCAATATATGGTCATGTAATCTGGACCTTGTGAATCAAACATGAGAACCTGAAGAAAATCTGGTCACTACAGCATATTGAGGGACTAGTATGTTGATCTCAAATAATATTCACATGAAACAGCTAGCAAGAAATGAAGTGCAAGGGATCCTGGCTAAGTAAACAAATGTTACTATTCCCAGGGCTCTGCCATATACTGTTGTACATGGCCAAGAAGGCTGTGCGTCTATGGCACATTCCTCTGGACACGCAGTGAGCCGTGGAACAAGGCATTACATCTAAGGAAGGGGCCACTTGGCCTAACTGGTATACCCAGGGTGGGGGATGATTTTTTCAATTGCACCCTCAAAGGAGTTGCCATTTTCAAATTAATTGTATTATAAGTCCTTGTTAGCACCAGCTGTTGCTCTCAGAGTACTTCCTATGTATAGGACTAGATTTGATAGTGAAGGAGAGGTAGAGCTCTTTATTTCAGCCTCCTCCTGGCTAACTCTTCGAGGGATATTTCTGCCTTTCCACCTGGGAAATATGGGATTTCTGAGATCTATGTTAGCATGGAAAATGACTGGCCTAAAGAGCTTGCATTACACAAACCACTCCTAAACCCTCCCAAATAATTTTTGTGGCCTGGGTCCCAGTGTGTAAGCACACAGACACTCAGGAGAAAATTGTGATTGGATTCCTGCCTCCATGAATACTACTCCTCTAAGACTGGACAATTTTCTGAATCCCTTTCTCCTGAGTTTCAGTTTCCTTACCTACAAAATCAGGACAATAAAGCACATACCTTGCAGGGTTGCTGTGAAGATTAAATGAATAATGTGTATAAAATGCCTGGCATCTAAAGTATTCACTAACTGTTAACTCTCATTTTAAAAAAATAGTAAAGCACACTAGTGCATTCAAATAGTGAAGCCTAATTCTCATCCTTGCGCAAGCTGCAAGGGCATATAGGAAATACATGATTTTAAGTTTTCAAATATCAGTACAGAATGCTGTAACAAAGGGGATACTGAGAGCTAGTGCCCCGTGTCCAACAGGGACTTAAACATGAATTCCCCTTTAAACTCCATTGTCCTTTGACCAAATAAGACCATTTAAAACACATTCTGAATATTGCAGAACTATGAGATGATATTTCAAATATTGTTTAACATTAAGAAAAATAAGACATTTTGTACAGTTATTTCCAAGTTTAAGTTATATCAAAACAGAGTTAAACTCACACTCTAAGTAAACAGTACGGTTTATCTTAGAAATGAGCAGTGTTAATTCCCTGAAACAAAAGTGACCATACTAATTTTAGTTTAGAGTTTACCATATACCAGGAAGTATTTTTGTATGCGACATGTTTTATCACAAAATCTCCATGAGGCAGATAATAATATTCCCAATTTACAGAAATAGAAACTAAAGCACAAATACTCCAATAATTCATAAAACTAGTGAATTTGGATTTGAGCCCAAGCATCTAGCTGTAGAGTGAATATTCTTAGGTACCATTCTCAACTGTACACAGTAAAATGCTTCCAGTCTATAATTTATTCTACAAGCATTTGAAGCACTTCTAAAACATAGGTGTTTACCTATATTAACCAAAAGAAAGTTTAGTACTGTATCCTACTTTGTATTGCCATTAAATGGTAGAATTCACAGTGAGGGTATACGTAGAATATTGAACTGTGTTAACTAGTCAAACTTTTAAAATAAATCTTATATTTAATAAATATGACATTTTTGGCTAATTACTGAAATTGTGACTAAATTTTAAAATAGCAAGGACTTAGCCATCTCTCTGATTTGAACAAAAAGAATTCTCACTCTTCATTTATTAATCTACACACTTGGATTCCTTTATATTAAGATTTAATTCTGATATTTATGTCGCCTTCTCCTCTTGGCACAGATAATGTGAATGGACACTGCACAAGCCCAACTTCTCAGAGCTGCAGTTCTGGAAAACGCCTTTCCAGTGCTGATGTTTCCAAAGTAAACCGCTGGGGTCCGGGAAGACCGCCTTTTCGTAAAGCACAGTCAGCTGCCTGCATGGAGATTTCCTTACCAGTTACAACAGAAGGTAGGTTAAACATACACATTTTTGTGGATACAATTAAAATTTGACATACCATGGTATTAGGAGCTGGAGGACAAGGGATGGAGGTCATGTATAAAAGATAAAAACAAAACAAAACAAAAAGATCAGTGAACTCTAGGCAGAGACTAACAGAGCCTGGACAGGCTGTGGTCATGACTCTAAATCCATTCCCCTCTCCCCCTCCTTCACCTCTGAAACCAGACTGGCTCTGCCCGTTGGTGAGCTCCCACCTCCTCTGTACAGAGGGAGACCTATGCCTTAATCTGTTGTCTGCACTCCCAAGCTTATTCTCATCTCTAAATTCTATTACAACAACTCTGTTTGTAAACTTGCCAAGGGATAGGAGGGAGAAATTAGGAATACTATTTTTTTGTTTTCTAGAAAAAGAATAGTCTGAGAATTCATACTTGGTCTCTGTTTATAAAAATGAGTCACAGTCTATCCATCAATAGGGAAAGGTGAGCGAAGGCGATAGAGAGAATATGAGAAACTTGTACTCTGGGGGAGTTTCTAAGGATACAACCTTCCTAATACCCTTTCGCTGAGGTGGTGAGTTTATGCTGTTGGAGTGTGTGCACTGGTAAGTGTTGATGGGCAGGAGAACCTGAAACCATCCTGTGGGCTGAAGGCTTTCAGAAAGATTACCACTGTCAATTGGATGGCACTGTCCTCAGCTCCTTTTTTGGCCCTATGCAATTAGGACTGAATTTGGATTCAAGGCAGGCAGCTGGGAATTAGTTCAGGAAGATAACATTTACTGTTTGGCCTTGGTAAATAGTTCAATTTTTTTCCATTTTTATAAATTTTTATTGTTCATATTATTACAAATGTTCCTTTCCCCCCACCCCCTCCATTGCTCTCCTCCACCAGGTTCCCACCCCACCCTTTGCCCTTTCCCCACCCCCCATTGTCCTCATCCATAGGTGCACAGTTTATGTTCAATCTCTTCCCACATCCCCCTCTTCCCTTTTCCCCAAGAATCATCAGTCCACTCCCCTTCCATACCTCTGATTCTATTATATTCAACAGTTAATATTGTTCATCAGATTTTTTTTTTAATTTCCTTGGTTTTTAGATTCACTTGTTGATAGTTACGTATTTGTTGTTCATAATTTTTATCTTTATTTACTTTCTCTTCTGAAAGAACCCCCTTCAGCAATTCATATAATTCTGGTTTGGTGGTGATGAACTCCTTTAGCTTTTTTTTATTAGTGAAGCTCTTTATCTGACCTTCGATTCTGTGTGATAGCTTTGCTGGGTAGATTATCTTTGGCTGTAGGTTCTTACAATTCATCACCTTGAATATTTCTTGCCATTCCCGTCTGGCCTGCATGGTTTCTGTTGAGAAGTCAGCTGACAATCGTTTAGGTGCTCCTTTATGGGTAACTACCTGCTTTGCTCTTGCTGCTTTTAATATTCTCTCTTTGTCTTTTGCTCTTGGAATTTTAATTATGATTTGTCTTGGTGTGGTCCTCTTTGGATTCCTTTTGTTTGGAATTCTGTGTGCTTCCTGGACTTGTAAGTCTAATTCTTTCACCAGGTGGGGGAAGTTTTCTGTCACTATTTCTTTCAGTATGTTTTTGATATCTTGCTCTCTCTCATCTTCTGGGACCCCCATAATTCTGATGTTGGTTTGCTTGAAGTTGTCCCAGAGGTTTCTTACATTATCTTCAATTTTCTGGATTCTCTTGCCTTCTAGCTTCTTGGAGGACTGTCTTCTGGCTCTTTATGTTCCAAATCTTTGACTTGATTCTTGCGATCTTCCATTCTGTTTTAGGACTCTGTATAATATTTTTTATTTCAGACAATGTATTCTTTATTTCTTGTTGATCCCTTATCATTTTTTGTTGATTCCTTATTAATTTTAGTTGATCCCTTTTCATATCCTCATAGATCTTATCAATCTTTTCTAGGAAATTCTTGAAAAACCTTATAAGCGTAGATTTGAACTCTATATCCAGTTGCTTTTTGTCCTCCATTTCTTTCGTTTGTGATCTATTTCGTCTTGGCATTTTCGCAGCTTCCCTGATTTGGCGGGGTTTCAGGGTGGAGCCTACAGCTTTGGTTTCCATCAGCCCCGCCCTATGCGGCTCCTGAGTCTCAGGGTCCTTCAGTACTCATTGCAAGCGCCTCTGAGAGAAAGGTGCCCTCGATTTTTGCCTGCTACCAGTCTAGGCTCTCCCCCAATGAGCCCGGTATCGCGGTTCAGTTCAGTTGGAAGTGGAGTTGGAGGTGGTGTTCAGAGCAGTCTGGAGCCCCTGTCTCCTTCCCACCAGGGCAATCCCAAGGCACAGCCAACTGTCCCTTCTCTGTGTGCGATGTGCGCGCCTCTGGGACCTCCTTTCGCCGTTCCCCCAGGGTTCTGCCTTACAGCCCAGCTTCCTCTGTTTGAGCCTGGGTCCCCGGGGTCTGGCCTAGAACTGGGGTTCAGAGCAGTTGGAACTGGGGCCCAGCACAGTCGGAGCTTTTATCTCCTTCCTGCTAGGGAATGTCAGCCAGGCACTCAGCCTCCCTCCTCTCCGGCTCTGTCCTCTCCACGCACACCGCGTGTCTCCGTACCTTAGGCTTTTACAGCTCCTCCGCTCTTCCTTCTGCTTTTCTCCTTGCTTCTCGTTATAGAATTTCCAGTCAGTCGTTTTCCTGTAGTTCTGGGTAATGTCCATTTTATATTTTAGTTGTATTTTATTAAAATTGTTGTGTGCGACTGCGGCTAGGTGTTTACCTGTGCAGCCATCTTGGATTCTCTCGTGTGTGGGTTTTCTAGTTCAATTTTTTTTATAACTGTAATTACTCCAGATATAGCAAAACTAAAAAGTGCATTAAGGAAATATATTTGTCATAGAGCACTTGTGATCCTTCAGGTTAGCTGGCAGCATGTTGTCAGTAAGTGGAAATTGCCAAGAAATCATTAGGAATACTTCCAACAATTGAGAGAGAGATGGGAAGCATAATTAAAATGGTACCAGATATTCTTGTAACTTGGACTATTTAGACTAAATTTTTTTTTTCCAGATTAGAGAATTTCAACTAACATATGAAGTGATGTAGAGAGAAAAGCATGGTGAACTGAAGAGTCAAGTTCTAGTTCTAGTTCCAGCCCTGCTTACATTTTTTTATTTGCACTCTGTACGTTAGTCTCTTCCTCTTCAAAATAACCTGGTGAACTGCATAGCCTGCCTTCCAGATCAGCTAACAAAAAATAAAATTCTATGTCCCCTTCATAATTTTGGTTTTCATGTACTAAGTCTGACTTTATTTTTTTCTGGAAAAAAAATTAATTTTTGTTCTTTAAATTTCCACAGACAGCCGAGAAAATTCCTATAGTCGTTCTAGAAGCTCTAGCATTTCCAGTATTGACAAAGACTCAAAAGAAGCAATTACAGCACTGTACTTCATGGAGTCCTTCGCTCGGAAAAACGACTCCACCATCTCCCCTTGTTTGTTTGTTGGAACTAGTCTGGGGATGGTGTTAATCATGCCCCTGAGCCTGCCTTCAGCAGAGGAACAAAGACTCACAGAGCCAGTCATGGTATTGCCAAGCGGTAAGAGTTTTTAGTCATTCCTTCTTTGCTACTTTTTAAAATTTAGATATAAGGTATTATAATACATTCATTGTATTGATGTATTCTGTATAATAGGAACTACTAAGAATTTCATAAGTCATATACTATTCCAACATTTGTGTCATTGCAACTTACCTTTCCTTTAGTGTAAAATAGCACAACTACTTCTATGGTAGTAAAATGGAACAACCAACCTAAACAGTGCCTTGGAAAAGAAGTTCCTGAGAAGCACTGAACTGAAAAAAACCTCAATGCAAAAGTTAAAAAAAGTTATTTTTAATGAGTTGAAGTATTTCTCCAAAGTTCCATGCCAGATCAGAGCCTATGAGTGTTTTTGTATCATTCTTGAAGAACTCAGAACAATTAAACTAGAATTATCTGACCTGAGGTGGCTCTGGCAGGGGGGAGAAGGGGGGATGGAGCATAGAAATAAACAGTGAAAATGAAAGGAGAAGAAAACATTTATTCAAACAGAATATATATAACAGTGTCTTAGAGGCAGGGAAGAGAAGTTATTGCATCTATGAAGCAAAAATGGGGAGGGGAGAACAATTGGAGGTGAAGAGAGAACTTTTTGTAAATAAAAAATATGATAAAAATTAAAATGTAATAGCAGTCTTGGAAGACAAAGACATGGAAAGCTCTCAAATATAGGATAAATGGCAAAGATATGGATAAAGAAGGTCAATGATTTAAAAATAGACTCAGAAAATAACAGCATAACTTCTTTGATAAACTTCTCATCTTGCTTCACACAATTTCTTTCCTTTTTATCCTATTGCCCAAAGTATATGCTGTATTCTCTGCCTACTTGAATTATCCTTTTTTTCATTCAAAGAAGAGATGAGTGAGATTCCTCCTGTTATTCTTTTTAATATTTTTTAATTTGTTCTCTTTCCTATTTATGATAAAAGTTATCTGAAAAACATTTCTTAAGTAAGAAAATTTTTTATTAATATACTAAAGGCCTGGTGCATGAAATTTGTGCACTGGAGGGGGTGTCCCTCAACACAGCCTGCACCCTCTCCAATCTGGGACCCTTTGGGGGATGTCCGACAGGGATCCGGCCTAAACTGACAGTTGGACATCCCTCTCACAATTGAGGACTGCTGGCTCCTAACCACTCGCTGGCCTGCCTGCCTGATCACCCCAACTGCCCTCCCATGCTGGCCTGGTCACCCCTAACTGTCCTCCCCTGCCAGTTTGGTCACCCCCAACTGCCCTCCCCTGCTAGCCTGTTTGCCCACAACTGCCCTCCCCTTCTGGCCATCTTGTGATGATGTGGGGCCAGCCATCTTGTGACAGCTGGAGATGGCCATCTTATGATGATGTGAGGCGCAAGGGCCACCTAGGTTTTTATTAGTATAGATAGCATAAGGGATTTTAATTTAAAAGGACACACATATATGATATAGTAAGTTAGATAAAGTTGTGTTTTCTTAGTTAACTGGATGTGCTAAATTCGTATACATGAATTATTACTTATTAGAGGCCCACTGCACAAATTCATGCATCAGTGGGGTCCCTTGGCTGGCCTGTAGGATCAGGTTGAAACTGGCTCTCTGATATCCTCTGAGGGGTTTCAGATTGCAAGAGGGCACAGGCCAGGCTGAGGGACCTCACCAGTGCACGATCGGGACTAAGGAGGGACGCAAGAGGTTGGTCAGCCAGAGAAGAACCTCGGGAGGCCTCCAGGGCATGTCCAGCCCATCTCACTCGGTCCCAATCAGCCAGACCCCAGCAGCAAGCTAACCTACCAGTTGGAGCATCTGCCTCCTGGTCATCAGTGCACGTATTAGCAAGCAGTTGAGTGGCCTTAGCATATCATTAGTATATTACACTTTGATTGAATGGCTGACTGGATGACCAGACACTTAGCATATTAGGCTTTCAGTATATAGGACTAGATGCCCGGTGCAGGGAACCCATGCAAGAGAAAGCCTTCGTATCCCCATCTGCCTCAGCCCTCACATCCCCAGCTTCATCCAGAAGGTCCTCTGGATGGTTGTTCTGCTTTTCGGCTGGTCGATTTTCATATTGCACTTTTAATATTATAGATTGTAAGTGGAATAGCTCTCTCTACTAGTGTTGCAAATTCACATAAATGCATGCATGTGGCTTAAACAACAGTTGTTTTCTCATATTTCTGAAGGCTAGAGGTCCAAGATTAAGGTGTTCGCAATGTTGGTTTCTTCTGAGGCCTCTCCCAGATGTGCAGGCGGCCATCCCTCTGTGTGCATGTACCCTGGGAGCTGCCTGTCCCAATCTCCTCTTCTTGGAAAGACATTAGTCTGTTGAATTAGGGCCCCCTAACAGCCTCATTTTAACTTAATCACCTCTTTAAAATCTATCTTAAAGTCACAGTCTGAGGTACTGGGGTTTATAGTTTCAACATATGAATGGGCGGGGGTACAATTCAAACTATAACATGCATTGTATTTTAAAAGTTAATCTATGTGGATCATTTTAAATTTTATTTTTAAATTATAGTTGACATACATTATATTAGTTTCAAGTGTACATTAGTGATTTGACATTTGTATACTTTATAAAGTGATCACCATAAGTCTAGTGACCATTTGACACCATAGTTATTATTATGATATTATTGACTATAGTCCCTATATCCATGACTTTTTTCTATAAATGGCAGTTTGTATATCTTAGTCCCCTCCTTTACTTTTCACCCACCCCCCAAAACTCTGCTATCTGACAATCATCAGTTTGTTCTCTGCATTTAAGAGTTTGTTTCTGAGTGAAATAAGATAGAGGAAGACAAAAGCTGTATGTTTTCACTTACGTGGAATCTAAAAAATAAAATGAGCCAACAAAGCTGAAACAAACTCATACATAGGATTACTTTTTAAATTATAAATTTATTTCACAATAAAACATTTTTATTACATTTCTAATTTTTAAAGAAGTACGTATGCACAATTCTTTTAGTCCTTAGCTCACTTTTTAGTGAAATTGAGAACTGTGTTGATGTTGTTTTTAAAGTTAACCAAATTGACAAACCTTTGGCTACACTAGAAAAAAAAGAGAAGACTCAAATAAAATTAGAAATGAAAAATAAGCCATTACAATTGATACCATAGAATTAAAAATTATATGCCAACAAATTGGATAACCTAGAAGAAATGAATACATTCCCAGAAACATGTAACCTACTAAGACTGAATCACGAAGAAATAGAAAGTCTGAACAGACCTGTAACTACTAAGGAGAAGGAATCAGTAATCAAAAACCTCTTCACAAAGAAAACCCCACTTCTTTTCTAAGGAATCTTTTCACAGAAGTTTATCTTGGTTATCTTAAAAATAAATTCTATGATATGGAAATTTGAGATCACTAAACTATTGAATTTTAGAGGGAACGCATCTCGAGAGTATCCATTCTAGTGACAATAGCTGTGGCTGGAATCAGAATCAACAGGAGCTGTTACAGCACAGATTATTGGGTGCCTTCTGGCTTTTCTGATTCAGTAGGTCTGGGCTGGAGGATAGGGATTTGCATTTTTAATAAGCTCCCAGGTGATGCTGGTCATGCAAATGCAACTTCGCAGGCAGGAATGGAAAAGCCCGCAGTTCCTTCCTCCTGTGTAAGGAAAAGCCTGGTCCTTCCTCCTGTGCTTTTCCTGTGCCTCACTCACAGCACTTCTTACAGAGTTATGGAGGGATTTTTCCCACAACAAGCAATTCTCTGCAACCCTGGCTGGTTGTCCCATAATTTAACTTAAGTCTGATCCTGGAGATAATGTCAGATCCCACAAGTTAAGGGCTCAGTCCCACAAGTTAAGGGTTCAGTCGAATCAGACTGTCCCCCGCACTCCTTCAGGAGCCAGTCGCAAGTCTGGGTTACTACCTGTGCTTCGGCTATAAAACTGAGGACACACCCCTTCTTGGCAGCACATAGAACTCAGAAAAACTAGTTACTTACTGTTTCCAGTTTATTAAGAGGGGAGACAGGTGGATTTCCAGGAGAAGAGATGCCAGGACAAAGTAAGTGGGGAGGTCACAGAGCTTCCATGCCTCTCGCACACCCCCGCTTTTTCACCCACCGGAAGCTCTCCAAACCCCTCCTTTTGGTTTTTATGGAGGCTTCGCTGCACAGGTATAATTGATTGAATTCACTGGTTATTGATCTCCAGCCCCTCTACCTCAGGCAGATCCTCGAATCACGGTTGGTTCCCCTGGCAACTAGCCTCCACCCTAAAGCAAGGGCCAAAGTCAGCTCCTTAACATAACAAAGGACATCCGTGTAGCTCTCATCACTTAGGAAATTCCAAAGGACCCTGCCCCAACTGGTAATGCTGACCAAATACCTATTATAAATCACAATAGCACTCATGCATATTAAGCTTACTCAAAATCCTGGTTAAATTTAATTCTGCCTACTATTTCTATACCTGTATAGCTGAATATGGCTGGGGAAAATGTATAACCACACTAATAGTCTTGTTTTGAAATACATCGTCGATAACTTTCTATGGGCTCCTGTGTTGCTGGGTAATCGTACTATCTCTTAGCCTCTTGAACAACAATTGCAATTTTCTCCACTCTCCTCAAACCTCCAGTACCTCCTCCACTGTTTTCAATCTCAGCTAACAATGTGTGTCCTCTTTCCCTGAGAAAACTAAAACAGGTAAGAACTATAGCTGCCACCACCAGATCTGCCAACCTGTCTACCTGTTTCTCCCTGGTCCCTATATTCTCTCCTATTTTTATGACTATTCTGTGTAAACTCCTAACTTGGTCAATTTCTCCACATGCACACTAGATTCTGCTCAAGAAAGTCAATCCAGCAATTTTTCCTTTTTGTAATTATATGTCATATTTATATTACTTATAATTGTATAATTCTGATTATAATAAATGTTTCTATGAGATCAGCATACAAACATGCTGTTATTTTTTCCATTAAAGAGGAAAAAGTCCTCTCTTAAATCTATTCTTTTGTAATGCCCATTTCACTTCTTTATCTTTAAAACTCCTTTAAATGGTTGTTATATTCACTGTTTCCAATTTTATTTTCCCATTTTTTTTAATTCTTTATTGTTGAAAGTATTACATATATCCCTCCTTTCCCCCCCACTGTTATCTCCCAGCCTGCCCCCACTCCTCTTTCTCCATCCCCTTTCCCCCTTCTGGCCTATATTCCCTCCCCCATTGTCTGTGTCCATTGATTATGCTTATATAGATACAAGTTCTTTGGTTGATCTCTTACCTCCCATTCTTTCTTGATTGCATTGTGATCAAGCTTTCACTCATATCAATCAGCAAAAATCTCCATATATGTTATCACTGACCTCATTATTGAATCCAGTGGTCAGTTCTCAAGCAATATCTTACTTGACATATCAGCAACACAATACACAATTTACCATCGTCTCTACCTTAAAACACTTCAATTCCAGAACACTTTATTTACCTAGTTTTCTTCCTATATTTCTAACCCTTCCTTTTTAGTTCTCTTTACTGTTTCCTCCTCATTTCACTGGACTTAAAATGTCAGAATGCACAAATACTCAATCTTTTTGGTTTTCTGTTTGTATTCAAGCCCGAGATGAAATCAGCCAGCTTCATGACTTTAAATGCCACTTCTAGTCTTACCGTTATGCCCAGACTTCGTGATCCCCAAGGACCACCAGGGAGCTGAGTCCGATGCAATAAGCAAAAGAGCCTGTACCATGCTAGCAATGGGCTCCTCCCACTCATGCCGGCAGCATGGCGGAAGAGCGCGAATTTCTCCCCGTCCAGGGGTTTTGAGGGCTAGGGATAACTCCGCCCTACGGGGCGGAGTTGGGAGCTCATCCTCGCCCCGCCCTGCCCTCTCACTTACTAGAGGCCTGGTGCACCAATTCGAATTTAGGATCAATTCTAAATTAATTCTAATTATTTATTATGGCTTTGGAATTATTTTTTCTTCATGGAAGGTTGGGAGAGCTATTTTTTTTTTTTTAATACCCTGACCCTTGAACTGAAGGCCTAAGTCCCTACTCTCCTATCCTATTCAGTTCCCTAGCAGGACGTTCACAGGCCACACATTCTGGTTTTAATGTTATTTGAATGTGATAAATTTTAAGTACTTCAAACTATGAAGTACTTTCTAAATGGAATGTATTTTTATGTATCACCTTCCTTTTTCATGCCTCTGTACACTTCTGAAGTCTGTCAGCTTGATTAATCTTGTTACTCTCTCTATGGTGTTAAAAAAAAACATTGGGGGGGGGGGGAAGGCTGCTAGGGCACTGCTTAAGGGAGAGTCTGGAAGTGTCAAAAGGTCAATCTTCAAGTTACCTTCAAAGCTTTGTCCTGTCTACTGGGACAGGTGAAAATTACCCACAGGTAGTAATCGGGCCTGGATATTCAACTTGGAGAATGCAGGTGAGTAAACCGCTCTTCAGCATAAAGATGGATTAGCCTGACCAAGAGCCAAAGGTAGTTTGCTTTATTCCATATAATCAACATTGTTAGCATGCACTCTAGATGTATTCTGAGTGCTCAATTTCAGAAGAAGGAAAACGACATTTCCTAGTGAATAAGCCTATGAGAGAAAGGGAATCAGATGATATGATGATTATTTTTTCAGTTGAAATTATTTCAATAAATAAAAATTATATATTTTCTGAAAATTGCTTTTTAAAGAAAGGATTTTAAGGGGGACTATATGTTATAAAGAAAGACCACTGGATTAGGAATCAACTAACTTGACTTGGCCCAAGTCTAATCATCTTTCTGGGTCTCCACTTTCTTATTAGTCTTCTGAGAGCATACAACAAGTTGATGTCTTAGGCTCCTGTCAGAACTAACATTCTCTGTGTGCAAGTTGTTGGAATTAATGGACTCACAAATCTCATTCATATATTATACTATACTATACTATACTATACAATATTATATCTACTATAGATTTAAATTATAATATAAAACATTTATTGCCCATAGATGAATAACAGCTATTTTAGAAAGAATTTTACATGCCAATGACATAAAATTATTTTTTACAGGTACATTCCTCTCATTGAAAGGAGCTGTGCTAACATTCTCCTGTATGGATAGAACTGGCGGATTAATGCAGCCACCATATGAAGTTTGGAGGGACCCAAACAGCACAGATGAAAATGAAAAATCTTGGAGAAGGAAGTTGGTCATGAACTGCCCCTCTCTGTCACAGGAAGTAGGAGATCATCAGTATACAATCGTCTGCTCAGAAAAACAAGCCAAAGTTTTCTCACTGCCTTCTCAGACTTGCCTTTATGTTCATAACATCACCGAGACATCTTTTATACTGCAAGCTGATGTGGTGGTCATGTGTAACAGTGCCTGCTTGGCATGCTTTTGTGCCAATGGGCATATCATGATAATGAGGTACTTGCCTTCTTTATAAATTATCTGTAATCACAATAGTGCCAATAAGTACAATGCTGAGAAGTATATGTGTAATCTGCAAGATGTTATAAAGAAGCAACCTGAAATCCTTGTTTCATTGTATTTTTGAATGTCTTATTGTTCTACAATTTGAGAAGAGTTTAGCTTTTTAATTTTTTGTTTTGGTTGGGTGTTTTGTTTGCTAAAAATGCTTCGCATTGTGAATAAAAATATATTTTAATTGACGTTAAAAAAATCTAGGGAAAGAGTGATTTTCCAGTCACTCACACATTCACTCAGCAAATATTTATTGAGCCTAGGTTATCTCCCAGAAGCTATACTAGGCACTAGAAACCTAAAGATAAAGAAACTATAAGGAAAATAAGTGAACTGTTATTTTTACTATGTTTCATAGTCTACATAAGAATTTTACATACAGAATTTAATTTGATTCTTTTAGCTTCTCTAGGACCTAGAAAATAAAGTATTATTTGCATCCACTATTTTACACATGTTAATGAATTAACCTCTTCCCCACCACCACACATTAATTTGAATGAATCTATTATGGATTCTATTTAACTGGGTGTGTTTTGGACTCATATGCCAAATGAATTTAGTTACTGGAAATGCCATAGCATATACTTTTTAATAATAATTTTTTTCATACTAAGTCTTTGAAATTCAGTATATAGTGTACACTTATAGAACATCTCAATACAGACAAGCCACATATCAACTGCTCAATAGGCACATGTGGCTAGTGGCTACCACCTTGGACAGCACACTGCTATGACCTCATGAAAAGTATATTCCAACAGCACATATTTCAAGTCTCATTTTATATGATAAGATTCTAGGGTTTAAATTGTAATTACAAACTATTTTTAGATGGTAAATTAATACTTTTTTTCAAAGTACTGGTTTTATCATCTGGAATAAGTTAAAATCATTGTGCATATGGGAATTAGTAGGATGATTTCAAAGCTTGAGATATAATTACAAGTTTATTTTTCTCCACTTGGTATTTGAGGTGTGATTTATAAGCAATGAGATATTTCCTTCAGTAGTTTGTAAAACTGGCTCGAGCAACAGTATCCACGGGACATTGTTTAGAAAAATGAATTTAAGGGAAAACATTGGCTATAATATTAGGATAGGCATATAGCCTTTCGGTAGGATACTAGGAGATGAGTGATATTCATTTGGATGTACAAATTCTCATCTATCATGTATTATTCTCATCCCCTTACCGCCCTGGCCATGCTTATATTTATTAATCATGCCTTCAGTGTAGTCATAGGTAATTTCCATTTCCTGTGTGCTGAGGGAGTAAAGAAATGGAGCACAAAGCCACTCCATTCCCAGGCACAGTGACCTGGACCCACTCCATGTCGCCATCAGCTCATAACCTCCTCAAACTCAGGAGTTTTGCCTTAAAAGACCAAGTATGCAGTCAGGCACTTTCCAGTGGTAGTGTTTCTGTCATAACCAAAGATATAGCCACACTGTAGAAACCTGTGAAATGCTGCAAAAAGTATCCTGAAATTTCTGGCCACTCACTTAATTTGATCTTCAAAGACATTTGCTAAGTACTAGATGGATTAAGATAGAAGTGTGCCCATGGTTTTTTATGTATACAATTTTATGTCAAAGTCATGAGACTTCAAGAGATTAAAAAGAAACAAGCACAAAATAGAGGTATAAAAATTGTTTTTCTGTATAGCTTTTAAGAAATTAAAAAGCTGCTAACAATATGAATATAAAATGTGGATTTGCTTTTTCCCCATGCAGCCTGCCTAGTCTTCGCCCAATGTTGGATGTTAATTATTTGCCACTGACAGACATGAGGATAGCACGGACATTCTGTTTTACTAATGAAGGGCAGGCATTATACCTGGTCTCTCCTACGGAAATTCAGCGGTTAACGTACAGCCAAGAAATGTGTGATAATCTACAGGTAAGTAAGGCACAAAAAAAAAAATCATTGGAGTGGTTGTAAAAAGAGAGAATGAGAGAGATGTAGAAAAACTAAAATACCGTCCAGGCCAGTATGGCTCAGCTGGTTGGACCGTCTTCCTGTACACCAAAAAGTGGCGGGTTCGATTCCCTTAGGGCACATACCCAGGTTGTAGGTTTGATGCCCAGTCAGAGTGCATGTGTGTTTGGGGAGGGGGGAGATGCGGCACATATCTAGTTGATGTTTCTCTCTCTCTTTCTTCCTCTCTGCCCTCTTCCCTTTTTCTCTTTTAAAAAAATATATATATATTTTTTTAAAAAGCATTGTTTTAAAAATAAAAGCTAAAACATTATTGGGCCAGACAATAAATATGCCTTTCCTAGAATATGTCGAATATTATGTTCCTCACTGTGACCCTACCAAATGTGTTTCTAGGTATATTCAGAAAAAGTAAGTAGAAGGAAAAATGTAAAGATTATGCTTATTAATGGTTAATTTTTAAATTTTGGGTTTTGTAGGGGTTTTTTTCACCTGAGGAGAATGCTCTAAAAGATGATAAACTCTCCCTCCAGGATGGAGGATGTGTCTGTACACACAACAACTTTTCATACAATTCAGGGAGTTCATGGACTTTTTTTTTTTTTTTTAAAGGAAAACTTAATTTGGTTAAGAGCCATACAAAAGAAACACATACTTATTCTGTGGGTTAGAACTGAGCATTTGTCCTTGATCATAGCACCAAGCAGAGCATAGATACAGAATAAATATAAAAGCCTTGTAACCTTGGGTAAGCACAAGTGATCACAAAAATTTAAAAATACCTTAGAAATTTTATTGGTTCAATGCCCTCGTTTTACAAATAAGAAAACTAAAAGCCATTCATTATAACACAGAGTTTTAAGAGTATAAGATCCAAGCTATTTGAGTGTATTTTGCCCACTTGCAAGACTGTGGGTATTTTACTAAGCCTACCTTAGAGCATTGTGTGATAATTAAGAAGGAATTCATATAAAGCACTGAGCACAGTGCCTGAAATATAGGAAGTTTTTAAAATAAATAATAATGTTATTATCATTACTCAACACTTACTGAGTTGATTCTGTATGCCTAATACTTGGCTAGACTCTAGGAATCCTATATAATAAAGATGTAATATGCAAATGGTTGTTATGCCATGAAGTGTAATGGCTCACTGCTTAAAGACCAGATCTCAGATCAGCTGTGAGGGTGGGGCAGCGAGCTACAATCAGGCAGCGGAAAGCTACAGGAGGGAGCAGGGCAGCAAGCTATGAGGGGGGTGGGAGTGGGGGCAAAGGGAGTTACAGGAGGGCAGGGCAGCAGGTGGAGAGCTACAGGAAGGCAGCAGTGAGCTACTGGCTACAAGCGTGTGGTGGAGAGCTACAGGAGGGGACAGGGCAGCAAGCTATGAGGGGGTCTGAGGGGCAGGGGGCGGGGGAGCTACTGGTGAACAGATTCCTGTGCAGGGCTACTAGTATAGTCATAAACAAGATGTGAGTCCTATCTGCTAGAGCAGTGTTTTTCAACCTTTTTTGGGCAAAGGCACACTTGTTTCATGAAAAAAATCACGAGGCACACCACCATTAGAAAATGTTAAAAAAATTAACTCTGTGCCTATATTGACTATATATAAAGTAATTCTCTTGAATAGGAATCAAATAAACACAAAGAAAGTATTTTATAATGACTTTATTATGAAATATTAAGTAAACAAAATAGTGAAAAATTATAAAATTCTTGTCTTGTCTGCACCTATGGCACACCAGGCAACATCTGTGCCGCGGAACAGTGGTTGAAAAACGCTGTGCTAGAGTGGAGGGAGACAAGCACAGTACTCTGTGGAAATGCTGCCTATAGATGGCTGAGCCGGTACTGGGGAGACATTTATAGGGCACCTGGGCTGATGAAAAGAGGAAGTGGGCAGTTAAAAATCATGAGAAGGGTGAGGAGGAGTTCCCCATGGGAATGGCGGCTGGGGTGGAAAAGGTGATGATATTCTTGCCAGAGTAGTGCCACACAAAGCCCAAAGGCTTAGGAAACTGCCAACAAAGTTCAGAGTTGGGAAGTCAGAAGAGTGAGGATGGTGCTGGAGAATTAGTCAAGAATAGAGCTTGGATCACCTTTAAGCTCCTTTTATCCCAAGGGTATTTCTCCTAAGGGAAACAGGAAGTCATTTAAAAGATTTAGCAAAGTGTTTATTGAAACTACAATAGCATTCTGGCAGTAGTATAGCCATTGGTTTTGAGGAATTAAGACTGAAGGTGGGGAGAGCAATTAGGAGGCTTTTAAAAAATAATTAAGGTTAAAAATAACAGTGGCTTGAAATGAGGCAGCCAGCAGTGAGGATGGAGAAAGTTAGCAGATTCAATAGCTAAGAAGTGTAATCAGTTGGATTGGACGATTATTAGCGGTAGGAGTGAGGGGCAGGAAGGAATTAATAACTCTTCCTGGGTTTCTAGCTTGGGAAACTGGATAGATGGTGCACTGTCAATTCCAAAAAGAAAAGACTAGGGAGGAGCGCTCAAGTCTGCTGAGGGAGATGAAGTCATATAGCAAACTCCTAGACAAGCTGGCATTAGGACACAGATCTGACTTGTGGTTGAAGTCCCTTCCCCCACATTGATAGTTCTCAAATTTTGACCTGCGTTAGAAAGACCTAGAGAACAAGTATGAAGTAGAGATAACCACAGCGCATTTTTGTAGATTCTGATTGAGTGTGTTGGAGTAAAGCCTGAGCATCTGTATTTCCAAGATTTTTCTCCAGTCACTAAAGCACACCACATTGAGAACAATTCAACTGTGCCTCACCATGCAATAGCTGCCTATCTGACTCCTTTAAATTATCTTGAGCCATTTCATAATCTTGTACTTGATATAAAAACAAATCCAACCTTTCCCCACATACCACCACAGGCTTCCCATTTCATAGGGAACTCATGCTTGTTTAGGAGAGGGACTAGGTCAGGCAGAAGCTATAGTAATTGAAAAAGATCAGAAGTCTAGATTAATAGTCATTGACCAAGTGGAAATTAACCCTAAAGTGAATATACTACCTTTCCCTGCTTTCTAATTGTAAAGGAAATAAGAGCCCAGAAATATAAAAATTTTAGGATGGCAATTCCTAGAGAAGAAAAGGAGAGGGAATGACAGACAGGACTGGGAGCAAAGCAAACTCAGAAAAATATGGAAAGCAAACTGTCTTTTCATGATGTGCTCTAACAACCACAGTGTTATCTTTTGATATATTAATTTTTTTGTAGTTGCTCCAATGCTTTTTTCTTTGAATTACGTACAGGACATGCTGGGAGATTTGTTTACCCCCATAGAGACACCAGAAGCTCAAAACAGAGGTTTCCTAAAGGGACTGTTTGGTGGAAGTGGACAAACTTTTGACAGAGAAGAGCTCTGTGAGTAAACTCCTGATCCTAAGATTATGTTATTAATGCAAAATAGAAGGTGTGTGTGTGTGTGTGTGTGTGTGTGTGTGACTTAACATGATATATGACTTTGAATTCTAGAGTGGATTATTTTGCTTCTATGCTATGAAAATTATTTTTGTTTATTAAACCTGAATAAAGTTGATCACTTTATAGTAGGAAATAGTTTAACAAAAATAGTACATAAAATTCATGCAAATAATGAGTAAGCTAACAGATGTGTCATTTGCAAGTAGATCATGTTTGCAATGAAGAATGAAGATATTCAGTTACACCTGTGTAAAAAACAAAACACAAAAAAACAAAAACAAAAAACAAGAACAACAAAACATTTTGAACCTGCCTGCCATTAACCACTGCTGGGAAACAAACACATGGTTTATCAATACTACAGAACAAATTATTTTAATATCTACCACTGAGACCCTGATGACCAGTAATAAAAAAGCAGTAGAAAGATGCTAGGCAACATTTTTAGAAAGAAGTCAAGAATGTATTTTCATTGTATATTGTTAATGGGAATATAAATTTGTGCAGCCACTATGGAAAATGGTACAGATATTCCTTTAAAAAATAGAGCTGCCATATGACCCAGCAATCCCACTCTGGGTATTTACCCAAAGAAAACAAAAATACTAATTAAAAACACATGTGTATCCCTATGTTCGTTACAGAATTATTTATAGTATACAGATATGGAAGCAACCTAAGTGTTCATCAATAGATAACTAGATAAAGAAGATATGGTATATATGGTATATATGTATAATGAAATATTACTCAACCATAAAAAAGAATGAAATATTGCCATCCTATATAATAAAAGAGTAATATGCAAATTGATCATCACTCCAAGACACAAAATGGCTGCCCCCATGTGGTCAAAGATGGCTGCCTCCATGTGAACACAAGATGGCCACCACAAGATGGCCTGCAGGGGAGGGCAATTGTGGGCAGTTAGCGGTGACCAGGCAGGCAGAGGAGGGCAGTTGGGGAAGACCATGCTAGTAGGGGAGGGCAGTTGAGGGCGATCAGGCCAGCAGGGGAGGGCAGTTAGGGGTGAATAGGCCAGCAGAGGAGGGCAGTTGGGGGAGACCAGGTCAGCAGGGGAGGGCAGTTAGGGGCAATTGGGCTGGCCAGGGAGCAGTTAGATGTCAATCAGGCTGGCAAGGGAGTGGTTAGGGGGTGATCAGGCTGGCAGGCAGAAGTGGTTTAGGGCAATCAGGCAAAGGCAGGTAAGAAATTGGGAGCCAGCAGTCTTGGATCGGGCCTTCACGGGCAGTTGGACATACCTCTCACAATCCAAGACTGTGACAGGAGGTCACACATCCCTCAAGGGGTCCCATATTGGTGAGGGTGAAGATAGGGCTGAGGGACACAACCCCCAAGCATGAATTTCATGCACCAGGCCTCTAGTTTATAATGATATGGATGGACCTAAAAGGTAATATGCTAAATAAAATAAGTCAGACAGACAATATTGTCATTTCACTTATATGTGGAATCTAAAAAGCAAAAATAATTAACAAACAAAACAAGAACAGACTCATGGATATAGAGAACAAATTAATGATTTCTAAAAGGGAGGAAGGTTTATTTTTTTATTGATTTTTTACAGAGAGGAAGGGAGAGAGATAGAGAGCTAGAAACGTCGATGAGAGAGAAACATCGACCAGTTGCCTCTTGCACTCCCCCTACCGGGGATGTGCCCGCAACCAATGTACATGCCCTTGACCGGAATCGAACCTGGGACCTTTCAGTCCGCAGACCGACGCTCTACCACTGAGCCAAACCGGCTTCGGCAAAGGGAGGAAGGTTTAAAAAAGGGTGGGGGAAATAAGTTTTTCTAGAATATCTTATCATCATTTGATCTTGCAGATAAAAACATCTTTTAAACTTTTACCTAGGCAAAACATCTAGGTGCTTCCATACAATTCAATATTTATTCTTCAGCCATAAAAAGGCATGAAATTTGATATCTGTCACAACATGGATGAACCTTGAAAACATCATGCTAAGTTAAAGAAGGAGGACAAAAAGGTCACTTATTATATGATTTATTCCATTTATATAAAATGTCCAGAATGAGAAATTCAGAGAGACAGAAAGTAGATTAGTAGTTGCCAGGCAAGAAGTGACTGTTTAATGGCTATGGCGATTCTTTGGGGTAATGAAATGTTCTAAAATTAGATAGTGGTGACAGTTGCACAACTTTGAATACAATAAAAACCACTGACTTATACACTTAAAAAGGAAAACTTTATGGCATGTGAATTATATTCCAATAAGCCTTTTATAGATCTACATTCCATTCCTAATGTTGCCTCTTTGGGAATGCTCATAAAGTTTTACCAAGACAGTTGTTTTTCAACTTTTAAAAATTACTTCATAAAATTAAATGAAACTGAGCTTTGTAAATGATAGTTAGTCCTTTGTGAAAACATCATATTTATATTAATGCCCATCATGCATATACTCCATATTCTAGTATTTACACACACACACACACACACACACACACACACACACACAGTGAGAGAGAGAGAGATTTAAAAACAACAACTGAGACCTATAAAGGCTGATAGCAAGATAAACAGAGAACACTGGAATGAACACTTGGGTCCAAATTTAAAAAAAAGAACAGACCTGTGATTGGAACAGACACTAATGTGAGTTCACATATGCTGTGAATACCCCAATTCAGCAACCTCAAGGATACAATTATCCTGATACCTGTCAGGATCAGAGTAGGCAAACCCTGCTCACCTCCTCCCATGATCACCTTGAAATTACAAAGAGATTACAGAACCGCCTGAAGACTAGCTGAGCAGAATCCCTGGAACTAAGAATATAAAGACACCGATGGAGACCAGTAGGACGGCCGAGGCTCCGATGGGCAGTCCCACACCCCCAGTGTGGTGACTGGAATCTAAAGGGAATTCTCAGACATGAAGGCCCCTGAGGATCAGGTCTGTCCTCACACGGGGCTCCCTGGCTCAGGGCTCCAGTAGCAGGAAGAAAGGTCCCCGTAACATCTGGCTGTGAGGAGCTGGGGGTCACATCTGGGAGGGGCAGGGGGCTCCTGGAGACTGCGGAGAACCTCAAGTTGCTTGTTACACAGACTCACTCAAAAACTCATAAACCCCAATTTCCAGCACAGGAGCAGCACCTTGGAAAGCTCCGGGGGCAGCAGGGAGGAGCGAAGTTCATAACTTCAATGCAAGGCTGGGGGGGTAGGGCCAGAGCAGCGCTCCAGGGACAGGGCCTGGCTGCTGCATCTGATCCTTTGCGGAGCTCCCCTCCCTCCCCGCCACCAGTGCAGGGGGCACCAAGGCTGTGTTCCCCCATGAGCCAGGTTGGCACTGTTCACCCAGCACGGTGATCCCTGACCCCCTCCCATTTAGCTCACTGCCTGGCCCAGCCTCTTCCAGTGGCTCCTCCACACAAGACCCCCACCTTTCCCCAAACCTGTCAAAGGTCCAAAAACCCAAACAAGCAGCAGCCAACTAAAAAAACAAAATGAACAAAAAACCAACAACAACGAACAAATAAAACACAAACTCACAGATACAGAGAACAAATTGGTAATGGCCGAAAGGGAGGGGTTTAGAGGGTTGGGCGAAGAAGATGAAGGGATTAAGAATGCAAATGGCCAGTTATCATGCCAGTTATCAAAAACCATCACGGGGAGGTAAAGTACGGCACAGGGAATATATTAATAGTCAATAGCATTTGATAACCATGCCTGGTGTCAGATGGGTACTAGACTTATTAGGGGTGATCACTCCATAAAGTATATATATGTCTAATCACTATGTTGTACCTCCTGAAACTAATGTATTATTGTATGTCAACTGTAATTTAAAAATAACCAAAAAAAATGTGATTAGGACATATTGTGTGACGCACGCGCACACACACACACACACACACACACAGGGATGTGGAAACAATGCTCTCGGCCTCCTTCATAGGCATTTTTCTTGAAGTGCAATGACAGGGTCAGATACGTCTGTCTCTTACTGGAGAAGCGTGATAGTAGGACTTATATAAGTGCTTTGGTAATAAACTTGACTGCCACTGTTTGAGTGACTGACCAATGTTTTCTGTCCTTCTGGCTGGAACTCCCAGTCGGGGAGGCGGCGGCAGGAAAAGCGTCCCGCAGCCTGGCCCAGCACATCCCCGGCCCCGGCAGCATAGAGGGGATGAAGGGCGCTGCGGGCGGGGTGATGGGGGAGCTGACCCGAGCGAGGATCGCGCTGGACGAGCGGGGGCAGAGGCTGGGGGAGCTGGAGGAGAAGACGGCGGGCATGATGACCAGCGCGGAGGCGTTTTCCAAGCACGCACACGAGGTAACTCAGTAACGTGGGCGTCTCCACACCGTGATGACTTTACACATTTAGGCCCGGCACAAGACAGCTGACGCAGAGATGCCACTCATGCTAAGTCATCCTGGGTCCCACTACGGTCCCTCAGTACTTGGGAGGAAAATCCTTTTTAAAATGCTGTAATTCATGACACTCCGTTATCGTGGGGACGGCCTGGGAGGACATCTCCCACTGGTTCTGAGACGCTGTACGTTGTGCATCTGCTGCCACCGGGAGCTCAGAGCAAGCCCAGGCCCCGCACTCCCCTGTTGTCTGAGTCTCTGAAAATTACTTCTGGTCAGCCGAGTATTTACAGCTTGGTTTGTTTTTCTAAGAAAAGACTTTGTCATTATTTTACAAAGTAAAGGAGGTTTTATTAGTTTTAAGATTTACTGAGATATTCATGATTAACTCAATATAAGCTTGCTTGATGAACACTTTCTAAGATTTTTATTTTTATTTTTTATTAACATCTCCCGGTTACTTTTCTTTGCAGTTAATGCTGAAATACAAGGATAAGAAATGGTACCAATTCTAACTTCTACAGAAGCTGTGACTGCTTTGAGAAACCATTATTCAGGGAAACCAAATTTAATTCCCAGCATCACCATTCAACCGCTAGAAGCCAGTTTCTTCTATAAACGTCCGTTACAGCCCATCTGAAGTTACCGCGAGAGAGACTTGTCAGAGACACTGTACAACCGGAAGGCTGGAACCCTGGCCAGAACCCCGAGGTATGGCTGCGTTTGCCGTCTCCCCCGTGGAATGGAGCTGTCGTCTTGGCATGCCATTGACTAAGGATCTACATTTAGGAACTACGGGGAGTCCTCCTGATTTGAAAAAAAAACCTGTACAAACAAAAAGCATTAATGCACTTAATGAAAAAAACCTTTGCATGATAAATTAACATCTTAAGAGGAAAAGAAAAAAAGCATGTTGTGACAGAAGAAAAAAAGATTAATGGTAAACTATTTTTATAAATTGGGCCACATCCCGCAATTTAAAAAATCTGCATTAGAAGTTATCAGTGCACTTCTAGTACATTTACCATTCAACTGAAAAGGAAAACAAAACCAAAATTTTCTTCTCATCTATAACTTTCATTAGACTAAAACATGACTGAATTCTGGTGGCAAGCATCTGATTGACTTTCCTCTCACTCATAATATATCATTCACAGTTCTTGGTCATAATCAAGTATTGCCAATACAGTAAATTATCTCTGACACAATTATTTCCATTTCTATCACTTTCAGAACAAGTTGCCATTTTTAGTCACAAACCATGCAGGGTTGGGACACCGCAAAGCATTTTCCAGCTGGTTTTTCTCTGCAGGGGAGCTGACTGATAGGTTTGGGAAACTGGACTGATTCTAGGCACAATGCATTTAGCGTGGAGGACTGATTTCACACCCTCTGGTTTCCGTTTCTGAGGTGGTAGTCTCAGTGCTCCACTGGTGTCCTTGTCTGCCGGTTACACAGTATATTACTGTTCACGCCCAGCGGGTCTGCAATCCAAAGGTGCTCCTGCAGCCGGACACTCAGAGACCAAACTGGTCCTTCTCTTCAACGTGATTCAGTAAAACCTCAGTTAATGTTTTGGGAAAGGAATTCTGATTTCTTACATTTCTGATTAACAAGGGCTTTCATTAGGAAATAATTTTGGTTCAATAATCTTTATAAAATATAGTGGTGTTTTTGCTACCTTAGTCACCATTATGCACAACAGAAATACATAGAGAGTTTATTGATACAAAACCAATAATTCTGCCGTTCATTAGACTAAGTGATATAAAGTAGAGGGTTATTGTCAATAGATACCAAATACCTATTCTTTATTTAAAAATGTCTTCATCATGAAATAAAGACCATCCTTCACATGACAAAAGGCATCTATCATAACTCAACAGATGACAACTTGAGGCAAAACAAAAGAAGCACACCTGCTGTCATTATTTAACATGAGGTTGGAAGTCAAAAGAGTATATGCAGGTTTAATAATAATAATAATAATGGGTTTGGCTTATTTAATTTTGATTAATCAAGATCTTACAAGATGTACATTTGTGTCTTAAGAATTCAGCATTTCCCTGAAGTCAGGTTCTTTTAATAGCCAAAAATAGTATTTCTTGGGTTTTTTTAAAAAAGATTTTAAAAAATCTTTAGGGAATGTGAAGTGTTACTTCCTTTAATTGTTCTTAGTCATTTTGAGAAGAGCCAAGATGATTGAAAGAGTCAGCTAATGTATGCCAGGATAGCGTTTCTCAGACTCCTTGAATTCGCCCAATGTCTCATGAAAGCCTCTCCATGAAGCTCTCCAGAGTCCTGTGAGCAGTTAGGGTAATGAAATCAGACTTCAAAATGCAACACAATACATAAAATGATATAGTAAAAATGTTAAAGAAACTTGAGACCAGGATTTGGGAAACATTGGAACTACTTGTACCATCTTTTTCAAGGACCCAGTTTTCTGAACAAATATTTTATCATTTCTATATTAAAAAAAAAAAACTTTAAAAGACTAAAATATTAATTTTAGGAACAATGAAATTCACTCCAAAGTGGCACTAAGTACACTATCTCTGAAGTCCCCAGTAAGATCTGATTAACTTGGCCTGTGTTGGGATGTCTCAGCCATGGCTACTGTCCACTCACTCTCCATTGTGGGGACCGTCCTCTGCACCTTAGGATGTTCAGCAGCAACCCTGGTCTCTGCCCACCAGATGCCAGGAGCAACGCCTGAGTAATGACAATCACAAATGTCTCCAGCCATTGCCAAAACTGCTCCCAATTGAGAGCCACTGTTCTACATCATTTAAGGACAGGTTAAGTGTGAATATGTAATATATGTCTAGTATAAAATTAAACATCATAAGTGCACAGTGTCTTAAGATAAATTATTATATCCAAAATTACATGTGTGGTTCATATGCAATAAAATCCTATTTTGAAGAAAGCTTATATGAGTCAGTAAAAAACAACAGTTACAGAATATTTTAAAGCCTACAGAGAAAACACCAAAAAAGGAAGCATAGCATTTCACAGAAGTGCTTAAAACTCTGGCTTTAACGAATAGATAAAAAGTCTATAATTAGCACAATTGGAAGTAAACAGGTGCTTCTGAAATGCTTGAAAAGAACAGGTTCTTTTTAAATTAATCTTTCAATATTGTTTATATAAGCCCCTACAATAAGGTAAGGGTAACTTTATCCCACAAACTCCTGATTAGTGGAATACAAATTAATGAGGTTTTACTGTATCAAAATAATTTTTATAATGCAAAGAGATAGCAATAACAAGAATCTAATGTGGATGTGATTTTCTCTTTGAACATTTCTGTTGCACTCACCTTAGCACACATGTGTGCACGCACGCACGCGCACACATACACACACACATACACAGCATCAGCATCATTATCTTTGGCAAACGAGTACTATTGATCCATGTAATTCTTCACATCTCTCACAACTGTGTAAATGTCTTGCCTCTGTCTTAGAGCATAAGAAAAATACTCCTAATAACTAGACAAAGACAGAGCAAACGACTCTGAGCCTTAGTTGTCACATTCTCTCTGCTAAGGTGGCGTTGGAAAATGAGGTTTGCAAACCACAGCCTCTCCAAGTTGCCCTCCACCCCTCTGACTCCCTTCTTGTTATCCCAGGAGAAAACGGGCCTCTGCACCCCCTTCATCGTTGGGAACCTAGACGCGTTTGTTTTCCTGGTTCTAATAAGCAATAACACTTATCATGAAATGGTCCACTTGTCCTGGAGCTAGGAGGGAAGGATGACTGATTTGTCATTTATTTTAATCCTCCACAAAAGCAGGACTACTGGTTTTGCTTTCTGCACGTCTCTGAGACCCAGAGTTAGTGGCCCAGTCACCAGCAGGGTCGTTGTCTGACTAACTCTGGCAGGACAGTGGCAGAACGGACTGAGCTGTTTCCCGGTAATTCAGTCACAGACATTTTTTCAGATCTTTTCTATGGCATTTGAATGATACAGCTAATAAATTAGGATCCAGGTCTCTAGCCCTCAAAGATAAGGTGACCAGACGTCCCGCTTTTGGTGGGACAGTCCCGATTTTTAACAATCTGTCCTGTGTCCCGCAGTGTTTTAAAGAAGTCCCGATTATTCTTTCCAAAAATCGGGACTTAAAAAAAAAAAAAAATGCCTAGGGATGCGGGACAAATTGTTAAAAATCGGGACTGTCCCACCAAAAGCGGGACGTCTGGTCACCTTACTCAAAGATCTTAAGGGATTGGTTAGAAGGGTGTTCCTTCTATTAATAGTTTGCTGCTGGGTTCCTTTTATGTGACCCATGTGACTAGCTTTAAAGGTACCATCTATCTGCTATCTGAATAAAGGAGGACCTTGACTTTGAAAAAGAAAATTAAGATTAGCTCTTTGAGATACTTGGTTATAAAATGTTTGGTAGAGGGAAAAGGAAGAGGGTCTAGAAAAGTGAACTAAAAATGTTCTCCTTGGTGTAGGATCATTGGGACAACCAGGAGCAAACCTGTGTGGGTACAGCTGCCCCTGTGGGTGGGAGGACATGGGGACTTGACCGCTTTTGTTCCGAAAGGGCCATGCCAGAGCAGTCAGACATCCCCGTCGGGCTCTGCATCCGGAGAGGGACACGAGGAGCCTCCGCAGTGTCCTCACCTCTGTCCTTACAGCCTCAGCCTCATTTTTGACTAGATACCACCTCACACTCACTGGCCCACGTGCTAGACATACTTGCCAGTAAGTTGTGTATTTGGATGCCATCGTCCCTGGGAGCCTGGGTGTCACATAACAGGTTTAGTGTATGTATTTGCAGACAGCATAACCCTGTAAAGATGAAAAGCAGAATAGGTAAGGTCTGACTTGGGAAAAGAGGAGGAAGTGCCAATTGGGGTGGAGTGGGAAGGGACATGGAAGCCAGAGTGTAGGGAGTTGGCTGTACATAAGAATCACCCGAGGAGTTTTTAAAATTCCCAATGATATTGAAGTCTCTCAGAGTGGGAACCAAACATCAGTATTTTTAAAGCCCCCAGGTGGTTTCAGTGTCCAGCCAAGGCTGATGACCACTGCCCCATGGCCAATTCAGGAAGAAATATTTGTCTACCTTGGTTGGTGTCCAAGCCCCACTTCCAAGGGGCCAGGGAAGGCCGGATGTAGGAGATACGGTGTCAGCTGGATTCATATTCCTTTTGTGTCACAACCCAAAACAAACGTTTTGTGCACATTTCTGACCAGCCAGCGCCCCATTAACTCTTAGCTCTTTTGTGATCTCCTATGCAACTTGGCCAGTAATTATTCCGATTCAAACATCTAGGTTTCGATTATCTTCTACATGTGACATCACAAAATATCAGAAATAATGAGAAAATCAACAGCATGTAAAGCTACATGGAAAACCAACTCTCAGTAGTTTCAAAGTGGAAGTACTCAAACAGTCTTACCAAACCAGGTCCAGATTTATTACTCACTCATCATTTGGAGGAGAGATGGATACCAGGTAACAGTTCTGCTATAGGTGTATTTTATTGGACGTGGTCTTAGCAAGGAGGGAGAACAATTCTTCCTTTTTCATTGTTAGCTCCGAGGACCACTTGGATTCATTTTCTTAGTAACTGGACATGCATTTAAAGGGAGAAGAAGGCCTATAACTCACATCTGGCCTCCAGGGCCCTGAAAGAGGGCTTTCACCTCCAGAAAGGGAGAGTCTGCCTAGCCAAGGCAACAACATTCAGAACACTCACAAGACTTCTCTCCTACTGCTCCCCCGGGAACTGGCCCGCCCTTCTCAACTGCAAAGTCAGAAAGTAAACTAGGTGGTGGTTATGGACAAGTGTACACAGGATCAAAATCTTTAATAACCTATAATTTTTAGTACTTAATTATGTGATGTTTTATTCTAGGAAATAAGAAACAGATGATATCATTGATGTATCTTTCTTTCATCCTCAGAATTTTTGCATCTTTTCAGAAAATGACAAAATACTATTTTTCTGTTTCACTCAGCAATTGTGACTATACTTAAAATTCTTGTAGTCTGTAGAGATATCAATAAAATTGTATATGTTTGTACATAGATGCTCTCTTATGTTATGATGTGATGAACTACTGATGATTTTTGTCAAGACTAAATATGGACAGTGGTAAGACCCTCATTTGCAACACCATGAACCATAGTCTTACAAATTATAATTATTTTTAAAAGGCAGGGAGATGGGTGGGGGAGCAATGTACATAATATATATTTGAACTAAAAAACAACAACAAAGGAATAAAACAAAATACAAATTCCCTAAACTCAAAAAGAATAGAAATAGCCATTCAAAATTATTATCAAATTGGAAAATATGTAAACTTTTTAAAATTTCTTATTGATTAAGGTATTACATATGTGTCCTTATTCCCCCTTTGCCCCCTCCTCCATCCTGATTCATACCCTTATCCCCCTGTTGTCTGTGTCCGTTGGTTAGGCTTATATGCATGCATATAAGTCCTTTGGTTGATCTCTCCCTTCACCCACACAGTCCCCTACCTTCCATGAGGTTTGATGTTCTGATTGATGTTTCTCTGTCTTTGGATCTATTTTTGTTCATTAGTTTATGTTGTTCATTATATTCCATAAATGAGTGAAGATCATGTGATATTTATCTTTCTCTGCCTGGCTTATTTCACTTAGCATAATGCTCTCCAGCTCCATCCATGTTGTTGCAAAGGGTAAGAGCTCCTTCTTTTTTACAGCAATGTAGTATTCCATGGTGTAGATGTACTACAGGTTTTAAATCCACTCATCTGCTGCTGGGCACTTAGGCTGTTTCCAAATCTTAGCTATGGTGAATTGTGCTGCAATTAACATAGGGGTGCATATATCCTTTCTTATTCGTGTTTCTAGTTTCTTTGGGATATATTCCTAGAGGTGGGATCACTGGGTCAAATGGCAGTTCCATTTTTAATTTTTTGAGGAAACTCCATACTGTTTTCCAGTGGCTGCACCAGTCTGCATTCCCACCAGCAATGCATGAGGATTCCTTTTTCTCTGCATCCTCGCTAGCACTTGTCTTGTGCTGATTTGTTGATGATAGCTATTCTGACCCTCATTTGCAACGCCATGAACCATAGTTTTTCAAAGTATAATTATTTTTAAAAGGCAGGGAGATGGGTGGGAGAGCAATGTACATCATATATATTTGAACTAAAAAACAACAACAAACAAACAAAGGAACAAAATACAAATTCCCTAAACATAAAAAGGATAGAAATAGCCATTCAAAATTATCATCAAATTGGAAGATATGTAACTTTTTATTGGAAGAATTTGCAGATAATTTTTGAGGATTTGACTGTTTTCACCTTTGGTGAACTCCAAGTTAAACCTTAGCTTGGTGGGAGTGCAGGGAATAAACTGAGGCTGAATGAGATGTACTTAGGGTATTCACACCTTACTCCCTTACTTCCTTTAGAGCTCGCTTTAAAAATAAGCCACTGTGAGCTTATACCACCACCTAGTGGTTATAATGACCATTCATTAACCCAGCACCTCCGAAAGTCCCCCAGAGAGTGCGCACTCCTGCTCTCTGGCTTTCATCTGCACACTCGATGCCTCTTCAGGTATTTCTTTATACTGTTACCTACACTGTGGCATTAGCCAACCCATTATTTTCCTCCAAAAGCTGTTTAATTATTTCAGGAAAATTTTCCCATCACCACAATTTTCCTCCTACTTTTTGTTCTATATTAAAACGACGACAACAACAAAAACACACAACAAAACAAAAAACAAGAAACTAACCCTAGGCTAAAGAAATGTTTTTCGATTAAAAGTACAAATATAAAGACAGATGCAATAAAAATCCAAATGCCCAAGTTTCCCTTCAATCATTTTCTTTAAGGATCCATTAACCTCACTCTCCACATATCTGCACTCAATAGCTGGGACGGGGCCCTGTGGTCCTCACTTGCTAACTCAGCCTCAGGCAGCCCCCCTTTGGGGTTCTCTGTCATGCCCTGGCCCCTGAGTCAAGATGTTCAGCATCTTGATGTCATCACTTTTTCATGAGAATTTTTTTCTTTTAATATGAGTCATTTTTTAACCTTTTATCTTTGACTTTTGAACTTTGTTTTAAAGGCCTTTCCATCTACACAATAATAAAAACATTTTCTTACATCTTCTTCTTCACTTTTTTAGATTTATTTTTTATATTAGTCTTTTAATACAACTGGAATTTTGGGCTAGGGATCTAACGTGATCTTTTGACAAATGGATAACATATTATTCCACCTCTATTTTTGAATGACTCACCTTTCCACCACTAATTTGAAATGACATTTTCACAGACATACATATGTCTGTTTCCTAAATTCTCAAGTAATCTATTTGTCTATTTCTGTGTTCTTTTTAATTTTATTTTATTGTTTAAAGTATTACAAATAGTAGTACATATGAATCCTTTTATTCCCCATTGACCTTCCCCTGGCCTCCCCAACTCCCATCCCCCCACCTGTGTCTTTTGGGATTCATTTTGCTTGGAACTCTCTGTACTTGTGTGCCTTTTTTTCTTCCCTATATCAGGGAGGTTTTCTGTCATTATTTCTTCAAATATATTCTCTAATCCTTGCTGCTCTTCTTGTCCTTCTGGCACCCCTCTTATATGCTGCCTTTAAGAAGATACTCACTTTAGCCTTAAAGAGGCATGCATAGGCTGAGAGTAAAAATATTTCAAGCAAATTGTAACCAGTAAAAAGAAGGGGTAGCTACACTTACATCAGGCAAAATATACTTTAAAGTAAAAATGGTAAAAAGAGACAAAGAATAAAAAAGCTCAGTCCATCAAGAGGATATAACAATTGTAAATATTTATATACTTAACAGTGAAGCATCTATATATATAACACAAAAGCTAACAGAATGGAAAGGGGAAATAAACAGCCCTCAGGGGTGGGAGGCGACCCGGCAATTAGGTGAAGGCAATGCCCCATCACACCTCTGAGGCTTCCACTGCTGGCAGTGCAAGCCTTGGCCAGACCTGGTTACCATTGTCGGCTTGCCTGTGCCTCAGGCCGGCCCTGGGCAACTGGGCAGCCCACATCTGAGGGGCGGAGTGGACTGGGGGACTCTGAAGGCAGGCGGGGCAAAGTGGACTGGGCGCCACCATCTTGTGGCTGTGGGTACCACCATCTTTGAGGACATGGCAGTCAATTAGCATGTTCCCTCCTTACTGGTTGTGGGCACCACAATCTTTGAGGGTGGGGCAGTCAATTAGCATACTCCCTCTTTATTGGCTGTGGGTGCCGCATTTTGCAATGGTGTGAGGGTCAATTAGCATATTCCCTCTTTATTAGATAGGATAGTAGTCAAAACAGCATGATACTGGCAGAAGAACAGATGTATAGACCAATGAAACAGAATCAAGAGCCCAGAAATAAACTCACACATACAAAGTCAATTACCGGTAATATTTGACAAAGAAGCCAAGAATATTCAATGGAGAAGAGACAGTCTTTTCAATAAATGGTGCTGGGAAACTTTGATATTCACATGCAAGAGAATAAAACTAGATCCCTTTCTTACACCAGTCACAAAACTTAATCCAAGATATTTTAAAGACAAAAATCACACATGAATCTGTTACACTCTTAGAAGGAAACACAGGGAAACAGCTCCTTGACTTTGGGTCTTGGTAATGATATTTTATATATGACATCTAAAACACAAGCAGCGCCGGGACTGGTTTGGCTCAGTGGATAGAGCGTTGGCCTGAGGACTGAAAGGTCCCGGGTTCGATTCCGGTCAAGGGCATGTACCTTGGTTGTGGGCATATCCCCAGTAGGGGTGTGCAAGAGGCAGTTGATCGATGATTCTCTCTCATCGATGTTCCTAACTCTCTATCCCTCTCCCTTCCTCTCTGTGAAAAATCAATAAAATATATTAAAAATAAATAAATAAATAAAACACAAGCAGCAACATAAAAAATAAGTGGGTATATATCAAACTGAAAAGCTTCTGCACAACAAAATAAACAACAAAATGAAAAGATAACCTATGAAATGGTAAAGAAATTTTTGCAATCCTTATATCTGACAAGGGGTTAATATCCAAAATGTAAACAGAACTCATATATCTCAATAGAACAACTCCCAAAATAAATTTTAAAATTGAGCAGAGGATCTGCATAGACATGTTTCCAAAGATACACAGCTGGCCAAAAGGCACATGAAAAGGGACTCTGCATCACTAATCATTGTGGAAATGCAAATCAAAATCGCAAAGAGATATCACCTCACATTTCTTAGAATGGCTATTATCACAAAGACAAAAAAAAAAAAAAAAAGCCTAGGTGAGGATGTGGAGAAAAACGAATCCTTGTGCACTATTGATGGGGTGTAAATTGGTGCAGTCACTATAGTAAACAGTATGGAGATTCCTCAAAAAATTGAAAATTGAACTACCATATGATCCAGCATTTCCACTTCTGGGTAAATATCTGAAAGAAAGGAAAACACTTATTCAACAGATAGCTGCATTCCCATGTTCATAGCAGCCTTATTGACAATGGCCAAGATATGTTAACAGGTGTCTATCAGTGGGTAAAAATGCATAAAGAAATTTTGGAACATTCATACAATATTTACAGCCATAAAAATGGAGGAAATCCTGCCACTTGCTATAACATGGATGTGCATTATCTTGCAATATGGATGGGCATTATGTTAAATGAAATAAGTCAGAGAAAGACAAATACTACATGGTCTTACTTAGATGTGGAATCTTAAAAAAACAAAACTCACCCTGGCTGGTGTGCTCAATGGTTAGAATATCTGTCCACACGCTAAAGGGTCTTGGGTTCAATTCCGTCAAAGGCACCTACCTGGGTTGCAGTTTGCTCCCCAGCAGGGGAGTGTGCAGGAGGCAACCAGTTGATGTGTCTCTCTCACATTGATGTTTCTCTTTATCCTTCTCCCTCTCTCTCTCTCTTTCACACACTCTCTCTCTTTCTCCATGCCTCTCCCTCCCTTTCTTCCACCTTCTCTGATAAAACATAGGGAAAATATATGCTCTGGTGAGGATTAAAAACTACAACAATAACAGATCAGATTTGTGGTTCTAGAGGCTGGGGTTGGGGAGTGGAGCTTGGGGGAATTGAAGGAAGTTGGTCAAAAGGTACACAGTTCCTGCTATATGATAAATAAGTATTAGGGATTTAATATACAACATGATCACACTAATAAACATACTGGATTGTATATTCAAAACTTGCTAAGAGAAGCAAGTCCTAAAACTTATCATTACAAGGGGAAAAAAGTTTTTCCTTCTTTTTTATACCGATATGAGATGATGAATGTTAACTAAACTCACTGTGGTAATTATTTCACAATATCTGTAAATCAAGCCATCATGCTGCACAACAAATTTATCCAGTGTTGTATGTCAATTTTATCTCATTAAAACTCGAAAGCAAACAACGCAAATTATCTTACCACTCTGGAGGTGAGCAATCTGATATGGTCTTATTGGGCTGAATTTAAGATGCGGACGGGGCTCTGCCCTCGGAGGACCTGGGGGAGACCCCATGTCGTTCCACTGCCTTTTCCAGCTTCTTTCTGGAAGAAAGACGGCCTCTTCTTCCCTCTTTGAAGTGAGCAGTGCGGCATCTTCAAGTCTTAATCTGACTGTTTTCTGTAGTCATCTCTCCTCCTCTGACTATGACAATCTGCCTCCTCTTATAAGGCCACTTGTGTGTGTGTTTTTTAATATTAAAAAAATATTTTTATTAATTTCAGAGAGGAAGGGAGATAAATAGAAACATCAATGATGAGAATCATTGATCGGCTGCCTCCTGCACACCCCCAACTAGGGATCGAGCCCACAACCCAGGCATGTGCCCTGACCAGAATTGAACTGTTACCTCCTGGTTCACAGGTTGTCGCTCAACCACTGAGCTGTTGGCTGGGCAAGGCTCCTTGTGTGTGTATTGGAACCACCCAGATAATCTCCCCATCTCAAGCTCTCTCTACGAAATCACATCAGAATATCATTTTGTCATGTAATACACCATGTTCACAGGTCTTAGGAATTAGGATGTGGACATCTATTATTTACACAGTGATTTGTGTCCTGAAGAGCTACCAATGAAGTTTGAACTTTATGCAATTATTCAGTTACTATACCTTGGTAAAATTTGAAATGTGTGGTAGGGGCACTAGTGTTATTTAAATAAACCATGATTACTAGAATTTGTGTATAACTGAGTGATGCAAAGCTAATAACTCAAAAAGGATGAAAAGATGAATGTGATTGCCCTAGCTCAGTGGTCAGAAAACAGAGGCTCATGAGCCACATGCGGCTCTTCGGCCCCTTAAGTGTGGCTCTTCCACAAAATACCACAGCCTGGGCGAGTCTATTTTGAAGAAGTGGCATTAGAAGAAGTTTAAGTTTTAAAAATTTGGCTCTCAAAAGAAATTTCAATCACTATACTGTTGATATTTGGCTATGTTGACTGATGAGTATGCCAACCATTGCCCTAGTTGATTTGGCTTGGTTGATAGAGCATTGGCTCACGGAATGAAAGGTCCCAGGTTCAATTCATCAAGGGCACATACCTCTGTTGCAGGCTTGATCCCTGGCCCAGGTCAGGGTGCAGGCAGGAGGCAAACAACCGATATATCTCTCTCACATCTCTCTCTCTCTCTCTCTCTCTCTCTCTCTCTCTCTCTCTGTGTGTGTGTGTGTGTGTGTGTCTCCTTCCCTTCCATTCTCTCTAAAAAAATCAATGGGAAAAATATCCTCAGATGAGAATTAACCAAAAAATAAAGAAGATGCATGTGACTACACATGCAAGGCCATGGCTGTAGAACATGAGGTGGAAGGGACCTATATGTCCGCACACATATGAGAAGAACACTCATAAGTAAATAGATTGACCTTTCTCATGGGCTGGATCTCAAGGCCACCAGAATGCTGACAACACCATAGCTTGTCTCTGAAAAAACATGGTATAGGTGAATATGGAAACGTTAAGAAAAATGATAGAACTTCCCTCTTACCTCCGCCATCTTCTGCCCAATCCCCCTCCCCCAAAAATACATGTCTGAGGCTCTTGTGCACTAATACCCAGTTACTGACAGAGTATCACACTTTGTTTATAAAGCAACTGTCTTTTTAAAAATTTCTGATTAATAAACATAAAAGAGCTCTTTTGATAACTGACTGAAGATATAATTCACATTTCCTATGTTTATAGAGTTGAGTAAACTACAGAATAAGTAAATATGGGACACTGGTTCCGATACTCTTAGACCAAACACAATTTAAAAACTGAATTGCTGATAAGAAGTTTCTCATAAATACATTTTATTTTAACATAAAATGGTCAGTTATACATCTCTGACTGGGATTATCAAAGTACAGTCCTACAGGGAGGGGGTTCTAACAATGCCACAAACACAGACACACACTGAGAAGCTGACAAGAGGGTTTTTCCTGCCTGTGGCTATATTGTATTAACCTGCAATACAGACATCAGCTCTGACAGGACAGGGCATCTCCTCAAGAGGTGGCGCTTGTTTAATACCTAAGTGCTACAAACGCATTCATTGCATGAATGAAGGAGAAGAAAGGAAGAAAAAATAGCATTTTATGAAAATCCAATTCCTTGACTGCATCCATATCAAGTCTTACCATTTTATAAAATTCGTTATTAGACAATACTATTTAAAAATACTACTTCAGTAGTCTTAAATTGATATTGGAGAAAAGTCACACACAAGGCCTAACCCTGGTGTCATACATGAAATCAGATCCTTATGTGCTGGAAATACCCGAGGCAGCGGTTCCATCTTTCTCAAGCCCATCAGACAGGCGAGGACCCAAAGTGCTAAGTGCATATTTCGAGCTTGTGTGCCGAAGCTGTTTAGAGCAGCAGTAAATGATAAAAGGCAATTTCACAGATACTCTTTGAGAGTGAATATAGTCATTGAACTACCGAGAAAAAACTCTCAGACACATTTTGAAACTCCATATAAAATTACTATCCCGAGTCCAGCAGGACTTGAGGGTTTCTGTTTCCATGAAGTAGGTGAAAGGGTAATTAAATCTCCGCTCCTTCCGGGCAATGGCACCTGCGCAGGCTTCCCTCTCAGGAGGCCTTACCCGCTGCCTGTTCACACATCAAAGTCCTTCAGCTCTCCCCAGCTGGCACCTATTTTCACTTTCACTTTCAGTTTCACAGAAAGTTTTAAGGCATTTTCCATTTCATTCTTGACAATCTGAGCAACCTAGAGGTGGGGATGGGGGGTTAAAAAAGAGGTTAAAAGAAGGATGGCTGTGAGATAGGGCAACCAAGGCCTGATCAAAGAAGGTTTCCCATCCTGCCCCCTGAGGAGCGGGCAGACTGGAGCTCTTCCCCTGCTGCTTGGAAGGGACTTGGGAAGAGCCAGGCACCCCAAGTCTGCCCTGACCACAGGGCTCTGCCAGGTCAGGTAGAATGCTCGAAGCTTTGAAACCCCCAGGACAAGGTTCCAGATTCTCATCTCACTTCTCCCAGACAAAAACATCCCTGCACCAGGCATTTCTTTAACAACAGTGTGACACTGTGCACTCTTAGTTCTCTCTCTCCCCGTAAGGACCCAGCATTTATTTATGGAGCCACCGTAGGGCTGGGGAAGGGGTCCAGAACCTCATGCATCTTAGCCTGACCCATACAGTGCCTGGACGCTCTATAGAATGGAAAACGGAAAACACTGGAAATACCTGAACCACATCCTCTTCTGCCACCTCGTATAAGAGTTCATCATGGAGTTGAAGGATGAAGAAGCCTCCTCTGATTGGACGGAACATCCCTTGCAGTTTTCTCTTTGGTAACAATCCTACCCCATGAAAAAAAAAGTAACAAACTGATAAGTATGTCATTTTGCCACAGGATAATTTTTTCTTTCTTTCTTTCTTTCTTTCTTTCTTTCTTTCTTTCTTTCTTTCTTTCTTTCTTTCTTTCTTTCTTTCTTTTTTAAGAGATCTTGAGAAACTTTGGGAAATTTTAATTAAAATACATAAGATTTAGAACTATCAGGAAACTAAATACTTCCTGGCTGCTAACTAACCCAACTATCAGGTAAACTAAATCCCCATCAACTTCCTCCCAGAATGGGAGTCTAACAAAGAAGCCAGTAAATGAAGTTTGAAGAAATCTGTTCCAAACTCTGTTAATTTATATCTTTTCCTTCCATGGAGTCCCCACTACAGCTTCTCTGAGTGAAAACACCAGAGCAATATGGGGCCTGATTCCTGTCCAGCAGAGTGAACTGGAATTGTCATTACGCAGTGTTTTCTAAGGACACTTCCTGCTGTCTTTTTATGGCCGGAAGTGTCACTATGGTAAAACTGGTGCCTCCCCAATTGGACCCCCGACTCCAGACAAGTAATTTTGAATCTCGGGTCCAAATGTGGACTTCAGAATGTGTGTGAATTCCCTGACATTGGCTGTAAGAGTCCGTGTCTACATTTTTCTGGGGAGATGATCTATAAAACCCATGACTCCAAAAATGGTCATAAATCACTTCTACTAGACTTAGTTACTATTTCCTAACCAGCTGGGCCTGGTGGTATAGATTAAGCCCCTCTAGTCACTAAAATAAGGTTCAACATTAATACCTTTAGAGCAACCGCCTTGGTTGCCCTATCTCACAGCCATCCTTCTTTTCTACCATTCAGTTTCCTCCTTACCCTTCCGGACAGCACAAGTAGCATACCATCTGCTTCCACACCCGGTGCTTCCCTCAGCGTTCGTTAGCCCTCACTATCTGTAGCCCACCTTTCCCAGAGGTGGCTCTCAGAGGTAAGAGAACAAATGCAGATGAGGCCAGGCAGGCTGCTTCACACCAGGCTGCAAAGGCTGTGCATCTGTTGGCCAGCTTGGCTGACATCTGATGCGCCCCACTGGGCCTCACTCATCTCACAGCACTGGCTGCCTGGAAGCTCTAGCTTTTCTGCTTTCTGATCGCCATACCTCTGTCCTCATTTCCCTTGGGTACTTGGCTTCTGACCCAGACTGCATGACCCTCCTGTTCCCTGGGTGGTCTGTTTCCCGACCTTCTGCTCCCTTTGATCCCCCTGACCTACTGCTGCTTTTCACCCAGCACACCAGGAAGTCATCCTCAGCGACACATCTACTTTGCCTTCCACTCATTCTAAAGGTTGTTACTGTCCACATCCTCACTTTGGCACTGCATCCCTCCGCTGTGGAGAGTGGTGCGAACATTTCAGTCAGGGTCCTATCTTCGCTTCCTTTCCCCTCCCCCGTGTGTATGTGTGTGTGTGTGTGTGTGTGTGTGTGTGTGTGTGTTTGCCAGCATACATATTCCCACACACAAAATGTTGAACGATCAGCCTTACATATTTTGAGGGGCATTGAAAACAAACTAAAAATCCTAATTTGATGTCCAAATAGTTTTTTTTTATATATCTATATATTTTTATATATAAGTGAACATCTTTCTATGTAACTGGCTGTATTATTCTCTATAATTACAGGTCTTCTAAGAAATAGCAAATTCCATCGTCAAGAGCTGATCTATACTTTTTCTGCCCTATCTCAAGCAGTTTATGTCTGAAACCTTCTTAACTTCTTTCCAGAAAAATTTAAACATGGTTGCAGTCACAATTCGACAATCTCAGCGATCGTGAAATGGTATTTAAAGCAGAAGGATGGACATGAGACAAAGAGAGAAGAGAAAGTTCTATGTACTTGTTAAAACAAGAAATAATTTATCCAAGCAATAAGGAAAGGACTTAGGGAAAATATTTTGAGAACAGTAGTAAGAAAAGATGACAATATTGGCAAATAAATACATGTGACCAAAATGTTGGAGAACTGCTGAGAAATAATATATAAAATACATCTCCTTTTCATTCCTGATGCAATTAATGTCAGCATGCTATAGTTAACATTCATGAACAAACCTGTTCTGTCACCTTGGAGCATAGCCTCCCGATGACCATGGGACTTGAAGAGTGACTGGAAGGTCTCTAATTGCTTCTGAATGTTAACTGTGGCTATTTTCACAATATCAGCCGCCGACCCTTGGACTGTTGTATTGATAGCCTGACGCTCAGCCTATAAAAAACAATAACAGGCTCTCCGTCAGATACACAACATGGTTCCATACCTGTTTTTTGCACCCAGATCAGTGCTTACATCTGCAACCAGACTGGAAATCTGGACCAAGATGCGACCCAGGAAATCAACAATTAAGCAGCAGCATCTAAAAACAATAACTGGAATGATCAGGGCTCTAGACTTCTGGCTGTCATCCTCACGATAAACAGAAGGTCAGATTGCTTCTGTTTAGAAATATTCAACAGTCAGGAACCAAATCTGTACCACACTTAAAATATACTTAATAGCTTAAATTTATTTTATTTTATATATCATCGTGAGAGCTGTTCTAAATTTAACTCTAAAGAATCTATACTTTGAAATAACTCATATTAATCCTAAATAGACGTAAGTAGAATGTCATTCTTGCTGATGTGAGTTGGAATGTTCTGAGTCATCCCCCATATCCGTGCCCTCTTGGTTGCATGTAATTTGCCCCCAGCTGGTCTGCAGCCCTTGGGTATGAAACAGAGCTTTTGATGGGCTGCTAGAACTAATCCTTAGGTGTCAGTGAAAATGCTCCTTAGGTGTTAAGTTAGAATGTTCCTGAAACTACTGCTGCCATAAGCTTCTTGGCAGGCAGCCATAGCAGCTACAAGTGATGGTCCTGGGGCAGTAGGGATGAGGTCTGGGTTAATATCCACAGTATAACCTATCCATGAATATCGTTCCTGTTGTCCCAAAAGTTCTCAGAAAATGGAGAGAGTCTCCTCGCAGGAGGAGGGATCTATGTAACTTGAGAGGTGTTCTCTAGTTCCCTGTCTCCTGGGTACACTTAACTCCTGATGTATTATATACCTGCTAAAGAGATAGACGTTTTTAAAAATTTACTCTTCTTTTGCCAAATGTTGATGAATCCACTGTAAACTCAATTGGTTGTCACTGTTTAAAGAGTCACTGAATTTCAGCGTCCTAATGACACCTTCCCTTGTTGAAACTTTGGGTAGTGTGCTGTGTTGTTGTTACTACTTGCTGCTTTTCTCCCTGAAGTTACACAGACCCCTCATTGCCATGCAAGTTAAAGTGTTTTTCACGCTAACAGGTGGCCTTGACTTGTTTTGGCCAATGAACTGTGAGTAAAACTGACGTGCAGTGCATGTAAGAAGGTTTAAAAACTTCCCAACATTGTCACAGAAAGGCCCGGCCCAGAGAGGGGGTTCTTCCTGTGTTCTGGATTCCAGAGTGAAGAGCAGAACCACAGTCAACCCAGAGCCAAACTATAACGTGAATTTAAAATAAAACTGCTTTTGCCGAAACCGGTTTGGCTCAGTGGATAGAGCGTCAGCCTGCAGACTGAAGGGTCCCGGGTTCAATTCCGGTCAAGGGCATGTACCTTGGTTGCGGGCACATCCCCAGTAGAGAGTGTGCAAGAGGCAACTGATTGATGATTCTCTCTCATCAATGTTTCTGACTCTCTATCCCTCTCTCTTCCTCTCTGTGAAAAATCAATAAAATATATATTTAAAAATAAAATAAAATAAAATAAAACTGATTTTATATAAGCCACTGAAATTTTGGGGTTGTGGGAAACTATGATTAAAATATATACTTCACTCTCATGGTATTGTACTTCCTTGATTCTCTTCCAAAATAAGAAAACTTGGCAATCTTAGCTTTGTATCCCATAATCCAAGTCCCTTTATGTCCAGGGCTTTTCATATACCAGTACATAAAAAATACAGGTTTCTGATCATGGGAGATCAGGTCATTAGAACCAACCATCTGACTGATAAAAACTGGAAAAGATGAAATTACGTGTGTGTGTGTGTGTGTTTTGCAGATAATAACTGTGTAGACAGAATATTTAAAAGTATCTATAGGTAAATTATTAGAACTAATATGTAATATTTGCAAGGTCTCTAGACAAAAAAACAACAAAAAAACAATTATATTTCTATGTGTGAGCAGCCATATTAGAAAATGTAAAAAAGGAAAAGAAAAAAAAAGGATAATAAAAAAAGATGCCATTTGCAACAGCATTAAGACTTTTCAAATACCTAGCTGTAAATCTAATAAGAAACATACACAATCTCTTCCCCAAAACTACACAGTGTTATTGAGAGAATTTAACAAGACTTAAAGACATAAATAAATGAACAAATAGATCACATTCATGGGTTGAAAACGCAAATTTATAAATATGTCCATGTCCATTAACCCCATCTTCATCTATGAATCAAGACATTTGCAAAAAAATAAAAATAAAAAAAATAAAAATCCCAATAGGATTCTGTATTTATGTGGAAATTTACAAGCTGCTTCTTCAATTTATATGGAAATGCAAAGAACCAAGAATAGGCAAAGAAAAGAACAAGGTAAGAAAACTTTTCCATATATCAAGACACCTTACAAAGCAGCGTATCTAAGGCAGTGTGGCAGCACTGTCTAAAAGATAAGCAAACACAACAGACCAAAATAATGTGTACAGAAACAGAAACATCCATATTATTTTATTTGTAGCAGAAGTGGCACCACAGAAGCAGTGGGGGGAAAGCTGCCTTTTCAATAGTTTGGGACAATTGTATATCCATGGGGGAGATAGGGGACCCTGACCCTCAATCTGTAATAACATGAAAATCAATTCCTGGTTGATTGTAGATATAAATGTAAAAGGCAAAACAAAAATTTCTAGAGAATATTTTCTTGATGTTGAGGTAGAGAAACCTTTCTTCAACAGATCAAGGAAAGCACTACAATAATATAAAAGACTGATAAAATAGAGAGGTCTGGACTAAAATAGAAGCTTAAATGCTCAGATACATATAATGCTTTTATAAATCCTAATGACTTCAGGAAGAGATTTTATTCATAATTTGAACAAATATCATCAATAAATTTTTGGGCTAATGTTAATGACTAATGTTACTCTCTGAAGGCATTGGCAATCTGGTGTGATATGCATACAGTAGGTAGAACAAAGAACAAATACTAAATATAAGAATTAAGTTTATTTATAACTTATTATCAAAGCTAATAACTAGCTTAATAAAACATCTTTAAGTGAAGTATTATAAATGTGAGCCGACATTTACAATAGCCTCCCAAAGACTGGCAGGTACCATCACTTCAGAAATCCTTAATGAAACAAAAGACCCAATTAATATACTAGTGATCCTACATTAGCAGCAGTTGTCTTTGTTGAAAAGTATATGTCAATCAGAGGGAAAGTGGGGGTGGGTAGGTGGGGAGAGATTAACCAAAGAACTTATATGCATATGCACAACCCATGAACACAGACAATATGTGAAGGACCTGGGGGTGGGGGAAGGACGGGGTGAAAGGAGTCTTGAGGGGTTAAGGGGGACATCTGTAATACCTTCAACAACAAAGATAAATTAAAACCCAAAGTATATGTCATTGAAATTTTAAGTTAAAAATCCTGAGAATTTCAACATACGTGAGCTTTATGATAAGGGTTGTTGTCTTTGATTCCTGGTAAATATCTACGCCTTCCCAAAATGGTCTGAACAAATCCATCTCTTTTACAATTCTTCACTGTCTCTTTCATGAAATGATTAATCCCTACAAAGGAAAAAAAAATGAATACAACTAAAGTCATTCTTAATTTCATTCAATAGTTTCAATACAGAGAAATATATCAAAAGTATAGAGACTATGCTTATCTAACTTTATTCATATGCAATCTCTGCTTTCTCATAGCGCTGCTCATCCTGAGTATTAAATACTAATGTCTCCCAATTGAAACTCCTCGTTTGAGGATTTGTGTTGTGTGACTGACACAGGAGAAACATTTGAGGAAAGCGAGTGACAGGAAGAAGAGAAAATCCTGCCCTGCCATGTACAGCTGGTGGCGATATGTGACCACTAACATGGAAGTTCAGAGAGCAATCATGCTCTTGGCCTTTCTCCTTAGGAACTGCTGTGATTTTCAAGAGAAATAAGAAAATGAGATTTAAGAAAGCTCTACAATTTCTCTTACCTGACTCTGTAGGAGGCCTTCTAATATTCAGAGACTGAAAGAACTACTTAAAAAACAACAACAATGAAAACAAATAAAAATCAATGAGCTTGTCTGTGCATGGCTCAGTGGCTAAGCATCAACCTATATACCAGGAGGTCACAGTTCAACTCAAGTCAGGGCACATGCCTGGGTTGCAGCTGGATGCCCAGTGCGGGGCATGCAAGAGGCAGCCGATCAATGATTCTCTCTCATCATTGATGTTTCTATTTCTCTCTCCCTCTTTCTTCTCTGAAAGCAATAAAAATATATTTTAAAAATAAATAAATAAATAATAAAAACAAGAATTAATTCTAAGATATAATCTACATACAGTAAACAGCACCCATTTCAGGTGAATGATCTATAATAATAAAAGCATAATATGCTAATTAGACCAGACAGCTAAACAACCTTCCAGACGTCATTCCAGACATCCTTCTGGATGAAGCCATAGCAGCAGGTGCTGAGGTAGAGGCAGTTAGGGGCAGTCAGACAGACAAGCAGTTAGGAGTTAGGGGTCCTGGTGAGGGATATCCGACTGCTGGTTTAGGCCTGATCCCAGGATTGGGAAAGGGTGCAGGCCAGGCTGAGGGACCTTTCCTTCCATGCACAAATTTCATGCACTGGGCCTCTAATTGATATATATTAACAAATGTATATACGCCTTTAAGAAACACCACAAGATACAAAATATTTAATCACCTTATAGTCAGATCCCCATTATCAGCCTTACTAACTCGAGGTGCTTTATGACACTTCTAGAGACCCAGTGCACAGAATTTGTTCACTTGGGGGAGGGAGTCCCTCAGTCCTGATTTTGAGAGGGTGCAGGCCAGGCTGAGAAAACCCACCGGTGCACAATCGGGGTTGGGGAGGGATGTAGGAGGTTGGCCAGCCAGGGAGGAACTGCAGGAGGGCTCCAGGGTGTGTCTTGACGTATCTTGCTCAGTCCAGATCAGCCAGACCTCAGAAGCAAGCTAACCTATTGGTTGGAGCATCTTCCTCCTGGTGGTCAGTGCAGGTCATAATGACTGGTTAACTGATCGACTGTCTGTCCCCTGGTGGTCAGTCAGTGCACGTCATAGCAAGCAATTGAGCGACCTTAGCACATCATTGACATATCATGTTTTGATTGGTTAAATGGCTGACAAGACGACCAGATACTTAGCATATTAGGCTTTTATTATATAGGATATAGTTTTTATGTTCTTGAAATTCATAAAAGATTGGATTATACTGTATATTTTCATTTGTGTCTGCCTTCTTTTGCTAATTAGTATTACATCGCAGATATACCAAAATCTGTTTGTTTATAGTCATGTTGATAGGCATTTGGACTGTTCCCAATTTTGGGCTATTATGAATAAAACTACTATAACATTCATGTTCAAGTCTGTGGACAAAAGAGGCCACATGCTAACCTGACAAGCTCAGGGAAGGCCTGCACGCCAGTCTTGCAAACTCAGAGACCTAAAGTAACCACAAAGGATGGTCTGAAAGTAACTTCAACTAAAAGCAGTTATGGTGGGTAGTTACCTCCTGGGCTGGTATCTTCACTGACAAGGTCAAACTTTACCTTAAATGTCTTTTTGCATCTATAATAACAAATCCTTGAAATGTCTGGGTAACTTGTAACTTCCCTTTTTCCAGACCCCTTGGGGCACAACCTAATGTGTCTGGCACCAGGACTGATATCACAAATTCCTTTATTGTATTGTTATCAGGTTAATTATTGACTGTTTACTATCCTGCACCCACCTAAGTGTGTACCTATCATTTTACATTTTATCCAATTCCAGAGGTTCCCCCTCTCCCTCCGGCCCCTGCCTTTGCTTTCTCCCACCTCTCTAATCTGTCACCAATGGATTTCATGTATCCTACCTACATCATTTCCTTTGACTGTAATGTATAAAAATAGATGAAAAACCGCCATTCTCAGGAGCATTATCCCAATCCATTGAGATACTGCTTCTTGACAATTGTCGACAGTTTGGCTCAAATAAATTCACAAAAATTCTTTACCAGTTTGAATGTTTTTACATTAACAAGTCTTTGGACATATGTTTTCATTTTTCTTGGGCAAAAATACTCAATAGTGGAATTACAGGATCAAATGGCTTAGCTTATGTTTAACTTTGTGTGAAAGGACTATACCAATTTCCAAAGTGGTTATACCATTTCACAATTCTAACAGCAATGTTAAAGAGATGCAATGTTTCTGATTTTAGTAATTTTTCTTGTGTTTTTTAAAAAATATTTTTATTGATTTCAGAAAGGAAGGGAGAGGGAAAGATAGAAACATCAGTGAGAATCATTGATCAGCTGCCTCTTGCACACCCACCCACTGGAGAGAGAGCCTGCAACGGGGGCATGTGCCCTCCACCAGAACTGAGCCTGGGACCCTTCAATCCCAGGCCTATGCTCAATCCCCTGAGCCAAACCAGCCAGGGCTCTTGTTTTTGTAATAGTATCTCTTTGTGGTTTTAATTTTCTTTTCCCTGATGACTAACAAATGATAACATTTGATGTGGTCATTCATCTATCTCCTTTTGTAAAGTGTATATTCAAATCTTTGACCTTTATTTTACTGGATTATTTGCCCTCTTAGCATATATATATATATATATATATATATATATATATGCCCAGCAACTGTTATGGCAGAACAATCAGAATGATCAGACCGACCAGTGGCTATGATGCACACTGCAGAAGCCAACCAGCCTGATCAGGGCCACTATTGATCCGCCCCCCACCTGGCCAGCATGGCCCCCAATTGGCCCCCAACACTCTGATTGGGGGCAAGACTGGCTGCCAACCACCCATGGCCCCTCCCCCTAGGTAGTTCCCACACCGATCAGCCCCCAACACCCCTAAACCACTTCCTGGCTCCCTGGTACATGTACATTTAGTGTAAGCACAAGAAAATAATTATCAGTCCCTTCTGACCCTGACCAAAGTCTCCAGAGGGCTCTGCAAATACGACAGCCAAGGTGTGGAATTCTCCCTGCAGGGAAGGCAGCCCCGGAAGACCTTCCAAGTTAGCAAAAAAGGCAACCTAAGCATTAATGGGATGGCAGCCCTTTGCTGAGGAATGTAGAGAGGCTGAATGGGAATTTTGTGAAATTGCGCCTTACAGATTAGGTGTGCTTTCAATCTCTCTTTAAAAGGGGGTGACAAAGAGGACCTGCAGGCTGCCAGGAGCAACAGTGAAGGGTAAGCACATTAAAAAACTGAAAACCTTTTAAATAAACAGTCATGAAGATCATATTGGGAAACTGAGGGTAGAGCCCCAGAAGAATGCAAAAATACTTAAAGGGCCATCATTCACCTTGATATACATTTGAAAACAACACATAAACAACTTCATCTCATAGCATATGAAATGCAAAACAGTTTTGTTGTGGGTTTTCTTTTGGCCATCCTTAAAGTACAATTAGATCCAGCTGGGGGAAAGCTATAGCTTCAGCATTAGACCCCCTGCCGGCACCACCCCCACCATCCCCCATCAGGTCGGGACAGATGGACCTCACCGGTGCACTAATTTTTGTACTGGGCCTCTAGCTGTGTTATAAGAGTTCTTTATATATTCTGGATGCAAGTCCTTTGTCAGATAATAGGAACTATAAATATTTTCTCTCAGTCTATGGTTTGCCTTTACATTTCCTTAATGGTGTCTTTTATCAATGTTTATCTTTTTTAAAGATATTTTAATTTATTTCAGAGAGTAAAGGGGAGGGAGAGATAGATAGAAACATCACTGATGAGAGAGAATAATTGATTGGTTGCTTCCTGCCCGCAACCTGGGCATGTGCCACCACTGGGAATCAAACCATGACCCCCTAGTTCATAGGTCAATGCTCAACCACTGAGTTACACCAGCTGGGTTATCAATATTTATCTTTTATGATTCAGTGTTATTATCACCTGATACATCTTTGCCTATCTCAATGTCACAAATCTTTTTTCCTCTGTTTCTTCTGGAAGAATTATAGTTTTATAGTTTTATCCTTTACTTTTAAGTCTATGCTCCATATCAAGTTAATTTTTTAACATAACGTGAAAAAAAATTAAACTTCACTTTTTTCCCTATACTGGTGTGTAGTTGTTCTAACACCAATGGTAGACAAGACCATTTTTTCTTCAATGAATTACCATGGTAACTTAGTTGAAAATCAATTTGCCACATATGTTATAGGTCTATTTCTGGACTCTGTATTGTGGCACACTGTTCTCTATGTCTACTCTTATGCCTACCTTAATTATTGTAGTTTTATAATAAATTTTGAAATCACTCAACATTGTACTTCTCCAAAAAATGTTATTCAAGTCCCTTTGAATTTCCATATAGATTTAGAGTCAGCTTATCTAATTCTGTACAAGAGTCTAATGAAATTTTCATTGGCATCCCACTGAATTGTTATCATAACAATATTTTGCCTTCTATTAAACTCACATGGTAAACCTCCCATTTATTTAAGTATTCTTCAGTTTCTTCCAAGATTGCTTTGAAATTTTCAATAAAATATTGAAATTATTAAATGTAGCCTAAGTATTTCATGTGTTCTGATTTTATTATAAACTAGTGACCTGATACATGGATTTCTGCACACTGAAAGGAAATTAATTAGAAGAAATGTGTTAACATCGCTATTCACCCTTTCTCTATAATAGAAGTGTCAACCAAATCACAGTTGACAATGACAGATTGAAACACACACATGCGATTGGTGCCAGTGAGAGCTTTATATGTACTGTGCATGCGTGAGTCAACTTAGCCTTTTATAGATATAGAATAAACTTGCTTAATTAGACCTAGCTAAACTTTTCCAGCCCAGTGAAGCACCCCAACTTCTCTTTCAGGTAATTGTCAGCAACACAGCAGTAAATATCAACATGAAGCCTATTATTATGTAAATCATGCAGGGGGAACAAAGGGTAAAATATTTAACTACAGCAGTGTTTGATTATGTTCTGCACAGTGAGAAAACCTGAGGTCATTTTCAAGTTCCACCATTTCTTACTGCTTTTCAGTCGGGTCAAGTTTCTAAACTTTCTAAATCTCTGTTTTCTGGCTAATGAAAAGAAAATAGGATTCTACTGAATCTACCATCTACCTACTCCAGGACTTCTGTGAGGATCAAATGAGATGAGGCACGGAAAAACGCTTCACAGACATTTGGTTAAAGTGTGAAATGTTTGCACCTGGCTATAAGCAAGTTGAGTTCCTGGGTTGAAGCAACTCCAAGTAGGCCAGTCGCTAGGGAGAAGAAGACAGGCGTTGCTATGTAACGCCATGACCAGGGCGCACACAGCAACCGTTTTGAGCTGGGCTGGGCTGTGGGCTGCATTTTGTGCCATGGAGTCTCAGCAGAATTGGCTGTGACTTGGTGGGGTGTTGTTCTGGGGTGGTGATGGGGCACATGTCCCACTTGGGGGAATCCGAGTGTTGGTTTGTCAGCATCAGGTCCATGGTGACAGCTAGTGTGTGTCATGGCAGCTCCTGCATTGAGCATCTGCCCCGTGGTGGTCAGTGTGCATCAGAGCTATTGGTCAGATAGACACTTAGCCTTTTATATATATGTACACTAGAGGCCTGGTGCATGAATTCATGCACAGGTGTGGACCTTAGACCTGGCTGATGGTTGCCAGGCCAAGTGCAGAAGGAACAGATGCTGGACACCAATGTCAGCGCCCCGAGACCACACAGTTCCCCGCCTCCTCCACTCCTCCTTCCCTCACTGCCATGCCGCCACTGTGGCAGGGTGGAGGGACCATGGGAGGTTGGCCAGCTGAGGGAGGTTAGCTGTGGGAGTGCACTGACCACCGGGGGCAGCTCCTGCATCAAGCATCTACCCCCTGGTGGTCAGTGCACATCACAGCAACTGGTCAACTGGTGGTTTCATCTCGATGGTCACTTAGGCTTTTATATATATGGTTTTTAGTTTTTATTCATATACTAATTGTTTATTACTAGTAGAAATATAACTGATTTTTAGAACTTGACTTTGTATGGTGGGAGCTTGATAAAGTTAGTTATTTCTTTTAGTAGTTGTTTTTGTAAAATTCATATGATTTTTTATGTACATGATCATGTCAGGTGTAAATAAAGTATGCTTTTGGAAGACTGGGGACAAAGTTGATTACAAAGAAGCATAAAAGAACTTTCTGGGTTGATGGTTCTATATCTTGGTTGTGGTATATGACTGTGTGCATTTGTCAAAATTTATAGAACTATATACCTAAAAAGGGTGAATTTTATTCTATGTAATTTATATCTCAATAAACTGCCAAAAGAAAAGATAATTTAAAATAGTGATACTCAAATTTCTCTCAAATTTCTCTATAATAGCAATTGTTCTCTCACAGGTTGTGGTACATTTACCAATGGATTACTGTTTCATGTTAAAGCCATCTAAACCTAAAGTACAGGATAAGTCCAAGACTTGATGAGATATTCACAATGACACGTAGCATATACATTTGTTGCACTTTGCTATTCCATTCCCATTCCTACTTTTTTTTTTTTTTTTTTTTTTTTTTCAGAGAGAAAGGGAGAGGGAGAGAGAGAAAGAAACATCAATGATGAAAGAGAATCATTGATAGGCTGCCTCCCGCACACTCCCCACTGGGGATCGAGCCTATAACCCAGGCATATGCCCTTGGCCAGACTCAAACCTGGGACCCTTCATTCCACAGGCTGATGCTCTACCCACTGAGCCAAACTAGCTAGGGCTCATCCCTACTTTTATGGAAAAATAAAGGAAATCTTAGTAAATAATTATAATAAGGTTATTTCATTAACATGTCTGATGACAACTTCCAATTAATATAAATGTTAATAAAAAATTCTGTAAGGCAAAATTTTATAATTAATATAATATGGAAAGACGGTTGAAAAGAACAGCATCTAGAAGATAGCACTCGGGGCTCCTTTACCGGTGTATCTGGATTTGAAGGAGTCAATGTAGCACGCAGCATCGTTTTCTTTAATGCCCATCTGCTCTCCCAAAGACTTAGCTCCCATTCCATAAATGATTCCATAGCAAATCTGAAAGGAGGGCATCACACTCAGTAAGCAAATGAAAGGTCATAAAAACAAAATGCAAATAAAAAAATTCATTAAGTTTGAAATTTGATAAGCGTTTTATTCCACAGTGAGTCAGAGAAATGTTTAGATCTGTTTTTGGCGGGTTAGATCCATAGAAGCTGAACATCTTTTCTGCCTTTTAGCAGTACTGTTTTTTTTCTTGGAGACGGAAAGATACAAAGGGTGGGATTGAACATGAATGTTGTGTGTTTTAAGAAAGTAATCCTAGTGACTTATTCATTTTTATTTATTTGAGAGACGAGAGAGAGAGAGAGAGAGAGAGAGAGAGAGAGAGAGAGAGAGAGCGAGAGCGAGCACGAGCGCGAGAGGGAGGGAGAGAGATTAGTTGCCTCCTGCACAATCATCAACTGGGGATGAGAACTGCAACCTGAGTGTGTGTCTTGGCCGGGAATTGAACCTGTGACCTTCTGGTGTACAAGATGATGCTCCAACCAAGTCACATTGGCCAGGGCTAATCCTATGATTTAAAAGGAAAGATTTATTTCTGATTCTTTGTCATTTATCCAGTCTTCAGAGCAGCTTTCTACTCCTCATAACTCCTCAAAACCTCATTAACTTCTGCTTAAAGAAGTGCCTACGAGTAGGAAAAAAAAGCACACAAACACTCCTATCCTTGCTTTAGATAGCACTAAAAGAGTTTGCTAATAGGATGACTCATTGGAAATGAATATGCTTTTCACCTCACAGCCACCTGAAATCCCACAACTGCAGAATTCATTTGAGTTAAACAAAAAGTAATGGAATTTTGGGCATTATGAAGGAAAATGATCTAAATAGGTAAATAAATAAACTGATTTATAATAAGTATTGCATGGGTCCAAATCCCAGTTCCAGCATTTACAAGGTATATTATCTTGCACAAGCTACAGAAATCTTTAGCATCTTGATTTCTTCATTCATAAAATGAAGACAATAGTAATACCTATATCATTAGGGATTGTTAGGATTAAATCAGTTATAAGTGTTTAGAAAACCGCATGCCATAAAGCAAGTTCTATATACATGTTAAGTAAACATGTATATAGAACTTGATTTAAAAGGTAACTTGCAAAAAATTTAAAAAGGTAACTTGTAAAAAATGAATTTTAGAATGCCAGCCTGGCCAGTGTGATGCAGTGGTTAAGTGTCAACATATAAACCAGGAGGTCATAGTTCAATTCTGATCAGGGCACATGACAGGGCTGCAGGATTGGTCCCCAGCGAGAATGTGCAAGAGGCAGACAATCGATGATTTTCTCTCATCATTGATGTTTTTATCTCTCCTTCTCTTTGAAAACAATAAAAATATATTATTAAAAAAAGACTTCCAAAATCTTTTAATGTGATAAGATAGCTAGCAGTATTTTTCTTTTTCTTTTTTTTTTGAATACAATGAGACAAATTTCTTCCTTTTTTGTTTTCCTTTTTGATCTTTTTATGTTGTATTTTGTTGTGATGCCAATTTTTTTCCCTTTTTAAACTCAGATATTACTTAGTGCTAACAGATCTCAGAGATCTAACAACAACAACAAAAAACCTCAAGAATTAGGTTGTTCAGTGCAAACTAAGTAAGGAAAATTGGTATAGCATAAACACTATTACATCATGCAAGAACTTATTAAATGGAGGTTGCTATCATCAGGGGAAAATGTTTAGGTTACAGAGTCAAATCTCTAAATTCTGGCATTTTGAACTTATTCTGGCTCTACCATTTATAGCTATAAGACCTTAAGCAAATTACTAACTTTCTGTGCCTCGGTTTCCCCTATATAAAATGAAAATAGTAATAATAATACCTATTTCGCGGGTTTATTATGAGGATTAAATATTAGAATATTACCTATTTACCTGGAGTTTGATTCTTGATAAATGCAGGACCCCAAAGGAGATTAAATGGAGAAGACAAAAGCTGACTTCCTAAGTCATGGGAACAAGTGTTGGTGCTAAACAGACAGTGGTGAGAAGAAGTGCTTCATGCCCAATGAGCCAGTCAGAACTACAGCTGTGGGTATCCTAGTAAATGTAAAACTAGAAAAGCAGGATCTTAGAGGTGGGATGGCATGTCTTTATCTCAGCCATCAACCCTATTTTCTTGAAAATGGCATCAGATTTCCCACAGGTCCGGTGGAAAGGAAGTATCGGTGTTAACCCAGGTCAGGCAAGGGCATAAATGTGGCCTTTGGTGGTCTTTGTGCCTGACATCATTCAGGTGTAGAAACTCGTTTGGGCCCACTTGAAAGGTCCAAGGGAGTATGAAGTTCTCAGGTGGATTAGCTAACCAACGGCCTCAAAAAACTAAAAAGCTATCAGTTACTAATTATAATCCACAGCACAGCAATATTTATTTTTTAACAAACATTTAGAGAACATCTATACTTATAAAAGGGTAATATGCTAATTAGACCAGAAGACCTTCTCGGAGACCTTCCAGATGTCCTTCCAGACAAAGCAATGGTGGTGGGGTCAAGACAGAGGTAGTTAGGGGCGATCAGGTCAGGAGGGAAGGGCAGTTGGGGGTGATCAGGCCAGCAGCAGGGGGGAGCAGTTGGAGGAGAGCAGGCTGGCAGGGGGGGCAGTTGGGTAGAGCAGGCTAGATAAATGTAGTTTGAAAGAGGCAAAGAAGAAATCAGTCTTCAACTGCAAATGACAGAGATAATTTTTTGAATCGTTAAAATTCACACTGATGTTAAGCATATTCACTAAGATTACCTGCTTTGCTTGCTGCCTCAGTTCTTCCCCTACAGCCTCTGGCTCAGTCATCTTCCATTCCGCTGCAATACTCCTGAAAACATCAGCTCCACTGTTTAATACTTGAATGAGACGATTATCGCGGGATAAATGAGCCAAGACCCTCAGTTCAAGTTGAGAATAATCAGCAGCTAATATTACACCACCTGAAGTAGAAGTAATTTTAGAAAAGCTGGAACAAAGGCAAATACAAGTTTTATATAATTGAGAATGTTGACAGAAATTTAGTTCTAACAGAATCACGGGATCATGTATCCAAAAATTAAAAACTTACTCTTAATATGATGCAATTTAGTTCTGTAAGTTAGATCATTTTTTCATTTAGCTTTCAAGAATATGTAACATACATAAAGCTACCCCTGACCTCTGCTACTTAGCCACTGTGGCAGCGTTTCCCACAGTGTTCCCATGTATTATTTAAAGACAGTTTGTGATGTGAGGCATGTTATAAACTCTAAAATATCTAGACATGTAATTAATAAACTTAGAGAAAATAAAACAGAAAAAAATAGTCATTGGAAATTTTAAAAAAGAAAAACAGAACATATAAAATACAAATAGCAAGATAGTAGACTATAATCAATCCACATGTCAATAATTACTTTAGATGTAAATGAACCAACACCACATTTAAGTGACAGAAATTTCCAGACTGAATTCATATATATTTTATTTTATTTATTTATTTATTTTAATATATTTTATTGATTTTTTTACAGAGAGGAGGAGAGAGGAATAGAGAGCTAGAAATGTCGATGAGAGAGAAACATCGACCATCTGCCTGCCTCTTGCATACCCCCTACTGGGGGTGTGCCCGCAACCAATGTACAAGCCCTTGACTGGAATCAAACCTGGGACCTTTCAGTCCGCAGACCGACGCTCTACCACTGAGCCAAACCGGTTCTGGCAAGAATTCATATATATTTTAAATTAATTAAAAAATTTAAAGCAGAAGCAGTATAAAATAGTTGCATCAAACAATTTTATTATTTAGGTAAGAATAAATTAATGGGTGAACAGATAAATAAAATGAAGTATACACATACAATGGAATATTATTCAACCTTAAAAAGAAGGGAAATTCTAACACTTGCTACAACATGGGTGAACCTTGAAGAATTCATGTGGAGTGAAATAAGCCAGGTACACAAGAACAAATACAGTATGACTCTACTTACATGAGATAGTAGTGTAGTCAAGTTCATAGAGACAGAAAATAGAACTGTGGTTACCAAGGGCTGAGGAGCAGGAGGGGGAGAGTTAGTGTTTAATAGACACAGAATTCCAGTTGGGGATAATGAAAAGGTTTTAGAGATGGGTGTGGTAATGATTACATAAGGCATATGTACGTAATGCCACAGAACTGAATACTACTTAAAAACAGTTACAGTAGTCCTGGCCGGTTTGGCTCAGTGGATAGAGTGTTGGCCTGCAGACTGAAGGGTCCCAGGTTCGATTCTGGTCAGGAACACATGCCCGGGTTGCGGGCTTGATCCCCAGTGGGGGACATGCAGGAGGCAGCCAATCAGTGATTCTCTCTCATCATTGATGTTTCTATCTCTCTCCCTTCTCCCTTCCTTACTGAAATCAATAAAGGTATATAAAAAAAAATAGTTACAGTAGTAAAATTGTATTATTATAATTCATATTTAAAAAGCAAGCCTGAAATTTGCCAAGCAGACTATGCTATCATAGAACTGAATTCACTCTTAGAATATATGTTTCTGACAGAATTCAAATAAATTCATATAGTTAACTGCACTAACCCAGACCTGCCAACTTGCAAAACATAAACGAACAAATGTATATTCCAGCAATAGTGATTATCTGAGAGTTAGATCATGACTTCCAAATGTTTTAATGACAAAGGTTTATGTGTGGAGTACTGAGGAGAGGTCAGGCAGGAGGACAGCCTTGGTGTTAACCCCTGTAAGAGGAAGCAGCGATCTGGAGAAAAGGAGAAGAAACAAAATGCAAAGCAAGTCAGAAAGAGAGACAAAAAAGTGTGCCTTAGTGGTCAAGGGAGGAGGAGACTGAGGAAAGTGAGGGTTGATTAACAGTAACAAATGCTGTAGAAGTCAAAGAGGATGAGGACTGAAATATCCATTGGATTTTCCAAAAAGGGTTACAATGACCTTGGAAAACATGGTTTTAGCAGGCATGTATATTGGTATATGCCAATAACCATATACCACAAAGTTTCCCACAGAGCAGATCATGAAGACAACAATAACTGATTGTTACACACCTGGCAACACAAAGGGGAAAAACAGGCTATTCAGAGGAAAGATGGAGGTATGAATGCATACTTCTGAGTCTTATTCATAATGCAGGCTTTATCCGTGTTTTGAAAAAAATATTCCGACAGTAATGAAAAGCTCAAAACCCATCAGCATCCTACCTGGGAAAGGCACAAAGGCGTGCCGCATGCTGACGGAGAACGGCATTGCGCTGTCTGAGCTTCTCTCCTCCTGCTGGGCCTGGTGCACAGAGTTCAGACCACAGCCCTTCTTAGTTCCTCTTCTGTCATGCAAACAACATCATCAGCTGAACATGAAGTAGACTCAAATATGTGAAAAGGCCTGATTTTTCAGTAAAGTTAATGTTTCAATGTAAGAAATTTAAAAACCTTACTATTTGAAACTTACTTTAAAGCTAATAAAAAATTATAGACTTTTTTTTTTTTAGCAAACATTCAATTAAGTAGGAAGTAAAACATTTCTGTAAAAGCCTTTCCCACTAACTACTTCTGAGACAATACATTGACATTTAGCTCACTTCAGCAACTCTCTTTGACCAGATCTAACATACATCATCTTTGCTATTTTTTCCCTTTGTGTATAAGAGAGGAAGCCAAGAGGGGGTATTCCTGACTTTGCTAAACTCTTGCTTTTAGTATTTGAATTAAATAAACATATCCTGGTTGATTTAATTAGTGGCACAGGTTTTCAACATTTCACCATCAACTAGCTTCTCCTCCTCTTCCTCCTCCTCCTTGTTCTTCTTATAGCAAAGGTGGAAATTTATTGAAGAACAAGTAGACTCCCACTTGTGGGAAGGGGAAAGAATCACAGCACAGACTCCCATGAGGGGAGGAAGAAAGAGTCCCCTCAACCAGCTTCTTTATATTATAGACAGTCTCAGAGTTTGAAATGGATAGTAGAATAGAAATGTATATAGCTAAAATAGAAATTTCAACTATTTTCATTATTTTGTCCACTAGGCTATTCATGCTCACAAAATTATATTAATGCAAAAACAAAAAACATAATGTCTACCTGCTCATGGGAAGTAGGCCTTTGCCTAAGGCTTGGGAAGGGGGGCTTTCTCCTACTAGTGTTGGCATTTGGATCTTAAAATCTCTTGGCACACTCTGAATATTTGGTTCTGTAAATGTTACTCGTCCTAAAATCAAATAGAATAAAGATGTAAAATTAGCGCGGGATCTAACATTTATCTTAATTGTAATTGCATTTCTGAATTATCTTAAAAACATATGCTCTATTATTCCTAAAATAAAATAAATTTTTTTTTATTATGTTTAAGTGCCTAACAATGATAAAATAAGTACAAGATAAATTCCAACATAAGTGAATATATGAATCAGATATAATACAATGTTTTACATTAACCTAGCTCTCTAGCAAACAAGCCTATGATAAGAAGTAATTTGATAAACTGACCTATTCCTGTGTTAAAATGAGTATCAGATGTCAGAACTATAAAATGTTAGCAGTTATATTAATGAGTGAAGACTAATCAAATGGATCCTAGGCTAAAGGGCTGCCAATGCCTTTAAAAGCCAGGAATGCACAAGAAGAGAGGAGGATTTGGAGCCAATTTGGTACTGAAGAGGGACAATTGAGCCAGAGGAGTTAGCTTTTGCGGGAAATAGAGTAGCAGTGAAAGGTAGAATGTCCCTTTCTGGACCTCACCTGGCTGATTCTTCTCATCACTCATCAAAAGGATCAACGCTAACATGGACATAGCTCAAGACTAGAATCAGGTAGTTAATGAGTTTTCTTAGGAAACAGAAAGCTATTTGTTTAAATGTTTATAGCCTTTATTTCCCCCTGAATAGTTCACATTTTATTCTTTTACTTCTTGGTTGAATGTTTCTAGAACACATAAGCATTGTTCAAAAGAAGTTTCCCTGACCGGTGTTGGTGTTGTTCAGTTGGTTGGAGCATCATTCTGTGCAACAGAAGGTCGATGGTTTGATTCCATTCAGAGCACATACCCAGGTTTGCGGGTGGATCCCTGGTTAGGATGTGTATGGGAGGCAATCAATGTCTCTCTTTCTCTCTCTAAAAATCAATAAGAATATAGCCTCAGATGAGGATTTTTTTTAAAGTGTCTTTAAAAAGAGTTTGGGTACCTAATTTTGTTTTCTTGTAGTTTTTATAATACATATATAGTGACGTTTTATGATACACCATTGTAATAGGCTCTCTACTAGCTACTATATGTAATTTTACCTTCTTTTAATGAATCAGACATTTTTAAGTACCTACACTATTGTTTTTCTGAATAAACCCATGGAATTATGCCTCTGTTATTTAGCTTTTAGCAAAAATTAGTCCACAATTAATGGTAGATATGAATATCATTATTATCATTAAATGGCCTATTCAGTGTTACAAAGCTAACAAATAGCAGAAAAGAACCCATCTTTGTGCCTCAGAACACTGTTTTTTTTTCTGTAATATTACTTAATTCTCAAGCTTAGTGTTTGAATTAATGAGGTAACACTGGCAGACAAATAAGATGATAAAAATGACAAGATATTGCCGGGACCGGTTTGGCTCAATGGATAGAGCGTCGGCTTGTGGACTGAAAAGTCCTGGGTTCAATTCCAGGCAAGGTCATGTTCCTTGGTTGTGGGCACATCCCCAGTAGGGGGTGGACAAGAGGCAGCTGATCGGTGATTCTCTCTTATTGATGTTTCTAGCTCTCTATCCCTCTCCATCTCTGTGAAAAATCAATATAATATATATTTTTTTAAATGACAAGATATGAATGTAGCATTATGGAGGTGAAGTCTAAGAATGAAATGGCTTTGCTATACTTAAGAAAACTTCTACTTCTAAAATATTATTTAAATGTAGATACATGGAATTGATTACTTTCTGCTTTATACACAACAAATAAGTGTGCAACAGCTTTGAAATTCTAGGTTGATTTTATTTTTTTCACCAACAAGGATTTATTTTATATATGCTTACACCAATGAAACTGAAATACTAAGAGGGCAAGGAATGGCTAGGAAGAACTAAGAGGTTAGTTCGAGAAGAAGGAAAGAGAAGTTGTTGAGAACAAGGAATAAGCAAGCAGAGAAAAAAGCAGCTCCTCATGGTGTGTCCATCCTTAACAACAGCAACAGCTGGTGATGAGCCACATTCTAAATGCCATGCACTATTCTAAACATTTGACATGTAATATCCCATTAAGTCTTCAGGATGATTGGTGAGATAGGACTATTATTATATTTTTTTATCAAGAAAAAACTTGGGCACTGAGAGATTAAGCACTTTGTCTAAAAAAGGTTAACAGAATCAGGAAAGCAGAAGCTCTATCTTATAAAAATCTGGTATCAAAACCCATATTCTATACTATCCATCTAAACTTCCCTATGAAGGAGTTAACACTGCCCTTACTTCTACTGCACACTGCATTTGGCTAATGTTTAAAGTTCTGACCTGGTGGGCATGGCTCAGTGGTTGACTGTTGACCTATGAACCAGGAGGTCCCGGTTCAAATCCCTGTCAGGACACACGTCCAGGTGGTGGGCTCCATCCCCAGCATGAGGGAGGGAGGAGTAGAAGGTTTCTATCTCTCTCTCCCTTCCTCTCTGAAATAAATAAAAAGATTTTTAAAAAAGATTTTTAAAAAAGAATTCAGGAAAAAAATAAAAATAAAGTTCTGCACTGCCTAGAGAAGAACACTTTTTTTCTGCCATATTATACTTACATCTGTGCCAAGAGGGCCATGACACACCCAAAGGACTCCACTTTCCAATTGAGTAAAATAAGATGCTCACTCATTATACAAAAGCCCCATATGTCTACTTAGATTCAAGATGGAGAGAACCTTAAGGTGTTCAGGAGAGGGCTAGACTGAAATTAGATAGGATCATTGACTCAAATATTTAATCCTAGATACAAATCAGTCTCGAAAACCTAGTTTTTCTATACAATACTTGAAAGCAGAAGCTCTATCTTACTAACTTTCATCTCTGTATCTAGGTAGTATCCACCTATGCTTTGGATGTAGTATGTGTTTCATAAATGTTTACGAAACTTCATTTAACCCAATGATCAACGCTTGAATTCCTTGGTGATCCTAAGAAAATATATATATGAAACATTTTTTTTTCAAAATTGAATATTGTCCACATTTAAAATTCCTCATTACCTGTAGCAGTGTGTGACTGGGATATAGGATAGATTCTTTCCATTCCGAGGAAAGGATTCAGACGCCTTTCCCGCTGCAGGGGAAAGACCACTTTGGTAATAGCATTAGTGATTCTTCTCCACTCTAATATCAAGTTTGGTAAAGGATGTAATGACTTCAATTTATTTAAAACATCCTGCCAAAGAAACGTAAGGTAAGATCTGATTCTTAAGCAAATTTCACAGCAAATAGAATCTCTTTTAGGTAAACAATATACTCTCAAAATTAAATCTGCTAACTTCTGTATCTATAACTCAAAATTACTGTTTGGGTTTTATAGAAATCACCATAATGGTAAAACCATGATAACTACAGATTATTAAAAGCAAACATGTTAATGCTGAGCAACGTCAATTTAGATTTTCTCACACTCCACCCAAGAGTTTACACCATCTCTTTTTATCTCTATATTTTGCTCCTCCATTCCTCAAATAATTGGAAGTTTCCCCTTTTCCCCCTTTTTGCCCTAATATTTTCATGGTTTCTATATCAAGAAAATTTGAAGACATTTATCTTTAACACTTTGAATTTTCAATGCTAAAGACTTTCAATGAAAGTTAAAGAATAGAAACGTGTGAGCTCAAATAAAAAGTTTTGCTACAGAATGAAGCTGTGGAAACTTCCCCAGATAAGGCAAGACATAGTTAATGATATTAGGGTCAACATTCTACAGCAAAAATGTAAAATAAGCCCTTTCTTCTCTCCAATGCATCCACTTCCTATGGATTATAACTAGCAATTATACTTTGAAATCAGCAGGTTAGGTTCTTAAAAAAAAAAAAAAAAAAAAAAAAGACTCATGTAAAACATATTATTTTGACCTGGAATTGAAAAAAAAAAAAGAGCTGAAACCGGTTTGGCTCAGTGGTAGAGCGTCGGTCTGCGGACTGAAAGGTCTCAGGTAGGGGGTGTGCAAGAGGCAGCTGGTTGATGTTTCTCTCTCATCAACGTTTCTAACTCTCTATCCCTCTCTCCTTCTCTCTGTAAAAAATAAAATATATTTAAAAAAAAAATCTGCAACAGATTAAAAAAAAAAATTTTTTTTAAAGAAAGAATTTTATTTCTATTGGCTTGGGTTTTTTTCTTTTTTTTTAAAAAAAATTCCCATATCTTTGTCCATCTATAATAATAAAAGTGTAATATGCTAATTAGACTGACGTCCTTCTGGGATGAAGCTGGGTTGTAGCGGTGGGATCCAGGCAGCCATGGCTGCGAAGGCCTACTCTTGCACAAATTTTGTGCATCAGGCCTCTAGTGTTCCTATAACTATATAAATTATATTATACTGGAAGTCTAAGAATAGTGGATGTCAATAATTAAATGATGTCTACAGGTCTGAGTTTACAAACCTTTACACTGTTTTAATGATAGGAAAGACACAACTGCTAACTCAGATTACGGTCCAGGTTTTCCATGCTGAAACATCTCTACATTTATTGTGGGCAGCCAAACCACAAACCAGTTTGTTTTTATGTGGAAAAGTTCAAATGGTGCCTATGTTGGATCTTGGTTTCATCAACATTCTTTGAAGACACCAAGATGCTAAAAGCAGTTCAGTGCTGTCCCGTGACTGCCCCAAAGAGCACCTTACTAGTGCTGAACCGTTTTCCCAGCTTCAGCTTGCGTCCATTGTCATTCCCTCTTCTGGTAGCACCCAACGTTTTCTTGCTGCCTTGGTTGTTTAACTCACCATTTGGTGGCAACTTTAATTCCAAAAATAAAACCTGTAAGAAATTAAAGCTTCTTTAGTCAAGAATCAAATCTCAATTATTGTCATTAAGGGGGGAAAAGGAGACATGTAATACTTTAAACAATATAGAATTGAAAAAAAGAAAACATCTTAAAAAGTTATTTGAAAAAACAATCATATAGCTCAACATGGGTTGGAAGAATGGTTTGCGGTTTTTAGGAGAATTTTGAATTATCACATTTAATAAATAATGGTAATAAAATTTATATGTCAGTAGGCTATCCATACTACCTAGGTGCTGATAGATTAATACTAACACAGGCTATTAAACAGTCAAGAACACAGGAATGTGTACTCTGTGCTGAACAGCTGACAAATAAGCTATTGACGTTGAGACTTTAGGTTACTCTGAGGATTGTGAACACTCCTAAATACCACTTGATGTGGTAAACAATCTGGCTGCTCAATCACTTAAGCCCCATAGAGTTAATATGGGAGCCCCCATGACTATTTTGATCACAAAAATCAGACAATATAAATAGGAAGGGTCCAAAAAGCCATCTAATTCTACTGCCATAATGAAAGCTAGAGTGGCAAAGCACTCACTGAAGATACAAGGCCTACACAGGGCAGGGATCCAGGCTCTGGGGCAGAGAGGGGATTTGTATATAAATTATTTCTCCAGGCTTCAATGAACACATCTATAAAATGAGGGGGTTGAATAAGATGGGGCAAGAAGCACTATTATTTACTGCACATCTGCTATATGCCAGCCATTATGCTAGGTGCTTTAACATGTGTCATCACATGTAACTTTATGACAATTCTGCCACAAACCTGAAAAATATGTTCAATATTACATGGCCAGAAAGTAGTAGAATTAAGAATTAGAACCCAGAGTCTTATAACTATTAGGTTATAAGACTTTATAGGTTTTTTTTTCTTTTCACTAACCCATGCTTCCCTCTAGACCAGGGGGGTCAGCAAACTTTTCCCACAAAGGGCCACATAAAAGATATTTTCAGCTTTGCAGGATTTACTGTCTGTCAACTTCTCAAATGTGTGACTATAGAATGAAAGCAGCCACAGAGGATAAGTAAATGAGCAGGTGTGGCTGTGTTCCACAGATCTGGCCTGCAAGCTGTAGTGTGCTGATCCCTGCTCTAGACTGGTGCCATCTGAAAGAACATTTTGCAATAATGGGAATGTTCTGTATTTGCACTATTCAGTATGGTAGCCACTAGCCACAACATGGCTTCCAAACATTTGAAATGTGGTTAGCACAAATAAGGAGCTAATTTGATATATCTTATTTAATTTTAATTAATTTAAATATTTAAACAGCCACAGTGGCCAGTGTCTCCTGTATTAGTATAGTTATCCTGCCCCGTTCAAAGATTCAACTTAAAATCAGTAAGGATTAAATACTCTGTGTAAAACTGTTAGATTACCTTAAATATAGCTTCTACTTTAACATGGAAGACCTAAGAACAAACTAATAACACCAAAGGCCTTTTATTCCAGCTCAGAGTTTGGTCTAGGTCTATTGTCCTAATACATTAGTACTAACCTGATTCACAAGAGCACAGGTTCCTGTCTTTCCTCCAAGGTTAATCAAGCTGAAATCCTGATATTCTATATCTTTTATAAATTCCTTATGTAATTGTATGTGCTTTCAGGTGGGTACTAGAGTTAGTGAATAAATGAAGGTAGGATACAAACCCAAGAAAGCTGTCTCTAAAGCCTATCTTCACCAATATGTTATATTATTGAATCACATCTGGAAGACACCATAACTAGAATGCTATTAAATGTTAGCACCTAACCTACATTTGTAGGAGAACAGAACACCAATCTTTCAAGATAAAAAAACAAAAATAAACCATGTCAAAATGTAAGTAAAGTGATAAAAATCTTAATTAGGTTTAAAAAGCAATCAGAAAAATCAACTTTTCATTAACAACTAAAAAAAAGACCTAGTTCTGTATTCTAAAAAAGGATTTAGAGGTGAGGAAGGGATGAGAGTCCACAAAGTGACTAATTTCATGGAACAACATATATTTATGTTCAACATATATTTGTTAAGTGCCTCCTCTGATCCAGGCAAATTTTCTTCTCATAGAGGCTATGGTCTAGGAGCCTTCTTTATCACCTTCCTACTTCATAAACATAAGACATAACATAAATTATATGCTAGAATACTCTATCTCCAAAGAATTCTGCTTAGATGAACTGTGTTGTTGGTTTTTTTGTTTTGTTTTGTTTTTTGTTTTTTACTGATCCTTGATGTTCAGATAAACACATTTAGGAAATACACACACACATACACACACACACACACCCCATTTTTAACTTTAAAAATTATTTTTCTAAATTCCCTATTCCCATGATACAACCTCAGCGATGTCATCTGTACTGGTGAAGGAAAAACTGTGGCCGGCTAGTTGATAGGCCTGAGTCTCAATTGCATCCAGCTTGGCTTGCATTATGTGTTTCTGGCTTTCACATTCTGCAATACTAAAGCCGATTCCATTCAATTCTAGCAAGGCCAAGCAGTACTGACAGGGCATTTCCACTTTACATAAAACATCTGGAAGACAAAAGGAAAACTACAACATTAATTTACCAGCCAACTGATTAGATCAGCATCATTATATAAAAACCTTGGGTCTGCAACAACCGGGAGGCTTGACCAACCACAAGTCAGTCCTGCAGTCAGCGCTGGGCGATCCAGTGATGACGGCTACAGCTGCAGACATGGTGATCCAACACTGACTGCTGAGGGGCCTGGGAATCAGGCCCAGAGAGAGGCCTGAAGAGAGAAGCAGGGTCTGATTATTTGATCAGAACCTGCCTCTCTCTTGAGCTCCAGGCCTCGTCAGCAGCCACGCCTCCATTTTCTCCAGACCTTCACCTGGGCTGCTGATCAGCTCCGCCTTTCTGATCAGGCTCAATTGATAGGCCCAGAGATGCTGACTGGCATAGAAACTGACCAGTCAGAACCAAATCTTGGTCAACTGTGAGGAGCCAATGGCTGCCTAGGAAGTGGAACTTTTGACGCTGACTGGCATAGAAACCGACTAATCAGAACCAAATTGGCGCTGAAACTGGTTTGGCTCAGTGGATAGAGCGTCAGCCTACGGACTGAAAGGTCGCAGGTTCGATTCCGGTCAAGGGCATGTACCTTGATTGCAGGCACATCCCTAGAAGGTGGTGTGCAAGAGGCAGCTAATCGATGTTTCTCTCTCATTGATGTTTCTAACTCTCTATCCCTCTCTCTCCCTCTCTGTAAAATATCAATAGAATATATTTTTTAAAAACACACAAAAAAACAGAACCAAATTGGCCAGCAGACAGGGCTGTTGGGGGCAAGATCAGGCCAGCAAAGGAGAAAAGTTAGGGGTGATGAGGCAGGCAGAGGTAGTTAAGGTGATCAGGCAGACAGGGCAGGGCAGTTGGGGGCAAGATTAGGCCAGCGGGGAAGGGCAATTGGAGGTAAGATCAGGCTGATGGTGAGATCAGGCTGGCAGTGGAGGGCACTTAGGGGCAAGATCAGGCCAGCAGGGGAGAGCAGTTGGGGTGACCAGGCCAGTAGGGGAAGGACAGTTAGGGGCTATCAGGCTAGCAGGGGAGCAGTTATGTGTTAAACTGGCAGGGGAGGGGTTAGGGGTTATCAGGCTGGCAGGCAAGCAGTTAGGAGCCAGCAGTCCTAGATTGTGAGAGGGATGTCCGACTGCTGGGTTGGGCCTGATCCCTGCAGTCAGACATCTCCTAAGGGTCCCAGATTGGAGAGGATGCAAGCTGAACTGAGGGCCACTCACCCTAGTGCACGGATTTTGTGCACTGGGCCTCTAGTATTATATTAACATACATAATAGGAAAAGAACAAGATACTCTGTCCTGGGACACATTTATTCAAACTAACAAAAATCAGCTCTACTGGGAGAAAATCAGCTGTCAGAACACACCCACACATCAGGCAAGACATGAGAAAAGAAAAAAAAAAAAAGAAGAAGAAGAAGATTCTGGAAGTCCATTAAAATAACAAACATATCCTAAAATAATTTCCAAACAATATTTCACAGCTATCCACATTTTCTCCAAAACTTCCCTTATCTTTCAAAAATATATTTTTATTGATTTCAGAGAGGAAGTGAGGAGAGAGAGAGATAGAAACATCAACGATGAGAGAGAATTATTGATCGGCTGCCTCCTTTATGTCCCACACTGGGGATGGAGCACACAACCTAGGGATATATCCTAACTGGAACCAAATCTGGGACCCTTCAGTACTCAGGCTGATGCTCTATCTACTGAGCCAAACCAGCTAGGGCAAAACTTCCCTTATCTTAATGTACTTCAATTATCTGGAATCCTATCCTATCTAATAAAAGAGTAATATGCAAATTGACCATCACTCCAACACACAAGACAGCTGCCCCTATGTGGACACAAGATGGCTACCATAAAATGGCCAGCAGGGGAGGACAGTTGGGAGGGACCAGGCCTGCAAGGGAGGGCAGTTGTGGACAATCAGGCCAGCAGGGGAGGACAGTTGGGAGGGACCATGCATGCAGGGAGGGCAGCTGGGGGCAATCAAGCCTGCAGGAGAGGGCAGTTAGGGATGACCAGACCAGCAGAGGAGGGAAGTTGGGGGCGACAGGGCCTGCAGAAAAAGGCAGTTGGGGAGGAAGACCCAGGCCTGCAGGGGAGGGCAGTTAGGGGCAAACAGGCTGGCAAGGGAGCAGTTAGGCATCAATCAGGCTGGGTTGGGGCGTGCTTACGGGGTGATCAGGCTAGCAGGCAGAAGCAGTTAGGGGCAATCAGGAAGGCAGGCAGGCGAGCAGTTGGGAGCTAGTAGTCCTGGATTGTGAGAGAGATGGCCCAGATTGGAGAAACAGTTCACATTTTAATTCCATGAAAGATATATTCTAAATGTGAATAAAAATCATTTGATAAAGTTCAAATATAAAAGCAATCTATACTAATAAAAGCCTAGGTGGCCCTCGCACGACGCCCTCATGTTTTCACAGATGGCTGCCACAAGATGACTGCCACAAGATGGCCACCACAAGATAACTGCCACAAGATGGCCACCACAAGATGACTGCCACAAGATGGCTGGTGGGGGGACAGTTGGGGGCCATTGGGCCATCAGGGCAGGGTAGTTGGGGGCAATCGGGCTGGCAGGGGAGCAGTTAGATGTCAATCAGACTGGCAGGGGAATGATTAGGGGGCAATCAGGCAGGCAGGCTAGTAGTTAGGAGCCAGCAGTCCTAGATTATGAGAGGGATCCCAGATTGGAGAGGGTGCAGGCTAGGCTGAGGGACACCCCCCCATGCACAAATTTCATGCACCAGGCTTCTTGTCTGTATATATAAAAGCCTAAGCAACTGTTACAACCGAATAGCTGGAACAATGGGTCAACCAGTTGCTATGACATGCACTGATCACCAGGGGGCAAACATTCAATGCAGGAGCTGTCCCCTGGTGGTCAGTGCACTCCCACAGCCAACCGCCCATGGCTGGCCAACCTTCTGCAGCCCTTTCCCCTGGCTGGCCTCCCGTTAGGCCTCAATCGCCAGTCAGGCTGAGGGACCCCATCCATACACACATTTATGCACCAAGTCTCTAGTACATGAATAAAACATCACTAATTCTCTTCATTACAGTAGAGTGTGAGACTGGTAAATTCTGGCCAAACTAGAGGCAGATGCCTATTTGTAAATAAAGTTTTGTTGTAACACTAGTTTTCATCTCTATGGCTGCTTTGGTGCTATGATGGCAGAGTTGAATATTTGTGATTGAGACTATCTGGCCTTCAGAGCCAAAAATACTTACCATCTGGCCTTCAACAGAGAAGTTTGTGGACTCGTGTACTAGACAATCCAACAACAGGGTTTGTGTAAAAAGTGTAATTTACTTTTCTATAATAAAAAGTGGCTAAATATATAATTATCACCTATTTGTAACAGCATAAATATGCTAGGAACTTTGCTTTACCGTAAAGGTTTTCTTTCTTCAACAAAGAATTGAGTTGGTTCATAGAGTTGAAGATGAGAATGGACTCTACACATGCTCTGTATCGCCCTGAATGCTCAATGCTGATGTTCAGTCCCAGGCTTTGAACTCCTTGGCCAGTCTCTATCCCATCCAGGAGTGGAAGCTCATGAGGAAGAAAACTGGTAACTATGCTGTGAAGAGTCGGTTCCTTAGAATCTGGATCTAGTAACCAGCATGCCACCTGAAAGAATAGCAATCAGGATGTTTTCTTGATTGATTTTTTTTCAAAGACATTTCTGTACACTTAAGTTAAAAGGGGGAAAAAGAAAGCTCATTTTCACTTAATACTTATTCATAAGTCTTCCCAGGAAAAGAGAAAATAAAGAATAACAGTATCAGGACTCATTTTTGGTACTAATAAGAGTAGTGATCTTCAAAAAAGGAAAATATACTTTTCCATTACTGCAATGCTCCTGCTGACCTAGTTCTTAAGTAGGCTTAACTCCAGTCCCTCTCAGCTAGCTGAAACCATGTTTCTGAAAAAGAAGATGGACTTTTCTCCACTAAGGCTGATGTTGGCTAAGCTACTATAATAAAAAATAGGCCTATAAAGTTACAGGTTTATTTCATTCTCTCTTAAAATCAGAAGTGAGACATAAATGTTTTATCACTAGAAGTTCAAATCCATTGTTTTAGAAAGCCTTTGGCTTTCCCCTCAGGATGAAGGCCTGTTACCATGACCATCCAATTGGTTGTTTGATTGCTATTTTTAGTTTCCCAAATGAGACTAGATGACCTGTAGTTACTGACACTAGATCTAGCAGATCAAAACTGGATTTTGAAAAAAGGAGATCTAGGCCCTGTTCATAATTCTAACAATTATTATATGGCTCAATTACTTCTTTTGTAGGTTAAGAATGTAGTTTTATGGAGGGGGGGTGAGATACTGTAAATTATAAAAAATATATAAATATCATCTTTGTCCCCAGGCTCCATATCTAGCACAGAGCTTCCAATAACCTTGGAATTTCCAAAGTGGTAAGAAATATACTAATAAAAGTGTCTTTTGTTAGGTCAATAGGTAACTTTTGGAATGCTCCTAATTCATGTAACAATGGAGAATGGAAGGGGCTAGAGACTGAACCCATCACCAAGGGGCAATGATTTAATCAAACATGCCTAAGTAATGAATCCTCCTTTTAAAACACAAAAGGAGAGGGTATGGAGAGCTTCCAGATTGGTGAATGAATGGAATGGCAGCTCCAGGCCCCTGCTCACATACCACAACCACATATCTCTTCATCTGTTGTTGATTTGTATCCTTTAATATCCTTTGTAGCAGACTGGTCATATAGTGAGTAAACTGGTTTCCTGAGTTCTATGAGCTGCTCTAGCAAATTAATTAAACTAAAGGAGAAGGTGGTGAGAGCCTCCTATTTATAGATGGTTGGTCAGAAGCACAGCTAAACAACCTGGGACTGTGGCTGGAGTCTGAAGGGGTGGCAGGGCATTTTGTAGGACAGACAATCTGACACTAGTTGTCAGAATTCAGTGGAATTGGACACTAGACTGGAATCCAGAGAATTGTTAGAGGTATGTGGAAATCTCCCCCCACAACTTTAGAAATTTGTGACGAGAACCCTTTTATGAGGTACTAAATAAGATAATCTACTGTAAAAGTTGGCAAATGTTTCTTATAGAAATGAGATTTCATAAATTAATAGTTTATATTCTTGCATAAAAAGTGTTTTGATCTATAAAACCAATTATATCAAGTAGTTTATGCAAAGGTGTTACATAAATCTGTGATGCTACTGTAGTTTTAATAAGCTCATATTATCCATATTCCCATTTTGGATTCTAGAACATCAAAATTATGTGACAATCTTTTATATCCAGTATAGGTCAGTTTGGAAACTACATGGCATTTGGGGGTGTGGGAGCGGAGGGAGGTGGAAAACAGTAAAGGGGGCAAGGGTAAATGGTAACAAGAGGAGACTTGACTTAGGGTGATGAATACACAATACAATATCCAGATGATGTCAAATAGAATTGTACACCTGTAACCTAAATAATTTTATTCACCAATGTCACCCTAAAAAACTCAATAGGAAAAAAAAAAAGTAACTACATGGCATTTATCACATGTAAACCAAGCCTGGCTTGAAATATAGAAAAGGATAGTATCTTTAGTTTATATAATACTGCCTGCTGCAGTCTTTTTGCATCAAGGGTTCAGGAATCTGGAGAAGGGGCTGCACATAAGTGGATTGAGAGACTAAACAAGAAATATAAATTTGGGAGGCATTGGAGAGCTGGGGGAGGCTCCACTTTCTAGTGAAGTGGGCTCTCCAAATCTCTGGACCCACAACTTTTTATTACCACACTAGAGGCCCAGTGCATGAATTTGTGCATGGGTGGGGTCTGGCTGGCCTGGCTCCAGTCAGAAGATCGTGGCCAGACCTGTAGGGAGGAGGAGACAGCAGGAGGTTGGCCGGCAGGCCTGCCCCAATCAGGGCCCCCATCAGGGTAAGTCCAGCTGTGGGGAGGTACTGTGGGCAACTGGCTGCGATTGGGGTGGGGGAGCCACTTGGGGGTGGGGGAGCCACTTGGGGGTGGGGCTGGCCATGGGGAGGGGCTGTGGGAGTGGGCCAGCTGGCCTTGCCCCCCAAATGGGGCTGGTGGGACCAGCCAGTCCATACCCGATTGGTGTAGGAGGATTTGATTGCGGATGGAGCTGGCTGGGGCAAAGGGCTGTGGCCAACGGGATGATGGGGGGAGGGGCTGTAGGTTGGCTGGCCATCTCTGCCCCCTTATTGGGGTAAGGGGGAGCGGTCTGGGATGGGGCTGATTGGGAGGGACTGTGGGCTGATCAGGGTGATAGGAGCCCATCTGGCCAGATGGGAGGGGCTGTGGGAGGTTGGCTGGCTGGCCCCACCCTTTATTGGGGTGGGGCAGGCCAATTAGGGGCTGGGCCAGGTGGGGGAGGGGCTGCAGGAGGTTGGCCGGCTAGCCCCATCCCCCAATTGGACCAGTTAGCTGGCCTCAGTGGGCATCATAGCAACCAGTTGTTCAGGCATTCTGGATGCTGGCTTTTTATATATAGAGATTTTTTCCTTTAGCAAAGCAGATATACATATCAAAGGTAAGGTCCGATAAACATGAGGTTGGGGGAACTGCCCTCAGCTGTCTGGCAGCAGGCAATTAATATGCAGATAGATCTTTAGCCCTGCTGAAGGTGTCCATCAGCCTTCTGACAAACTTCTTGCATTTTATTATGCTAACTACTGTACTTAGCCTCCAGCAACTGCCTTTGCCAAAAAAGCTTAAGAAACTAAAAATTATTGTATTATTTATATTGATAATTATAACCAAGCACAGTAAGTCCTCACTTAACAATGTCCATAGGTTCTGTAACTTTAAGCAAAACAACACATTAAAAAAAAAATTTTACCACAGGCTAACCAATATAAACCACAGGTAAGTTCCTTTAATGTTAAATGATAACTTATTTGAGGACATGTTGCAGTATCATATCTCAACTCAAAATTAATATTCCATAAGCATCAGGCATTCGCTACCCACTGTGGAAAAAAATATCCCTGTGAGGGCTATGATATTGTAAATAAATGTCTTCCAAAAATGAATTATAGTGATAGTGTTTATTACAATAACGTAAGTTACCCTTTTCTTAAAAACTCAGTCATCACTATGAAGAGTATATCATATTTTGCTATTATGTAGGAAAGTTCTCAAGGGCGATTTGTCCCTATGCTCAATGGCCCCTAACTACTCTCCTCATGGATATCTTGCACACTTCTAGTTCCTACCTCTATTCTCATGGATATTTGAAATATTTTGCTATCATACCTAAAATCTGACAGTTCTCCTTTCATTTCTAATTTACAATAGACAGAAAACTTAGAACATACTACCAAAATAAAATTTTAACATATTGTGAGGAAAGATATGAACTTAAGTGCTTGGAATTTGTGACATTTCTGTTTTTATCTACACTGAGGCATTCGGTACATAATATTCTGTTCTAGGTGAACGAGGTTACTGGATAAAACTCAAGTGCACAGTTATAGGTAAATAAACACCAAGTCATTTAAAAATTAACACTAAACTTAAAAAAATTAAGGATATAAAAATTAAATAAGACATAGAACCTTAGGATCTTCATAACTTTGTTCCAGGGAGATTCCACAAGACAAAAGAAGAATTTTATAGGTCTGGATGAAGTCATAGATGATAACAGAACGTTCTTTATCTGATTCCTTTGGAAAGCAGGATTTAAGGTGGCACATTCTGTCTTTCACAGTCAGGTTTGGATCCAGAGGTGGTGGGGCCAAACTGGCACTAATTTCTTAAAAGAAAAAAAAAAAGTCTTAAGGAGAAAACCACATGCATTCACATGAAATAGCAATCTATAACGCAAAGGCTGAAAAAGACTCCAAGTCTAGTTCCATGTAATCAATAATTCAGCATGATCTTATAAAGGTCATGTTGGCATGTAGATGAAGTGCTTCATTATCTAAAAAATTACAGTATAGCCTGGCCGGAGTGGCTCAGTTGGTTGAGCATTGTCCTGTGCACTGAAGGGCCGCCAGTTTGATTCCTAGTCAGGGCACATGTTTGGGTTGTGGGTTTGATACCAGTCCAGGTGAAAGCAGAAGCCAACGGATAAATGTTTCTCTCTCACATCAATGTTTCTCTGTCTCTCTCTCTCTCTCTCTCTCTCTCTCTCTCTCTCTCTCCTGTCTCTTTCCCTCCTTCCCTTGCTCCCTCACTCTCTCCTTTCTTCTCTCTAGCATGTCCTTGGTGAGGATTAAAAGTTAATTAATTACTTAATTAATGAAAAATTATGGTTTAGACTAGGTGATTTATAATGCTCTATTTATTTAGGTGGGAGAAAATTCTAAATGTCAAGATTAATTTTTTAAAAATTGTAGCTTGAGTAACTACTCATTCTAAAATATTTTCCTGCAAAACAACTGAAAATATTTCATGCTTACTCAGGAACAAACATTATATGGCATCCTTTAAAATGTTCCCTCATTAATTTTGAACCAGTGCAGCAATGATAATCACAACCATAATCCAGAACATATCTTTTCAATTCCAAAGACTTCTCTAAGGCTGTTTAATTCAACTACTGTAGATGTCTTGCTCATCAAAGCCTCGAGATGAACTCCAGACAAAGTCAAAAGGCTGAAAGAAGTCTGAAAAGAAACTGCTATGATCCAATCATCAAAAGCAAACCTTAAGATGTCGAGGAAGTCCCTGATGCTCCACTACCCCCAAGTATTAATAGTTTCATGTGACAAGTAGAGGGGAGTTAGAGTGGTGTTTCTAAAAACATTCATTCTAATTAATATATGAAATAATGTACACACTAGCCACTATCCAAAAAAAAAAAAAAATTTTTAATCCTAAAAATAAATTCTAGGGAATTATCAGAAAATTATTCTCAACAAACAAGTCACTACCTAATAGAGGCTACATTAAAATTATATGGTAACTATGCCAACTAATGATTACTTACCAGAATGCTTTTGTTCCTTCTGCAAGGAAATATAATAGGCATCTCTTCCACCCCAGCATACTGCCAGTCCAACCACCAAGATGTCATCACAACCTTTAACAGGAAATCCATCAAATCTAATAGGAGTTTCCTGAGGGGAGCTAACTAAGTAAATAAAAAGTGAAATAGTTAAAAACCTCTAAAAATAAAACCATTAAACTGAACATTAAAAATAATGATAATAAAAATAAATATTTGACAGGCAAAATTTCCAGATTCCTAAAGCATTTTTTGATAGTCATTTTAGGTATATGTAAAATCTTTGTAGGCTTACTATCAAGCTATTAAGTTATTAAGATAACTGTCACTAAGAAAAATCTACCAAAGATTTGGTAAAATAGATCTATAATAATTACTAAAATGAGTCAATTTCTTAAAAGTTCTTGAATTTTTAATGTCTATAACTTAAACAGAAATAAAAAGCACTTGCACACTACATAAATTCTATAGTGAACTCAGCAATTCTTTACACTAAGGAACCCCAGAGCCCTTGCTGGTTTGGCTTGGTGGATAGAGCGTTGGCCTGTGGATCAAAAGGGTCCCAGGCTGGATTCTGGTCAAGGGCACATGCCTGGGTTGCAGGCTCGACCCCCAGTAGGGGGCGTGCAGGAGGCAGCCAATCAATGATTCTCTCTCATTATTGATGTTTCTATCCTTCTCTCTCTGAAATCAATAAAAATATTTTAAAAAAGAAAAGAAAGAAATATCAAAGTTCTTACTTCCTAGTGAAAAATTAGGTCTAATTTCATGTTGGGAGTCAACATTTAAAAAAAAAATAATGCATATCCAATTTTACAAAGACATAGGTAAAAAACCAATATATTTTATTGACTATTTTATCCCCATCCCGGAAAATAACTGGTGCACATTTGTTAAAAGTAAGTAAACATTTTTATCACTCTAACCTCTAGCACAGAAAATTTGCTCAATTTTATCTGCTAGTCAATACTAAAAGTACATAAAACTTGACAATAACACCTGTGTTCCATGAATGGAAAATCAGACAAGTACTCAAATCAAACTTTTATGAACAAATTAATTCATAAATACAGAAATTTAAGAAATATGATAAAATTTTGAGTTCCACAATCAGTTGTCAAGCTGAATACAGCTATTCCCCATGATACAGAACCCTTGCTTTCATGAAGTAAGACAGGAATATACAGGGCATTATTTGACCATAAAGTTCAATGGGAAGAGATCCAAGAGGCATTGGGATCATAACTAATATTAAAATGGAGGTACAAGTTCTACTTGAGATAAATATTGGAAAATGTAACTAATGTACATTGTGAAAAATATAGTGACTATCTGCTAAGTATTTTTATGATTATATAAATAAGGACATTATAGTTTAATAGAAAATAATTCATGAACACTGATGATAACTAAAAACCATCATGTTATATATACAATTAAGATATGATAAAAGTGACCATATTCAAAATATATATGTTAACTTTTACAATCTTATATTCTAATATTTCTATATTTATACTAGAGGCATTGTGAATGAATTCATGCACCAGTGGGGTCCTTCAGCCTGGCCTGCAGGATCAGGCTGAAACCAGCTCTCCAACATCCCTCTAGGGGTTCCAAATTGCGAGAAGGTGCAAGCCAGGCCAATGGACCCCAACGGTGCATTATCGGGGCTGGAGAGGAACCCTGGGGTTGGCCAGCCAGGGAGGAACTGTGGGAGGGCTCCAGGGCATGTCCAGCCCATTTCACTCAGTCCCGATTGGCTGGACCCCATCAGCAAGCTAACCAACCAGTAGGAGTGTCTGCCCCCTGGTGGTCAGTGCACATCACAGTGAGTGGTTGAGAGGCCTTAGCATACATTAGCATGTAATATATGTTATGTATTATATATACATATACATATATATATGCAATTTTAAAAGGAAATTTTGTGTTTAATGGTAAAGCTTAGCATACACTAGCACTAGGCATGTCTGGAGTTGAAGTAGTAGGGACCTCCATAAAGCTTCACATAGTGAAGACAATGAGGAAGGCAACCATCAAAGAGAGCTAATGGCCTCAAAAAGGGCACTGCCCAGATGGCATAGAAGAGCTGATATCTGAGAAATGGACATCCCCAATGATCAAGCTACCAAACATGGTTCTAATAGATGCTCCTGAACCAGCCACACCAATTGTGGTGGCCCCTGAAGAAATAAGCTTGACAATTGGGTCAATGTCCCAGGAGACAACACTGATCTGGAACTCCTGACAGGTGACCTAAGGTTGGGAGCTGCTGTAAGAAGGCTGTTTAGATGAGATCTCTGGTCTACTTTGGAAGAGACAGACACAGGCCTAGTTATCCAGGTACAACAGTGGATCAGAGTCAGAAGAATGAAAAGCGCCTCGTAGCCTACATTTTTTCAGTCTCCCAGCTTGAGTTCTTGGTTTCAGTGTTCAGCTCTCTCACCCACGTGTCCTGGGGTCAACCATCTCTTGTGCTGAACAATAAGGCTGTTCTATGTGTAAACTAGGGGTGGGGAACCTTTTTTGTGCCAACAGCCATTTGGAAATTTATAACATCATTCAAGGGCCATACAAAATTATCAACTTAAAAATTAGCATGTTATATTTGGTCAAACATTTAATTAACTCACCCCTAATGCCTTGGCAGGGCCAGATAAAATGATTTCTCGAGCCTTATACAGCCCAAAGGCCAGACATTCTCTGGTGTAAACCCCCATAAGAGAAATTTATTAAACTTTGAATAAATTTATTAAATATCCAATACTGAAACATCTCAGTCCCATTTCAGCCTATTTTACATATAAATGGGGGGGAAAATTTAATTCTTACCTTGCTTAAACCTACCACCAATAGTTGCACTTCTAGATGTCAAATTACTTTTCTTTTCACAAGCCAGTGAGATGGAAAATCGCTTTTTGCACTGCCACTCCTTAGTGAATGTTTGAAAGAGAGTTTGGTCACTTGCTACATCAATTATGGACAAGCTTTCTTCACTGCATGAGGATGGAGTTAACTGCAATCCATCCTGTGATAACTGTAGTGAAAAACTTGTGTCTCTAATGAGACTGTCATCTTTTACATTATTTCTACTCTCTGGATTTAAATCATGGTTAATATCTGAAGGTGAGCCAAGTAAAGAATTTTCACCAAGCTCTAAAACACTACTATTTTTCTGAAGTTTTACAGAAGATGTTCCAAGAATAGCTGGAAACGACAACTTAGCAGCAGATGCTGGAATGGGTGTAGGAGGAATGAGTCCATTATCGTCAACTATACCGATTTCTTTACAAGGCAAGAGTGATGGGGTGTCACCATGAACAGCATTGTTCTCTTGTATCTCAATCTTGCTTTTTACTTCAATATTAGGGAAGAATGAAATTCCCTGCTCTTGATTTGGCTCCAAATTTAAAACCACTTCTTGTTTGTCATTTAACTCTGTATTTTTTCCTTTTAAACTAGATGAGTTTATAGTGGTTAGTTTTAGATTTTCATTTTCTAGAGGACTGGATACTTTATCTAAAATCCTTTGCAGTCCTGGACTTAAATCAAACGATGCTCCTGACCATGTGAATGAATTATTTTGCCTTATTTCAGTTAATTTGGATTTTTGACACTTTTCATCTTTATCTCCTTCGGTTACTTCTCTTCGGGGATAATCATTACCAACCGGATCACTTAATTCTAATGCCCCCAAAGATACTGCAGCATTATGTTGATCTTGGACAGGAAATATATCTACATTGTCCAATGCTTCCACCATCTGAGCAGAATCCATTTCTGAAAATATAATAGATTCGTCACCGAAACAAGTCAACTGCTGCCGATTATCTTGTTTCTCATCCATATTTGATTTCATTGGGTCCTCTGATTGTAGATGTAGAGAACCACTGGAATGGTCTGATATTACTTCAGAAGGCAGGGGTTCCTTCACTCTTGCGTCAGGGGGTTGTTCTTTGATTAGGTAGTCTTCACTGAAACTGTCAAAGAGTAAACTATCACTCAAATTCAAGCTTGTTTCGGGAACTGGCAGACATTCTACTTCTATACCAGTGGAAGTTCTCTTTTGAGATATAACTGTTTTCATAGCTTCTTGTGTTTGATAAGTTTCAAGAAAACTATTTAATTGAGAGTCGGTAACAGAAAGTTCATTCGCTTTCAAACAAGGGCCATTTTCCTTCAGAAATACTGTTGAATGAAAAAGTGGGCTTTCTGGGGTCAGGATATTAACCCCATGTGAACCAGCACTTTGTTTTATAGTATCTACCGTCTTAGGTTCCAAATGGTCTATATTTATCACTCCTGGAGAATGTTGTTCACCAGGGAAGGCAATGTGAATCTCATTCTGAACAGAGCTTGAATTCTGTTTGTTTAGGCTCTTCTGCATTATGTCTGTTGACAGGTTGGTGTCCTTTGCTCCTTGTTTGGTATTTTCAGTTGCCATCTGTTGTATAATTTTCTCTGATTGAGTATCCAGGTAGAAACTATCTTCAAAATCACAAGAAACTAATCCTAAGTCAGAAACACAATTATTTTCGGTTTCTTTTGCTGCATAAGCATCTGTTTTTTCTTGTATTCTAGAGGTATTTAGAAAATTCTCCTGCTGGCCTCCAGATTTACCAAATGCTCCAACTGGTAGATATACTCCACTGGGTATCTCAGTGCTGCTTATATTATCTCCGGATACCTCAAGATTATTTGATTTCTTTTCCTCAGCATTAAAATTTATACATTTGATAATAGCATTTGAGTCTCTATTCATATAATTATTGATTGTATCACAAGCTATTTGCTTCTCTAGTATTCTTTTCTGTTTGGTATAAATGTTTGTCTGTTTATCAGACTGCTTCTCCAGGGGCTGATTAATTGGATTGGTATCATGGTGTTTAACACAAACATTTTGGTTTTTTGAATCACTCTGTATTATCACTTTATCTATTTTTTCTGACTCGACTGGAGCTAATCCTCTTCTATTTTCGCCAACCATAACAGTGGCCTGACAAGTCTCCTTTTTACTCTGGGATTCTGTGATAAAATGTGCCACAAGAATATCATTAGTTATTGTTTTGTTCCTTGAACAATTTTGTCCTGTTTTTGATGGGAACAATTCTTTGTTATGTTTTCCCTCAGCACATAAAGATGCATTTTTAGCAAGTCGCCCTGGACTCCTAAATTCCACATTCTTCTTAATTGAGGTAAATGAATCTTCACAATGAACAAGATTAGGCTGTTTTTGAAAATCAATTTTACACATTCCAGTGTCTTCCACAGGGCTACTATCTCTGGATTGTTTGAGATGCTTACAATGTTTCCAAGATTGAAAGGTTGGGTTCCTCTTTCCTGGACTGAAATTCAAAGCTTCTTTTTTTGTTTTCTCAGATGAGACAGTCTGAACGACTTTCTTAGAGCTTGTTTCTCTCTCATTCAAAGAGGTTTCTAGCTTCTCTTTACTTATATTCAAATAAGCCCGTTTTCTTCCTCTGGAAATTGAATGTACTCGACATTCTTGCTTCCCATTTTGAAACTGATAATAAAAGGAATTTTTATGTTCTCTACCTTTATCTAAATCTTGCACTGTATTTGGTGATTTATTAACAGAAGAATCACCAAATATTGTGTTACTTTTTTTCTTTGATGTTAATCTTTCACAAGACCTCTTAGTTTGGAATATAAATTTATGCTCCTTTTCTTCTGACTCACTGCTGGTCAATGAGTATGTATCAGAATTTAAAGGGGAATGTGGATTCCATTGTACTCCCATTTCCATTAAGTCCTGCTGCAGAATCATTTTGGCTTCTTCCACGATAAGAGCTGCTGCTTCCCTTTCAGTTAAGCCTTTTTTACCAGTCACCCAAATAGTTCGCATATTCCGACGTTCTTCAACGGCTTCCTCTTCCTCATCCACTGCCTTTCGGGCGCTAGGAAGGGAATAGGAAAAGAAATAAATTAATGCATTGAATCATTCACACAACAAATATTTATTAAGCATCAGTTGTTCTACGAATGGAAAAAAACAGCACTGCCCAGCCGGTGTGACTCAGGAGTTGATGTCAAGTTATGAACCACAAGGTCACAGTTCAATTCCCAGTCAGGGCATATGCTCAAGTTGTGGGCTCGATTCCTAGTAGAAGCAGCTGGTAAATAACTCTCTCATCATTGATATTTCTAGCTCTCTCTCCCTCTCCCTTCCTCTCTGATATCAATAAAAAAAATTTTTTAAAAAGAGAAATAGCACGGAATAAGAGGGAAATATATCTGCTCTCATAGAGCTCACATTCTAGTTGGGGAAATCAGAAAACAAACAAATGTTAAAATATAGTCTATGTCAACTGATAATAAGAGTTGTGTACAAAAATGAAACACCAGGGTGGGATGGGTGATACTGCAATTTTTTTTTGATACTGCAATTTTTAAATAGCATAACTAGGGAAGGCCTCACTAAGACAGATTCTTTAAATAAATAAAAAGACAACTAAAAAAGTGAGCATCATAAAACTTGCATTGAATACAAATCCTCGTACATAATACAAACTCTGGACAAAATGTTAAAAGGACAGTGAAGTGACCAAAGAAAGTAGAAACCAGAAAAGAGTTGAGACTAGAAGAAACAAATGGCAGTAAATTGTCACACTTTTCCCTTGAAGCAGGCTTCAGTTAGGGCCATGAAAGTAACTTGGATAAAAACTTGGAGTTTTGATTCAATTATACAACAGAATTCAATTAGACATATAAAAATTGCTAAGGAAGAAGTAAAATATCTCTACTTGTAGATGATATGACTGTATACCTAAAAATAATGAGGAAGACTTGAAAACTCCTGAAAAGCTGTCTGTGGAAATCTTTTTTTTTTTTTATTAAATCCTCAATAGCACAACGATATCAAATGCAAAGAAATTACCTACCTGTGGATAGGATGACTCAACATTATAAAGGGGTCAATTGTAAGTTAAATTTCAATCAAACCCCAATAAAATATCAACAGACACTTCAAATTTCACATGGGCAAACATGCCAAAGTAGACAGGAAAATACTGAAAAACTATGAGAGGGAGGTTGCCCTATCAGACATTGAAACATACTATAAAGGCTTTTCATTAAGAGCATGGTATTGCTGCCTTAGCCGCTACGGCTCAGAAGATAGAGCATTCCGGATTTGATTCCTGTCAAGGGCACATACCTCGTTGCAGGCTCCCAAGCCTGGTTAGGAGCATGCGGGAGGCAAAAAGTCCCAAATCCATAACAAATATAAGAAAAATATATAACCATATAACCTTTAAAGATATTTTTAAATGGTCCTAAAACATAAAAAGATATGATACTCTCCCCTCATTGATGTTTCCATCTCTCCCTTCCTCTCTGAAATCAATAAAAATATATTTTTAAAACATATATATATTTCAGAGAGGAAGGGAGAGGGAGAGAAACATTGATCAGAGAGAAACATTGATTGGCTGCATCCTGCATGCCCCTTACTGGGAATAGAGCCTGCAATTCAGGCATGTGCCCTTGACCAGAATCAAACCTGGGACCCTTCAGTCTGCAGGCTAATGCTCTACCCACTAAGCCAAACCAGCCAGGGTGCCAAGTCTTTTTTACCCTCTAATTATAAACAGCTCTTCAGTGTTTCTTTTTCATGACCTTGATATTTTTGAAAAGTACTAGTTAATAATTTTATAGAATGTCTCTCAATTCAGTCTGATGTTTGCTTTTGATTAAATTCAGATTACACATTTTTTATAAAGAACACTTAAGGAGCAATGTCTTTCTCAGTGTGTCATATGAAAAGGCAAATGATCTAGATGTGTCACTAATTTTGATCAATAAAGTTCGGGGCTTTCAGAAGATGTAAACACATGACAATAATAGTTTTAGGATAATAAGAAATTATTCTGCCTGGCCTGTGTGGCTTAGTGGTTGAACATCAACCCATGAACTAAGGAAGTCATCATTTGATTCCCTGTCAGGGCATATGCCTGGGTTGTAGGCTCGATCCCCTATAGGGGCATGCAGGAGGCAGCTGATCAATGTTTCTCTCTCATAGATGTTTCTATCTCTCTCTCCCTCTCCCTTCCTCTCAGAAATCAATAAAAATATATTTAAAAATAAAATAGTTTTAAAAAAAGAAATGATTCTAAAATATGTTAAACAATATTTCCCAATTAATTTTTTTAAATGTGTGCTGTCTTCAGATGACCCCTAGGAAGGGTCATGTATGATGTATGGCATATGGTTACCACAGAGACATTCCCACATCTAAACTTTTTTACCTCAGGAACTAACAGTACATACTCCTAAACAAGTGTGTATATTTCCAAAGATTCTGTAAAAATCAGAGGCTCCAGAGGAGAACAACACTTTTACAAGAAGGTTTTAAACCATACTCCAAATAGTCTTTGGCTAGGGACGTACCCCAAAGTGACAAAATCACACATCAGTTGCTCTTCTGGTCTGGGGTAACAGGATGGCCCCAGCCCCATAGTTCCACTGAGTACTGCACTAGTGGGGACTCTACAATGGCCTGGGTGTGTTACTCCCAAGGTTATGGTCTAAAACTCCAGACAATTCTATCCTTCGAAATCTAGATAGAGGCAGCTATACCTCTACAGCTATGCTGGGTGCAGCGCATAGGGCACCTATTCCCGCAGGAGCCATACCTGGGGATGGCGGTGGAAGGCAGAGAGCAGTCACAATGTGAGGTGGCACTAGGGGGCAGCAAGGCTGCTCCTTTGAATATGCCCTATTACTTCTCATAAATAGTACAAGTTTCAGAGCCTGTATTAGGCCTAAATGGAGTGTGAGGAAAGAAATATTGAACTGGAAATGAGACTGATTGCTTTTATAAATTTTAAACAAATTTTTAATACCTGAAAATAAAACTCTTAAACCTATAAGTGTCTAAATATCAACAGGATCTGGCTGAGATTTTATACAAGAGTGAGTTCAAGTAACAGTGGTTGAGAAATTACTTAAGCTATTCCTTGATTATATATACACTGAGTCCAGACCATCAATAACTTGGTTAGCCACATGTACACAATAATCAAGGAATCCTACTCTCACAATTATTTTAAGGGACTAATGTTCTAAAAAACATTCAGGAGGAGTACATTTTTTAAAATATATATATTTTTTATTGATCTCAGAGAGGAAGGAAAAGGGATAAAAAAAATCAATGATGAGAGAGAATCATTGATTGGCTGCCTCCTGCACGCCCTCTACTGGGGATTGAGCCAACAACATGGGCATGTGTCTTGACTCAGAATCAAGCAGTGACCTCCTTGGTTTATAGGTTGATGCTCAACCACTGAATCACATAGCCAGGCAAGAGGAGTACATTTTAAAGTGCTCTTGCCTAAAGAAAGTCTAATATGAGCCCTAAATATATATTGAAAACCATCAAAGCACTGAGCATTGGATCTTTACCTTTATTCAATTTTTCTAGGGGAGAATTATACTTTCAGAAATGTCTTTTAAGTCACGAAATATTTTTAAAGTATATAAAATGAAAAGCAACCGTACGGGAAGAAAAAGTAGCCATGTTTCCTCCCACTTACACCAACTATGTCATGATATTATCAAAGAGAAAAATATTTTAATACAGAAATTATTATTTACAAATTGACATGATTTTTCATTTAATAACCCTCTGCAGATAGGGAATTCTCTTACCTTTTAAAAGGCACAGCTTTTTTCAGAACAGTCTCCACCTCAGCAACATTTGCTCTGGCAAGATCGGCCACCGTAAGAAAGCCAGAAGCATAGAGGAATCTGGCTCGCTGGGCATTAAGTAAGGACACCCGGATAAGATCACACAACTCCCTCTGGATTCCAAATGTAAGACGCTGCTGAAATTGGGAAAGTAGTAGTTCCATGTTGTGCCAGCCCAGGCGGTTGGAAAATACTGTAATCATCCCTAGAATATGCATAGAATATTTATTAAATTAAAATTTCTTTATAGATCAATACTCTATTTCTTTAGTATACTTCTGTTTCACTGTTTCCTTTTTCCTGGAGAACTGTAAAGTTTAACAGGCCCATGGTGTAAATTAACAGGAGAGGAGATATATGTTAAGGGTCTAGCTAATTAGCCAACAAATGTGCTAAACACATCAAATGTCATTTTACTTATTCTTTAAAAAAAACAAAACTGATTTCAGAGAAAAGGGGAGAGATAAAGAAACATTGATTGGTTGCCTTCCATAGGTGCCCAGATTAGACAAGGGAAAAAATCCACAATCCAGGTATGTGCCCCGACCAGCAACGAAACCCACCACTTTTTGGTGTATGGAATGATACTTCAACCAACTGAGCCACAGCAACCAGGGCAGGCTCATTTATTCATTTTATTTTATTTTATTTATTCTTTGTTGTTTAAAGTATTAAATAGTGTCCATGTCCATTGGTTGCGCTTATATGCATGCATACAAGTCCTTTGGTTGATCTTTTACCCCTCCTCCCTCCACCATACTCGGCCTTCCGTCGGAGGTTTGATGGTCTGTTTGATGCTTCTCTGTCTCTGAATCTATTTCTGTTAATCAGTTTATGTTCTTCATTATAGTCCACAAATGAGTGAGATCATGTGACAGTTATCTTTCTCCAACTGGCTTATTTTGCTTAGCATAATGCTCTCCATGTCCACCCATACTGTTGTGAATGGTAACAGTTCTTTCTTTTTTATAGCAGTGTAGTATTCCATTGTGTTTATGTACCAAAGTTTTTTAATCTACTCATTTCCTGATGGGCACTAAGGTTGTTTCCAAATCTTAGCTATTGTAAATTGTGCTGTTATGAACATAGGAGTGCATATATCCTTTCCTATTGGTGTTTCTGATTTTTTGGCATATATTCCTAGAAGTGGGATTACTGGGTCCAATGGGTGTTTCATTTTTAATTTTTTGAGGAAACCTCCATACTGTTTTCCACAGTGGCTGTGCCTCATTTATTCTTAATCATGTACTGGACATTTGAAAAAAACTAAGGCAGAGCACATAACTACAAAACAAAAAGCCCTCATCCAAATTCATTCCTCTCTTTCAATCTCTCTCTTTTTCCTTTCTTTTTTTAAGGAAGAGAGAACCCTTAAAAATAGGTAAGGGACTCTTTCTACCTAGAGGAAAATAAGAAAGCTGATTTAAATATTCAAGGCTCCAAGCACTTTACAAAGTGAATCTCCCATTGATATTTTCTTCAAAGAAAGGTTGCCCAATTCAATAGCTAGACACTTGAAATAAAGAGGCCAGCGCAGCCAAGTGCCGAGTCATTAATCACTTCCCTGTGAGAACACTAACCCTAGAGGCACCCTGAGACATTTGCTGCCAGTAGGCTGAAAGGTGAGTCTCTCCTTCCGTACTACCTCCCAACCCATCTTTTCCTCAGTATCTTTCATATGTGCACATATTTTCACAATACGCACACTCTCCAGCAGCCCAGGGTTTCCTTCCCAAGGACTTGGTAAAATCAGACCCCTAACTTTCCTGTTTGACTGGCTTACAGAATGTGGGTTTAATTTTATTAAATAAGACTATTGTTTCCTTAGACAAGAAATAATATTTAGAACAGTCAGAAGCACAGAAATCCCTTTCCATTAGCCATCCTCCTCAATAGCAAATATTAATCAGTAACTAGCTTAAAAAAAGAGAGATCACTGAAAACTTTGTGTCTGTTTCTTCTTCCAGCAGGCAACAGGAAAAAGAAAAGAGAAAAACAAAAAATAGAAAACAAAGGTGTCCTGATGATGTTAGGGATTATACAAAATTATGGCTTGACATAATCCCCTTACTTTTAGAGAAGCTGACAGTAAAATGGAATTGAGGGATGGGGGATCGAGAAGTAATCTTAATTTAACCTCAAACCTCAGTCTTAAATAAATGTGGAAGTTCTTATTTAACTGACCTGCATAAACAGCAGCTGACTGTTGTAAAGATTGAACCTGCCCACGATTGCATCCATATTTCCGATTAATTTCTTTTAAGGAAACTTCACTGATTAAATCTAATAACACAAGACTGGTAAAAAACCTGGAAAGTAAACCACCAAAATATGATAAGAGATCACTTTTATCTACAATAAAGGTTTAAGTAAGTACGAGCCAAAAAGGCAAGAGAGGTTTACATTCTGAAAAGATTCCTAATAAGATATAGGATTAGCGGGCAAAGACTGAGCTCAATGTTTGTAAAGTAAGTTCTAACACATATTAGTACTATAGTATAGAATTTAATACTGCACAACAAAAATATTTCGTCTATGGTTCAATACTGCTAACCGATTTCAAAAAATAAGACTTGTTTTAAGAAATATGATGACATAAAATTGAAAACAACATTTAATACAGTTATATGGTTATCCTATCTAATAAAGAGGGAATATGCTAACTGACCCTCACACAGTTGCAAAGATGGCGGCGCCCACAGCCACAAGATGGCGGCACCCAGTCTCCTCAGCCCCCCAGCCGCCCAGGGCTGGCCCAAATGACAGGTAAGCCTCGGATAGCAGCTGCCCAGTCACCCAGGGCAGCCCAAGGCTCAGGTAACCAGGGCTGGTCGAGGCTTGCGCTGCCAGCAGTGGCAGCAGCAAAAGTGTGATGAGGCTTCGCCTTCCCCTGATCACCAGTCGCCTCCCACTTCTGAGGGCTCCTGGGCTGTGAAAGGGGAGCAGGCTGGGCTGAGGAACCCCCCTCTAGTTCATGAATTTTCCTGCACTGAGCCTCTAGTATAATTATCCTATATAATAAAAGGCTAATATGCAAATCAACCAAACTGTGGAATGACCAGCAATTATGATGCACACTGACCACCAACAGGAAGATGCTCAATGCAGGAGCTGCCTCCTGCTGGTCAGTGTGCTCCCACAGGGGGAGTGCCACTCAGCCAAAAGCCCTGAGCCAGGCTGATGGCTGGCCAGCGCAGCAGTGATGGTGGGGCTCTCTCCCTGCCTCTGCGGCAGTCAGACATCCCCCGAAGGCACCCAACTGCGAGAGGGTGCAGGCCAGGCTGAGGGAACACTTCCCTCCGTGCATGAATTTCATGCACCAGGCCTCTAGTATTTCAATAAAGTGAAAGAATTTGAGTATAAAAAAGTTTTTATTTGAAAGGCAATAGTGCCACAAATTATCTAGGTATATGAATCCTACAAAACTTACTCTTGACTATATTATAAATAATATATTAGAGACTAATGCCTTAAGAAAAAAATAATTGTAGTATATTTCAAAAAAATTAAAAGCCTATACAATTTCCCAACTGAATCTTTTATTTTTTTTTCAGCTGAATCTTTTATTGACTCTTCTGCAGTAGTTAATTAATCACTTCTATGGCTATCAGGAACATCCTTTCCTAATGTATCTTAATTCACATTTTCTTTAAGAGGAGGAATTAATTAAATGTTCTATTATAAGAAGTATTCATATATAATGGTTTCTAAACTACAAGTAGCAAGGAAGAAACTAATATATTAACAAATTCAGCACATACTAATACAGTAAACTTTAAAAAATTACTATATGGAGCCAAAAATTTGATTTTAATGACAATGAAAGCGACTCAAGAAACTGAACATCTACTGCATATTTAATACTGTATTAAATACTCCTTGATACTTACCTTTTATGGATGGCCATTTGCCGGTGTTGTCTCTCAGTTCTGGCTACTATTTTTCCCTTTACACAACGAGCCAAGAACCCTTCTTCAACTCCAACTAGTTCTGCCACCCGTTTCATAGAAGTTGGCAACTTTTCCCACAAACAGAGAAATCGATACCAATCAATAGTAGTCCAATCCTCAAACATAGGTGTAACCTGAAGGAAAAAAGCATCATCATTAGCTAAAACTATTGATTACAAAAGGAACAAGTAAATATAAGTGTCATATTAAAATCAAAAGAGTATCTATACTAATAATAGAGGAATATGCAAATTGTCCAGGAAGCCATCACAGTAACAGTAACAACCGAATAGCAGGCTGGCAGGATGTGTGGGGCAACAAGGCTGGCAGGGGGGTTAGTGAGGGATGAACAAACGACAGAACAGCAGGCTGTGTATGGCGACCAGGCCTGGGGAGGGGGGGGGGGTACAGTTGGGGACAACCAAGCCAGCAGGGGGGCAGTTTGAGCAACCAGGCCAGCGGGGGGGGGGTGGAGGGGGGCAGTTTGGCAACCAGACCAGCAAGGGGGGCAGTTGGAGGAAACCAGGTCAGTAGGGGGAGCAGTGAGGGATGACCAGGCTGGCAGGGGGGGCAGTTTGGGGTGACCCTACCAGTAAGGGGGGCAGCTAGTAGCAACCAGGTCGGCAGAGCGGGGAAATTGAGGGTGACCAGGCTGCAGAGGGGGACAGTAATGGGCAACCAAGCCAGCAGGGGGGGACAGTTGGGGGTGACTAGGACAGCGGGTTGGGGGCAGTTAGGGCTGACCTGGCCGGCAGAAGAGTGCTGTTGGAGCAATAAGGCCGGGGGGTGGGGGGAGAGAAAGCTGGGGGCAACTAGGGTGGCAGGGGGGTAGTAAGGGCAATCAGGCTGGCAAGCAGAGGTGGTTAGAGGTGATCAGGCTGGCAGTGGGGGCAGTTAGGGGCAATTAGGCAGCAAGCAGGTGAGCAGCTAGGAGCCAGAAGCTCTGGATTGTGAGAGGGATATCCAACTGCCAGTTTAGGCTCGATCCTTGGACATCTCCCAAGGGGTCCCAGATTGGAGGGTGCAGGCTGGGTTGAGGGGACCCCCACTCTTGTACATGAATTTCATGCACCAGGCCTCTAGTTTAAAGATAGAAACTATAAATGTGATAAATACCTCATTTATTCATAAACAACTCACAGCCAAGAGAAAAGCAAGAGACTACCAAGCACATAAACTAGATTTTACAGTATCCAAGAACTTTAATCACAGGTACTTTTAATTTCAATATTCTAAAAGTTAAGTACCTTCAGTATTTTATATGATGTCTAAGAATGAGTCAGGAAAATAAAAATAAAAATTTTTAAAAAGGAATGAAGGGAAGGAGGAATCAATAACCACACTTGCGACAATATACTAGTATTATCTAAAATGCCCTGGATTCAAACCTGTAAGACATGCAAAGAAACAGAAAAGTGTGTACCAAATGCAGGGGAAAAGCAGGCACAAGAAACGCTTTTGAGAGGTTCCTGATGTTGGAAGACTTCAAAGCAGACATTATAATTTTGATCAAAGAATAAATAAAACCAGGTGCAATGAAATAAAAGAAGGTCTAATGGCAACATCTTATTAAGTAGAGAATATAAGTAAAGAGAAATATATGACTTAAAAATAAGAAATAAATAGAAATTCTGAAGTTGAAAAGTACAAATAATTCACTATGGAGCTCAACAACAAATAAGCCAAAGCTGGTTTGGCTCAGTGGATAGAGCGTCGGTCTGCGGTGAAGGGTCCCAGGTTCGATTCCAGTCCAAGGCATGTACCTAGGTTGCAGGCACATCCCCAGTGGGAGGTGTGCAGGAGGCAGCTGATCAATGTCTCTCCCTCATCAATGTTTCTAACTGTCAATCCTTCTCCCTTCCTCTCTGTGAAAAATCAATTTAAAAAAATAAAATAAATAAAAGTCTTAAATATTCAAATAGTACAATACATGCAAACTATAATTTTTTTTTCATTTAACTTAAAACATAAATATATATTGATTTGCCAATATTTTGAGCTGGAGTCAAGGCCTTTTTATTTGAGTGTTGAATCTATTCATTAGAATTTACCATTGCTTTCTTATCAATACAAGATGTTTTCTTAGAGTATCTTTGATGCTCAAGATTCTACATATTTTTTTCTTCCCATTTTCACCAATATGAAAGTAAAAAAACAAACAGAACTTACCAGGTAGACAATATGCAGATCATTCTCTAAAACAAAACCCTTCATTGCTCTTTGGAGATCAGCAAAAATATCTAAAGTATCAGCTGGAGAAAGTGAGGAAGAAAGAGTTGCCGACCCAAGATGTGTTGGATGATACAGTTTTCCTAGTTTGGGGGTGGGGAATAAAAGATCAGATGTTGAAAATAAAACAACATAGTCTTTTTGTATTCTGTAATTAACCTTTTAGTCTCTGATAAATTTTACAAACAGAATCTTGTTTAATGCATGGATTCTTTATGAGCAGGCTCTATTAGAATTGTCTGATGTTGCTGAACACAACACTGACTTACTAAAAATGAGTTGATACATTCCTCGAAAAATTAATTTCCTTTTATTAATCAGTCACACATCTAATTCACTAAAGATGAAAAAGTGAGTAAACTGAATCTAAGAAGTCATAATTACCTTTTGTTCCATCACTAGCTTCAGTAGTCTGGATGAATTCATTTTCTAGCAGCCACATTACACAGGCCTCAATTGCTCCAAGTTGAACAGGATCTTGATTTTTCTGAATTCCCCGCTTCCCTTCTCTCATACTTGCAGCCAAAAATGTGCAAGAAGCATAAGTCTGCATATCTTGTGATGTACTTGCCACTCCACCAACTATTATCTGATACAAGAGGTTTGAAATTTTCTGTAACTTTTTAATAAGATATGCAGGCCCTCATGATATAAAATAATGAAGTGATTTTTATTCTCTTAAAATGTTATCAGCATCTTAATGTAGAGAGTTTTTACTAACTCCATTCATTAGAAATGTAGACAACATATAATGATAACATAAAAAGTATTCCAGAAAATAAGTGAATCAGTGAAAATAAGTGAATCATTATCTACTGAAATATGGAAACTAACAACATATATAAAGGATGTTGTGATGGCTCATGGCCAACAATCAAAATAGTTCTTCTCATTCTTCTTTCTGAAGTATGTGGGCATAGAGAAGTCCTAGTATGGAATACTTCCTAACCAGAAAAAGGGCTGGGAATAGGTGTAGAAAAAGATGAAGTCATCTGTAGCCGGTTTGGCTCAATGCATAGAGTGTTGGCCTGCAGACAGAAGGGTCCAGGGTTTGATTCCGGTCAAGGGCACATTCCCAGGTTGTGGGCTTGATCCCATTAAAGGGCGTGCAAGGTGCAGCTAATCAGTGATTCTCTCTCATCATTGATGTTCCTCTCTCTCTTTCTCTTTCTCTCTCTCTCTCTTTCTCTCTCTCTCTCTCTCTCTCTCTCTCTCTCTCTCTCTCTCTCTCTCTCTGCACTGGGCCTCTAATAACTATATAAAATTGGTTGTTTCCAGTTTTTTTCTTATTACCAATAGTGTTATAATAAACATTCTTGTACCTTTAATTTGATGTAATTTCACAAATAAATTCCTAGGTAAAATTCCTAGCTGTAAATTTGCTGGGTAAATGGCTATGTGCATTTTTAAAAATCTCACTAGGTATGAACATGTTGTCCTCCAAAAGAGTTATAGCAGTATATGAGAGTGCCTACTTTCATCTTCCTTACCAATCCCAAGTTAACAATTATTTTCCTTCTTTCTTTTTTAACTGAGAAATAAAGCATCAGTAAAGGCATCAGTTCCCAACACCACTACTAAAGTCAATAGCAAGATATGCATGCTGATATATGAATAGAACACTTTTCTGGATGAATTAATGAAATATTTAAAGGGGGTTACCTTTGAGGACTATAAGTTTTATTTTTCACTTTAAATCTTTCCATACTGTTTGAAATTTCTAGTCATGTGTATTTATAATTTGGTATTATTTTAGTGTGAACAGGTATTATCTAGATGGAGAAACTAGAGTCCATTTTTGTCACCTTTATTCATAAATAAATAAGACCATATATAAAAAGTAAAAGGAACCATCTGGTATGTGGACTTTAGTGCACTGTTGTGAATGGATTGATATAGCACTATAGTTGTATTAAATTCCAGGAAATATATATATAGCCTAAGCCAGAGCAGCCGTTCAACCATTCAACTGGTCTCTATGATGCGCACTGACCACCAGAGGGCAGATGCTCAATGCAGGAGCATCGCTCAGCTGACCAACAGGCATCAGACACTGGGTTCATGGCTGGTGAGCGCTGCTACAGTGGCGCAAGCCTCTCCTGCAGACACTCTCCCTGTGCGCCCTTTCCCCATCTGGACTGGGACCAGATAGGGAACAGCATCAGGACTGACTGGGCGCAAGCCCGTGGCTGCTTCTCAGTCACAGGTGCACTGGTATTGCCCTAGGACAGGCGTGCAGAGACCACAGTGAAAAGCAGCAAGCCTACTGAGCAGCAGCAGCAGCAGCAGCAGGCACAACGGGACCAGGATGAGCAGGAGCAGCATGGCGCCTAGCCTGGGCTCAGGCTCCAGCTCCTCCCTGGCTGCCTGCCACTTCGCACACTACTATCAATATATCCCTTGGGGGATGTTGGACTGCCGGTTTTGGCCGATCCCCACAGGCCATGCTGAGGGACCCCACTGGTGCATAAATCCGTGCACTGGGCCTCTAATAACTAATATATAAAATAGAAGAGATTCAGACTTGGGAAGTCTCTAAATAACCTCATAAAGAAACACAAGCTAAGATTTTTTCACATATAAAGTTCTACCATTGAAGCATAGGTACAAAAGAGCAAGTGGTAATTTAGCAAACAGCCTTACCTCCAGAATAGCTCTTATCATGCTCGGAGTTACTTCTTCTCCTTCTCGTCTTCGCAAACAGCTCCGAACAGGTTTTAGAGATCCTTGAACTAAAGCTGTGCCTTTTGATTTCTCAGAGTTCTTACAGATTAAGATACTCTCACCTATAACCAAGAAAATGATATGTTTGCAAAATATCAACACATTTCCATAAGATACTGGCTAAAAAGAACTTAATTGGCTTACTCATTTTAAAGGAAATAATAGATGATAGCGAATGTCATGGTCAAAAATTATTGCTAATGTTTTATTTTGTGGACTTTGGATTGTAGGGGATTGGAATATATATGCCACACTAAAATATGCCACTTTCTTCATATTAAGGATTAATTTGACCTGAAGGCAACTGGAAAATGGCAAACACAGGAAAAAAGCTCTTTGCCCTCTTTCCATTAGCTTAGAAGCAAGACATATTTTTTATCACTCGAAAATTATGTAATTGTCTAACCACTATGCTGTGCACATGAAACTAATATAAATAATATTGGATGTCAATAGTAATTGAAGCCAAAACCGGTTTGGCTCAGTGGATAGAGCATCATCCTGTGGACTGAAAGGTGCCAGGTTCAATTCTGGTCAAGGGTATGTACCTTGGTTGCGGGCATATCCCCAGTAGGGGGTGTGCAAGAGGTAGCTGATTGATGTTTCTCTCTCATCAATGTCTCTAACTCTCCATCCCTCTCTCTTCCTCTCTGTAAAAAATCAATAAAATGTATTTTAAAAAATAGTAATTGAAAAATAATTTTCTTTAAACTTAAAAAAAAAAAATGGCCCTGGCCCTAGCTGTTTTGGCTCAGTGGATAAAGCCTTGGCCTGTGGACTGAAGGGTCCTAGGTTCGATTTCAGTCAAGGGCATGTGCTTGGGTTTCAGGCTCAAATCCCAGTAGGGGCATTCAGGAGGCAGCTAATCAATTATTCTCATCATTGATGTTTCTATCTCTTTCCCTCTCCCTTCTTCTCTGAAATCAATAAAAATATATTTTTTTAAAAACGGCCCTGGCTGGTGTTCTCAGTGGTTAGAGATTCAGCCCACGCTCCCAAAAGGGTTTCGGGTTTCATTTCCCATCATGGGCATGCATCTCAGTTGCAGGTTCAATCCCCAGCCTCACTTGGCGCATATGCAGGAGGCAACCCATCAATGTTTCTCTCACATCAATGTTTTTCTCTTTCTCTCTTTCTCTCTCCCCCCTTCCTCCCCCTTTCCTTCTCCTGTCCTTCCGCTCTATTTAAAAGCAATGGTAAAAATAGTCTCAGGTGAGGGTTAAAATAATAATAATTTTAAAAATAAAATAAAACCCCTAAGGATAAGTTGGGTATATGGCCAGCAGCTAAAGATTTTATGTTCCCCAGCTTCCAATGAAATTGAGAAAAGTAACCATGTGACTAATTGTGAGGAAAAATACTTTGCACATCTTTAAAAAAATATTTTCTTATTTATTTCAAAGAAGGGAGAGGGAAAGAGAGACATAGAAACATCAATAATGAGAATCATTGATCATCTGCCTCCTGCATGCCCCCTACTGGGGATTGAGCCCACAACACAGGCATGTGCCTTTTACCAGAATCTAATCTGGGACCCCTAAGTCCACAGGCCAACACTATCCAGAGCCAAATGGGTATCCATCTTCTTAAAAGGGTAGAACATGTTCTTAACTTCCTCATCTCCCCTTCTGGATGTCTAAAATGCAGATGTGCTGACAGAAACTAGAGCAATCATCTTGCACCATGGGATAGAAACCACATTGCTGAACATGGAAAAACAAACTAGAAAACTTGGTCGCTGACACTGGTGTCACAATATCAACCCCAGACTGTACTGGTATATGAAAAGAAACTAACTTCTACCTTATTTAAACACTTGTTATGTTGGCTTTTGTTACAGCACTAAACTTATATTCTAACTAATCCAGTCACTAATAAGTTATAGTCAATTTTTATAACCTGTGGTAGTTAGGTTCTGTAGCCACCACAAACTGAATTAGGGAATATTGAACCCTTGCTCCTAGGGGAGATTCAGGCTAGTTTCCTGCTATCCTCTAACTCAACTTTTGCAATAAAATCTTGTCTTAAGTATGTTTCTGTCCAAACAGACCTTGTTTAATCCTAGAGGCCATGGTACGAATAGGCCTTCCTTCCCCTGGCTGCCGGCACCGGTTTTCCTCCAGCATCCAGTTTTCTTCCTTCGCTCTGACTGCTGCCTTCCATCTTCGCTCTGGTTGGAGCCTTCAATATTCGCGCTAACCAGAGCACCACTTCTGTAGCTCCCTCTGCCCCTCACCCTCTCTCTCATATCAGGTGTCCTGCCTGGCCACTCTGTGCCTGCATGCGTGCTGCCCAGAGGCCCAGAGCAGCTGGGCAGCGGGGCCACCATCATCTTTGTTGGGGTTAATTTGCATGCTCACTCCTGATTGGCTGGTGGGCATTGTGGAGTGATGGTAAATTTGAAAATTTCTCTTTTATTAGTGTAGATGTGCTATTGATTTATTAATATTAAACTCACAGTCAACAGTACTATATCTCATGGCTGAACAAGGCTTATCTACTGTGTTTCCCCGAAAATAAGACATCCTCCGAAAATAAGACCTAGTGCATGGAAAGATAAGACATCCCCTGAAAATAAGACCTAGCGCAACTTTGGGAGAAAAAATTAATATAAGACACTGTCTTATTTTTGGGGAAACAGGGTAGTACACTTATTTCCCCTATACGGCACATCACAGCCTTCTTGCACTTAGGAACACTAGATAATAACTGTATTTCAGCACTATGCTTGGGGGTCATGTTAAACAGTTAAGTCACCAAAAAGCCCAAAAATATAAGACTGTGGCACAAAATAGACCATAAAAAGGATGCTTGTTTACAGTGTGAGAGCCAAAGCAAGAGGGTAGAGAGCCATGTGTGCTTCCAGAGACTCAAATTCTGGAAAGCCCAACAAGTGTTGATTTTATATGAATAAAATTGAGTAAATAAGCAAATTCATAAATATGACATCCATCAAATATAGGGATCAACTATATTTAGGGACCTCATATGGCAAATCAAGTTATTCTAAATGTCACTTCCTTGGTATACTGCCCAGCTTTTTGTTCCCAGAATACCCACCTGTTTTCTCATTAAGATTGTCCCTTTTCTCCTGGATATGCAAATTCACTTCAATAGCCACAGAACTGTTTGCCTATGCATGTGAAATTTGGTATAATGTTGAAGTCAATAAACTACTTCCTACAAACAGAAAGATAGAGTAACAGAGAATGTTCCTCCAAATTTTTATTTATTTATCCTTATTGAAAGTATTACAGATGTCTTTAATGTTTGCCATTGTAATTATGATGTGTTTTGATGTGGGTCTTTTTGGGTTCATCTCCTTTGGGATCTCTATTTCCTGGGCTTGTGTGACTTTTTTCTTCACCTGGTCAGGGAAATTTTCTGTCATTATTTCTTCAAACAGATTTTCTAGTCCTTGCTCAATTTTTTCTCCTTCTAGCACCCCTATAATGCAGATGTTATGTCTCTTAGTGTCCCAAAGCCCCCTTAAAGTCTCCTCTTGCTTTTTAATTTCTTTTTCCAATTGCTGCTCTGAATATGTATTTTTTTTCCTACTTCATCTACTAATTCACTGATTTGGTCCTCAGCTTCTTCTAGTCTACTGTTGAATACTTCCAGGATATTCTTTATTTCAGCTATGTCATTCTTCATTTCTGCTTGACTCTTATTCATTGTTTTAACCTCTTTTTTTCATGTTGGTATAGTTCTCATTAAATTTCTTATAATTAGTTGCTTATAGTTCTCACTAAATTGTTTGAGCACCCTTGTAACAATTACTTTGAATTATCTGACAAATTGCTTGCCTCCATTTCATTTAGTTCCTTTTCTAGCGACTGCTCCTTTTATTTCATTTGGTGGTTCTTTGTCTTCCCATTTTAGCAGTCTGGTAGTCCGGAGTGTTGCATGAGGCAGGCAGGGTCATGGAGCAGGTCCATGTGTCCAGAAGTGGCTGGTTGCACCTGATTGCAATGGTGGGTCCAATCTTCCGGTGACAATTATTAGGCCCCTGGTCACTGTGCAGGTCCATGCACCCATGGGCATCAGGACACATCAACCAGGTAGTGTCAGGTAGCAGGGCCATTTGTACAAGGGTGCTGGGTCAGGCACAAGCAGTTGAGGTGGCAGTTTCATGCATCATAGGGCATTGGGTCATGCTATCAGTACCAGGCACACTATATCAGGATGGTGGGGGCCAATATTCTAGGGGCACTGGACTGGGCATGCTGGAGAGGGTAGCAGGTCCCTATGTCCAGGCAGGCAAAGTGTCAAGGTGACAGGGAAGGCTGGGTGCTGCTGGTGGAGTGCTCTACTGATGGAGGGGATAACTGGACACTGTTCCACTGATGGAGGAGGCTGGCTGGGCTAGGTGTTACTACACTGGTGGAGGATGCAGGCCAGACGTGTTCTGCAGGTGGAGGGGGAAGGCCAGATGCTCCACTCACAGAGGAGGAGGGCTGGGCACCCCACTCGCCAATATGGTGGGGGTAGGCCAGGCACTACTTATCAAGGCAGCTGGGGGGGTCCACCAAAGCACACTGAGCTGCTGTCTGGTCTGTGTTCAGGGGGCTTTGGGAACCAGCATTAGGACCAAGAGCATTTGTCTGTGGCCTAGGAGCCCTGGGACAGGGCTGCTCCTCACAGCCTCCTCCCTGGAAGACCCTTTGGAGAGAAGCATGTGAAGAGAAGCACGTGGCCAAGCAGCACGTGGCAGCCAGTAACTCCTCTCCAGGAGCTCCAAATTCGCCCATCTCCCTCCCTCCCCCTCCTTCCCACCCACAGAACACTCACACACAGGCATCTCTCACCTGTTCACACTCTCACCCTCATTCCAGTCCTGACCTCCACCATGTTCCAAAGTAGATGTCCAAAATTTCTTTAAAGTTATAAGACTCATAACAATTCAACACACCCAGAATAATGTATGGTGTTAGAAATAATATACATATTACATATTATTATAAATAATAATAGTATAGTGATTTTTAGTTCCTCATTGCTTAAGACAAAACTTTCATTAGGACTGCTGATAACATTATTATTATTATTTGCTGATGCAATGTAAGAAACTGAAAACTTTATTTTTAGAGCTAGCACCAATTAAGAGAGGAAAAGATGGTATGCATAGTTCCTATTCCCAAAGTGTGAGAGTGCTTCCCAGCTCTCAGCATCACTACTTGAACTCTCTCTTAGACCTGAACAATACTAATATCCATGAAAATTACTCCTTTCACCCTGGCCGGTATGGCTTAGTTGGTTGGAGCACTGTCCTGTACACCAAAAGGTGGTGGGTTCAATTACTGGTCAGGGCACATACCCAGGTTGTAGGTTCAATCCCCGATGGGAGGCAATCAATCAAAGTTCTCTCTTTTATTGATGTTTCTCTCTCCCTAAAATCAATTTTTAAAAAAAGAAAGAGTCCAGTTGGCATAGTTCAGTGCTTGAGTGTCAACCTATGAACCAGGAAGTCATGGTTCAATTACCAGTTAGGGCACATGCCTGGGTTGCAGGCTCAATCCCTAGTGAGGGGCAAGCAGAAGGCAGCCAATCAATGATTCTCTCATCATTGATGTTTCTTTCTGTCTCTCCCTCTTCATCTCCCTTCTTCTCTGAAATCAGTAAAGTTATATTAAAAAGAAAAAAAAAGAGAAATGGACTTCATCAAAATTAAAGAAAAAAGGGAAGAAAATTACTCCCTTCATTAACACTAAATAAGAGACTATACTGGAAATTAAACATATTCTAGCTAATGTGATAATTCACTTGATTAAGATAATACTAAATCATTTCACAGTATATAATACAAAAGAAAATCTTAATTCCACCTAAGTAGAAAAATCAATGGTTGACAATATATGAAAAAATGACTTACATAATTGGTAGTAAGTAAATCCAAAAGGATGACATTAGTGTGTTAGATAACAAACACAGCATAATGAGAACTGGGTTGCCAGGAAATAATCAAATTTCAAGTAAAACAATATTGTCCATCTGCAATGCTATTGAAATTAACTTCAAACTCACCTACTGTGTCTACTCCTTTCCTGCCAGCACGTCCAACCATCTGTTTATAAGTAAGAATATCTAGAGTTCGACCACTGAAAATAGGAGTCCGAATAATCACACGACGTGCAGGTAAATTCACCCCAGATGAAAGAGTAGAAGTTGCTGCCAAGACTCGAATCTGACCTTGACGGAAGGCTCCTTCAATGATATCCCTCTCCTCAAAAGTAAGACCTAAAAAAAGGAAGTTACAGTAAGATGCACAGATGGACCTTGAACAACACAGGAGTTACAGGCACAGACCCCACACATAATAGAAAATCCATGTTTAACTTTTGACTCCCCCAAAATTCCTATTGTTGACTAGAAGTCTTGCTAATAATATAAACCATCAATTAACACATATTTTGCATGTTATATGTTTTTATACTGTATTATTACAATAAAGTAAGCTAAAAAAAGAAAATGTTAAGAAAATCATAAGGAAGAGAAATACTTTTATAGTACTGTACTATATTGATACCATAAGTTTACATCATCTGTTTACAAGATGAATTGTCTGTCAGTACCTATATCAATATTGTCTCATATGATACAAAACACTATAGATAGTATATGTATTAGTAACACTAGACATCAAAAATGAAAGATGTGCCCAGCCAGTATGGCTCAGTGTTTGAGTAACCTATGAACTAGGAGATTACGGTTCGGTTCCCAATTGGGGCAGATACTTGGGTTGCAGTGTGGAGCGTGAAGGAGGCAAGCCGATCAATGTTTCTCTCATCATTGTTGTTTCTATCTCCCTTTTCCTCTCCCTTCCTCTCTGAAATCCATAAAAATATATTTAAAAAGAAAGAAAGATGTAAGCCTGGCCAGTGTATCACAGTGGATGAGCATCAAACCATGCACCAAGAGGTTGCTGTTTCAATTCCCAGTCAGGGCATATGTCTCGGTTGCAAGCAGGAGGCAAGCTGATGGGTATTTCTCTCTCATCAATGTTTCTATCTCGCCCTCTCCCTTCCCCTTTCTCTAAAAATCAATAAAAACACGTGTTTTTTTTTAAATGAAAGATGTAAAAAAGAAACTTATTTACTTACAGGTATAACAATTTATGCTCTAATAAAGCAAGAGCAATACAATTGTTTGAAGGCAGTCTATGATTATACTAAATACAGTAGGTCCTAGGGTTATATCAGAGTTACGTTCCTATGGCAGCAACAAAATGTGATTTTCGCTATAAGTAGGAACCCACCTACATAAGCACCTACCTCACTCACATGGAGCACATACACAGCAGTAATGAAGTGAAACAGTAAAAAAACAATTTTTTAAGTTAACAGTTCCTGACCTTTACTTGTGGTAAGTAAATAATAAAAAACATAAAGCACATATGTACATACATCAATGTACGGAACTATTTTTTTTATAAATAAATGGGAGATGGCAACATAACCACGAAACGATGTATGTAGAGTCCGACGTAACCCAAGGACTACTCTGTAGTCTAGTCTGCATCCTAATAAATAAACTGTTATAAAATATTTATGGCATATAGTAACACATATTCATAAGACAGTAGAAACACTGTTATAGTTTTTTTAAACCAATTACCTATTATAATAGCCTGATACACATTAGCATATTGTACAGTAATGTAATTTTTAAAGCATTTATAAAACAGTAAGAAAACTAACACATTATTAATTTTACAATATATATCATTCACCTTATGCCTATGTAAGTATAGGCTATCATTTCAAAACAAGTCTTGCTCATGATGAATAATTAGGCAACGATGACCCAAAAACGTCTCATACAATTCCTGTCACACAGTTATATTTTCACATGAAGACACTCACACACATACACAACAGATAAGTTCATTCAATGTATGGCATAATGGTTATTTATTACTCATGAAGTGGAAGTGGATCATCATAAAAGTTTTTAGTCTCATCATCTTCACACTGAGTAAGCTGAGGAGGAGACGGAGGAGGGTTGGTCTTGCTGTCTCAGAGGGGGCAGAGGCAAAAGAGGTAGAGGAGGTAAAAGGGAAGGCAGAAGAGGCAGGCACACTCAGAATAACTTTACAGAAAGATATTGTAGTTTCTGACTTTTTTGCGTTTCATTTCTCTAAAAATGTGTCTCTGTGGTACCAAGCCTTCCACTGTCTGCTTTAGTTTCAGTGCCCACACCATAGAAAGGCCCATGCTGTAAAAGAAGCCAAAGCAGACTTAATACCTGGAGCCCTTCTGCCAGGTGTCTAATGTCAGTTTGTTTCCTGGAACTGCTTCTTTCTGTCTTCTTCTGACATTGGTTCGGAAGCACTCGTCTCCATCAAGTTATCTTCTTCAAGATACTTGAAACTCTTCACCGCCCCCCCACCCCGCCCTCCACCTTGGCCATATTCACAATCTCTTCCATGGTTTCTTTGATTGGCTCTGACATAAATCCTGTGGAGTCATGCACAACATCTGGACAGTTTTCTCCAGCAGGAATTCATTGTTTTCAGGTTAGATGGCTTTCACAGATTTCTCTGTAACAACAATAGCATCTTCATGATGTTCTATCTCTCTTCCATAGTGTTCACAGTTTGTTTTTTCCCACAAAGTCCCATGTGCAATGAGCCTTATAAATCCTTACTATCCCCTGATCAGGAGGTTGAATTAAAAGCATTGTGTTTAGGGGTCAAGTAGACCACAACAACCCATTTAGTGTTGAACTCATAAGTTTCTGGCCGGCCAGGGACATTGTCTAATACCATAAGAATCTGATATGCTCTCAGGGGCCTATCTAAATAATTGTACAGGATAGCAAAAAAAAAAAAAAAAAAAAAAAAAAAAAAAGTCCATCCTGCTCCTATAATTTAGAAACCATCGTTAATGTCAAAAGAAGAGCTGGGAACTAGGGCCTCTACACTAGTGCAAATCAGAATCAGAAGTTGAACAGAAGGGAAACGAGTGAACAGAACTATAGCAAGTAGCTCACATGCCAGCGATGTGCAGGAAGGGAAGGGGTGAGCAGGCTGTGGCACTCAGAGAGAACTGAGGGTGAGCTAAGGGCCACAGCGTGAGCTGCTCATATGTTCAGGGTGAAGAGATGGAGGCCACAGAGGCTGAGGGTCCATTCCCAACCTTCACACTCCATAGCTGGCACAGGTTGGCAGCTACTGTGGTAGGCAGTTCTCTGGAGACTCATGAGGGTAGATGCAAAGGTAGCAGTACTGGGGCTGGGGTGGGGCTCAGTTTCTAGCTCCACACTCAGCCAAGTGGGTTCTGGGGATGAGGTTAGAGTCCTGTGTGCTCTGGTTCCTAGGCCCCCAATTTCTCTCCTGAGTCTGTGGTGAGCCCAGTATTTGTACCTCTCTTGGCCAGGCACGGACACATAAACACCATATACATGGAGCCAGACAGCACTCAGAGAAGCCCTCCATGGCAGGTGGACAAGATGGCAGGGCAATAGATATCTCCATCCTGGGGCATATGGACCCTCCCCAGCCTTGTCTAGTTGTGCACCTGAGGGGAAAGCTCATCCTCAGAGCCCTCCTCAGGAATGGGCTCTGGGTGCCTTGATGCTGACTGTCCATCTTCAGTCCACTTGCCAAGGGGCAGCCGAGAGAAGTGAGAGGGAGCCTAGGGCACTGTGCCAGGATCTGTGATGACCCCATAATGCCTCTGGAAGCCCCCTTGCAGGGCAGTGGTCTCAGGTGCTCCAGGCCAGGAAGCAGCAACACAGGGATAGCTGACAGAGAGGGAGATAGGTTGGGGGTGCCAGGCACCCTCTCCTCCCTCTTCAGGAGCACTCACCCCACTGTCATCACTCTCCTGGCGGTGCCACACATTCCTCTCAGGTTTGGCCTGAGCCTGCTGCTTGTGGAGCTGGTGCATGTAGAGGGCATGCAGGCTCATTTCAGTGGATGTATATTCCGACAGCACCAGGCTCTGCAGCTGTCCTTCCCACACACTGCTCCAGGAGCTGGCTGTCCTGGCATGATACTGGGCCTGTCATGGTGCTGGAAGCCGGGCCTGTGGAAACTTGACCAGGTTGCACAGGGCAGAGACAACTTCAATCCTGTGCCTGGAGCCCGGCAGGTCTCTGGGAAGTGAAGGGCCATGGCAAGATGAGCCAGCTGCCACATTTGCAATAAGGCTCAATGGCTCAGACTGTAAGGACTGGATGGACATAGGACATTTTCAGGGAGTAGATCCCCTTGGGCTAGGCTAGCAGCTACTCCATCCTGCTGAACCTGCTCCTTGAGAAAACTCAGGAAGGCTGTCCTCTCACGTGGTGGCTGCCAGCCAGGTTGGTGATGGCAAAGTGCATGAGTGACAACTGTGCTGTCACTTGCTGGTACACTGAGGCCTTGGTCTGACCAGCAGATAGCCACTGGGGATGCCCATACTGGCAAACATCCATTTGGGTAAAGGAGCAGGTATCTCCAACATCAATGACCTCCACAGTGAAACTGCATAAGTCTATAATTTCCAGGGCCCGGGATGCAGGCAGAGGGTGAGGGTGAGGAGTGTGATAATGGGGCTCAGTAACTCCTCAGGATGAACACTGCCTTGTACTGGAAGAGCTGGGCAAACTTGTTCTGGGTCTGTGAACAGTGGGCATTACCCCGTCAGTGGTCAGGCATGTAGTGGGTGTGAGCGAGGATCACGTGCAGCAGCTGCTCAGGGAAGACCCTCATGTGCTGGTCCGGGATAAAGGACCTGCAATGGTCACAGTGACCCCCAGGAGTGTGACAGTGGTGAGGACGTGTTCCACAGCTAACACATCTTCGTCGTAGATGGTGAGGACAATAAGCACAGCCGGGATGGAGCCGGCAAAGGCACATCATTGGCCAGCAGTGTCAGCAGAGGTGATAAGAAGCAATTCATGTACTTGAAGGCTGGCTTGTAGCCACAGTTCAGACGAGTCTGCAGCTCATGTTCCAGCTCGTTGAAGTGGCAGAGGTAGCAGTGGCCATAAAGCGACCAGCAACGTGTTCCCAGAGCCCCAGACTCCTGCTTCAGCACCTCAGCACAGCTGAAGGCACAGAGGATCTGCCAGATGAGGATGAGGGGCACAACAGGAAGATGGCAATGCCAATCCACAGGATGCGGTTGCTGAGGCGCTGGGCCAACTCTAACTGTTGCCCCCCACTCAGCCTTGAGGCCCCCCACTCATTGAGAAACAGAGTCAGGACTCCAGAAGAGGATCAGCTCAAAGTTGTACTTGAGGCCATAGGTGAAGAAAACAACCTCCCCCAGGCCAGGCAGGCGGAAATGCAGGGGCAGGAGAGATTTGTTAACCACTGGCATACAGAATTGCCATAAAATTTAAAATAATATATACGCAAAAGCCATGAGATCACTTTTTTACTGCAAAATCCAATTTACTGCAGAGACGATCTGTTCACAAGAAGATGATTAGTGTCACAGGCATTTTTTTAAATATATATTTTTATTGATTTCAGAGAGTAAGGGAAAGGTAGATGAAACATCTATGAGAAATAAGCATTTATTGGCTGCCTCCTGCATGCCCCCTAGTGGGGATCAAGCCCACAACGTGGGCATGTGCCCTTGAATGTAATAGAACCTCGGACCCTTCAGTCCGCAGGCCAAGGATCTATCCACTAAGCCAAACCGGCTAGGACGTGTCCTGGGCATTTTAAGTGCTCCTCACAACACTTGCGCAACAGCAACAGGAGGTGGTGATGAAATTATTACATTGGTACACTATGTACTACAGTTAAGTTTATGCAGTTATGACTTAATATCTTATCTTTACATTTGTTTACATTTCTCTCCACTGCAAATGGTTTCATGTATGGTCTAAAAGTATTTCTTTGTGTTAAGTTTTGATAAATTTTAACTTTTTATAATAGATGTGTCTATTTTTTATGGTAGTAAATGGACTAATACTATTATTCTATATATTAACCCTTTGCACTCCGCTGTCCCCTCTCAGGGGACATCGGAATTCTAGCATTTCACTCGGATGTCCCCTCTCAGGGGGGACATTGCAGTTTATTAGTGATTACGGGGAATTGAGTTAATTCAACACACGTGTCCGCCGCAAAGTAGTGTTGAGTAGCTGGTAGCCAATGTCCAGAATGGTTCGGAGTGCAAAGGGTTAAAATATACTATATCTAAATATATTTCATGCATTCATGACATATCTATTCCATATTTTTTGATGCATGTATTTCTATGCTACATAGTTCATCTGTGAGGTTTTTTCAAATTGTTACAAATGTTCAAAAAAATTCCAATATATTTACTGAGAAAAATTTGCATATAATTGGACACATGCAATTCAAACCCATGTTTTTCAAGAATCAACTGTGTATATACATGTGTGCCTATATGTATATGTATATATATTTAAAGTTTTATTTACATATAGCATGATAAATTGAAAAGGTTACATTCCTAATCTTAGAAACTATATATTCTCTTCTTTTTTTTTTAAATATGCTTCAGCTCAACCACAAAGCCACATCAGCTGGGCAGAAACTATATATTCTTAATCATAGCCTTAGCACACATAATCATGGAAAGGTCACTTCCTGAAATAAATTATTTAATTCAGTGACTATCATAATCTTTGCAATTTTGACAACCTATGTAGTTAATTTTTAAACACTCTATCCCTCTCAAAACACAATATGATAATTTCTAAAACTAATTTTATTTTGATACATGTATAAGAATATTTCCATACTCCTTGAGATAAAAGAAGATAGTCAAAGTGGCATGAAATTAGGGTAGCAAGTACAGTAGTCTCCCCTTATCTGAGGTCTTGCTTTCTGTGGTTTCAATTGTCTCTGAAAATATTAAATTTTCAACTGTGCTCTGAAAATATTAAATGGAGAATTCCAGAAATAAACAATTCCCACATTTTAAATTACAAACTGCTCTGGGTAGCATGTTGAAATCTCACACCATCTCCCTCCACCTGCCTAGGATGTGAATCATCCCTTTGTCCAGTGTATCCACACTGCATACACTACCTGCCCGTTAGTCACTTAATGGCCATTTGGTTATGAGATTGACTCTCAGTGTTGTAGTGCTTGTGTTTAAGTAACCCTTATTTTATTTAATAATGATCCCAGAGCACAAATGAGGTAATGGCAATTTGTATATGCCAAAGGGAAGTCATAAAGTGCTACCTGTAAGTGAAAAGGTGAAAGTTCTCCCCTAATAAAATAAAAAATAAGTAAGTAAATAAATAAATAAAACTGTACAGTCATGTGCTACATAATAACATTTCAGTTCAATGATGGACCACACGTACGATGGCGGTCCCATCTATAATAATGAAAGCGTAATATCCTAATCAGACCGGACAGCTGGATGACATTTCGGATGAAGCTGGGGCAGTGAGGGCCAATACCCTTGCATAAATTTCCTGCATCAGGCCTCTAGTAAGATGATAATGGAATTGAAAAATTCCTATCACCTAGTGGTGTCATAGCACAACACATTACTCACGTGTTTGTGTTTGTAGTGTAAACACTCCTACTGCGCTATCAGTCATATACAATTATGTACAGTACATAATTCTTGATAATGACAATAAATGATCATGTTACTGGTTTATATACTTTAACTATAGTATATTTTTTTATATTATTTTAGAATATGCTTTCTATTTATAAAAAAAAAACTAGTGGCCCGGTGCACAAAATTCATGCACAGGGTGGGGGGTTGCTGTCCCTTGGCCTGACCTGCACCCTATCCAATCTGGGACCCCTCAGGGGATGTCTGACTGCCAGTTTAGGCCCGATCCCACAGGAGGCCTAAACTGGCAGTCAGACATCCCTCTCACAATCTGGGACTGCTAGCTCCTAACCGCTCACCTGTCTGCCTGCCTGCCTGCCCCTAAGCCTGATCATCCTCTAACCACTCCCCTGCCAGCCCAATTGCTCACAATTGGCCTCCCCTGCTGTGACCTGCCTCCTCCACTGGGACTCGCCTCCTTCACACAAGGTGGCAAGACATCAGGACTGGCCTCCTCTGCACCCTGCGAAGCCGTGGGACCCCCAGGCCTCATTGCACGGAGTGGCCACAGGGCCCGCCTCCCCCGTGTATGCGGCCATCTTGTGGTGGCCATCTTGTGACATCTTTGCGCACGAGGGCCACCTAGGCTTTTATTAGTATAGATAGTTTACTGTTAAACAGTATGCCAAGTTACTCCAACAGCAGCCTCATAGTCTCATGTTTATTGCATCTCTTGATTGCATCATTTTATCTTGTGGTTGATTTAATCTCATGTTGTTTTAAAGATTTAGTATAGCCCAAGTTTAAAGTGTTTATCAGTCTACAGAAGTGTGTGAAACTAGAAGTGCCTAGTAATATCCTAGGCCTTCGCAGTCACTCATTTACTCACTGACTTACCCAGAGCAACTTCCAGTCCTGCAAGCTACATTCATGGTAATAGTGTACCATTTTTTAATCTTTATAGCATATATTTTTACTTAGATATGTTTAAATACAAATACTTAGCACTATATTACAACTGCCTAGAATGCTCAGTACAGTAACATGTTGTACAGGTTTATAGCTTAGAAACAACAGGCTCTATCATATATCCTAGGTATAGAGTGCACTCTATGATGTTTGCACAACAACAAAATTACCTAATGACACACTTCTCAGAACATGTCATTAAGCAGCACATAAATGTATGCTGAGGTTGCTAAAATTTACGGTAAGAATGAATCTTCTATCCGTGAAACTGTACAGGAAAAAGCAACGTGTGCTAGTTTTGCTGTCACAGCTCAAATTGCAAAAGTTAAGGACATAGCCGGGACCGGTTTGGCTCAATGGATAGAGCATCGGCTTGGGGACTGAAGGGTCCCGGGTTCGATTCCGGTCAAGGGCATGTACCTTGGTTGTGGGCATATCCCCAGTAGGGGGTGTGAAAGAGGCAGCTGATCGATGACTCTCTCTCATCGATGTTTCTGGCTCTCTATCTCTCTCCCTTCCTCTCTGTACAAAATCAATAAAATATATTAAAAAAAAAAAGTTAAGGACATAGTGTGTGGTAAGTGCTTAGTTAAGCTGGAAAAGGCATTATATCTAAAGGTGGAAAACAAGAACAGAAAATGTACTTATTGAGCGCAACATGCGGCATCAGAAAATAGTCTGTATGAAGACTTTAGCAAGGGATTCTAAGACATTTACTGCAAGTAAGGTTTACTACACAGATAAATAAACCTAAATATATTTGTTTTACTCTTGCTCAATCTTTTTTCCCCCCTCATTTTTTTAAATTAAGGTATTATATGTGTACATATCTTACCAATCCTCCCATGCATGCCCTCCCTCCCCAGAGTTTTTCGTCCATTGGTTATGCTTATATGCATGTATACAACTCCTTCGGTTGATCTCTTATCTCCCCCATATCTCCCAATCATCCCCGCTGTAATTTGACAGTCTGTTTGTTTCTTTACTGTCTCTGTTTCTATATTTTTGATCATCAGTTTATATCTTGCTCAATCTTAACCATACAATTTATTAAAATGAAATCTAAGAATATTAAGTGCTGTTAATAAGAAATCAAAGAATGTTAATACAAAAATGAAGAAACTGTGAGGATTTCTGAATGGGGCTTCTTAACAGATTATAAATATGGATACCTGCATGATGAAATGCTACTCCCCATGGTACAGTTTTTTGTAATACAGAGTCCAGTCCTGAAGGCAAATGTTTTAGTTGATCAATCACTTCAAGGAGGCCCTTTTGTTCCAGTATCACTGGTGAAAGTTCAGATGATTTCAGCAATCCTGTCACACAAAAACATTATCAACACTATCCACCTCTGTCTGGACTTCTTTGAGTGCTATCTGCTTAAGTCATTACAGAGCTAAACACAGGGCCACTGGTTCTTAAACTACTACATATAGTAATTACCTTGACACCTTTTAAAAATACTGATGACTGGCTCCCACCCCTGACATTGTGATGTATTCATGTACAACCTGGACATGAGGAATTTTAAAATCTCCCCAGGTGATTTTAAAGTTCCTCCACATTTAGGAAACACTGTATTACTGTGGGATCAAGCCCACAGGAGGGGACCAAAGGAACCAGCTGAAGGAAGGAGAGGATTATAGATAACGATTACCACACAGAGCCTAAAAATCAAGGTCCTTGCTCAAAGTGCGGTCCACCAACCAGCGGGGTCAGAATCACTTAGGAGCCTAATTCCATGTGACAATTTTTCTGGCCTCTTAGGTATCAATGATATAACTAATCACATTACCTTTTGTTGTTGCCTCTGTGTAAACTTTTCCCTAGTAAAATCTTAACTTTCTGCAGAAACTGTTTTCTTACAGAATTTCCCAGAGTTTTGGATTTCTGAAGTAGTAAAACTTCTCATAAAATACATTCTTATTTTTTAAGCTTTTAAATTATCTTTTCTTAAAATGTTGACGACCCACAAAGAGTTGCCAAGGTTTTATTATGCTGACAATTAAAACATTTTTAAATTATCATTGATGGATATTTTTTATTTCAAAAGTCACTTTAACAACATTTTAAGAAATTACTAGGGATAATTTCAGAATTTAAACTTCAGCTTTTATGAAAAATGTGAAGCCTGTCTTTACTCTTCTGGGGTTTCATCAAATCCAAGGCTCAAGTCTAAGCACTAGTATTTGGGAACAAATATAATAAGGCTCAAGCAAATAATAATAATAATAACATAAGGCTCAAGCAAAGAATATAATCATTTTTCTGGTTATTAAGAAATATAAATTATCATGGTACAACATAAGGAATATATGTAGATTGTAAATTGGCAGAGTACAGAAAGTACTAGAATGAACTAGAAAAGACAATATAATGTTGGACCAGAGCCTACTCAATATAAACTTCAGGTGAAGTATACTCGTTGAAATTTAGCTTGAGATATCTATCACCCATTCTCATGATGCCAATGGCCTAATGAAGTCATAAAATATTCTAATATCCTATGACTAGAACTGTCTCTGTCATTCTTACACATATCTTGGACCTCAAGGGACCATAGGGTAGTAAAATAAAAAATATATACTAATGGTTATAGCAATACATTCAGTTATAAAAAAGGAATAAACTGATAAATGTAACAATCTCTAGATGAATCTTTAAAATACTTTGCTGAGTGAAAGAAGTTACACACAAAAAAGATACATACTATTGACTTCATTTATATGAAATTCTTACAAAAAACACAACTCTGAAGAATAATAGAAGCAGATCAGTGGTTGCTTGAGGCTGGTGATAGAAATAGCAAAAAAAAAAAAAAAAAAAAAAAATTTAGGGTGATAAAAATGTTCTATATGTTGATTATAACAGGTACATACAGTACATGTGTTAACATCGATTAAATTATACACTTCAGCACAGCCAGCATGGCTAGGTGATTCAATTAGTAAATTACCTTCAGCTTGATGGTGTAGATTGTAAAATTCATGGGCGATGTTGTCTGCCAGCTTCTCACACCATTTCTTTGATGGACAGAAAAGTAATACTGAATGGTTTTCACGAATGGTCTCATAACATAAACTAATAACATGGTCCTCATCTCCCTAAGGAAGAAAAAGAAATATCCACTTAAATGGTATTTTCAAAACATTTTCACATCAATTTAAAGTCACCCATTTTGTTTGCTTCATGGGGAATTATTTTCTACTCAAAGACATAATAAAAATCAGTTACAAAGTCAATAACGAAACAAGAAGAAGAAAAAAAGAAATAAACCTCCTTATGATTCAAGGTGAGAAGAAAATAATTTCTATTCACTTAACTAATAGTTATTGACCTCCAACCCTCAGACAATGAGAATATAATGGTGAGCAAGAGGAAGTCAAACTCCTATCTTCAAGGGGTTTAGGTTTCGCTGGGGAAACATTAAAGTACTAAACAAATAAATGTAAAATACACTCATAAAATGTACTATAAAAGAGGTTTTTTTGTGTGTGTTTTGAGGCCTCATATTTGACATAAATTTGACAGAAAGATCTAAAAGAAAGGTTTCCCTGAGCTGAAATGTGAAGGAGGGAGGCATGAGTGTAATCAAAGATAAGTGAGGAACAGGAGAAACATTTCAGGCAGAACAAAGAGCAGCTGTGAAAGCCCAGTGGTGACTAGTGAGTTCTCAAAACTGGAAAATTAACTGAAACCAATTTGGCTCAGTGGATAGAGTAGGGGTGTCGAACTCAATCAGAGAAGGGGCCAAAATCTAAAATCCAGCCTAAATCGCGGGCCGAATGGTTTACTGAACAGTCATAAACTGTCATTGGGATGGAAACGCAGCGGAGTGCAGTGATGACAGCGCGGTGCGGGCCACATTGCAAGGGACGGATTTGGCCCGAGGGCCTTGTGTTTGACACATGTGGGATAGAGCATCGGTCTATGGACTGAAAGGTCCCAGGTTCGATTCCGGTCAAGGGCATGTACATTGGTTGCAGGCACATCCCCGGTGGGGGGTATGCAGGAAGAGGCTGGTCGATGTTTCTCTCTCATCGATATTTCTAACTTTCTATCCCTCTCCTTTCCTCTCTGTAAAAAAAAAAATCAATAAAATATATTTTTTTTAAAAAAACCTGGAAAATCAGAGTGTATAACAGAATTAATTCATCCATCCATTCACTCACTAAACAAATATTTACTATATGCCAGATACTGTTCTCGCAATGGGGATGGAGAACAAAGCTCTGCCCTCAGAGTGTTTCTACTTCAATAAGAGATAGATAATAACAAAAACAAGACAGGTAAAACACTTAGTATACAGACAGTCCTTGGGTTATGTTGGACTCGACGTACATCTTTTCGTGATTACTTCACCATCTCCCATTTATTTATAAAAGAAAAAAAAAGTTCCGTCATTTCAACATATGTACATATGTGCTTTATGCTTTTTATTATTTATTTACCACAAGTAAGGGTCAGGAATTGTTATCTTTCTTTTAAAATTTTTATAGAAGGGGACCAGGTGAAATGAAGCAGAGAGCAATTAGGAGGTTATTTCAAAAATTCAGGTAAGAGTTGGAAGTAATTCAAAAAGGATAGAGGCACAGACATGGTAATAGAAGAAAAAGATTAACAGAGGAGCAAATGAATGTTTACATATATAATTATTGAGGTAACCAAGGCATAGTCAAGTAAAATTTAGCATAAAAGCAAAGCAACTGAATAAGATTCCATACCAGGCATGCAAAGGCTACAAATGCATACCTACAAATGAAATCAATGTCAAAAGATAGATAGTATTAATTACAAACAGTGCTGCTGACACATGAATTTAGTCCTGATCCCAGCTCCAAACTTACCCTTTGCAGGTTCAATTATCAGAGACAGAGCTCTGCATAAAAATAGAAGATACCTCATTTCACAGATGGTGAATAAGTTCTCTAACCTCAGGAATGAAGAATCAGGCTTTGCTCGGCTGGTGTCACTCCATGGTTGAGTGTTGACCCAGGAACCAAGAGGTCACCAGTTCAACTCCTGATCAGGGCACATGTTCAATTCCTGATCAGTAGGGAGTAGACAGGAGGCACCTGATAGATGAGATTTCTCTCTCATATGTTTCTATCTCTTATCCCTCTCCCTTCCTCTCTCTCTAAAAATCAATAAAAAAAAATTTTTTTTAAAGAATCAGGCTTAGAAAACTACTGTGAATTAAAACTTTTTAAGTGTATTTAGATGTGTAGGAAGGAATTTATCAAGCACTTTCTAGGTGCTAGACAATTTTTTAAAATTCCTATTTCATTCTTATAATACTAAGACACTACACTCAGAGAGCTTTTGTGATTCAACTAATATCACAGCAATATCAAGATCAATTAAGTAACAGAGGACGATCTGTCTGATGACAAAAATGATGTGTTTTTTTTCCCACTCTACTATATATTTAATCTACCACTTAACAAAAGCTTAATTTTCTACATCAGTGTTTAGTACTGGTGGTAGTGAAGTAAAAATACTGAGTAACTAACCTTCACTTGTAGCATGGGTTGAAATTCCCTCACAAGCTTCATTGAAGAGTCATATATGGAATTTCCAATTTTCACTGACTCCACCAGTGGTACAGGACGAAAGTCGGTGTGGTAGAGTTCAGCATTCAACCAGGAAGCCACAAGCTCCAAATTGGGAAGAGTGGCACTCATGCCTACGATCTGCACAGCATAAGACAGAGGACTGGCTAAATCCGCTTGGCTGTGAAAAACAAATGAAATCGATGTTAAAAAAAACAACAACTATGTATTAACTACAAATAGTATTGCTAAACCTTGACTTTTAAAAAAATTTTAATTCTTTATTGTTGAAAGTATTACATGACACTTTTTAAACCTTGACTTTCATATCTGGACAATCTATAAAATAACTGTAAGGCATTTTCAGACATGCTTTTTTTTTCTTTTCTTTTTTTCAATTTATACCCACAATAGCTTGTGCACCTGAAAGATGTCCCCACCAAAATAAGAAAGTAAATCAAGAGAAAAAGCCAGGTATTCCAAAAAAGGGGGCTCTAACTCAAGCAAAAACCCATGGAATGGCCCCGCTGGTATGACTCAGTTGGAGCATCATCCAGTACACATTGAAATATCGTTGGTTTGATTCCCAATCAGGTTAGGGCACATACCCAGGACAAACCAGGGTGCATACAGATCAATATGGATCCATATTTCTCTCTCTTCCTCTGTTTCTAGAATCAATAAAAGCATATCCTCGGGTGAGAATTAAAATAAGAGCGATCTAGATCTTCATTTTTCATATAAGAAGTCCACATATAATTTAAAATTTAAAAACTCAAGTAGCTGCATTTAGAGATACCACTGTAAATAAAATTTGTATAAAGTTATAAGAATTGAAACTAGTTGCCTCTGAGAAGTGGGGGAGGAAAAAAATGTTACTTTTAAAAATCAGCCTTGACTGGCCCTGGCAGGGTAGCTCAGTTGGTTAGAACATCGTCCAGTTCACCAAAGTTTCAGGTTTGATCTTCCATCAGAGCACATATAAGAAGCAACCAATGAATGCATAAATAAGTGGAACAACAAAATGATGTTTCTTTCTTTTTCTCTCCCCCCCTTCCTCTGTCTCTTAAATCAAATTTTTTAAAAGTACAAATTAGCCTTGACTACTTAAGATGTGTGTGTAACTAAAAAAATATAAAAACTGGATTTAAAAAATTTTATCATACTCTTAGTCTCATGAAGTTCTGTGGTGAAACTCCTGTCTCTGGTTCCTTTCAGTGGAGAGGTCACCTGGCTGGCCAGGGTGGGTCTGGGCTCACCTCGAGTCCCCTCAGGCTTTGCTGCCACAAACTCCTCTATTCCCCTGAGGCCAGAACAGAGAAGGAGAGCAGCCCCTGGCAACCTGGGGTGCAGGCAGCCCTGCCCATCCCAGTCATGCAAGGCACAGAAAATGATAATAATAATAATAATAATAATAATTCTGTCACAAAAGTGGTAAGCAGTCAGAAATTAAGAATGTTTACAAAATAATCTAAAATATTTCTCATCCTTAGTAGTTATTTAAAACAAAAACGAACTACTATGAGTTCGTACTAAATAAATACTACTCTCCTTTAATTTATGTAACTCGGACTTACTATGAACTTTTGCAGATACTTTCTCAACATTGCTTAGAATCTCAGGAATGTAGTTATTTCAGATACTCACCAAGATACTGATTTCTGAGTAATATAGCAAATCTTGGTCAGCAAAAGTTCCAGCAGATAGCCTCGGTGAGAGTCTCCAAGCATATGCAATTCATCCACAACCACAATTCCTAAAGAGATTTTCCAGATACTAGCTTTTAAGAATTCCATTAAGTCCAAGAAGAATTTTAAAGACTCAATATCTTATATCAGTAGCTATGATTCAATATATTATTGGTCATACAAATTTCTAATCATGAAACAAAAATCAGATTCTACATAATGGATAATTCTTTTAAATATATTTTTTATTGTTGATAGTACTACAGATATCTCCTATTTTCCCCCCACCCCCCACCCCCCACTTGCCCTTACCATCCCTCTCAGGTGGAAAAAAAATTTTTTTTTTTTTTTTTATAATTCTTTTCTAAGACATTTTGGGTATCATAAGTGCTCCTACTACAATGTATTCTGGACCTAAAAAATCAATAATTAGCTAAACTCAGGGCAGAATCAGGAAACACTGGCTCTTATTACTCAAATACTTCTTAATTGATAACCTTATAGAAATTTATGTACAATGAGATATCAAAGACATCTATGATAGTTAGTCAGTGTATTAACTTTTCTATGGGAAAAACAACCAAGGCAATCATAATGATGTTAGAAAGTGACTTAGAAAAACAGAATCAGATCAAGAAAGAAATGATTTTTTTAAGGGATATTTCTGTTTGATTGTGGTAGATGAATGAGACACTCTATTATGGAACTTAAATAGGGTCATAAACCCCTTCTCTACTGCTTGGAGAATCAAATCAGTCTTTGCACTTGAAATAATGCTGAAGAATTACTGAAAATTTATTGTAGTACCAACAAATGTTTTCTTCAGATAAATGTTTTCATAATATCATAGTTTCCACATGCACTGGTATGCCCTCCCAACAAATCCTCCTCACCAAAAACAAGATCTTTCAGACCACTTCCTGACACGTGGTGCTCCTTTTCCTCAACAGTAAGCTATTTCTAAGTTATACTATATGATGAGTTATTTCAGTATTTATTCATTCACTCATCCAAAGGTTTTATGTTACCTAGTGTGCCAGGCATTGTGCTAGGCATATTGCCAGACATATTGGCTATAACACTTAATAATATTATATTGCAATCCCTCAAGATACTTAAAGTCCGATGGGGTGACAAGAAATGACAATTCTGATGCAAACTGATAAATGTGATTTCTTTTTCCAAACTTTATAGAGCAGAGCCCAAGTCTTACTAATCTCTGATTTCATTCCCCACTTCTACCCTAATGCAACTTTATCATTTAAATTCACCAGAATCTCAAGAAGTAGCTGATATTCTTGTTGCTTCTGTTGCTGCTACAATAATTCTCTTCCTGTTACTACCTCAATATAGGGGCCTTTCCTAAGTGTTATTAAAAACACACACACACACTCACACACACACACAAAAAAAAAACACATTAAGGCAGAAAATCTTCCTAGAATCACAAGCTCAAACACAATGTCATTTTCTACCATTTCTCTGTTAAAAGGTAGCCTCTGAGTACAGGCCTAATCTAGATACCAAAGCACCAGAATATAATAAATATGAATATACATATACACTAATTGCATAGATGGCTGATCCAGCCCCAGCATGCTTCCTTCTATTGCAGGTAAAGTTTAGACAGGAAAGAAGCAACGAGAAAAGACTTGAGAGTTCAAGAATATCCTCTGTTTTGTAAAAGGCAAAAATATAAGAACGTGGTGTCAATAATAGCAGCAAAACACAAAACATATTCCCCCACCCCCACCTGTAATGTTGCTAACTTACAAATGCCAATACTCACCTTCAGAAGCAAGTTATAGACAGTAGAAGAAAACATGGGACATAAAAGAAATCACAACAGCTCCACTCCATTCCACCAAAAAATAACAATATAAAGTATTTGCTCATTTCCTAATTTTCTTACCTAATAGGTCCATCTTATTTTCTTCTATGAGGCGATTGATCAGACCATTGGCTCTCTCAATTGTGCAGACAGCAATATCCAAGGAAGAGAAATGCCCTTTTGGAGAAGAACTGCCCATATAACCATCTACTTTTATCCCTACTTCCTGAAAAAGACTCTGAATTGAGTAAGAAGAAACAATACCAGTGAAAATATTTTATATTCATGATTTGTAAATTAATTCTATTCCAGATCATAGACATAATATCTAACATTAGTATTTATCAGATTACTGTTAGTTTTTCCTGGACAGGTTCCTCTCCTGGTTCTTTCTACAATCATATACTTTAAAAATGAAGTTTAAAATTGGTAAAACTCAATAGAGTCAAATAAAATTAAGTATAGCATTTTAATGACAGCATTTTAAATCAAAGCAGTCCTAAGAACTATTGATAGAAATTAAAATAGGAGAAAAACTACGTTATGCACTAACAAGAAATTAGCTCTTTTTTTAATGCTAATGTAACACTTTAAAAAAACTACTTTATCCCAATAATTTTTATATAATGGAATAAAACTTTCCAAAATTCAAATGCAGTGGGACTCTCATGATTTGTTTTGTTTTGTTTTTAGTTTAACTTTTAACTAACATACCTTCTCAATAATAAGGATCCTTTCATCATTTTGTTACTTTGGTCTAAGTTGAGAGGATGTTACCATGTAGGACCAGCTTTGTTGGCTATTTGGCCTCTGAAATAATTGTTAAAAAGATTTATAGAATCATAGAACTTTAGAGCTTTTCATTCAGTAAAATATTTCTGAGTGTTTACTTGAGTTAACCCACAGTACTAGGGTTGACATCTTTATGTAAACAATGGAAAAAAAAACTGAGGCCCAAAAAATTATGTGTCTGGCCTGAAGACACAGTTAGTGGCAAAACTGGGACTAGAACCAGTTTTTTGGGGGTTACCAGTACAATAATTTTGCCATTCCAACACCATATTTTTTATCCAGTCATGGGGGTGGGTGGAGGTGGTAGAGGGCATAGAGGGGATAAAAGGTGATGGGGAAAATCAATTTAAATTAATGTAAAAAATAATTTATTTTATTTAATGAAACACTGTATTTGTAAAAATGCCCTTAAAAATCAGTGATCATCAAACAAATGAAAAATGTTGTTATTCATTTTTTGCAGAACAAAGGAACAGATCAGAGGCCCGGAATTTTACCTAAGCACTAATAAATCTTGTTCTTCATCCCCTAAATGTTCCCAAATGACCCCTCAGATAGGATGAAATACTCTTCCTTAAGCATTCTTTCCTTTCCATGCTTCAGTCTAGTCCTACCATTCAGTTAAAATGCTGATTCTTAATTTGCATGTTTATATGCTAGTAGTATTCTATTTACTTCCTGAGGAAAAGTTTATCAATTTTAACAGTGTTCAGCAATTACTCTTAATTTGATGGCCCATTCTCCTTCATGCAAGTTTCCCTTCATAAATGGCCAATACTTAAAGTTACATAAAATAAACTTTATTTTCCACTTGCTTTTATAATTCAATTTCAAATGAGTAAAGCCATGGCTGCCAATAACAGGCATTATCACAATTCTAAAGTTAGTACAAGAACATTACCTGAAGATAGTATTTCTTCTCTTTAGCCACAGAGACAAAAGGCAGAATAAACAAAGCTTTCTTCCGCATTTCCAAAACCCGCTTCAAAATAAGTAATTCAGCAACAAGAGTCTTCCCAGCACTTGTAGGAGCTAAAATGTGTTTTTCCACAAGGTTATCACAAAAAGAAAAAATATTTTATATACTGCATTAAAAATGTTTTAAACCATATCCACTAGATAGCTTAAGACTATCATTAAGGCCCAACAAGCATTTGAAACCTTTATATCCTTAAATGTCCCTGACTTTAAAACTAGCTCTCTGAAATCTCTCATTTAAAATAGAGAATTATTAAACAACTCTTTATATCAACAATAAATGGTAAATATTATTGAGCACCCAGTTTGTACATAAACATCCTTTGAGTACTGAATGGCTAAAAGCCGCTGGAACCAGTTTGGCTCAGTGGATAGAGCGTCAGCCTGCAGACTGAAAGGTCCCGGGTTCAATTCCGGTCAAGGGCATGTACCTTGGTTGCGGGCACATCCCCAGTAGGGGGTGTGCAAGAGGCAGCTGATCGATGATTCTCTCATCGATGTTTCTAACTCTCTATCCCTCTCTATTCCTCTCTAAAAAATCAATAAAAAATATTTTTAAAAATAAATAAACAAATAAATAATGAATGGCTAAAAGCCCTTCCTTGGGAAAGCAGGTGAACAAGTTTTATACACTGTGATAGGAACTAGGATATAATTTGAGTGAGAGGAGCTGTAAGGAAGTTTAAGAAAAGGAAACAACTTATGAGAAGGAAGGGAAGAAGGGAAGAGGCAAGGAATGCCAGGGAGAAAAAAGAGTATGTGCAAACACCTGGAGGAAAGCCTGGCATATTCAGATGACAGTAAGTTATTTAGTAAGCCTGAAATATAAAACGAGTAGGGGAGTGAAAACAGAGATATGAATGTGACACATGAAAAAAGAGCTTTATAATCCCATCATAAAAGGAATTTAGAATTTATTCTGAAAGCAATTCAGAGCAACCAAGAGTCTTATGAAAAGGAGTGACAAGATCATATTTGTACTCTATGGGGATCACTTTGACTGTAGAACCAGAGCAAGACCAGAAAGAGAAAAATAAACTAGTTATAAGGCTATTGCATAATCTAGAAGAAAGATAATAGTGAGAATAATCTAGAAAAGAGATAATAGAAGAAAGATAGTAAACTAGGTAATGGACCTAGGTACAGAAAGTAGTCAGAATCAAGTTATTGGAGATGGTAAGACATTGGACATAGTGATTAATTGACATGGATTGGTGATCAGAGTTATGAAGACACCCAAATTTAGGTTTTCAGCAATTGAAATGATCAGGCCATTTTGTTTTCTCTCTCTCTCTCTCTCTCTCTCTCTCTTTAGGTTTTCAGCAATTGAAATGATCAGGCCATTTTGTTTTCTCTCTCTCTCTCTCTCTCTCTCTCTCTCTCTCTCTCTCTCTCTCTCTCTCTCTCTCTCTTTATTTGTAAGGTTACACAGCCAATACATGGTAAAGACAGTTTTCAAACCCAACCAGTCTGACTCCACAGCCTGAAATTTTATCTACTGATAAGTTATCTACTCTTTGCAGCCATAACAAAAAATCTGATGACTCACAATTTCAGAAACTAAGGAAGTACATCTTACCAATTAATGAGTTTCCAAAGTCAGAATAGCCAGTTCCTCACCCTACACCCGACCCTACACATAGTACAGTTGACCTGTCCACCTCGCCCGTTAAAAATATGCATGTCAGAGTTGCCCTTGAAAGCCCATATAAATGTTCTATAAGGTGTATTACATATGGTTTGTGTATTCAATCCTGTACAAACAGGTTAATGTATAAAGATGTAATTTATAATTTGCATACACTGAAAAGCAACTGAGACTGGAGGAAGAACACATTGCACATTTTCTCTGGGATATAAGGAATGCAAGCAGATAGCTCTCTTTAAGTTATCTTTTTCCCCCCTCCCCCCAACCCAGCCATATAATGGATTTTGCATAATTTAAATATGCATATGAGACTCCACGTTTCATATATACTTTAAGATTTTCCATAGTTATAAAGCACTGTCTCAACCATCTGCTTAAAAAAAACAACAACACACATAACTACCTCAATGGAGTATTCTTCACTTTCAACAATGTCTTTAAAATAAAGAAATCAATTTGCACAAATTTAAATACCTGAATAGACTAAATTCTTTCCTTCCAGAACTTCTCCCAGCAAAAGGCACTCTGCCTGCCATTCAAACATCTTTTTTACACCGAAACTGTGATATTTCTCCAGCACCGCTGTAGGAAGTCCCCAATTGGCCAACAGCAGCTTGTCTATTTGATCATCAGGAACTGTTTTCTTGCATTCCCCTTTTAGAAAAAAAAAAAATGTTAACTAAGAGTTGGATTTATGACCCCAGTAGTGAGCCCTCCACTGTCCTTGGGAATTCCTGCATTGGGATGAAGCTATATAACGAACACCTGCCATAAAGCACGTCCAATGTAAGGCTCTGTGGGGAGTACTGGGCACTTTTAGGAGCGAGCCCTCTACAGGTGACAAGATTTGTCTATCTATGAAGCTGTTTCTGTAAAGGCCGAAGGACCCAGAAAACACTTGGATGTTACTCCCACGCGGTCGCTGGAGATACGCTGGAAGCACGCCCTTGTCTGAACAGAGAGTGACCAGCCATGCCGGCCCCGAGTCACAAACCGAGAAGATAAGACTAGAGACCCAGTAGATCGTGCAAACAAGCAAGCTGCTCGCAGGGCGGACACCTCCCTACACAGAGCGCGGCTGACCTGTCCCCCTCGCCCCTGTCCCAGGGGGCCGGGGCGTACCTGGTGCCGCGGCCACGGGGCGGCCCCCGTCCTTCCAGCTGCGCCCCAGGCCGGCGGGCGGGCTCAGCACCGGCCCCGAGGGCAGCAGGCGGCTGTCACTGCCGTCGGCGCTGCTCCCCAGGGAGTCCGAGTCCGAACGCCGCCGTTTCCCACCCCGGCGCGGGAGACTCATCGCGAACTCCGCTCGGCCGTTCAGGGACAGCCGCCCTGCCAGCGTCCTCCCCTCCGGGAGAAAGCCGGCCCAGTGACAGGTGAGCCTGTCATCTTCCCGCCGCGTCTTCAAACTCGGCCTCCGGGCCCGCCCCGGAACCACAGAGTTCTCAGGAAGGAGAGTCACCGGGGGACCATAGAGTCGCGGGGAGGGAGCGGCGCTCGCTGGAGCCTCAGACCTCCCGCCGCCGTGATTGGCTGGTGTGGGTTAGAAGAGGCGGGGGAAAGACTTCGCCTAAGTCATCTGCATGTATAATCAGATGGCTAAACATTACGTTTTCGTCCATTCCTATTGAATAGCAAGGTTTACTTATTTCATAGAATGAGCTGCCCATCATAGGTAGGCCAAGGGAAGTAAGTCCTCTTAACAAATTGGTATATATATTTTTATTTTTATTTTTTAAAATATATTTTATTGATTTTTTACGGAGAGGAAGAGAGAGGAATAGAGAGTTAGAAATGGCTATGAGAGAGAAACATCTATCAGCTGCCTCTTGCACACCCCCTACTGGGGATATGCCCGCAACCAAGGTACACGTCCTTGATGGGAATGGAACCTGGGTCCTTACAGTCTGCAGGCGGACGCTCTATCCACTGAGCCAAACCGGTTTGGGCGGTATACATATTTTTAAATCATTAAACATTATGTGTGCAAACCATACAAATAAAACCTACGATTTCTAATGGTGTGGAATTTGCTCATCTCTCCTAGCGTATGATAGCAGGGCAGGGGCTATTTCTTTATCTTTCTTTTTATTTCTGTACACAATGCCACTGTATCCATCGCACACTGGTTCAACGTGATGGGGAGTTGAGGACTGTTGGCCAATAAACCCCTTAGAGGGCTGTATGAACGCTGCAAGTGTGGACGAAAGGGACTACATGCTGACCTGACAAGCTCAGCCTGCACAGCGGTCTTGCAAACTCGGAGACCTAAGGGAACCACAAAGGATGGTCTGAAATTAAACTTTAACTAGCAGTTATGATGTGTAGTCACCTCCTAGGCTGGTATCTTCAATAACAAGATCAACCTTTACCTTAACTGAGCCTATCTGTCTTTTTGCATCTATGATAACATACCTTTCCTTGAAATGTCTAGATAACTTGTAACTTTCCTTTTTCTGGAGTCCCTGGGGCACAACCAAAGGGGGTGGGAGCCAGGACAAATACCACAAATTCCTTCATTATCATGTTAATTGTTCCTGCACCCACCTAAGTATGTGTCATTTTACTTTTTTATCCAATCCCAGCCCCTCCTCCACCCACCCCCGCCACACTTTGCTTTATCCCACCTCCTTAATCTATCACCAATGAATTTTATTTAATCCACCTATGTCCCTCCTTTGATTGCAATGTATAAATACAAATGTAACCTGCCATTCTTGCCATTCTCCGGAGCATTATCTCAATTCCTTGAGGTTCTGCTTCCCAACATGTGTCAACAGTTTGACTCAAATAAACTCACAAAAATTCTTTACAGGTTTCAATGGTTTTTTTACATTAACACTAGGAAAGGACCTGCGTGTGCCTTAATGTTCATTGAGATCCAAGAGTTTGTTAATGGATTCTACCTTGCCACCTATTGGCAAAGGTAGAATCAAATGAGCTCTGGATGTAAATTGCTGCCGGCTCATTACCTAGTTGCAAAATTGGTTTCACCAAGCAAACCTAAGCAGACAAAATATAGCACATCTCAAAAGGGCCAGTCCAACAAATAAGACTCTAAAACAAGACTGCGAAATACCACTTGAGTGTCAATTCTCCTGTGAAAAAATACCCTATTAAAATAATTTATTTATTCATTTACTTTTGCCCAGCCGGGTACTCAGTTGATTTCAGCATTGTCCCCATAGGACAAGGTTGAGATTCCATCTCTGGTCAGGGCACATATAAGAAGCAACTACTGAATACATAAATAAGTCTCGCTTCTCTTACTCAAATCAATAAATAAAAATTTAAAATTTTTTAAAATAATTTTTAATGGCAATATTCTAAAATTCCACAAGATGGGGATGTTACTCCATAAAGTAAAGATTTTCCCTAGTTACCTTTTATACATTCATTCACTTAACTATTTATTGACTATCTACTGTGTCCTGGGCACTGTGTGTATGGCAGGGAAATGGTATGATATGGCTCCTGCTCTCAAAGAGAAAGAGCCTAGAGGAGATAGGCATTTTTTTTTTTTTTTGTGAGGATAATTTTTATTTATTTATTTATTTATTTTAAATCAATCTTTATTGTTCAAATTATTACAAAGGTTCCTCATTTCTTCCCGCCTCCACCAGGTTCCCACCCCCCCCTCCGCCCCCTCCCCATCCCCCATTGTCCTCATCCATAGGTGCAGTTTATGTTCAGTCTCTTCCTCCTTCCCTTTCCACGATAGTAAATCCCTTTTCAGATAGTAAATCAGTTACTTAGCATTTTCTCATATCAATAATACCTTCACATGCCCAATGATACATTTCACACAAAAGACATTTCCAAATATGTCAACCAGCCTCATCCAGGCCCCACCCAAGGCACTCACAGATCAACACCCCAGCCCTATATTAACTCAACACATCCAGAACTAGGCCTTCATCACTTGATTCAGCAGACCCTCAAGTTCCCACAAAAGTTTCCAGCCATGTCTGAGAGGCTGCCGTGGGGCAGGGGCAGGCGAGGAGCGAGCTGTTCCGGGCCTGGCTGCTCCTGGCCTGGCCTCTGTTGCTCTGGTTTGTTCCACAACCAGCTGCGCTGGGTCTGGTCACTGCCGCTCCCGACCTAGTTGCTCTGGACTTGGCTGCTGCTGCTCCGGGCCTGGCCGCACCCGACCCGGCTGCTCCGGGCCCGGCTGCTCCAGGCCCGGCCGCTCCGGGCCTGGCCGCTCCCAGCCCGGCAGCTGCTGCTCCGGGCCTGGCCACACCCGACCCGGCAGCTCCCAGCCTGGCAGCTGCTGCTCCGGGCCTGACCGCACCCGACCCGGCTGCTCTGGGCCCGGCTGCCTCGGGCCCGGCCACTCTGAGTCTGGCCACTTCCAGCCTGGATGCTCCGGGCTTGGCTACTGCTGTTCTGGGCCTGGCTGCCCCCAACCCAGCTGCTCTGGGCCCGGCTTCTCCGGGCCCGGCCACTCCGGGTCTGGGTGTTCCTGGACTGGCCACCCTGGGCTTGGCTGCCTCCGCCTCAGGCCTGGCTGCCACTGCCCCAGGTCTGGCTGCTCCAGTGCTGGCTATTGTTGCTCTGGTTCTGGCTGCTGCTGCTCTGGGGCCTGGCCGTTGCTGCTCCGGGCCCGATTACCACTTCCTTGTGTCTGGGCACTCTAGGCCTGGCCACCTCTGTTCCAACATTCTGTCCTTTTTTTTTTTTTTTTTTTAAACGCTTATATGTTGCAATGTTGGCTGGTGAGTTGAGTTCTAACTTAGTCTTTGATTTTTCAAGTTCTTCTTTGTATTCTTTCTTAAGTAATTTTACTATCTTTTGCTCTCACTTGATGTCTTCACATTGAGAATTCTTTGGTTTCTTCCTCCTTGTCCTGGGAGCTCAGCAGGTTGGCCTGTGGCACCCCTTTGTTCTCCGAGGGCTCCTGCACTGCTCCAGCCTGTTGCCGGGGTCGGCACCGCCCAGGAAGCAGCCCAAGGCCTTGGCTCCATTGCCCCTGCTCAGAGGTCGAGGGCTCAGGGGTGCCCCCCTTCCTGGGGACCCTGTAGCCCGGCTCCCTGCCGGCGCCCGGCTGGCCGGTGTCCAGCAGGGGCTCCTGCTCCCTGTCGCATTCCACCAGTCTGGAGCTTTTTTTTCTCTTTCCCGCTAGGGGAGTCTAGGATCAGAGTCAACCGACTATGCTCTGCGCGCAGTGTGCACGACTCTGGGCTCCGCTTTTCGCCACTCCCCTGGGATTCCGACTCACAGCCCCGTCTCCCCCTGCTCGAGCCTGGGTCCCCAGGGTCTGGTCCAGGACTGGGGTTCAGAGCAGTCATAACTGGGGCCCAACACAGCTGGGGCTCCCGTTTCCTTCCCTCCAGGGCAATCCTGCATCAGAGTCAACATTCCTTCCCTTGCAAGCAATGTGCGGGACTCCGGGGGCTCGGCCTTTAGCCGCTCTCGCAGGACTCCACCTCACAGCCCCGTCTCCCTCTACTTGAGCCTGGGTCCCCAGGGATTGGCACAGAACTGGGGTTCAGAGCAGTCCGGACTGAGGCTCGGTGCTGCTGGAGGCCCTGTTCCTTCCGGCTAGGGTAATCCAGCATCAGAGTCAACATTCAGTCCTCTGCACACAATGTGCGCGAGACTCCGGGGGCCCTGCTTTTCGCTGCTCACCTGGGATTCCGCCTCACAGCCCCCTCTCCCCTTGCTGGAGCCTGGGTCCCCAGGGTCTGGCCCATAACTTGGGGCTCAGCACTGCCGGTTTGGGGGTTCAGCCCAGGCTGGGGGTTCTATTTCCTTCCTGCTAGGGAACGCCGGGCAGCACCCAGCCCTCTCCTCCTCTCCGGCTGCGACCTCTCCGCGCGCGCGTGCGAGCGCGCAGCATGTCTCCGTACCTTAGGCTTTTTTTCAGCTCCTCTGATTTTCCTTCTGGTTTTCTCTTTCCTTCTTGTTGTAGAATTTTCAGTCAGTCGACTACCTGTGGCTCTGGGCGATGTCCACTCTACATTTTAGTTGTATTCCATTGAAATTGTTGTGTGCTGCTGCGGTTAGGTGTCTACCCGAGCAGCCATCTTGGATTCCTCTAGGAGATAGGCATTAAACTAATTAATTAATTTCTTTATTTTTTAATAATTAAAAAAATCTTTTTTGAGAATTAGTTTGTTGTTCCACTTATTTACACTTTCAGTGGTTGCCTTTTTTGTTTTGTTCACCCTCTTTTCAATTGATTTTTAAAGAGAGTGGGAGGAGGATAAATAAGAGAGAGAAACATTAATGTGAGAGAGATACATGGATGTGTTGCCTCCCACACCCCAACCAGGGAGAGGATCCGGGATCAAACCTACAACCCAGGTATTGCCCTTGACTGAAGTCCAACCAGGGACCGTTCAGTCTGCGGGCTAATGCTCTAACCACTGAGCAAAACCGGCCAGGTAGCGGTTAGTTTCTTGTTTGTGGCACGATTTAAGATCAAACGCACACCTTTGGTGTATCCGGAAGACTCCCTAACCAACTGCGCTACCTGGAAAAGACTTAATTTAAATTGTACTAATGTTTAGGCAGAAATGAACAGTGCAATCATAGAAATCAAGGAATTCTAATTTAGATTGTAACCGTGGAAAACTTTCTTAGATGCAGTACAGCATGGGGTCAATGCATTCCAGAGTCTATCAGTCCAGTTTGAAGACTTCCTAGGTGTGTGATCTTGGGCAACATGCTCCTTTGTGCTTCCTTTTCTTCTTCTATACAATGAGGATCATAATAGTAACAACCTATTTGCTTATTGTGAGCATTAAATAAGTCAATATATATATATATATATATATATATATATATATATATATTTATATATATATATACACACACACACACACACACACACACACACACACCGTATTTTCCGGCGTATAAGACGACCCCCTCATTTTTACAGTTAAAACATAGGTTTAGGCCTATATTCGCTGTGTAAGACTACCCCCCACTTCAAAGAAAAGACTTACTTTGCCGTCAAGATCTGCAGGTAATTTTTGTGCAATTTTGGTCTTTTGCCCCTGATTTTCGGTTGACTTTTTTTCGTTTCAAAAGTCGTCTTATACGCCAGAAAATACGGGGTGTGTGTGTGTGTGTGTGTGTGTGTATAGTGCTTCGAACTCTGACCATCACACAATAAGTACTATTCAAAGAAAATTATATTGAAATGTTCTAATATTGCTTTCAGAGAGGAAAGGAGTGATGTAAACATCAATGATAAGAGAGAATCACTGATCGGCTGCCTCCTGCACACCCCCTACTAGCAGCCCCTCACTGAGGATTGAGCCCCCAACTTGGGCATGTACCCTGACTGGGAATTGAACCGTTTGTAGGGTAAGGTGACCAGATTTTAACATTGGTAAAACGGGACACCATTGACCGGGAGGGGGAGGGGAAAGAGAGGGTTCTTCATTAAAAATTTGGTCTATATGGAGCAACAAAAATTTTCATAGAAAGCAAAAATAGTATTATATTTTTTTAAAATTTCAACATAAGTACAATTTACAAATATAATAATTTTTTTTAAATTATGTATAGTTGTAAATGTCACTTTCAAGGCTGGCGCTGGACTTTTTGCCATCACTATAAAATATAAGTAATACGAGTACTGTCTGCTAAACTCAAGAAAATTTATGTATTTATGAAATAAATAAATACATTACTTACTTAAATTATCTAAATAGCTGATTTGTAATGACATTACTTGTTTAACTAGTTTACCAGCATGCAGTATGATGTGTATCATCTGAAAGACAGTTACAAAACGTTTTCATCATTGCCAATCCCCAAAAATGCCATTGTTCATTAAATCCAAACAATGGTGGTCGAATTCTAACAACTGATCAACAATTCGAACTTTGATAAGCAGTTCTCAATAATCAGTTCTCAACAATTATTTGTTACTATTAAAGTTTAACATTATAAAATTAACAAAAATAATATAAAACTCATATCCTGGCTAAATAGCTACATGGCCGCCGAAAATCGTATATTCCCTTCCCATTCTCACGCCATTCCTTGTTGTGCATTTTTTCCAAAAATCAGAACTTTTTTAAAACGCCGCGGGATGCAGGACAAATAGTTAAAAATCGGGACTGTCCCGCCAAAAGCGGGACGTCTGTCACCTTACCCTACTGGGTATTGAGCCCACAACCCAGGCATATGCCCTTGACTGGAATCAAACTCTGGACCCTTCAGTCCATAGGCCAACACTCTATCCACTTAGCAAAACCAGTTAGAGTGATTTTTTTTTTCATTTTAAAATATACTTTTTATTGTTGATAGTATTACAGGTATCTATCATTTCTCCTCTCTTTCCCCCCTCCTCCCAGCTTCTACTTACCCTCCTGGTGTGGGGGTAATCATTATCCTATTAAATATAAACATAAACTTAATCCAATTTTTAAATTCTCAATTGGATTTGTTTTAAAGAGATTCAACAACAGGCCAGTGTAAAAGTAAAATAAAGAGGTGATGGTATCAAAAGGATGAGGAGTCAGCTTAAAGGGTTGGTCAAAGGTAGGTAGTTTGAGCATAAAAAAAAAAGTGACTCTATTTCCAGCAAGTTATATTATTCTCTAAGCATATTTTTATTGAGTAAATAAATGACTGACTGAATGAATGAAGGGAGGGAGGAACATTAGGAGTGGGTCTGGGTGGAGCAAGGGTCTGATTGCATAAAGTTTTACATTTAAATGCATGGCATTTCACTACAAGAAGACACTAAAGGAACTGCATTTTCAGAGAGAGACCTCCAGCAGGCTTGAAAATGGGCACTCCGAAGGGACTCACTGGTAAGCAGGGCTGCTGGGATAGTGGTGCAGACTGAGGGGTTTAAGTGGTCAAAAAGGATTCAAAAGCTTAAAGGAGAGAGATTAAAGGGTTAGGGTTAGGGTTAGAAGATAATGTTAGGGATAGGGTTAGGGTTAGGAGACAGAGTTAGGATAAGAGGAGTTAGGGTTAGGGTTAGGAGATAGAGTTAGGGTAAGAGGAGTTAGGGTTAAGGTTAAGAGATAGAGTTAGGGTAAGGGATAAGAGTTAGGATTAGGAGTTAGGGTTAGGAATTTGGATTTTCTGGCAAACTGAAACTCAAGGGAGCCAGTTACCAGAGCGAACAGACTGGGTACCAAGAAAAATGAAATGGGCCGAAACCGGTTTGGCTCAGTGGATAGAGCGCCGGCCTGTGGACTTAAATCAGGTCCCAGGTTCGATTCTGGTCAAGGGCATGCACCTTGGTTGTGGGCATATCCCCAGTACAGGGTGTGCAAGAAGCAGCTGGTCGATGTTTTTCTCTCATTGATGTTTCTAATTCTCTATCCCTCTCTCTTCCTCTCTCTAAATATATATATATATTTAAATGAAGAGGTAACATTTCCTAGCAGAGACTGACTAAATCTCAGAACAGGGCGGAGAGCACTATGACATGGGGCTCTACCTCCTAGAGACAAGGCCTGGGATCTCAGTGGCTTGGATTCTAAGCCTGGCTGGAGGGAAGTCATGGGAGATTCATGGCTGTGGTTTCAGGAAGGTTTTGAGAAAAGGAGGTAGTGTCAGTGTAACCACTCCCTCTCCATCTCTGCTCTACGGAAACATGGAAGAAGTGCTGAAAACATACCTCATTCAGGTGCATGTAGCATGAGCAGTTGGAGGTTCAATTTAACTGCAACAGGTTTCCAGATGAAAGTCTCCAGAAGGAACTTGCCTTGGAACTATACCCACCGGAGTCAACAATAAAGGTCTGTGTGATCCCCTAAGATCTATTTGGTACCTCCATCCAAACCACATTCTATTCAGCCTAGAAATCCCCTCCATAGCACAATAATAATATCGCATTTATTGAGTACCTACCTAGTACTGAACTGTACTATAGAGCTCAAATAGAGAAAGGGCTCTCATATTCCTCACTTAGAGGCTTCCCAAGCAAAACTCTGCAATCTGTTTGTTCACAAAACTATCAACAAGTAAATAACTGCTCCCAACTTCTGAGTTTGCTATGCCCTCCCTCCCCCAATTTTCAGAGTATTGTTTTCTGTAGAGGCCTTCTAAATAATCCTTAAAAGTCCTTTAGTTCAAATCCCCTACATCCTCCTAGATCCCTCAACCAGCTTCTCTTCTCTAGACTTCAGGACCCTTTCTTTGAAGCCCCAACACCACCTCTGAACATACCCACCTTTCTTTCCCTTTTCCTTCTCTGGGGTCCCAGCCCTGATCCCTCACTGTTCCCCTTACTGGCCCCACTCATGTCCATATCTGCTCTCTCAGAAGTCAGTGTCATGGTGACTTGGAGAAGATGTGAGGGTTATAAGCTGGCCTTTCTCACCCTTGAGAATTTTCAAGCTCCTCCATTAACAGACTGAAATTTCTTCTGTTCCCCAACTTTCAGACTTGGTTCAGAAACCAATGAGTCAAATCAAGGAAGCAGCAACAGCAGAAGCAGCTATCACTAAAGCAACCAAGTCAGATTCTTCTAGCCAAGAATGTGCCCACCGCACCCACAACAGCAACCAGTCCTTATTATTTTCCCCCTGTAGTCTCTGATTCCCATAGCTCTCTTCCACCTCAGCCCATAGACCCTTCCAATTTGGCATGGGACCCTGTCATCACCGAGAGTCCCACAAGTGATGTCCAAATGCAAGACCCTCAGCTGGAGAGGCTGGAGCCCTCAGTTCCTGCTTTGTTCCCTGATACCTATTCCATAGAGCAAATCCTGGAACTGTACAGCTTTCCTGATGATATCAGTATCTCACCCACAGGCCCCAGCTAGAAGAAAAGGGTTTTTAGCATCTTTGCTAATGCAGCTTTAGGTCTGCTGTTTGGGCAAACCTCATCCAGTATGACAAGCTGAGGCCATTCAGCCTGCAGTCTCAAAAACAGCCTGGAATTCCAGAATCCCTCCAGGATAGTGAACTTTGGATTTCTCTGACCAAAGTACTAATAAATACCAGATTGTACAGAAAAATGATCTTCTTATATCTTTGTACATGCTTCTCTTCTTTCCTTTGCTTGCTTCTTTACCCAGATATCTGGGTCTATATCATTGATTTCCGTAGAAATGTAAAAATGAATTTTTTTCTGACATTTTGCTGCCTATGGTGGTCTAGTTTCTTTCTTTCTTTCTTTCTTTCTTTCTTTCTTTCTTTCTTTCTTTCTTTCTTTTCTTTTCTTTTTCTTTTTCTTTCTTTCTTTTTTTTTTTTTTTTGCAGGTATCTGTCCAATTTCCCCAACAACATTCATTGAAGAGACTGTCTTGTCTCCATTGTATACTCTTGCCTTCTTTGTCAAATATTAATTGAGCATAATTGCTTGGGTTTGTTTCTTGGTTCTGTTCTGTTCCATTGGTCTATACCTCTGTTCTTGTGCCAGTTCTAGGCCATTTTGAGAACAATGGCTTGGTAATATAGCTTGATATCTGCTATTGTGATCCCTCCAACTTTGTTCTTCTTTCTCAGGATTGCTGTGTCTATGCGAGGTTGTTGTTGTTGTTTTTTTATTCCATATTTTTTGAGAATTTGTTCTAGGTCTGTGAAATATGCCATTGGTATTTTAATGGAGATTACATTGAATATATTGATTGCTTTGGGTATTATGGACATTTTAATGATGTTGATTCTACCAATCCATGAACATAGTATATTCTCCCACTTGTTTATATCTTCCTTTATCTATTTTTTTTCAATGTCCTATAGTTTTCTGAGTACAGGTCTTTTACCTCCTTAGTTAAGTTTATTCATAGGTATCTTAATTTTTTTGTTGCAATAGTAAATGGGATTGTTCTTTTAGTTTCTCTTTCTGTGAGTTCATTATCAGTGTATAAAAATGCTGCAGATATCTGGGTGTTAATTTTGTATCCTGCTACGTTGCCGAATTTATTTATTAAATCTAATAGTTTTTTTATGGAGTCTTTAGGGTTTTTTATGAATAATGACAGTTTTACTTATTTTCCAATTTGGATACCTTTTGTTTCTTCTTCTTGGCTAGCACTTCCAATACTACATGCTTCATAGCAATATGCTTACTGACATATCTCCTAGGACAATAGAAACTAAGGAGAAAATAAAAAGCTCCTGCACAGAAAAAGGATTATCAACAAAATAATAAGAAAGCCCACTTCATGGAAGAACTTATTTGCCAATATGACATCTAATAGGGGTTTTTATCTCTAAATTTTATAGGGAACTCATACAACTTAACAAAAGGAAGATAATCCAATAAAAAAAAAATAGACAAAGGACCTACATAGACACTTCTCAAAAGTGGACATCAGAAAGCCAAGAGACATATGAAACCATGCTCAAAGTCACTAATCATCCGAGATATGCAAATCAAAACCACAATGCGGTACCATCTTACATCTGTTAGAATGGCTATCATCAACAAATGCTGTGGAGAAAAATTTGCTGGTGGGAATGCAGACTGGTGAAGCCACTGTGGAAAACAGTGTGGACTTTCCTCAAAAAATTAAAAATGGTAACTCCCATTTGACCCAGTGATCCTATTTCTAGGAATGTATCCCAACAAAACAGAAAGACAAATCAGGAAGGATATATGCACCCCTATGTTCATAGCAGCACAATTTACAATAACTAAGATTTGGAAACAGCCTAAGTGCCCACCAGCAGATGAGTGGATTACAAAACAGTAGCACATCTATACAATGGTATACTATGTTGTTGTAAAAAAATAAACAACTCTTACCATCAGCAACAGCATGGATAGACCTGGAGATCGTTATGCTAAGTGAAATAAGCCAGTCAGGAAAGATAAATATCTCATGACCTCATTTCTTTGTGGAATATAATTAACAACATAAACTGATGAACAAAATCATAGAACAAAATCAGAGTCATAGAAACATCAAAGAGACCATCAAATCTCAGAGGGAAGGTAAGAGAAGGTAGGGGAAGGTAGGAGAGGATGGGTAAGAAATCAACCAAAGGACTGTATGCATGCATATAAACATAACCAATGGACACAGAGAGTAGGGGGTGAAGGCATGTGCAGGGGGATGGGAGCAGCCGGGTGGACAATGGGGGGGGGGGGGGGGGGGATGAAACATATATAATAATTTCAACAGTAAATAATTTAAATTTTTTAAAAATGAGTTTTTTCACTCTTATCAGCAAGACTCAGTTGGTTGAGTGTTGTTTTATGCCACCAGGAGGTCACTGGTTTGATTCCTAGCCCTGCTTGTGGTTATATCCCTGGGAAGTTGGGGGGTGCAGGAGGCAGCCAGTCGATGTTCCACTTTTACATTGATATTTCTCTCTCCCTCTTCCTTCCTTCTGCTCTAGGTATCAATAGAAATATATATTTTTTAAAAAACTAGTTTTTCCAAGTACAGTATAGCTCACTACTACAACTATCAATTCCGCAACTCTGCCTGGAAAGAGGCCTTCTTAGTTCCTTATATGGCCAATTAGACCCTAAACACCTTCTTCCAAAAACTATCTTGGGCCAAAACCAGTTTAGCTCAATGGAAAGAGCCTCAGTCTGTGGACTGAAGGGTCCCAGGTTCAATTCCGGTCAAGGGTATGTACAATACATTGGTTGCGGTCACATCCCTGGTAGGGAATGTGCAGGAGGCAGCTGGTCAATGTTTTTCTCTCATCGATGTTTCTAGCTCTCTATTCCTCTCTCTTCCTCTCTGTAAAAAATCAATAAAATATAATAAATAAATAAATTAATAAATGTCAATGAAAACTGTCTTCAGGTGAGGATTGAACACATTTAAAAAAAACTATTTTGGACTTTTAAATGAGAGTCAGCAGCAAATAAATAAACAAACAAATAAATAGAATCAGCAGCCTTTTTATGGGAGCAGGTTATAAACTCATATTTTATTTCCAATCTTTATGTGTGGTATTTTCTAATTTAAAGGGTAGTTTTAGCCAAAATTTAAGGTCAAATAGCTATCATCATTAGTTTTAATTAAGTATGAGTCCATATGTAGTAATAACTGTAAAAACTGGCATAGGAAGAGCTAAAACAGATTTTAAAAAATATATATATATTTTATTGATTTTGTACAGAGAGGAAGGGAGAGAGATAGAGAGCTAGAAACATCGATGAGAGAGAGTCATCGACCAGCTGCCTCTTGCACACCCCCCACTGGGGATATGCCCGCAACCAAGGCACATGCCCTTCACCGGAATCGAACCCGGAACCTTTCAGTCCCCAAGCCGCTTCATCCATTGAGCCAAACCGGTCTCGGCTAAAACAGATTTTTGAAGATGAGATTATCACCTATGAACACTGAAAATCAGTAGTCAAACGTTTAGACTAACATCTAAACAAATTTCCAGCTACATGATCAACCTATAAAATTAATAGCATTTCTCCTCAAAACCAGTCATTAAAAAACATAATAAAATAAGTATCTCTCCATTAAAAATACGAAGCATCTAGGATTAAAAAGTAAGACCTCTGTGGAGAAAACTTCAAAACTTGAATAAAGGATATAGGAATGTTTTAAATAAAAGCATTTGAGGTTATACAATAGTAAATTTAAAAGGACTGAAATTATATATAGCTTAGCTGGTGTGACTCAGTGGATGAGCATTGACCTATGAACCCAGGAGGTCATGATTCAATTCCCAATCAGGGCACATGCCCTGTTTTTGGGCTCAAACCCCAGTGTGCAGTGTGCAGGAGGCAGCCAAACAATAATTCTCTATCTTCATTGATGTTTCTATCTCCCTCTCCCTTCCTCTTTTTTTTTTTTAAATCAATCTTTATTGTTCATATTATTACAAAGGTTCCTCATTTCTTCCCCCCTCCACCAGGTTCCCACCCCACCCTCCACCCCCTCCCCACCCCCCATTGTCCTCATCTATAGGTGCACAGTTTATGTTCAGTCTCTTCCTCCCTCCCTTTCCCCGAGAATAGTCAGTCCACTCCCCTCCCATATCGCAGACTCTACTTCAATGAACAGCTATTATTGTTCATCAGGTTTTTCAATCTCCTTTTTTTGTTGTTGTTGTTTTGTTTTGTTTTGTTTTTGTTGTTTTTTTTAATTAATAAACTTTTACTCTTCTAAGAATAAATTTTAAAATCTAATAATTTTAAACCTTGTTTGGAATTGGATTACCTGTTCTGGGTGGGAAGGGCTTGTCATTCCCTTTCTCCATTAAAATTAAGATGTTAGCTTTAAAACCTCTTTTTGGCAAGAGACCTTAAACTTTCAGAACTTTAAATTTTTCAGATAGTAAATCAGTTACTTAGCATTTTCTCAAATAAATAATACCTCCACATGCCCAAGGATACACTTCACACAAAAGACATTTCCAAATAGATCAACCAACCTCATCCAGACCCCACACAAGGCACTTACAGATCAACACCCCAGCACTATACTAACTCAACACATCCAGATCTAAGCCTTCCTCACTTGATTCAGCAGACCCTCAAGTTCCCCCAAAAGTTTCCAGCCATGTCTGAGAGGCAGCCTTGGGGCGGGGGCAGGCGAGGAGTGAGCTGTTCTGGGCCTGGCTGCTCCGGGCCTGGCCGCACCCGACCCGGCTGCTTTGGGCCCAGTTGCTTCGGGCCTGGCAGCTCCTGACCTGGCTGCTCCGGGCTTGGCTGCTGCTGCTCCGGGCCTGGCCGCACCTGATCCAGCTGCTCTGGGCCCGGCTTCTCCGGGCCCAGCCGCTCTGGGCCTGGCCGCTCCCATCCTGACAGCTGCTGCTCTGGGCCTGGCTGCTCTCAACCCGGGTGCTCCAGGCCTGATCGCTCCCAACCTGGCTGCTCCAGCCTTGGTTGTTGCTGCTCTGGGCCTGGCAGCTTCTAACCTGGCTGCTCCGGGCTTGGCTGCTGCTGCTCCAGGCCTGACTGCTCCCAACCCAGCTGCTCCTGGCCTGGCCGCTCCTGACCTGGCTGGTCTGGGCTTGGTTGGTGCTGCTCCAGGCCTGACTGCTCCCAACCCAGCTGCTCTGGGCCCGGCTGCTCCGGGCCCTGCTGCTCCTGGCCTGGCCGCTCCCGACCTGGCTGCTCCGGGCTTGGTTGGTGCTGCTCTGGGCCTGGCTTCTCCCGTCCTGCCTGCTCCAAGCATGGTTGCTGCTGCTCTGGGCCTGGCTGCTCCCGATCTGGCTGCTCTGGGCCTGGCTGCCCCAGGCCCGGCCGCTCCGAGCCTGGCAGCTCCGAGCCTGGATGCTCCAGGCTCCATTCCTCTTTGAAATCAATTAAAAAGAAATTATCCTATATAATAAAAGCATAGTATGCAAATTGTCCTGTCGACAGGGAGGTATCTGGGAATTTGACCATGGCTGGTGAGGGAAGGGAGGAGGCCCTGGCTGGCAGCCAGCAGCCAGCAGCCAGCAGCCAGCAGCCACTAGGGACCCTACCAGTGCAAAAATTTCATACACTGGGCCTCTAGCATATAACATATTCTACAAACATAATGGAGTGAAATTAGAAATATCAGAAGAAAATTCATGAAATTCACAAATATATGAATATTAAAAAGCACACTCCTAAGTAATGAATGGGTAAAGAAGAAATCAGGAAAATTAGGAAATACTCAGATATGAGTGGAAACAGAAATACACATATCAAAACTTATGGAATTAGGTTAACTCAATGCTTAGAAAAAAATTTATAGCTGAAAAAGCCTATATTTCAAAAATAAAATATCTTAAATCAATAATCCTTTTTTAAACATAAAAGAAGCTGGCATAGTTATATTAATACCTGTCAAATTAAACCTTAAGACAAGACACTATTTTGGAAGTAAAAGTATATTAGACAAGGACAACAATTAACCTGAAAGTTACAATAATCCTGAATCTGTATACATTCAACAGCATATTCCAAAACATATAAAGTAAAAATAACAAATTTATTGGGAGAACAACAAATACATAATAAAATATTTTAATCTAACACTCAATAATTGATAGAGCAAATGGATAAAAATTAAATATGGATAGAATAGATTTTAACTACACAGTTAATAAGCTTGATCTAAAGAAGTATGCAAGAGAAGCGAAGATGGTGACACAGGTAAACACCTGAACTGCTCACACAACAACTTCAAAACTACAACTAAAAGACAAAACAGGCATCATCCAGAACCACAGGAAGGTTGGCTGAGTGGAAATTCTACAGCTAGAATGAAAGAGAAAAGCACACTGAGACTCTGAGGAGGTGTGGAAGTAAAGGCAGAGGTATGGAGGCACACACTTGGAGAGGGCTGGCAACTGAGTATGTGGCTGTCTTTTTCAAGCGGGAGGGAGATAAAAGCTCCCAACTGCTCTGAACTCCAGTTCTGGGTGAGACTTTGGGGACCCAGACTCATACGGGGAGAAATTGGACTGTCTGGCTTTGGGTGGAACTTGAGGGTGGTTTTCCTTAAGAGGTCCTTAGAGTGACTACCATGGGACACTGAGAACCAGGGGAGCTTCTTAGGGCAGGGCTGATGGAAAGCCATTGCTGTTTGCTCTGCTCTGAGACTCCACCCCACTCCAGCTGTATGCAGAGACTATTGCATATGAATGGCCTGGTCCTTTGAAATCTAAACTTACTTAACAAACTGCAGCTAAGTCAGTGATACCCAGAAAAAAAACAAAAGAAGGCCCAAGGCTTCACAGTAGCTTGCATTGCTTCACAGCTGGGCCTCATCTGGGCACCTCCAAAACCCAAACAAAGAAGAAGAATCTGCAGATCTCTCTCTAGCTCCTGTTGGGTGGCCTCAGGCAGAGGCTAAATTAGCACCTCCTTGGAGATCCAAGAGCCAGGGTACCCAGAGGTCAGAGTAGGACTCCTCAGATCCATAAGGGACACACTCAGGGGCAGACTCAGGGAGCACCAAAGCCCCACTGAAGCAAGTCTTGCCTCATAAGGGTGTCTCCAGCACAGAAGTTCTCACATCATAGACACAGATGATCCTCATAGCCAACTGGCCTGGAGTTCAATTCTTCCCACTGATACCAACAACAATCAAAGCTTAACTACAACAAGACTGTGCACACAGCCCACAATGGGGTACACCAAGAGTGTCCACCTAAGGTAACTGGGGAGGCTGAGCTACTGGGCCCTATAGGACACCTAGCACACAAAGCCACTCTATCAACTCAGGGAAGCAGCCAAAATGCAGAGACAGAAAAACAGGTCACAAATGAAAGAAATGGAGAAAAAGCAAACAACTGGATATAGAGTTCAAAACCATGGTTATAAGGTTTTTCAAGAATTTCCTAGAAAAGGCTGATAAATTTAGTGAGACCCTCGAGAATATGAAAAAGGACCAACTAGAACTTAAACATACATGGACTAAAATAAAAAAATAATATACAGAGATCCAACAGCAGACAAAATAATTGCAAGAATCAAGATAAACTTTTGAAATACAAAGAAGCAAAAAACACCCAACTGGAAAAGAAAAAAGAAAACAGAATCCAAAAATATGAAGATAGTGTAAGGAACCTCTGGAACAACTATAAGCGTACCAACATCTGAATTATTGGGGTGCCAGAGAAGAGAGAGCAAGATACTGAAAACCTATTTGAAGAAATAATGACTGAAAACTTTCCCCACCTGGTAAAAGAAATAGACTTACAAGTCCAGGAAGCACACAGAACCCCAAACAAAAGGAATCCAAAGAGAACCACACCAAGGCACATCATAATTAAAATGCCAAGAGCAAAAGACAAAGAGAGAATATTAAAATTAGCAAGAGAAAAACAGTTACCTACAAGGGAGCACCCATATGATTGTCAGCTGATTTCTCAACAGAAACTATGCAGGCCAAACAGGAATGGCAAGAAATATTCAAAGTGATGAATAGCAAGAACCTACAACCGAGAATACTCTACCCAGCAAAGCTATTATTCAGAATTGAAGGTCAGATAAAAAGCCTCACAAATAAGAAAAAGCTAAAGGAGTTCATCACACCAAACCAGTATTATATGAAATGCTGAAAGGTATTCTTTAAGAAGAGAAGGAAGAAGAAAAAGATAAAGATTAAAATTATGAACAACAAATACATATCTATCAACAAGTGAATTTAAAAATCAAGCAAATAAAAAAATCTGATGAACAGAATAAACTGGTGAATATAATAGAATCAGGGGCATAGAAAGGAGTGGAATGACAATTCTTGGGGTGAAAAGGGTGTGGGAGTGCAGGAAAGACTGGACAAAAATTGTGGATCTATGGATGAGGAGAGTGGGGTGGGTAAGGGCAGAGGGTGGGGTGAGAACTGGCTGGAGGGGAGCTACGGAGGGAAAAGGAGGAACAATTGTAATAATCTGAACAATAAAGATTAAATTTTTTAAAAGTCCACATCCTTTCATAATAAAGGCAACTCAACAAGTTCGAATAAACTATCAAACTCCTTCAACTTGATAAAAGCCATCTACAAAATATCAAGTAATATCATACTTAATTCAAAAGATTGAATGCTTTTTTCCTTTAGATTGGGAATACAAATTAGGGATGGCCACTCTCACCACTCTTGTTCAACACAGCGCTGGAAGTTCTAGGCAGAAAAGAAAATAAGGCCCAAGAAAGGTAATAAATGACATGACATCCAAAAAAAAAAAAAAATATATCTCTATTCACAGATGGCATGATTTTATATAAAGAAAATCATAAGGAATCTATCAGAAAACTATTAGAACTAATAAACAAGTTCAGCAAAGTTATGAATACAAGATCCATACACAAAACTTTTATAGTTTCCAACTGTTAGCTGCTCACCCCCAAAAGTATCCACATGGACGTACAGGAGTAGCAAAAGTAGGTTTACAGTTGTGCATATGCTAAACAGTTTATTCTTGTATTATTATTTTTTTAATAATTGTATTACAACTACAAATTTATTTCTGCCCACCTCTGTATATGCAGGGAAGAATCCAGGAAGGGAAATCAATTTTTGTTAATTACAGCAGAAATTAGCACATTTTTTTTTAACATCTATTTTTAACCCACACATTCAAATAACAGCATTGTTGTGCACTTGGTATGTGCTAGACATCATTTATGTGCTTTACATGTATAAATATATTAATGCTGTAGTTTATCAACACATAGTCACACTAAATATTATCAGCCCCATTTCACAATTGGGAACACTGAGGTAGAGAATGATTAAGTAACTTGGTCAAAATCACATACAGTAATCCTCCCTTATCCTCAGGAAATAAGTCCTAAGACACCCCACATCCCCAGTGGATGTCTGAAGCAGAGAATAGTACCAATATATACTATATACTATGTGTATTATACATACTTATGATAAAATTTTATTTATAAATTAGACACAATAAGAGATTAACAATAATCGCTACTGATAAAATAGAACAATTATAATGATCCTATATAATAAAAAGTTAATGTCCTAATTAGACCAGAATGATCTTCTGGAATGACCAGTGGGCAGTGGGTGGGGCCGTGGGACCGTGAGGCAGCCAGGGCTGTGAGGGCCTAGTCTTACATGGATTTTGTGCATTGGAACTCTATTATAACTATAATAAAAATATGTGATATATACTCACCTTTTCACTTAAAGGAAGCACTTTTTGGCTTCTTTTTGGCATATTCTAATTGCCAGCATCACTGCTCTTGCACTTTGGGGCCATTACTAAGTCATGAACGTAAACACTGTGATACTGCGACAGTCAAACTGATAATAAAGATAGCTACTAAGTGATTAATGGGCAGTAGTGTATGCAATGTCCATGCACTGGACAAAGGGATTATTCACATCCCAGATTGGATGGAGCTGGACAGCACAAGATTTCAACATGCTACTCAGAACCATGGCAATTTACAACTTATAAGTTATTTATTTATGTAATTTTCCATTTAATATTTCAGACCACATCAGACTGAAGGTAATGGAAACCACAGAAAGAGAAATCACAGATGAGAACTTTGTACCTAGAAATTTGTAAAGCCAGGTTCATGTATTTTCTTTCCTCAGAAGACAGCTGAGTTCTTTTGAGGAGAATGAGATAAAGAAGAGCACCAGCCCTAGCTGGTTTGGCTCAATGGATAGCATTGGCCTATGGACTGAAGGGCCCCTGTGTTCTATTCGAGTCAAAGGTACATACCTGGATTGCAGGTCTCATCTCCAGTAGGGGGCATGCAGGAGGCAGCCCATCAGTGATTCTCTCATCATTGAGGTTTGTATCTCTCTCTCTGTCTCTCCCTCTCCCTTTCTCTCTGAAGTGAATAAAAATATATTGAAGAAGAAGAAGAAGAAGAAGAAGAAGAAGAAGAAGAAGAAGAAGAAGAAGAAGGGCACCAGACTAGGAGTAAGAATGACTGATTCTTCTTACACTAAAGCAAGTTGTCTGACCTTGAACAATTTTACCCTCTCTAACTCTCAATCTTCTCATCTGTAAAAAGAGGGAGTTGGATTAAGCCAAAGCTAAGCCTCCTACCACTTCTAATTCCCTCACACTGGTCTCACTCATGCCTGATTTATGAGTTACAAACTCTCCCTTTTCCAACCACCCAGGAAAGAAGAGGGCCAGAAGAGGACAGCCACCTACTTGTCATGACAAGAAATAGGAGAAACCAAAACAAGACCGCATGTTACTTGCACAAGTTGCTGTGTCAGCGAGTTGTGGATATAGGTGAAAAGCATGGTTATAATTAGAGCAGCAGCCTGAGGGCTCCACCAGCCGCCTGGAGCACCGCTGGATCTGCCGACTGCACGCACAGGACTCCGGGCAGCTTGCTCTGGCCTTGAAAATGATCCTTAAAAGGATTTTCTTCCTTCCTCGAGGGAAAGAAAACCCATTGACATAAAACCTCACTTCCCTTCCGGCTTCCCCTGTGCAATACCACTCCAGTAGAGATCGAGTGTTGATAAATGCAGGGGAAAGAAAAAAAAAAAAAATCAGTAAGCTGAGCCTGGTCACATTGCTCCTTGTGATATAGTTTTATTTTTAACCTCGAAATACTTGGACTATTTCTGTCGGACTTTTCTCTCCTTTCCCAGCCTCCTGGACAGAACTCTGCTCTGTGCGGCTGATGCAGCTTCCTCTGCCTCCCAGGACCTGCCTGCGCGCAACCAGGGGACACAGGCGCAGCAGATGCTGACGCAGCCCACGCGGTGCAGGTAAGCTCTTCAGGCGTGAGCTGGAGCACCCAGGAGACATTTGAAATGGCGAGCACGGAGACTGAGGCTGAGGTGCACATCACCTTTTCGCTCTGAGCAAGAGGATTGTCCAGCCAGTTACTGACGTAGGGGCCTTTGGGAATGGGAGGTGGGGGTTTTGGTGCTGAGAATGAGACCCAGCCATGTGCAAACTCCTGCTTTGAATTCTAAAATCTTAGAGCAAGAAGAGATTATCTGCTTTCTGACGGCTTAGGTCCTTCCTTCTGCAATCAGCCAGGGTGGTTATGCAGTATCTCTGAAGTTACACAGTGCCCATGAGGGGTCCCAGGGTTGAGGGCAGGAAGTGGTGAGGAAATAGATGGCAGGCCTACCCTAGGATTTTCTGAAGTCTAAATGCTGTGATCTTTTCACCAATCAGCATTTGCTATGTTCAGTGAAAGTAATCCTCCTGTGGTTTAAATTCTATCCTCTGTGTCTTCCTACCAGTTAATGTAGCACAATTGTATTTACTGCATGTATTATTTAAACTCAGAGTTTAAAACCTATTTTTTCCCCCTAACAATACTCCCTAGATATGGCTCTCTCCAGCCCCCAGCTCTTGAATCCAAAATGCATTCCCAGAATAGAAGTGAAAGTATTTTACCAGTTGAAATATTTATACAGACTTTTGCACACAAACTATAAATTATTACAGACTTGTGACTTGCACATACAGAGGGGCCAGTGTAAAATAATTAATGATAATTGAGGTATTGCAAGATTTAAAATGGAGCTAGATCATTTCTACCTTTTGGAATAACTGCACAGAACTGGCAGGGAGAAGGGAGCAGTGCTTATTTTCATGTTTTTTTTCTCTGAGCCTTGCTTTGGTGTTATATAGTTTAGAGTTCAGCTAAGGACACTGGGAAGTGGCCTATGCAGCAAAAGTGATTCTGTACACGCTGAAGAACACAAGCTGAAGCCACCAATGTCAAGTAAAGGGAGATCTACCCAGACAGTCTAGCTCCTGCTTGCCTGCCTCTGTGCAGCTCAGAATTCTGCTCTCAGGGTCTCGGTTATAATTATGCCTGTTTGCTGTGCACAGTTAAATGCACTATGTATAACTGCATTTAATCTTGTCAGGTTTCCCACGACACCAAGGTCTTCAAGGTATATGCTGGGGTCTCTCCTAGGAAGACTGGAGAGTATTGGCTTAGGAGTAACCAAGAAGGCAGGATGACTTATAGCTACCCGTAGGTAATCCATCCTTAGCCAACACAAAAGAAAAAGAAAGGCCATTTAAAACACTGATACTAATAATACAAGTGCCAGATATGAGAATTAGTTAGCTATTTAAATAACTAGAAAGTTTACAGGTAGAGAGATTCGTAGCACAGGTGAACTGCCGATGGGGGCGGGGGGGTGAATAGATTTGGAAGAGAATGGTCATGTTTTTGGGGTACAGTGAAACTGTTGGAATCATAGCCCAAAGGCCTGGAATATGGAGCCAGATATGGAAATTATCTTCAGGGAACTGGTTAGATGTTAAAATCTCAAGAGGAAAGGGATTACTTTCATTTAACTTTATACATTTTCTTTCCCTAGAAATAAGTATCTCCATAGTGGAGAAACAGGTTCACAATGTATAATTAAAGTAATTAATGAATTGACTGGTTAATTGGTTAAGAATTAAAGAATATCTCTGACCTTTAACTTTCAGCCTTGCCACTTCCACCAGAATTAAAGCTCAGGAATAAATAAGTATTACCATATGTGGAGGCAAAATAGTTCATCACTGACATGTGAGGGGTGCAGAGCCCCTTGCCTAAAAATAACTCCCTGACATCAAACCTGTATACCTACTACCTTTAAAATCATAGCAAAGAATGTTAACACTATTATCTGTTAATCCCATTCTCTTTTTACTTGAGTCAGTGATTTAAATATACCTGCCAAATGCCTTCTCATGACTTTCTTGGCCAACATCACTCAGACGCCACCTCTTCCTCATTCTTCCATGCTCTGCCCTATTTTGTCCTTGGTACAATCTAAGTTGCTCACATGCCCTTGGCCACCACCACACGAGAAGCTCGGTGTGGCACTGTGGTTTCTACAGAATCTCTCAATAAAATTCAATGGGAGGAGGGTGGGCAAGACATTTGACTTTCCTGGGCCTCAGTTGCTTTTATAGGAAGTAAAGAGGTTAATTGAGGTATTGCAAAGTGGTTTTGGGGCCATCAGCATTGTCTAGAACTTATTATTATTATTTTTATATTTTTTATTTATTTTTTTACACAGAGCTAGAAACATCCATGAGAGAGAAACATGGACCAGCTGCCTCCGGCACACCCCTTACTGGGGATGTGGCCACAACCAAGGTACATGCCCTTGACTGGAATTGAACCTGGGATCCTTAAGTCCGCAGGCCAACGCACTATCCACTGAGCCAAACCAGTTTCAGCTGTCTGGAACTTATTATATGAGAAGACTCTCAGGCCCCACCCCAGTCCTACCAGATCATAATCTGATTTTTAAAAGATTGCTCAGTGGTGCCAATGCACATAGAGGCTTTCTGCTTACCTGTGCACGGAAGGGTTGTGGGTTCAATTCCTGGTCAGGGCCTGGGAGGCAGCCAATCAATTACATTGATATTTCTCTCTCTCTCTCCGTTCCTCTCTAAAATCAGTAGAAGCATATCCTCAGATGAGAATTAAAAAAAAACAAAACAAAAAAAAACCCCTGCTATCTTTGAAAGAAGTAGCTCTTTCAAAGTGCTGCTGTCTTTGGCGTTCTATTCAATCCTGCTCAATAAATGTTAACTGAGTGTTAGGAGCAGTGTTAGCTATGTTCTCTCTGTCCCTCAGAAACCAGTTTACACATTCTTTGAGGTCATTCCATTTGTTCTCCATGTTCTGTTAATATCCCAATCAGAGCTTCTTTTGCTGCAGGGAAATGTTCTGCTCAGAGCACTTCTGCCTCATCTCTGGCCTTCGTCAGGCTGTCTCCCCACTCACACTGTCACAACAGCACTGCTCTCGGGTTGTACTGACTCCCACAACCAATCATGAGAAAGAAATGAAGTCTCAGTTGACACCTTCTTCTTCTTCTTCTTCTTCTTCTTCTTCTTCTTCTTCTTCTTCTTCTTCTTCTTCTTCTCCTCCTCCTCCTCCTCCTCCTCCTCCTCCTCCTCCTTCTTCTTCTTCTTCTTCTTCTTCTTCTTCTTCTTCTTCTTCTTCTTTTTCTCCTTCTTCTCCTTCTTCTTCTTCTTCTTCTTCTTCTTCTTCTTCTTCTTCTTCTTCTTCTTCTTCTTCTTCTTCTTCTTCTTCTTCTTCCTGAACGAGCAGCATAATGTGTCAAACAATTAAATTACAAACTTCAAACTAGGAAAAAAGATGCCCTCAACTTGCCTTTGTGGTGTCTAAAAGGTGCTCCTGGATGTGTACTATGTGAGTTCCTCAAGTGCTTAAGGAATAAATGCTTTGCGGTGATGACCAGAGACCAAAGGGGGAAGGAGTTTGGGGAACTCACATTCTTAAAAGTAAGGTAAGATTTTTTTTTTTATAAAAGATTATTAAGCTGGAAGGGGTATGTGAGATATATCTGAGTGAGGGAGAACTGGAAGTGGCAAGGCCAACCAAAGCTGTGGGACTGATGCAATGGGAAGAAATAAAGGTCTGGACAAGGAAGATGACCTTCCTGGAGAGGAATGACTAACAACTGAGTGAGCCTTGTATTAGACACTTTCCCTACTTTATCTCATTTGATCCTCAGATGATCCTATGGGTGTTTATGAGCCACATTTTATGGATGAATAAGTTTTAGGGAGATTAAATAACTTGTCAAAAATTATTTAACTAATATATGCGAGTTCATTTATTTATTTTATTCGGGGGTCTCAGATAAAGCCTCCTTGTGGAGATAACACATAAGGTGACATTTAAATGGCAAGAAGGAGCCCATAACAGAAATAAAAAGCAAGGGGAGAATTTTGGCAGAAAGACCAAGTGGAAAGGCCCTACCTGGAATTAAGCAACAGGCTTGAGCTACGTGCTCCAGGGAAAGAGAAAAAACTAAAAGAGGCGAGCAGGGCACACTACGTTTTGTGGGCCAAGATAAGGACTTCAGAATTTATTCCTTGTGATGGGGATCCACTGGAGATTTTAAGTGGCAGTAATGACCTAGTATTAAAATCACTCTTTCTGCTAGTGAATATAGATTCTGGGGCACAAGATGAGAGGAGTGAAACTGATTATCAGGTTATTGCATCAAACTGGGTAAGAGATGATGGTGCTTAGACCAGGCAGTGGTGGTAGAAATGAGGAGGAAGAAAGAAAGAAAGAAAGAGAGAGAGAGAGAGAGAGAGAGAGAGAGAGAGAGAGAGAGAGAGAGAGAGAGAGAGAGAGAGAAAGGAAGGAAGGAAGGAAGGAAGGAAGGAAGGAAGGAAGGAAGGAAGGAAGGAAGGAAGGAAGGAAGGAAGGAAAAGAAAAGAAAAGAAAAGAAAAGAAAAGAAAAGAAAAGAAAAGAAAAGAAAAGAAAAGAAAAGAAAAGAAAAATAAAATTGCTCACTGCCTTTTCAGATCTTTCTCCAAGGCCTTCCTACCTAATTGGGCAATAGCTCCTTTGTGATTAGGTGCAAAGTATCAAGCATTTTCAATAGTGGTTCTTTAATTGAGCTTCTTTAATTGAGCTTTCAACAGAATCAGCTAGTTCTTTAATTGAGCTTTCAACAGAATCAGCTGGATTCAGTAGGTCTAATTCCCTAGGTCTAGTTTGTAGGTCCCAGAAATTTATATTTCTAACCAGTTCTCAGGTAATGCTGATGTTGATCTGAGTATACCCTTTAAGGACCACTATTTTAGCTGACCTACCCTTTCTTATTAAGTTGCTCCTTTCTGAACGGTCCATACAGCATCGCAGCCTGCATCAAATAAAGTTCCTGCTCCCCTGCCAGGTTCTAAATACTTCCCTATTCCTTTAAAGCACATGTGTCAAACACAAGGCCCGCGGGCCAAATCCATCCCACCAGGCCTTGCAATGTGGCCCGCACCGCGCTGTCATCACTGCACTCCGCTGCGTTTCCATCACAATGACAGTTTATGACTGTTCAGTAAACCATTCGGCCCGCGATTTAGGCTGGATTTTAGATTTTGGCCCCTTCTCTGATTGAGTTCGACACCCCTACTTTAAAGAAATATCCATCTCTCAGACTCATGTACCAGGTCCTTTCAACTACTCAGATTCCACTTAAACTGCATTTAGTACTACCAGCAAAATCTAGTTCTTTGTAGATCTTGAATTATTTAAGTCTAAATTATATTGACTACTGTTTCCAAGAATTTAAAGGTGAGCAGAGGGGCACAGAAACTTAAGGAGGAAATGGCACCTGGATAACCTTAGGTTTTTCAGATATAGAATTTTGTCAACTTTTTCACAGTGAAGCGTTTCAGTGATCTATGTGATTTAATTTAGTAGGTGTTTCATTTTAAAACTCAGAATCTATCATATATTACAGTACATATTTTAACCCTAAAAATTTTACTTTTACATTTGTAGTCCCTGCAATGCAAATCCATGGGTCCTGAAAAGTCTTCTTATTTCCTCTATTCAGATGGGGCACAGGATGGGCATGGTCCAGAGAAGGGAGGGAAAAAGTCCTCATGGGGATGAAGGTGCTTCTTAATGAAGAGCATCGGCTCCTCTACGATTTGGGAAGATTATATCTGTAGGTATCTTTCTGTTCCTAACTGGAGGAGCAGAGGCCCTCCCCCTAATAGGCTCTACTCTTGGGTTTGCTTTCTTCCAAATCATGGGATGGACCACATCATGTCTCTGTGGATTTCCAAGGGGAAGACACAGTGTAATCTAGCAAACAGGACAGAATTTGAAGCCAGATAAACAGGGGGTTTTGTGCCTCAGAATTCTTGTCTGTAAACTGGAAATGGTAATGTCCATCTCACATGGTCATTGTGAGGATTAAGCGAGAGGTTATGTAAAAGTACATGTTAGGTGCTAGAATCTTGTTTCTCTTTCTCCATGACATCCAAAATGCAGAGAAATTACTCAATCCAAGCAGTCAGACAAACACCCTGGAGGACAAGGATCCAGTCATTGCACTGGCATAGAGTCTAGGAAAACAGGGCATCTTCTCCTCCAAGACAACCAATGGTATATCTAATGTGATCAACTTGGGGTGACAACAATTGGCTCCAAACCAGGTGACCCATTATCTGCTTAAGTTTGCCTGGGACTAAGAGGCATCCCAAGACTTGGGACTTTTAGTGATAAAACCAAGAGAGCCCCAGGCAAACCAGGGCCATTGGTCACTTGGCTTACCTACCAATAATTAGACTGTCAGGAATGTTAGACTGTCCTTTATCTCAGTGAGAAAATTTCCCCCCAGATATACAGCAAAAGGTTCAGGTGTGGTTCTGTCTGCTCTTAGACAGTATTCACCTTTCTATGTTTACCTGCCAAGCTTCTCCAGAGTCATCTCTACTCACTGTGTCTTAGTGCTCAACACATGCCCTCTCTCAAAGTCACTTATCTGGTGTCTCTCCAGAACCTGTGGACGATCTTTAAATAGCAGCATTAAAACACACACACACACACACACACACACACACACACACAAAAAAAAAAAAAATAGTAGCATCTTTGTTGTCTACATGCAATTGTTTTTCTTTCCTTTTAAAGGGATGTTTTCAAATAACTTCAAATAGATGGAGAGCAAAAGGCTCCAACCACAAATATTTCCTACTTCAATATCACTGTTCCTAAGAATCATGCTTTATAAAGAATCATGCTGAAGGATAAGAAACCAGTGGGCTTTGAGTTCTTCACCACTGTCCTGCCAGCCAGGCACACCCCTGCTACTGGGGCAGAGTGCTCACTACACACACAGAGCATAGAACTGTGTAGGTCTATGTAGATCTTTGAACTATTTTCCCTTCCCAGAAACTGGGCTCAACTTGTGGTAGAAACAGGCAAGCAGATATGAGGTTGGACATTCCGTGTAGTTTTTTTCATATAGCCTTATTCCATGTGTGATATGCCTCTTCTTTGCCACCTAAAAACTGACAGGGGACTCTGACTCATTCAGATTCCATCCTTATTAATTCATATATTTTATCAATAGAAAGCAGATGGTCACATTCTCCTAGCCAGGGCACCGGACTTGCCAACACTGGAGTGTGTGCTTAATAGCTTTCCCCTCCCTTCCCAGCAAACACCATATTTTGAATGGTCAAGGGCCCCACAGCACAGCTGAAATGCCACATTTGCTCTGGCAAGAGCTCTGCATCGTCATCATCATTCCTAACCTCCTGGCAGCATGGAGACTACGGCTCACCCTTTCTTTTATATCCGGGCCACCTACTGCTGACTCTTAACTCTCTGGTGTCTCCTTCTCTGGCTCTACTTCTTCCTAATGTCCCCAAAGTGTCACACTTAGCTATGTACTTCAAAGCTCAGATTTCTATTTTGTGTTACTTCCCCATTTATGTCTCTCTCTCTCTCTCTCTCTCTCTCTCTCTCTCTCTCTCTCTCTCTCTTCTCTTTCTCTCTCTTCTCTCTCCTTAAATCTATTTTCTTTTTCTTTTTTAAGTTTTTACAGAGAGATAAAGGGGGGAGGGGAGCGAGAGAGAGAATTGAGAGAGAAACATCATTGGTTGCCTTTTATACAAGTCCCACTTCGGATTGAACTTGAAACCTGTATATGTGCCTGACTGGGAATCGAACCTACCACCTTTGTTGTAAGGGACTGTTGTTCTAACCAACTGAGCCATACCAGCCAGGGCCTCTCTCATTTTTAAGTGGATAGTTCTCAAATCTGCATCTCTATATTCTAACACCTCATCTTCCCATACATTAGATCTGTCAGCACCCAAAGCAACTTGAATTAAACTTTCTGGATCTATCTGGCTAGTGTGACTCAGTGATTGAGCATTGACCTATGAACCAGTAGGTCACAGTTCCTATTCAGAGCACATGCCCAGGTTGTGAACTCAATTCCCATAGGGGGCATGCAGGAAATAGACTATTGATGATTCTCTCTCATCATTGATGTTTCTCCCTCTCCCACCCTCTCTCCAAAATCACTAAAAACATATAAAATATATATTTTTAAACTTTCTGGATTCATCTTTCTTCCCAAAACAATTTCCACTTCAGAATTCTGTTTTTCTCAGAATGATGGCCAATATTCTCTCTTCTTGGTCCTAAATATTGGAATCAACTTTGATTCCTCTTCTTTCCTCATCTTCAGCCAGAAAAAAAAGTTAGTTAATTTTCCCTTGTAATGTCTCCTATCTGTTTCATCTTATCTATCTCTAATGTCATCAGTCTTCTCCATCCAAGCTTTCTTCACATCCTCTATGTAGCAGTTTCTAACTATGGGTCCTCCAACTTCATCCCTCCACTATGAGTTGACATCAATTACAGTGTTAAGTGACTCCTTATTAAGTATCAAATAATTACAGATGATTTAGCTTAATATTTGTGAATTTCCACAATGGACATTGCCCCCCAAGAGTGGTTTTAGAATATAATGGGAGCCTATTGAATATTAAATTGTATGTTAAAAGATCCAGTAACTGGACTCTTGAATCCAAAAGATATCTTTTGCCCAATCTTACTCTGCTCCATCTCAGTACAACTATCATGGCCTTTCACTCTTCTAAACCCCTCTCTGGATTTAACACCTTGATGTATCTTCTACTGGGCCCTGAACCCGGTTGGTGTTCTGGCTTTCAACTTCTGATCTGCCTCCTGATCCAGGTTATCAGGGGTATAGAGCACTCTGGCATGATCCCTTCTTCACACTCAGCTCTCCCAGTGCCCAATAATCAGGTGGGGAATGTGTTAAGAATAAAATTCCAGAACACACCTCTCACTCAGGTCAGGGATATAGACAGCATCTATATCAGTGTTGTTCAATAGAACTTTCTATTAAGATGGAAATGTTCTATTCTGTGTTGTCCAGTAGAGTAGCTACTAACCATATGTGGCTTTGAGCATTTGAACTGTAGCTAGTATTCCTGAGGCACTAAATTATTAATTTTATTTAATTTTTATCACTTTAAATTTAAATATCCACATGTGGCTAATGTCTACCATACTGAACAATGCATATCTATAATTTAACAAACACTGATTCTAATAAGCAACAGTGTTTAACCACCATTCCAAGTGACCCTTATGCACACTTACTGGCTCAGAGTAGGTAATCAACAAATGCTTGTTGAATAAATGGGTGAACAAATGAATACCTAAAAGAATCAGAATATAATTACCTTGAAATTTAAATCTGTCTCTTCTGAAAAAATGTTGAGGGGGGCTTTCCCAGATTAAAGAGGCTAAAAACATTAACAAAATGTAATAAATTGACCTTAAAGGAATCCTGGTTCAAATATTTTATATATATAACATTTTGGGGATATCTGGAGAAACATGTTACATGATGTTAAAAATTATTTTGTTTTCTTAGGTAAAATTATGTTATTACAATTACAAAGGAAAATGTCTTTATTTTTAGAAAATATATGCTGAGATTCTTGGGGATGAAGTGAAATTATATCAGCAACTTATTTTCAAGAGTTTTGGCCAAAAATGTGTGATTGTGTGTGTATGGAGAGAAAGACAGGAAGCAAACATGGCAAATGTTAACTATTATTGAATCTAGGTGGAGTACATTTGGGTGTTTATTGTATATATTATTTCTATATATTTGAAAAACAATTTTAAAGTTGAATAAAAATTCACCCACAATGAATTGGAAAATCCTAAAAAAATAAAATTTAAATACTGCATATCTTCTGACTGTTATAGCATAGTAAGAAGCTAGGAGAATTCCAGGACAAGTGGAATAGGGAAACTAAGACAGATAGTTAAATAGCAATTTGTGGCCACCAAGTAAATCTTATCTTCCCTAAACCAAGGACTCTTAGAATAAATGGTTTCTACTTCTCATCCGCAATTAGAGGGTAAATAGCTTAAATCATCCTACTCAGGGAGACAGAAAACAGAAATTAAATTAAGTGGCATTTGCCAACCACACCCAAGGACAGACAAATTAAGAGAATAAATCTCATGCTGACCAATCAGCATAAAGCTAATAAATTTTCAATTGATCTGCTCCTAAGAGTTCTCCTAAAAACCCAGCCTTTAAAACCCCTGAAGATGGAGGTCCCAGGCCACTCTCCCTCCAGGGAGCAAGCCTGGGCCATTCCCTTTCCACTCACCTTTCCCCCAGGTACATATCCCTTAACCTCTAAGGAACCCCATAAGACTTGAAACCAGGGGAGCAATAGGCAGCAGCAGCTCATCCTAGTCTAACCCCCTGAACCTGTCTCGAAGGCCCTCTTTTCTCTGACTTCCCAGTGGGCTAAAGCAGCCCAGCTTGGGGTCTCTTGCTACTTCTTCTATGCCCTTCCTAGTTTTACTGTCCTAAGTGTGTTTTTGCTGAGGTCAATAAAATCTTGCTTGCTTTTCTATATTTTGTCTCTTGACTGAATTCTTTCCTTCAAGAAGACAAGAACTAAGGTCTCCTCATCTCACCAGTAACATGACTTCCAGATGCTAACCCCTTCTCCGACTAACACAGCACTGAAATCATGATACTAATTCTCTAAGACAGGTGTTGCAAACAGGCATCCACAGATCTATATAGGCCGCATACACGTTTTTTTCCTTGGCCCAAATAGAGGTTTTAAAAGAATTAGTTGCCAATATTTAAAATGTCAAGAATTTTTATCTTGACATATTATGTAATTTTTTTTTGGTAACATAATTAAATATAAATTCTTTACAATAGCAAACCAGTATAGTTAACTTCCTATGGGACATGTACTATTCTAAGCATTTCAAGTACTGTATTTAATCCATTTGTTCCTCACAATAGGTAGGTATTATCATTTTCCTCCCTTTTCAGATGGGGAAACTGATGAAAAAAGAGGTTAAGTCACTTTCCCAAAGTCTCACAGCTATGACTTCTAGTGTCAGGATGGAATCCCATGCTGTCTGCTTCATAACCACTGCACTATACCACCACTCAAAAATCTGCACCCCAGCCAAAACTGGTTTGGCTCAGTGGATAGAGTGTCGGCCTGCAGACTGAAAGGTCCTGGGTTCGATTCCGGTCAAGGGCATGTACCATGGTTGCAGGCACATCCCCAGTAGGGGGTGTGCAAGAGGCAGCTGATCGATGATTCTCTCTCGTCGATGTTTCTCTCTATCCCTCTCTCTTCCTCTCTGTAAAAAAATGAATAAAATGTATTTAAAAAAAAGAAAAAAGATCTGCACCCCTCATTTCTCTAGGAAAATCAGAAGATCTGGAAACATTCCCACTTGGGACCAACTAACAAGAGCCCAAAAGCTATATTCCCCTGAAGGCAGGGTAACTTCTCTTCTTTTTGCCACAGTCCCCACTGCTTCTGGGGCCTTAGGGGTTAGGCTCTCCTCTCGCCACAGCACAGCTGAATACACCAGTGAGGGACACATGACAGATATTTCACCTGTGCACTGCCCAGACTAAGCCAGATGTCAGGCAATCCTCTAAGTGGACATGAAGCCTCAGTGGGAGAGAACGCTAGTTACAAAGGTAACTTGGACCAGACGTGTGTATGTGCAGCAGGTTTGGATGGTGGCAGAGTGGAATGTCAGGATAATTGTTGGTAGATAGTGGGAAAAAGTTATGAAAAGCCTAAGTTACACACAGCATGGTTGGCAAGAATGCCCCATAAGAGGCAGTGTGGGTCAGTGAAAAAAGCATAAATTAGGGTGGCCTGGGTTGAGACTTGATTCCATCGCTTAGCTGCTATATTACCTTGGACAAACTATTTAACTCCTTTGGCATCCATTTCCTTTACTATAAAATGGGGCAATAACATCTTTAGGGTGGTGGACGGAATTAAATTAGAGAAGTCTCTTTGGCCCCTGTTAATATAGATAACCATTCATGTTTGTATTTTTATATTTTCCCCTAGAGTTATAAAACAAGAAGAAATCTGGAAGCTATGGTAAGTACTAAGTTCTTCTTGGATCTTTACATATTAGGGGTCCAGGTTTGGCTTTATTTAGCCTGTAGCCTAAGCAGCTGGTATCTTGTCCTTATGGCTTATTTTTATTGGCTGCTTTGTCAAACCAGGGCTGCTAGAGCAGAACCTAGAAGAGATGGACATGGAGTAGGAGAAAAGCAGAGAGCTAAGGAAGATTTGTGAGCAAAGATTTTTAGTAAACCTTTAAAAATAAAAAATAAAATCCAGCAGTAATGTAAATGACTAAAGTCTCTTCATTCAGTGTTTCATTGAGTACCTACAATAGTCCAGGCAGTGACGGGTGCTAGGGATGCGGATGTAGACAAAACCAGACATGAGCCTGTCCTCCCAGCATGTCCACTGGTGGTAGTTGGTTAAATGAATGACAGCACTCTCATTCTGGAGTTTACACTGCCATTATGAAGAAAGTTTGTAGAGAATAATTAATAAAACAGCCTAATCTCATGTTATAATAGCAAGTTAAAAGACAGATACAAAATTGCATTCACAGTATTAACTGTGTAATATAAATCACCCATAATCCACAACTTAAAAATAATAATTGTCAACATTGAACGTCATTGCATTTAGCACTGTCTTTCCCCCCCCCTCCTACTCTAAACACCTCTATTATATACATAAAATGAACATACAGAAAAGAGTGATATAGTTATTATTTCTGGGTTGTGGGATTATGAGTGATTTTTCGCTTTTTTTCTCTACGATGTTCTATATTTTCCAAGGTTCCTATAGGGAGCATGTATAAACAGGAAATAAGTCCATTAAAAACTCAGTCACAGTCACACGTAGAGCTTCTCTCCCAGCAGTCATTTGTTTTCTCTTTCCCTTGGCCTTTGCTGTCTCCAGGGCAAGGCACGCAGGCCTCTACCGGGACAGCACAGGCACTGTGAGAGCTGCTTCAACCGTCACTGCCACATTCCCGTGGAGCCCAATGTCTCCTGCATGGTGATAAACTGCCACCTGTCCTGTGGTGCCACCTTCCACCTGTGCAAAGAGGCAGAGCATGAGCTCCTCTGCCCATTGGAGCAGGTTCCATGCCTCAACTCAGAATACGGCTGCCCCCTTTCCATGTCCCGCCACAAGCTGGCCAAGCACCTGCAGGTGTGTCCCGCCAGCGTGGTCTGTTGCTCCATGGAGTGGAACCGCTGGCCAAACGTGGACTCCGAGACAACCCTTCATAAGAACATCATGAAAGAGACCCCTAGTGAGGAGTGTTTGGACACAGCCCTGGCCCTCCAGGACCAGAAGGTCCTTTTCAGATCTTTGAAAATGGTAGAACTTTTCCCAGAAACTAGAGAGCCCACTGAGGAGGAACCTACTATGAATGGCGAAGCCAGCTGGGAAGAAATGGGAGGAGCGGTGGGTGGAGCAAATGCTGCTTTAGTGCCACATAGCTCCCTGTCAGCCACTAAAGAAGAGATGGCAGAACTGAGTCAAGAAGAACGCCAGATGTTGGCCAAAACCAAAGAAGGGATGGACCTCGACAAGTTTAGCCAGTGGGAAAATATTTTCAGCAAAGAACATGCAGCCTCTGCTTTAACAAACTCATCAGTGAGCTGTGAGAACAAGAGCCCTAATGGCCCAGGGAAAGAACAGATTTCCGTCAGCAATAACATGATAGGAGAGGCCAGTGCCGAAGAATTACAGGAAAACCAGAGACAGCAGGACTATCATGCAGCTATGGAAACAACAGGGCTTGCCCCTTGGCAGGATGGTGTTCTGGAGAGACTGAAATCAGCGGTGGATGCGAAGGACTACAATATGTATCTGGTGCACAATGGGAGAATGCTTATCCACTTTGGTCAGATGGCTGCTTGCACACCTAAGGAGAAAGACTTTGTCTATGGCAACCTAGAGGCTCAGGAAGTGAAGACAGTGTATACCTTCAAAGTTCCTGTGAGCTACTGTGGGAAGCGGGCGCGTGTTGGAGATGCCATGTTGAGTTGTAAGCCAAGTGAACACAAGGCAGTAGACACTTCAGACTTAGGGATCGCTGTGGAGGACCTGCCCAAGTCAGATCTCATCAAGACCACCCTCCTGTGTGCTTTGGAAAGAGAACTGAAAGGTCACGTCATCTCTGAATCCAGGAGCATTGACGGGCTATTCATGGATTTTGCTACCCAGACATACAATTTTGAGACAGAACAGTTTTCCTCTGGAACAGTGCTGGCTGACCTCCTAACCGCTCCCAACCCAGAGGGGCTCCATGTGGAACTCCACAGTGAGTGTGTGACCAGGAGGCACAACAAGAGCAGCTCTGCCTTCACTTTCACCTGCAACAAATTCTTCAGGAGGGATGAATTCCCCCTGCATTTCAAGAATGTCCACACAGACATTCAGTCAGGTCTTGATGGCTGGTTCCAGCATAGGTGTCCTCTTGCCTACTTAGGATGTACATTTACTCAAAACCATTTCCGCCCACCAGGGAAAAAGGCAAAACTAATCTATAGTCAAGAGCTCAAGACCTTTGCCATCAAGCCAGAGGTTGCTTCTGAGCTGAATGAGGGAAGGAAGAACAACCATCTCTCAGGCCCTGGAGGAAAAGGCCAGAATTCTCTCACCAGCCTGCCCTTGGAGATTTTGCAGTACATTGCTGGGTTCTTGGACAGCATCAGCCTGTCCCAGCTCTCCCAGGTGTCTGTGCTGATGAGGAATATCTGTGCCACTTTGTTACAAGAGAGAGGGATGGTCCTCCTGCAATGGAAGAAGAAGAAGTATTCCCATGGAGGCACCTCCTGGAGAGTCCACAGAGAGGCAAGTAAACACTCACTCATTCAACAAATATTTAAGAGCCTTTTGTGTGACAAACACTGTACTAGACACTGGGATTCTACTAAGTTACTGGGAATAAGACATAATTCCTGAGCTCAAGGTCAGTCCACCAGGGAAGGCAGACTGTTAAACATATTTATGGAAATACAAATGGTAGTACCTGTATATCTTTATGTGTGTGTCCTGGGTATATCTTCTGTGTTCTCACATTATCCATTCTCCAGCCTTCTTCACCAGGATGTACTCATCTCCTCCTACCGCCCCCCCCAGGAGGCTTATCTCTACAGATTGCCTCCACTGGTTCCCTTGCATTTCAGCTTCCAGTTAGGTTGGCCAGGGGTCTTCAAACTACGGCCCGCGGGCCACATGCGGCCCGCAGAGGAGTCTGATCCGGCCCGCCAGGTATTTTGGGCAGTGAGCGCAGCCGAGGTGTTACAGTAGGAATTAGTAGTTCATATAGTCCGGCCCTCCAGCTCTCTGAGGGACTGTGATCTGGCCCCCACTTTAAAAAGTTTGAGGACCCCTGTAACCTAATGGTTGTGTATCAGCAGGAGGCGGGCAGGAGGGAGGGAGAAGAATGAGGTTGACATTTCTATTCTTCTGGCTTCCTCTCTGCATGCATTCTCCCTCCCTGACACTTCGCAGTGGAATGTCTCTCCACTGCAAGTGGTTATGTCAGATGGCTCTTTCCGCATAGTGACTCATTCTGGTCCAACGATCTCCCTTCTTCTTCCATTTCAAGTCTGGGTACTGCCCTATTTCTTGTGGCTTTCCTAAACCATGTCCACAATTTGTATATCATTCCTTTAAAAAATACTCTTCAAATGACCCCATTTAATTGTGCCATATGTTTTCTGTCTGGACTCTGATTGATACAGTAGCCAACAAATTCCCCTCAGTTCCATGTCAACCATATTTTAAACAATTTTTGCCTTTGTTAAGGCACTTTGAAAATAATTTCTTAAATAATTTGCTCCACAATTTCCCCTAGTTCAAATGCCTATTGAAGTTTTTTTTTAAATATTTTGTATATATCAAATGTGTTCCTTTTCCTCCAGTTTACACTTGCTTAACTGTATTATAACTTCTATCACCTTATTTCACTTCTTGTATCATACAGAAGTGAAACTCCTAGTTCATTGTATCCAAAGCGATCTTAGAATACTTTCTCACGGTAAATATGTTAGTAATATGAACCACAAAGTTATGTGCCCATTGAGGTTCATAATTTCATAATTTCACAGTTGAGTTTCTTCCCAATATGTGGGTGTGTGCAAACTGGAGTTAGAGTTGTTTACATCTAAATTTATTAATTATGTCTAAAACATTGTGTATATTTACTATTATTCATTCCCTGAGCAGTCTTCTTCAAAAAAATCATTGAGATCCTTTCTTCCTATACACCCATGCCTACATACATGTGTTAAATAAACACTGACTGCCACCCAAACATGTGCTAGAAATAAGTACGAATGAAACTAAAGCCCTGCCCTTTGGACATTGTATCCTCTAGAATTACCTAATGTCTTCCTCTGTAAAATCAGATGTAAATAATTTCATTTACTTACTAGAAATTGCATTATTTTTTGGCCCATGTTTATTCTCAATTAAATGATTACTGCCCATTCATGGATATAATTTGGGATAAACTAATTTCCTTGCAGAAAGAGAGAGAGAGAGAGAGAGAGAGAGAGAGAGAGAGAGAGAGAGAGAGAGAGAGAGAGAGAGAGAGGAGAGAGAGAGAGAGGGAGAGAGAGAGAGTATTTAGGCGGAGCATCCTTTAACTCCAACTAAATTCTCTTTCTAGAGTTAAAATGGCTCTTTAGAGTAAAAGGGAAATTGTTCTAAGGTTCTAGAAAGCACTTTTCTTTCATAGGAACAATGGCAATAAACTGAGGGTGAAATGGTCAGATTGAAATGGTACTAGATTATGCCTACTCACATGGCCAGATTTTAAAACCAGGGACTTTGCCACCACACCCTAGGTAGAAAGCCCAGAGGATGTTTGAGTACCAGACACCTAGATTTTTACTGAGATTTCTGTTCTAAGCTTTCTTATATGTTGTAATACTTTTAGTTTCAAACACTAGAATACCAACTTAAAGTGACATAAACAAGAAAGAGACTTCATTGGCCCCCAAATAACTAAAAAGTACAAAGGGAATACTTAAATAAAGCTTGATCTAGTAGCTCAAGGAAATACCCCCAATTGATGTTTTTCTTTCCTTTTTAAGTCTCTACTTTCTTAATAATGGCTCCATTTTAAGATATAGGGTTCCCTTGGTGGCTCATGGTGGCTACTAGCAACTCCTAAAACTGCTGTTTCTCATTTCAAATGCAGAGGCAAAAAAAAAAAAAAAAAAAAAAAAGTTCCAGAGTTGAGTCTCATTGAAACTATTTGTATTGATTTGAACTACCTGGTGTGTGTGCGTGTGTGTGTGTGTGTGTGTGTGTGGTGGTGGTGGTGACAAGGGGCCAATATGCAGATTAATATAAGTCATTCTAATACAACTGGACTGGCTAGGAAGATTATCATTTAAGCTAGGAAGGGAAAATTAGGAATTGGGTGCTAGAGAAGGAACTACGAGTCTTCAGCAGCCACTAACCACTCCCTAGAAGCTGAGACCAGGAAAAACAGGAAGACATTTCCTTATATCATTCAAATAAAGCTAACCTGAGGGTTTTGCCCCAATGTTCACTTCTGAGCTTCTGTCTTTCCCAACAGATCTGGCAATTCAGCAGCCTCTTTTCTAAAATCAACAGCTGGGAATTTAATGAAGTCACCTCCATGTCTGAGCACCTGAAGACGTGTCCTTTCAATGTTGTGGAGCACAAGACTGACCCAATTCTTCTAACCAGCATGTGTCAGCCCCAGGAGAAGGCCCGAGAGAGCTTGGTCACCACCTTTAGAGCCAGACCACAAAAAAGACAAACCAACTAAATGTTCAGATACCTCCCTTCTTGAATTTCTCCTTGGAGTTACTGAAAGTAGGACAGAGACTGCTTCTCTCTGTAAACTGCATATATGCTTATCTGGGTGTATTCGAACATGCATTGTCCTTCAAGGTCTAAGAATTTTCTAAGCCCTGCCTTGTACCTGCTATAATACCATACTGATGACTTACTTCTTTTCCTTTTTTATTTCTAAGATAAATCAGGCTGAAGAGAAAATAGGTAACGAGGTCATTGAGGAAGATAAGCCAAATTCCTTAGAAATGAGAGAACAATGAATTCCATAACCAGTATGGGCCTGTGCTTTTATTAGGCAGGGGTTGGGGTGGTCAGTTTATAAGCACGTTCCGATTTGTGGGGCAGGCAATACAGGGATGTGGACTAAGATGCCGGTCCTCCATGGTGAAGGGCTCACAGTTGCAAGGTTCTGGGGTCGGGGCTGTTAGTTGCCCCACTACCCCTAAGCCAAGACAGTCCGAACACAGCCCTACAGAATAGAGACCTTGGCTAAGCACAGCAGCCTTGAAGACATCACAAACCAAAGGATAAATGTTGTGCACAATCTTGGCAACATATAAGAAAAACCTGAAAAATGAAGGGTCCATAAGACACACTATATTCATGGAGAAAATTAGGGCAAAAAGCCTCAAGCCTACATTTAAACATTTTAATAATGATTTAAGAATCAAGGTTCTTTTCTTCTGAAACCTGTAGGTCCAGATTATGAAGAACATTGCATAGCCCAGCACCAGCACCCACTGCAGGGCCTGTGGCACCAGTCACCAGGTCCTAAACACCACCTGAGTAACCCATGGGGATCTTGGGAAGGAAGTGGGACCATAGTGGTTCCCTGTAATCGTTCCTACATGTTATTGGTCATCTTCAAGTGTCAAAAATGGGTGACACTGCTATTTTGGGTAACAAACAGTGATACTCATGAGAACAAAAGTAAAAGGAAAATACACAATTGAAATTGACCTCCCCTAAAGCAGAGTTTCTGGGAACTGCTGACATTGTGGACTGAGTAAATCTTTGTCACGAGGGGCTGTCTTGTGTGTCATAGTATATCTTGCAGCATCCTTAGCCTCTAGTCATAGTACGCCCACAGCTGTAGCAACCAAAACTGTCTCCAGACATTGTTAAATATCCTCTGAGTCACTCCTGGTTAAGAAGCACTGCCCTAAAAGATGACATACCAGTGGCAGTAAGTTAGGATTGGCTGTTTAGTACAGCAAAATCTCTCACACACAGTTATCTACAATGGTGATGACTGCATCAGCTTTGTAGTTACTGAGGAGGTTCTAGACACATGGAGATATTAACTTGTGAATTGAATTAAGTGGGGCTGGTTTGTTTGGTGTGCCTTTATGCCCTGGGATCGTGTTCAAAAGCACATTCCTTCAGCTCTCCCCCAGTGTTGCTGAAGCCAGGAGCTATTTATCTTGTGTTTACATCCCTCTCACTTTAATTGGGGCCATTTTCTCAGTCCTAGCAGTCCTCAAACAAGTGAGAAAGAAGGGAAATGAGGACAGACACTGTGGGCAAGTAGAGAACAAAGAATTTAGCCAACAACAACAACAACAACAACAACAAAAATGAGGCTAATTGATCTGAATGCTTGCTGTTGCCTGGATCTCTCTTTGAACATGGTCTGAAGCTGGTGTAGATGAAGTAGGTGGCACCTCTGAGAGGAGACAAGAAGCATTTGAGCAAGTCCCAGAACAGAAGTATGCTCATCTTTTTATTAGAATATGCCACTTGGTACTATTCGGTTATGTAACTATTTTTCCTCATTCTTATCGTTTGGTTTATATTGCACATTTGTATAGAAGGAATCATTTTCTAAAAATACAAATAGAGTGTGAGCTAAGATTTTATTCGGTGAAGATGAGTAACTAGAAACAACTAACCACTGAAGTGGGAGGGGAAGGAGAAGGGAGATTGCTTCAGGTGTCGGTTCCATGTATTTTGGCTCTAGTCCTTCCTATATGAAAAAAGAAAGCTCCCAAAGTCCATTCTGGGTCTTTCCTTTTACTGGAAGAAAAGAAAGAAAGGGGAGCCAAGGGAGATACAAATTAGGGGCTACAGTTAGATGGGTGAGAAGTATAGAGAAAGGAAGAAAGCAGAAGGGCTTTCCCTTTGCAATCTGGGTGGGTGGGGGCAGACAGGGCTCAGGGAGCAATCACGACAGTGCCACACAGCTCTGTGGGCTGCACAGTTTCTGTCCCACTTTCCTTTCCTTGTTGGTGCCTTCAGAGCAATATTGAATCAATCAACACCATCACATTTTGTAAGATATCTGATTGTACATCTTGCAGAAAAGCAGGATACCGCAGTATATGCACTGGTCTACACAAACAAGCACATTTTTAAAAATATATTTTATTGATTTTTTACAGAGAGGAGGAGAGAGGGATAGAGAGCTAAGAAATGTCAATGAGAGAGAAGCATCGACCAGCTGCCTCTGCACACCCCCCACTGGGGATGTGCCGGCAACCAATGTACATGCCCTTGACCGGAATCGAACCCGGGACCTTTCAGTCCGCAGACCGACGCTCTACCACTGAGCCAAACCGGTTTTGGCCAAACAAGCACATTTTATGGTGAGAGGGCAGTTGGAGCAAAAGGAAAACTTTTTATGAGACTGAATTAGGCAGAAGGTGATTTGGTTAGTGAGATAAGGCTGGAGTGAGTAGCATGGGTGGCAAGCATTATCTGACAGAGGCAAGACAGTTAGACATGGCTTCAGACTAAGAAGCACGGAGGGGAGTGGAAAGGGACAGTGTACCCAGGAATAGGAGCCTGGCTGGAGAGACGTCTCTGAGCAGAGCCCTTGATGAGTATCACCACCAAGATAATCGGTTCAGAGTAGAAATCAGCCAAAGTGGAGGGAGAGGTCTGGAGAACTGAGGCAGTTCTGTAGAATTGTTGCTTTAACAGCATAGGGGTCTGGAAAAGAAGTTTCTGTCTTAAAATAAAGGGGAAAAGTGAAAGAAAAAAAAATCAAGGAGATACTTGGAGATGTAACCATAAATTCTGATGTAACTGTAAAATTCTGATCCGTGTGAGATGTCAAATAAAATTGATGTGAAGAAGGGGATTGTGTATATCTATGATGGCTTACTTTTGTGTACTGGAAATCCCAATGTCTATATAAGCAGCAATAAAAACTGCTTTCCACTCTGAAAGGCTAACTGGGTGAAGCTTGTAAGGTAGAACTAGAGACAGATTTGTGATTCACTGGCAGAGAAGTCATTGTGAAAACAAAGGAGTGTGTATCTTAAAGAAGAGACTAAGCCTGTGGGACACAGTTCTCCAGGCACATGGGCAGCTCACAGCTTTAGGAAGTCCTGGAGCATCTGTGGATCTCGGTCATTAATCCTAGCTGCCACTCTCTTCTTCATCTTTGAAAGTTGGGCCCAACTTCTTATACTGATTATAGCACAAACTTCTATGTCTTACTAACAGGATTCCCTACACCAACCAAATCTCTGGCTTTGATTTAGATTTTGTACTGATTTTGCTCACATCTCCTTTCTCTGGCCTTACAGAGCGCAACGGCCTGGGCTAGGATAAACCCACCATGCCCTGTCCTGGTTCTCCTCATCCCCATACTTTGCTAGTGATTTGTTGGTACCCATCACTGACTGTCTAAATGTTTTCACTGTTTTTCACATCATATTCATCCCTGAACTACACAGAGGCTTCATGAGCTTTTCCCATCTACCCACTTACTTGGCCATCAATTTCAGTCATCCAGCTACAAAGAAGTTGGGACTTTCTTGAGTAGAGGACACAGTCTCTGATTAAATCCTCTTACCAGTTCATTAAAGCCTGTGTTCCTTTAGCTTTTGCCTTTTTGTTGTTGTTGTTGTTGCCAAATATCCCTTTTCCTCCTTCCTAATCTCTAATTTGTGCTTCTTCCTCAAGAATCTTCATATCCTAGAAGAGTTCTACCCTGCCTCCTGTTCCCCACCTTGCCACCATTCCCTAGGCTGATCTGTTAGGACTGGGTTTAAATATAGCTAAAGGAAAGGGCTAGACATCCAGGGCACAGGAGGATGGGCATTGGAGGGAGTCTTCTGGATATGCCTGAAAGAGGGAAGGAGAATTGGGAGCCATGAGAGTCAAGGCCATTGAGAGATGCGCAAAAAGCATTATGCACTTCAGCCTAGAGGTTAAACATAGTCCCACTTTATTTCCAATTTTAAGACTGAGCGGAGAAAATGTATCTCTGCAGGGAAGGTAAGTAAGCAAACAGCACAACCAGGTAAACCAGGCAATCTAGACATACCTTCCTCGGTATGCAAACCAGGAAGCTCAGAGCTCACAAGAGCAGAAGGCAGAGCTTGAGATGTTTGAAGGAACACTTGTGGGGAAGAAGGTGGGGCAACAAGATAAATGTATATAAGCTTACACAGGGTAGAGAGGACACTGAAGGAGAGCTTCAACCTCATGCTATCTCTGCCCCAGACCCTAAAGAAGGAGAGGAAAATCTATCTTGAATCTCAGGCAACTCATGAAATCCTATTAGACACTTGCAGCAGGATGGGAGGAAGTGGAGGCAGAGCCACTTGAATCATGGGAAGTCACAGTGCAGAATACAATGTGGGCCATTTACTGGAGAAGGTTGACATAATTTGCAGGGAAGAGTCCAAAGCGACCGTGGCAACGTCCTCGCCACCAGCCCTCATCCACCATCTCAATATCAGTGATGATGTCATCTGGATCAAAGGAAATCTCATCACTTCCCTCTGGAGAGGAAATTGACAGGATATTAGGGAGGTCAAACAGGAATCTCTTTATCCCTGTACCCTCTCTAAACCTCAGGAAGAGAAATAGCCCTGGTCATCTTGATGCCAAATCTGGACACTTCTGTGCCCCTCAGAATTCACCCCCCTCCCTTGTTTCAAGGACCTTCAGACACCAGACCCCTCAGGTCACTCCCAACTTACCTCCTTGGTAATCATACAGGGCTATAGCTGAGATCCCAGCCCCAGCTGGACAGCCTGATGATCCTGCATTATCAAAAACATAAACATGGTCTCACCAACATGCAAAACAAATAGGTTCTTCCGGGTAATGGGGCAATGCTTCCTTTTACCCTCCCCAAGACCTGACCAAATCTAGGAGCTGATTCTCCCTTCTACCACTCACCAGCCACAGAGGAGGGAAATGAGGCATCTTCAGGTTCCAGCACATCCTCATAGTCCCCTTCTAGTTCATCATCTTGCTCATTTCTGTCCATATGCGCAACGTCCTCATAGTCATTCTCAAGCTCTGGCTCTGGCTCCAGCTTAGGCACAGGCTCGGGCTCGGGCTCAGGCTCAGGCTCAGGCTCAGGCTCTGCTTCATATATAGGCTCTGCTTCATATACTGGCTCTTCCTCCACCTGGAGGCCTTCCAGTGTCCTGGGGGGCAAAGCTGGGGGCTCCTCATCATCCTGAGGAGAGACAGTGTGGAGGAGGGTAATTCGAATTCACCAGGAGCTGCTGCTCCAAAACCTTCCAATGGAGGACTGCTAAGACCACACCTAACACCATCCTACCATTTCTACTCTTACTTCCATTTAACAGTCTCTCCTAGGATACACAGTCATTCATCTATTTTTCATTCCTCAACCTTCACATCTACCAACCCACTCAATAGATATGATAGGACAGGAATGTAAAAGGTGTGAGGAAAGGAAAGTTGGAACCAGATTCCTTAGAAGACCAAGAAAACATTGAAGCAAGAGCATATTATTGGGAATACCACAGCTAGGATGACCAGCTTTCCTAGTCTTCCCAGAACTGGGTGGTTTCCCAGAATGCAGGACTATATATATATTTTTTTTCTTTTTAAAAGAAGTGACTCTTTTAATATATATATATATATATATATATATATATATATATATATATATATATATGATTTCAGAGAGAAAGAAGAGGGAGTGAGGTATAGAAACATCAATAATAAGAGAGAATCATAAATTGGCTGCCTCGTGCATGCCCCCCTACTGGAGATACAGCTGCAAACAAGGCATGTACCCTGACTAGGAATCAAATCATGACATAGTTCATAGGTCAACACTCAACCACAGAGCCACACCAGCTGGGCAGGACTATCAGTATTGAGATCAGGACAGTTTCAGACAAACCAGGATGGTTGGTCATATTCTATGGTCCGTCTTCCTAGGACATGAGGAGATGGGGTAGGGACAGAGAATCATTGGGGCTCTGCTTACCTCTGGAGATTTTTGCCTTGAGGGCAAGGAAGGCAATGGTTGTCCCCTGCTGGTTTTCACAGGCTCAGGATCTGGCGAAGAGCAACTCCCTGCTGGAGGCCAGGTCTATGGAGAATGAAGCATCTCTCCAGTAAGCAAGCAAGCCTGCATTTTCTCTCTTATACTGACTTGCAACACCCCCTACTGCCTCTGCCAATCCAAATCTAACTCATCCATCAAAATGGGTTCCAACCTGTAGCAATGGCTCTTTCCTCTCAGTTCCTGCAGCAATGATTGGCTATATGGCTGGTGACCTGTCTTTCCGCAATCCAGGCATGTGCCAGAATTGGGAATCAAACTTATGACCTCCCAGATCATAGGTTGATGCTCAGCCACTGAGCTATACTGGTCAGGCTTCTGTTATACTGTGAAAATCTTGCCCATTCTAACAATCTAGTATATATGAGGCCCAATAACACAGAATGAAATATTCCTGAAGGCAGGGAGAGCACTTATATAGCATTTCTTAACACAGGGGAAGCCTGTGCCTTATTTTCTACCAAAGATTTGGAACCTTTAGGTTTCTGTTTGGGCAGGAGTCCTGGATCTGGATCCCAGAGCACCAATTACTCACCTGTGGGGAGATTTTCTTAGGCAGTGGGGCTGGCACTGCTGGCTCTTGCACAGTAGTTGCAGGAGGCTGAGCCTCGTGGCTTATCTTTACCAGGGCCTTTCTCTCCTGTTGCTTCTTGGCCATCTGCTGTGCTTTTTCTTCTTCTTCCTTCTTCTTCTTATCCTCAGCCATGGACTCAAATTTTGCCTTCAGTCCACGGGCTCCACTAGAAGCTATAGACATAGGCAAGAAGAATTAGGGTTCTCTTAGGTCAGGAGAGGGGGGTGTTAGTGTAGCATTTCAAGGAAAAAGAGACATCTGTCTCTTTATCCTCTTAATCTAGTTTTTCTAGGAGAAAGAATTTGAGAATATGAGGATAAGGGCCAAGTGTCCCTCAGCTAATCTAGGTAGTTTAAGGCATAGAGGAGGCAGTCTTGGGGGAAGAAAGAGTGAGAAAGGAGAAGCAGTTGAGGAGCATAGAGAAAGGGAATAAAGACTCACCAGCCTCTACAGGTGTCGTCTTCTTATAAGCTGTGGTTGGGGCTTCCATTTCATTGAAGCCAACAGCACTCTGCAGAAGAACAGTAGGTGTGTTGGGGGGTGAGGGTGGTGGTGATGGTAAGGAAGTGGTAGCTACTCAGAAAGCAACATTAGGGATTGAGGCCACTGAGGTATGCTAACCATTTGATCATCACCAGTTGGACAGGGTATTCTAATACTGTTGTTTTGTGGCAAAGAAAAGGAAAAAGAAGTTCTAAACTGGTGAGCTCAGCTCCCTTTTTTAATGTGCAGTATACCTAGAATCTCACATCTCCAAATCCAGTTGCATAGAATACAGCAATGCTCTGAGTAATGCATGAAGAAGAACTGGTGCAGGAATGGGAAGAGACTGCAGATTGGGTTAAAGAATGCTAGGCAATCATGAAATTTTAAACATCATCTTTATCTGTCTCTTTGTCTCTCTCTGGCTCCCTTCCCTCTCCTTAGTTAAAGCTCAGGCTTCAGAAGACATGCTCATTAGGTGCTGAGGGCAGTCCATGGGGAGTGCCGGGCACTAGGACAGCCCAGTACACCTAGCTTTTTCTACCTTTTTTCCAGCTTTGTTTCTCTTCTCCATGCACTTTCTAGGGCAGTTTGGGAAACTATTCTCAAAACATTGGTACTCTGATACTTTACCTTATCCACTCGGTCCTTCTGGATTCCATACTGACCGCCAAAGCCCTTGGCATAATCTGCAGGACAGAAAGGTCTAAGAGTCATACAGGAGTTAAAATGCTGGAAATGGGTGCGAAGAGGGAGCATGGGGGTAGAAAGAGCAGAAGACAGAGAAGCGGATGAGAAAGTATGAAAATCAGAGGATAGAGAGAGGCAAAGATGGGAAGAGAGGCAAAAGTATCGGAAGAAGAAGAAAGTTGGGAGAGAATGGAGGAGAGAAAGCTGAGAATTGGAAAACATAAAAAGAACAAAGTGACAGAAAAGGGAGAAATGATAAGGAAGAAATAAAAGAAGATAGGGACAACCCTCTAGCCATCCCCTAGGCATCTCAGCGAGGAAGGAGACCTCTCTATCCTCTGTGAGGCAGAGGGGCTGGGCTGGTAGGAATCATAGCCAAATCACACTCCTATTATCACCATCCTGTCTGCTTCATCCTTTTCTCAGTGGTCCCTTCTCCTAAGCCTCGATTTTCTGTCCTGTCCCTAATCTTATGCGTTTGCTCTCCACCACTTTTGGTTTGCCTCCACTGACCCTCACACACATCACATTATTTTTTACCCACCACCTCTACTGCACATCTGCCCCTCTATAATATGGGTCCTCTGTGTCAGCTTTCAGAAAGGAAAGATGGTCCAGCAGGTGTGGCTCAGTGGTTGAGCATCAACTCATGCACCAATAGGTTGCCAGTTCAATTCTCAGTCAGGGCACATGCCCGGGTTCCAGGTTTGATCTCCAGTAGGAATGTGCATGAGGCAGCTTATCAATGTTGATGTTTCTGTCTCATAGATGTGTCTATTTCTTTCCCTCTCCCCCTTTCTCTCTCTCTCTAAAAGTCAATAAAAACATTTAAAAATAAATAAGAACAGAATGGAAGGGCTAAGGCTCTATGGTGCTCTGTGACCTCCCTCCTCTCCAGTTCCAACTTACCTCTCTGGGATTCGTGTTTCTCTGTTTCTCCTTTGTAGTCATATCCCAAAGCTGCCTTGTCCCGTTTATCCTTTTCTACTCCGTAACGGCCACCAAAGCCATGAGAGTAATCTGCAATGGAAGGAGCAGTCATAAGAGCCCACTCTCAGCCCACAGGAAAGAGCCACTGAAGAGAGAAGTCAAGAAGAATGGGTGACTGGGGTCTGGGAAGAGAGCAGGGCTCAAATATAGGTGAATTAAAGAGAAAAGGTGTTCTAAACCATCTTTTGCAAGCTTTTTGTTCACTCTTTATATCTTCTCTCTCTTACTTCCATGCCAAGATGAGAAGATCATTTCAATTTTCTTCTATTAAAAGTATAAAGAGTATAAGGAGAAGCTTCTGGAAAGAGGAGAGGGGGAAGGCATATCTACACAAAATGTCTGCCTTTTCCTATTCCCATAAAAAATTAGAAATGTCAGCTAAAATATAATAATTTTGTTGTTGTTGTTAATAGTGAAGCTCAAAAAAAGAATCCTGGCTACAAAAACAAATAGCTAAACCAAAGCAGTAGATATGAGGATATTTATGAGCTGATGGCACAGAAAAATCAAGGGTGTTTTAAGTCCCAAACTTATTGCTTAGGTTTAGAATCTAGAATCTGAGGGTCTGATTTCTATAAATAGAGGGCTGAAGAACAGGAAATGAGTCTCTGCCCATGGCTATAAAAGAGTTTTAGAAAAATTCTATTCACTTGTCCAGGGAAATGGTGAGGGGTCTTGTAGTTTGTTCAGCAACAAACTATAGGGGGGAAATTTACCTAAGAGACTTGGAAACTATAGTCTCACACCTGAATGTATGGAACACAAATATCTAATTGTATGCTACTTATATGTGAATTCTAAGCTGAGAAATTAATTTTAATACTTATCTAAGAAAATATATACCACAGAAAGAGTAAGTATCAAAAAGATGTTATGAATATGAGGCAAAGTAGACCTGAAGACAAAATGCATTATAAGAGATATAAGAGATAATCCTATATAATAAACGCCTAATATGCTAAGTGTCCGACCATTCAACCAGTCACTCTGATGTTCACTGACCAACAGGGGGCAGACGCTCCAACCCATAGGTTAGCTTGCTGCTGGGGTCATATCAGGATGGGGCAAGAAGAGCCAGACACACCCTAAAGCTCTCCCACAGTCCCTCCCTGGCTCCAATCTTGCACTGGTGAGATCCCTTGGCTTGGCCTGCACCCTTTCACAATCCAGGACCTCTTGGGGATGTTGGAGTGCCAATTTTGGCCAAATCCCCACAGGCCAAGCCAAGGGATCCCACTGGTACACAAATCTGTGCACTGGGCCCCTAGTACAATAATAAGAACAATTCATCAGGAATATAAAAGCTGGCATAATCTTATTAACAGAATCAAAATTCATGGAGCAAAAACTGACAGAAGCAGGAAGAAAAAGAGACAAATTCATTATAATAATTAAAAATTTTAACACCTTTTTCTCATGAATTAACAGAAATTCAGACAAAAGAATCTAAAATTATAGGTCTAAATTACATTATCAACTAACAAGACCCAATTGACAATTATAGAACACTATAAACCCAAACTGCAAAATATACATTTTTTAATGTACTTTGGTACATTCACCTAGATCGTATGCTGATGCATAAGTTTTTAATACAATCAAAAGATTGAAATAGTAGATGCCATATTCTCTGGTCACAATAGAATTAAATTAGATGTTAATAATAAAATTATCTAGAAAATTCCCCCCAATACTTGGAACACGAGTAACACACTTCTAAATAACTCCTGGGTCAAAGAAGAAATCATAAAGAAAATAAAAATTTAAACCCACATGACATTGTGAAATGCAGCAAAAGCAGTATTTGGATAGAAATATATGGTTTCAAGTTCACATCCTAAATAATGAAGAGCTAATATGCCAATTAGACCGAACAGCAGAATGGCTGTCTGGACAACCTTCCAGATGAAGCCATGGCTGCAAGGGCCGGCCAAGGCTGTGAGGGGCTGTGAGGGCTGAGCCCCTTGCACAAATTTCATGCATCAGGCCTCTAGTACAGGAAATAAAGACTTAAAAATCAATTACCTAAGTTTATTACTTTAGAAGCTAGAAAAAGAACAAACTAAACTCACTTAAAAATTAAGAAAAAATTAAGATAAAAGCAGAAATTAATGCAATTTTAAAGACAAGTAAACAATAAAGAAAACGAGAAAAGTCAAATGTTAGTTTTTTTCAAACAAACAAAAACTCATAGACACAGACAGCAGAGGGAAAGGAGGTAGAAGTAGTAAAGGGGGTCAAATATATGGTGATGGAAGATGATTGGCCTTTGGGTGATGGGCACACAATGTAATATACAAATCATGAATCATAGAAATATACCCTTGGAACCTACATAATCTAATTAACTGTCACCCCAATAAATTTAATAAAAATATATTTTGAAAAGTTAGTTCTTTGAAAAGAAAAGAAACAGATAAACTTTTAGCAAGAATAATCAATTAAAGCCGAAGCCGGTTTGGCTCAGTGGAAAAGTGTCGGCCTGGGGACTGAAGGGACCCAGGTTCGATTCCGGTCAAGGGCATGTACCTTGGCTGCGGGCATATCCCCAGTAGGGGGTGTGCAAGAGGCAGCTGATCGATGACTCTCTCTCATCGATGTTTCTAGCTCTCTATCTCTCTCCCTTCCTCTCTGTACAAAATCAATAAAATATATTTTTAAAAAAAGAATAATCAATTAAAAAGAGAAAAAAGCAGATTAATAATATGAAATGAAAGTGTGCACATTACTACAGATATTGCAGAGGTTAGAAAGAATGTAAATAAATTTATGTCAATAAATTTGACAACATAGATAAATGCAAAACTTCCTTGAAAATACCATCCTTTATAATAAAGAACTAATATGTTAATTAGACTGGATAGCAAAACAACTGTCTGGATGACCTTACAGATGAAGCTGAGGCTGTGAGGCCAGGGCTGCGAGGGCCATGCTCCTTGCACAAATTTCGTGCATCGGGCCTCTAGTATATCATAACTGACAAAAAAAAAGAAGAAGAAAAAAGATAGAAAAGAAAGATTAAATAGATCTACATCTATTTAAATTGAATTTATAATGAAAAATATTTTAAATGGTCCATTATTACTAGTAGTAAGACTTCTACAATTCAGCCAGACGTAAAGGCAAGATTTCTCTGTATGGGAAACTTAATCAAAGCATGTCCCATGAAACTCTCATAAAACAAATATCTCTCTCCCACTGAAATAAATTCACACACACAAAAAAAATCACAACTCTCAAAATAAATAATCATGAGGAAAATAAAATAATCAAATAGAAGAATTGTCACTCCCAAGAACTGCAAATAATATAACAATATAAAATAAACTATACAATAAATATTTTTAAAAATAATTAAAGAGCTTAAAGAAGTGGCGGGTTGGGGGAGACATAATAAAAGCAATAAGCCATAGCCAGGTAGCTCAGTTGGTTAGAGTGTCGTCCTGATCATGCCAAGGTTGCAGGTTTGCTCTTTTGTCAGGGCACATACAAGAAACAACCAATGAATGCATAAATAAGTGAAACTGCAAATCAATGTTTCTCTCTCAAATCAATAAAAATGAATTTTTTTTTTTAAAAACGAAAGCAACAGTTATGGAAAAAGAATCAGGAGATTTAAAATAGAACCAAGGGAAACTTCCATAAATGAAAATATCTGAAAGAAAGTTAAATACTTAACAGTTAGTGTAGCTGAGACCAGTTTGGCTCAGTGGAGAGAGCATCGGCCTGCAGACTGAAGAGTCCCAGGTTTGATTCCGATCAAGGGCATGTATAATACCTTGATTGCGGGCACATCCCTGGTGGGGGTTGTGCAAGAGGCAACTGATCGATGTCTCTCTCTCATCGATGTTTCTAACTCTCTATCCCTCTCTCTTCCTCTCTGTAAAAAAACAATAAAAAATAAATAAGTAAAATAAAGACAGCTAATTGCTTGCTTTAAAAAAATAAAAAATAAAAATAAAAATAACATAGAGAGGCCAAAACTGATTTGGCTCAGTGGATAGAGCATTGGCCTGCAAACTGAAAAGTCCCTGGTTTGATTCTGGTTAAGAGCATGTACCTTGGTTGCAGGCACATTCCCAGTAGGGGGTGTGCAAGAGGCAGCTTGTTGATGTTTCTAATTCTTTATCTCTATCTCTTCCTCTCTGTAAAAATTCAATAAAATATATTTTAAAATAATAATAATAATAATAATAATAATAATATACAAATATCTAACAGCAGGCAAGAGGATAGCAAGAATCAAGTCAAAGATTTGAAATACAAAGAAGCAAAAAACAGCCAACCAGAAAAGCAAAGAGAAAATATGAAGATAGTGTAAGGAGCCTCTGGTACAACTTTAAGCATACCAACATCCAGATTTTTGCGATGCCAGAAGAAGAGAGAGAGCAGGATACTGAAGGCCTATTGAAAGAAATAATGATCAAAAACTTACCCCCTCCTGGTGAAAGAAATAGACTTAGAAGTACAGGAAGCACAGAGAACCCCAAAACAAAAGGAATCCAAAGAAGACCACACCAAGACTCATCATAATTAAAATGCCAAGAGCAAAAGACAAAGAGAGAATATTAAAAGCAACAAGAGAAAAACAATTAATTACCTACAAGGGAGCACCCATAAGACTGTCAGCTGACTTCTCAACAGAAACTATGCAGGCCAATGGAAGTGGCAAGAAATATTCAAAGTGATGAATAACAAGAACCTACAACCAAGAGTACTCTACCCAGCAAAGCTATCATTCAGAATTGAAGGTCAGATAAAGAGCTTCACAAATAAGAAAAAGCTAAAGGAGTTCATCACCACCAAACCAGTATTATATACAATGTTGAAAGGTATTCTTTAAGAAGAGAAAGAAGAAGAAAAGGATAAAGATAAAAATTATGAGCAACAAGTACGTATCTATCAACAAGTGAATCTAAAAATCAAGTGAATAAAAAATCTGATGAACAGAATAAACTGGTGAATATAATAGAATCAGGGGCATATAATGGGAATGGATTGATAATTCTCGGGAGAAGGGGTGTCTATATGGGGGGTGCGGGAAGCAACTGGTCAAAAATTGTAGATCTATGGATGAGGAAAATGGGGCGGAGGGAGGTAAAGGCAGAAGGTGGGGTGGGAACCAGGTGGAGGGGAGCTACGGGGGGGGGGGGGAGAGGAGAGAAACAATTGTAATAATCTGAACAATAAAGATTTATTAAATTTAAAAAAGCCTGGGAACTTTCCATAATGAGTACTTTGCAGGTTGAAGGAACTGATGTCTCATGTAAAATAATAAAAAATAAATCCAACACTTAGACATATTCCTTATAATATTTCAGAATATCAAAGACAAAAAAAACCTTTCATAAAATAAAATTTAAGGAAATAGAGATAAGACATATTATCTACAAAGAAATGATGACATGAGAGATACCAGAGATAATGAAATAATATCTGCAAAGTGATAAATGGAAAATAATAATGAAGAGTAGAAGAAAATGAAAGATTTTTTAAGAGAAAACCTGAGAATTCCTTCATAGACTCACTGAAAGAATTATCAAAGGGCGTACTTTAGCAAGAAATTATGAGAAGCCAGGAGGAAACAATGAAATACAGCAAATAATGATGAGGTGGGAATTGGTAAATATGTGGGTCAATTTAAATAAGAATTTACTAAGTAATAATCATGACTCAATTTTATGGGGTTTATCAACACCAATATCCCAATATAGAACCAATATCCCAGGTAATTGTCCAGCTGGTAAAAGAATATAGAATGTAAAAAGGATGTGATTAAAATATTCTATATATCTTATATTATATAATACATGAAGAAATAATGTTTAAATTTAAGTCAGAGATGCATGTTACAATTTAAGAATAACCTCCTAAAATAAACGAGTAGAATACCTTATTTTTAACCCATTAGGGGAAAAAGGGAGGGACTAAATAAAACTTGATCGATCTCATAGAGAGCGGTAAAGGAGAAGGGAAGGAGCAAGTACACAGTTCAATTTTAAAATAAATGAAATAGGAATTGAGTTTTGGAATGAAAAAGGAGTTGATGACAGCTATGGTATTTGAAGTCTGAGCAAAATAGCAGGGTCCTTGCCTTTCTGAGATGTGTGTTTCTCCACTTCTCCTTTGTAATCAAAGCCAACTGCTGACTACAAAGAAAAGGAGAGAGAATTGGTTAGAGTTGGAGCTGACATTGCTTCCCCTCTCTCACTTACTCTTGCTCCCAGCTTAGCCCAGAGGTTCATTTATAGGGGCTCAGTCCTGTGTATTGGGGTTTAATGTAGAAATAGTACTGAAAGGCTGGTTTAGAGGCAGTGTGCTACAAATCAGTGAGCATGGACTCTGGACATAGACAGTTCTAAATTCAAATCCCACCTCCCCTACTTAGAGTTGAACTTTACACATGTCCTTTCATAATTGAGCTTCAGTCTCTTCAAATATAAAATGAAAATAGATATACCTGTTTCATTAGCCTCAATTGTAAAATGGAAGAAATCATCCCTCTTCTTCGGGGATATTGTAAGAACTAAATAGGGCAAGGTATGGCAAGTGTTTTCATTGGGTTACTCAGTAAATTAGTGCTTTTCTTCCTAACTCTCATGACAGTAAAACGAGATAATAGTGCTTTGAAAACTATAAAGCACTATAGAATAGGTAGCATCCTATTTCTAATTAATTATGCTGTGCCTCTTTTCTTTCCTTACACAGAGATATGGATTTTGGTGGGATGAGAGGCAATCAGGAGAGTCTGGATCCTAGCTGCTCCTGGGACTGGATGTCTATAATAATAAAAGTGTTATATGCACATTGACTGAATGGCCGTCAGGATGACCACACTATGAGGCAAACTGGTGCCAGGCCACCAAGTTGGGTGTGATGCAATTGGTTTGGGGGGAGGAGGGGGAATTGCTTGATTGCATGATTGCCCTGCAGAGGGAGTCCCAAGCCACAAGCTGGCAGAGCGATCAATGCAGAAGGAAGGAGGGGTGTCAGTGGATACAGGCAGTACCAGGCCAAGGCAGCTGTGAGCAGGAGTTGGGGCCAGCTGCCAACACTGGGGAAAGGAAGGCCTACCCTTGCACTAATTTTGTGCATTGGTCCTCTAGTAAGTAAATAAGTATTGACCAACAACTAACATCATGGTTCAGTAACTATGGGTCTCTGAGTCTAGATTGTGCATCCTAGAGCTAATAGTATGTATTACTACTTGATTTACATGACACACTGATTGTTTAGGGGATTCAATTTGTGGCTGTGAGGCACAAGATGAAAAATGAAATGTTAGGAAGAGGCCAAGATGGAAGAAAAACTCCAACCTGATTAGAGGAGTCCATGACATGTCCTATATTCCATTACTGCCTTAAAATAGCACCCTCTGCATATTTTCTTTCCTTTATAGTATGCTTTTAACTTTTCTGGTGTTTTCTCCACCTACAGTAAAATAACATCTAACACTTAGCTTTAAGGATTCGGGCCCACCAAATAAACAAACTGAAGGCTAAAAGGGGATCTCAGCTAGCTAGCTATGAGGAGATGTCTTCTTGGTGTAGCTGCAGGGGAAACACCATTCTGCACCCACCATAGTACAAGACCAAAGAATCTGATCTGCTAAGGGGTGAAACTGACAACATCAATGAGTTATCAATTGCACTCTTGTGACCACTCTGTCATCTGTAATCATACTGTCCTTTTTCCCCTCTCTTTAAAACTACTTTTTTTTTTTTAATTTGTTTTGTACAAAGCAGTCTTTAAACACCAGGACTTCAGAGATTTGGTGCTAAGTCTTCTTAAAAGTAACCTTTACCTTCTAAAGACATGGTAATCCTAATTCGTTGTTTCACTTGATTATTTTTTAATTGATTATTTGCTGCCAAGGTAATAACATTTAAGCTGACATCTCTATTTCCCTGAAAGGCATAGATATACAGGGTGCCCCCCAAAATGAATACACATTTTGAATGATTATACAGTCAGTTTTTACTAACATACAGTTCAGTTTCAAAATTAAGTGAGTTATCAGTTGTTCAAGTGTGCATGCATTTGGGGGGGGGCACCCTATATTTATAAGGTGTTTAGGTTTGACAAAAAGAGGAGCTTTGGAACTTCCCTCTTCTCTCTTCATGTATACAAGGTGTAACAAAAATCAATGGTTTGAGGGATTCCTTATTCCAACAAAATTTGAGAATTCTTATCCCATTTAAATTACTGCCTTTCAGCTCAGCGTGTGGCCTCCAACAGCGGCACCAAGGAACTTGCTGAGGGAGGTCACAGGAGCTGACCTCATGCTGGACCCTCCTCGAGTCCACTGCCCTGTTTCTCACAGAAGAGCCACAGTCCCACGTTCAAGGAGAAGTGTTGGTAAGTCCCACGGGATCTAGTTGGATGTGCGCGGAGAGAACAGTTACTTACCTTGTCTGCCCTGTCCTTCTCAACTCCGTATTTGCCCCCAAAACCTCTGGCAGCATCAGTCTGAGAAGAGTGCCTCTCCACCTCGGCAACATACTCATGGCCCACAGCACTCTGAGAAAAATCAAGGGCAGAATGAGTGATAAGATAAAAATGACGTTAAGAAACAAAATGACACAGAGATGGGCTGGGATGTAAGAATATGGGAAATTCCATTCTGGGTCAGACTTGTAGCCTCTGCTAGTGGCACCAAGGATGACAAGGATGGAGAGCAAGGTGACTTCTGGAGCCTCACACACCCTGATTCTCCTCTAACACCATCCAGATCCCATCATTCAGGAAACTCCCATAGAACAGGCTGGGAACCAGAAGGATAGAGACTAGGAAGACAGAGCTGTGCTTAAACTGGAAGCAAAAAGAGAGCTAAAACAAAGGCTTTGTAAATCAAAACGGAAATGAGGGCGGTTACTGGGGAGAGATCAAAGGAGACTGACTGGATGCCTTAGTCAGGATTGAATATTCACATAAACAGCCTAGTGCTTTTGTTTTAAATCTTTTCTCCTGTATGAGCATAAAATTCAAAAATGTCACCTGAGCCATAATATTTAGCAATGACTGACTCTTTACCAAAGGAGGCTAATAGATTGCATGTCACTTAAATCTTTTCTATTCCCCTACACTTTTTACTCCATTAAATGTTTTATTTTCTATTTGGTCCTAAAAGTTAGGTATCTTCTAATATTTATATATGGACTAGAGGTGTAGTGCACGAAATTTGTGCACTGCGGGGGGAGAATGTTCAGCCCAGCCTATGCCCTCTAACAGTCCGGGACCCCTTGGGGGATGTTCCTGGGGGGGAAGAGGATGTTTCTGGAGTTGGGGGGATGTTCTCAGGGTGGGGGTGATTGCACCTAAGCTGGCAGTCAGACATCCCTCTTGCAGTCTGGTCTCTCAAAGTCTGGGACCCCTTGCTCCTTACCACTCACCTGCAGCCGAGGCGAGAGAGGCTCCTGTCACCACCCCTGCACTTGCCAGCCATGAGCCCGGCTTCTGGCTAAGCATCACTCCCCCTATAGGAGTGCACTAACCATGAGGGGGCAGCTCCTGCATGGGGCCAGGGAGGGATGTGGGAAGTTGGCCAGCTGGGGAGGGACCACGGGAGGGCTCCAGGGCATGTCTAGCCCATCTCACTCAGTCCTGATCGACTGGACCCTAGCAGCAAGCTAACCTACTGGTCAACTATCTGCCCCCTGGTGGTCAGTGCATGTCATAGTGAGTGGTTAAGTAGCCTTAGCATATCATTAGCATATTACGCTTTGATTGGTTGAACAGCCAACCAGACAACTGGACACTTAGCATATTAAGCTTTTATTATATAGAGTGCTTTAATAATTTTGAAACTGAGTAATACTTCAAACCAAATATTGAGGCATTGCAGAGTCTCAACTAAAGAAATTAGAAATTTCTAATTAGAAATTTCTTCTCCTTCTCCCTATATTTCCGATCCCATGCTGGGATAAGCAACATCAGTAAAGACTGCCGTAAAGAACTGCCCTATATAAGCTCCTGGGAACTTATTGTTGCAATATACCTGTGTAGGTCAATTTTGCTTGTTGAATTTAGGAATAAATGACTGCTTTTTTGTTAGGAATTTCATGGGTGAATACAATGCCTATGCTGCACTTCACACAATGACAAAGCAAAACACCTCTTAAAGGTGAACTAAAGGCTTTCATTGGATTTTTTTCTCCTCGAAAGTAAAGTGTGGTTCTTATAGAAATATATCTCTACCTTTGAAGTTTGGAAAATCAATGGCAAATATGATTCAATTTATATGCATTCTTTTATCACAAATTTACAGCATCTAATTGATAAAATAAAAACTATTCATATTTGAGGGCTTCTCATGGATAAATTCACACCTATGTGCATATCATATTACATATAATATATACATAACAACACTAAATGTACAGTAAAGAAAATAATAAGAGAAGTTGCAATACAGATATAAAACACAAATATTTAAAAGTAGTACTTTATTTTGAAACATATTTTTCCCTGCTTGACTTGTGTTCCCTGTCCCCTCAGGCTAGGAGTTACAGTGTAGCTGGTCCTACAATGGCCAGCCCTTCTCAATTCTTGGCTTCCATTTTTTTCTGTCTACAATTTATGTGTTATACAGGGGGGGGGGGAAATACAAATAACAAGTGAAACAACATAATGAATGAATCTTTTTTTTTTAAAAATGCAAATATCTTCCTTTCAGCTCACCTTGTCCATTCGGTCTCTTTCTACACCAAACCGACCTCCATAGCCATGGGATGCTTTGGGCCCTGATTCCAACTCCTTCTTCTTGAGAGTATCATGCTCCTCCGACACTTTGTTCCTCAGCTGGTGGATGCTGAAAGTAACCACATGACAGAGACATGTATCGCACAGGGAAGCCAACAAACCCTCCTCCCTGAAAAATGGAAATCTTCAGGTATCACCTGTTTATTTTTAGCAATAACCTGTTCCCAGTGTATACCAGAGTTGGGTCTGGGAGTAAGAGATTAGTGTGGTTGCATACCATAGGCTTTCCATAAGCCAACAGTTTTTTCTGTCTGTAATTTTGCTCACTAAATAACCTGCTGATATTTAGTCCAATTTTTGTTGTTGTTGTTGGACCTTACCCCAGGATATTTTTTCCATTGATTTTAAGAGAGAGTGAAAGGAAGGGGGAAAGGCAGAGAAAGAGAGAAACATTGATGTGAGAGAGACACATCGATTGGTTGCCTTCCACATATGCCCTGACTGGGACCAGGCATCAAACCTACAATCCAAGTTCATGCTCTTGACCAGGAATCGATATCTATATTCTAGTAGCTGGGGAATTATTTTCCTCTCTGAATTAATTAACTTTCTAGCAATTAGGTACTCTATCTTAAGAAGCACAAAAATATTCATGTACGGTTTACCCATACAATCTAGTCTTGAAAGTCTACCTTAAGGAAATAATTTTAAATATGGAAATGTTTAATGTCTCATGATATTCACTGAAACATTGTATGTAGTAAAGCAAGAAACCACAAATAAATTATATGGCAGTAACTGAAGAATATTTAATTAAATTGCATTATTATCTTTCAATAGCATCTAGGAAGTCATTTAAAAATATGGTTATGAAAATGTAGCATTGAGAAATTTATCTACATATTAAGCATTTTTGTATTTTCTTGTAAAAAACAAATATCCTTCACCCTCATTCCTAAATCTGATAATTCATAAGAAAACAAAAAAAACTAATAAAAACTAGTAAAATTCACTATTATCACTAATTGTTGCAACACTGAGGCTCAAATAACATTGATTTGGGACACCTCTATCACTAAGAGAATGTAACTCCAAAAGGAGGCATTCTCCTTACTTCACTTCCACCTTTACCATAGGGGAGAGAGCACCTCTGCATAGCTATTTGGTCTGAGGATATGAGGTAGTAGCTCAGCACTAGCACCAATACGTGACAATCAGGACTGATACTTGGACACATCTAAAGGCCCTTGGGGATTCTTAGAAACATTTAGGTGAGAGAACCCTAAATAAAATAACTGACTTCCTACAGCAAGAAATGAACTCTTAGGGAATTGACATAGTGATGTCACTGGAACGTCAATCACTCAGGAAAACCAGAATGCATCGGTTACCAGTACAGTGGCCATTTCACAGCAGAAAGTCTCCTCTTTCGTGGAAGAATAGATCCACCTGGTGGCCTTGTAGTATAAGGCCATCAAAGGTCTTTTTGAAAAGCCTGCTCAGTTTTAGTCATGGTTAATTTTAGAAAGCTGGCTTTGAACCAGATGAAATTAAACTAAGCGCTGGAAGAACCCTCTGTTCCCGTGCCTGCCCTAAACCCTCTGGCAGCAGCGAAGGCAGAGATCCTGTGTTGCTAGCTCAACAACACCAACACTTTAGAAATGTCTGTGTCAAACATTGGTTCCAAGAACATGTAAACGACGGATACTTCCCAACCAAACTACTCAAATGAAGAACAAAGAAAATGGAGCTAAATATTACTTTTAAATGGGAAAAGTCTGCAATGTTTTAATGAGTCCAATGATTGCTGCATGGGTCATAATGATATTATGGTTGAAAAAAGTTTTTAAAAGGAATTAAAAATGAGATTCATATAGATCACCTAATGGATGACAGCAAGGCTACTCAGAGGATCATGCCAACAGACAATATAATTTAAATGAAAATGATGGGGTCAAAGAAGACCAGATTATCAAATTCTTTAGAATATAGCTGAAGCCACTTTAAGTAGGTATTAGTTATATCATTCCTTCATATAATAAATATTAGTTAAATTTTAATTAAAATTTTGAGTGTAAGACACTGTTAGGCCCCGAGGACACCAAGATGATTAATGTACAGAGATTGTGGTCAGGTGGAAGTAGTAGAGAAGAAAACAAAAAATTAGAATTCAATGTGCTCAGTGGCATACTTATGAAACTTTTGACACATTAACCCTCAGATGCCTATTTTAAGTTTTAAAATACCTTGGAATTGATAAAGCAATGGAATTTATGGGAACCAGTGAAATCTAGGGCCTCAAAAATAAGCTAAGAAAAGGAACAGATCTTGCTTTTATTAAAAAGTTAAAGCACAAAGATGAGTAACTCAGACTATAAAATTATATTCACAAACAATATGATCACCGATGTAGAACATCCTAAAGAATCTACTGAAAAAGGGTGCTACTAGAACCATTAAGTCCATTTGGCAAGGTCACAGGATACAAGGTAACTATCAAAATCAATTTTATTTAGACATACATACTAGCCACAGACATTGGAAATTAAAAGTTAAAAATAAATGCAACTTCCCATCACATGAAATAACATAAAACATTTTAGCATAAATTTAACAAAACATATACAAGACCTGAACACACAAAAACATTTCTGAAAAAATTAAAGACTTAAATAAATGGAGAGATATCTCTCATTCATGAATTGGAAAACTCAATATGTCAGTTCTTTCCAAAATGATCTACAGGTTCAATGCAATCCCAATCAAAACACCTCAGGCATATTTGTAAGAATTGATAAGCTTACTCTAAAATGTATGTGGAAACATAAAATCCTGGAATAGTAAAATTTTTATTATTCTAAAGGAGAGGAAAATTAGAGGACTATTTGATTTTATGACCTGTCAATACAATAATCAGTATTGTATGGGACAGGGAAGGCATATATATATAATCTAGAAATAGACCCGCATGTATATGGCCAAAGATGCCAGGTAAATCAATGAGGAAAGAATAGTTTTTTAATGGTGTTGGAATAATGAACTATCCATATGCAAAAATAAACCTTAATCTTTGCCTCACACTGTATACAAAAACTAATTTGGTCATAGACTTAAATGTAAAAGCTAAAATTATAAATATTTTAGAAGAAAATTTTCACAACTTTGAGGTAGGCAAAAATGTCTTAGGCACATAGAGAATTAACCATGCAAATTTATGATTTAGACTCTACCAGAATAACTTCTGATCTTCAAAAGATGCCATTAATAAAATGAAAAAGTGAGTTATACTCTGGGTTAAATATTTGCACAACACATATCTCACAAAATACTTGTATTCAGAATATATAAATAACTATTAAAACTTAATAAGAATAAAAACAACCCTCTTTGAAAGTGAAGAAAAGATTTGAACAGACATCAAAAGGAAGATATGAAGATACATGAATGGCACATAAAAAGAAGCTCAATAAAATTAATCATCAGAAAAATTCAAATTAAAATTATCACATAGGCACATGAGTGTAGATAAGAATGTGAAACTCTTAACAACCATGCAGTATTGGTAGGAATGAAAAATTGCAAAGGTGTTATCAGAAAATAATTTGTTAGTTGCTTTAAACACACACTTAACATATGAATCAGCAATTCTGCTGATAGGTATTGCTCAAGAGAAATAAAAATATATGTCAACAAAAAGATCTAAACCCAAATGTTCATGACAGCTTTATTTGTCATAGCCCTAAACTGTCAACAACCTAAATGTCCACCAACAGGGTAATAAATAAAATTGTGGTATATCCATACAATTGAATACTACTTGGCAATAATAAAGCACCACAGACTGATATACACAAGACTATGGATAGACCTCAAAAACATTATATTGAGTGAAAGAAAAGAGACACAAAATGATAAGTTGTATATTATTCTCATTACATGAAATTAAGATGGGCAAAACTGATCTGTAGTGATAAGAAGCAGATCAGTGTTTACCAGGACAGTCTATGAGGTCTATTGACTATAAATAGGCATACAAGCATGAGTGGGCAAGAGTGGCAAGAAGAAGACAGAGAAAAAGGGCAATAGCCCTTGAAAACCAGCAACTCCTAGGAAACATTAGGCTGCTTGGAGCTGCCTGGCCCAGGACTTGTACAATAGAGGAGGGATGGATGGTTACTTGACCTATTCACCAAATCACCAAACACTCCCCAAGCTACATTTATTTTAGGCAGACCTAAAAAAGAAAGATCATGGTGTGGGGGGAGGTAGTACGATTAGTCTGAACCACAATCACTTCCTTTTCCTGCTTTGAGTCATCTCAGCTCTGTAGCTACTGTTCTTCTCTCCAACTTCCCCCTCTTTCCCAAGAACCTTATTGACTCCAATCTGATCTTAAAGATTGGCTTAGCCCACACTAGCCATAGAGAATCTTAAAGGACTTATTACCGGGAGGTCCTCTAGAGGACTTTTTTTTATCCCAATGGGAAAATTGAGAATCTGAGAAGTGACTTGTCCAAGGTCACTTGCCTAGTCACTAGCAGAGACTGGGCTTTTACACCTTGGTAGCCTGGGTAAATTGGAGGGGAGTAGGTTTTGTATAAATGTCGCCACTATTTATTTTACCTTATGCAGATCCAGTGAAGCTAATAAGGGAACATGTAGGGTCACCAAATTTTACAACTGCACAAATGTGGGCTCTTCCCACATTCCCCTTTGCACTCCCTAGTCCTCCCAGTCAGCATACTGTATGTGCTGGATTGTGAAACACAACAGTCTACATAAACACCACTTAGGAGGAAGGAAGACTGTCATCTGTTTACATGTTTATGTTGGGTTTTTAGAAAGAACATCTGATTAAACCATTCTATATTAACAGAAAAGAGAAATAACATTATTGAGCTGCTAAGAGGTGCCAAGTACTGCTCTAGACATGGATATATGTTAATCCATTGAATTCTTCAAAATAGCTATTATTATCCCCATCTGATAAACAAATAAGCTAAGATTCAGAGAGGTTAATGTCTAAATCCACATTGCTGGTAATGGCAGAGCTGGGAATCCGAACTCAAGCTCTTTCCATAAGATTAGGGCAGGGATTAGGAGTCTTCCTTAAAATGTTCTGCTCCTATTACGCATGAGACAGGCACTGGGAGGAAGGTACAAGGAGAGTTTGTATCCTAATCTTAACAGTTCTCAGGATACCAGGGCTGAGTGGCCTTTACCCAGAAAAGAAAAGGGGTACTTTGGGGGGTGGGAGAGGAGAGGGGGACTGTTCAGCCTACAGAGGGCATAAAGAAGCTTTCTGCATGACTCTGATCCATTTTTTTACATCTCTTCAATTGCTGCCAGAATTGCTTGGTTTAAGAATAATATTCATTATAATTACTTATGATAAACCATTTATGTCTGATTAAACAACAACACACAGAATTCAATATTATCAAATTATATAAAAACTAGCGGCCCGGTTAATGAAATTGGTGCACTGGGAGACAGGGGTGTCTCTCAGCCCAGCCTGCACCCTATCCAATCCAGGACCTCTCAGGAGATGTCTGACTGTCAATTTCGGCCCAATTCCTCTGGCCTAAATCGGCAGTCAGGCATCCCTCTAGCAATCTGGGACTGCTGGCTCCTAACCACTTGCCTGCTTGCCTGCCTGATTGCCCCTAACTGCCTCTTCTTGCTGGATTGATTCCTTAACTGCTCCCCTGCCAACCTAATCACCCCTAACTCCCCCCCTATCCTCACTGGCCTGATTGCCCCTAACTGCCTCTATCTTGGCCCCCGCCACCAAAGGACATCCAGAAGGTGTCCCATCTAATTAGATATTACTCTTTTATTAGTATAGATGTGCCAAGTTTTCATAGTGTGGCTTTCCCCTGACATTTTTTAAATTTAGGGGGGGAAAAAGTAAAAGCACTGTTGTTACAGTTGGAGGAGGGAGTTAAAATGGAGCGTAGAGCTGTATTCCTTTTGCTGCTTTGTATGTAGTTGTCAATTTTTACTTCTTATTTTGCTCCTGCTATACTGTTCATTATATCTACCTTGCTGCTAATATATGACATTCTGATATTCTTCAAAGCAGACAGCCCTTGTTACTCTGAATAATCCAGGGAATAGAAGATGGAATCTCTCAATCCAAATATAAAATATATCTCACAGAAACCCTTAGTTATGTCTGTAAATAACTTCTCTCCTATGGTATCAGAATTGTGTGTGTGTTTATTTTATTTTGTTTTGTTTTGTTTTTGTAAAATATTGGGTCATAATCTTTACGACTCCTAAACACCATTACTAAAATAGTTTTACTCAGCAGGTTTTCTCCAAGGGACATATTTTTTTCATATCACCTATCATAGTTTCCAACTTCTATCAAGTAACCAAATACAAATTTTTATTTAAAAAAATCATTCAGACTAGATGTGTAACCTGATTTCCTATGTTTACAATATTTATTCTAAGTTTGGTGTGTTTTTTTACCTTGATATCTTATTAAATCCACCTTGGCTCATCTGAAATTACCCTATACACACATATATTTGGATAGATAGATAGATAAATAGATGGATAATAGTGTGACAAAACTTCAACAATTGAGCCACTTCCTTCTGAACTCCTTATAATAGATTTACTTGGGGAATCAGCTAGTTGTTAGAAATAAAATAGAAATAATAGGGTTGGGGGAGAATAAGAGGAAATACATTAAATAAAATTATAAAATGGCAAACATATAGGTACACAAGGACAGACTCAAGAGAAAAAAAAACACACACAAGGACTCACGGACACAAACTTCCTTCTCTCTTTTCTTTCTCCCTGAGACTGAGTTTTCCTTGAGCTCTTCCCACATCTCCTTTGCACTCCCTAATCTATTTGGCACCTACTTGATATGTTCTGTGCGTCCAGAGCCCTCGATGGTCTTGGCTCCCCATCGTTGCTCCTTCTCAGAGATGTCATTCTGCAAAAGACAGCACTCAGCAATAAGAGATGGCAAGAGATGTGCCACAATGAGAGAGGCCATGCAGCTGACACACATGACCGCTGTGTCCCCCGCATCTGCTGCCTCCTTCAGTCAGATGCTTCTCTGTGTACACATCCTAGCCCCCATGTTAAATTAAACTGGTGAGCTCTGAAACCCTTTTCCTACTGCAAACCTCACCCTTTCTCCTGTAGGTCTCCTATGATTCTCAATCCCCCAAACTACAAATGTCCAGCCCAAATCCTGGCTCATAGGCCAAAGGAAACCCAGGTTAACCTGCTCCCTTAGCATAGCCTGTCATAACCCATCAATCACAAAATCAAACTCCTATCTCCTTCTCACCTGTCTTCTTCTATTCTCAACATCAGTTTTATACACAGTCCACTCATTACAGCCAACTGCCCTACTAGTAAGTTCCACCGTGCGGTCTATCTCAGCCCCAGACTGTCCTTCTTCTAAGCCCCTTGAAAGGTTACAGAATGGCCTAAATGCCTTCCCTCTACTTTTCATTATCCAAGCAAAGCTATTTCCAAACTCACCACAAAGTCAGGGTCTGTGTCCCAGTCATCACCTTGAGTCTCCACGGAAACAGACACATCATGCCCTACTATAGACTTCCACATCTGAGGGAGACAGAGGATGGAAATAATTAGGGGGGGAAAATCAAGAGATGGGAAAATAAGAATACTGAAGTCAATGATATGGCAGTTCAATGTTTCTTGCCTTTTTTTTTTTTTTTTTTTTTTGTCAAAAGATAATAGAAGCTGAGGCAACAGGGATAAGAGTTTTAGAAAAATACTTCTCAGTGTTTTGTATGTTTTTTAAAATTTGAGATAAACTATCATGGCCTGGGCACCCCTGAGTCTGGAGAGAAGTCATTATGGGTGTAGGTAACACTAAATAACCTCGGTGTCAAAACAGCCGGGATCATTCATTTGCCAAGAGACAAGCCAGGCAGTAGCTTGAAGTGGTAATCAATTGAGGGGTGCTAGAGCATCGGTAGAATTATTGCACCATTTCACTCAGGTTTCCACATGTACTTTTTCTAAAGCTATCAGAACATATACTGGTCCATCTCTTGATTAGTGAACATCTCTGCACTCCACTCTACAACCCGTTTAACTCTATTAAGCAATTTTCCAACCCCCGCTGCCGGTGCTGTTCCATCTCTATTCAGACTAGCCACCAAACAGTGGCATGAGATCCGTAGGGCTGATTTTCCTACACTGATTAATGCACAGGAATTATTATTTGTTGGGAATAAATTGCTTATTCTTCCATTTTTAAAAACAATTCAATTACATTTCAAAAGAAGATAACTGACTCAAAACTGCATGTAATAAATTCCTCATTTGAACAGTAGACGTTATTAGATTTTCATTAACTAAAAAACGATAAAGAGCTATTTAGAGAACACCAGTTTGAAGGGGTGCCAAACTGTCATTCTGCTGGGCATCCCCGGTGTCTCCACTGGCCCTGCCAATTGTGCGCGAGGAGGAGCTGCACAGTTGCTCTGGGTCTTGGTGGGAAGAAGAAACAGACAATGCTCACCTGCTCTGATGGCTGCTGAGACTTCTTAACCCTGATACCACGTGCTGGCTGGTGACCCCTGTCCATCCTTCCCTGCTCAGACTCCTTATCCCACTGGTGTCTTTCCCCATGCTCTTCGCTGTTTCTTAAAGGACTCCCTCTTATAACACTCCTAGGACTCTGCAGTGCCTTTGTCGGGGCTTTCAGACTCTCTGGTTTCTCTTTCCCCTTGAAAACTCCTGATCTTTGAAAAATGCCTCAGCAGCCAGCCCAAGGAAAGTTTGTGGCAGATTGGTTAGAGATGCAAAGAAGACACTGGAGAAGTATTGACTAAGTCAGAATACTGTGGGATGAGTCATTGTTGAGACCAGCTCCATCTTCCCCTATGGGGCAACGGTTATGGATGGGGGCGGAGGGCAGGGACACAAGACCTAGGTCCTAGCTCCCGGGCTGCTCTGCAACAAAAGAACTTCACACACAAAAAAAACAAACAAACTGGAAAGGAGACATTTCTGAAATATTTGTGAGTGATAAAGAAGCGATGAAAACTGATGATCCTGTTCTTTCCTGCTCTTCCTCTGAGGCCTCGGCCTGTTTTTCCCCTAAATCTCCCTTCATCGTGCATTTTTAAAATAAAGTTTTTGACACAGAGACAAATGAATATCTTTGAGCTACTGGCCAGCAATAGGGACACCCAGACATGCTATCTAGAGGTGGGAAACTGGAGAGTGACTTGGTGAGACATGGTGCTCAGAACTTCAAGTTCCGTCTAGGGCAGCAGTTCTCAACCTGTGGGGGGTCCAACGACTGTCTCCCAGGGGTCGCCTAAGACCATTAGAGAATATAGATATTTATATTATGATTCATAACAGTAGCAAAATTACACTTATGAAGTAGCAACGAAAACAATTTTATGGTTGGGGGTCACCACAACAAGAGGTGACCCCCAACTAATGTATTAAAAGATTGCAGCATTAGGAAGGTTGAGAACCATTGGTCTAGGGTCTCATCATTGACTGCCTTCAGTAAAATAGATGGACAGGGAGTCCGAAGATCACCCTGCTCTGTTACTAAGCCCCTGTAGGAACATGGGCAAGGGAATCAATACAGAGTATGTACTTATCCACCAGGTATCAGGGTAGGAATTTACAAAAATTAACTTCAACAATTTTGTAAATCATTGAATGTCTTAGATGCTCACTTTTCCCTAATGAAAAAATAAGCAAAGAGGTTAACCTAGCTAATCTATCAAGTCCCCTCCATCTCTGGCATTCTGTGATCATGCAGTCACAGAAGCTAGCCCTATTTGCACCATCATGCCATCTACCTCCATCAGCACCTGGTTCTCAGCACTGTTGTACATGAGCATCTACTTTCTGATCTGTTATAATGCCCTTTATGTGGATTGTGGCTCCCTGATAAATCATAGGCTGTCCGAGAGCAAAGACTTTTTGTCTTCACATCCTGTTGTCCTCCTCCCACTCAGGGCCTCAGAGAAACCGGCTTTAAGAGAGGGCTGTAAACTGTCAACCAGGGGTTTGGAATGATGGTTTTGAATCATGTTCCCTGGTTTCCAGGACACCACTTCTGTTTCTTTCCCCAGATGTTCATTATCCACAACCACTCCCACCCAGGCCTTCTGGCCATAAAAGGTGAAAAGCTTACTGGCAGTGACTTTCTCTCTCTCAGAAGGACCAAGAGCCAGGTAGCTCCTCTCACCTCAGCCCTCGCCCCGTGCTCCCTTAGTTTCCCACTGCTCAGAGGACCCACCTTCAACAGTGTGAGCGCTGATCGGGGCTCCCAGCTCCTCAGTCCACACTTGGCTCCCTCTCTGGCTGTTGCCTCTTCAGAGCAAGAAAATGAGCTGCTGCTTCAGTTCCGTGTTCAGGTTCTCTGTCATTTCCTGCCACCGTGTCCTCGCAGCTACTTCCTGAAGTTTGAGTCACTTACTTCTGCTTAAGCACTTAAAAAAGTCTAAATGTTTCTATGCCTAGTCTTTTGCAAGGTTTTGGAGGTCATGGGGAAGTTTAAAAAAAAATGCTCTTACTCTTGAGTTTATATATCCAGTCAGGATATATAAACTCAAGAGTAAGAGCAGGAAAGGTCAGGAAAGCAAAACATTCAACCAAAAACACATAACAGAATGCTGTATAGAGCAGCACTTGTGTCTTAAATAGGTGGGCAGTTGCATGTGTTATGGTAAAGGAATGTAAACTGTTTGGTATTGGCTGATGTAGTCAAGAAAGGCTTAATGGGAAAAAGGATCTTGCAGGGTAAGGTTTAAATAGAAACTCAAATTTTACATTATCCACAGCACATTGCCCACATTGCATATAGTAGGTGTTCAAATAAATAGTGATAAACTAAATAATGGAAGGAATGTCACAGGGGAAAGTTAATACATGGAGAAAAATTCAGATTGTTTGGAGTACAGTGAGGAGTCTGAGCTAACGGGTAAGGAGATTTGGTTCCACACAGCAGGAAGAAGTCTGAAAGAAGTAGATGGTACCAGATGATGGGAGATCTGTCCCATTCGGTACTTCTCTTCATCAAGATTGGCTGCCCCTCCCCTTGTTTAAAAAATATTTTTATTTATTTATTTCAGAGAGGAAGGGAGAGGGACAGAGAGATAGAAACATCAATGAGGAGAAAGAGTTATTGATCGCTTCCTGCATGTCCCACACTGGGGATCAAGCCCGCAACCCAGGCATATGCTCTGACTGGGAATCAAACTGTGACCTCCTGGTTCATGGGTCGACGCTCAACTTCTGAGCCATGCCAGCTGGGCCCTCCCTTCCTTCTTGAAATCAGACTTGCTCAGGTGACTTGTTTTGGCCAGTGAAATCTAATGAAATACATCATTTTCTGGTGGAGACTTTAAGGCCAGAGTAAGCTTTGCCATCCTTTTGCCCAGTGCCCAGCACCTGCAAATTCTCCAGAGTGGGTCCATTCTCAGTGGGAGAAAGGGTCCCCATTTGAGAATGATAACAGTCAATCTATTGTGTGAGGGACTTGGAGTCTTTTGACTAGAAAATAACCCTTTGTTGATTTAGCTACTGAAAATTAGGGGGTTTTGTCATTTTATCTGACCTAGCCTCTCTTAATCTTCTCTTTTAAATATATTTTTTTATTATTGATTTTAGAGAGAGGGATAGAAACATCGATGAGAAACATTGATTGGCAGCATCCACATGCCCCCCTCCAACCTCCACTTTGGGGATCAAGCCCACAGCCTGGGTATTCCGGGAAGGTGCCCTGAACGGGAATGGAACCATAACCTCCTGGTTCATGGGGCAAGGATGCTTAACCAACTGAGCACACAGGCCAGCAAGCCACTATTAATCTTGACTGAGGTGGAGTTGGGACCAGATTTGCTCAGTCATGAGCTCTCCACTGACTTCAAGCAGAGACTGGATGACACTAGTCTAAGATAGAGAGGAGGGGATTTCTGTACTTGAAATAAGTTAAGGCTTTAGTCACTTCCAAACCTAAGGATTCTAAGCCTGGAGGGGAGCTTTATTTATTGAATTCTCTTACTTCATGACCTATTTATTGTGGCAGCACTGCAATTATTTTAAGGAAGAGTAAAGTTGTAGATATTCTGAATCATAGTTCAGCATTGAAAATGTGAATGATCCAACCAGATGCTGTGATACACCATCCAGGTGCTTTTTTGGAGAAACTATAACATGTAACTAGAGATGATACCAAGAATTCTCATCTCTACTTAGCAAATGTCCCAAACCTACACCCAATGAGAGGCAGTGAGTTATTGCACATAGAAACAGCATGAGCTTTGAAGACAGATTGACTTGATTCAATGATTATACCTTAAGAAAGTGTTAGCTTTTTTTAAAGCAACAGCTTAAAAACCTAATAATGCCTATCCCGCTATGCCTTAGACTTTCCTTCTCCCACTCCCACCCAGAGGGACCCCCTAGTTATTTTTTGTTTTTCTTTTTTTAAAAAATATATTTTATTGATTTTTTACAGAGAGAAAGAGAGAGGGATAGATAATTAGAAACATCGATGAGAGAGAAACATCGATCAACTGCCTCTTGCACACCCCCTACTGGGGATGTGCCTGCAACCACGGTACATGCCCTTGCCCGGAATCGAACCTGGGAACCTTCAGTCCACAGGCCGACGCGCTATCCACTGAGCCAAACCGGTTTTGGCCCCCCTAGGTATTTTCTATATGCAACAGGTAAGAGTTCTCCCAGGACCAGGTGTAAACCTGCATGAATCTCATGCCTTAAGGCCCAGCTTGTTTGGTTCAGTATTTGGATGAAATTTCCTCAGTCTACTTCATTACCCTGGCTGCAGTCTAGTGGTTAAGCTGGAAGGACACATGTAACTGATGTTAGTCAGTGAGAAGGAAACTGAAATATGTAGAGCCTTCTGCCCCTGTATCCATTCCTGCCTACCCCCTCCTACAGCTCTTCCCCTTAACATGCAAACACAAGTACACACCACCACCAGTTTTTCATTCTGAAAATAATTTTATTATTTTACATTTATTCAGGAAAGTTTCTGGTTGGGGTGACCAAGATATGGTCACTACAGAACAGATGATTAGAACAGATCAGTCAGTTCACCAGTTTTTTCTATTCTTTGGGTGGTGAGATCAAGTCAGGAAGACATGTGTACAGTGAGAAAATAATCAACAGGTAGGTTTTGAGGGTTGGGGAGGAGGCACAAAGGAAATTTGATCCTGCTGTCATTCTCAGGCCTAGATTTAAATATTCGATCTTCTCCATAGTCTCCCTCCATTTTCCTTAGCTCTGTTACCACAGAAGGCAGATGAATATGAAGTTAAAAAAATAGAATAACCGTTACCAACAGCAAAGTAGGAGTGGTCTCCAGAGCAGCCAGATCTCCCTGGTTGAGAGCCTGTGCCTCACCTAGGACTGGCTCCTAGTTTCTGTCGTAGGGCCCACATTCGAGGCATATCCAGGTAACACAGAATGAGAAGCATCTGAACCTGCTGTCTATAATCAGTTCTCCCTGCCTTTCAGTGAAAGGAAAGACGCAGGCCACTCAGTACCTTGGTACACATGTGGTAGAGGGCATCAGCAATGGGATCCTATCATTACATCTTACTCCAATGATGTCTGAAACAGCCAGAGAAGATGGCCTTCCCTGCAATCGAACAGCTAGAACCCGTCAGCTTCCACCCAGGAGACCTGACTTAGTCCGATATCTCTGGGGTTATGTTCCCCAGAACTTATTAGGGCAGATCCACCTTCCCCCTGAAGCAGGAGAAATGAATGATACCGGACTTCAGATAATTAAGTTTATTGGAGTCACCCTCCTGGAAAACATTCCCCAGCATCTTTCGTAAGAAATCAAGGCCTGACAGGATCTGAAAAAATGTTAAGCCCAGCAACCAGATGTGGGGCCTCCTCAGATATGCCAAGATGTTCTGGCCATGGGCAGTAGAAAAAGGCAGACTCGATGGTTCCTGCTGCTCTGACCTGTGCTCCATCCACTTCTGTTTTTGCAGGCACTTTCTGTGGAGACTTGGGGAGAGGACCTGTAATAAGTGGGAAGATGACTATTCCACTGGAACTGATGGTTTTGATGTTAGAGGTGAGGGGATTCCAAATTCCAAAAGTAGTGTTCCAGAAGGTGAGAATGAAGTTTATAAATGGCCCGTGAAACATAAAATGAGTAGGACATGAACCATCAAAAAGTAGATGGCAGCCAGCAGAGGCACACGGGTCCGGGAATAAAAGAGCGAACGTAGGACCCGCTTCCATCCAGCACCGCTCCGTGACTGAAAGAAAAATTAGGAAGTCAGAGAGTTTTACCCTGTAGAGATATGTCCCTTTTCCTTCCCCAATCTCCCCAAAAAAGAGATATTCTGAGAGAAAGTCTCCTGAAGGTTAACAAACAGGCAAATTCCACCAGATTCCTCCAGCCTTCCCTGTCCTTCCAGTCTTAGCCCCATCAGCTAGCTGATCAGTGCCTGGAATTGCACTTTCCTTCTCCTTGATCCCCTGCTCAACACAGCGGCTCTGTAGTACGGGACAGTGCTCCCTCTGTATCCTTCTTCCCTTCTTACCCTTTGACAGCTGTTGCCTGGGAGGTCTATTAGCACTGCCTGCTCCTGCGTGCCACAGGAGCCGATGATAGGAGTCCGGGCCGAGTCCCATTCGCTGTGCTCCAGCCTGCGTTGGGGAAAAAGAAGCATGGCATTGGTTCATAGCAAGTGAGGTGATCAGAAGTCGTCCCAGCTGAAACCGGTTTGGCTCAGTGGTAGAGCATCTGTCTGTGGACTGAAAGGTCCCAGGTTCGATTCCAGTAGGGGCATGTACATTGGTTGGGGGCACATCCCCAGTAGGGGGTGTGCAAGAGGCAGCTGGTTGATGTTTCTCTCTCATCGACGTTTCTGGCTCTCTATCTCTCTCCCTTCCTCTCTGTAAAAAATCAATAAGAAGTCGTCCCAGTCATCTTGCCAATGATGCAGCACAAGGGACTTGCAGCAAAGGCTGCTCTCACACCCCTATCCCCATGCAAGGGTGTCCAGGCAGACAGTAAAGGTGATAAACTACCAGAAATTAACTGCCTATCAGATGCTGGACTGAGAGCTTTATATCCATTTAATCTTCAGGTTTTGAGGCTGGTGTGACTTCCTTCAAAGTAAGGCTTGAAGAGGTAAAATTACTTGCCCATGGTGGCACAGCCAGTGAGAGGTAGAGCAGAATTCAACACACACACACCTACCCCTAAACAACTGTTACAGAATTTACCAGATGACCGAAAAATACGCAGGAGTACTGGAGGCACGAGTTTCACAGATCTAAGAAAGTCTATAACAAGTGGCAGAGAAACAGCCATGGGAGCACAGGCCTGAAAATGCCCCACAGAGACAGTATGGCCGTGTGGCATCCCTCAAGAGCCCACTCTCAAGGTGGCACACCAAGGCCCAAATGAGTTATGAAAATTAAGAAGCTGTGAATGTGCTGGATGGGAAAGAAAGGTTTCTCAAATAAGACCTGTTCACTGGGGCTGCCACCTCTGCCACCTAAACTTTGCAAGCCATTAATATCACAAATGCCTCTCTGAGGGAAGAGGCAATATATGTAGGTGGCTCCCCCTATCCCCCTATTTATAATAAAGTGTCTGCTTTTATGTTTCTTTCCATGGAAAGGGACACTCAAAGTAAGCGCAGCCACTCTACTCTCTCCGGCACACTGATTCTCTTCACTGGTGACTGGGAATAGGGAACCGGGATACACAGCTGTCCTTGCAAATCACTTGGCGCAAACGTCTCACAAGAAGCACGTCGTGCTGTCATGTTCTACTTCTACAAGGGGGGGTTCTTCTGCAAGGAAAGTCTACCTGGCCCGTCACTGCCTGGGACTGGGAGGAGAAGTTCAGGGTTAGGAAGTACATTTGCTAACAAACAAAAGCTAGTCTTTTATTTCAGCCTTATAAAGTGGTTTCTTAATCTCCCATATATTTTAATCTTTGTAAAAAAAATTCAATTGATTCTGATCTCAAATAGAGAATGGAGTTGCCATTTCACTGGCTCTTTAAAGAATCCTAGACCTATCTCATCTAGTTATTGTTAGGACATAAAGGATACCTATTTCACCCCACACAAAATAAGCTGTCAATAAGTGGTAGATGATATCATTATTATTCTCTAAGAACAAAAGCTTTGGAAAGTGCAGGCCTCCTAGATTCCAAAAGAACAGTGTTCTTACATGACCTCAATGACCTTAAAGTCCCTGAGCACCCGCCTCGAGATGAGGATGACATCCTGGTATTCCCCAGTCCAGCGCTGGAATGTGCACAAGTGTGATCAGAAAGAACCAGAGGCGCAAACAGGTATCTCCCTCAGCCCTTTACCGTCTGATCTGCTCCTCGGCCATGGAGAGGGCAGTCTCAGCAGCCACTTTTTGGTCTCGTTCTTCTTCCAGCAGCTTCCTCAATTCGTTCACCTCCTGTTTAGTGCTGCTCAGCTGCTTTTGGGCTTCCAAAAGGCTTCAGGACGAAAGGAAAACCAACAGCATCACTAGATGCAGAACCCAGTTGCTGATGCAAGGGATTCCAAGTTTTCATAAAGTTATAAAGCAGAAAAATTTATAGAAGCTTGTTCAAACACAAATAAGACATTAAAAGCATAGATTTAGAGTTAAAAGCATAGATTTAGAGTGATTAAATAAAGATGCAGACAATATCTTAAGAGATTTTAGGGACTTGCTGAATAGCTTTCATTTGAATACCACAGAATTAGTGTGTGTGTGGGGGGTGTATATGTGATGGTGCTACTGTTTTTGCTTTACAAACTTTTCATAATTTGTTAGTTAGAATTATTACTATTTAATCCTCACATCAATTCTGTGAGGCCAATACGATAGGACGATATATCAGATGCATACAATCTAGATCACATGTGTCAAACACAAGGCCCGCGGGCCAAATCCGTCCCGCCAGGCCTTGCAATGTGGCCCGCACCTCGCTGTCATCACTGCACTCCGCTGCGTTTCCATCACAATGACAGTTTATGACTGTTCAGTAAACCATTCGGCCTGCGATTTAGGCTGGATTTTAGATTTTGGCCCCTTCTCTGATTGAGTTCAACACCCCTAATCTAGATGGTTGTCCAGTTTCTTTGTATGTAATGCATGCTGCAGGGGTGAGAGCTGCTTCCCTACCTTAGCTGTGGCTGCCTCGGTTCTTCAGAATCACTCTTCCTGTGAGCCCCATTCTTCTCCTGGGGAGCTCCTGGAGCAACGTCCAAACTCGATGACCCCTAGAAGAAGAGTAAGCTTAGCCATGCAGTGATGAAAGTGCTTAAGAAACTGTAGTTGGGCAAAAGGAGAGCTCACTGGGCATCAAAGAGAACAAGAAATGTTGGAGAGGAATACCTCTGTTTATAATTCTCTTCAAGAACAGATTTAGAAGTAAGAATCTTCAGCTCTACTACATTAATCTCCTACATACACTCTCATTAATTTTATTCCAGATTCCCATTCTTGAATCTCTCTTTAACCTTTAAAGGTTTAACACTGAATCTGCTTTCTTCCAGTGGAGGTTCACGGATTTTCCAGAAGCTACTCTGATCCTTCCCTTGCTCAACAATCCCTCCCAAACCTGTTCTCCTCCTGCTATGCCCTATTTATCTCCATAATGATTTTCAATCTCCTCCAACTTCAACAATGAACTGCTGTCCACTAATCCCAACAGCTCTATTTTTTAAAAACATATATTTGTACTGATTTCAGAGAGGAAGGGAAAGGAAGAGAGAGATAGAAACATCAATGATGAAAGAGAATCATTGATCAACTGACTCCTGCACACCCCACACTGAGAATCAAACCTGTTACCCGGGCTTGTGCCCTGACCAGGAATTGAACCGTGACCTTCTGGTTCACGATCAATGCTCAACCACTGAGCCACTCTGGCCAGTAGTTCTGCCTATTTTGCTCCTTAGGTCCAAATATCCCGACAGATTTATTTCTTGAAGCAAAATAAAAACTTTCCTAGTTTCACCCTGACTGGTTTGGCTCAGTGGATAGAGCGCAGCCTACGGATTCAAGGGTCCCAGGTTCAATTCTGGTCAAGGGCATGTACCTTGGTTTGCAGGCACATACGCAGTAGGGGGTGTGCAGGAGGCAGATGATCCATCTTTCTCTCTCATCAATGTTTCTAACTTTCTATCCCTCTCCCTCTCTGTAAAAAAATCAATAAAGATATATATATATATTTTTTTTCTCCTAGATTCAGAATTATAAAAGCCTCAATCATCACTGTTTTCTGCTCACCTTTTTGATTTATCTCCCACCACCTCACTCATCTTTTTTCTTTTAATCCCTCTTTCTACAACTTATTCCCATTTGATAATTCCCTTCTTCTCTCTTTTTCCCATCACACCTAATTAACCTTCAGCCTGCACACAACAGCCTTGTTAATGCTGCCCATTTACTTTCTCATTGACATGTTTCATAACACTTTTCCCAGCGTCTCAACTCCTCCTTACTCACCGCCTGCAGCACTTGGACCTGCTTCTCCAAGACTGTACAGTGACTGAAAAGGTTGCTGTAGTGCTGCTGGTTCTCACGGAGAGTCTGACTGGTATTGCACAGCTGAATCGAAAGGGTATTCTTCTCTTCCAGTAACTGAGAAAACTGAAACAGAGGGCACGATAAGCACCAGCCCACAGGGCTGTTTCACTGTAAATAGTACTCAGGCTAGCTGTCCTGAGTTTAAAGGATTTAAATTTTTTTTTTTTTTTAAGTAAAAGGCCTTTATTTCAATAATAGCAACAATAGCATTGTGTGTTCCTTCAGAGTGAGAAAACTCATAACTTTTTGACCGAGAAAGAAAAACAAGTTGGGGAAAGTAGCAAGAAACTTTATTTATGGTGTGCAGTACATTAACTGAAGAACGGGAAGCAGAAACCACAAGCAACCTAATGAGAGAGGCTATCCCAGGTATATAAGAGAAGGGCAGTAGCTTGGGTCCAAGATGAAGTTACTAACAAATGACTATAACCCCTAGAGTTCTAGATGGCTGGAGATACAGCTGTCATAAAAAAATCCATACAATAATATTTCTGGGTAGATTTTTCAATGCTGTAGAAAGTTACAGGTTACCAAGAACATGGAATAAAAATATTACAATATGTGGTAGGAGGGGGAAATAGAATAGATCTTAATATGCTGATATACATGTAAGAAACTACTGGGAATACAGACTCTCAGAGGTATAAAAATTTCAGTCACTCAAAGCAGGACTCTGCTACATGAGTGACAGGTAATTATTCAGTCTTTCCTTGAACACATCCAGTGTCAGGGGCACTCACTACTTGACAAAGCAGCCCAATCCCTTTTCCACTAAGTCAAATACAGAAAATTATTTTTAACTATAGGCCAGGTGCATGAAATTTGTGCATTCGGGGGTGAGTGGGTCCCTCAGCCTGGCCTGTGCCCTCTCACAGTCTGGGAGCCCTCGGGGGATGTCCGACTGATGAGCAGGCCAAGTTGGTCAGTTGGACATCCTTAGTGCTGCTGTGGAGGTGGGAGAGGCTCCTGCCACCACCGCTGCACTGGCCAGCCATGACTTCTTGGCTGAGTGGCACTCCCCCTGTGGGATTGCACTGACTACCAGGGGGCAGCTCCTGCATTGAATGTCTGCCCCCTGCTGGTCAGTGTACATCATAGTGACCGGTGGTTCCGTCATTTGGCTGATTTGCATATTAGCCTTTTATTATATAGGATATTAAGTAAAAAAATTTCTTTTTGGAGCTTCTACTTATTGAATTGAATTTGGTCTCCTGGAACTCTAAGTTCTCACTTGTAGGTGTCAAGTTTTAAGTTTAGTAATAATTAACATTAATTAATATTAAGATATATTAATAACCACAGAGATGTTTCTCTGAAGTACCCACTGTAGGACTGTCTACCACATGAAAGAAGGCTAGTGTGCCTAGCTTTGTGTTCAATCTCTTCCTGAGTATTTCTTTATTTTTTTTTTATTTTATTTTATTGATTTTTAACAGAAAGAAAGGGAAAGAGATAGAGAACTAGAAACATCGATGAGAGAGAAACATCGACCAGTTGCCTCTTGCACACCCCCTACCAGGGATGTGCCAGCAACCAAGGTACATGCCCTTGACCGTAATTGAACCTGGGACCTTTCAGTCCGCAGACCAACGCTCTACCACTGAGCCAAACCGGCTTCGGCTGAGTATCTCTTTTGTAAGTATTCTGGGTTAATTTTTAAGTAAAATAGTTGAATCAATGTTCAGAGAAAAGAATATAATACTTTTCTAGAGATACCATGATGACTGGTAAGGACTTTTGATGCATATGGAAAATGAGAACAAATCCACATGGTATAGCAAAAACATCTTCATAGCCAGAATGAAAAAAAAATAATAACCACCGAAACCGGTTTGGCTCAGTGGATAGAGCGTCGGCCTGCGGACTGAAGGGTCCCGGGTTCGATTCCGATCAAGGGCATGTACCTTGGCTGCGGGCACATCCCCAGTAGGGGGTGTGCAAGAGGCAGCTGATCGATGATTCTCTCTCATCGATGTTTCTAACTCTCTATCCCTCTCTCTGTAAAAAATCAATAAAATATATATTTTTTAAAAAACAGAAAACCCCCCCCAAAAAAAAAACAAAAACATAATAACCTTACCTTTGAAGAGCAATGTTCAGTTTAACAAGCACTTTCAAAAGTATTCTCTCATTTGAGAGAGTAATTTATAAATGACAAACAAAGAGATGAGCAATGACTTGCCTAACGTCATGTGGCTGGAAGATGGCAGACCAGGACTCAATTATGTTCTTGATTCCAAGTCTAGAGCTCTATCTGCTATCTGATGGTACCCCAACTGAGAGTTCAGCAAGGAAGTTAAACAAGTTATGGGTTTTTCTTAGGAGAAGGGACAGTTAGTAAAGGAGAGGACAAACTAATTTGAAGACAGAGATAGCTTGGTATAACGACAACTACTCGGTTCTGAGGCAATGAGTAACTTTCTCATAACACAGGAGACAAACCATACCAAAAAACAAAACAAAACACTCCAAACCACAAACAAACAAAATCCCTCAGCGTTGAAAAAAAATCCCAAAACTCTTTTCTTTGACATATCTAGAAGAGTACAAACCCCCTAACTGAAGAAGTCTAATTATTTACAACAAGTGGCCCGGTGCCCAAAATTCGTGCACATTAAGAGAATCATAATAATAAAAATAATATTAGAGAAAATATTTTAATATTGCTATTTGCCCTTTCTCTATAATAGAAGTGTCAGAGATTAAAGAATATTAGTAAAATGTAGGAGAGAACCAAGATGGCGGCATAGGGTAGACACCCAAAGGCAGCCTACCACAACAAATTTGAATTTAGAACTAGAAAACAGGTGAGGCATTGCCCTGAAGCACCGGACGGCTAACTGAGAGGAGGCTCTGCCATCTGGGAAGGAGAGAGAAGGCACACTGAACCTCAGGAACTGTGAAGGTACGGAGAACTGTGCATGAGAAAACAGAGAGGGAGGGCCCAGCTGAGTTCGCTGCTGGCTTACTCCTGGCGTGCTGAGAGGGCTGACAGCTAATGCGCAACTGGCTTTCTTGTTCGAGAGGAAAACAGAATCACCCTATTGCTCTGATAGACGGCCCCAGTCAGGAAGAGGCCAGACTGTCAGGCAGTGGGCAGAGATCTCTCGGAGGTGTGTGAAGCCAGAAGGCATTACTGTGGGACTTGGGGAGGAGCCAAAGGGAAAACAAAGTTTGTCTGCACCAACCCGAGACTCCGCCCCATCCAAGCTGAGCACAGAAGCTCTCCCAAAGGCTGGCTTTCTCTAAAGAGGGACTGGTTGGAATCCAAAGCTTGTCTGCACCTTTACCAAAGAGGTGCACAAGCCTGCAACCAATCTGGTGAGACTCACCACAAATAGGACTTTTCTAAGGCAAGACTGACAGGGAACCAAAGATTGTCTGCGCCACCCCGAGACCCCGCCCCATCCAAGCGGAGTATAGAAGCCCTCCTAGCTGGGACACTGCTGATCCTCACAGCCAATTGGCTTGGAGATCAATGCTTCCCAGTGATACCAACAATAAGCAAGGCTTAACAACAAGACTGCACACATAGCCCACTTGGTTCACAGTTCCCCTTGGTGAACCAAGACTGTCCACCGCAGGTAACTGGGAAGGCTGTGCTACTGGGCTCTACCAGAACACCTAGCACACAAAACTACTACATCAAATCAGGGAAACAACTAAAATGCAGACAAGAGGCAGGACACAAAGGAAGGAGATGGAGGAAATGAAAAGATTGGACATTGAGTTCAAAACTACAGTTATAAGATTATTTAAGAGTATCCTAAAAAAGGCCGATAAAATAAATGAGACCTATGAGGATATGAAAAGGGAGCAACTAGAAATAATAAGGGATCAACTAGAAATCAAGAAAACATTGTCTGAAATAAAAAATATTACACAGAGTCCTAAAAACAGACTGGAAGATCACAAGAATCAAGACAAAGATTTAGAACACAAAGAGCCAGAGGACACTCCTCCACAGAACAAGAAGATAAGAGAATCCAGAAAATTGAAGATAGTGTAAGAAATCTCTGGGACAATTTCAAATGAACCAACTTCAGAATTATGGGGATCCCAGAAGAAGAGAGAGAAAGCAAGATACTGAAAGAATACTGGAAGAAATAGTGACAGAAAATTTCCCCCATCTGGGGAAAGAAATAGTCTTACAGATCCAGGAAGCCCACAGAACCCCAAACAAAAGGAATCCAAGGAGGATCACACCAAGACACATCATAATTAAAATTCCAAGAGCAAAAGACAGAGAATATTAAAAGCAGCAAGAGAGAAGCAGGTAGTTACCTATAAAGGAGCACTCATACGATTGTCAGCTAATTTCTCAACAGAAACCATGAAGGCCAGATGGGAATGACAAGAAATATTCAAGGTGATAAATAGCAAGAACCTACAGCCAAAAATACTCTACCCAGCAAAGCTATCACTCAGAATCCAAGGCCAGATAAAGAGCTTCACAAATAAAATAAAGCTAAAAGAGTTCATCACCGCCAAACCAGAATTATATGAATTGCTGAAGAGGGTTATTTAGGAAGAGGAAGAAGATAAAGATAAAAATTATGAACAACAAATACATAACTATCAACAAGTGAATCTAAAAACCAAGGGAATTTAAAAATCTGATGAACAATATTAACTGTTGAATATAATAGAATCAGAGGTATGGAAGGGGAGTGGACTGACGATTCTCAGGGAAAAGGGGAGTGGGGATGCGGGAAGAGACTGAACAAAAACTGTGCACCTATGGATGAGGACAATGGGGGATGGGGAAAGGACAGAGGGTGGGGTGGGAACCTGGTGGAGGGGAGCAATTGAGCGGAAGGGGGGAAGAGGAACACATTTGTAATAATCTGAACAATAAAGACTTATTTTTTTAAAAATTAGTAAAATGTATATGAAATCTCCCTCCTGTCAGTCTGGGATGTGCCATGGGACCCACAGTCAAGTCCCCATCCACCCACACATGCCTCGAAATCATGTGAGACCCAGACCCAGCTGCCCCCACCCAAGCCCCGCAGGGCGGGGGGTGCAGCCTCAGGTCCCCTGGCCTGGCGCTGGGGGGTGGGCACAGCCTCAGATCCCCCATCAAGCCCCGCAGTTTAAAATATTGTCCTAGAAAGATAAATGCCCAGAGAGAGAGAGTCACAGTCTAATGTTCTGGAGAGCAAATATAACAGGGTTGAGGCAGGTTCTAGTTTATGGGAGAAAAAGTGTTACAGAGCTATGAAGGTCAGAACTTTCTGGAAATAACTGACTAACTGGGAGGGGAACTGGGTAAGAGCTTCTCTTGAGCCCCTCTAAAAACTCCAAGACAATTCCAACAAAGGGTCTACAATTTTACCAATTCATTTGGACCAACAAAAGTTTTTTTGTTTTGTTAATCCTCACCTGAGGATATTTACCCATTTTTAGAGAGAGTGGAAGGGAGAGAAGAGACAGAGAAAGAGAGAAACATCAATGTGAAAAAGACACACAGATTGGTTGCCTTCCCCAAGGCCTTGGGCCAGGATAGAGCCTGCAATGGAACTGAACCCGGGACCCTTCAGTCCATGGGGCAATGTTCTATCCACTGAGCCAAACCAGCTAGATTTAAAAAACAAAAGTATTTTTTAAATGTATATTTCTATGCCAAACTATTGTAAATAGTCTCTTCCATGTCAATTAGTTGAATTTAACAATATTTTAAAAGTACCTTTCTACATAAGGCAGGCCTACCTTACTTTTCTATATACATTATATTTATCTCAGACCAACCTCATCCTAACACCTTATGCAAGTTACTCTGAGAAAACTAAAACAGACCCTAGGCCGCAGGCGTCCTCAAACTTTTTAAAGTGGGGGCCAGATCACGGTCCCTCAGAGAGCTGGAGGGTCGGACTATATGAACTACTAATTCCTACTGTAACACCTCGGCTGCACTCACTGCCCAAAAATCCTGGCGGGCCGGATCAGACTCCTCTGCGGGCCGCATGTGGCCCGCGGGCCGTAGTTTGAAGACCCTGCCCTAGGGTATGTTACATCTGGAGCCTAGGTTTAATCATCATCTACTTACCTTATTACTTCCAGTCATGTAAGTAAGAAAGTGAATTCCAGTCTAGCAGGAAAGACTTACCCTGCTGTTCAGTTGCTGAATTCTTAATTCCTTCTGGTGAATTTCCTTTAAGCTGTCATTTAGCTGAGTCCTAAGAAGTTCTGTCTCATAAACTAGGTTGTGTGGCCCATCTAGGGAAGCGGATGCCTCTGAGGATGCCTGCCAGGATACAAACAGTGATGGAGCTGGTTCACAATTCCTTCCCTCCTGAAACCCTGCCCACCCCAGAGGAAGTCATGACATGGCTTGCCGAATGCTGACCAGCAGTTCGCTTGGCTTGCATGAAGCAGAGGCTTCCTGGGTAATGGTCACCTCTGAGTAGCAATCTGCACTGGAATTACTCACCTGCTTTTGGTACTGTATGTTGATGGTCTCAGTCTGGGAGGCAGATCTCAATTCCCTCATAAGATTTTGCAGATGACTGATCTGCTGATCTTTATCTGAAATAGCCATAAGGTACTGTTCTTTCATTCTCCTCTCATGAGTTTCCCAGGAATTCTTTTCCATCCTAGAAAAACATGAAATAATCACAGCAAAAATATACTTGTGAGAGAAAGATAATTCCATATGTATCCTGAACTATCACCATCACCTAGTGGTACAGAGGTGCCCCTCTCTAATTGACCTTACCCCTACTGCAGTGTGAGTGGAAAAAAACAAGTGAGATCTGGACATCCATCTCCTCCCATGAAAAGGAAATGAAGTGCTTCTCCCTGTCCCTGCAGAGGCAGTAAGTATCAGAAGAGGCCAAGAGGAAAGTCTGGACTTCCGGCACTACCCAATGGTAACAATGCGCCACTCCCCCAATATGCTTTCTGCAGTGTCAGGGGAGACTGAGTGAGGAGCCTGGACTTTCAAACACTGCCTAGCAATGAAAGTGACCTTCTCCACACCCCATAGTGATATCAATGGAGGCCTTGTGTGGAGCCCGGATTCCTACTCTCACCGAACAGTAATGAGGCAACCCTCCCAATTAATTGTGCTGACAGTGGAGTACAAGTGGAAAGAGAGACTTTTTCCTCTTCCTGGCAATATCAGGGCACCCATCTCTCTAGAGCTATCAATAGAGGCTGAGTGGGGAGCCCACTGGCCTTCACCCTCCATCTGGCAGTAAAGTGGCATTGTTCCCCTTCCCTTGCTGGTGTGGTATCAGTGGAAGTCCACTGAAGCAGACTTAAATAAGACTTCAAGTCATCATTTCCAAAATTGAACTTATTATAAAAAGAATCAAGGATGTCGCTCTAGTCGGCTTGGCTCAGTGGATAAAGCGTCAGCCTGTGGACTGAAGGGTCCCGAGTTTGATTCCGGCCAAGGGAACATCCCTGGGTTGCGGGCTCAATCCCCAGTGGGAGGCATGCAGGAGGCAACCAATCAATGATTCTCTATCCTCATTGATGTTTCTATCTCTCTTTCTCCCTTCCTCTCTGAAATCAATAAAGAAATATATATATTTTTAAATCTATCAGTTTCCTTAAAAAAAAAAAAAATCAGAGATGTCACATTCTAACAACCAGGGAAATCCCAACTTAATTGGAAAAAAAAAATCATCAGATTACAATAGTGAGATGACAGTTTTGGAATTATGTGACAAGGATTTTAAAGCAGTCATTATAGAAATATTTCAACAAGCAATTACTAATAAACTGGAAACAAATAAAAGTAAAGGAAGCATCAGCAAAGAAATAGAATAAATAAAGAAGAACCAAATTTTAAAGCTGAAGAATACCATATGCAAAATAAAAAGCAAACTCAATGGACTCAATAGCAGAACAGAGGTGGCAGAAGAAAGATATCAGTGAAATTAAGAACAATAGAAATTGCTGAATCTGAATAAAGAGAAAAATAATCAATGAATTATATTAATCCAAATTAAAAAGACCTTATGGAGAAGGATGAAAGGGAAGCTGCAGACTGGGAACAATATTTGCAAACCACATGTCTGACAAATAACTTATATCAAGAATATATAAAGAACTCTCAAAACTCCCCAGTCAAAAAATTAACAACTTAAATAGAAAAATAAACAAAATACATGAATACACATTTCATCAAAATGGACAAATGACTGTCAAATAAGCACATAAGATGTTCAACATTATTAGCTATTATGCAAATTAAAATAACATTACATATCTGTTAATATCAAATGCTGACAAGGATGTAGCATTTAATATTGAAGCTGGATCTCTCTTGTATTGCTGGTAGAAATATAAAATTGTAAAGTCATTCTGGAATATAGTTTTGTAGCTTTTTAAAACATTAAACATTACATTTACCATACAACCTAGCATTTGCACTCCCGGGCAATTATCTCAGAGAAATGAAAACTTATTGTCCACCTAAAAATCTATATACTTTGTTTATAATAGCTAAAATTTAGAAACCACACTCATGTCCTTCAATGGGTAAATGGCTAAAAACAATACATTCATACCATGAAATAGAATTCGTTGGTAAAAGAATAAACTATTGATACACTCAACAAAGTTGATGGAATTCAAAGGCATTATGATGCATGAAAAAAAGCTAATTTCTTAAAGTTAAATACTGTATAATTCCACTTATAAAATAATCTCAGAATGACAAAATTATAGAGATATAGATTACTGGTGACCAGAGATTAAGAATGAGAGGGTGGGAAGCAGTGAGAGGAAAGAATGTAACTATAAACTAGTGGACATATTTGTGTTGATGGAACAGTTGTATATGTGGGTTGTGGTGGTAGTTACATGAATCTATACATATGGTAAAACTGCACAGAGCTATACACAAACATACTCGAATGAATGTAAATTAGGAGAAATATGAATAAAGTCTTTGAATCATATCAATGCCAATTTCCTGGTGTTGATATTGCATTAGAGTTAAGATGTGACCATTAGAGGAAATTGGGTGGAAGGTACATGAGAATTCTCTGTGCTATTTTTGCAACTTCCTATATACATCTGTAATTATTTCATAATAAAAAGTTTTTAAAAATAAAACTAAAAGGGCATAAATGCAGAGATTATCATACCTGAGCTGATGCAGTTCATGCTGCCAGGAGAGGTTCTCCTGCTTGAGCTCTTCTTGCATAATCTGAAATGTTTTTGTCTTATCTTGATACTCCTGAAGTTGAGCCTTCACTGGACGTAACTCAGTGATCTCCTGGTTAATCTGTAAGTATTGCTGCTGCAGATTCTTCAATTCCGTAAGCTTTAACCAAAAGGAAAGGAAAGGGTGATTCATCCAGCTATAAGTCATCAGCAGGTCCCTACTAAGTCAGTCAGACACCACACAGACTATCAGCACCTAACAGTTCGTTGACATATCACTGCAGCATGAATCCCTAAAAATGGGGAAATACATGCGGCCAAGCTGTGGGAATCACCCCAGGAAGCTGCCATCAAGACTGCAGGGCCTGACCATTCCTGCAACTTCCATCCCTTCCCCCTGGCTCCCAAGGTCCTAAGTTGACTCGATCTGCAACTCTTGAGGGGGATAGACATAAGGGACTGATAGCTTCTTTGTGAATGGTAACTCCCTAGAATAAAAAGTATAAACACAGACTGCTTTTTTATTTATCCATGTGCCTGGGTTATGGATGTCAACCTTTACTCTAGCTTAGCAGATGACTAAGATATGAAGAAGGCAGAGATGCCCAAGCCCAGTGGTTAAGGGCACGTAGGCTTTGGAATCAGTTATCCTGTACACATATGTTCCTCACATCCTCTAAAAATTTAATTTCCATCACCTATAAAATGAAGATAATTACAGTACCTCTCATAATATTATGAGAAACAAAAAAAAAATTGTGTTAACACAGTTAGTGGTGATGATGATGATACAGTAATGATGGACTTGAGTCTAAATAACAGAACTGCCTATCTACATTCCAGATATATTTTTAAATTCTTTATCCCCAACTCATTAAAAACTTGATAGTAAGAAAAAATGTCAGGACATCTGGGCACAGAGGGAGTCTTGAACACACATCTGTTTCACCCATTTTGGAAAATCACTAATGCTATAATAAAGGCATTATTTTTTAAAGCATAAAATGCAAGAACAGAAAGAACAAGAGAGAGGTCAGCAGCAACAGAATTAATTTTGGAAGCTGAAAAGCAGATGCATAAGTGATAAATGACTTAACAGATCTGGAAAAGCCATATCTTAAGCTAGCAGTAGGGAAAGCCAAGAACCAATAGAACTTACTCTGCAGAATCTTCAAAAGGCTCAGGAATTAACAGCACCAGGTACCTCTGGAAAAGATGGCGAAGGGAATAGGGAGGAGGTGGCTGAAATAAGGAGGATTAGATGAAAGCTGCTTCAGAAACAATTGCATCCCTAAGTACCCTTCTTAGCTCCACAAGGACAAATAACTAGAGTCTTATTTTCTGGAGAAGGTAAAAGAAGTGTCTCTGGACTATGAAACATCAGGCATAGCTGAAGGTAAGGATACTGCTCCAAAGCAAGGGTAATCAAGTAAATATATTCTTTCTTTTAAAAAAAAATTAAAATTGATTTTTTAGAGAGAGAGGAAGTAAGAGGGAGGGAGAGAGAAAATTCATCAATGCAGGAGTGGAAAATCGATCAACTGCCTCCTGCACATCCCCTACCAGGGATTAAGCCCAAAACATGGGTTGACAAAATTGACAAACCAGGAATCAAACTGAGGACCTCTCCTTAAATGAAACATCATCAATAAACTGAGCCACACCGGCTAGGGCGAATGTATTCTTTCTGAATGCATGAAGCCTTTCCCCTACTTAGCTTGGAGTGTGCTGGCATATAGGCCTTTACCTTCCATGCAGAGAATGATAAATTCTTCTCTAGAAAATATGAATGTCCCAAGAGGAACTAAAGACACCAACATAGGGACTATCCACAAAAAGCTCAGCATGGAACTTGGAGTTGGTAAGCCCCTCTCATAAGCTTTTGAGACCCTGCCCTTGAACATAAAGAGAAAACAAGGATTAACCTTCACCTGAAGAATTGTTAATATTAAGATAAAGATTAAAAGAAACTAGAAGAATATTTGAAGGAGATTATCAGGGGGAAATGTAATATACTCAAATATTTAAGAGAGAATATAGAAACATTAGAACAGAAATAAAAATTGGGGATTATCGGGTCTAGTAATAATTAATGTCGTTTTTAAACTTTCGTTTAAAATCTTGCTTGGCGTTGACTTGTATTGACATAACCTTCAAACACGTGGTATCTACAGAACGTGTGAAGTGCAATTAACAAATTTTGCTTGAAAAAGTTTGTGTTTGGTTTGGTTTTTGTTGCAAAACTAGGGCTAAGAAGATGGCGGATGAAGAGCATATTCGGCACTGCATGCTTTACGAGTTCCAATTAGGAAGAAAAGCAAGTGAGGCTGCAAAAAACATCTGTAGTGCTCTTGGTCAAGATGCAGTTAGCGCCAGAAAATGCCAGCGTTGGTTTGAGAAATTTCGCGAGGGAAATTTTTTGTTAGATGACAAGAGTGGTCGAGGCCGTGTGTCCAATTTTGATCAAGAAGCTCTTCAAGCTCTTTTGGTGCAAAATCCTCAAATTACCCAACAAGAGCTTGCGACAACTTTAAATTGTTTACAAAAAACAATTTCCAATCAATTGCGTGCACTTGGCAAAGTCCAAAAGTTTGGAAAATGGGTTCCTCATGAGTTGACCGACAACAACCGTAATCAAAGAGTCACAATTTGCAGTTCGCTCCTCTCTCGTCAAAACCGTTTGCCGTTTTTTAGAGCAAATTGTTACCGGAGATGAAAAATGGGTGCTGTATGTTAATTTGAAAAGGCGGCCTCAATGGTTAGACAAAAATGAGGCTCCGCAGCCCATGCCAAAACCTGACTTGCATGCGAAAAAAGTGATGTTGTGTGTTTGGTGGAATTTTAAAGGAATTCTTCATTATGAACTTTTACCATCTAACCAAACCATTACAAGTGCAGTGTATAGTGCCCAATTGGAAAGGTTAGCCCAAGCTTTAAGAGAAAAAGAACCTGCGCTGATTAATCGGAAGGGCGTAATTCTTCACCACGATAACGCACGGCCGCATACTGCAAGAATCACTGCTGAAAAACTGCGCCAGTTGGAATGGGAAGTTCTCCCTCAACCTGCATATTCTCCTGATATTGCCCCTTCTGATTACCATTTGTTTCGTTCTTTGCAAAACTTTCTTCTTGGAAAACAATTTAATAATGAAGAATGCCTCAAAAATGCATTGACCGAATTTTTTGCATCAAAATCACAAGAATTTTACAACAGAGGGATTAAAATGCTTCCTGAGCGTTGGGCACAAGTAGTAGAAAACAACGGCAACTATATTGTTGATTAAATTTTGTTGTATTGTTTAAATAAATTCGATTTAAAAAAGTATTAGAAAACGACATTAATTATTACTAGACCTAAAAATGGCAGCAGAGTAGGAGGATGCTGCACGGATATGCTCCCAAGAACAAGCTGGAATTACAACTGAAATACGGAAAGGCTTCCTGAATAATCAAGGGAAAACTCACAGGAGAGAACCCTGATACCAAAGGACTGAAGGTGGAGACGGCATAGAGATTGAGGAGAGGCAGAAGCTCGAAAGGGCTGACTGGGCAGATAGCAATTTAAGTCCCAGAGAGATATCTCAGCTGTGTGTGTGGGGGGGTGGGTGGGGGAAAGAGGGGGGGCGGGGGAGATGCACACTACTGAAAACTCTGGGATCTAATCCCAAAGCTGGGCTCCCCAGCAGAGAGCACCAAACTGAAGAGGGTACCCACATAACATTTAGCTGTGAAAAGCAGTGGGGTGCTGTCTGCCAGGGAGTGGCGGCTGAAACTTCAGGCACCCTCTTCAAGGGTCAATACACACATTCCCTGTGGAGCTACCCACCTTGTGATCTGGCAGAGGGAGAGTGGAGTGGAATGGAACTGTGAGAACAGAACCCAGGACTGGGGACTCAGGGGCTAGGGCTCAGAAGGCAGACACTACAAGTTTCCTGGGCTGAGTCATTCCCTCACACAGCGAAGGATATCCTTCCAAAATTTATGGGGAACTCATACAACTTAACAAAAGGAAAGTAAACAATACGATAAAAAAAAAAAAAAAAAAAAAAAAAAAAAAGGGCAAAGGACCTAAATAGGCACTTTTCTAAAGAGGACTTAAAGAATTCCAAGAGATATATGAAAACATGTTCAAGTCACTAATCACCCGAGATGCAAATCAAAATGTCAAAGAGGTACTATCTCACACCTGTCAGAATGGCTATCATCAACAAATCAACAAAGGACAAGTGCTGCAGTGGATGCAGAGAAAAAGGAACGCTCATGCACCGCTGGTGGGAATGCAGACTGGTACAGCCATTGTGGAAAACAGTATGGACTTTCTAAAAAAATAAAAAACAGGACTTCCATTTGACCCAGTAATCCCACTTTTAGGACTATATCCCAAGAAATCATAAACACCAATCAGAAAGAATATATGCATCCCTATGTTCATAAAAGCATAATTTACAATAGCTAAGACTTGGAAATAGCCTAAATGCACATCAGCTGATTAGTGGGTTAAAAAACTGTGGTACTTCTACCCAATGGAATACTACACTGCTGTAAAAAAAAAAAAAAAAAGAAGGAACTCTTATCAATTGCAACAACATGGATGGAATTGGAGAGCATCATGCTAAGTGAAATAAGCCAGTTGGAGAAAGATAAATATCACATGATCTCACTCATTTGTGGAATATAATAAACAACATAAACTGATGAATAAAAATAAAGCCAGTGGGGGCTGTGGGGTGAAATAATAGAAGTAATCCTGTTTTTGCAGATTTTTAATTTTACCTACAACATTTGTGATATCATACTATGTTAGTTCTATTTTGATAATATTATGCCTAAAATCCTTTTTTTTCCTGGAAATATTAATATGTATTGCATGTAACATTTTTATATTTAAAAGTATTTTCCTTGAGGAAAAAAAATAAATTTTCACTTCTAAAAGAAAAGAAATAAAAATAATAAAGAAAAACACAGTCTTGAAAAACATCACAAAACAAAACTACCACCACACTATTCTTAGAGAAGAATGGGCATACATATGTATATCCATAAGAAAAAGGGGGAAGGGGGGAAGAAATCCTTAGAAATTAGAAACATGATAGCAAAAATGAAAATCTCATAGGGTTCAAAAGATGATGGTGAGAAAATCTTCCTGAAATAGAGCAAACAGAAATTAAAAAGTAAGAAAATTATAGAGCTAATCCAGAAGGTCCTACATCTAAATAACTGGATTTTCAAGGGGAAAAAGATAACCAATAAATAGGATTGGTGGGGAGAGGTGTTGGTAAGACATAAATCAAAAGATTTCCCAAATTTAGTAATTTGTTAAGTATGAATTAGACTAGACAGAATGATGAATGAAAACAGACTAAAACCAAGTACATTATCATGATATTTCAGAACATAGACTAAAAGATTCTATATATTTCCAGAGAGAGAAATGAGATGATATGTGTGTATAAGAGAGAGAGTGTGAGAGACAGCTCACATACAAAGGACCAGAAATCAATAGCTTTAGACTTCTGAATACAACCAAGCTAAAAGGCAAATAGACCAATGTCTTTATAATTTTGAAAGGAAATTATTTTCAGCCTAGAATTCTATACCCAGCCAAACTATCAATCATGAATAAAATCAAAAGACATTTTCAATATCTTTTTTAGGGAGCTACAGGATGATTCATGACATCAAAATAATGGCACAAAATCAAGACAAGAGAGACATGTAATGCAAAAAACAAGATCTCATAGAGGAGAAAGGTGAAAGGAGATGTTTTAGGATGAAAACTGTGTCCTAGGAGTACAAGGCAACCAGTTAATATAAGAACAAGTCAGAGACTCTTGGAGAATTTTCTCAAGAAAATGAAATTCATAGGAATAAATATCTTGAGAGAAAATGTGAATAAATAGCAGTAAGTCTTGGTTTAAATTACACTGATAAGTACAAAGAAAAGTAAGTTAACAAAAACACAGTTATTAACTCTAGGAAAAACATATCTCAGCTCTAACACCATTTATAATTATAAAAATATAAACTGTGAATGTTGATTTAACCAAACTTAAAATTAAATTACATCAGGAGAATGGAGGAGTTATATATTGAACGTGTGTGTATGTACAGTGGAAGCAGAGGGAGTAATGAGAACTAAAAAAAAGTTGATACCTAATCTAAGGATAAAAAGCCAAGATACATTATAAGCATATTTAGATACTGAGGAAACACAAAATAATTAGTTAACAGCAAATTGCCTTTGGAGAAAGAGAAACAGGAGTGCTATTGTTGGTTTTTCTGATCAAACTGTAGAATTCAGTGACTTATTAAATATGTGTATATAACTTTTTGAACCCAAAGACTAAAATAAAAACATGTTTTTGTTTTATTTTAAAGGGAAAATATATTCTTTATTGCAATCCACTCACTCTTGTGATCCAGATACTCTGTTATCCTTGGAATAGACCAGATCATCAGAACATATAAAACATTTTTCACAGTAAAACACATTACTATATTTACTGTAGAGAAGTAAAGGATACTTCAAAAGTTCAGTGTCCTTTCTCTGGAAACAGATAAAACAGTTTTTTTCATGCCTTAATACTTAAAGAATAACTATTCTTATTCTTATCTTGAACAAGTAGTATTTCTTTCTTCCCCTTTTCTAAAATATGGGCATTCCATATTTTAGAATGGTTTTTACTATCCTATTTCTGATGGATCCCAGAAAGCTCAGAGTAATTAGTGGCCCACAGTTCTAAAAAAGAGTATGGGACAGCCGGGACCGGTTTGGCTCAATGGATAGAGCGTCAGCTTGGGAACTGAAAAGTCCCGGGTTCGATTCCGGTCAAGGGCATGTACCTTGGTTGCAGGCATATCCCCAGTAGGGGGTGTGCAAGAGGCAACTGATCGATGACTCTCTCTCTCATCGATGTTTCTAACTTTCTATCTTTCTCCCTTCCTCTCTCTGTACAAAATCAATAAAATATATTTTTAAAAAAAGAGAGTATGGGACAGTATGATATCTCCTTGGAGGACTATACTTACTCCTGGTTTAATATTTTTCCTTCTACCCTCATTTTCTTCCTTCCTAGTTATTGTATTACATTATCTTGAATCACTGTTATATCTTTATATACTACCACAAGTCATTTTTAGGATGAAATGAGTATAGATAAGTATTTAGGTACCTCTAGGGATATGCTCTCTACTATTCAGGTAGGAATTGTGTAAGTGCTTTGTTTGCTTAGGGAAAAGTCAGTCGTAAGGAAGTTTAGACATATAAAAACTCCAGAATGTTTTCAGAGTTTTCTGTTATGTCCTAGTAGAATACCGTGGGCTAATTCTTGCCCCTTGGACTCTCAGACTTTATTTTGGGAAATTTCCTCTTGGCTAAGTAAAGAAGAGAACTAAAGTAATCGAAGTCCCTTTGAGACCTAAGTCATTTGTGGGTTGGTCCTGAGGGGAAGAGAGAATAGGGTAAGCAGTGATAAAATGGTCTAGGCTGAAAGTTTCAATGGACAGGGGTTGAAATATGTTATCTCTCATATTTATCACACATGAATCCAAATAATTGAGAAACTAGAAACTTCAATGCCCCTGAGACAGAATGAGAATAAGATATGTGGAAAGGAAGAGTTGATGGGGCGTATAATATATTCATAAAATATACAGAAGGGCCTCAGCAAGTCAGTGAACCATGTATGAACTGTTACCCAGTGAGTAACATTGTATTTGATTTTATAACCTGCCTAGGCTTTATGATTCTTTCATGGCAGATCTAAGTCTTAGTCTCAAAAGCTCCCATAGCTTCCCTAACATGTTAGTTTTACAAAATGGAGAAAACAGTGTTTACAGAAACAACCACAAGTATAGGGAATGATCACCAACTGCTGATTATCTATCATATAATTAATTAATTACTCCTATACTAAAGACCATGGGATATACAAACAAGTTTAGATGTGACACTTATCACTAGGAAGTTGCAATCTAATCAGGGATATAAAAAATAAGTGTGCAGACATTAAACACACATAGACACACAACACACAATCAAGGAATTATGGGACAAATGAAAAGGAAAGTGCTATGAAAGTAAAAACAGAAGGTAATAAACAATCAAATGGTCTGGAAATATAGCCAAAGAGGATTTGAGTTCTGGAGTTATTTTTAAAGAATGGGTAATATTTTCCCCAATAAAGAAAATGGAGAGAACATTTTATTATAGTTGAAAAAATGGTAATATAGGAAGTAAGCACGATATTATTACTGCATAATGAGTAGATCAATTTGGCTGGAATGATAAATACATGTAGGGAAACAGTAAAAGGGAAGACTGAAAGAAAGAAAAGGAAAAACTATAGGGTCATAAGTGTCAGACTAAGAGATTTGAATTATAAACCTCATCTAGATATAGCACAACTTTTACAGGTTTTTAGTAGGGCAGTAACAACAAAGTAGTTTCAGAAATACTTAGTCAGCAGTAGTATATATACTATATACTCAAAAGGTGACAAATTTAGAGCAGCAATGTTACAACAGTTTAAGGATAAGGTGTTAAGGATTTATCCTAACATGTTGATGGTGGAAAGGAAAAAGAAAAATTTAAGTAATATTATGAATAAAGAAGTTATAGACCTTGATGACTAAATGAAATAAAATCATACACAGTTATGAGCCTTAGGGAACAGAAGAATATTACTATGCATTATAGACACATGGAAATTGTTTTAAAAGCCAGCTTGGCTTGTAAATATCCAGCAGCTAACAATGAACAAGTGATGAGAGATACAAAGTTTAGTCTCTAGTGTTTATAATAGACTAAAGGCTCAGTGCATGAATTTGTGCGCTGTCAGGGCCGGTCATGGGAGGTTGGCTGTAGGAGCGCAGTGACCACCAGGAGGCAGTTTCTGCATTGAGCATCTGCCCCCAGTGGTCTGTGCACATTATTAGCAATCAATCAATCATTTGGTTGGTTGGTCACTTAGGCTTTTTTATATATATGATAAGTATGGTAAAGCAATTCAATGAATGAAACAGTTAGTTCAGAATCTATCCTGAGAGCTTCCAGAAAAAAACATCTTGATTTAGAAGATAATTAACACCTGGGTGGTATTAATTACAGCTTTGAAGTATATACTGCTCTGGTAAAAAACTTTTTGCATCTATATTCTGAAAGCAATGATAAAAGATAAAGCTCTTAGGATAAAGTCAGCTGAACTCAAACTATTTTAAAAATATAAACAAATATACATAAATTGTGTTGATGTCAAAGCCACTGCTGAAGGGTGGGAGGCTTTGTTCAGAGAACAAAAAGAAAAAAAACTGTCCATAAATATTGGATATTAAGTGCAATATGAATAAACACATTGCCTACAAAGAAAAAGAAAATTTTGTATAAGATTTTTAATTAAGAGAATGATCTTTTCACTAAGGCTAATCTTAAAAACTAAAACTTTCAGATTCTGCCATGGGTCACTTTTTAAAATGGAAATATATAGCTTTTTTTGAAGCTTTTACTTCCTATTTGGCCTAAGTACATGGGTTTGATAGAGTGAAGAAACGGTCAAGAAAGTGAAGATAGTAATGCCACGAAGTAGAATCCCCTGGACAACCTGGCTTGGCTCATAACAGTGTCAGTTCTGCCTCTGAATCTTGATGACATGGATTTATTCAGAATAAAAGATTAACTTCCGGCTTTTACTAACAGCAGCATAATTTAGGATTAGAAATCCTCCTTACTTTCACTCTGTTTGAAAAAGATTAGGTATTACAGGAAAGTGAGTAAATAAAACTTTACTAAACAGTCATTTAAATATACTATGACAAATTCTAGAAACATTTCCATGTGTGTTGTGTGTATAAAAGATATACAATAGCTCTCCATTTCTTAGACTTTTTAATAACCCATGGAGAGTTTTATGCAAAGGAAATTTGTAATTAAAAAAAAATGGTAATGACAGATTTAAAGTAATTTAAATAATGTTTCTGTGTTTCTCTAAGTAAGACCAAAGAGAATCTGTGGGATATATCATATTGCCCCTCAGTGCCCAAATAATACGTAAAATAATTGTGTTGTTTTCTTTAGAAATTTAAAGAAAGATTCAAAAACCTCAAGAGAAGAGAAAACTGCACACTCACCAGTCGGTCTCTGTCATTCTGGAGTGATGACATAGCCTTTTTTAAACTCTGCACTTCAGCTGGGCTGGTTGCAGGCTGGGCTGCAGCCCTCTGCTTCCCTTCCTCTGTCTTGCGGAATCTTTCCAATTCATCCAACAGGTGATCTCTCTCATTCTGTAGACTGACTACGGCCTTGGAAAAGGACTGCACTTGGTTGTAAGATACTTCTAGTTGTGAGGACAAGTGAAGTAGTTGTTCATCTTTGGACATAAGCTGTTGGTTAAGTTTCTCAAGGTGAAGCAAGCTGTCATCCTCAGTGGAATTCACTGGAAAGGCAGGTTTAGAAACAAGTACATCTCTCTCTCTGCTTAAGAGTCCTTGTTCTTTTATCTGCGCTAATTCTTTCAGACTGGCATCATATTTCCTTTTCAGTTCATCAAGCTCTTCATTGGCACGGTCTCTACTATTTTGTAGGGAACTCATAGACCCTCCAAAAGATTGGATTTGTGCTGTGAGATCTTTATTTTCTTTGGTGACCATGAGTAATTTCTGTTCCATCTCTATTAGATCTCTTGCTAGCTCTGCCACCCTCTCTTCTGCTGTTTCAGTCTCATTCCGCATTATTCCTGCATCATGATGAAGATGCTTTAATTTTTTCTTCATTTCATTTTCAATTTCACCTACTTTCTTGGCAGCTTCCATCTGAACATGAACCAATTCCTCTTCCAGTTCTGTAATTTTATTTTGACAGGAGGAAAGAGTGGTATTTAATCTCTGTACCTCTTCTTCTTTTACTTTTAGTTGGGCCTGTAATAGTCCTAAAGTGCCGCCTTCTTGCAAGGCTGTCAATTCTCTGTTTAGTTGGGCTATAAATACTTTCAAGCTCTCAACCTCTTTAGATAAACCTTGATTCTCCTCCTGTAGGGCAACAGAGGACCTTTGCAGTTCTTCCTTTGCTTTCTCAGACTCCTTTAGTTTTTCTTCTAATTTAGCATACTCATTTTTCAGCTTCTTATTCTGCTGAACTTGAGCTTCAATGAGTTGTTTTTGCTGGTAGTCTTTTCTTGATATCACTTGGTTCAGGTCTTCTCTGTATTGGATCAGTTCTGCATCTAGCTTGGCATTTTCAGAATTAAGATCATCCATATGACTTCTCAAGCTTCGCATTTCTTCCTTAAGCTTATTATTCTCAGCAGCAGCCTCTTGGATGAGCTGGTCTTTTTCTAAGATTACAGAGAGATGTCGCTCTTCCAGCTTTTGGTAGTCAAATACTATGCGGTCTCTGTCGTCCTGGAGAGAAGACATAGATTTAACGAAGGAATTCAACTGAGCCTTCCGCTGTATGTTTTCCTTTTTGATAGTCTTCAGTGTTTTAATCAGCTGGTTGGTTTTGATAACAGCTTTTTGGTTTTCTTCTTCTAAGACAATATTCTCCTCTTCCTCCTGGGTCAGCAGCTTTTCCAATTCTTTAATTTCTTTATCATACTGCTGATGCAGTTCAGCAACAGCTTCTTCGATTGCCTGTTCCTTTGCAGAAAGCAGGCTTATAATCTTCTGCTCTTTCATGTTTATTTCTTCATGCAGCCTACTGGTCAATTGTCTGGAGGCTTGGAGATCAGTCTCTAGCTGTTCATAACTGAACTTACAGTTTTGTATATCAGCCTCTTGCTGCTTTATGATTCCTTCCAAATTTTCTTTATTTTCCTTACAGTTTTCTAAAGAATTATTTAAATCAGTCCACTGGTCTCTGAGAATCTTAAGTTCTGATTCTAATTTAGCTAATTCATTCTGAGAATTGTGGTACAGATGCCGAGTCTCTTCCAACTGGGACAGAAGTTCTTTGTTTTCCCCTTGCAGAGTATCCCGGACCTTCTGTTGAAGTTGTATCTCTGTCTGGGCCTTGGACTCCCAAATCTGCCTGTCATGTTCAAGTCTAGAAGAAAAAGAAAAAAGGTCATAAATTAAAGGTTTTTGATGACTAAAAAATACATATGACAACATATACTCAGATCTGTAAATGAGTATTCATAATTGAAGGTGTTCATCATTTTAATGCAAAGATATTAGTTCTATCAATACTAAGTACTCTGTATTATGGTATTAAAGGTATATTGCACCACATAATTCAGGTATCTATACTAATAAAAGAGAAAAATGCAAATTGACACCGTGCCTTCACAACGTTCAACAGAGTGAGCATGCAAATTAACCTGATAAAAGATGGCAGGTTAATTTGCACACATAAGGACTGAGCAGCCAGGGGGCAGGGTGGGACATAGGCATTCCACACCGCCCCAGCCACTCCAGGCCTGTGGCCAGCATGGGAAGGAGGAAAGGCAGCACCAGGCCAGAGCAAAGGCAGAAAGATGGCTCTGGGATAGAGCAAAGGTGGTGCCAGCAGCCAGGAGAAGGAAAGCCCATTCTTGCATGAATCTTCGTGCATTGGGCCTCTAGTTTAAATTATAAACTCCAGCCTAGCCAGCATGATTCAATGGTTGAGCGTTGACCTATAAAGCAGGAGGTCAAAGTCTGATTCCCAATCAGGGCACGTGCCAGGTTGTGGGCTCAATCCCCAGTGGGGAGGCAGTCAATCAATGATTCTCTCTCATTGTTGATATTTCTCTCTCTCCCTTTCCCTTCCTCTCTGAAATCAATACAAATATATTTTAAAAGCACACATTTAAATTATAAACTCCAAAGTATGTTGCTTATTTAGTGACATTGTTTTAGACATTGTAGAAAGTAATACTTTCTACTATTTTAGTTTACTTTGCTCTAGAAAAGCTAATGGCTAACCCCTTTAAAAAAAAAAAAAAAAAACTCTTTGCGAGAGACAATTAGAAAAAAGATACTATTAAAAGTGGAGTAGTATGAAGAGTGGGGGATATTATTAGTTCTTGAATTTGAAAAGTGATATAAAATTAGAGTTTGAAGAAAATGACTGTAATAAACATGTAGTATGAACTGATGTGGAATATGAGGAAGAGAAAAGAGAGTATCATATAATTGGGAAACTAAGGCAATGATTTGGGAGTACTGTGGTATAAATCCAGAGTAGTGGAAATAGATATGAATGAAAGGGAGAAATATAGGTGATCGCTCAATAAAAAGATGGGAAGAGAAGCAGACAGACATGAATTTTTCATATTAATACAGTTGTAGCACAAAGGCAGGAGAGGGGGGGGGGGAGAGAAATTTAAGCCAAAATCAGTCCCATATTTAGTCTTTAATTACATTTGGAAGAGAAAAAAATAATAATTTACCTGGAAATGTTGATCTTTAATTCCTCCATATGGATGGACATCTGCCTAAGTTGATCCTTTAGAACACTGCAATTCTCCTCTTTGAGTCTAATTTCTTCTTCTTTAGTTTGAATAGCATCACTGAACCTCATCTCCCATTTCTTAGCTTCATCTATTACCCTGTCACGATCATCCTGGAGGGAAGACATGCTCTTAGTGAAAGCTGCAAGTTGGGCCACAGTACTATCCAAGTTTTCCTGAAGTTGTTTTACTTCCTTGTCTTTCTTATTCAAAGTAATCTGAATTTCTCCAAATGTCTCTTCCAAGTGGCCTTTTTCTCTACTCAGAGCATCCAGTTTCTCTTGCATATTCCTCTTCTCTTTCCGATGTTTCTCTTCTACCTGTTCCAGTTTTCTCTCAAGGTCTTCATCCTTTTGTTTCATTTGGCTTTTAACTGATTCTTTATTTGATTGAAGTTCCTTTTTCAACTTGAGATTGTCTGCTAGGACCCTTGCTGCTTCACTTTGAGTGTCATCTAGCAGTACTCTGAAGCTAGCTAATTCTGTTTCTGCCTTCTTGCGGAGTTCCTTGGCTTGAGCCAAATTTTCTTTGGTTATTTCCAAATCTTTTTGGGATTCGGTTTGAACAAATTCTAGGGCCTTAACAGTTCGCTCCAGAGCACTAATTTTCTCCTGGTACCTGATGCAGTCCTTCTGAAGCTGTTTTACTTCTTGATGTTTTTCTTTTAACAGTTCCTGAAGTTCCTTAGTATGACTTTTATTGCTAGGTCCTTTCTGAGCACCTTGTATTTTCTCCAAATATTCTCTTCGGATTTCTGATTCCACCTGAGTTTTCTCCTTGACTAACTGCTGTTTTTCTTCTTCCAATTCACTCACACACTTTTTAAGGTTCTGCATTTCCGATTCTAGTTGGTCATTTTTCATTTGGGCATCTGTAACGTCCTGATAATAATTCCCAATGGTTCCGTTAAGTTCTGCTAATTGATTCATAAGCCTCTCTTCCAAATCATCTTTTTCTTCTTCTGCTGTCTCTTTGAGTTTGGTAACTCTGTCAAGTTGTTCTTGAATTTGCTGATTTAAAAGGTTTATTTTGGTTACTTCTTCTTGAAGCACTTTTAGTTCACCATCCTTTGCTGATATTTGAATCAGTAAAGAATTTTTCTCATTTTCTAAAGTCTGGTTAAATTCTTTTTCTTTTTGTTCCTCCTCCTCCAATTCAGCAATTCTTTCTTTGAGCTGATCAATCTGCTGTAGGTAGTTATTAATTTCATCATGTGAGCTGACATTCTCACTTGTATCAGGTTTGGCACTAGTATCTGGTAGAATGGATTCTGAATAATCAGGCCTTGTACTCTTACTTGAAGAGTTTTCCTCATTAGCCTCACCTGGGACAGACTGGCTTTCCTCTTCAATGATATGCATCTGGTTATCAGGTTTCTCAGGAGCCTCTAGAATAACTTCATTATGTTCTATCTTGCGCTTTAAATTTTGAATTTCTTCATTTAGACAGTCTTTCTCAGTCATTAAAGCCTCAAACTCCTTGGAAAGGGTTTCATAGTCTGTTTTGACCATTTCTAGTTCCTCCTTCATGTTGGAATTGGAAGAAAAAAGTGCTTCCATACAATCTTTAGATGTACCTCCTGCAGGTTGTGCCTCTGCTCGAAGTCGGTCATTCTCTTCTTCCAATTCTAGGATCTTTTGCTGTTTAGATTTAGCAAATTTCCTCATCTTTTCTTTCATTTCTTCCATTTCCTGTAGCGCTTCCTGCAACTGCTTTTCCAGCTCTTTCTTGTTTGATTCTATGTTTCTTAGCCTGCCATATAGCTCTTGTTTTTCTTGCCTTACAGTTTCCACCACATGCTGAATCCTTTCTGCCTCGTTACTAACATTCTCATAGGACTGCAGAAGAATTTCATATTCTTTTTGTAACTCTTTGTATTTCTCTTGCCACTCAGTGCTTTCTGCAATATTAGAACATTTCAAAGATTCAATTTCCTTCATTAGGTTTTCTTTGTCTTCAGAAAGACCCTCCAAAGCTAATTTTAGACTTTCACAAGAACCATTGAGACTTTGATTTTCCATTAAAGATCTGTCCATTTCAGCAATAAGTTTGTCTCTTTCTTCCTGAAGAAGAGCTAACTTTCCTAAGGATGTATCTTTTTCTTGGTTTTGAGCAGAAACTCGGTTTTCTAAATCTGTCAGAGACTTAGTGAGATGTTCAATGGTATCTTTCGCCAAAGACAACTCCTCTTGGAGACCTTTGTTTTCTTTTAGTGCTTCTTTTCGGGAAATGAGGGCAGCTTGCAGTTTCCTATGTATTTGTTGTTTTGCTTTACTTTCTTCTCCAGTCTCTTCTGATTTTTGTTTCATTTCACAAAGTTCCACCTGTAAATGCTTTAGCCTTTCATCATGTTCTTTGGCTTGCATTTCTAGCTGTGTATGCAGAGCCTTAATTAAGTCCTCTTGTTCTATTATCTCTGTCTGTACTTTAGTAAGAGCTGTTTCTTTCTCATTAAGCTGTCCAGAAAGGTATCTAACTTCTTCTTCCTTTTTGCTTATGAGTTCTTGCAATTCATCTAGTTGAGGCTGTAATTCTCTTAAATGTTCTAATCCAGCAATTTCTAGTTGAGTGCTTTCTAATTCCTGTTTTAGGCTTTCAGTGTGGCCTTCAGCTTCATGGGATGCTGTTTTCAGAGTTTGGATTTCAAGACACTGTTTATTTATCTGCTCTTGTAGTTGAAATACCTCTTCTGATTTTTTAGTAAGTTCTCTTGTTGTAGAACTAACCCTGAATTCTAACTCCTCTTTCTCAGTCTCTATTTCTTTGAGCTGGGTCTTGATTTGGGCAACAGAAGTATTGTCTTGTAGAGCATTTGCATTTCCAGGATGAGGCCAGTCTCGGCACAAGTCAGATTCTAAAGTGGGTTCAGCAGGTTGCTGCACAATGGCTTTGGATGAATATTCTTCTAAACCTTGAGTGGGAGAGCCTGGTTCCAGCTGGTCAGTGCCTGGGAGTTTTCGGTCTACCGATTCCCTTGTTTGAATCTGGAGTTGCTTTAGCTGATCTTTAATGATCTCATTTTCTTTACTTTGCTCATCAAACTGTTCTTGCAAGCGATTATAGTCATCTTTCTGTTGCTTTAGTTCCTCCTTAAGATGTCTTTCTTTCTCCTGTGCCTTTTTAAGAATCACCTTGCGAGAGGTTAACACTTCCTGTAGCTTTTTTTGAAGTTGTTCCTTTTCTTTTTCAAGATTCAATAACTTCGCTTCCAGTTGTGGTTTCCGGTGTTCTCCACTTCCTACACTAGGTGGACTACTCACAACTGTTTCTTTTACAGGTTCTGCCGAGCCTCCATCACCTGCATCCTTTTTACCTGTGGTTAACTTTTGGATTGTTGCTTGGTTCTCAATGATTTCTGCTTGGAGCAAATCTATTTGGTTTATCTTATCTTGGAAGTTCTGATTCATCTGTTTGATCAGACCCTGTAACTCTTCTTCAACTGCTGCCTTTTCTTCCAAATCCTTCCTTAAATGCTCTAGTTCTAATTCTTTCTCAGATATTGTCTGTCTTAAAGAAACTTCTATTTCTTGGCACTTAGAAATAAAACATTTTTCTGAGTCTTCTTTATTTTCTTTATCTTTCTCTATTTCTCTCCTCTCGTTCTCATTGAATGGGACTTCTTTCCTAGATTCATCTTTCACTTTGGCCAATTCCTCTTCCAATCTACTGACTTTTTGTAGAAGTTCCTTTCTGTTAATAAGAGCTGCCTGGAGCTTTCTCTTTCTCTGCTCACTTTCTCTCTTTACAAGTTCTAATTCGTGCTGAAGTTCTTCTTTACTTACTAACCCTGCTGGGCTCAACTCATCAAAAGGCTGCTTAAGACCAGAAACAACTTCTTTCTCTTCTAATTGCTCTTTTTTTGCCTCTTCAGCTCTAGATAATAAATTCAGCTGTTCTTTAAGAGTCTTAATTTCAATCCCAAGAGAAAACTTCTCTTCATTAAGCTGAACCATTTTCTCAGTCATACTAAAACTGATTTCTGTCACTTGCTGGTCCTTCTCTTCAATGGTTTGTTGGAGAGTTTCTACATCTCTCTTTTTCTCCAGTAAGAGTTGATCCATTTTTGCTATTTCAAGTTCCTTCTGCAAAAGAGCATGTGAAAGTTCTTCCATCTTATTTGTGATATCCCTCAGACGTTCTGCCCCCTCAACCACCTCACATTCCTTCTTCTGTAGCTGGCTCTCTAGGCTTTCTATCAGTGTTTTCTGCTCAGAAAACTGAAGCTGTACATCATCCAGTTCATTCTGTAAAAGTTTAATCTTTACATCTTTAGATTTAGCTTCTATGCTGAGACTGTGGATTTGTTCAGTAAGCAAGTTGTTATGAGTTAGACTTTCATAGTCCAGGCTTCGTTGCCTTTCTGTTTCTGCAAGGTTCACTTCCAGTTGTTTTACCTGAGCCCTCAGCTCTGTTACTACACTCAGTTCCTTCACCTGAGAGAGAAGCTGGTCTCTTTCTTCAGACAAAGCAGTGAGTGCACTGTTGGAGTCTTCAGCATTTTTCTTAAACTCCTCAACCAACTGAGTTAAATTGCTTATTTCCTTAGCTTTCTCATCTAAATTTTTCCCATATGTTTCTTCTGCTTTATGAAAGCTAACGTTGAGCTCCAAAATTTGGCTTTTTAGTGTTTCCATTTCATACTGATACTGACAAATGCCTGGTACAGCACAATGGGAATTATCAACATCAATCTGTTTTATTGATTTAAATTCTATTCCAGTGTCATTTAAGGAGATTTCCTCAAATATTCTATTTGGATATTCAGAGCTTATCTCTTTTTTCTCAATTGCTGGAAGATTGCTCTCTTTATTTGACATTGGGGGAAAATTTTGTCCTGTATCTTCAAGTAATATTTCCATTGCAACTGAAGGCTTTCCTTCACTTTCTATCTGTTTCAATTCTTTCTGGTCAAGGACCTCAGGGTCCCCCTCAGCCCCTTTGCCCTGGAGCTGCAATTTAAGAAATGCAATCTCCTCTTGAGCTTCTTTCATTTCCAACAGTAAAACTGACAGTTCTTTATATTTCTGAGAAAATGTGTTCTCTAGGACATCTTGTCCACTTTCCTCAGCAGAAGAGTTGCTCTTGTTGAGTCTGGTAATATCAACTATACTGACCTATTTTTAAAATACAAAAACAGAAAAAGCTTCAATCAAATGGTTTATAAGAAATAGTTTAATTAATAAATGGCATTTTGTGCATTTTCCAAAACCTGAAACCTTTTAGTCCAAACCTTCTTCCTTTCATTAAACTGCTAAATACTTTTTTAAATCAGTATTTATTTTCCAAGTTGGACTCCTGAAGCACCCTCTCATTTCTGCACTGAGGTGAAGCAATATTCATAAGGCCTAAGAAAAGCTGGAACTTATTTTCTAGATATTTCTTATTGGGAAACTATTTGTTCAAATTAAAATACCTACTTGCTTCCCCCAAGAAGTGCTTAAAAATTAAAAGGGAAGCATGAACTATATAACATTTTTGTTTTATCCTATACCAAGAAGAAAATCCTGGAATTCATTTTCTAAACCCAAAATGAGCTATTAATAGAAAAGTGTATTTTCAACCGAGTACAGCAAGTCCTCATGATATTGATAGATTCTTGGAACTGTGGCAAAACTATGTATAATGAAACCAATTTTACCATTGATTAATTGATATAAATAAGAGTTAAGTTCCTGTGGCATCTTATCAACATTATAATGAGACAACTTTGAATGAAATGACATTATTTGAGGGCTTGCTATAGATTGAGATAAATGATCAGGATCAAATAATCAAAAATGAGTCTTGCTGGAGCTTACGTATGAAATTATGGACTTGTTTGGCAAAATAGGGATTATTGTTATTAAAAAGACTAGAGTCCCTCAGCCTGGCCTGTGGGGATCAGGCCAAAACTGGCTCTCCAGAATCACCCAAGGGGTCCCAGATTGTGAGAGGGTGGTTCTCGGGTGACACACCCCAGAATCGGGCTCCTTCCTCTCTGGTTCCAGGTGTGTCACCTAAGAAATATAGCTGCCAAGTAACCGCAGCTTGGCAGCTCCTGCATTGAGCATCTGCCCCCTGGTGGTCAGTATGCATCATAGCTATAGGTCAGAGCATCTGCCCCCTGGTGGTCATTGCATGTCATAGCTACCAGCCAGTTGGCTGGTTGGCCAGTTGCTTAGACCAGCGTTTTTCAACCGCTCTTCCGCGGCACATGTTGCCTGGTGTGCCGTAGGTGCAGACAAGACAAGAATTTTATAATTTTTCACTATTTTGTTTACTTAATATTTCATAATAAAGTAATTATAAAATACTTTCTTTGTGTTTATTTGATTCCTATTCAAGAGAATTACTTTATATATAGTCAATATAGGCACAGAGTTAAATTTTTTAACATTTTCTAATGGTGGTGTGCCTCGTGATTTTTTTCATGAAACAAGTGTGCCTTTGCCCAAAAAAGGTTGAAAAACACTGGCTTAGGCTTTTTTATATATATATATATATATATATATATATATATATATATATAACACAATTATATATATATATATATATATATATATATATATATATATATTGTGTTAAACTGCTAATCCATATAAATTACTTCTATAATTGTTTTTTAGAAAAACAAAATCAGTGAAATCTCATAGTAAATTTAATTAGTATTTTTATTAAATGAGTTTGGGAACAGTATACCTATATAATAAAAGCCTAATATGCTAAGATTCTGGTCGTCCATTCAACTAATCAAAGCATAATATGCTAATGATATGCTAAGGCCACTCAACTGTGCACTGACCACCAGGAAGCAGACAGTAGACTGGTTGACCAATTGCTATGACGTGCACTGATCGCCAGGGATAGATGCTCTAACCGGTAGTTTAGCTTGCTGCTGGGGTCCGGCCAATCAGGACTGAGCTAGATGGACCAGACACGCTCTGGAGCCCTCCCATGGTTCCTCAATGGCTGGCCAAACTCCTGCATCCCTCCCCAGCCCCGACTGTGCACTGGTGGGGTCCCTTGGCCTGGCCTGTGCCCTCTCGTAATCCAGGACCCCTCGAGGCATGTCAAAAAGCCAGTTTCGGCCCGACAACAGAACAACCAATTCTTATGAAGTGCATTGACTACAAGGGGGCAGATGCTCACTGCAGGAGCTGCCCCCTGGTGCCAGTGTGCTCCCACAGGGGGAGCACTGCAGCCAGATGCCAGGCTCACAGCTGGTGAGCACAGCAGCAGTGGTGGGAGCCTCTCCAACTTCCATAGCAGTTTTAAGAATGTCCAACTGCTGGCTTAGGGAGCCGGCCTAAGGTGTCAGTCGGACATCTCCTGAGGGCTTCCAGACTGCAAGACAGCACAGGCCCGGCTGAGGGACACCCTCCAAGTGAAAAAATTTTGTGCACCGGGCCTCTAGTGTATAATAAAATCTCCACCTTTGTCAATAACACCTTTTCCTTCCAGCAAAAAAAATTCCAATTTGATAGAAAATTGTCAAACAATGAAGTAGTCAAGAGTACAAGTTCTGCAGCCTGACTGTCCAAGTTCATATCTTAGTTCTGCCAACTACTAACAGAAACTGGCACATAGTAAGTATTCAGTGAATATTAGCTTTAATCTTGGTATCATTCTCAGCCACTAAGAATAAAATTCATTATTTTAGAATTATTTATTATTCTATGAAAAGTAATCTCATCAGTTTTCATAAGCATTATTTTTAATCATTTAAAACTTCACTTTCTGTATTATTCACAGTCACATTTCTAGAGACCCAAACCAGAAGTAGTATTTGGAACAGGAAAAAATGTTCCTATGTAATATCTTCATGTCACATTCCTATTTTTCCATCCATATAAACATTAAAGATCTGATATGATCAAGGCATCATGCCTGCCAGAAGACTTTAATAAAACAAACTCATTTTTTGTTCTCTCTCTTACCCTAAGTATTCTTATTTCCTCTTTTCAATCTATCTGTCATGTTATCTGCTGCTCCCTATATCTACAGTTTAATTAACTTTTTGACTCCAGTAAAAAAAAATCAATGTCATCCCATAACGAAAAGGCAAGGAACCAGAGAATTTAACTGTTTCTAGCCACTCTCACTTTTTCTCCTAATACTAGTCTGCCTCTTTCAGCCACACTTACACTTTCCTACTCACCCTCTCCTATCCCAAGGGATTATCATATTCACCCTTTCTTTTGAAATTTCTGTGTGCCTTTTTATCTTTCTTTTCCATTGTTCCCTATCTGTTCTCCATTTGGGTTGCTTTGTTTTTCTTTCTTTTCTTCTTAACAGATTCCCATCTGTCTTATCTGTTCTTTTTTGAGCTAAATTATCTTGTTCTCACTACCATTACTAAGCATCTTAAAACATTAAGCATCCCCTGGCCAAACAAAATTTATATTTACTCTGTCAGTATTCATATAATGCTACAATTTTCAAAATTTAATTCCTTTTGACAATTTGGTGAACAAAGCACCACTTGTCCCATGAAAAGGCATTGACTATAATTGTGGTGGTTAATTTTATTGCCATCTTGGCTAGGTCAAACTTGGTCAAATATTACTCTAGATCACATGTGTCAAACACAAGGCCTGCGGGCCAAATCCGTCCCGCCAGGCCTTGTAATGTGGCCCGCACCGCGCTGTCATCACTGCACTTCGCTGCGTTTCCATCACAATGACAGTTTATGACTGTTCAGTAAACCATTCAGCCCGCGATTTAGGCTGGATTTTAGATTTTGGCCCCTTCTCTGATTGAGTTCGACACCCCTACTCTAGATGCTTCTATGAAAATATTTTTGGATTAGATTAACACTTAAATCAGTAGACTTTGATTAAAGCATACTATCCTCTATAATGTAGGTGGGCCTCACCCAATCAGTTAAAGGCCTTAAAACCCATCCCCTAAAAAAAAAAGTGGGAATTCTGTCAGCAGATTGCCTTTGGATTTGAACTGCAACTCTTCTCTGGGTCTCCAGCCTGCTGTCCTAACCTGTATATTCTGAATTTACCAGCCTCCACAACTGCGTAAGTTAATTCCGTAAAATAAATCAATCTCTCTCTCTCTCTCTCTCTCTCTCTCTCTCTCTCTCTCCCCAATTACACACACACACACATACACACACACACATTTCCTATTAGTTCTGTTTCTCTGGAGAACTCTAATACAATAAGCAAGCAGACACTTCTGTTAAGAAGTTACATTATTCCTAATGGATTGTATCATGTATGGCTCAGAGCAATTGTTCAATAAATATGTTTTGAATGAACAGAAGAAAAAAAAAAAGAAGTTACATTATTTCTCAAGGTCATTTACAACTCTATCATTGACTTATTGATTGGAAAAACATAGCTAATGAAACACCTGTTAACAATAAACTTAAATCAACAGAATATTAAGGAATCACACATTTATTATAGTAATTTTCAGATTATAAAAAGCAACATCATCCAAAAATACCTTTTAAATATAATCCGAAGTGAAACTGTGCTAACTGATTGGGGTGGGGTGGGGTGGGGTGGAGGGGGAAAGGGGTGAGCTAGAGAGTTTATCTGAGCACTTTACTGAGAAACTGTTTTCAGATGGGCAAAGAAGTTGAGATAAATGATAACCCATTATAAGAAATGGGTTATCAAATCTTTTTATTTGTTCAGAACAAAATATTCAGAAACAAAATATTCAGAAACAAATGAGGAAATAATAATCACTGAATTTCTTAAACAGATCTAACTTTCGAGGTAATGTAATTCTCTGTCAACATTAGAAAATTGCAGAAATGTTTAGGTTTGAAACTAAATCCTTGTGATCTAGTTAACATTTTGGTTATTTTAAGAATCAATCACTTACCTCACTGATTTTTCTATCTGCCTCTCCAGTTTTATTCTGAGCCTCCAGGAGAGTAATCAGAGAAGATAGTTTTTCTGAAAGTCACAAAATAAATATTCTTAGACAGGCGTCTTCAAACTACGGCCCTCGGGCCACATGTGGCCCGCAGAGGAGTCTGATCCGGCCCGCCAGGTTTTTTGGGCAGTGGGCGCAGCCGAGGTGTTACAGTAGGAATTAGTAGTTCATATAGTCCGGCCCTCCAGCTCTCTGAGGGACCGTGATCTGGCCCCCACTTTAAAAAGTTTGAGGACCCCTGCCTTAGAAGATATAGGTAAAGTGTTTAGAAACCCAAATGTATGAGGCTATGTGAGATGCATGAAATAATCAAGAGGAAAGAAACAGAAAAAAAGTAGTTTGAGAGAGAAAAGGCTTACTAAAAAGAAATGGCAAGAAAAGAGCAGGTATAAGCTAGAAATGGCAACTAGATTAGTGCCTGACAAATAAAAATTTGCTGAATGAACATTCATGAAATAAATAAATTTAAGTCATACAATATGTTCAGACACTTCATAAGATTACTTGAGAAGAATGTAAAGGATGAGGTGAGCGGAACATGATGCATAAAACAAAGGTAACCTATAAGACCAGATGGGAAAACTAATACAAAAAAATCCTTTTTTTCCCCTTTGTTTGTATTAATGGTCTCTGCAAGGGAGAGCAAGGAGAATAGAATGCATGTAACACCTCTAAACCATAATGAACTGCATGACAATGATAAGTATTGTTTGTAAAACTGCAAAATAAGCATCATGGATAGGTCTCAAAGAAGTGCTTTGAATGGGTTGAACAATGAGCTGAATTTGTGATGGGAACAATGGTGGAAATCCTATATATAAAAAACCCTAATATGCAAATTGACCGAACAGCAGAAAGACTGGTTGTTATGATGCACACTGACCACTGGGGGGCAGACACTCAACACAGGAACTGTCCACTGGTGGTCAGTGCGCTCCCACAAGGAGAGTGCCACTCAGCCAGAAGTCTGGCTCATGGCTGGCAAGTGCAGCAGTGGTGGCAGGAACCTCTCCCACCTCCATGACAGTGCTAAGGACCCCTAAGGGGATGTCTGACTGCTGGCTTAGGCCCGCTTCCCACAGGCAGGTGGCAGGTGGACATCCCCTGAGGGGTCCCAGATTGCAAGAGGGTGAAAGCCGGACTGAGGAATCCCCCTCCCACCATGCACAAATGTGTGCACTGGGCCTCTAGTAGTCTAATAAAGGAATAATCCCCAGTTTAGAGCTAAGTGGAACTGTAACATGATTAAGGTGGAAATACTGGCTTTAGCATTTAAGAAATGATACAAACTTTACTTGATATTCACTTTCACTCAAGACATAGCATATTAGTTTATCCAGTATAAAACAGATTAGTAAAGCATTAACTAAATGCTACTAAAATCAGAAAGTCCTTGTGAAGTGGGTGATAAATGGGAGAAGGTATGTCTTCATCCTTACTAACTATTCACACACATTCCTACAGAATAAAATGCTAAATTTAGTTCAACCCAACATAACTTTATTCAGCAGCTACTATTTGACTAATACTATTCCAGTTGTTGATAAAAGGTACAACAAAGAACAACAAAAATGGCTCCTGTCTTGAAACAGCTTAACTTCATCTCTGAAGAGCAAACAGTGTAAAGTATAAACATCATTATTTTAATATAATGTTAAAGGAATGCAAGGATGTTACAAAAGCACAAAAATGAATTTAACTCAACTTTGGGGGATCAAAGTAGACTTCCTGAAAAAGATAACACTCTAGCTAAATCCTTAGATAAGTATAGAGTTCTCAGTTGACTATAACATGAATAAAACCAACAATGGTTTCTACCTTTGAACCTTTATTTATACTCTCTATTACCTCATCTCACAAATTTATTACCAGGCATTTCTGTTCTTTTTTCATTTTTCTTATTTAAAAATTCATCATTTTATTAAAGTCCTATTTAGACCATTCTTCCTATAATAGTCCTTAAGTACTTCAAAATGAATATAATATAGATATCCCGCAGTATTTATAACCTACTCTGCAAGAAGTTACAGTAAACATTGGTATTATGTTTAAACTGTTTAAATGTATGTTAATCCTATCTTCAATAACACCCCCTCAGCTATCTAAGTAAGATCTTTATTATCGAATAATCAGAAAATCTATATATTATATGCATATCATGGTAAAAGTAGAAGCACTTGTGGGTTAAGAAGATAAAATTATTATTTTTATCTATACATACCATTCTCAGCTTTCAATTCCTCCAGTTCTATGGAACTAAGGAGCAAGGCACCATTTTCCTTCTCTAGTTCTACCACTCTCTTCTGCAAAAAGGCAATATTCTCCTCAGTGGTCACCTGAATTGTAGAAAAAGAACAAATTGTCTCCAGTGAAAAACTTTCATACTAGTGCCAGATAGCCTCAAGCATTTTTGTCTTCTAAAAATTCTTCAGCCATGAAAATGTGTTAAAAGTAGCATTACTGCTCAGATGGCATGGCTCAGTGGTTGAACATAATGATATGAACTAGAAGGTCATGGTTCAATTCCCTGTCATGGCACATGCCCAGATTGTGGGCTCATTCCCCAGTAGAGGGCATGTAGGAGGCAGCCGACCAATGATTCTCTCTCATCGTTGATGTTTCTATCTCTCTCTTCCTCTCCCTTCCTCTATGAAATCAATAAAAAAAATACATTTGAAAAAAAGAGCATCTACTTATTGCTTAAGTAATTATTAAAGAATGTATTTTCTAGGAAGAAAAAATATTTCACACAAGCTTCTAGTTCATTGGTTTTTTAATGTAAAACTGAAGCCTGGATTAAAAGACAGAGATCCCAAGTCTATTGCATAGAAAAGAACATTTTCAGGTCCACAAATACATAACATCACAAAATTAGACTAATGCCACCTGATAACCAGGTCATTCTCCAGGAGACTGAACATAAAGAGAAGCTCTCAAGGAAGAACACAGGCAAAGTAATATGTACCCTTTAGGAAAGGAAGAAGAGCCACAATTGTTTTTTGCTTGTGTTTCATTTATGCATATGTATTGTTTGCTTTTTCTAATGACAGGCATTATCAAATTATGCCACACATTTAGTTTTATGCCTCGTTATATATTTTTGTTCTCCAAGGGGATTATTCTATTTATTTTTCAGAAAATTATAAAATTTTTGAGCCTTGAGTGTCTTTATAGCTCACTTAGCCTCAAATCTTCATTTCATGCTTCAAGAAATGACAAGAGATGAGTGTAAGGATTTTATGGCTTTTATTCTGAGGGAAGTTCCCAATTTGTTTTATATAGGACAGGTGAAACACAGAAAAGCCATGGCTTTATTAACCAATATAACCCCAATTAAAAAAAAGGGGTATGAGAATATTATCCTAATAATATATCTTAAGGATTTGGATAACACATGTATATGCATTTACCAAAACTCAGGGAACGGTATACTTAATATTTTTACATTTCATGTTTTGTAAATACTCAAAAGAACTATAAACAAATATTAAAATCTAGTCAATAACATGCATGCTGAGATATTTAGAGAAAAGTATACTCAACTTACTATAAAATATGTAAAAAAAAATTAAGATGAATCATTGGATAAATGGAAATTTGGTTAAGCAAATACAATAAGATGTTAGTGACAGAATCTAGTCTTTCAATTTTTTTTGAATTGTTTAAAATGTCTTAACAAAGCAATTCATGTCCTTTCAATTTTTTTGAATTGTTTAAAATGTCTTAACAAAACATTGGAGGAAAAAGTTGAGAATGATAGAAGAGATTAAAAGCTCTAGATGCTAGAAACCAGGAAGCAAAAGTTTTAATCAATGCACAGTACTGCCCAGGGAACATGGGATTCTGCTAGACAATATGTCTGTCAATTTGGAAAGATATATTCTTAACTCCATATATGGAGATGAATGAATCCAAGAATCCTAGTTTGACACGAGCTAATTAAGATCATCAAGCTAACTCCCTTTGTTCTAATATTCATGCTCCATTAGCAGCCTTCTTGTGATTATAAACTAACTTCCCACAAAAATTTTTATAGAAGGTAGAAAGAAAATACTGGCCAACCAACGGACACTTGGTAATTAAATGTTTTACTGTTAATTAATTAATGAGAACATTATGATTTCTATAATACACTAATAAATTTGGTTAGGCTAAAACGCATGCATTAAACCTGATCAAATCTCAGCCTAACAAAAATGAAATTGCCTTCTCAACTGAAAAAACTGATTATTGATTAAAAAAGAATTGATTACTCTCCAATACAGACTTTTAAGATCTTAGAATCAGAAGGGCTTCTGAGATCATGGTGCTTGTTATCTACTTTTTTCTCATTATTTGTTCCTGAGACACTAAATTAATGTCTTTCCTGAGTCATTCCACAAAAGCATTTTATGAGGCCAGAGGACAGAAGGTTTATTATACTGCCTTCTGGAATAAATTCTCATTAGAATACCCAAACACAAATAGACCATATTCATAATAAATGTACATTTAATTACCTGTGCACCCTCATTAGAAATATCTGGGAAAGAAGTCTGAGTTGCCATTTCATCATTCTGCAAAGTTGGTTTATTTAGAAATTGGCTAATTTCCTTGGATTTTTGCTCAAGTTGATCTAAGGGAAAAAAAATAAATAGAAATAATCTCTTCCTCAAGTCTGAAACTTAGTTATTATTTTCTAGGGATATATTATATGCTGTTTAGTTTTCTTAATTACAATTATGCCACCAATGACAACATTTTTTAAACTGTTTAAATGATCTCAAGGACCAAAAGGCATCCTCAGTAAGCCCCTTGCTTCAAAGGTAAAATAAAACAGGCCTACATGCCATTTTTTGCTTTATTTTTTTACTCTTCTCTGAAGTGTTATAAAGCCCATGGCAATTTTATAGGAATTATAAATATGAATGTGGTTTACTTAAGAGGACAGTGTGCTTGTAATACACCGTTCCCCTCTTATGCGCCTCAGGCTTTCTAGTTAATGTTCAGTTCTTCAATACAGACCTTCAACTTCATTCTTTACGTATATGCCAATCTATTAGAATTAAACTAAATTAGACCTCTTATTATAACAATGTTTTCTTAAACTTTCATAAAGGATAAAAGTTTTCTTTGAAAATAAATTTTCAATTATAAGAAAAGCATTCAGATCCATGTCCCCCTACCTATGCACCCAGATCTGGCCTGAGTTATTCACAAATTAATTCAAATCCTACTCATTTCAGTCACTGAACCCCTTCAGACCCCAGTCATATTTCACATAGCATTTCTTTAAATATCTGACACATCATTATCAATAGTTTTTAGTACTGTAATGATAATTATAGTATTAAGCAAGATTGTAATTTTTGCCAGAGACAAAAGAAACACAACAACGAGTTCAGAAGAGATGCCTTTCTCAATCCTTCTATTAATTCAATTGGTTTGAGCAAATGATGCCATTAACCCTAAAATTCTGAAGAAGGAGCACTCAAGTTCTGGACAAGTGAGCTTCTAAAGCAATGAAACACTGACCTTCCAGCTGCTGAATGGCCTGGGCTGAATGAAGTGCCTGCTCACTCTTCTCTTGGAAAAGCTTTGAATTTTCATCCTTTACAGCATCACAGGCTGAGTGTAGTTCTTGCTCGATCTTTTGAAGACTCAAAATGTGAGAGGTCTTCTCTTCGATTTCGGTTTTGTGCTTCTGCTCCAAAGCACTGTACTGGGACTGAAGTTCAGCCTGCGCTTGACCTGCTTGCTCCAGCTGCTCCAGCAGATGACGCATTTCTTCCTGCAGATTATGAAAGGATAATTTTCTCTCCGCCACTTCAAGGTCCATCTTTTCCATCAGAAGTGCCTGCTTACTCTTCTCTTGGAGAAGCTTTGAATTTTCATCCTTTACAGCATCACAGGCTGAGTGTAATTCTTGCTCGATCTTTTGAAGACTCAAAATGTGAGAGGTCTTCTCTTCTATTTCGGTTTTGTGCTTCTGCTCCAAAGCACTGTACTGGGACTGAAGTTCAGCCTGCGCTTGACCTGCTTGCTCCAGCTGCTCCAGCAGATGACGCATTTCTTCCTGCAGATTATGAAAGGATAACTTTCTCTCCGCCACTTCAAGGTCCATCTTTTCCATCAGAATCTTGGACTCCTGTCTTTCCGTTTCTAAAGTGTTTCTTAAAATATTATGCTCAGCTTCTATCTGCTGTAACTGCTGAGAGAGAACCTAAGAAAAAAAGACAAAGTTTCCTGAACCATAAATTCATTCTTTCATCTCAATAAGCAAAGGGAAGTACCTCTTCTAGGTGAAGCATGGACTACTAGACACTCAGCACCAAACCTACAACTGTGTAAAACCCTCAGTGTTTGCTTCTTGATACTTTTGAGAGTTTGTATTTATTTGTGCCATTAATTGTACATATTTATTTGAGTCATTATCTTTTAATTTCTGTCTCTTCCATTACAAAATAAAATCAATAATAGAAAGAGACTGTATCTATTTTATTAACATTGCTCTCTAGCACATAGCACAGTATATGGTATTTTGAGTACATGGTAATCAAAAAACAATTGAATGAATGAATGAATGAATGAATGAATGAACAAATCCAGTCCCTGAGTTCAGTGGAAGAGTCACACTTAGATCATTATAATGCAAAATTATAGAAACCACGAAAGAGATACTTAAAGATATTAGAAGGAGCAGAGAAGGAAGGAAATTTACCAAAAGTCGCATATATGCAATCATCTATAAAGTATTAATCTAGTACTAAGTGGAATAACTAGGATTTGAACCTGATTATCTGATGACAGCCAGAAAGGGGCCTCAGTGTCAGGATATGGCTTTTGTTAGGATTGGATATAAGGGAACATGTTTCTATGCAAGAAAGTCCTTTTTTAAAAGAGTTGAAAATTAAGAAAAAAGGAGATGCCTGATTTTTTCCAGCAGCATCTGCACTCACGTGAACAAGCAGAGAATGTGAGCTGTGACACCAATTCCACATTACAATGCGGCTCTTTAAATGTGATGGGGCAGAGACACAAGGAATCCAAGGGCTGGTAGAAGAATAGCCAAAATAATTGAACATGGGTCTATACTGGACAGGCAAAAAATAGAGGCCAAAAAGAACTAATACTAAAGAAACAAACTGACTGAAAGGATCAAGGAACCTCAATGAAAAGAAAGGTTAAGAAAATCTAAGAAAGAGAACAATAAGGTGGATTACAGTCATGGGATGGAATACTTGAGTTTAACATCTTAGAACATCAGCATTCTTGATCACCTTTAGATTCAAGGGAATATTACAAAATGGTGGGATTAATTCAATCCAACAGAAAGTCAACCAGCAAAAACAAAGAAGGGACAGTACATAAAGCACAAGAATCATTCAAGGCAGAGAAGACGTAAACTGATAGAAAAGAGTCACCAGAGAAACATATGACATTCTAGAGAAAGTACGACCCAAGGTATAAAATCACAAAGGCAAAGAAACATATGAAATGTAAGTTCAAAGGGGACAGGAGAGGAGAGGACTGGATGAAAGAAGGTAAAGAGATTAGCCAAAGAACACATATGCACAGCTCACAGACAACAGTATAGTGATGGGTAAAGAGAAGGAGGGGGAGCTGGTTGGAGGTGGGCAAAGATGGGAGGTAAAGGGGCATATCTGTAATAGTGTCAACAATAAAAATAAAGTAAAAAAAAAATTACAGGAAATACTAAATTTAAAAATATGTTAAACGTAAGCTTCACAAGGGAAAAACTGTACTGTATCTGTTTTGCTTAGAATGAATCACCACCACAGGAAATTTGTTGAAAGAATGAATAAATGCCATCAATTCTCTGAAAACATATAACAAAATCTTATACCTGCTGCCTGGCAAACTATAGTAGAAATGAGTGGTGTCGAGGCAGGCAGTGGAGATCAGAGGGCAGTACCTGGTTTCTCTGTTCGGCAGCAGTCAGCTCCTGTTGCAACAGGTCCACAACCTGAGCACGGCCCAACAAGGCTTCCTCCTGCTCTTCAAGTTTCCTCTGTAGCACCCGCAGTTTCTAAGAAGAAAACATTTTAGACATAATGTGCTAACACATGAGCACTGCTATCTGCTTACTTTTCAAAATGCCATGAATATTTGTGCACTCAGGATTTCTGGACGTTGAGGATAACAGATTCAAGAGTGGGACACCAGCATGCCATGCTCCCCAACCAGCAGCAAGAAAGAATCTCGAAAAAGGTCTCTTCCAGAGCACTGACAACCAACAAACTGAGATACAAGCAAGTACCTGAATTAGGGAGCCTTTCTCAGATTTAAAGAAAATGATACACACACACTTTTAAAAATTATAGTCAATGTCCTGTACTTAAATAACACAGGTACATATATGTCTCGCTCACCAAAGAAAACATTCTCTGCAGGCAAGAACCATTTTTCTTTTAGTGTCATGCATGGGACATGCACTCAATAAACATCTGTTGAATGAATAAATCTATGATACATGTATACATTAATATTCTACTTTAAAAAGTGTCGATTTCTGAAACCTCAGTGGTGTAGTTTGAAGGACTGCTTAGAACTTGGAAAAAGTTTTTACTCAAAATAATTAAATGAATCAAACATGAAAGGCCACTGGAGTCCCTTTAGCTACCACACTGCACTACACACTAAATAGAAACAAATACCTTTGAGTTAGTAGCTGAAAAGTTCAAAATCAATGAAGACAATTCTCAAGAGATTCAATAAAATTTTTTAAAATATTGACTTGATGAAAGACTTCATGGTTTCAAAATCAATCCTATTTGAATTTAATTTTTGAACATTTAAGACTGGCTTCATTGATTTGAAGCTTTGGATCAGGCTTTTAATGCACATAGGTAATAGCTTATGATCAGCAAACCAAAAGGAAACCAATTTCTCACTACCACATACATTTGCCAACTAAACTCAGCTTTTGAGTACCAACAACCTGGTTAAAGAGGCAAGGTAAGGATAAGGAAAAAATAATCAATATGCAACAGAAGACAAGGACACCAAAAAGAAGCCCAAAAAGAAGCCAATTAAGGAGCACGCTAAGACCATGTGAAGAGCAGTGGGTAATGGTGAAAAAAATGGCTGTGACAATTTAATTAAATGTAAACCAAAATGACAGTCATTCTACTAAGTTTTAGCAACACACCTGTTGCATCTCTGTTTCCACATCTGCCTGGGTTACTAACTGAAGAAGCTCATCTTCATGAAGACGAACCTGTGTTTCAAAGCGGGCATCTTTCTCTCGGACCACCTGCTGCATGGAACTCAACTAAAAACACACACCAGAGAAACTATACAAGTTACTCTCCCCAAATGTCACAAACAGAACTCACAGACTACTCTCCAAAGATTGACACTGAGAACTGATAAACAATAGGTTCTTCTAATTAAAGTTTGAATGTCAAAGTTGATAATGTTGGAAGAGAAGCAGGTCTGACAGTAACTTCCAAATGTGACAGAAAGCCTATTATCAAATTCAGAAGCCATCCTAAATATAAATTCTGATAGAAAATTATATTTGCATGGTTGCTAGAAATGTTTAAGTATTCAATAGTTATATATTTTTTAAAGTTTCAAGGAGGATGGAATATTAAACATACAAAGTGAAGTTAGATTTCTGTTAAGCCCTAGACCACATGTGTCAAACACAAGGCCCGCGGGCCAAATCCGTCCCGCCAGGCCTTGCAATGTGGCCCGCACTGCGCTGTCATCACTGCACTCCGCTGCGTTTCCAACACAATGACAGTTTATGACTGTTCAGTAAACCATTTGGCCCGCGATTTAGGCTGGATTTTAGATTTTGGCCCCTTCTCTGATTGAGTTCGACAACCCTACCCTAGACACTTCTTTCAATGTTATATTCATGCTCGAAAAGTTCCAGTGAAATTCTCATAAGTCAAACTTCAAACTAATGGATCTTTTATTCAGGGTCCTCTGCAACAGAAAATATGAATATTTCTTTCTAGACTTATTTTCAAAGAATTGCTTCTACTAAAAAACTTTGTGTATTTCCCAACCCACACCACCTCCCCAAATAGCTCTTTTTAGTTGTCATTATTTGAAGAGTTCTAGATCATCCTCACTTGAAACTGGCTCTTAGTAGAATGAAATAAAAATATATTGACTGACTGTGAGCTGGTCAGTATCAGTGCTGTTTTGAGGTTGTGTGTGTGTGTGTGTGTGTGTGTGTGCACGCATGTGTTTGCACACACACGTGTGTGTGCCTGCTTATTCATTTCATTAAAATCTCTGGTTGAGCATGCCCACCAGATTTTAGGTGTCCGTTTTGCATTGGTCCTTAACTATTGCTGATTTCTCAATTCGTGACACCTTGATTTGACCTTGGCTTTCCTTTCAGGTAAGAAAAGATCTTCAATATTTTTGTGATTATCTGAATTCTGACATCACTATGAATTTGGAATCCTATGTTTCAAGTGTATAGGCACTGAAGTCCCCTCATTAGCCAAATGCATATACACATCCTTTCCCATAAATGTTCCATAGTCTTTTTCCTCTCTGAGACTGCTCATACCATTCTCCACAAATGGAATACCTTCCCCTATCTTGTCAAGAATATTACATTATCTATCCATCACAATTTTGCCTAAATTTCTGTTGAACTCTTGTCACACTCACCTTCCAAAATATTTACACCTTTCCAAAATACTTTTAGTCTGTGTTGCTGTTGCTATGCACTTACTTGGAATGACTTGCATTATGATGAATCTGTTAATATGTTTATATATCTTAGCTTTCCATATTTTAAACCACTTGTTAGTAAATTTATATTTTGTATTTTCCATCCAAAATTGCATATAGTGCTTATATATGAAAAGGATACAATAAAAGCTAATAGATAAAAGTAAGGATTTCAGAACATACAGTTTAACTGTATTTACAGCAGTAGACCATCTACAGAAAGAAGGGACCACTAATACTGCAAGTTATCAATAAAGTAAACATCTGATGCAAAGACACTTCAGGAAAAAAAGAAATGTGTCATGAGTCAAAAGCATTCCCAAAGAAAAAATATAGGGGTAGGTGGGAAAACTGGAAATATAGAACAATAATCAGAGAGAAAGAGTTAAGGACACCAGTCCAAACATTCTGTTCCTGGTAGAAGAAAAAATATATGAAGAATGTCACTAGATACTAAGTTCCATTTAATATTAAACCACAAAAACTATACCACCTTCTCATTAAATACTCACTATGTAATCTTCTGATTATAGATTATAATTTAACTTCCCACTAAGATTTTATTCAAAGGAAAGAATGGACCTAATCATTTGTATTTCTTTTAGTTTATCAGTTTCTTTTGAACTTAGCATGAACCGATTCCTAAGAGATTGAATCTCTGGGTGCTATTAAAATCAAATATCTGGATCTGTAAAACTAAGAAACAGAGATCAATTAGGTTGAGGCAAATCCATCAAGTAAGTAACACTTCTAATTCTTCTACCACAACCTTCTAATTTCTAGTATAACACTCAAGCTTTATACTTTCACCTGCTACAGTTTTACAAGTGAGTGTCTGAATTGACTTGTCATGTAATAACCCATTAGATTTTCGTGATTCTTTATTCTGACGATTATGAAGTACCTTCCACCCTACCTGAGCAGCTTGCTCTGCCTGTGTCTGGCTGAGTTGGCCTTGCAAAGTGCTAATGAGTTCCTCCTTCTCTTGGAGCTGTTGCTTCATAACTGAAAATTCTTCCATCTCTGTTGAACTTTTATCAAACTGAAGACACAGAAGGAAAAAAAAAATTTAATCAAACTACTTAGCACTCTTAATTCTTTCATCTCCCTTTTTATCCACCCTAAATATCTACCAATATCCTTCTAACTTCCTCTTAACACAAAAAGGAACTGTATGTATTGCAGCTTTAAAAGAATGATTATCAAATTATTTTTCAAGAAGATAAAAGCAATAACAGCATTTTAAAAATGTCTCTCACAAAAACATAAATGAATAAGTGAAAATGTCTTTCACATAGAAAGGGATAGTACAACTAGATAACAAAACCAGAACTTACAGAAAATATTTATAATAAAATTAGAAAGATAGTCCCACAAACTCCAAAATATAAGCAATTAGGACAATCCACCCAAAGGCACGAGAACTGGTGTTAGAATCTGTGAGAGGAAGCGATAGAGCAACATCTGATGGCCTTGAGAACAGGAAAACCCTGAAGAGCCAATAAGCACTTACTGGAAAACACAGTTGTCCAATCTTAAAGCAGCTTAAATTGGCAGGACTTGCCCATTTTCTAATATTGGGTAAATGCAAGGGGTCAACAGTAAGAAGGACTAACAGGCTAGAACAACCTAGTTCCTTTGAACTCTCAAAACTGTCTTAGCAGGGCTGCCTTACAATACACCGACCTATACTAAGAATGTCTAGAAATGAAATGAAAATTAAGCAGAGTAGTGATAACCAAAATAGAAGAAAAAGGTTTATACATGTGCCACATAACTCATTATCAACTATCCATATATGGCTACAAAAGGCTTGAAATGTGACTAATATGAATAAGGAATTTGGTTACTAACATTATTTAATTTTAATTTAAAAACTGAAGAAATATAATTTTCCACTAACCACAACTATGTTTTGGTATAACCAAGAAAAACTTAGAAATCCAACTGTAATATCTTTGAACACAACACAAAAAAACAGAAGAGACAAGTCAAAAAAGCTTTCCTACACTAAGATTCCTTTCATAACTGAGGGAAATTGATTTCACACAAAAAAATAAGGAGCAGAAAGGATCAAGGTCAATGCCCCTAAGTCACAATTACAAAACAACTAAGGAAGTGACATCAGAGGAATGGAGGCATGGGATAGCCTCTTATTCTTTACCCTTGAAATTTCAACAAGTTAACCAATTATAATTCAGCAAAGAAATTCCTGCTCAACACAGACACATAACTGAGAAATCCACACATTGAAACATCTAAAGGTGGACAGCCAGGAATAAATAGGGAGATGAGAAGTGAAGAAAGCACACATGGCCTGCAGGGAGAGGGAAGAAAGCCAGCAGTAGCAGGCGCTTCCTTTGGCCAGAACAGAGAGCTATTGGGGGGACAGTGGGTGACGGGGGAGCAGATAGCCCAGCAAGGCTAGCAGCAAAAGAGTGAACAGTGTCTGAGTCAGCAGATGCATGACAAAGCATGGGGTTCAATCATGCGGACTGTTAAGCCAGCAGTGGTGTTTCAGACAAAGAAACAGAACCACAGAGTCCTGCTGTCTCTTGGGAATCCAAAACTCGCCTCCCACTGCCCTTGGAGTTGGGTCCAGGAGAATATTATCTGTAAACCAAAAGCTACTGCAGTAGAACTGCTGTCTCCCTCTGTGACATACCCAGGAGAGGTACTTGGGGCAGAAACCCACAGAGGTCAGGGGTTGCCATTATGGTGAGGGCAAACAAACTTCACCCCCAAGCAGCATGACTGTCTTATGGAAGCTGTTGAGGTTCAAGACTGGGAAATCCAGAGGTAAAAAACAAAACAAAACACAAAATCTGCAATTTAGCACAATCTACTGGAAAACAGAATTACCACTTTAGAGATAAATGTACAGGCCAGTGGTCAGCAAACTGTGGCTCGCGAGCCACGGTTTGCCACTCTATTGACTGAGTTTGCCGACCACTAGGATAGGGGCTTAATCACAAGGAACAACAACAGCATGTAATTATTGAAATCGAGACTCTAGATCAGTAGTCGGCAAACTCATTAGTCAACAGAGCCACAGTTTGCTGACCACTGGTATAGGCAAAGGGAAGCAAATACTAAGAATAACCACAGTAATGAGGATGACCAGAAAGAAAATGAAAAATCTCCAGAGAGCAAGTTGGAACACATAGAAATATGATGAAAATGACAGAAATTTCAAGATTGTAGTTCTGAAAATATTCAATGAGATGTGAGAAAATACAGACAGGCAACTCAATGCACTCAGAAAACAAATCAATGACTAAGACGTGTACTTTACCAAATAAATTGGAACTTTAAAAAAGAACCAATTAAAAATCCTGGAAATGAGACATGCAATTAAGGAGATTAAGAGTGAACTACTGAGCACAGAAAACAGAGCCAACAGATAGAGGAAAGAATAAGTGATACTGAAGATAAGAATCTAGCAATGACAGAGGGAAGAAGAGACCTGAGCATAAAGAAAAATTAAAGAGCTCCGTGAGAATTATCTGACTCCATTAGAAAAAGCAAGTTTAGAATTATAGGCATTCTAGAGGAGAAGAAGAGGGAGCATAGAACAGAGTCTATTCAAACAAATAGTGGAGGTTTGAGAACTTCCCAAACCTATGAAAAGAACTAGATCCTCGGAGAATCCAAAATGGCTGCACAGGTAAACACCTAGCCGCAGCTGCACACAACAATTTCAATAAAATACAACTAAAATATAAAATGAACATTACCCAGAACTACAGTCGACTGACTGGAAATTCTACAACGAGAAGGAAAGAGAAAACCAGAAGGAAAATCAGAGGAGCTGTAAAAGCCTAAGGTACGGAGACACGCTGCGTGCGCAGAGAGGACAGAGCAGGAGTGGAGGGGTGGCTGAGTGCTTGGCTGGTGTTCCCTAGCGGGAAGGAGATAAAAGCTTCGGACTGTGCTGAGCCCCAGTTCCGACTGCTCTGAACCCCAGTTCTAGGCCAGACCCCAGGGGCCCAGGCTCAAACAGAGGGAGAGTGGGCTGTGAGGCGGAACCCCAGGGGAGCAGAGCCCCCAGAGGCGCGCACACTGTGTGCAGAGAACAGACGGTTGAACCGAGGGATTCCCCCTGGCGGGAAGGAGACAAAAGCTCCAGACTGCTCTGAATGCCACCTCCACCTCCACTTCCAACTGAACTGAACCCCAGTTCCAGGCTCATTGGGGGAGAGACTAGACTGTTTGGTAGCAGGCGAAAATCAAGGGCACCTTAATCTCAGAGGTGCTTGCAGCGAGTACTGAAGGACCCTAAGGAATACTGAGACTCAGGAGTCGCATAGGGCATGGCTGAGGGAAGCCAAGGCTGTAGGTTCCACCCTGAAATTACATCCAAGCAGAACACAGAGATTTTTAAGGCCACCAACTCAGGGAAGCTGCGAAAATGCAGAGATAAGGAAAAAGATCACAAACGAAAGAAAGGGAGGACAAAAAGCGACTGGATATAGAGTTCAAATCTACGCTTATAAGGTTTTTCAAGAATTTTCTAGAAAAGGTTGATAAGACCTATGAGAATATGAAAAGGGATCAACTAGAATTAATAAGGAATCAATAAGAAATAATAAGGGATCAACAAGAAATAAAGAATACATTGTCTGAAATAAAAAATATTATACAGAGTCCTAAAAACAGAATGGAAGATAGCAAGAATCAAGTCATAGATTTGAAACATAAAGAGCCAGTAGACACTCCTCCGCAAAAGCAAGAAGGCAAGAGAATCCAGAAAATTGAAGATAATGTAAGAAACCTCTGAGACAACTTCAAGCGAACGAACATCAGAATTATGGGGGTCCCAGAAGATGAGAGAGAGCAAAATATCGAAAACATACTGAAAGAAATAGTGACAGAAAACTTCCCCCACCTGGTGAAAGAATTAGACTTACAAGTCCAGGAAGCACACAGAACTCCAAACAAAAGGAATCCAAAGAGGACCACGCCAAGACGAATCATAATTAAAATTCCAAGAACAAAAGACAGAGAGAATATTAAAAGCAGCAAGAGCAAAGCAGGTAGTTACCTATAAAGGAGCACCAATGCCATTGACAGCTGATTTCTCAACAGAAACCATGCAGGCCAGACGGAAATGGCAAGAAATATTCAAGGTGATGAATAGCAAGAACCTACAGCCAAAAATAGCCGGGACCGGTTTGGCTCAATGGATAGAGCGTCGGCTTGGGGACTGAAAGGTCCCGGGTTCGATTCCGGTCAAGGGCATGTACCTTGGTTGCGGGCATATCCCCAGTAGGGGGTGTGCAAGAGGCAGCTGATCGATGACTCTCTCTCATCGATGTTTCTAACTCTCTATCTCTCTCCCTTCCTCTCTGTACAAAATCAATAAAATATATTTAAAAAAAAAAAAAAAAAAAAAAAAAAAGAACCTACAGCCAAAAATAATCTATCCAGCAAAGCCAACACTCAGAATAGAAGGCCAGATAAAGAGCTTCACTAATAAAAAAAAAGCTAAAGGAGTTCATCACCACCAAATTAGAATTATATGAATTGCTGAAGGGAGTTCTTTCAGAAGAGAAAGTAAATAAAGATAAAAATTATGAACAACAAATACATAACTATCAACAAGTGAATCTAAAAACCAAGGAAATTAAAAAAAAAATCTGATGAACAATATTAACTGGTGAATATAATAGAATCAGAGGTATGGAAGGGGAGTGAACTGACGATTCTTGGGGAAAAGGGGAGAGGGGGTTGTGGGAAGAGACTGAACATAAACTGTGCACCTATGGATGAGGACAATGGGGGTTGGGAAAGGGCAAAGAGTGGGGTGGGAACCTGGTGGAGGAAAGCAAGGAAGGGGAGGATAAAAAGAGGAACATTTGTAATAATATGAACAATAAAGATTTATTTTTAAAAAAGAAAAAAATAACTAGATCCTCAAATCCAAGAAGCAAACAGAACGCCTAGTTATCTTAACCCACAGAGTCCCTCTCCGAGGCACAGTCAAAAATCAATGACAAAGAAAAAATTCTCAAAGTAGCCAGGGAAAAGAAAACCTCTCAGAATTTCATTCGACTTCTCAGCAGAAACTCTATAAACCAAAATCTAAAAGAGAAATATTACCAGCCACGAATAACATAGCCGCAATATTATCCTTTAAATATAAAGGGGAAATAAAGAGGTTCCCAAACATACAGAAGCTGAGAGATTTATCACCGGGAAACCTCAATTGCAGGAAATACTCAAGGGAGTTATTTTACCTGAAACAAAGAAAATAAGGTCATAGCACTATGAGTAAGATCACAAAAAAAAGTTAAAGCATAAACAAATTACAGGGTCAGTTTGTGACAACAAAAATGTAAAAGGGCGGAAACGGGTTTGGCTCAGCGGTAGAGCGTTGGTCTGTGGACTGAGAGGTCCCGGGTTCGATTCCAGTCAAGGGCATGTACTTTGGTTGTAGGCACATCCCCAGTGGGGGGTGTGCAGGAGGCAGCTGGTCAATGTTTCTTTCTCATCGATGTTTCTAGCTCTCTATCTCTCTCCCTTCCTCTCTGTAAAAAATGTAAAAGGACTGAACTGGCAAAGGAGGTTGAAGATCAGATGCATAAAAAAAAAAAAAAAAGCTTTGGTATATATGCAAGTTTATTTTTTATAATCCTAACCGTAACGATACATAAAAACCCACAAATCTGGACACATAGCTTAAAAAACGTGGACACAGAGGAAGAAAATATGGAATACCATCAAACAAAAAGAACAGACAGAAACACAAATGAAAGAACCAATAGAGGCATAGAGCTACCAGAAAACAAAAGACAAAATGGCTATAGGATATTCTCATACATCAATAATTACCCTAAATGCAAATGGTCTGAATTCACCAACAAAGAGGTACAGAATTGTAGAATGGATCAAAAAACAAAACCCAACCATATACTTCCTAAAAGAGGTACATCTAAGCTACAAGGACAAAGGCAGACTCAAAGTAAAAGGGTGGAAAATTATTCTCCAAGCAAATAATATCCACAGAAAAGCAGGGACAGCCATAATTATATCTGACAAAATAGATTTCGAGATAACAAGAGACAAAGATGAACACTTTAATATAATAAAGGGGATCTTTAAGACAAAGATGAATACTTTAATATGATAAAGGGGATCTTTAAAGTCATGCATCTGATATCAAGAAAACATAACACTTCTATATATATATATATATATATATATATATATATATATATATATATATATATATATTCACCCAGCCAAGGAGCACTAAAAAATATAAAATAGATACACACAGAATACAGAATTAAAGGGAGAAAAAGATCAAAACACAATCATACTTGGGGACCTTAGAACTCCATTGACATCTCTATAGATATACACCAAACAGAAAATTAATAAAAATCAGCCTTAAATGAAATATTAGAACCTTTCATCCCAGAATTCTAGATTATATATTCTTCTCCAGTGCACATGGAACACTTTCAAGGATAGACCATATGTTGGGGTCACAGAACTATCATCAGTAAGTTCAAGAAGACTGAAATTATACCACATATATTCTTGGACCAAGATGCCTTGAAATTAGAACTGCAAAAAGGAAATAAAGAAACCCACAAATACATGGAAATTAAACAACATACTACTAAAAGTGACTGGGTCAAAGAATAAATAAAAGATGAGATCAGAAGATATCTAGAGATAAATAAAAATGAAAATACAACACATAAAACTTCTGGGATAAAGTGAAATCAGTAATAAGAGGGAAGTTTAAATCATTATAGGTCTATCTCAAGAAATGAGAAATCCTAAGTACACAACCCAATATCATAGGGAAAGAAGAACAAAAGCAATCCAAAGTCAGTAGAAGAAAAAAATAAAAATTAGAGAAGAATTGAATTAAATAGAAAACAAAAAGACTACAAAAATTATTAAAGAGCTGGTTCTTTGACAAGATTAATAAAATTGACAAACCCCTGGCTAGACTCACCAAGGAGAAAAGGGAAAAGACCCATATAAACAAAATCAGAAATGAGAAACAAAATACTAGCAAATTGAATACAGCAATACATCCAAAAAATAATACATCACCATCAAGTGGGGTTCATTCAAGGGGCACAGGATGTTTCAACATATGCAAATCAGTCCATTTAACACACCACATTAACAAAAGAAAAGATAAAAATCATATGACCCTATCAATAGATGCAGAAAAAGCATCTGATGAGATACAGCATCCATTCATGATTAAAACACTCAAAAAAAAAAAAAAAAAAAAAAAAAAGGAATAGAAGGAAAGTACCTCTACATAATAAAAGCAATATATGATAAACCCTCAGCTAGTATCATAACTGAGAGCTTTTCCTCTAAGATCAGGAACAAGGCAAGGATGTCCACTCTCTTATTTAAAATAGTGTTGGAAGTCCTAGCCAGAGCAATAAAGCAACAGACAGAAATAAAAGGCATCCAAATAGGGAAGAAAGAAGTAAAACTATCACTTTTTGCAGTTGACATGGTTCTGCATACAGAAAACCTTAAAGACTTAATCATAAAATTATTAGAAACAATAAACTAATACAGTCAAGTTGCAGGATACAAAAGCAATATGCAAAAATCCACTGCCTTCCTATATACTAATAATAAAACTTCAGAAAAGAAATGAAAAAAACAACAATAAAAAAACACCCCAAAACAATTCCTTTTGCAATTACAACCAAAAGAATAAAATACCTAGAAATCACTTAACAAAGAATGTGAAAGACTAATATATAGAAAATTACAAAACATTATTTAAAAAGATTGGAAAAGAGCCGAAACCAGTTTGGCTCAGTGGTACAGCGTCGGTCTGCAGACTGAAGGGTCCCAGGTTCGATTCCGGTCAAGGCCATGTACATTGGTTGCGGGCACATCCCCAGTACGGGGTGTGCAAGAGGCAGCTGGTCGATGTTTCTCTCTCATTAACATTTCTAGCTCTCTATCTCTCTCCCTTCCTCTCGGTAAAAAATCAATAAAATATATTAAATTTTAAAAAAATTGGAAAAGAAAAACAAAATTTAAAAATAACCCGTGTTCATGGATTGGAAGAATCAACATAATTAAAATGGCCATATTATCCAAAGCAATATACAGATTTAATGCAATCCCCATCAAAATTCCAATGCCATTTTTTTTAATATTATATTAAGAGAAATCATCAGATTTGTATGGACTCTCAAAAGACCCCAAATAGCCAAAGCAATCCTGAGAAAAAAGAACAAAGCTGGAAGTATCACAATACCTGACTTCAAATTATACTACAGAACTACTAATCAAAACAGCATGGTATTAGCAGAGAAATAGAAACACATATCAGTGCAACAGAATGGAGAGCCCAGCTATAAAACCACATGTATATGGACTGATAATTTTCGACAAAGAAGCCATAGACACACAATAGAGTAAAGATAGTCTCTTTAATAAATCGTGCTGGGAAAACTGAAAAGCCACATGCAAACAAATGAAATTGGATTACAGTTTGTCCCCAGGAACAAAAATAATTCAAAATGGATCAAGACATAAATATAAGACCCAAAACAATAAGTTACATAGCAAAAAATATAGGTACCAAACTTATGGATATTAGTCATAGAGAACATTTTATGAACTTGACCCCAAAGCAAAAATATATGAATGGAACTATATCAAACTAAAATGCTTCTACACAGCAAAAGAAACTGACAACAAAACAAAGAGGTAGCTGACCAGATGGGAAATGATATTTGAAAACAGTCACTCTGACAAAGGTTTAATTTCCAAAACATAAAAGGAACTTATAAAACTCAACACCAAACAAACAACTCAATCAAAAAGTGGGCAGAAGACCCGAAAATATGCCTCTCCCAAAAAGACATACGAATAGCCAATAGATATATGAAAAGATATTCAACTTCACTGGCAATCAGGGAAGTGCAAATCAAAACTACAATGAGATACCACCTCATACCTGTCAGAGTGGCCATTATCAATAATGGATAAGCAATAGCAAGTGTTGGAGAGGTTGTGGAAAAAGGGAACCCTCATCCACTGCTGGTGGGAATGTAGACTGTTACAACCACTATGGGAAGCAATTTGTGATTCCTCAAAAAAATTGAGAATAGAGCTACCATATGACCCAACAATTCCTCTTTTTGGAACATACCTGAAAACTTCAAAATCATGTATTTACAAAGATATATGCACTCCTGTGTTCATTATTCAAGGTGACCCAGACATGAAAACAACCAAAATGTCCTGCGATTAGATTACTTGATAAAGATGTGGTACATATATACAATGGAATACTACTCAGCCATAAGAAAGGATAAAACAGGGCCATTTGCAACAATATGGGTGGACTTGGAGAACATTATGCCAAGTGAAATAAGTCAGTCAGAAAAAGCTAAGGACCATATGATTTCACTTATAACTATATATATAGAAACCTAAGAAATTATCTGACCATTTGACCATCCAACTGGTAGCTATTATGTGCAATGACCTCCAGGGGGCAGACACTCAATGCAGGAGTTGCTGAGCTGTGGTGACCTGGCAGCTGCAATTCTCAGGTAACACACTTGGAACCAGAGAGGAGGGAGCCCCGATTCCAGGATGAGTCACCCAAGAATGGTCCTCTCGCAATCCAGGTCCCCTTGGGGGATGTTATAGAGCTGGTTTCTGCCCCATCCTTGCAGGCAAGATTGAGGGACCCCACCGGTGCAAGGATGCACTGGGCCTCTAGTGTGGGACATAAAACTGAAATTTGTGAACACAAACAGCAGTGTGTGGGGAGAAAGGGGTCCTAATATATGGTGACAGGAGAAAATCTGAATTTGGGTGGTGAGCACATGGTGCAATACACAGATCTTGTAACATAGAAATCCATACCCAAAACCTATTATTTTCATGCTGACCAATGTCAGTCACTGCAATAAATTTAATAAAAAATATAAATATAAAAAAATAACTAAGGAGCAGTTATAATCTATAATATATTTACAGGTTATAAAAACATAACAGAATTTGTTATGTTAAAAAAATCAAAATTACAGTCTTTCAAAAGATGTTAATAATTATGAAACTTATATGAGCCATGAAAGAACAACATAAATCAGAATTGAAAAACTCAGAATAAGGTCACAGAACTCAAGAAGATCTTGATATAAGAGAAAATAATCATTTCAGAAAAAGAAGACAAAACAAGAAGGAATACAAAAGTAAATAAAGACAGCTCTGGCCAGTTTGTTCAGTGGTTAAAGCGTCACCTCTTGGACTGAAGGTTCGCCGGTTCAATTCCAGTCAAGGGCACGTACCTTGGTTGCAGGCTCGGTTGGGGTGCATGTGGAAGGCAATCAATCAATGTGTCTCTCTCACAATGAAGTTTCTCTCTCCCCCCTTTACCTCCCACTCTCTAAAAATAACTAGAAAAAATATCCTCGGGTGAGGATTAATAACAACAAAATAGAATGCCTTAAATGAAAAAAGAAACATAAAACAAAAACAACAAAAAAAAAGATAAAAAGAAAATGAGACAAAGTGACAAATATTAAAGATAAATCAAAGATGAAACATATAGCTAAAAGAAGTCCCTAATGAAGAAAACAGACCAAATACAATAAGCTATATAATTCAAAAAAAGTTTTCTGAAATAAAAATGTGAAACTATATATCAAAAAGCATATTGGTATCTATAAATATCAACCAAAAATTATAAATACTAGTGTATGGTCTAATAAAATTATCATACTTAGGAAAGAAGGAAGGGAAAGAAAGAAAGACAAGAAGGAAGGAAGGAAATTGATAGATAACATGGATAAATATCCACTGGGCACCTAAAAAATCTTTGTCATATAATAATCCATGGGCTTTGGTAAATTGTTAGTTTAATGACATGAAGTGGCAAACTACATACCTGTGCAGCTTGCTCTGCCTGTGCCTGGGTCAGCTGGGCTTGCAAACTGTTAATTAGTGCCTCCTTCTCCTGGAGTTTACACTTTATCTTTTCCACTTCCATCTCCTCCTCCCCAGAACTTTTGTCATGCTGAAAATTCAGGAGACAAAGTCATTTATTTTAAAATATTACAATTAATATATATTTGATCTTTTGCTCTAATTTTCCCTATAAAACTATTTCATTCATTTTATCAAACTGATGGGAGCAAGAAACAATAACACCCGCCTGAACAAGTAAGACACTTTAGAATTTTCCAGTTTTAGTAGCACCAAGTAGCTCCTACTATCCTGTTTACCCGAAAATAAGGCAGTATCTTATATTAATTTTTGTTCCCAAAGATGCGCTAGGTCTTACTTTCAGGGGATGTCTTATTTTTCCATGAAGAAAAATATGGTACACATTTATTGTTAAATGAAAATAAAGGAAATTTATTACCTGTATACAGTACAGTAGTACGGTAGTTGTCAACACAAACCAGACAAACTGTGAATGCTACAGTATCAAGAATTTACTCCTTTATTCAATGACAATCATGTCTTCATCTTCTGGAACATTATCATAACAATCCAATTCCTGAATTTCCTGGTGAATTTCTTATGACTACATTTCTTTCAGAATCAGTGGACCAAATCTCTCATGTTTAGCCTAGGGAGGCCTTATTTTCAGGGGATGCCTTATATTTCACTCAGAAGGAAACCTGTAATTAGGTCTTATTTTCGGAGGATGTCTTATTTTTGGGGAAACACGGTAGATCCATCCTCCCTCAGGTAACAGCTATAATTCTGGGTAAGAAATAAAAGCAGCCATCTGAAAATGAGGAGAGCAACCAAAAATCTACTTGAAGGATGTTGACAGTTGGGAAAAATGGCACCCAGTATCTCATGTTTATGGTTTTTAGTCTGAGGGTGACTCAACAGAAAACTCAGTCTCCCTTCCTTAAAGATCAGAGGCCAAAACTCCTAAGGGGCAAAAGATCATAAAAAAACCAGTGACAGGAAATAAAAATCTTTCAATAGTCTATGTTTCCCCGCCAAAAGCTCCTTAAACTTAACCAGATTATGCCTCGCTACTGATTCCACACCCCCGCCCCAAAATGTACCTAGTCTCCTTATTGGAGTTACAAAGAATATTTTTTTAAAATATATTTTACTGATTCTTTTCAGAGAGGAAAGGAGAGAGATAGAGAGTTAGAAACATCAATCAGCTGCCTCCGGAACACCCCCCACTACAGATGTGCCCGCAACCAAGGTACATGCCCTTGACCAGAATCGAACCTGGGACCCTTCAGTCTGCAGGCCAGTGCTCTATCCACTGAGCCAAACTGGTTTCGGCAACACAGAATAATTTTATACTTTCTTCCACATAACAGTTGTTCAAGCATCTGAAGATTACTATCACTTCTTCAACTACTTTCCACAGAATATCTAGCTCTTTAATAGATATACAGCAACTAAATGGGCTGCTGGAACTGATAAATCATTTAATCCAGCCTTTTTATTGAACAGAGGAAGTAACTGATGCTGTAAAATGTTGATTTGCTTAAGGTCTCAGAACTTTTAAAAAAGGCAGATTGTAAAATGGATAATTTTTCAGTCTCCTAAAATAGATAATTTAAAAATCTAACAACATAGCAAAGGAAAGTTAGAAGAAACAAAGCCACATGGGCAAAGTTGCCACAACTGTAGCTAGGGGAAGAAAGAATTAACAGAAGAGAAACCAAGAAGGAAGAAAAGAAGAATCGAGTTGAATTATATGAGAAGACAATAGCTTCTAAAACAAGCTTTTGAGAAGTTCAATAAGGCAATCAATGCAGGAGAAGTAATGTCTTCAGAGCATTACACCCAAAAAGAAAGACTAACTAGGAAGCTAACTCATTATCCCAAGGTTTGTGCCTAGAGAATAAATTAAATTTCCCAGGAACTATAAATATTAAAAATAAGATCGGTAGTGGGTCAAAGCATGAGACAGGGTGAAATTAAGAAAATCAAAGACTTAATATGCAGAGTGAAGTGTAGGCCAACTGTGATATATTAGCACATGTGATATATTAGCCTCCATATATTCTATACCAAACTCAGAAAGGTAACAAAGATGAGTTTTTAAACAATGTTTTATTCCTCAAAAGGCACTACTTTCCTTATGCTTCTATCTCTAATCTCAAACTGTATTATTGGTTGTGGCTATCACTCTAGAGAACATGCCTTATAGAGAGGCCAAGGCAAACTAACTGAGCCTACAAAGCATGAAACTTTAACCCTTATATGGCCATATAGGGAATAAAATACTAGAGTCCTGGTGCATGAAATTCGTGCAGAGAGTGTCTCTAAGCCCAGCCTGCACTCTCTACAATCTGGGACCCTTTGGGGGATGTCTGACTGCTGGTTTAGGCCCGATCCCCATGGATTCAGGACTGCTGGCTCCCAACCGCTTGCCTGCCTACCAGCCTGATCACACCCTAACCACTCCCCTGACAACCTGATCGACACCTAACTGCCCCCTCACAACCTGATTGATGCCTAACTGCTCCCCTGCTGGCCCAATTGCCCCCAACTGCCCTTTTCTGCTGGCCTCATCGCCCACCACTACCTTCCCCTGCCAGCCATCTTGTGGCAGCCATCTTTGACCACATGGAGGCAGCCATCTTGTGTGAGGGTGTGAGGGTCAATTTGCATATTACCTCTTTATTATATAGGAGGATTCTACATCAAGTTACTAAATTAAAGAATTTCAGATGTAGAAGAAACCTACAGACCATCTAGCTTATCTTTAAACCAATAATGAAACTTCTCCAAAAGCAATGTGTGTCTCCTACCCAAAAACCTCACTTCAGTATTTACTTCTTCTCATTAGCCGTTTTTTTTTCTTTTTTGGATTATGAGATTTTTAAAAAGAATATATTTTTATTGTTGACAATATTACAAATGTCCCCATTTCTCTCACTTCTGCCCAGCCCCCTATTCCCCACCTTAAGCCTTCACCATACTATTGTCTATGTCCATGGGCAATACATAAAAATATATACATTTTTTGGTTTTTCTCTTCTTATCCCCACCCCACCCCGATATGTCACTCTATTCCATGCCCCAGGAGTTACTTTGTTGGTCAATTTATTTTGTTCATTAGATTCCACACATAAGTGAGATCATGTGATATTGGTCTTTGTCTAACTGGTTTATTTCACTTAGCATAATAATAGCATTTTCAATTTTCTGAAAGTCTAAGACACAACTGGCATTTCATTTCCATGTTTTCTGCTGACCTGTTTTGCACTGTGTGTGACCCATAGCCCAGCTAGATTGCAAGTTCAATAACTATAGCATTTAGAGCTGATTTACTTTAGCTTCATAAATATTTGTGACTAGTGAAAATCTGCTATATTAAGGTTTTTTCCACTTAGAAAATATGTGTTATGTCCAATTACCATACCCTAGAGATTTGCTCCTCTGTCTGAGCTCTTGTTGTCAAAGCAATCTCTCCTTGTGCCTTCAATTTTTCTAATTGTCTATTCAAAGAAGTTACTTTGACCTTAGCATGAAGTTTCTGTTTTCTTATTCTGTCAGTAGCTTTTCTTTCTTCCTGTCAGAGAACAATGATGACAAATACATAAATGTTTACTCGTCACTTCATCACTTATCTAGACATTACAAAAGTAGGCATCTTTTGTTGATGCTGAGAAATAAGAATCAGATTCAGTAATAATCCTTTGGTACATAGTCAGCAAGAAAGAGACAAAACAATGTTACCTGCAGAACTTCATCCTTCCGCTGCAGTTCAATATTCTTCTGTCTTATGATTTCTTTTAGCTCTGCCACCAACTGCTCTGTGTGGGGCAGGCGTTCCAGAACATCCTCTTGGGCTTTATTATTAAATTCCATGTCCAATTTTTGTGGTGATTCCTAGTATTTAGACAAAAAGTTGACAATCCACCAAGGAAAAGGTGTTAGTTTTTAAACATGAGTTCCTTCATTCCAACTTAATCTTATCACAACTCATATTCTTACTTAGGAAATCTTCCCAACTCTAATCCAATAATAATTATTACCACAGCCATTATAATATGTTGAGTATTTTGCAAATGTTAAGCATTTTTCAAACATTATCTCTCTTTTTAAAAAAATATATTTTATTGATTCTTTCCAGAGAGGAAGGGAGAGGGATAGAGAGTTAGAAACATCAATCAGCTGCCTCCGGAACACCCTCCACTACAGATATGCCCGCAACCAAGGTACATGCCCTTGACCAGAATCGAACCTGGGACCCTTCAGTCTGCAGGCCAGCGCTCTGTCCACTGAGCCAAACTGGTTTCGGCAACACAGAATAATTTTATACTTTCTTCCACATAACAGTTGTTCAAGCATCTGAAGATTACTATCACTTCTTCAACTACTTTCCACAGAATATCTAGCTCTTTAATAGATATACAGCAACTAAATGGGCTGCTGGAACTGATAAATCATTTAATCCAGCCTTTTTATTGAACAGAGGAAGTAACTGATGCTGTAAAATGTTGATTTGCTTAAGGTCTCAGAACTTTTAAAAAAGGCAGATTGTAAAATGGATAATTTTTCAGTCTCCTAAAATAGATAATTTAAAAATCTAACAACATAGCAAAGGAAAGTTAGAAGAAACAAAGCCACATGGGCAAAGTTGCCACAACTGTAGCTAGGGGAGGAAAGAATTAACAGAAGAGAAACCAAGAAGGAAGAAAAGAAGAATCGAGTTGAATTATATGAGAAGACAATAGCTTCTAAAACAAGCTTTTGAGAAGTTCAATAAGGCAATCAATGCAGGAGAAGTAATGTCTTCAGAGCATTACACCCAAAAAGAAAGACTATCTAGGAAGCTAACTCATTATACCAAGGTTTGTGCCTAGAGAATAAATTAAATTTCCCAGGAACTAAAAATATTAAAAATAAGATCAGTAGTGGGTCAAAGCATGAGACAGGGTGAAATTAAGAAAATCAAAGACTTATTATGCAGAGTGAAGTGTAGGCCAACTGTGATATGTTAGCACATGTGATATATTAGCCTCCATATATTCTATACCAAACTCAGAAAGGTAACAAAGATGAGTTTTTAAACAATGTTTTATTCCTCAAAAGGCACTACTTTCCTTATGCTTCTATCTCTAATCTCAAACTGTATTATTGGTTGTGGCTATCACTCTAGAGAACATGCCTTATAGAGAGGCCAAGGCAAACTAACTGAGCCTACAAAGCATGAAACTTTAACCCTTATATGGCCATATAGGGAATAAAATACTAGAGTCCTGGTGCATGAAATTCGTGCAGAGAGTGTCTCTAAGCCCAGCCTGCACTCTCTACAATCTGGGACCCTTTGGGGGATGTCTGACTGCTGGTTTAGGCCCGATCCCCATGGATTCAGGACTGCTGGCTCCCAACCGCTTGCCTGCCTACCAGCCTGATCACACCCTAACCACTCCCCTGACAACCTGATCGACACCTAACTGCCCCCTCACAACCTGATTGATGCCTAACTGCTCCCCTGCTGGCCCAATTGCCCCCAACTGCCCTTTCCTGCTGGCCTCATCGCCCACCACTACCTTCCCCTGCCAGCCATCTTGTGGCAGCCATCTTTGACCACATGGAGGCAGCCATCTTGTGTGAGGGTGTGAGGGTCAATTTGCATATTACCTCTTTATTATATAGGAGGATTCTACATCAAGTTACTAAATTAAAGAATTTCAGATGTAGAAGAAACCTACAGACCATCTAGCTTATCTTTAAACCAATAATGAAACTTCTCCAAAAGCAATGTGTGTCTCCTACCCAAAAACCTCACTTCAGTATTTACTTCTTCTCATTAGCCTTTTTTTTTTCTTTTTTGGATTATGAGATTTTTAAAAAGAATATATTTTTATTGTTGACAATATTACAAATGTCCCCATTTCTCTCACTTCTGCCCAGCCCCCTACTCCCCACTTTAAGTCTTCACCATACTATTGTCTATGTCCATGGGCAATACATAAAAATATATACATTTTTTGGTTTTTCTCTTCTTATCCCCACCCCACCCCGATATGTCACTCTATTCCATGCCCCAGGAGTTACTTTGTTGGTCAATTTATTTTGTTCATTAGATTCCACACATAAGTGAGATCATGTGATATTGGTCTTTGTCTAAGTGGCTTATTTCACTTAGCATAATAATAGCCTTTTCAATTTTCTGAAAGTCTAAGAAATATTTCATTTCCATGTTTTCTGCTGACCTGTTTTGCACTGTGTGTGACCCATAGCCCAGCTAGATTGCAAGTTCAATAACTATAGCATTTAGAGCTGATTTACTTTATCTTCATAAATATTTGTGACTAGTGAAAATCTGCTATATTAAGAAGGTTTTTTCCACTTAGAAAATATGTGTTATGTCCAATTACCATACCCTAGAGATTTGCTCCTCTGACTGAGCTCTTGTTGTCAAAGCAATCTCTCCTTGTGCCTTCAATTTTTCTAATTGTCTATTCAAAGAAGTTACTTTGGCCTTAGCATGAAGTTTCAGTTTTTTTATTCTGTCCTCAGTAGCATTTCTTTCTTCCTGTCAGAGAACAATGATGACAAATACATAAATGTTTACTCGTCACTTCATCACTTATCTAGACATTACAAAAGTAGGCATCTTTTGTTGATGCTGAGAAATAAGAATCAGATTCAGTAATAATCCTTTGGTACATAGTTAGCAAGAAAGAGACAAAACAATGGTACCTGCAGAACTTCATCCTTCCGCTGCAGCTCAGTATCCTTCTGTCTTATGATTTCTTTTAGCTCTGCCACCAACTGCTCTGTGTGGGGCAGGCGTTCCAGAACATCCTCTTGGGCTTTATTATTAAATTCCATGTCCAATTTTTGTGGTGATTCCTAGTATTTAGACAAAAAGTTGACAATCCACCAAGGAAAAGGTGTTAGTTTTTAAACATGAGTTCCTTCATTCCAACTTAATCTTATCACAACTCATATTCTTACTTAGGAAATCTTTCCAACTCTAATCAAATAATAATTATTACCACAGCCATTATAATATGTTGAGTATTTTGCAAATGTTAAGCATTTTTCAAACATTATCTCTCTTTTTAAAAAAATATATTTTATTGATTCTTTCCAGAGAGGAAGGGAGAGGGATAGAGAGTTAGGAACATCAATCAGCTGCCTCCTGAACACCCCCCACTACAGATGTGCCCGCAACCAAGGTACATGCCCTTGACCAGAATCGAACCTGGGACCCTTCAGTCTGCAGGCCAGTGCCCTATCCACTGAGCCAAACTGGTTTCGGCAACACAGAATAATTTTATACTTTCTTCCACATAACAGTTGTTCAAGCATCTGAAGATTACTATCACTTCTTCAACTACTTTCCACAGAATATCTAGCTCTTTAATAGATATACAGCAACTAAATGGGCTGCTGGAACTGATAAATCATTTAATCCAGCCTTTTTATTGAACAGAGGAAGTAACTGATGCTGTAAAATGTTGATTTGCTTAAGGTCTCAGAACTTTTAAAAAAGGCAGATTGTAAAATGGATAATTTTTCAGTCTCCTAAAATAGATAATTTAAAAATCTAACAACATAGCAAAGGAAAGTTAGAAGAAACAAAGCCACATGGGCAAAGTTGCCACAACTGTAGCTAGGGGAGGAAAGAATTAACAGAAGAGAAACCAAGAAGGAAGAAAAGAAGAATCGAGTTGAATTATATGAGAAAACAATAGCTTCTAAAACAAGCTTTTGAGAAGTTCAATAAGGCAATCAATGCAGGAGAAGTAATGTCTTCAGAGCATTACACCCAAAAAGAAAGACTAACTAGGAAGCTAACTCATTATACCAAGGTTTGTGCCTAGAGAATAAATTAAATTTCCCAGGAACTATAAATATTAAAAATAAGATCAGTAGTGGGTCAAAGCATGAGACAGGGTGAAATTAAGAAAATCAAAGACTTATTATGCAGAGTGAAGTGTAGGCCAACTGTGATATATTAGCACATGTGATATATTAGCCTCCATATATTCTATACCAAACTCAGAAAGGTAACAAAGATGAGTTTTTAAACAATGTTTTATTCCTCAAAAGGCACTACTTTCCTTATGCTTCTATCTCTAATCTCAAACTGTATTATTGGTTGTGGCTATCACTCTAGAGAACATGCTTTATAGAGAGGCCAAGGCAAACTAACTGAGCCTACAATGCATGAAACTTTAACCCTTATATGGCCACATAAGGAATAAAATACTAGAGGCCTGGTGCATGAAATTCGTGCAGAGAGTGTCTCTAAGCCCAGCCTGCACCTTCTCCAATCTGGGACCCTTTGGGGGATGTCTGACTGCTGGTTTAGGCCCGATCCCCATGGATTCAGGACTGCTGGCTCCCAACTGCTTGCCTGCCTACCAGCCTGATCACACCCTAACCACTCCCCTGACAACCTGATCGACACCTAACTGCCCCCTCACAACCTGATTGATGCCTAACTGCTCCCCTGCTGGCCCAATTGCCCCCAACTGCCCTTTTCTGCTGGCCTCATCGCCCACCACTACCTTCCCCTGCCAGCCATCTTGTGGCAGCCATCTTTGACCACATGGAGGAAGCCATCTTGTGTGAGGGTGTGAGGGTCAATTTGCATATTACCTCTTTATTATATAGGAGGATTCTATATCAAGTTACTAAATTAAAGAATTTCAGATGTAGAAGAAACCTATAGACCATCTAGCTTACCTTTATTTTTTTTATTTTTTTTTTATTTAAATCAATCTTTATTGTTCATATTATTACAAAGGTTACTCATTTCTTCCCCCTTCCACCAGGTTCCTACCCCACCCTCCACCCCCTTCCTACCTCCCATTGTCCTCATCCATAGGTGCACACTTTATGTTCAGTCTCTTCCCACATCCACCACTCCCCCTTTCCCAGAGAACTGTCAGTCCACTCTTCTCCCGAATCTCCGACTCTACTACAATCAACAACTAATATTGTTCATAAGGTTTTTCAATCTCGTTTTCTTTTTTTCTTTAATTAATAAACTTTTACACTTCTAAGAATAAATTTTAAAATCTAATAATTTTAAACCTTGTTTTTTCTGCCCTGGGAATTGAGAAGCAAATTTGTTTACATGTAAACTTGCCCTTAGGCTATCAAAAGGTGTAGTCATTCAAATGTTAATGAACACATTATTTAAAGATAGCTGTGGTTGGAATTGGATTACCTGTTCTGGGTGGGAAGGGCTTGTCCTCCCCTTTCTCCATTAAAATTAAGGTGTTAGCTTTAACACATCTTTTTGGCCAGAGACTTTAAACTTTCAGAACTTTAAATTGTTCAGATAGTAAATCAGTTACTTAGCATTTTCTCAAATCAATAATACCTCCACATGCCCAAGGATACACTTCACACAAAAGACATTTCCAAATAGATCAACCAACCTCATCCAGACCCCACACAAGGCACTCACAGATCAACACCCCAGCGCTATACTAACTCAACACATCCAGATCTAAGCATTCATCACTTGATTCAACAGACCCTCAAGTTCCCCCAAAAGTTTCCAGCCATGTCTGAGAGGCAGCCCTGGGGCGGGGGCAGGCGAGGAGCGAGCTATTCTGGGTCTGGCTGCTCTGGGCCTGGCCTCTGTTGATCTGGTCTGCTCCACAACCTGCTGCTCCAGGTCTGGTCACTGCCGCTCCATGCCTGGCTGCTGCTGCTCTGGGCCTGGCTGTTTATGACCTGGCTTCTCTGGGCCTGGTTGCTCCGGGCCCAGCCACTACGGGCCTGGTTGCTCCCAACCTGGCTGCACTGGGCCCGGCAGCTCCTGGCCCGGCCATTTCAGGCCTGGCTGCTGCTGCTCTGGGCCCGGCTGCACTGGGCCTGGCCATTCCTGGCCTGGCTGCTCCCAACCCGGCCGCTCTGGGCCTGGGTGCTCTGGGCCTGTCCACCCTGGGCTTGGCCACCTCCGCCCCAGGCCTGGCTGCCACTGCCCCAGGTCTGGATGCTTCGGGCCTAGCTGCTGCTGCTCTGGTTCTGGCTGCTGCTGCTTCAGGCCTGGCTGCTGCTGCTCCAGGCCCAGCTGCCACTGCATTGGGCCTGGCCACTCTGGGTTTGGCGGCCGCCGCTCCAACATCCTGTCCTTTTTCTTTTTTTCTTTCTTTCTTTTTTTTTTTTTTTTTAACACATTTATGTTGCAATGTTGGCTGCTGAGTTGAGTTCTGTCTTAGTCTTCGATTTTTTAAGATCTTCTTTGTATTCTTTCTTTAGTAATTTTACTATCTTTTGCTATAACTTGATTTCTTCACATTAAAAACTTCTTCGGTTTCTTTCTCCTCATCCTGGAAGCTCAGCAGGCTGGCCTGCGGCACCCCTTTGTTCTCCGGGGCCTCCTGTGCAGCTACAGCCTGTTGCCGCCCAGAAAGCAGCCCCCGGCCTCAGCTCCATGGCCCGCGATCAGCGGTTGAGGGCCCAGCGGCTCCCCCCTCCTCCTACCTGGGGGCCCAGTAACCCAGCTTCTTGCCGGTGCCTGGCTGGCCGGTGTCCGGCAGTGGCTCCTCCTCCTCATTGCATTCCTCCCAGTCTGGAGCTTTTTCCTCCTTCCCGTTCAGAGAGTCTAGCATCAGAGTCAACAGACTTTCCTCTGCGTGCAATGTGCGCAACTCTGGGGGCTCTGCCCCTCTCCGCTCCCCTGGGACTCCGCCTCACAGCCCTGTCTCCCTCTGTTTGAGCCTGGGTCCCCAGGGTCTGGCCTAGAACTGGGGTTCAGAGCAGTCGGAACTGGGGCTCAGTACAGTTGGAGGTTTTGTTTCCTTCCCACTAGGGCAATCCAGCATCAGAGTCAACATTCTGTCCTCTGCACGCAATGTGCACGACTCAGGGGCTCTGCTTTTCGCCGCTCCCCTGGGATTCTGCCTCACAGCCCCGTCTCCCCTGCCTGAGCTTGGGTCCCCAGGGTCTGACCCAGAACTGAGGCTCAGTGCTGCCGGTTCTGGGGTTCAGCCCAGTCTGGGACCTTTATTTCCTTCCTGCTAGGGAATGCCAGGCAGGCACCCAGCCTTCTCCTCCTCTCCGGCTCCGTCCTCTCCGCCTGCGCCCATGTGTGCGCGCACGCACGCAGCATGTCTGGGTACCTTAGGCTTTTTCAGCTCCTCTGATTTTCCTTCTGGTTTTCTCTTTCCTTCTTGTTGTAGAATTTTCAGTCAGTCGACTACCTGAATCTCTGGGCAATGTCCATTTTATATTTTAGTTGTATTCCATTGAAATTGTTGTGTGCGGCTGCAGTTAGGTGTTTACCTGTGCAGCCATCTTGGATCCATCCTCAGTGTCTTCCATCTAGCTTATCTTTAAACCAATAATGAAACTTCTCCAAAAGCAATGTGTGTCTCCTACCCAAAAACCTCACTTCAGTATTTACTTCTTCTCATTAGCCTTTTTTTTTTTTTTTCTTTTTTGGATTATGAGATTTTTTAAAAGTATATATTTTTATTGTTAACAATATTACAAATGTCCCCATTTCTCTCACTTCTGCCCAGCCCCCTACTCCCCACCTTAAGCCTTCACCATACCACTGTCTATGTCCATGGGCAATACATAAAAATATATACATTTTTTGGTTTTTCTCTTCTTGTCCCCACCCCACCCAGATATGTCATTCTATTCCATGCCCCAGGAGTTACTTTGTTGGTCAATTTATTTTGTTCATTAGATTCCACACATAAGTGAGATCATGTGATATTGGTCTTTGTCTAAGTGGCTTATTTCACTTAGCATAATAATAGCCTTTTCAATTTTCTGAAAGTCTAAGTCACAACTGGCATTTCATTTCCATGTTTTCTGCTGACCTGTTTTGCACTGTGTGTGACCCATAGCCCAGCTAGATTGCAAGTTCAATAACTATAGCATTTAGAGCTGTTTTACTTTAGCTTCATAAATATTTGTGACTAGTGAAAATCTGCTATATTAAGAAGGTTTTTTCCACTTAGAAAATATGTGTTATGTCCAATTACCATACCTTAGAGAGTTGCTCCTCTGACTGAGATCCTGTAGTCAAAGCAATCTCTCCTTGTGCCTTCAATTTTTCTAATTGTCTATTCAAAGAAGTTACTTTAGCCTTAGCATGAAGTTTCAGTTTTTTTATTCTGTCCTCAGTAGCTTTTCTTTCTTCCTGTCAGAGAACAATGATGACAAATACATAAATGTTTACTCGTCACTTCATCACTTATCTAGACATTACAAAAGTAGGCATCTTTTGTTGATGCTGAGAAATAAGAATCAGATTCAGTAATAATCTTTTAGTATATAGTCAGCAAGAAAGAGACGAAACAGCCGAGGCCGGTTTGGCTCAATGGATAGAGCGTCGGCTTGGGGACTGAGGGACCCGGGTTCGATTCCGGTCGGGGGCATGTGCCTTGGCTGCGGGCATATTCCCGGTGGGGGGTGTGCAGGAGGCAGCTGATCGATGACTCTCTCTCATCGATGTTTCTAACTTTGTATCTCTCTCCCTTCCTCTCTGTACAAAATCAATAAAATATATTAAAAAAAAAAAAAAAAAAAAAAAAAAAGAAAGAGACGAAACAATGGTACCTGCAGAACTTCATCTTTCTGCTGCAGCTCAGTATCCTTCTGTCTTATGATTTCTTTTAGCTCTGCCACCAATTGCTCTGTGTGAGCCAGGCGTTCCAGAACATCCTCTTGGGCTTTATCATTAAATTCCATGTCCAATTCTGGTGGTGATTCCTAGTATTTAGACAAAAAGTTGACAATCCACCAAGGAAAAGATGTTACTTTTTAAACATGAGTTCCTTCATTCCAATTTAATCTTATCACAACTCATATTCTTACTTAGGAAATCTTCCCAACTCTAATCCAATAATAATTATTACCACAGCCATTATAATATGTTGAGTATTTTGTAAATGTTAAGCATTTTTCAAACATTATCTCTCTTTTTTAAAAAAATACATTTTATTGATTTTTTCCAGAGAGGAAGGGGAGGGAGATATTGATCAGCTGCCTCCTGTACACCCCCTACTGAGGTTGTGCCCACAACCAAGGTAAATGCCCTTGACTGGAATCGAACCTGGAACCTTTCAGTCTGCACGCTGACACTCTATCCACTGAGCCAAACCGGTTTTGGCTACAAACATTATCTCACTTACAATCTTATTATTCTAATTTTACCAAAGAGGAAAATAAAAGGAAGCAAATTTCACAAACCATTAAAAGGGGGAGCCCAAAATTTTAAATTGAGAGAGTAGTTGAATAAAATTATCTTAACCACTGGACAATATTTCTTGTCTTTCCAGAAAACTAAAGGACTTCTTTTGTTCTTATGTAGACCTCAGAAAATACAATGCAAACCCTAAGAGAAGTAATGGATAAATTAACGATAGCAAATAGTTATTCTCAAACCAAAAAGGTGATCCAATTTTTGTCACTCAAATCTTTCCTATGCAAAAGGAATATATATATCCAAATAGGAGTTAAAACAATCTAATGCTAAACAAATCTTGGGGTGGGGGAACAAAAAAGATTTTAAGAATCTCATCCAGGACTTGATTCCTATCTCTGTGGTTCTCAGGCTACAAACTACAGTAGATGGACCACCTATAAAATATCAATATTTTTCTTAATCCTCTCTTCTACCTGGCACAAGGGGGACTGTTAACACTCTTAAATTATTTTCCCCAGAAGAACATGGAACACCTGCCTCATCTGTTTAATTCAGAACAGAGCTACTTACAGGATCTAATGAAGCCCTCATATTTGGATTATTGTCATTTCTTGATAATTCATGTAAAACAATATTTGCCAATCCTGACAAACGACTCAACATTTCTATAGGAAAAGAAAACATAAGAATCAATAAAACATAGAATATAGTCTTTTCCTTTATTGGTAACCATATCATCTCTAAGTGAAATTAAAAAAAATCTGTGGTGATATATATTAGAAATAGACTGCAGCATGATGGTATCATTTAAGAAGGCACCCATACACCAAAAGGTTGTGGGTTTGATTTCTAATGGGCACATACTTAGGCTGCAGGTTTGATCACCAATCAGGGTGCATACAGGAGTCAACTAACTGATGTTTCTTTCTGACACTGATTTTTTTTTTCCCCCTTCTCTCTCTCTCTTCCTCTCTTTAAAAATATTTAATCAATAAAAACATATCCTTTGGTGAGGATTTAAAAAATAAATTAAAAAGGCATTTGAGTATTTACAGTGTAGTCACTCACCTTTCTTTTCAATGACAATTGCAGAGAATTTAATACCATCACTAATTTTTTTAAATAAAACAAAAATACGTAATTGTTTAGTGGAAAATAATGTACCTTACAGACTATCATCAATGACATTTCTTTCATCTGAACTTAACTTACAAACATAAACTAATAATTCCTGCCCCTTCTACACTATTGTTCTCTCCTATTCTGTCAAATAAACACTATAATGATTCGGCAAATTTTTTATTTATTAAAAATATTTTTTTATTGATTTCAGAGAAGAAGGGAGAAGGAGTGAGAGATAGAAACATCTATTATGAGAGAGAGAATCAACCATCAGCTACCTCCTGCATGCCTCCTGGAGATCGAGCCACAAGCTGGACATGTGCCCTGGTGGGGAATCGAACTGTGACCTCCTGGTTCAACCACTGAGCCACAACGGCCTGGCAAATATTTTCTTATGTGTCCATGAACCCCATTCTTTCAGGAAGTTTTCCAGATAAACAATGTGGTTTTGCTTAAATTTAAATGTAATCCTTGTAAAAAATGTATAGCATTAGCCCAGTGGTGTGCTATCAAGAGGCAGCAGTCAGGCCCAAGGTGTTCTTCAGTGCCAGCACTGGGAGGAGGCAGTGACAATGCCCACTAAGGCAGGATTGGCAGCAGTGACGACGTACATGAGAGTTGGGGCCTGGTCTGAAGTGCTCTTCACCCACAGAAACGAGCTACCAGATTGCCACAGTTACCACTGTGACCTCCAAATGCACACCCTCTAGAGGGTGCCCGCCATGACAATCACCACAGTGTCCCACAATGACTTGGCCAGTCTTTCTGAGTGTCTGGTCTACTTTGACTATAGGTTACCACCCATTCTTGAGTGTCTCAGTGGCCATCTTGTCTATAGAAACTGTCACCCAAAGTTCATACGTTGTCCAACCTGCTGGCCTGTTGGGATCCATTTGTAACTTGGCTATGGAGAAGTAGCCCATTCGGTACTTTTCCCTTGTCAATATGCCTCTTCTAAATGTGAAATAACTTCTACACACAGAAAAAGCAGACACAAAGAACTCTGAGTGCCCCAAAGCTTCCTGTTAGTGATCAGGCCCTTTGGATGCTGTCATGCCCCATCTGATGCATCAACACAAGTACATTACAACCCTGCAAGGAGAAGATAGAGTGTTTCTTGCTACAAACATCAACCTTCCAGGTGCTGTGGCCTGGGTAAGGATGTAGTCCTGTTTCGGTTGTCACTTCATGTTAGTCTTGGAGAATCAGTAGTATGATGGGCACCAGCAGTTCTTTGCAATTATACAGCTGACAGGAACATGCAAGCAAGCTGAAAATTTTGCTATGACGAGTTAAATGGTCATTGGCAGAATTGATTTGGCAAGCCACTCCTCAATCTATATATTGTATAAGGGAAATGCAAGAGCTATTATTATTATTTTTTTATATATTTTATTGATTTTTTTTTTTTTTACAGAGAGGAAGGGAGACGGAGAGAGAGTTAGAAACGTCGATGAGAGAGAAACATCGACCAGCTGCCTCCTGCACACCCCCTACCGGGGATGTGCCCGCAACCAATGTACATGCCCTTGACCGGAATCGAATCTGGGACCCTTCAGTCTGCAGACCGACGCTCTACCACTGAGCCAAATCGGTTTCGTACAAGAGCTATTATTAATAGTGACTGTCTAATCTTTGACACTGGCATTGCAGTTTTGTTTTTTTTTTGCAGAAAGTGGTAATTTAGGCATCAATGTAACTATTTCCAAGTGTTGAAATGGCTCTCAAACACTTTTTGCACAGTGTTTAATTCAATTTCACAGAGAGGAGGCACCCTTTTGCTTGCCAATCTGAAACTTTTGTTTAAGTGGAAGGTAGTGACACAAAGGTAAATGAAGATAAGGCTGTTACATACAAGAAACAGTCACATGTACTAATATATTTAAAAATAAGTCAACAGTAAACCACTGAGCATTATAAATAATTCTGAATTTGTGTTTGTTATAGATTAAGCATACTATTGAAAAATACTGGGGTCTTGTTGTTTTGTTTCTGTGTGAATATGCATGCATGTGTGCGTGTGTGGAAAGGCATGAGGTGATTTTTCCTTTAACAACTAAAAAGCTAATAAAAAAATTTTAAAAAACTGGTTGTAAATATTCAATATATAGTTTCTTGTAGAACTAAGACTGGGATGGAGAGAGCATACTACTTAATGATTATATGCTCTGATAATATATAGGACTACCATGAAAAATATTGGAAAGAATGTAAATAGCATATGCAAAAAACAAAAACAAAAAAAAACCCCACCTTTTAAAATAGTTTTCAATAACTAAAATTGGTGGTGATTGTATCAGTGTTGTTATTCCTAGACTATTGTATGCATCATGTGGAATTAAAGCAAATGAGTAATTATGGGCATAGTAATATCTATTTTCAGTAAAAGGGAGTAACAAGTATAAGAGAAGAAATTAAGAACCCAAAAATAAAAACTGAACTTGAATTTGAATTGAACGTATCAGTATGTACCTACAAGGTATTTTACTTTAACAGATATATTATCCTAGCTCTAAAAAGACTTAAAAAACAATGACAAACTGAGAAACAATGAGCATCTCTAGTGCCTAGATAGGCTCTTGAAATACTATTTTCCATTAAAAAAAAATTTTTTTAAAGCAGAGGGCTTCTTAGAGAAATGACTGGTTCCACTTCGGAAGTAGGAAACGTACAATATGAACCAGAAATATCTTGTCATATGAAATAACAAGGAAGCTACTAAAGATTTCTATAGTTGTGTCAAAATGACACAGGAGTCAAACTGAGGAAGTTCCCATAGACCAAGGGAACAATTAGAATTTCTGATAAGAATATGAATTGTAACACATTAAACCATACCAAAAATATTTACAGCCACAAGTTCATAATAATAATAAATGGGTCATCATCTGAACTGATTAGGTAAGTGCAAGAATTTATCTTGCATTTCCTATTTGAACTGTGCCACTCAGGAAGCAAATAGATGATGTAGGAGATGAGGGGGTACATTGCTTCATAAGATTATTCCAGCTAATAAATGAAAATAAAATGGTAGATTCAAAATTTCTAGTCTAATATTTTACAACTCCTAATGAATACTTGCTTCTAGACTTAGAGCATTGACAGCTAATAACAAAAGAGCAAAAAGCAGACATTATGACCTCCCGATGAAAGACTATATTACCATTTATAGTCTTGCCAAAGAATCCCAATGTCAGTCTGGGGAAGTCACTGAATTGTCTGCCAATTTGCAGAAAATATAGAGGACAGAGGAATACGCTGAACTGCTCCCATAAAAGTACAATTCCCAGAGTTTGGGAAACACTACAGGTTAAAAGGCCTCAGTTCTTCAACAGGAATTGCGTATTTCAAAGTCCCTCAGCTTAATCATTATTATATAAAGCTAGAGGCCCGGTGCACGAATGGACTGGGGGTTGTCCCTCAGTCCAGGCTGCACGCTCTCCAATCTGGGACCCCTCGAGGAATGTCTGACTGCCCGTTTAGGCCCAATCCTGGGATATCCCTCTCACAATCCAGGACTGCTGGCTCCCAACTGCTCACCTGCCAGCCTTCCTGATTGCCACTAACCACTTCTGTCTGCCAGCCTGATCACCCCCTAACCAGTCCCCTGCCAGTCTAATTGACGCCTAACTGCTCCTCTGCCATCCTGATTACCCATCTTCTCCTGCAGGCCTGGTTCACCCTACCTCCCAACTGCTCTCCCCTGCAGGCCTGGGTCCCCCCAACTGCCCTTCCCTACAGGCCCAGTTGCCCACAACTTCCCTCCTCTGCTGGCCTGGTCACCCCTAACTGCCCTCCCCTGCAGGCTTGATTGCTCCCAACTGCCCTCCCTTGGAGGCCTGGTCCCTCCCAACTACCCTCCCCTGCTGGTCATCTTGTGGCAGTCATCTTGTAAGTTGGAGTGATGGTCAATTTGCATATTACTCTTTTATTAGATAGGATAGAAGCCTAGTGCACGGGTGGGGACCAGCTGGACCAGCTGGTTTGTCCCGAAGAGTGTCCCAGATCAGGGTGGGGGTTCCATTGAGGCATGGGGTAGCCTGTGGTGGTTTGAAGGCTGGTCATGCCCCCCAGCAACCCAAGCAGAGGCCCTTCTATCTGGGATTTACTTATGTTCTATAATTGAAACTTTGTAGCCTTGAGTGGAGGCCAAGGCAGGCCAGGAAGCTTAGCTTCCTCCATCACTGGGGAAACCCAAGCCTCCTGCTCTCTTTAGCTACATGGCTGCCACAAGTTTTGTTAGGATTTATTTAACTTCTATAATTGAAACTTTCTGGCCTTGAGTGGAGTCCAGGGCCCGCCAGAGTGTGCTAGAAGATTGGCTTGCTTCATTGCCTGGGAAACCCAAGCCTCCTGCTTGCTCTGTGGCTGCAGCCATCTTGGTTGGATTAATTTGCATACTCGCTCCTGATTGGCTGGTAGGCATGGTTTGTGGGTATAGCAAAGGTACAGTCAATTTGTATATTACTCCTTTATTAGATAGTATGCTTTTTAAATGGAAAGTAGGTTACTTGGTCAGGAACTGAGCTATTTGGTTGTATTGTTCTGGGTAATTCACATTACAGTTTCATCTTAAAATGAAGACGGACAGGGAGTTTTCTAATGTCCAGTATTATAACTCTGATTCAAGATGATTTCTATAGCTATTGATATGAAAGGAATAATATGAAAATGGAAGTTGAAAGGGCATCTCAAACACAGTTAAGTGCTTTAGGTAGCTTAATGGTTGGGAATTTGAGGGTAAGAGAACTACTAAGTAGAATGATTAAGCTAAATGAAGAAAGCTGGACCTCCCCCTATGTTAGATTAACTATGGAACAGAAATGGACAAATGCATATATAAAAATTAGTAAAGGGGAAAATATTTATGTTCATAATGATAAATTCATTTAGAGAGTATGTGTGGTCAGTGGACTAACAATGTTCTTACTACTGCCTTATAAAGCACCAAAATGATGAGTAGCAACTTGAGAAAAGAAAGAAAAAAAAAAGAGCTACATTTCGAAGCCAGGCTTCAATAAAAACACTTAGGCAAATAAAACAACCACTCCAAGTCAGTGCCAGCCACATCCTGAACAGGATATCTCAACACTTTGTGTTGAGGTGGTACTTAAGATTCATTAAGTCTCAAAAAAAAAAAAAAAAAAAAAATTGCCGGGTCTGGTGCGGCCAGGCCCGGAGCAGCAGCTGCCAGGCTGGGAGTGGCCAGGCCCGGAGCAGCCGGGTCGGGTGCGGCCAGGCCCGGAGCAGCGGCTGCCAGGCTGGGAGCGGCCAGGCCCGGAGCAGCCGGGTCGGGTGTGGCCAGGCCCGGAGCAGCGGCTGCCAGGCTGGGAGCGGCCAGGCCCAGAGCAGCCAGGTGAGTGCGGCCAGGCCCGGAGCAGCAGCAGCCAGGTCCAGAGCAACTAGGTCGGGAGCGGCGGTGACCAGACCTGGAGCAGCTGGTTGTGGAACGAACCAGAGCAACAGAGGCCAGGCCCGGAACAGCCAGGCCCGGAACAGCTCGCTCTTCACCTGCCCCTGCCCCACTGCTGCCTCTCAGACATGGCTGGAAACTTTTGTGGGAACTTGAGGATCTGCTGAATCAAGTGATGAAGGCTTAGATCTGGATGTGTTGAGTTAGTATAGGGCTAGGGTGTTGATCTGTGAGTGCCTTGGGTGGGGCCTGGATGAGGCTGGTTGACCTATTTGGAAATGTCTTTTGTGTGAAATGTATCATTGGGCATGTGGTGGTATTATTGATATGAGAAAATGCTAAGTAACTGATTTACTATCGGGGAAAGGGAGGGAGGAAGAGACTGAACATAAACTGCACCTATGGATGAGGACAATGGGGGATGGGGAGGGGGCGGAGGGTGGGATGGGAACCTGGTGGAGGGGGGAAGAAATGAGGAACCTTTGTAACAATTTGAACAATAAAGATTGATTTAAAAAAAAAAATTAATGAAGTCTCACATTCTCTAAGTCTCCACTGCTATAATTATTTTGAAAATACCTACTTAGTATAGAGCATAATGCCAGGAGTCACAAGAAATATAAAAAGAAATATAATGCATGTCCCTAACCACAGAGAACTTAGTACAAGAAAATCAAGAAAATAACTAAAGATAGCACATGCCTGTATACATCCATTTGCTTTGGAATTTAAATCATATTTTTCATAGAAACAACAACAGAAAATGGTAAGATTTCCAGGTCCCACCTCAAACTTATTTAATGAATATTTGTTTGAGTCTCAGTAGTTTTCCTTAATTCTCAAAGTGATTCTCAACCAGTTTGAGGAGCTAATAGGAAATATTGCCATATAGCTGGAAAAAGCAAATGCAATATTACAATTTTATAATTAAAAAATAAAGACTACTTTTCATGATACAAAAAACTATGATTTTCATTCAATTTAAGAGTAAACATTAGCTATAATTATATACAGTACTATGTACTAAGTACTGCTCCAATTGCTTTACATATAATTTATATATCATGATTATTTTACTCACTTTATTATTAAAACCTCAAAGAGGAGGTATATCAATACCCTAAGTTTTAAGATGAGTAAATGAAGATATAACAAGGTTAAATAATATGCTTAGTCACAGAGCTCAACAAAGTTTCTTGGCTGGTGGGGAAACAGAAAAGAATTTATTTTCCAAGTAATCTCATCACCCAACATTTGTAACTAGGGCTGAAAATAAGGCTGGGAGGCATGAAGATAATCATATACTTATAGTTCCATAAGCACTTTTTTTTAGGAGTACATAGACTAAAATGAAATGATTCAGAACAGTATAGTCCCAAAGAATTCCATATTGTTTACATCACAGACAGGCTTACACAAGGGCCTAGAATATATGTACATGGAAGTTCCGTATAGCAGCGTTTGTGATGGCCAATAACTGGAAACAATCTAAATAAATGTCCATCAAGAGAGGGCAGGCTAAATACACTTTCATATTTCTACAAGGGAATGCTATGTAACCTTTAAAAAAAAATGAGGTGGCTTTATACTTATAGATATGGGAAAAAATACCTAATATGTAATACTTAGTGGCAAAAGAAAGTTGTAAAATAGCATGTGTTTTATGATTCCACTTGTGGGAGAGGAAAAGAAGGGGGAAATATATATGTGCTTGAATATGATCAGAAAGTTTCTTAGGAAAAAACAAGTTACTTACAATGCGTACTTCTGGACAGTGGGGAATGGGAAAAAGGATCAATAAAGAGATTTAAAAAAAAATATTATATCCTTTTGTATTAAATTTCATTTTTACCAAACACACATATTGTTGATATTAAAATAGCTTATTAAAAATAGAGTATTATACAGCCTAAGCTCTACTTATATAGCAGTTCCTAACAATAGAGTGGTATGTAATGATCAATGGTGAGACATTTCCCAACTATGATAGTGGTTAACCTAAAGAAGCTTATGAATGACTTATTTCTTATAAATAAGAGTAAAACCAACATTCTTCTAATTAATTCATTAATGCAAATGGGGGGTAGGTCTTTAAGAGTCAAGCAGAAGAAAAAAAATTATCTCTTATAGATGATTATTTTTAGGAGAATCTGCATCCCAGAAGAATGGAGTCCCTTAACATCTTTTTAAAAAAAGGAGATTCCCCCTTAGTCTGAAATCCTTAGAAATGCAAACAGCCTTCTTGGAAAAAAAATAAAATAAACACCTTTATATGAACTCCAAATAAGTCTGAGAGCATCCCAGGGAGTGGACAAAATTTGTTTTTCATCCGTTAGAAAATATGCTTTTGCAAATTTTGTATTCTTAAAGTGCTATTTATCCATTAGTCACAATTATCAACTTTTCCCTGTATCTAGTCCATGACCAAATCCTGCCACTTTCCAAAAGAATATTTCCTGGTGTTGACCACTCACAAGCATCGGACCATCCAAATGTAATTACTTCGTGCTTCAGAAAAAGCCTCCAGCCTCTCTGTAGGGAGATCTCCACTGTCATCTTGCAGAGCTGTAAGAAATCTTTAAAAGCTCAAGAGAGCTTCCAACTATTTCCAAAAGTGATAGGCCTTATCCAAGTGATTTTAAATATCTGTCCCACTCTTTAAAATGCCCTCTCCCCATAGACCAACTGGAACTCTTTAAATAAGTCAGACAAATAAACTCCTCATTTGTCAAGGGGCTCATCCTTCCCTTCACATTCCTACACACCACTCGCGTGATGCAGAATAAACATCCGCCACCCCAAATCAATGTCTTTTCCCTTCCAGTACTCTCTCTCTTCAGGAATCCCTTTCCTCTCACAGTCTGCCCACCTCGGATCCTCTCACAGTAGTGTTGCTGGGATTGCAAGAATCATGCCTCTTCTCCTAATCTCTCCAATAACTCCTGAACAAGATCTTTCCAAAGAGCCTCGTTTGCGTTTATCTCTCCAACATTTTTTGTGTGATCTCCGCCCTCAAGACCTTTGATTTATTTGGGTCCTGCCTCCCCTACCGGACACTAAGTTTGTTTAGGGCCTGAGCAGAGCAGGTTTTCTCCGACGTCAGAAGTTGGATACCCAGGCCGGGCCGAGGCTGGCGGCTCAGGGAGCAAGGCACCAGGCAAGGACAGACCCCAAAAGCCTTTCTCTGTTGCTCTGGGCGGAGAACCGTCCTGAGGAAAGGGCAGACCGCGCATAGGTGCCCAAGGCCGGCTAAGGACAAACGGAAGCCCTCCCGCGGGGGCCAGCGTGCCTGCGGGCCACTGGAGCTAGGCCTGGTAGGTGAAGGGAGGCGAGTGAAGGGCCGGATCTCGGACTGAGTCGGGAGAGGACGGGCGGGCGAGGACGGGACCGGAGTGTGGCTGCTCCGGCAGCTCTGCGGGCCTGCGGCGGGGGTGGGTTACCGTTAAGAGACTCACGGAGAGGAGGAGTTGAGGAGCGTCCCCCACTCACCTGAAAGAGGCGGCCGCCGGAGGCTCCAGCTGCCCCCCTCCCAAATTTAAGCCACGTCAACTCGGGAATCCCGAAGGGTAACACCTACCACCGCCGCGCCCCGCGGGGCACTCTGCCACTCGCGGCAGGTCGGGGCTGGGACGGCAGAAGGGATTATGACGCGGACCAATCAGGGCTGCCGGCACGGCGTTGCCAGGGAGACCAGGCACGCCTTGTTTGCAACTAACCCGTCAACAATGACAGTAACCAATCAACGTCAGGGAATGCTCCGCTTCCTCAAAGGAACAACCAACGGACTCCGAAGATTCGTGGAGGGGCGGGGCCTGGCGCGAGCTAGTGTTCCGGAAGAAGATCTGAGTTCGAACCGGAAATACCGGGAGGGCGGGCGTTCGGGGAAAGATCAGGTGTTTTTTACCTCTGTGGTGTGTTGGTCGGGTTCCTCCAGTTACTCCACGGCATCGGCCTCGAGTGACCCAGACGACCACCGCCATCAGGGTGGTTGTGTGGCCTCTGAGAAGAGAGTGTGGAATGTGGGCTTTGCTTTTGAAATAATAAAATATTAGAGCCGGAAAGAAAGTCGTCTAATATGACCTTTTCATTTTACTGGTGAAAAATGAGAACCAGGTTAAAGTGACTCGCCCCCAGACAGATAGTGACTTAGTAACAGAACCTGGACTAAAACCTGGCGTCTATATAAAAGATCAAAGATGTTTCTTATGGACATGAGGGAGAGAATAGTCACGTAGGGGTGTCGAACTCAATCAGAGAAGGGGCCAAACTCTAAAATCCAGCCTAAATTACGGGCCGAATGGTTTACTGAACAGTCATAAACTGTCATTGTGATGGAAACGCAGCGGAGTGCAGTGATGACAGCGCGGTGCGGGCCACATTGCAAGGCCTGGCGGGACGGATTTGGCCCGTGGGCCTCGTGTTTGACACATGTGGAATAGTGAATACTAGTTAAGTGCCACATAGGAAGTGGCGCTTAAAGTGGGCCAAAAGATGAAATTTGAGGACTCAGGTCCTGGAATGGGAGTCAATGAGGAGCTCCAGTAAAAAGGCACCGAAATTATACATGATCTCTTTAAGTCACATTTGTCAAACACAAGGCCCTCGGGCCAAATCCGTCCCGCCAGGCCTTGCAATGTGGCCCGCACCGCGCTGTCATCACTGCACTTCGCTGCGTTTCCATCACAATGACAGTTTATGACTGTTCAGTAAACCATTCGGCCCGCGATTTAGGCTGGATTTTAGATTTTGGCCCCTTCTCTGATTGAGTTCGACACCCCTACCTTAAGTCCTTAAGGCACTCTCTTGACAGGGAGTATTAATTTGAATTTATTGAGGCTACTGTATGCCAGGCACTGAGCTAGTCCACTAAATCCATCTCCCTAATGCTCAATAAGGTCTTTGCTGACTACCCATCTGAAACTGCAGTCCCCTGCATTTACTGTATGCTGTATATTGTTGTTGGAGATACACCTATGATAAAGGGGCGAAAATTCCTGTTTTTCTGGAACTCAGTTTAGTGAGGAGAGAGAAAATGAAGATGAGTAATACAGTAGGTGGCAAAACACTTAGTGAAAAAAAATAAGCAGAGAAGGGGTATAGTGCATGCAGAGGACTGCAATTTTAGAAAAACAGAGCAGGCCTAGTAACTTCTGTTTCATCTTCTTGTACTCAAACTTGGAATGTACAGGGCTGCCCTTCCAGAGCCTGACATGAGCCAAGGAGTGCAAGGTCTTCTGTGGGCTCTCCAAGAGCTTCTAGTTGAGGACAGCAAACAAAGGAACGTTGCTGAATATGAACTGCAGCTGTTTAGAGCTGAGACACCCAGCTGACTGCATCAACAGCTGAAACTGCTCCCTGATGATATATATACCTCTCATGTAGCTAGTCTCTCAGAGTTATATTTATTTATTTTAAGTATATTTTTATTGATTTTTTTACATTGTGGAAGGGAGAGAGATAGTTAAAAACATCAATGAGAGTTATCGATAAGCTGCCTCTTGCACGTCCCCTACTGGGGATGTGCCCACAACCAAGGTACATGCCCTTGACCAGAATCAAACCCGAGACCCTTCAGTCCTCAGGCTGACGCTCTATTCATTGAGACAAACCAGTTTCAACATCTCAGTGTTATATTTAAATAGTCATTAAATATAACCCTCATTAATCAGGGTTCCTGAAGGGGTGAAAAAAAGTCTATGAAATTTGGATTTTGTATGAAAAGATGTACATACGTGTCCTACAGAGCTCTGGCTTCTTAATTGGTTATATTCCCCTACATCAACAAAACTCCCAGAAGAATCCAGAATGTACCAAACACCGCACACTCAAAGCCTAAGAAAATATGATTCTTCTGAAATCCCTAGCGCTCATAGGTAATGAGTCATGGGTGTTTTCTCTGGAAGGGCAGAGATATCTGTTTATATTTTGGTGCTCATTTATTGATTAGGGCCTGCCTGCAGAATACTGTTGTAGCAGATGGGAACTTGTGTCATACCTATGCAGAGTACAAAGGGATTGCTGCTCTAAATTGTTTGGGTTCTGTTCTGGTGTCCTGAGGAGACCAATATGACATGGGGTAGATTTCAGATTATTTGTCTCCATGTAGCAGTTGATAGTCATCCTTCATATCAATTGACTCCTAGAAACAGATGTCAGAGGAGGCCGCCTACAGGAATTGGGACTTCTCCTGATTTCCCTCTTAGAAATGTTGGCAGTGCTGATTAGGCATTAGACCCATGAAGAGACTGACTGGCTTTAGGAAAACTAAGACCAGGCCTGAGGACTGTTTCATCCTCTTATACTCCTTAAAACTTACAATGTACAACAGCCCTTGATGTGTATTTTCGTGCCCAGCTCCAGGCTTATGGTCTCCTCAGGTCTCTGTATGTAGTCTCTTTGAGGATGGAAGAAATTGAAATTCAGGGATCTGTTCTGTCTGCAGTTAGTTATCAGCTTGCCTTCTGCTGGGATAAGCTTTGGGATGGGGAGGGTAGATATTAGGTTGTATCTTAGGAGGGCTGTGTAGAATGAGCAGATGTCCTTGTTTCATTCTTCTCAAAGGCATCAGAGATGCCTGAGGGATGCAGAAGCTCGTTGTTTCCTCCTACTTTGATATTAAGAACCTATCGCCTGTCTTTCAGTTCTACAATAGCTAAGCATCCTCAAGCAGTGGCAGTTTGCATAAAGTTGGAAAGGGCTAAGCAGGAACCCCGGCACATAGGAGAGCTATAGAAACTAGGTATCCTTGCCTAGGGGATGACAAGGGTGGTCTCCCAGCCATAGATCACTATTAAAACGTGCAATGTATCTTCTGAGGCTAGAAATGCTAGAGTTCTTTGACTCAGAGGCCTGGAATAGGTTGTTCTTCAAAATTGAATGAGGCCTCTTTTAACTTCAAATCTTTCCCACAGAATCATCAGGCTCTGGGTACCACAAGGAGCATCTGGAGCCAGGCAGAAAACCTTGGAAGCCATAGTAAGCAAAGGGTGGGGAATGGCTCAACAAGTGGGTTGTTCACCATAGAGGATGAAGCCACAGTGTTTTGTAGAGAAGCAGCAATCATGTCACAATAACTCCGGTACTACTTTTATATGAATCATTATTGAGTATTAATAGTATACTAGAGGCCCCGATATTCGTGCAAGAGTAGGCCTTTCTTCCCCAGCTGCCAGCACCAGCTTCCCTCCGGCACCCGGGACCTGGGCTTCCCTCACAGTCCTGGCTTCTTCCAGAAGGCCATTTGGTTTAATTAGCATATCCACACTTTTATTATTATAGACTAGAGGCCTGGTGCACAAAATTCATGCACTTGTGGGGGCGGAGGGTGGTCCTCCAGCCCAGCCTGCACCCCTCCCAGTCTGAGAGCCCCGTGATTGATCACCCCACAGAGAGAGGCCCTGCCTACCACCACCAGCTAGGTAGCCTGGGCCTCCCTCTTTAGGGCACTCTTAGGCCCCCCCACAACTGGTGGCTTTTCTCTGCAGGGTGATTGTGGGGCAATGGCAGGACCCCCCGACCAATCACATCACACCCACCTTGGCACTGCTGTTATGGTGACCAGGAGGAAACAAGAGGTCAGCAGTTCAGTCTGCTCACCAATCCCTGCCCACTCGAGCCTGCTGCATAGGCTGGCATTCAGTTGTCTGTTCTGTCCTTTTGGACGTTACGGATCCTGGCTCTTTATATATTAGGATACTTATAAGCACAGACTTTGCCCGGCTCTGATGTGGCTAATTTTTTGTTTAGGAGCTCAGAACAAATACCAGGCTTTGTGATGGGGACTTATCTAGCCCATCAATTTGAAGAATGTTCTTATGTACCTTAGGAGATGTAGCAGGCCCCTCTTTTGGACAGCCCCCAAGTACTACAAATGTTCTTCAAGATACAGCTATATTTAATATGTTAATATACTAACACAAAGAGAATACTAAAACTCAAGTTATACATCAAACTGACATCTCTGATATACTTCCTAAGAACTTTCAAGGACTATAACACTAAATAAAGCCTACCCTCATTAATATTCCTAGCAAAAAAAAAAAAAAAAAAAAAACTTCACCAAGATTAACAATGTCACCCAACCATTGTTGATATAACTAATAAATTTGAATATTTGTATATAAAGCACATACTGTGTGAAAGTCTATGGACTTCCTAATTGTCTTAAATTGTCCTAGGTGTGTCCTGCTCAATAAACTCCCTTTCATTTTTATAAAAAATTTATAACATATCTTCTTCATTTACTATATGAGTACTAAGCATGCTATTTTGGAAGGTGTGTTTAACCTAAAGTCAAAGCCAAGTTATTTATGGATTTTGTATAACCAGAATCAGTTAGCAGCCTTCCTTCTGATTCTTGAAGTAAATGCAATCCTACCTTTTGTCTCCTGACTTATTCTTCTCAGCCCTCAAGATTATCAACCTTCTCATTCACTTTCCTTACACACATTTTAATTAGGCTGACAGGCACAAGAAATACAGACTAATTAATATGAATGATTTAGCTGCATAATTTATAACCCAGTAATAAAATACCTTATAGGAGTTGTGTACAGACACAGGTGTTGAGTCTACTCCCTGGTATAGTCTTTTCTATTAAGCTATGACTTCCTTTTTAAGACCATGTAATGCTAAGAGCTGCACATTCTAGAGAAGGCCATCTTGGGACTTTGCCTTATCTCCCTTGTCTTTTCTATATCTTATGGGAACTCCATGAACTCAATCCATATTCATCTTATTTTTATTAATCTTTCTATGCTGCTTATTATTTTTGTGACCATTACATGAAAATACAGAGCATTAAAATTGCTTGGATCTCTTAATAGTAGGACAAGCCCACTTTTCCATGCATGCTAGACAAATCCACACTCAACAAATAGTTACTAAGTACCTCTTCATGATAAATTGGTTGAATAGATATATTTTCATTCCCTCTGCCTAGAACACTCCTCCTTCTCCCTCCACTTCCTTGAGAGGCAGTTTCTGTGCAAATTCCAGACTAAGTTAGTGACTCTCATGTCCACACCACTCCCTGAAAAGTAATAGTAACAACACTGTAAATCTTCCTCTTTTTAATATTTATCTCTCTTATTGGAATGTAAGCTCCTTTAGCAGAGACAGTCTTCTACATCTAGCACAGTATCTTTTACATTAGAGACACTTGGTAATGATAAATAATGATAACTAAGTCATTTAGCAATTATTAAGTGTATATAATGCACCATCCAAGTGCTCATGAGAGTTTCCATAAGGTGAATGGGGCATTTTCATGCAACCAATTAAATACCTATATAAATCCCAAGTATGAACAGAGTGAAGGAAAGATTAACTGAAATGAGTAAGTGGTTCATTTTTTAGTTATATAGGCCTGAATTTAAACTTGGGCAAGTTAGTCAATGTCTATGTTGTTTTCACATTTGCAAAATGGAAATTATAAATGTTCCTATTCTATAAGGTTGTTGTAAGGATTAAGTAAATAATGACCATAAAATAATTAGCAGAGATGAGCACTTATCACACAATAAATGTTAACTATTACTTAGTAGCAGTAGTAGTAGTAGTAGTAGTAGTAGGAGTATTATTAGGTTCCTGGAATAAGGTGGGATGATTTGATGAAGGGTCTATAAATACCATTACCTTAAATTCTCAACTAGACTAGTTAATGAACCAACTGTTAAAGACTACTGCTGAAATTATCATCTTAGATCAGCAGTTCTTAAACTTTTATAAAAAAGACAAGAGAAAAAAAGTGTTGATGAGAAGGTGGAGAAAAGGGGATCCTTGTACACTGTTGGTGGGAATGTAAATTGACACAGCCATTATGGAAAACAGTAAGTAGCTCCTCAAAAAATTAAAAATCAAATTACCATATGACCCAGCAATTTCTCCTTCTGGGTAAATATCTGAAGAACATGAAATATATAATAAAATATTATTCAGCCACAAGAAAGAAGGAAATTCTGCCATTTGTGACAATGTGGATGAACCTGGAGGAGTTCTGTACAGACACAGGTGTTGAGTTTACTCCCTGGGATAGTCTTTTCTATTAAGCTATGACTTCCTTAGCTATGCTAAGTGAAATAAGCCAGACAGAAAACTACTGTATAATCTCAGTCATATGTGGAATCTAGAAAAAAAAAAGTAAAATTCATAGAAACAGGGAGTAGAATGGTGATGGTGGTTACCAGGGGCTGGGAGGTGAGGAAATCAGGAGATACTGGTTAAAGTGTATAAACTTTCAGTTATAAGATTAAGTACTGGGGATTTAATACAGTATAGAGCATCATAAAAACAGTTAATAATACTACATTATATATTTGAAATTTGGTAAGAAAAGATCCTATGCATTCTCACCACACACACACAAAAGATAGATGTATTAATGAAATTATGCTAATCATTTCACAGTGCATACATATATAAAATAATCATATTACTTTAAATAGATATAATTTTATTAATTATACCTTAATGAATCTGGGGTGGGTCTTCAAAATTTAATTATTAAAGTCCAGTCCAGCAATCATGCATTGGGATTCCCTTTTGTCATGATATGTAATTGACCTCAATAGATATGGATATTACTGAAATGAAGAATATGAGGCAAAGTGGCTTTTCTATAGAATTTATATTAACTACAGAATTTTCTACTATTTTTAGATACTCTATAAGTTCCTAAATGTTAAAAAGAGAGAGAGAGAGAGAGAGAGAGAGAGAGAGAGAGAGAGAGAGAAAAGCACTGGCCAGTGTGACTCAGTTGAGCAAGATCCCATGTATAGAGCATGTGCTGGTTCAATTCCTGGTCAGGACACATGACTGAGTTGCAGGCTTGATTCCCAGTATGGGGTGTGCAGGAGGCAGCGAATGGATGTTTCTCCCTGTCTCTCTCTTCCTTCCTCTTTAAAATTTATTTAAAAATATTTAGAATTTGGCCGAAGCCGGTTTGGCTCAGTGGTAGAGCGTCGGTCTGCGGACTGAAAGGTCCCGGGTTCGATTCCGGTCGGGGGCATGTACATTGGCTGCGGGCACATCCCCGGTGGGGGGTGTGCAGGAGGCAGCTGGTCGATGTTTCTCTCTCATCGACGTTTCTAGCTCTCTATCTCTCTCCCTTCCTCTCTGTAAAAAATCAATAAAATATATTAAAAAAATATATTTAGAATTTGTATTTTTCATATTTATATATGTTTCATATATTGTTTGTATTTAAAAGTACATATAAATGCACTTTCTTATATATAGTGAGTTCTGATGTAAGTAATCCAACAAAATTAGATTCTAATTTTGATTAAAGAATTATTGATAAAATCACTTTTTCATGTGTCATAGATTTTTTTCACTCTTATCTGAGTAATACAGAATTATTTTGTTACTTAATATCCTATCTAATAAGAGTAATATGCAAACTGACCATACCTCCACTACACCCACCAGCCAATCAGGAGTGAGTATGCAAATTAACCCAACCAAGATGGCTGTGGCCACAGAGCAAACAGGAGACGTGGGTTTTCCTGGCAATGGAGGAAGCCAAGCTTCCTGCACACCCTAGCCAGCCCTGGACTCCACTCAAGGCTACAAAGTTTCAATTATATAAAATAAATAAATCCCAGCCGAAACCGGTTTGGCTCAATGGATAGAGTGTCGGCTTGGGGACTGAAGTTCAATTCAGTCAAGGGCATGTACCTTGGTTGCGGACACATCCCCAGTAGGGGGTGTGCAAGAGGCAGCTGATCGATGACTCTCTCTCCTCGATGTTTCTGGCTCTCTATCTCTCTCCCTTCCTCTCTACAAAATCAATAAAATACTTAAAAAAAAATAAATAAATTGTCTAATTAAAAATAAATAAATAAATAAATAAATAAATAAATAAATCCCAGATACCAGAGCCTCCACTTGTGTTGCCAGGGGACACTGCAAACTACCACAGGCCCCTCGCACAGGCTGCCCCACATCCCAAGGGAACCCCCACCCTGATCCAGGACACCTTTCATGGCAAACCAGGTGGCCCCCACCCATGCAGCAAACCTCTATACTATCTTATCTAATAAAAGAGTAATATGCAAATTGGCCATCATTCCAATACACAAGATGGTTGCCCCCATGTGGACAAAAGATGGCTACCACAAGATGGCCAGCAGGGAAGGGCAATTGGGAGGGACCAGGCCTGCAAGGCAGGGCAGTTAGGAGCAATCAAGTCTGCAGGAGAGGGCAGTTAGGGGTGACCAGACCTACAGGGAAGGGCAGTTAGGGGTGACCAGGCCTGTAGGGAAGGGCAGTTAGGGGCAATCAGGCTGGCATGGGAGCAGTTAGGAATCAATCAGGATGAGAGGGGAGTGGTTTAGGGGATGATCAGGCTGGCAGGCAGAAGCAGTTAGGGGAAATCAGGAAGGCAGGCAGGCAAGCAGTTGGGAGCCAGCTGTCCTGGATTATGAGAGGGATGTCTGACTACCCATTTAGGCCCAATTCTACTATCTGGTCACCCCTAACTGCCCTACTAGGATAGGGCCTAGACGAGCAGTCAGCCATTTCTTGAGGGGTCCCATATTGGAAAGGGTGCAATCTGGACTGAGGGGCACCCCCCACCTCCGTGCACAAATTTCATGTACCAGGCCTCTAGTAGTAAACATAATAGCATGATCAGTCAGAAAGTATGATGGCGTTGTCAAAATTAAAAGTAAAGATTGTATTTCAGTATTGCGGGGGGGTTTGAGTTAATCTAATCAGTTTAGCTGCGTTTGGTTTTATCTTCAATGCACCAGCTTCAAGTTGTTTTATTTTTTAGCTGCTGGTACCTTGTGTTTGTTAGAATAGGGTCTTGAAAGCTGTTCTGTTTCTGCTCCACCCTCCTCTTTTAGTCATCCCTGAATGCTTTTGCCACAGACGGGCTCTCTCTCCATGTACCTTTTCCCTATCCTAGCAGTAAACTATTGCCTATTGGAGCTAGGCTAGTCTTTGAGACATGGGTGGTATGTTGTCCTGATCCAGCCTAAATTTTGGGCCAGGTCTCTTCTTCCTGGTGTTGGGGTGAGGATTCCTCAGGGTTCCTACCATTCTACCCCATGGCAAATTGCTGTGGCTGGTCTTTAGTAGGAGTTTTCTCCCCAGTATTAGCAGACCTCTGGTTTCTGTTGGTGTAGGATTTCTGAGCCCAAGATTTTCCTGCCCCTCCCGGGAGTGGAGGGTTTGGTTCTATCCCTGGATTTCTACTTGTGTCTGGGTCTATCTAATGTTTCCTACCCTGCCCACAAAGACATTTTATTTCTGTTCCTTCCTTACCTGCAATGGAATTTCGTCTGAGCCTTGGAGGTTAGAGGGCTTGCTGCCCTTGCGATTGCAGCTTTAAGACAAGGGTTTGAGAAAGTGGGTGATGCTTTGGGCATGTCAATCAACCAGTAAGTAGCAGTCTTTGTGTTTGCCTGCACCACTAAGGTCATCTCTTCAGGTTTCCTACCTGCTCCCAAAGTTTTTTGTATTTAGTTAAGTCTAAATTCCCCTTGTCTGAAACTCCTAAGATTCTAATTGATGTGCTACCCCATACTTGGCCATTTAAGAATTTGCTAGAATTTTAGTTACTGTAACATCTTATCCTGTCACCTTGTCTCCAATATTCTACTATGAAATACCATGTTTCCCCGAAAATAAGACATCCTCTGAAAATAAGACCTAGTGCATGGAAAGATAAGACATCCCCTGAAAATAAGACCTAACACAACTTTGGGAGAAAAAATTAATATAAGACACTGTCTTATTTTTGGGGAAACAGGGTAGTTCATTTTACAGATACTGAGCCCTATCTCAATTTAGTTTTCTTGAGGCTTAACTGATAGGCTAAAAAAAACTTATTTTTGTAGATTATCTGGCATTTCTTTTAAGGTAGAAACATTCTCATGTAGCTTTCTACATTCTAAGTGAAATCAGAACTCTCATTTGCTTATTCACAGATGAACTTTTATACATTTATGTTTCCAATTATTAATAAAAATTATTTTAAGATTTTGACTAGAATTATTCTAAACTCAACTTTGGGAATGGATATTATCCTATTTGGTCTGCCCATCGAGAAATACTGGTATTACCACTCATTTATACAAAACACACACTCCAGGTTCCTTATATGGAGTTCATGATTTGTTAATTGATTTTAACTTAAATTCCATATTAACAAACATAAATGGTGGTGGCTTCTGCTATTAAAACAAAGATAAATAGGGATTATCAGAAATTATTAGGTTGGAACAAAATAATCATATAGGTATCTAGGAACATAACAGAAACTAAGCATTATATTTACCTCTAAGCTTCCTAGGAGATAAGACAAATAAGGAAATGTGGGCTTTATATTTCTTATAGAAAGAATGCAGTGTTTATATGGAGACATTTTTATTTATTTACTTTATATATTTTATTGATTTTTTTAGAGAGGAAGAGAGAGGGATAGAGTTAGAAACATTGATGAGAGAGAATCATCAATCAACTGCCTCTTGCACACACCCTACTTGAGATGTGCCGCAACCAATGTACATGCCCCTAACCAGAATCGAACCTGGGACCTTTCAGTCCGCAGGCCGACGCTCTATCCACTGAGCCAAACCGGTTTTGGTGGAGACATTTTTTTCTTGCATTGAATCCTAGGATTTTTTAAATGGAGCTCTCTCTAGAAATAACAAGATAGAAATTGTGTTCAAACAATATTTTGCAGAAAACAATTAAATGTCTATCAGTTGGCCTTTCCCTTACTTTCAAACTTTTGACATATGTGTACTCCTTCTATAATTTTCGTAACGCTGAGTATCCCTCGTACTCATGAGAATGTAGAATTAGGCGCAGCTAAGCACGGTGCAGAGAATATCCCCACCAAACTCTTCCCGTACCCCTGGGGGTATGCATACCACACTTTGGGAAACACTGCCTTACTTCAATAAAGGCCAAGAGTACACTTCCGTGCTGCCTTCCTCCCCGTGACACCCAAGCTATTCGCACGTAGTCGCATGCGTGAAGTCCCCGTGTGTGAGTTCAGTTTGGTTTGGAATCACCCAGCATGCACAGCAAGGGGCACCGCCTCGGGCCACCTGCTGGCCGGCCGCAGCGTCCTGCAGGGTATCCCCGCAGGGCGGGCCGAGCTTGAGTAGGGCCCGCACACACCCGCCCCCAGCACACGGATGCACACCGCCGAGCACATGCCAAGATGCGAGTGTAACCTTAGCATGGAGTCCTCGCTCAGGGAGAGCCACGCCCACCGGGGCCCGTCCTCCAGGGCCACCCCCCACAGGACACCGAGTGGGGGCGCTGGACGATACTGGCTTAGTGGGCACCGGTGGCGATGCCACCTACTCGGTAGATTTGTACGATCAACACGGGTCTATTTTTACGTTCCCTGCACAGGAGTGGCCAGTCTCCTCCGAGACTGCCCCCTGAGACCAGTCATCAGTACTGTCCTGTTTTTATTTGGAAAACCAGTGAACGGGCTCACACGTTCCATGTGAATGTACGTTTCTTAATCACAACTTTTCTACCGAGTGTTTGCACTATCCCTCTTTCCGGACCTTGTTTAATGAAAGTAAAGGAAGACCTTGCTTGACTAAAAAAAAAAAAAAAAAAAAAAAAAAAAAAAAAAAAAAAGTACACTTCCTGTATTAATAGAGTAGGAATTTTCATAATAAATATAAAATGTTGAAGTAATCCTGACAAGTTTTTCAGAACTGTTGAAGATATTTATTTTGAAAACACCTTTAGTTGGAAAACAGAACAAAAAGAGAAATATCACATTTTATAAAAGCAGTAGAATGACATGCTTTAATTCCACAATAAAAGCCACACCAATTTGTGTGTGTGGCCAGAGTGTATGAATGGAAACAAACAAACAAACAAACAAACAAACAAACAGAACTGAGATAGAGGTAGAAGATAACTCTTTGCTTAGAACCTCTCAAAAACTGTAAGTTTTGTCAAAGCATGCCAGAGGCAGACCAATATAATCTCCTGAAATGTAGAACTTATATCATTGCTCAGGGTAACTCCCTAAGGGGGTTTGGTTCCACCAATAAATAAAGTTCCTAATTCTATATCAAGCTCATCCTTTGGGACATCAACCTCATCTCCGGCTTCTTCCCCGAGCTTTTTCCACCAGGGCGCTTGTATATGCTTCAGAGTGGTGAGGTGGGCCTGCTTGGCCTTGGCCGCCACAGGTCTGGATCTACTTAGGAAGAGCTCAGGTTCTTCCCCTTCTGCCTCCTTCAGAGTTGGTGCCTCTGCAGTAAACAGAAAATAAACAGGTAAGTGTCCTGTACAAACAAGTAGGAATTTGGAAACTACAGAGTCAGAATTCTGCAATAGCAGGCAGGGACAGGGTTCCAACTCTGAATCTATCATCATTGCTCGATCTAGGTGGCATGTAACTATTCACAAGTTGTAACTGTGGCTGGCAGGAACTGCACCCACTCCCTCATTCTATGTTTAAAAGAATAAAATAAGATGCAGATTTATTTACAAGCAGGAATATTTAAAATAATAGCAGAACTCCATCCTACAGATGAGAGCCTGTTATAGCCCCCTATTCATTAAAAAATACAAAATTTTCAAGTAACATCATTAAATAGAGGACCCCAGTCCCCTCTGCTCCACATATATTCCAAGTGTTTTAGAGGCTGACTGAAACACTATGGCTTTATGGATGGGATATCTCATTAAATGCACCAGTGATGACTAGATGAATTCAACTTTGTGAAAACCCTCCATTAAAAATTATAAAATGGCCCTGACTGGTTTGGCTCAGTGGGTAGAGCATCAGCCTGCAGACTAAGGGGTCGCAGGTTCGATTCCTGTCAGGGGCGTGTACATTGGTTGCGGGCACATCCCCAGTAAGGAGGTCTGCAGGAGGCAGCTGATCAATGTTTCTCTCATTGATGTTTCTAAATCTCTATCCCTTTCCCTTCCTCTCTGTAAAAAAATAAAATATATATTAAAAAAAAATTATAAAATGGCACTGTAACCACTGGTGTCATCTACTTCTAAAATATGATCAAGAGCTTTGAGAATACATAATATAATCTGGTTAGTAGGTCTTAGTATCTTTTTAAAAAAATTGATTTTAAAGAAGGGAGAGGGAGAGAAACATTGATGGGAGAGAATCATTTATTGGCTGCCTCCTATACTCCCCCCGCCCCCGCCAACCCCCGGGATCGAGGATCAAGCCTGCAACCTGGACACATGCCCTGGCCGCAATCAAAGCTGGGACCCTTCAGTCCACAGGCTGATGCTTTATCTACTGAGTCAAACCAGCTTCAACTGGTCTTAGTATCTTTAAAATGAATAACTTTGTCTGAGTTGATGTACATGAATGATAGAAAGGCTGGAGGAAGTAGTCAAGAAGGTTATGGGATCTGCATCATTTGGCTACATTGTGTATTGGTATGAACTAGAAGTATAAATTTCTAAGGATAGGAGATGGAATAAGAGACCACTAAATGGTGTTTTCCTTCTGAAGATCTTGAATATCACAAAATCTTGTAAAGGTTCCTTTTAGAAAATAAAAAGGGAACGAGCACGTACTCATTAACTGCTCAATGTTGGTATTGATCTGTGCCTTCAGAGCCTCTCTGTGCTGTTGGGCTCTATCTTCTAGGGCTCTGCCCATGAAGTAGTGTTGTAGTCGTTCTTGTGCTTGGGAATGGAGCTCTCTGCTGGCCACATCTGACATCTGAGAGCTCTTGAAACAGAGGACATAAAAAATTGTCACAGGAAGGACATATATACCAAAGTATGTTTCACTCAACCACTTAGCAGAGGTTCCAAAATGCTTAATTGTCTCTCATCTTATCAATTGACCAGAGGCCCAATGCACGAAATTCTTGCAAGAGTAGGCCTTCCTTCCCCCGGCTGCTGGCACCAGCTTCCTTCTGGCACCAGGAACTCAGGCTTCCCTTTGGCCCTGGCTTCATCTGGAATGATGTCTAGTTAATTAGCATATTACCCTTTTATTATTATAGATTGTTATGTCTGATGTCTACCTACCACTCTTGTGCAAGCATTTAAATAGATCTTAAAAGCAGCTTTAGATGAAAATACCGGTGGGAAGGTTTCTTTTTGATATGCTCCTAAGCCTCACCTCCTCACAGTGTGGTATTCTGGGAGAAGAGAGAAGATCTAGAAATTATAGTGAAAATTATAAATGGTTTGGTAAAGACATGGCCTGGAAGAGAAGTAACAAGGCCAATCCTTCTGTTCTAGACCCCTCCTGATAAGACTATCGTAGTTATATTACGATTCCCAAACTTATCTAAGCCATGTTATAACTGCTTCTGATTTCATAGAACAAGGGACAAAATCAGCTAAAGGACCAAGTTCTTTTGGCTAGTCAGCTACTTTAAAGGGAACTTAACTAATTAGTTTGGAGAAGAATGAAATTTAACTTTAAAGTTGATAAAGCTTCCAACATCACAAAAATTCCAATTTCTGGATCTTGGATACAGCTCTGTTCCAGTAAACATCTCACTTTTCAGCCATGGAATATTAAATAGGCGCAGTACAATATGGCTAAAGTAGAACTTAAAAAAAATAATTTTATTGATTTCAGGGAGGAAGAGAAAGAGCAAAATAGAAATATCAATGAGACAGAATCACTGATCAGCTGCCTCCCGCATACCTCCACCAGGGACCAAGCCCAAAACTAAGGCATGTACTCTTTCTCAGAATTGACCTGGGACCCTTCAATCCACAGGGCAACGCTCTATCCACTGAGCCAAACCAGCTTTCAAACAGGCGTAGGCATCAGAATCACACACAGTACATTAAAAAAAAAAAAAAAAAGGACATTAAATATCTAAATGTAAGAACTAAAACTATTAAATTCTTAGGAAAAAATCGAGGAAAACTTCATGACATTGGATTTTGCAATCATTTCTTGGATATGAAACTGAAGGCACAGACTATAAAAGAAAAAAAATCCTACAACAAAATTAAATTACAAATTAGTCTTCACCAAAATTAAAACTTTTGTGCAAAGTTTTATACTATCAATAGATTAAAAAGGAAGCCCAATGAATGGGAGAAAATATTTGCAAACCATATCTGATAAGGGATTAATATCCAAAATATTAATATATAGAGAAACCCTAAAACTCAGTAATAAAACAACCTAATTATAACATAGACAAAGAACATAGACATTTCTCCAAAAAGATAAAAAAAATGGACAATAAAAACATGAAAAGATACTTAAAATCACTAATCATTAGGGAAATGCAAATCCAAATTACAATACCACTTCACCCATTAGGATGTAAAAATAACAAATGTTGGTGTGAATGTAGAGATAGTCTTGCTAATGTAGTATGGAAAATAACTGAATGGAAGCAAAATCTCCTCCTGTACTACTGACTATACATCTTTGGTCCATAAAGTTATACAGAAGACTCCAAATTAACTCTATGGTAAAGTAACTGCTTTGCCTTATACCAGCAATATATGTACATATCCACCTGATACACCACTTTGTTGGCAAATATCATGTACTAAAATAATGAAACACTGATATAGCATAGAAGGCTACATACTGGATGTCTTCTAACATAGTCATCAACATGTTGCTTCAGTTCAACTCTCTGTGCATCAGTAAGTTCTCTGGGTCCTTGCCAAGGAGCAAATTGTTTCTTTTTCATACGGCACCTTGCTAGGAATTTAAGAGCCTGAAAAAAAAAAAAAAAAGATTTATGATTTTTCTTCCCTAATAGAACTAATTTCTTCCTTCAACAAAAAATGGAAGCAACAATACTTCAATAGCTGTTAACTCTGTGTATGAGGAGAGGGATGGGCCAGTGATAGGGATGAGAGAAAATAATTACTTTCTAATTACATTATTCTGTAGTATTTTAGTATTTTACAAAGATAAATTCATGTATTATTTGCGCATAAATAATAAAGAGGAAGTACAGGAAATAAGCACCGAGATCTAGTTTCAATTCTAGTCCCTAATATCTATACTACAGAAACAGTGACCCTAATTCTACTTAGCCTGTAGGATTATAAAGATAAAAGAGACAATCTATAAATAAAAGCTTTGTAAATGAATGAATGTTCTTCCTCATTTCCTTTAGAATGGAATTCTGATAAAAGGGGAAATCTTGCTAAAATGCAAGATTTGGAGACAAATTTAAAATTATTCTAATTTTTTCACTGATTTCCCTTCTTTGCAGTTTTCTTTCCATTGAAGTTCACATTAAGGCAATGATTTTCATCTCATGACACATATAAACAAATTTCTAAAATTCTGTGGCACACCAAAAAATATATTTTTTGCCGATCTGACAAAAAAATAGGTACAATATTGATCCATTTACACCAGATAGCTATTGTGCTGGCTGTTGTCATTTTTTAATTTGATAATCTAAGAGAAAAGAGGTCAGTGCCTCTGTCTAAATAATCAGATACTGCATACTTTAAAATTCCTGCAGCACACATGTGTGATGGCTTACTGGTGGCAATCGGTACTTTAAGGCAAAGGCTGGCAAATTATGGCCCACAGGCCAAGTCTAGCTTGCCGCCTATTTGTTAATGGTTTTCAAGAGTAGGGTTTTGTTTTTTTTTTGTTTGGTTTTTTTTTTTTTTTACTTTTTATCTGGTTATAAAGTTTAAAAAAATATTTTGTGACATATGAAATTCACAATTCAGTGTCCATAAATAAAATTTTATTGAAACACAGTCACACTCATTTGTTTACGTATTGTCTATAGCTTCTAATTATAGAACTGAATAGTTGCAACGGACTTCACGGCCTGCAAAGCATAAAATATTTTATTGTTTGATATTACCCAGAAAAAGTTTATGTAATCCTATTTTTTTAAAGTGTCATTTTTACAAGAATTATTAACAAAAAAATTCTTTCTCTGCCTGCTTACCATGTTCCTTTCCCACAAAGACAACTTTAACTCTTCCATGTTTTTCTTTAGATGCTTAACTCCATCTACTTCTCTGTGATTTTCAGATATAGGTGTTATTCATTTACTTTCTTGTATGGAAGGTAACGATTTAGCTCTTTCACTGCTTATAGTCCCACATATGTTCCATATCACCAAACATCAAGTATTAATTACAAAACAGTCACGGTTATATAAAGTACAGCATAGGGAAAATCTTGTAATAACCATGTATGATACCAGGTTGGTATTAGAAATATTGGGGAATCACTTTGTAAAGCATATGATTGTCTAAAATGCTGTACACCTGGAACTAATAAAAAATAATATTGAATGTAAACTGTAATTGAAAAATAAAGTTATAGTGTGTAATAATAGTCCATTGTGTAAATAATAAATAAAATGAAAAAATATATCATAATTTCAGTTAAGTCAATGTTCATGTTTATATCATTATCTATATTACAAAAAGCCTGTGGCCCTAATGCCATACTGACCAAAGACAGGCTTGGGTGGATGGGGCTGCTAGGGCAGCATGCACAGGTGGGCGGGGCTGTGAGCACTACAAGGCTGTGCTGGTGGGCGGGGCCTCGAGATTTTGCACACTGAGCTTCTAGTTACTACCGTATTTTCCGGTGTATAAGACGACTTTTGAAACAAAAGTCAACCGAAAATCGGGGGCAAAAGACCAAAACTGCACAAAAATTACCTGCGGATCTTGACGACAAAGTAAGTCTTTTCTTCGAAGTGGGGGGTAGTCTTATACAGCGAATATAGGCCTAAACCTATGTTTTAATTGTAAAATTAGGGGGTCGTCTTATACACCGGAAAATATGGGTATATAATTTTTGAACCATATGATTACTTTTCCTTTGTTGTATATCTTTTATTTTCATTAGAATTAATAATTTTGTTTTCTTGTGCTTAGTTTTCTATGTACTTATCACTAATTACATATCAGAATCTTGGCCCTAATTTTCAATACATTAAAACACATCAGGCATTTTATCAAGTTCATTTTGTTGGATACACATTTTCTGAGTGTTCTCATATGCTTCAATTTGAATTGTTCTCTTTGACTGACGCATAGCTCCCATCCTAAGCTCTCATTCACTATTATCTTGGGGACTCTTTTTATCTTTCCTTTGTGTTTGTTGGATTCTATGCTGTTTTCTTTCTTCGGTTATTCCTTTCAGAGACTTTGTGATGCATAAAAATGTCTTTAGTCTATGCTTACCTTCAACAGATGGTTTAGTTGGGAATATAATTCTAGTTGGAAATAATTTTTTGCTTAGGCATGTCACAGTCTTTCTCCAATACCTTTTTGCTTCTAATGATGCTGTTGAGTAGTTTTGTTCCCAGTGTATTTCACAGTAATGTGAAATAAATGTAGGTGTTTCTGTCATCATATTACACAAGTCAGAGCTCTTGATCTAAAACTCATGACATTCAATTCTGGGAAATCTTAAATTATTTGATTTTCACTCCTCAGGTTTTTATGGTTGTTGTTTGATTCAAATGTTGTGGTGTCTGAGTTCCTGAACTTGTTATCTTTTCTTTTTGCCTTGCCTTCTAGATTTCCCAAACCTGTTTTCCTAGCATTTTTATTATGTCTTTTCTTTCCTTAATAAGTTTTAATCTATCTATTTTTTTCTCCTTATAAGCATACTACTGGTTTTGTTTCATGTATTATTTTATTTTACTGTCTGAGGAAATATTGAATAATAGATTTTTAAAAAGTTTTCTTACCCTGCCGAAACCGGTTTGGCTCAATGGATAGAGCATCGGCTTAGGGACTGAAAGGTCCCGGGTTCAATTCCGGTCAAGGGCATGTACCTTGGTTTCGGGCATATCCCCAGTGGGGGCTGTGCAGGAGGCAGCTGATCGATGACTCTCTCTCATCGATGTTTCTAACTCTGTATCTCTCTCCCTTCCTCTCTGTACAAAATCAATAAAATATATTTAAAAAAAAAAAGTTTTCTTACCCTTATAATGTCTCTATTTTTACCAAGTAGTTTTATTCAACTTTAGTTTTCTTAAGATATCCTGTGATACTTTCAGCTGATATTTATGAGTTGTTTAGAAATTCTGAGCAGTAGGTGGGTAGGGTGTATCTACTATATACTTCAATATAGAGTTTTGCCCTGGGTTACCTCATTGTGAATATACTTAACGAATTTTCCCTTGGGCAAATCAGATTTCCCCAAAGAAAACACATTCAATCTACTTGTGTAGGATTAGGATATAAACCTGGCTGATAGCACTGTGAGAGCTAAGATGAGGAAAAGGACTGGAGGTCTTCACATTCAGTATATATAATTTTCCTAATACTCCTGTGTTTTTAGTATAGAAACCAAACCTTAAACTGTACTTGCACCCTCCTTTTGGGAGATCCTCTCCTTTCCTACTATTCTTCCCTTTCCTTGATTTTCTTCTTTCTTGCTTCTCCTATCTTTCCTCCACCTCTGGCTTTCACTACCATCCTAGGCTTATACTGCTATGCTGGGAACTTCAAAGTAAATGTTCCAAAACAGTAATCTCTGCCCTCAGGTAAGAAAAAGCCCACCTTACCTTTTTATTTTTATTTTCTTTATTGATTTTAGAGAAAGGAGAGGGAGAGAGAGATAGAAACATCAATGATGAAGGAAAAACCACTGATCGGCTGCCTCCTGCACACCACCTACTGGAAATCAAGCCCACAACTTGGGTATGTGCCCTTGACGGAAACTGAACCTGTGACCTTTCAGTCTGCAGGCCGACACTCTATCCACTGAGCTAAACCGGTCAGGGCTCCACCTTGACTTTTCTGTCTCTTTTCCTTATTCTATGTCATTTCAGGACTATCTGAAATTTATTTGTTCCCCAATTTTTATTCACTTTCTCAACTTCCAATGGTTTGTTTCACTAAGTGCTTTTGTGGTTGGTCTGTGATGGACATGTATTTTTGTAATGGAAGGTAGCGATTTAGCTCTATAGTATTTTTCTGCTATAATCAAGTAGCAAGAATTAGCCATCATTCTGGCTCTAAAATCAAGGAACAGAAATTATCACCTTCCTTCTAAACTTCCTAAGAGATGAGAAGGCAAAATCAATCAATCAATCAATCAATCAATCAATCAATCAATCTCTGCAGCATCAAACGAAAAATGTAGCTAACTTCAAACTAAATTCCAACCTGGCCGGTGTAGCTCGATTGGTTGGAGCATCATCCCATATACCAAAAGGTGGTGGGTTTAATCCTGGGGCTTGGGAAGGGAAGGCAATCAATGTTTCTCTCTCGGATTGATGTTTTTCTCTTTCTCTCCTTTCCTCTCTCTCAAAGTCAACTTAAAAAAAATACCAAAAAAACAAATTGAATTCCAATACGACACCACTACAGAAAATTCCAACTTATCTATGCAAGTAAGGATTTATAATTTGAAATGATCAACTTCATATAGGACTTTCTCAATTTTTAGCTACCCAAAAAACAATGACTCTGCTTTTGCCAGGTAAGGGAGGAACAGAAAGTAAACAACAGTTCTAGCCTTTCTCTGGGAAGATATATAATACTATGTTCCAGATAAACTACAGGAAAATAATTTAAGAACACCTTTCTGTAACTCAAAAATTATAATGATCAAATTATTTAATTTATTTAATATGTGCATTAAAAACATCAAATATGACATACTGCACTTGCATAAAACTTTGAGTTCTACAAAATACCCATAACTTAGGTTATCTCACTCAAATAAAACCTGAATGAAAATGGTAGGGTAGACATCCTTTTAAATATCAGACACGTGGTGAGAGCTGACAACAATAAATTAACACTTAGGTCCTTATCCTTGAAATGTTCATAACTCAAGTAAGAAAGAAAAAATTTAACAAATAAACACTGCTGTATGTGTGATAAATGTGTATAAAGATCTAAGAAAGTACCAAGGACTGAATTAGTTGGTAAGTTGTAAGAAGGTTCTTATTTGATAGAAGAGAAACTGAGGCTCAGGAGAGCTAAATGATTAGACCAAGATTTGCAGCAGGTAAATAGCAAAGTCACATTTGAAGCTGTGTTTTTGCCTTCTAATCTAGTATTCCTTTTACTACATCAGACTCACTGCTCTCTGAAGTGTGACAGCTGCTTTATACTCCACGAGAGATGGCTTCTGTTGGTGAAAATTTTTCCTTTCCCTGTACCCTCTCCAATGTTTCTGGATAATCAGTGCTGATTTCTCTTCTATTTCCCGATTATGTTTTTCCACCTGACCTAAAAGGAGGACAGATACGATTACAACCTACTCATTTCTATGCTTTCTCAAATTCTGGATCCAGGACAATGATAGTAACAAAAAGCCTGCAGTTTTGTTTTTTTAATACTGTTTACTTATTTTCCATTATTTTATAATGATCTAAAACCAGCTCTCTGACATCCTCGAGAGATCCTGGATTGTGAGAGGGCACAGGCCAGGACGAGGAACCCCACTGGTGCATGATTGGGGCTGCGTAGAGTCACAGGAGTTTCACCAGCCAGGGAGGGACTGTGGGAGGGCTCCAGGGCATGTCCGGCCCCTATCATTCAGTCTCGATCATCCAGACCCCAGAAGCAAGCTAACCTAGCAGTTGGAGTGTCTGCCCCCTGGTGGTCAGTGAATATCATAGCAACTGGTCCACGGTCGACTGTCTGCTCACATCATAGTGAGCGGTTGAGCAGCCTTAGCAATATCATTAGCATGTTATGCTTTGATTGGTTGAATGGATGACCAGACACTTAGCATATTATGCTTTTATTATATTTAGTCAAGATTTAGAAGCAGCCCAAGTGCCCATCAGTAGGGAAGGGGATAAAAAAACTGTGGTACATTTTACACAATGGAATACTACTCTGCTATAAAAAGGAAAAAAATTTTACTGTTTGCAACAGCATGAATGGACCTGGAGAACATTATGCTAAGTGAAATAAGCCAGTGAAGAAAGGATAAAATACCATATGATTTCACTCAAGTGTAGAATTTAATGAATAAACTGAACTGCCAAGCAAAACAGAAACAGACTTATAGATAGAGAGCAGGCAGATAGCCCTGGTGGTCGTTGAAGGGTGGAAGGATTGAGCAAAAAAGAAAAAAAGAGAGAGAACTAATGGATATGGACGAGAGTGTGTAGATTTTTGGGGGATAGGAGGAAGGGGAATGGAAGAGGGCAAGAGAGGATAAATAGTGATGGAAAAATTAAATTAAAAAAATTTCAGGTTAGTGTGTCAAAGATAGCAAGAAGGTGTCAGAAAATTTGTATTGAGGCATGAGTAAAGTTCTGGTGGTAGAATGGTCATATTCTAACTCCTTACTTCAATTCACAGACAACTCTCTTTAAGAATATGTTTAGCTATTTCACTAATTTATCTGAACAATAAGAATTAAAAAGATTAGTGGAGATATACAGTAGCTCATCATTAACTAAGAGGCCTTAATCAGAAAAATAGTAACTTTTCTTTCAAGTCAAGAGATTTAATAAGATTTATCTGAAAATGGAGAAACAAAGGTACAAATTTTAAAAAGAAATCATCAGGTAGCTAGGAAATATGGTTTATTAAATGATATCCTAAACTTTTTTACATTTATAAAATTGATACTGCCACCCACCTGGATGAACAATTTCAAGCATATTCAGCCGTATTTCTCGGGAAACTCTCATGGCTCTCTGCCTTTCAAGTTGCAGTTGTAATCTGTTTTCCTCTTCTTCTTTCTGCCTTTTTAGTTTTAGTAATATCTTCGCTCGTTTGGATCTGTGATGGAAACATTAAATACCATATGTACAATTTTCATAAATCGTGTGTCCACTCAGAACTATGTGAAAAAATGCTTAAACTCATTAGTAAACATCTAAATAATGTTATAAAATCTTAAACCATAATTCCTAGTATTAGTGAATGATGAAATAAATTTTCATGTGCTGCCTCTATACAACCTTCTGGAGAAATATTTAAAATACAGATGGCCCTGGCTGGGTAGCTCAGTTGCTTGGAGCATCATCCAATGTGCCAAGGTCTCTGGTTATTGCACATACAAGAAACAACCAACAAATGTATAAGTAACTGGAACAGCAGTCTATATGTATCTTTCTCTCTCCACCTTCTTTTCTCTAAAATCAGTAAAAAGAAAAAAATAAATATCAAATGTCTTAAAAAATGGTAACCAATTAATTACATTTCCAATAAATTTCTTAAGGAAAAATGTGTTATATATTATCCTCCATAGCATTACAGCAGTAACAAGTTTAAAACAAAAATATGCTCACAATAGTGAGTTGGATAAATAAATACTGGTTCATTCAATGGATGGGTACTATAAAAATTTTTTTCTCAAAGAATATTCAGTAACATGGGAAGACATCAACAATCTAAGTTAAGTGAAAAAAATCAGGATAGAAAAGAGATCCAAATTGTTTAAAAAAAATATATGCATGCATGCATGCATGCATGCATACATACATATATATATATATATATATATATATATATATATATATATATTATATATACATACACTAGAGACCCAGTGCATGAAAATTCATGCATTGGAGGGGGTGTCCCTCAGCCTGGCCTGCCCTCTCTCACAGTCTGGGAGCCCTCAGGGGCGGGAGGCAACCTGGTGATCAGGGGAAGACGACACCCCCTTCATACCTCTGCTGCTGCTACTGCCAGCAGTGCAAGCCTCAGCCGTCCCTGCTTACCTGAGCCTTGGGCTGGCCCTGGGCAGCTAGGGGGCTGAAGGGACTAGGTGCCAGCATCTTCTGGCTGTGGGTGCCACCAACTTTGAGGGCGGGACAGTCAATTAGCTTATTCCCTCCTTATTGGCTGTGGGCAGTATCTTTGTGACAGCTTGAGGGTCAATTAGCATATTCCCTCTTTATTAGATAGGATTATGTGTATTTATTTATATAGAAAAACAAGTGATTAAAAACAAAACTTTCAACACATTCATGGTGTGATTATGCATGACTTTAATTTTCTTTAGAGGTTTACATATTTCTCAATTATTAGTATTATTTTTATAATATATGGTACAAAATTTTATTTAATTAGGATTTTTGTATTATCTGCTTTTACTCAACAAAATTTCTCCAGCCATTTCTAGCCAGTTTTGAATGCTTCCTAAATTACTATGTTAAGGAGATCACATGTGTCAATCTCTAGTAAATATACTATACTCAAAATTTCTTCAGATAATGATAAAGAAACCAAAGATTAAAAAAAGAAGCAGAATTCATTATTTATTTTATCTCTATAGACTTAATTTGCATGTATCTCACTCAAGAGCATTTTCTTTCTCTTATTCTATATAATAAAAGGCAAATTGTCCCCTCGGGCAGGAATTCAACTGACCAGGAGTTCAACCAGGGGGTGGGACTGGCCCACCAATCACCCATGGGGCTGGCTGGTTAACCTCCCCGTCCCCTCTCTCCATTCCCCTCCCCATTCCCCGTGGCCAGCACGACTTGATCTGGCTGTATCAGCCCTGATTGGGGGGGGGGGGCAGGCTGGCTGCACCCCACCTGTGCACAAAATTCATGCACCAGGCCTCTAGTATTCTTATAATTAAATTACCAACAAATGTAGTCAACGTGGCCATAGCTCAGTAGTATTATAAGGCAGATTCATAATGCTGTAGAGACAGTTATAATAATTTTAAACTCAATTTCTTGTGAAAAAGCAAAAACAAGTGTAAGACAACTTTAAAATAAAGTATTTTAAAATAGAGAAGAAAAACTCAGGAAATAATTTTGGTAACATTTCATGAATGTTGTTTTGTTTTCTTTCCATTTATTTCTTTTGTAATATATATTTTTATTGATTTCAGAGAAGGAAGAGGGACAGAGAGATAGAAACATCAATGATGAAAGAGAATCACTGATCAGTTTCTTCTTAGCCAGTTAACTGCCACAAGTCTAAAACAAAACCATCCCCACTGCATCTGTAGATGCTTATGGCGTACAAAGGACTAACTGCTACTTATTACAATTTGTTCTCTTTGGTTTTACACTTAGGCTAAAGTTGAGAATTTGTTTCAAAATGTCTTTCTTATAATTCCAAGATTCCTGCAGAGTAGTTGGAAGCTACAATCACATTCTCCCTACACCAAACCAGATTTACAGTTAAATTATAGAACAATCAATCTGAATATCCAACTGAAGATTAGCTGAACATAAGTACAATATTATAACCAATGATTTACAGAAGCCACGTAGAAACCAGTAAGATGAGCAGAGACATGGAAATGGGCTGGCCCCTATGCCCATGTGCAGTGGTTCAGAATATTTTAGTTGCAAAAGTCCCCCCTGAAGAGTATGGTACCTCAAACTCACAGACTGAAAGTAAAAAGATAGAAATAGATATTTCATGCAAATGGAAACAAAGAAAAGTGGGGTAGCAATACTTAGTATATCAGACAAAACAGACTTCAAAACAAAGGGTATAATAAGAGCCAAAGAGGACATTAAATAATACTAAAGATAGCCATTCAATAAGAGTATGTAACACTTGTAAACATATATGCACCCAATATAGAAGCTCCTAAATATATAAAGCAAGTCTTGATGGACATAAAGAGACTGATAAAAATACAGTCATAGTAGGGGATTTTAACACCCCACTGACATCAATGAATAGATTTTCCAGACAAAAAAACAAGAATAGTAGCTTAAGTGACACACTAGGTCAGACAGATTTAATTGTTGATGGGAATGCAGATTGGTGCAGCCACTGAGGAATGCACTGTGGCAGTAACTAAAAAAATTAAAAATAGAACTGCTTAATGACTCAGCAATTCCACTTCTGGGAATATATTCAAAGAACCACAAAACACTGATTTGAAAGAATATATACACCTCTATGTTCATTTACAATAGCCAAGATTTGGAAGCAGCTGAAGCCCCATCAGTAGATGAGTGAATAAAAAAACTGTGGTACATTTACACAGTGAACTACTACTAGGCTATAAAAAAAGAATAAAATTTTACCTTTTGCTACAGCATGGATGGATGGACCTGGAGAGTATATGCTTGATGAAGTAAGCCAGTAAGAGAAAGACAAGTACTATATGATTTCACTTCAATGTGGAATCAAATGAGCGAAATAAACTAACAATATAGAAAGAGACTCATAGATACAGGGAACAAACAGTTGTCAGAGGTTTGTTGGGGGGCTGGGTGAAATAGGTGAAATAATTAAGACAAACAAAATAAAAGGAAACAAAACTCAGACACAGACAACAGTACTGTGTAACCAGAGGGAAAAGGGGGTGAAGGGAGGGTAAAAAGGGTAAAGAGGGAATAGATGGTGATAAAAGACTTGAGTTTGGATGGTGAACACACAATACAATACAGATGATGTATTATAGAACTGTACACTTGAGACCTATATATTTTTATTAACTAATATCACCCCAATAAATTCATGAGGAGAGATAAGGAAGGGTGGGAGAGGATAAGAGATCAACCAAAAGACTTGTAGAAATGCATATAAGCATAACCAATGAATGCAGACAATAGAGGGGTGAGGACCTGTGCTGGGAGGTGGGAGAGGGCTGGGAGGTGGGGAAAGGAGATATATGTAATACTTTCAACAATAAAGAATTTTTTTTAAAAAAATTAAGAAACAAAACATAAATTCTTTCTTATCCTTATTATCAAAGATAGAAAAGACCTCAAATACGTGTGTGCCAAAAAAAAAAAAAGGTGTTCTAAAGAAGTTGTAGGGTGAACTGAATATTTCTACGTACATATCTTTTGCTCCTCCTGATACTCAGATCAAGTAAAAACCTTTCCCTTCCTTCCCACTAGCGGATGGAAGCATGCCTCTCTTTTGGACTGCCCCCCCCTGCAAAAGGTATGCCTTGTACAACATGTAAATAAGGGTTTTCCCTCTTACCTGTTCATAGAGGATAAAAGAGAACAGGCTCTACAGTATCTCCTTTCAAATTGATGAAAACAAAAAACACACACACTTGTTTCTAATTGAACTGATTATAAACACCTAGTATGCTTTACTATTATCTTTAACCCTTTGCACTCCGCTGTCCCCTCTCAGGGGACATCGGAATTCTAGCATATCACTCGGATGTCCCCTTTCAGGGGGGACATTGCAGTTTATTAGTGATTACGGGGAATTGAGTTAATTCAACGCACGTGTCCGCCGCAAAGTAGCGTCGAGTAGCTGATAGCCAATGTCCAGAATGGTTCAGAGTGCAAAGGGTTAATATACTATTAATAAACATAGTAATCATTAAAACTGCATCACTAGAACATTTGATATGTCAAAAAAACTGAGTTCGATAAACAGTTTAGGCATATAGGCTACGAAATATGGCAAACCTGGAAGACTATGAAGCATGCAGGTGAAAGTAAAAACCAGAAAGACAAAAAAAAGTGAGGTTTGGTGATTGAAATAATGAGTACATATTATAAATATGTGCTTCTGGATTCATATCCTTTAATTTCATATTTAAAGATATTTATTAGGATTTTGAACAAGATTTTTTTTTAAAATATATATTTTATTGATTTTGTACAGAGAGGAAGAGAGAGAGATAGAGAGTTAGAAACATCGATGAGAGAGTCATCGATCAGCTGCCTCTTGCACACCCCCCACTGGGGATATGCCTGCAACCAAGGCACATGCCCTTGACCGGAATCGAACCCGGGTCCCTTCAGTCCCCAAGCCGACGCTCTATCCATTGAGCCAAACCGGTCTCGGCAAGATATTTATTAGGATTTTGAATGTTTCCCCCCCTTAGTAACATTTTAGTGGGTAAGAGTGTCGATAATCACTTATCATTCAAATATTAAAACATTGTTAACTGGTTTAGTAGGCATATGACCATCTGGCATTTGTATAGCACTTTTGAAAACGAAATGACTGATGAGATATCATATTCTCTAATTAATTTATGTAAATGCATTCCATGATGTATATTTAATGAAGAGGAATTAACCAAACTACCAGCTGACAAGACATGAGAAACTCTCTAGGAATTCCTTTGTTGTGAAATAGTATGAACCTGAGGAGTACCATATGAATTAATGGGCAAAGCAGTTAATGGGCTCTCTTCCTTTACTCAACAAGCATTTTTTCCTGAGTAATTGCTACCTGCTTGGTACTACTATCCTAACAGAGAAGAGAAATAGTTATTCCCTTAAAGGAGCTCAGTTTCAAGGGTTAGCTAAAAGGTAGCAGAATATGTTAGTGGGTAGTGGAGTGGGAGATGCTGGATAAAAGAAGGTGAAGAGATTAGCCAAAGAACATATATGCATAGCCCATGGACATACACAAGAGTGTAATGAAGGCTAGGGGAGGTGGGGAGAAGGGGTAGCTGGGTGGAGGTGGACAAAGGAGGGAGTAAATGGGGAACATTTGTAATAGTGTCAACAATAAAAAAAAGGTAGCAGAATATGTATGAAGATTGAGTTGGAAGCAAATGAGTATCAACAAATGCAAAAAAGGCTTCCCAGAGTTTTCCTTATCTAACTAAAAGCAAAAAGGTCTGAGAAGTGAAGAGTGCCACAAATCCCTCTATCCCAAAGAAGTTTTATGGCCATGAATAAGATGGCCCTGCACAAATAAGCCCTATCTCCCATTCATTTCCCCAATATGCTTACCTTCCGACAGTTTGCTGCCCTTAGAAGCCTAAATCTCCTTTCTTTGCACCACAATTTATTTCAAAATTTACTAATCTTTGTTAGAATGTATATTAGCCCAAGTTCTAACCAACCCTTTGAGTTATTTATCATGTGAGATTTCTTCTGTGTGATATGCACTGCACAAGTAAATAAATTATTTTCTCCTGTTAATGTGCTTTTTTTCCCTTTTTTCTGTTAGTCTAATTTTCAGGGCCCCAACCAATGAACCTAAAATGGATAGAGAAAAAAATTGTTTTCTTTTCTTACAAAGTCAAAGATATAATTACAACAAATAAATATCAGCAACTCTATAATAGAAGTAGGTAAATTGTGAAGTTTCATGAAGTTAACTGGAGTAGCTATTAGCTGCTACAGAAAACAATGCTGAGGAAAAGAATACTTAACAGAAAATAGTTTCTGACCATGAAAAATGATTAAATAAAACAAACAGCCCTGGCTAGGTAGTTCAGTTGGTTAGAGTAGTAACTGGCAAACAGAGGCTCGCAAGCCACATGTGGCTCTTTGGCCCCTTGAGTGTGGCTCTTCCACAAAATACCACATGCGGGCGTGCATGTACAGTGTGACTGATACTTCATGGCCCATGTGCTGAAGTCGGTTTTCGGCTTGGGCGAATCTATTTTGAAGAAGTAGTTCTAACACCGAGCCATACTCAAGGGGCCAAATCGCCGCATGTGGCTTGCAAACCGCAGTTTGCCGACCACTGGGTTAGAGCGTCTGCCTGATACGCCATGGTTGTGGATTTGATTCTCAGTTAGAGCACATACAAGAATCAACCAATGAATGCATAAATAAGTGGAACAACAAGTCAATGTTTCTGTCTCTCATTCAAAAATAATTAAGTAAAAACAACAAAAAATCCTCCAAGAAAGTGCTTTAGCAAGGGAGACTAACAAAAAAGTGCCTCTTGCTGAATCTTCAGAGCTCTGATGCATCAGGGCCCATGATTCCATAACTGAGTGGTGGGCAATCCCTTCCCCCACAAAAAAAACATGAAAGTGGGAAATGAATATGAAATAATGATCTAACCACAAAGAGACAGAAATAACCTTTACAGAAAGCACAGATATAAAGGAAGCAAGAGAAGTTTGCATAAACTGTTACAACTAAAAGAGGAGGAAAGCTGCTGAAGCCTGAAGCAAACCTGAAATTAAACAATTAAATAGAACCTAAAGGTTAAAACTATACCGCAGTCCATCCTAAAACTTCAAATCCAAAATACTGGAAACAAATTCATTATAATGTGAGATTTGAATAATTTTGGTTTAAAAGATAAATTCTTTTAATGAAAATATTTATAACCAATCTGGTTTGGTTACATAAAGCAACAGAATTTCTATTTTAAAGTAATGTATTATGAATTAGATTCCATAGTCATATTTCTGTTCTTTAATAATGCAAGAGAAAGTAATTTGGCATATTTGGCAACTACTATGAGAGTAAACATTAAATATCTGAATCCATAAATAGGATCCATATTTATTTTTAACATATTTTTATTGATTTCAGAAAGGAAGGGAGAGGAAGAGAGATAGAAATATCAACGATGAGCCGAAACCAGTTTGGCTCAGTGGTAGAGCGTCGGTCTGTGGACTGAAAGGTCCCGGGTTCGAATCCGGTCAAGGGCATGTACCTTGGTTGCGGGCACATCCCTGGTAGGGGGTGTGCAAGAGGCAGCTGGTCGATGTTTCTCATCGACATTTCTAGCTCTCTATCCCTCTCTCCTCCTCTCTGTAAAAAATCAATAATCAATTAAAAAAAATATCAATGATGAGAGGGAATCATTGATTGACTGCCTCCTGCATGTTGGGACTGAGCCCGAAACCCAGGCATGTGCCCTTGACTGGAATCCAACCTGCTACCCAGGGCTAGAGTACCTTTAAATATAAGGGGATATTAGCTGAGGTTAATAACAGGTAGAATCAGTAAGTAATGAATATATTACGGAGGAAGGCTATACTAAGAAATGTCAGCTCCTGAACAGAAGAATATATACACAGTGTCTCTCGAGGCATTCATCATTTCCCTAATTTATATGACCAAAGAAATCCTTTTTAAAAATTCGAAAGGAGCATTTAGGATAGACAATAAACTGAGCAATGATGGAATGGATTATACTTGCCTCTCATGAGGACTATTTAATTACCTAGATTTGCAAATCTTCAAGGGCAAAAATGTGCCATATGTATTATCCCTAACATTTTCTAAATGTCAGTACTATACTAAAAAAACAACAACTTTATATTAATCATGTGAGGTACACAGATAATTATCCCCATTTCATAGATGGGAAATTTCAGGCTGAGAGAAGTGAGGCAATTTGTCTAAGGTCTTCAGCCCATAAGTTGCTGAAGTAAGATTCAAACTCAAGTCTGGTTAGCTCTCCAATATCTAGTATCATATATCCAATATCTCCAATATCCTCAGGCATATATGTGACAATTTAAATATGTTTAAAGAATTAATGTTTTTTTTGCGTTTTGTTTTTTTTTTTGCTACCAACAAAACTCATGCACAATATTAATATCCTATCTTTAACTTTTCTTTGAAGGAAACTTTCATCAATAAAAAGAATGTCTACTAAAGGATTCAGTTACACACAATAGCTTCAATATCTGCCACTAAGTCATCCAGATTGTTACAGGAAATGAAAAGTGTGCACACTTGTGCACACATTAGCCTTAGATCATCTAATGAAAAAGTTATTTATGATAAAGAATGCGTTTGTCATGCAGTCTAACTTAAAGCTAAATTTTAGATCACTATTTTAAAATATTTTTAAAACTGAGAAATGCAGCTGCAGTTATTCAAAGAATAGTTTCAGGTGTTTTGTTTTTTTTTTTTTTTTTTTTTAAACACATTGACTTCTGAAACATGCGAGTTTCACTTTAGTAAAATAAAATTTAGCTTTAAGTTAGGCTGCCTGAGAAATCACTCTAAGGCTTGACTGTATCATTTATGACCTGGGAGCTAAGTAATTTGTGTTTGTGCTCTTTTCATTGCCTCTAAGAATCTGGATGGGTTAGTCACATCAAAAACTGGGCTATGTCTTCAGTATTTCATTTTTAGTCGACTTGAAATAGAGATAAATGACAGTCTATGTCATATCGCAATAACCATGTATATCCATGCCCTTTACTTAGGAAGATCAGGTTAACATACTTAAAACACATGTTTTAATCACATGTTTTAATCACAATTACATATGAACAGCAATTTTTGGTTTTAAGGTTTTGAAGAGGTTAATGACTATCACTGGCTCTTTCAGTAGATTTGGCCCAAAAACACTTCTTAAGTAAGACTGTGTATCTGTTACATTATATTCATGTCTTACTTTATTCCCTTTGTTTTGAAAGCAAGGCTGGTTACTGGAGTGCTGTAACTCAGAAATTTACAGAACAATGAAAAATAAGAATAAAAGAAACAGATTAGAAAATTGAAGAAAACCCCAAAATCTAAAATTCCTGTTTTTACTCAACTGTACTCTAATAAGTAATATGTAGCCTCCTCAGGTGACCATTCCTTTCACCAAAAATTCTTACCTGAAATTCCTTTGCAAAGTAATCACAGCAGATGGAAGCTTCTTTAATCTCTTTCTAGTTTGGAAACCCTTCCAATAAGCTTGAATCAAGCATGCTGCTTGATGTAGTTTCTGAAATTAAATGCCAGAATTAATTTAGAGATATCTCTAAAAAAGACTTTTTTAGAGAATTATCAGGCCTGGGGAAGTATTAATCTCATCTCTAATAAGTTGGGCAGGAGGCAACATTTTCATAGGCCCATGGCAGGGAAAACCTAAGAATATTAAACCTGACCTCCCAAAGGAGGCATGTTAGACTCATTTAGACAATATCTAGAATGTATTCAAGATATAGTCTGATGAGCTTCAAGTATTTCTTTCTTCTGCTTATTTAACAACTCTAATCTCTCTTCTTGACAACTTATTCAAAGATTCAAGGTACTAAAATCAACCCATAAATAACCCCTTTTCCTATCAAACTATGGCTGCTCTGGATCTTAGAGGGAAATAACTTTAAAAAGGGGGAGAGAGAACAAAGATTTAAGAGGCTATCATTCCAATATTTTGAAACTAAAGAGTTTATTGAAATGTTAGCAAATAATTTTTATAATTGCACATTATTTTTATAATTTAATACCTGCTCTTCTACTTCCTGATAGACCTTCGGGCTTAAAAGGCTAATGAGCTGTCTAAATTCATGACGAAACTCTATCCCAGGTTTTTGTTTATTTAGTAGATTTCTTAGTCCTGAAATGGAATAACAAAAATACAACTGTTAATAATGAGATATGATTGTTATCTAATAAGCATTAATTTAAGGTTAAGGCTAATTTAGAAACAAATGAACACAAGATTAATCACATTTTTCTTTTTTCTTCTCTCAAAGACTTCTAGATGGAGATATTTAGGATACTCCTCTGTCCTAAGAGTTATGTGCTCTGTGTCTGAAGAGCTCTGTGTCTGATCTGATCCAAAATCTGTCTAGTCAATTTCTTTAATAAAAAAGGGGGACTGGAATCACTGTGGTAAGTCAAAGAGTAGTGATACAGAATTTATTTTCTGTTTTAACATGAATACCTTAGACTAAAATATTTTTTAAAAGATAATGAATACATACTTTGTAATACCTACCCAGTGGAAAAACTTAAGCAGGCTATTTGTCATTATTATTTTTTACCTATTTAAAAATACATATCTGTGTGTGTGTGTGTGTATTAATTTCAGAGAGGAAAGGAGAGGGAGAGACAGATAGAAACATCAATGACGAGAGAGAATCATTGATTGGCTGCCTCCTGTATGCCCCCGCCCCAGTTGGGGATTGAGTGTGCAACCAGGCAAGTGTCCTGACAAGGAATCCAACTATGATCTCCTGGTTCATGGGTTGACACTCAATCACTGAGCCATGCTGTCTGACCTATTTGTCATTATTAAAGTTATTACTAAGTAATAGAGTATACAGTAATACAAATAACTTGGGACAAACTAATAGCTTCCTGAGAAAATACTATAAAGTACTATAACAGTATAATAAGCACTTTCATCCAAAATAAAACAGAGTAGTAGTATGAGGTACAAAGAAAGTATAATTTCCAAGGCATGTTGAAATGATATATAATAACATATGTATTTAAAATAAATAACTAAGCTACAATGGCTTTAGGGTGCAAAATTGGGGGAGCCACTATATGGATATTTTCATGATTAATATTCTAAGAGTGATATTCTCAGCAATATTAATAATTGTAAAATATTTTGAAAAAACTGGGTAAGTTCTACCATTGAGTAAAGAAAGAGAAGAGGATTGTTAAGGTGAAATTCCTTTATTATGAACTGTTCTAACAGTCACATTTCTATAGAAGAAGTCTAATTACAGATTTTTAAAAATGTACATACACCTGGCACAATATCAACTAGAAGGTTTTATTACTGGGAATTTCTTTCCCTCTCTGTTCCTTTAACACAAAATAATTACAATGTTCACAGCAATGACTGGTGCAAGATAAGTTACTAAAGCACCATCAAGAATTATAAAAGGCCATTGTAATAATTTTGGTATTAAATCCACTACATTGTATTCTAATATTTTTAAATTTCCACATAATATAACCCTGTATAAACAGGTATATTTAATAAACTAGAACCAATTTCCTTAACATGTTAATAAGAAAAGTATATTGAAATAAATTAATGGCTCTGGCTAGCAAAGAAATAAAACAAAACGAACATATAACTTCATTTGGCAATTAAAAAACACACACTGTGTGATCTTAAATAAATTACCTAATTTTTCCATGTCTCTATTCCCATTGCTATAAAATAAGGATAAGAGTAAATATCTCATAGGGCAGTTATGAGGATTAAATATTTTACAGCATATAATGTAGAGTAGTATCTGACACACAGGAAAAGCTACTATCTGGGGAGGGTAATATTCCATCTTAATTTTTCTGACTTTTTATTCACATATACATTTGACTAAAAGGGAGGGAGATGTTTTGTTTTTGAGGAAAGACAGTGAGGAAATTGAATTTATTAATTGACATAAATATTAAAAAGGCTGTCAATCTCTTAGGCATAGACTTATTTTCTCCAGTAAAGTTAGTAAAAGGTCACCCATCTTTTTGGTCATAATTATTTATCACTATATGGTATATTGTATACACAACCTTTCTGTCAGAAGGGAGTAAATATTCATTGTAAACTCATCAACACTGTACCATATGCTGTCTGTTAAGACATGAAGATAGCTTGATTATATAAAGACTTTTTCCTGAACTGGTTACCTGTTGTGATAGGGTTTTATCTGCACATTTCAGTTATAGACTTTTTCAAAACACAGGAATTGTTTTCCATAAACCATCAATGTTATTTTTTCAAAACTCAAGAAAAGAAAGAACATATTACTACCTTTGTAGCAGGCACTTAGTCTTAGTAAAATCAAAATTTCCTGATGGGATTCTGCCATCAACAGTAGGAGCTTTGTAGCAGTACTTCTTAGGACTGGACTAGGAGTTGATAAAAGCTTGAAAATAACTTCATCTAAAATTGAATGCAGGGTTTTTGCTTCTATTCTGAGTAAATCACCACTAATAAAACAAATGAAAAATAAAAATGTACCATTACTAATTGATACATAGATATCACAACAAATTAAACATAAAATGGTCAGCAACTTGATACCTAGCTGTGGCCTGATCCAAGAAAGTAACCATTTAAGAAAAAAATATATATATATTTTTACTGATTTCACAAGGGAAAGGTAAATGGGGGGAGGGGAGAGGAGTAAGAAGGAGACAGACATGGGGAATGAGGGAGGGAATGAGGGAGAGAAAGAAGGAGAGAGGAAGAGAGAGGGGCCACGGGAGGTTCAAAGAGAGGAAGGGAAAGTAAAGAGAAGGATGCTAAAATGAGGGCCAGGAAAATAGTTAAATAAAAAGAAGAAACGGAATGTGAGAGTGTGCAGAGTTTAAAAGGAGTTAGTAAGAAAATTAAGTACAGAATGATTTTTTAAAATGTAGTTGGGCATCCCCTGAGGGCTCCCGGTCTGTGAAAGGGCGAAGGCTTGGCTGAGTCCCTACCCCTCATGTGCATGAATTTTGTGCACTGTGCCTCTAGTACCATGTAAAACTGTTTGCAGTGTTAATCTGCTACTAATCCAACCCAGTGTATTTTCATCTCAGATATTGTAGTTTTCATGTCTAGAAGTTAAGTTTGGGCCATATATATCTCTAACATCTTTTTAAAAAATATATATATTTTATTGATTTTTTTACAGAGACGAAGAGAGAGGAATAGAGAGTTAAAAACATCGATGAGAGAGAATCATCTATCAGCTGCCTCTTGCACACCACCCCCTGGGGATGTGCCCACAACCAAGGTACATGCCCTTGACCGGAATCGAATCCGGGACCTTTCAGTCCACAGACTGACGCTCTACCACTAAGCCAAACCAGTTTCGGCTATCTCTAACATCTTGAACATAAGGAACATAGCTATAATATAAAATAAATGGTCTGGTGTCCTTGTCTACTAATTATAATAACTAATTCTTCTCTTTATGGGTTCTATTTTCCTGTTTGTTTGCATGCCTGGTTCTTGTATGAATTTTATCTTGTTGGGTGCTAGATATTTTTGTATTCCTAAAAATATTTACATGTCTTATTTTGGTTAGCTATTTTCAAGAGCCATGTAAAAATCATATGCAACAAATCATTTAGCAAAATTGCTAATGCTTCTGATGAAAAAAATTAGTAACATTTTATAAGATCAATTCACTTGCTGATCTGTACTATTTTTAAAAATATATATATTTTATTGATTTTTTACAGAGAGGGAGAGAGAGGGATAGAGAGTCAGAAACATCGATGAGAGAGAGTCATCGATCAGCTGCCTCTTGCACACTCCACACCGGGGATGGGCCCGCAACCAAGGTACATGCCCTTGACTGGAACCGAACCTGGGACCTTTCAGTCTGCAGGCTGACGCTCTATCCACTGAGCAAAACCGGTTTCGATTGATCTGTACTATTTTTATAGCATTCTTATAACTACAGATTCTATTTGAACATCATCAGTTTGTAGTGACTGCAAGAATTGATCACTTTGTATTACTAATGGAAGATAAAAAAGATCAAGGCAAAGATTCTATGATGGCACAAGTGGGACTTTCTTATTTTTTCAAAGTCAAATCAAAGTATAACCATTTCTGCTAAATTTCCTGCCCTGTGTACTTTACAATAAATATTCTTAAGTAGGCAATTTCAATAATCAGATGCAATTAAATTTCTTAAAAATAATTTGATCCCTTGGGTCCTGCTTTTATTTTGTTTGAATGATCCAGAATAGTTCTCAGCCTAGTACAAATTATCCTCCATTAATGAGGTGAAAACTTCCTGAGTATTCTACACAATGCTCCATTTTTGTTTGGCTGTTAGAATCAAGGAATATTTTTGGCTCTGTGTGACCTTCTGATAATGCCCCCTTTAATCCTTTTGGATTACTGTTTTCCCTGACATTAGGTAGTTTCCTAGCACATACTGAATGTCTGAAGGGAACTCTCTGCACAGGATTGTCTCTATGTGGCTCTCTTATGGACTCTAGCAGTTTTGTTTTCTGCACTCTCAGCTCTATCTCTTCAACTCAGCCTGACATCTGTGCATCAAATCTTTAAGTTAGAACATTGTTCACCTTGCTCATTCCTTTTTCTCAGGGCTCACTTCCTTTCATTGACTGAAGTCGTTTCTTGAAAACTGTTGTTTCTTATTTTGCCTGGTGTTTTGTTTTTGCTTTTATTTAGGTGGTAGGGTAAGTCCATTCTATTATTCCATCTTGATCCAAGTGGAAGTGAAGTCCTCATGATTTTTATTTTTATTTTATTTATTTATTTTTTTTATTTAAAGATTTTTAAAAAAATATATTTTTATTGATTTCCTACAGAGAGGAAGGGAGAGAGATAGCTAGAAACGTCGATGAGAAACATCGACCAGCTGCCTCTTGCACACCCCCTACCGGGGATGTGCCCACAACCAAGGCACATGCCCTTAACCGGAATCGAACCCAGGACCTTTCAGTCCACAGATCGATGCTCTACAACTGAGCCAAACCGGTTTCGGCCCTCATGATTTTTATTCATTAGTTTTTAAAATGTATTCCCATGGTACTAGTGCCCAAAGTCAAAATTTTATTACTTTCACTTGGATTACTATTTCTTCCTCTTTGTCTAGAGTTTTATTCCCCCTTAAAATTTTCCATCACAGTGACCACAAGGGTGACATAAGTGAAATGTAATCCAATTATTCTATCCACTTTAAAAATTAGTCAATGGTTTCCATTTCCTATAGAATAACACCAAGTTTCTTTAACATAGCATATAAGCTCTTCATGACTTATGTCTCTGCAGAACTTACCAGCCTCCACAAACCAACTTTAAATGCCAGCATCAATGAACTGTACCTTCTCTTCACCCTAAGCATGTTGTACATTTGCTTATGTTGTTACCTCTGCCTAGAAATACTGCTCTTCTACCTCCTTGGCTAATTTCTCCTTCTTAATGTTTCATCTCACGTGTTATCTTCTCCAAGAAGCACCCTCCCTCAGTTTGGGTTAGGATCTCCTCTAACACTGGTATACACCTTTAACATAGTAATTTAGTACATTATAATATAACTAGAGGCCCGGTGCACAAAATTCATGCGGGGGGGGGGGGGGGGTGGTCCCTCAGCCCAGCCTGCAACCTCTCCAATCTGGGACATCCCTCTCACAATCCAGTATTGCTGGCTCCCAACTACTCACCTGACTACCTTACCGCTTCTGCCGGCCAGCCTGATCACTCTCTAACCACTCCCCTGCCAGCCTGATTGATGTCTAACTGTAGCCTGTTTGCCCCCAACTTCCCTCCTCTGCCAGCCTGGTCACCCCTTAACTGCTCTCCCCTGAAGGCTTGATAGTCCCCAACTGCCTTCCGTTGCAGGTCTGGTCTCTCCCAACTGTCCTCCCCTGCTAGCCAACTTGTGGTGGCTATCTTATGTCCAAATGGGGACAGGATCTTTGACCACATGGGGGCAGCCATCTTATGTGTTGGAGTGATGGTCAATCTGCATATTACTTTTATTAGATAGGATAGAGTCCTGGTGCATGGGTGGGGCCAGCTGGTTTGCCCTGATGGGTGTCCTGGATCAGGGTTCCCTTGGGACATGGGGCGACCTGGGTGAGAGGCCTGTGGTGGTTTGCAGGCCAGCCACACACCCCTCCCCGCCCCAAGCAATCCAAGAGGCCTTGGTATCTGGAATTTATTTATCTTCTATTATTGAAACTTTATAACCTGGAGCTGAGCCAAGCCTTCTGTTAGTTCCTTGGTGGCAGCCATTTCTGTTGGAATTTATTTATCTTCTATAATTGAAACTTTGTAGCCTTAAGCAGGAGCCTGAGCCGGACAGGGTGTGCCCAAAGCTTGGCTTCCTCCATCACCCGGGAAACACAAGCCTCCCTCCTGGGCTCAGCCATCTTGGTTGGTTAATTTGCATACTCACTTCTGACTGGCTGGTGGGCATGGTTTGTGGATATAGTGGAGTGATGGTTAATTTGCACATTACTCTTTTATTAGATAGGTTATGCTCAGGTATTGTTCTTTTCCTCTATATTGTAAGCTATTTGTTTTTGTATTTTTAAATATATTTTATTGATATTTTACAGAGAGGGATAGAAAGTTAGAAACAATGATGAGAGTGAAATATCGATCAGCTGCCTCCTGCACACCCCCTACTGGGGATGTGCCCACAACCAAGGTACATGCCCTTGACCGGAATCAAACCTGAAACCTTTCAACCCACAGGCTGATGCTCTATCCACTGAGCCAAACCATTTCAGCTATTGTAAGCTATTTGAAGGCAAGGTTTATATATTAATCAATTCTGTAAACCCAACAACAGACACATACTGGGCACATAGTAGATGCTTAATAAATCCATATTGAACTTAAAAAATAAATTATTTCAACTATGTATATTCTGTTTTTCCATTTTAACTTGGAGAAATTGTCTATTGCTTTTTTTTTTTTTTTTTTTAAATTCAGGTTTCAATAAACAATCATCTGCACAATGCATCCTGTGCCCAATGCCCCAAGCAAAGTCTTTTTTCATCACCATTTTCCCCAAACTTTTGTCCACCTCCACCCAGCACCCACTCCTCTTTCCTCTGGCTATCACCACACTGTTGTCTGTGACTATATGTCAGGTATACATGTTTGTTTGTTTTTCGCTAATCCCTTCACCTACTTTCATCTATTCCCAAATTCCTCTCCCTGTGACAGCTGTCGGTGTATCCATATCTCTGTTTCTATTTGGGTCATTAGCTTCTGTATAAGTGAGATCATATGGTAATTGTCTTTCTATGACTGGCTTATTCTTTTTATGCCCTTCTATAGTACCTGGCACAATAATGAGCTTGCAGTTTGCTAAATAAATCTACGATAAAGCATTTTTTATTATAATACCAAAACTTTTCTTCAGAAATGACAGTAATTTTTCTTCACTAAATGTGAGATTTGGTATAAAATCTTAAGCTCTCAGATAAGATATCAATTCAATAATAAATATCCAGTATCTTAAGGTTATTTTATATATATTTTTTTCCCTGAAAGACAATGATAGTAAGTGACATGTATATTCCATCTGCAATTGATTTCAGCAAAATTGAAATAAAATTGATAATGCTGCTAATCAAAAATAAAAAATTATAAGTATTTTGTAAAACCAAGTCACCTGTTTATCTGTAGTATGTTCTGTACCATATTCATGACTGTAGATCCTATTTGAACATTATCAGTTTGCAGTAAGTGCAAGAAATGTTCACTTTGTAGTACTAAAGTAAGAGGGGAAAAAAGAAAAATTAAAACAAAGATTCTATGATGATACAATTTGGTCCTTTCAAAACCAAATCAAACTTCCTATCTATATATACCTAAAAATAAAGATTTTAACATAGGCAGCTATAACAACCATAAATAAGTCATTCCATTTTTATGGACAGTAATTATAAATAGTCAGAGAGCATCCATCAATACCAAGCTAAGAATCTCTTAGCTCCCCTTAATTGAAAAATAAAATATATCTTAAATTTAAATCTCTTTTATAATAGTGAATTTCAGCAAATAAAATCAAATTTCTCATGAAGGGAGAACATGGAAATGGCACAGACAACTATAATCACATCCTTAAAAATTTTAATTGTTATAAAATGTTTCAAGTTTGCTAATATTTTGTTTTAAATAATAATAAAAATCATTAACTACCAAACAATATTTATTTTTATTGATTAACTAGAGGCCCAGTGCACAAAATTGGTGCACAGACTGGGGGGAGGGGTCCCTCAGCCCGGCCTGCATCCTCTCCAATCTGGGACCCCTCAAGGGATGTCTGACTGCAGGTTTAGGCCAAATCCCGAGTTGGACATCCCTCTCACAATCTGGGACTGCTGACTCCTAACCACTTGTCTGCCTGAGCCTGATCGCCCCTAATTGTTGTCCCCTGCTGGTCTGATCACCCCTAACTGCCTCTGCCTTGGCCCCTGACACTATGGCTTTGTCTGGAAGGACGTCTGGAAGATGTTGGTCTAATTAGCATATTACCCTTTTATTAGTATAGATAATTATTAGGCTCTCAGCATCCAGTTGTGAAGACTTGGCATTGGGTGCTTATTACAAATTGTTTAACTTCTTGGAATATTCATTTCTTCATCTATAAAACTAGAAATAACAGATGTCTCACAGGCTGCTGTAGAATGTTGGAGAACAGGGTGGTTTCCGAGTAAATGTTAGTTTCTATTCCCTTGTCCGCTAATCAGAATTGTAACTAAAGTGGGATCAGGTATATGGCAAGTTAAGTTCTGTGAACACTCTCCTCGTTTCTACAAAACAACTTCTACTTTTTCCTAAAGGAACATATTTGATTTCTTTCACATGCTAACTACTGCTCTTCATGTCTATTTATATAGTTTAATATTTCAGTATTTCATTGCATACCAATTTTTAAAATGTTTAACAACTTCAAAAACAGGTCCACTACTATAAAATATTTCTATGACTTCTTATATTCCATTACTTTCATAGTAAAAAAATATATATATATATTTAATATATTTTATTGATTTTTCACAGAGTGGAAGAGAGAGGAATAGAGAGTTAGAAACATCGATGAGAGACAATCATCGATCAGCTGCCTCTTGCACACCCCCCACTGGGGATGTGCCCGCAACCAAGGTACATGCCCTTGCCCGGAATCGAACCTGGGACCTTTCAGTCCGCAGGCCGACGCTCTATCCACTGAGCCAAACCGGTCCCGGCAGTAAAAATATTTTTCTAAGTAGTTGGGATAAGTATAACATTCCATTTTTACCTACATAAAGATGTTTTATTAACTTTTTAATTAACTTTGAATTTACTAAAATCATGTAGTATATATTTGTGTATTAGTTTATCTTTTTTCTATATTGGAAAAAACTATGCTAAAATAATTAGTCATTTCATTTCATTTATTTACTTACTAAGGCCATTTATTTATTCATTCATTCATTTATTTATTTACTTACTTACTTAGGCCCGATGCACAAAATTCATGCAAGAGTAGGCCTTCCTTCCTCCAGCTGCATCAGCTTCCCTCCGGCACCGGGGCTTCTCTCTGGCCTCAGGCTTCCTTATACAGAGGGAGGCCCTGCCCACCCTCTGCAGAGTGATCATAGGGCAACGGTTGGGCCCCTGACCAATCGTGTCACATCTATCTTGGCTGGCCTGGTGTCAATCAGTGTCATAGTGTGGTCCCGGGTGGTTGTTAGGATGGCTATTCTGCTGTTCGGCTGTTCAGTTGAATTGTGTATTACACGCTTATTATATAGGATTTATTTATTTATTTTCATTCTCACCCAAGGATATATTTACTGATTTTAGAAAAGAAGAAAGGGAAGGAAGAAGGGAGAGGGGGGATGGGGAACAGAGAGAGAGAGAGAGAGAGAGAGAGAGAGAGAGAGAGAGAGAGAGAGAGAGAGAGAGAGAAAGAGAGAGAGAGAGACAGACAGATAGACAGAGAGAGGAGAGAGAGATCAGTCTGCAGCATGTGCCCAGACCAACCAGAGATTGAACCTGCAACCAGGCATATGTCCTGACCAAGAATAGAACCGGAAACCTTCTGATGTCCAGATGAGGCTCCAAACAACTGGACCTGGCCAGGGCCCATTTTATTTTTTAGACTATTTATCTTATACTAATATGAAGTCCCTATTCTACTTTTCATGGTAACTATTTAGTCCCCCAAACAAAAAGTAGTACTTTTGTCTATTTCTTTATTTTAATTGAACTTAAAATATTTAAGTTTATATTTATATTTATTTTTCTAACATATATTTATATTTCTCATTTTTCTTTTTAATGAAAGGAGGGAGAGAGAGAGAACATTTGATTAGTTGCCTCTTATTTGCCCCTCACCTGGGGATTGAACCGGAAACCTGAGTATGTGCCCTGATGAGAATGGAACCTGCCACCTTTAGATGCACAGGATGATGTTTCCACAAACTGAGCCAGAGGAGCCAGGGCTATTTAATTAAACTTTTATAATGAAAGTTTCAAGCAAACATAAGAGTTGAAACAAAACAAAACAGTATAATGGTCTTACATTTACAGTCATTCCATTTTAACAATGATCTTGTTTCATTGGCCAAACTTGCTTCACCTACCATCCACTTCCTACATCCTATTCTATTTTGAATTAAATCCAAGATATTGCTTCATTTTATCTATAAATATTTCAATATATATTCATAAAAGATATGAATTAGTACACAATAAAACACAAATGTCTAACCTAAGTATTCATGATATTTTTTAAGTGATCTTTTAAAAAATTGATTTTAGAAAGAGAGAAGAAGGGAGAGAAAGAAGGGGGAGGAAAGAAAAGAGGGAAGGAAGGAGGAAAATAGGGAGGAAGGGAAAGAGAAACATCGACTTGTTGTTCTTATTTATGTTATGCATTCATTTGTTGATTCTTATATTTGCCCTGGGGATTGAATCTGCAACCTTGGCGTATCTGGAGGATTCTTTAACCAATTGATTTCTTAATTTCATCAAAATCCATTTAAAGCTCCAATTAATAATTGTTTTTGTGAATTTTTCAGTTTGTTTGAATTAAGATCTAAATAAGATCCACAAATGATATTTCAATTTTTTTTAATCTATGGATTTCTTCTTTATCTTTTTATTTCCCTTGAAATGTATTTTTTGATGAAACTATGTCAATTGTTCTATGAGCTTTCCACAGTCTATTTTTGCTAACTCCATTCCTAGGGTATAATTTAATGTTTCTCTGACTTCTATAAATTAGTAGTTGGAGCTAGAGGATCAAAATGACACAGGTTTGAATTTTTGGTATATATATTTCATATGGGAGGTTATAATGAGCCATTAGGAGGCACTCAGTATATCATTATCTTTCTTTTTAAGATGTGACAATGATGGATGATTAATTTCTTAATCTATTAATTCACCAAGGGTTGCAAAATAGCGCTATTCTATTATTTCTTTTTCTCTTATTGGTGAGAATACTTTTACAAAGAGAAATTTCTCATCAATATGTAAGAAAAGACAGCATAAATGCTGACATCTCCATTTACCAAAGTAAACCGGTTCCCTAGAGCAGCGTTTTTCAACCGCTGTTCTGCGGCACACTAGTGTGCCGCGAGATGTTGCCTGGTGTGCAGACAAGACTAGAATTTTATAATTTTTCACTATTTTGTTTACTTAATATTTCATAATAAAGTAATTATAAAATACTTTCTTTGTGTTTATTTGATTCCTATTCAAGAGAATTACTTTATATATAGTCAATATAGGCACAGAGTTAAATTTTTTAACATTTTCTAATGGTGGTGTGCCTCGTGATTTTTTTCATGAAACAAGTGTGCCTTTGCCCAAAAAAGGTTGAAAAACACTGCCCTAGAGGACTGAAATGGTAATCTTTAAAAATAGTCTAATAGTATTTGCTGTTTCAATCTACTGGAGTTATTCTGATTACCATTCAAATTTACTATTTTTGACTAATATAAGCCTCCTTATGTAGGCTCCTGAGTCCTTTTCACAGAATTCCAAATACATTTTGATTGCATCTTTCCTATCTGGTATTCCAGATATTTCAGGTTTATTTTGCATATTTTCTATTTTGGACCTGTAGTCAGCCATTTCTTGAAGCAGCTGATTCTTTTTAGAGAGAAAGGATTATTGGAGATTCCAATTTTGCACCCACTTATTTTTTACATATGGATTTCACTATTGCTTAATTTAGTTTTATTACCTACTCTAGTGATATTTCAAATTTACAGATAATCTGAAGAATATTGTCATTTTTGTTATAGTTATTATTTTTAAAGGAAATATGGCATATGTCTTAAATTATGCAGTATTGTCTCTCTTTTTATGAAGTATTTTATATCCCACTATAATGAAACTAAGTACTTTATATTTTTTGCAAAATAGTTATTTAAATTGGGAACTTTATATTAGTATTTGTTCCATAATGGGAAATGAATGTGTGGTTTTTTTTTAAAGAAAGTATCTAAGCATATTCCTTAGCTTTATAGAAATATAACTACCAAGAATATCTATAATAATAATAGCATACTATGGATTCAACCGAATGACCAAACAGCAGAACGACTGTCCAACGGATCTTCTGGATGACCATGCTGCCAGCCAAGGCAGGTGTGATTTAATTGGTTGGGGGCCCCGCCATTGCCCCCTATTGCCCTGCAGAAGACGACCACCCAGCTGGCAGCACTACAGCGGGTGTGTGGGGCCTGCCAGTGATCACCCTGCAGAGGAAGGCCCAGGCCAGCCAAATAATCGCACCCCATGAGGCGATCGTTGGCAGGGAAGAAGGAGGAGGTGCTGCACAGATGGCAAGTAGTGGCAGTGGCGCAGGCTAGGCCAGCTGCCGGCAGCCAGGGGAAGGAAAGACTTCATAGGCCATAGGGACCCCACCTGAATGAGTCTTGGATTGCAAGAGGGCACATGCCAGACTAAGGGACTCCCACCCCCACTCCGTGCATGAATTTCATGCACCAGGCCTTTAGATAGTTATATAAACTGAAAGTAGATGCCTTGGAAGAATGGGACATGGAATGAAGCATGAGAACCAGGGATGATATTTTTTGTTTAATAATCCTTATAGAACTATTTGACCCCTTAAATTATATGCTAATAATTCTAAGAGAAAAAATAAAAATTCAATTCAAATTTTAATTTCTAAAATAAATCAATGTTCTTATATTGTTCCATTTATCTTTCAAAATAGAAATACTCCCATAATTATAATTAAGGAGTACTTTCTCAGCCATAAGAAAACATAATATAACACTAACATATATTTATATTTCTCAATGTAGTGTAGAAATAGTCTATAAAATAACTTTCAAATTCAATAAAATGTCATTACATAAAAACTTACCCTTACAAAGTTTATGTATCTAGGGATTTCTCTCATACTAAATCTCAAATACAAGTGTAATCACTGAAACTTTAAAAAGTTTCCTCTCTAGACTAAATTATTAAAATTATTAATTCTTGGATTTGCTAAATGAAAAAGCTAAGGAGAAAGTTATATTTTAGCAATTTTCCCCTTAATATAATATTCACATTGTCAATGTTGGCTCTTTAAGGCTGGAATGTTCAAATGGGCTTTTATTTTCTTGTATGTGGGGTTATTTCAACATGGTTTCCTTTAATCATGGTTATGATTATAGTTAATGAGGTATGTATTTTTAGGGGAAAAAAAGATCAAACTGTTAGCATATGACTTTATAATGACTATCAGTTACATTAAATATCTTCTCTCTTACCATTTTGGATAAGTTGAACATGGCCTCCCACAAGCCAGAAGAGAGAATCAGTCACAATTTGGAAAAAGTGCAGTAATTCATCTTTTTCTTCACCCTTAATAAACACACACACAAAAAAAACCAAGTTACTTTTCTGTAATAGCTTTATGAGAGAGAGAGAGAGAGAGAGAGAGAGAGAGAGAGAGAGAGAGAAGGAGGGAGGGAGGGAGGGAGGGAGGGAGAGAGGGAGAGAGAAATTGACTTCTGAGAAGTTAGGGGACCTGGTGTCTGGATTTAATAAGTATTTATGAGATATATGATCTTGAAGTCTTTACTTTTTAATTTATAAAAAAAAGAGTAGCTTATAGGCTATTCTACTTACTAGAAATGGTTATTACCCCAAGATTAAATAAGACAATGAAAATAGTATAAAAACTGGAAGTGGTCACACTAGGATTTCTCTACACCTCTGGAGCTTTTTAAATATACCATGCACAGGCACTGGTGCAAAGATAGTGATTGTGAATCTCCAAAGGTAAAGTCTGGACATTGTATTTTTACATTTAGGTGGATCACGTGGTTATACACCCAAAGCTGAAAATCATAATATGCAAATATAGGTGTCAGCATGTAAAGCATTAATAGTGTATTTCAGTTGCAGCATCTATTCTTTGACTCCATGAGGTTAGAGACCATGTAATTTAGCTCTCCACTATAATTTAATATCAAAAAACAATTCTTACAATTAGTAAATGTTCAATCAACATTTATTCAATAGATATATGACAATTTTCCTAGCTTCTTCTTTTCTGGAGTATAGGGTAAAAATTATTCTAGAGTATGTGTCACTATGGGAAATAAGACATAAGTTCCATTCACAATTCTGTCATTTACTGGCCATGTCCTGAATGTTTGTACTGAAGCACTAAAGTAATGATGACAACAGCAAAAACATGATTGCTATGTTTATTCTTCATAATAATGAAAGTATTTTTTTCCTATTATTCTAGCACAGGGATACGTGCTTAAATAGTCATGCACTAACTTAAATATTAGATTTAAAAAAGCAATGCTACATTAGATAAAAAATTTCTTTAGTCTAATAAAGTGCCTTTGTTAGTTTCACTAAACACACAGCAGGTAATCTTCACTGTTGTCAATCACAAATGATATTGCTGAGCTCCTAGACTTCCTACCATCTTTAAAAAATCATTAGATAATGTCAGCCATAAATTTATGGTTTCTGAAACTGGTTAACACAATTTACCCTTAAATCACTTCAAAACACTTCTCCCGCAGGTGTTTTCTATTCATATATATTATATACATTATTTATATTTTTATATATACAAAGAATATCCTGTGTATATCGTGCATGTAATCTATTACCTGATAAGAAAAAACCTAGGTAGATAGCACTAATAAATTTTCCTTCCTTCCTTCCTTCCTTCCTTCCTTCCTTCCTTCCTTCCTTCCTTCCTTCCTTCCTTCCTTCCTTCCTTCCTTCCTTTTACAGAGAGGAGGAAGGGAGAGAGATAGAGAGCTAGAAATGTCGATGAGATAGAAACATTGACTAGCTGCCTCGTGCACACCCCCTACCCGGGATGTGCCCGTAACCAATGTGCATGCCCTTGACCAGAATCGAACCTGGGACCTTTCAGTCCGCAGACCGAAGCTCTACCACTGAGCCAAACCGGTTTTGGCAATAAATTGTTTTTTTATTACTTCCTTTAATCCTCCTTTTTAAAAAATATATATTTTGATTTTTTTTACAGAGAGGAAAGGAGAGGGAGAGTTAGAAACATAGATGAGAGAGAAACATCAATCAGCTGCCTCCTGCACACCCCTATTGGGGATAGAACCCCAACCAAGGTACATGTCCTTGACCGGAATCAAAACTGGGACCCTTGAGTCTGCAGGCCGACACTCTATCCACTGAGCCAAACCGGTTAGGGCTTAATTCTTCTTAATTTTGCCCTGTGGTCAAATTATCCTCTTTTTCTGTAGCTGATTTACTCCCTTTGATGTGTGTGCTAAATAATTTTTTTCTCTCATACAATATCATGTATTTTATTTATTTATTTATATATATATTTTATTGATTTTTCACAGAGAGGAAGGGAGAGGGATAGAGAGCTAGAAACATTGATGAGAGAGATACCTCGACCAGCTTCCTCCTACACCTCCCACTGGGGATGTGCCCGCAACCAATGTACATGCACTTGACCAGAATCGAACCTGGGACCTTTCAGTCCACAGACCGACGCTCTATCCACAGAGCCAAATTGATTTCGGCTGTTTTTTTTATTTTTAAAAAATCCAATACCTTAGTATTAAAATAAGCTTCAGATACACCATTAAAAATAGGACCACTTGAGACAATTATTCTGAAATCTATAAATGTGTTTATAATGTGCATTAAAACCTGCTTATGTCAACAATCTGTTAGGCTTTATTTTTAGCATAAAACATGCAAATACATTTATTAAATCCAGTATCAGGAATTTAGTTCCAGGAAAACACCATCCATCCCGCTGATGTTTTCTATTTGAACTCTAGTGATTTTGTAGGTGTTGTTGTTATATATGTGTGTATGTGTATGTGTGTATCTATCTATCTATCTATCTATCCATCTATCTATTTTTTTTCCATTGATTTCAGAGAGGAAGGGAGAGGGAGACAGAAACATCAATGATGAGAGAAAATCATTGATCGCCTGCTTCCTAAACAGCTATTGAGATTGAGCCTGCAACCTGGGCATGTGCCCTTGACTGGAATCGAACCCAGGATCTTTTAGTCAGCAGGCTGACACTCTATCCACTGAACCAAACCAGACAGGTGGTTTGTTTATTTTTAACTAATATTTGTAAGTCCTTTAGCTAATAGTGTTTAGGATTTTTTAAAATATATATTTTATTGATTTTTTTATAGAGAGGAAGAGAGAGAAACATCAATCAGCTGCCTCCTGCATACCCCCACTGGGGATGTGCCCACAACCAAGGTACATGCTCTTGACCAGAATCAAACCTGGAACCTTTCAGTCAGCAGGCCAATGCTCTATCCACTGAGCCAAACCGGTTTCGGCTAGGATTTTTTTTATCTCTATAAAACACCATAACAAATTTTATGAAAGTATAATAAAAAGTATTAATGGACTATATATATGAAAGACTATAATCATTACTGCTCTTAAAGGATGAATATTAAAGTGCTTTGAAGAAGACAAAGTTTTCATATAGTCTGAGTTATTCATTTTACAAAGGAGATAAAAATCATTTTACAAAGGAGAAACTGAAGTACAGTGAAATCAAGTGATTAAAAACCTAGAATTAGTCTGTGGTACAGCCAGAGAAAGAAATCAAGTCCAACAAAATTTCCACAGTTCATGCCACTTTAATTGACCTAAATAAAATGAAATCTAGCAAATTTTCAAATACTGATTTAGTGCTAGCATCCCTCAATAATGGCAGTGGAAATTCTACAAGTTATATAGAAGGCATATATATATATACACACACACACACACACACACACACACACACTCCACTACTAAGTTAAATTCTATGCCAACCATGAATCTTACACTCAAACCACAATATGTTGTCCATATCATTCAATTTCACTTATGTAACTTTTTATTTCTTGCTTTTTAAATTAATAATATATTTTTCTTAGGCTTTCTACAAGAAATATCTAAAAAAACCAAGAACTCTTCCAACATAAAGGAGTTACAGTGTTACACACCTATAACTCCTTATATATTCTACAACCGAATTGATTTAATTGACATTAATGAAACATTACACAAACAAGTGCAGAATTCATATTCAAGTATGTAGGGAGTGCTTGCTTTTGCATGGTATCATGTTAAATGAAATTTGTATATATTTAAACTTTTACATGGCTCTGATATGTGTGTTTCAGTTGAGTTTCAGTTGAGATAGCAATGTGCAAAGCAAGGAATGCTTATAAAGGAATATTCACCAACATAAAAACATATGGAGGCCATAAAACAAATGTGAAAACATTTCAAAGAATTTAAATGTACAGTGTATATTATCTGACCATGTCAGAATCAAGAAATGGATAACAATTATAAAACATCAAGGAAATCCTTAAATATCTGGAAATTAAGCAATATACTTATAAATTTATTAAAATTAATTCTAAATTCTTTTATTATTATTTTAATCCTTGCCTGAGGATATCCTTTTTTTTAATTGATTTTAAAGAGACAGAAACACTGATGTGAGAACCATCAAACAGTTGCCTCCCACGTGTACCCCAACTGGGGACCGAACCCAAGACCTTTTGGTGTACAGGAAAACGCTCCAACCAACTGGGCCACATGAGCCAGGACTTAATTCCAAATTCTTAATTCCATAGGTCAGGAAAAAACGTATATATAGCATCTAGTACAATTCACCCAAGAAATACTTGTTGGATTGATATGACCCTATGTTGATGTTGAAATATTTTGACTAGAGAAAATTTGAAAGATCTAATAGAAGGTTCACTTTTATTTTGCTTCACTATTGGAGTTATTGAGAAAAGCCTTGGGCCTAGAGAACAACACTTTTCTCTACTGTTAATTTAAGTAGGAAAATGCTATGAAAATAAATGTCTACAGATGCTGTTCAAAGTTGCATAGTAAGGCAGATCCTTCAAAAAGTCAAACAGTATGCTTCAACCAGCACTTAAAATTTTTTTAATGTAGACTTTTTTTGGGTTGTTACTTTAAAAATATTTGAACTGACTATTCTAATTGTACTTTTAGCCAAATATTGTACATTTGAAAAATAAAGTGGAACATCTTCTCAAGAATTGAATTGTTTTGGCTACAAAACACAAAACACTAAATAAACACATATACCTTAGCTGCATTGATGAAACATGTTTGCAATTGCCTTCCCAAAATCAGAAAATTTTCTGCAGCTGATGGAAGTAATTCATTGTAAAATTCCTCTGCATCTTCTCCTGGCTCTAAGCCCACACAGCAATGGCTGAAATAAGAGCACAAGTTTGTGACTCAGGTTGGGTTAATTATAAATTTTAATTGAATGCTAAAGCTTCTATAGACACTGTGCCTTAACAAGAATTTTTAGTATCTTCCTTTACTTCTCAAGCCAATAATGAACTTAACAACTTTCTAGAAAAGTCATGTGGACTTTGCCTATACCAAGAGCCAGAACTCATGTGTCCTAAAAACCTACTTGTCAACTCTTCAAAAAACAAAATACACTTGACTCACAATAAAGAGAAATGAGGTAAGTTTTCAGGGATAAGCTACAAACACTCTAAGTCCTTAATATCATTTGTATTAATGGATACATTTTAGACACTAATAGCTGAAAAAATAGCGATGGTGAGATTAGTCTGTAAGGAATAGATTAGAATATCAAACACTCTAATTTTTTACCAATTCAACTTTCTAATAGATCTAATTTCCTAAAAGCTGCAAAATATCTAACTGCATATTCCTTACATCAGAAGGGGAAACTCAAGCATGGTCTCTATATGTCTCATGAGTAAGTACTGCTGAGGCTTTTCCACAAAATGTGCAGACACTGATAAGCAATAGTGACTATACACAGAGTATATTAAAAACTTAACTGGCTAGCTCAATGTATCTGTTTTGTTTTTGGGTTTGCAAATCAAGTTCTAAAGTTAATGGACTAATGCTCATATGTATCAGTTTCTGTTTGCCTCCTAAAATTACTTATTTAAGAGTACCTATTTTTATTGAGGACATTAACAAATGAAATTATGCTTTTTATACATTCACAAACATTGGATTCCACTCAAGAGAGCCCAGATCAGTGGTCGGCAAATTCATTAGTCAACAGAGCCAAATATCAACAGTATGATTGAAATTTCTTTTGAGAGCCAAATTTTTAAACTTAAACTTCTTCTAACAGCACTTCTTCAAAATAGATTCGCCTAGGTCGTGGTATTTTGTGGAAGAGCCCCACTCAAGGGGCCAAAGAGCTGCCTGTGCCTCGCAAGCCACAGTTTGCTGATCACTGGCCCAGATCAACCAATATTTTTATGAAACATTACACAAAGACATAAAGCTTTATTTACTTAAGTAAATAATCTTGAAAATCAAACCATAAAAAAAGTACTAAGTACACTGCTGGTTTTTTTTCTGTCTTTCACCTAATAACAAAGCAGTTTCAAAAGCTAAATCCACTTAGTAATGCACACTTTGTTAATTTGGAGGTGGCTTAGACACCGAGGACATCTGGTTTATTTTATCATCTCTTGCAAAATAAAAGATTTTGATTTCTTTTCTCTAAATTTCTAGTATGGCAGTAGATCAGTAAATACTGCTTCTAAATTTTATTGACAGGATTGGAGTTACCTAATGACATACACAGTTGAGATAGCTAAATCAACACAAAGTGAAATAAACAGTTTCTGTTCTCCTATACTATAATAACTTTGCTTATGCCTTTCACTTCAGCACCCGTTTCATTCTGCCTTGTACAATAAATTCACATGACTGTGACCCCATCTCTATGGTAAGTTTTTCCAGTATAGAGCCAGTGCCTTAATATTTTCATTTCTTCCTATAATTCTTAGTCAATAAAGAGTCTACTGGCACTTGGAATACATGACTACCATCTTCATAGAGCTTATGGAGCAAAATTATAGACACTGAAATATTCATATATACATTTATTTATGATGAAAAACAACATGTAGTGTGAAAGGAAAGTACAACCATACCTATGACAAGAGGTTGTCAATACTTGTTACGTAAATTAATAAAAAGGAGCAAATGTTGAAAATAAGAATCTACCAACATATCTCCCAAGAACACACTGACTTATTGCTTCATTTTACCTTAATATCTGTGTAAGCTGGGAAATTGTAGCCCAACCACCCTGGATTCGAGAACAATCTTGACTGAGCACCAAGAGGCAATATCGAATGAGGTCATAACAATATATATCTTGTTTGATTTTCTTCAACTCTGAGCTTCCGAAAGGTGTGTTGTTTATTATTTCTAAGGCAAAAGAAAAGAAAATATAGTTACTTATATGTAATAACTTCAAAAATGATTTTTAATAGGTTGACTAGTAACTAGAAATAATTTTTAAAAGAAGCACTGCATGAGTGTGTGTGTGTGTGGGGAGGGGAATGGGGGAATAAGGACACATATGTAACACCTTAATCAAGAAATAAATTTAAAAAAAAAGAAAAAGCACTGCTTTATCATGATGTTAAGGTTTCCTTGAAAAAATTAAAGTGATCCCTTTGTTTTGAGGATCTCGATTTAATGGATTTGGGATATTTTGTTTGTTTTTGTTAATCCACACCAGAGGACATTTTTCCATTGATTTTTAGAGCGAGTAGAAGGGAGGGGGAGAGACACACAGAGAGAAACATCAGTGTAAGAGAGACACATCAACTGGTAGCCTCCCACACGAGCCCTGACCAGAGCCCGGGATCAAGCCTCCAATTGAGGTCCATGCCCTTGACTAGGATCAAACCTGGGACCCTTCAGTCCGCAGGCTAATATGCTATCCACTGAGCCAGACTGGGTATGATTTATTGTACAAAATTTCCAGTCCTTATGTCGTATGTGAAAATTAACACCCTGTTAATTTTAAAATGGTTTTAACCAAGATTTGCTTATAATTAAATTAACAGGTTATTTTTTGTTATGAATTCAGTTACTTTTAATAAATTTTAGCAAATAGGCCATATATTGAAAAAATACTAGTAATTTTACCGACATAAAAAAATATTACAACTATAGCCTACATATTTAAATCCAAGATCCGCCGAAACCGGTTTGGCTCACTGGTAGAGTGTCAGTCTGCGGACTGGAAGGTCCCAGGTTCGATTCCGGTCAAGGGCATGTATCTGGGTTGCGGGCATATCCCCAGTAGGGGGTGTGCAAGAGGCAGCTGGTCGATGTTTCTCTCTCATCGACATTTCTAGCTCTCTATCCCTCTCCTTTCCTCTCTGTGAAAAATCAATAAAATATATTTAAAAAAAAAAGAGAAAAGAAATCTTAAAAAAAAAAAAAAATCCAAGATCCACCGCTCATAAACAATGTTCCTTGAATAATTAGCATGTGATTACACCCATCGCTAGTGGTAACTGGTTCTGTTGTTGCATGGAGTGACTTTCTGCAGCAGTTTTAAGGGATGCCAGCCAATGTTCCATGTACGCTAAGCCAAACCCCAGCTGTGTGCATTTTGTTTATACGTGGTGACTGGTGAATGCAAACATTTACTAGACCTATTCAGTATAAATTTAAAATTATAATAATACGTACGGGAAACTTTTCTATTAAACTTTTTATACATGCTTAATTACACAAACCTGTCTACATAAGTAAAACAGGTAAACTAATTTGTCAATTTTTTAACATACGCATTCGGAAAACCTATTTATTAAATAATAGACTTTCGGCTTTAACGGATACCCCCTTGCTGGAATTAGTCCATTAGAGCGAGATTTTACTGTAGAAACAAATGCTAAAATTGTACCCATGATGGAATTGTTTTATTCCTTAAACAGTGTTAGCCAATCACAAAAAGATTTCCTGACCTTTTAACTTCAACAGTATAACAGGAACATTCTGCTCAGGACTTTTTGCAACTTCAGCAGCTAGAGATAAAATCCTTGGGTCTGTACCTTTTGGCTTCATTTCTCACAGCACCTGTATTTTAACAGAATCAGGAAAAGAAAGGTCAAATACCCTAAAATATTTACTCCCTAAATTTTAAAAATATATTATCAATGTAAATGAAAACTTAACACTGCTTGCTTTGTTAAAGAAGTGAAAGGTAGGTTATGTTTTTCATTTCTCCCTTATAGAAAACTCTGGTTTTTCTAACTAGTGTACCTCTAAAAGAGAGGTACACCTGTTACAGTAGAGACCCCTATACTTTACTGTAACAGCTACAGTAGGTATTATTTATTGTGTACTCACTAACAGTCAGGAATTGTGTCTGGGGCTTCACATTCATTTTTTCTAATCTAAACAACAATCCTAGGAAAGGAATTTTCTCTTATCATAAAAGAAAAATTGCATATGCATAAAAGAGCTAACATAGGCCTAAAACTGCTATTTTTTTCTTTTTAAAAATATATTTTATTAATTTTTTACAGAGAGGAAGGGAGAAGAATAGAGTTAGAAACATTGATGAGAGAGAAACATCAATCTGCTGCCTCCTGCACACCTCCCACTAGGGATGTGCCCCTGACCAGAATCGAACCTGGGACTCTTCAGTCTGCAGGCTAATGCTTTATCCACTGAGCAAAAATGACCAGGGCAAGACTCCTATTTTTTCAAAGGTCTCTTTACAAGGCTAGACCTTGGCTGGTGTCTAGGAACTTGGATTTCAGGAGGTTTCTACTATTCTCCAATAAGAATGGCTCTCTGTGCCTAAACCATGTGATTTATGCTGAATGCTTACTTTCGTTCCTGAATTTTGGAATCTGGTACATGGTAACAGAGAATGTCTACACAACCATCCTCCAATAGACTCTGGTCACTGAATCTCTAGTGAGCTTCCCCGATAGACAACACTTCCAAATATTGTCACAACTCATTGCAGGAGAAATTAAGAATGTCCTATGTTACTCTACTAGGAGAGGAATTTTTGAAATTTGTACTTGTTTTCCTCTTGATTTTACCCCATAAGCCTTTTCCTTTTGCTGATTTTGTTTTTTATCTTCTTATCACTGTAATAAATCACAGCCCAGCCAGCAAGGCTCAGTGGCTGAGCATTGACCTATGAACCAGGAGGTCACAGTTGGATTTCTGGTTAGGACACATGCCTGGGCTGCAGGCTCAATTCCCAGGAGGCAGCCAATTGATGATTCTCTCCCATCATTGATGTTTCTGTCTCTCTCTCTCCCTTCCTCTCTGGCATCAATAAAAATATATTATAAATAAATAAATCACAATTATGAATATGGCAAATCCTGAGAACTATGTGCCCTCCTAGCAAATCCCTGAACCTGGGGTTAGTCTTGGGGATCCCCAACACACAACTCAGAAATACTGTGCAATTATAAAATAAACAAAGCTTGTTTATAAAAACAGACTGAATAAAATCAATTATCTTAAACATTTTTTAAAATCTACATCCCAATTCAATTTGTTGCTAAGACTTTTCTTTATAAAAATAATTTAAAGCATTTAAATCTCAAAGATATCACTCATAAGTACTATATTTTATATGCATACCCTATTTAATCCTCATAACAAGACTATAAGCCATAGTCATCTCCATTTTACAGATAAGAAAAAATAAAGCTTGAAGAACTAAGAAACTTGTCATGGTTCTACCAGCATGCATTCAAATCCAAATTAGCCTGACTCTAAAGTCTATGGTTTTAATTATAATATTTATAATATTCCCTCCCATATAAAACAGTAAAAAACACAAAACATACCCAAATCACCTATTCTAACTCACTTCTTTAGCTATTCTTCACCACACTTGTCCATCCTTTATACTAAAGAGTTGGCCATAATACATGCATCCCAAATCTTTCCTTATTAGGTAAAATATGAAAAATTTTAAAAAACAAATTTTCAGGAACTATTTTAAAGAAAGTCAAGCACAACTTCCAGCACATAGCAGGCACACAATTTTCCAAGAATGTGGGTATAGATACCTCATTCTTTCCAATGGCAACATTAAGCTATGCTTCCTCTATCAGAGTGAATCAAAATACAGCAGTCCCCCCTTTATCCTTGGTTTTGCTTTTTGCCTTGGATGTGAATCATTCCTTTGTCCATTGTCTCCACATTCTTTCTGCCAATTAGTCAATTAGTAGCCTTCTTGGTGATGAAGGGCTTGTATTCAAGAAACCTTTATTTTACTAAATAATGGCCCCCAAATGCCAATAGCAGTAATGCTGGCCAATCTGGATATGTCAAAGAGAGCTGTAAAGTGCTTCTTTTAAGTAAAAAGGTGATTACAGTATAATAAAATATTTTGAGAGCCGAAACCGGTTTGGCTCAGTGGATAGAGTATCAGCCTGCAGACTAAAAGGTCCCAGGTTCGATTCTGGTCAAGGGCATGTACCTTGGTTACGGACACATCCCAGGTGGGAGGTGTGTAGGAGGTAGCTGATCGATGATTCTTGATTTTTCTGACTCTATCCTTCTCCCTTCCTCTCTAAAAAAAATCATATAATAAATCATATGTAATTTTTATATTTAAAAAAATATTGAGACCACACATAACTTTTATTAGCTTGTTATAATTATTCTATATTATGATTAATTATTGTTAGTAATCCCTTACTGTGCCTAATTTATATTATAAACTTTATCATTAGTATGTGTACATAGGAAAAATATATAGTATGTGTATGGTTTGGTGCACCTGTGGTTATAGGCATCCATTGAGGGTGAGAAGGGGGCTGTATATTTAAACACTAGAAGCCTGATGCATGAAAATTTGTTCAAGTGTAGGCCTTCCTTCCCTTGGATGTCGGCACCGGCTTCCCTCCCCCCGCAGGCACCTGGGATGCAGGTTGGCTTCTCTCCGGCCCCAGCTAAGTCAGGAAGGACATCCAGAATGACCTCTGTTCTAATTAGCATATTACCCTTTTATTATTATAGGTCTCTTCTATTGTAAGTCAAGTATAACTAAATAAGTAATGCATTAATGAATACCAATGTACACGCCTTTATGCACTCATCTGGTACTTTGTAAGGTGAATTTTCCTTGAAGTTGGATTTATCAGTTTTACAATTTTTATGTAGTCAAGTATAATAATCTTTTCCTCTATGGCTCCTGCCATTGGTGTCATGCTCCCTATCCTAAGAGCTAAATTTATCTATTCTCTTTTTTTTCACTAGTCTTTTATATTTTATTTTATTTTCATTTAACTGAAAATATTTATTTATATATCTAGTACATATGTAAGTTATTTTTCTGAATGGTGTAGATGGGTATCTACATTTTTAAAGTTAGATGAGGTTACTGATTGGTGAAATAAGAACAAAAGCACATGGCTGTCAAATTCCTGAGATAATTAGTCATGGGCAGATATAACAAGCGATCTGAAATTCCACTTGAGTGTATTTTTGGATTCTATGTAGTTCATTAATTATTTGCTCATTCCTAGTCTAGTACAATATAATTTGGAGAAATTCACACTACAATGTAAGCTTTATGAGAGCAAAACTCAGACCACCCTTGATAGCTGCCTGGTACATTGCTATAAACATTATTATCACTGAACATGTGGGGGGACACTATATTAGATGTAAGGGTTACACATATTCCTTCCCAAGGAATGCTGATTGGGAAGGAAAACTATACACACACACACACACACACACACACACACACAAATTCATATATGTAAAATAAAATAATTACATAAAATGTTAAGTGCCAAAAAGATGACACAGATGATAAAACACATCATAGAGTCAAAGGACAGGGCTTCCCTGAACCAGTTTTGTGTGTGTTTTTTTTTTTTTTGTAAAATAACCAAAACAGCAATTCCTACTTCCTAAATAATTCAAGATTTAGAAGAGAAGGCAGTCACCAAGGATGGCCCTAAAATGCTGCATGACAATCAAGTCTCAATAATAACAACCACTTGGAGAGCTTTTATTATGTTAAGTTTTAAACGCTTTCAATGTATTAACTCATTTAATTCCCTCAACACCTCAAAGGTGTAAGAACTATTATTTCCTCCCCCAATTTTTACAATGAGCACACTTAACTTTTGTTTGCACAAAGCCACAATTGTCAAGTACGAAGTTCAAACCCAAAGATTCTGGGTTTGTCTTCACCACACAACAAGGTCTCAGTACACCCTAAAAGAGTCGCATTTAGATAATCAGGTAGATTACGGGAGGCATTCACCTACCTGCCCTGCCCGGAACAATAAATTTGACAAGTCTGGCTAAGGTCTTAGTTAACTTAGGGAGCAGAGTTTTATTACATTATTAACCTTTTTGCAAGGGCTTCTCCTCTAATACAACACTTCTCTCATCCTTATCACTACTAAACTCCTGAACTTTTTGACAGGAAAAAAAAAAAAAAGGTTTTCTATGATAAATGCTATTACCCTGTTGCCGGAGCACAAGCTCTGGCCTAGATCTTTCAGGAATCCGGTCTTCTTGGCTGTGCGGTTACTGCCTCCACGGATCCCTGGTAAGGAAATACAATAAATAAGTCAACCCAGTGCAAGGTAGTTGCCATTGATCCTAAACATCTACAGTTTTGAACTCAGAATCTTGCCCCCGCCTCGCTTCACGCGACCCGACCCGGTGAGTCCTAATCCTACCTACGAATGGGGAGAACTTCCTCAGGAACAGGTCAGAAAACGATTGCCTAGGTAACGGAGTCGCTTCCCAGTCAGGTCCCAGGACCGGAAAAAAAAAAAAAAAAAAAAAAAAAAGGCCTCGGGCTCCTTTTCCCCTGATTCTAGAACGAACTCGGGCGCCACCAGGCCTTTGGGCCGCGAGTCCGCCCTCCCCGGGCCTCAGTTTCCACGCTAAATCTCCACAGAAAGGGCCGTGCGGCAGGCCCCTTCTCCCGTTAGGAGCTCCGACATTCCGGGACACGAGCGCCAGGAGTCTGGAGCCACAGCCTCTCGGTACCTCGGGGCCCGCTCCTACCCCAGCCTCCCCCTCAGGCCCTCACCTCATCCCGCTCCGCGTTCCACCGCCGAAGCCCCTCACTCCCACCGCCGCGCTCCTCCGCGGCGCGGCGTTCCCGGAATGGCGTGCGTCGCAACGCGGGAAAAGGCCCGGGGGCGGGACCGGGATTCTGGAGCCAAGGGGCGGGGCGCCTTTCGCCGGGCAGCCAATCAGCACTCGAGATGCTCCCAGGGGGCGCGCGCGTCGGGCGCGGGGCGGAGTCTGGGCGGGCTGTTCTCGCGGCGGCGAAGGCTGCTCCTCAGGCTGAGGTGGCAGAAGGTCTAGAGGCGCGTCAGGGGGAGGAGAAGGCGAAGTCGGAGCCGGAGGAGGATAATGAATGGACCCTGGTACGCCGACAGCCGCGAGCGGATTCTCAAGTTGGGCGACAGTTTTGAGAAGCGGCCGCGATGCGCCTTTCACACTGTGCGCTGTGAGTGAGGACCATCCTGGGGAAAGGGGGGAGCTCCGGGACAGGGGGTTTGGAGGCACGAACGTCTCCCGAGTTGTGTTCCCACGGATTCCCTTATTTTGCTGGAGAACGGGGTGCCCTGTGCGATCCTCCGCCCCGCTTGGAGTCCTGGGGGGTCGGGTCGGTGGAAGGAGCCAGAGTTCAGCAGGTGTGGATAAACCCTGGACAGAGATTTTTAGTAAAAACGAGCAGGCGAAAGGGAAACTTAGTGAAGAGGGTCTGCAGGAGGGACTGGAGACAGACACGACGGCTGGGTGATACAAAGGTGGAAAGGAAAACAGAAAGGTGACAAATGGAAGGGAGCAGAGGACCCAAGTTGGACAGAGGGAAGGGAATGCCTTGAGGCTGGTGGACAAATGATCCTCTCTTCTTCTTCTTTACTTTTTCTGTTTGGCTAATTAGGGTTCTTATTTAGTGTGATCCTGAGGAGAGATTCTGAGCCATTCTAACAGTCTGCATCTCTTTTGGATTCCTGATGATCAAATACTGACCATCACAGTATTGGAGGGTGTGCCATTCTTTATTGGAAAGATATTTACCTCCCTGTGATGTCTCCTTTTGATTTCCCTTTGGTTGTCTTCTGGAACTAGTTTTAATAAATTATCCTTTTTTTATGTTGAGGTAGAAAAGGGAGCTCTTTTGCTTTAATAGTTGGACAATATAGATTACAGAAAGGAAAACATAGCATATTATGATTTGGTATGTAAAACATTCATTCTTTGCATAATAGCCCTCATAAAATTATAGAGCGGAAAGGAAACGTTGAGATCATTGAGTCATAACCTCTTATTTTTTTGTGCCAAAATTGTAAAGTAGGTATTTTTTTTCACTTCCTTTCCCCAGCTCTGCCCTTCCTTGGTGTATAGCATCTCAGTTTTACATTTTTCTCAGTCTTCCTGCTCCTACCTAGACCATCCAGAGGTCTTTATGGTTTTTACTCCGAGGTGACCCATGCTTCAACCAAAACAACGAATTAAAACTTACATTCCCCAAATGTTTAGTAAGTTTTAGACAATCTAATTATATTGACTCATAGTAAAGATATGAAGAACTAATTTGGCTTCTAATTTTCCAAGGATATACTTACATTTTATAATGGGTTTTGTTAAGAAAATCAGTATCCAATTCATGGAATAAGTGGAGGATATATTTGTAAACAGAGGCTCTTAAAAAATGTCCTTTGAGTTCTTCTCCATACTCTGTTGTCCTAAACTCTCCACAGTGAGATAGTAAATGCTGGCTGTAAAGTTTCTTGCCTTCTTCAGTCCCATTTTACAAAAGTGTGTTGTAGTTATTACCTTGTTTCCCCATGACTTTCTCTCAACTAATACTGCCTCTCTTCTTTCCTCTTTTTTCTCAGGTATACTAAATTACAGAATTTATGATTATAAAAATTTGCTCAAGAATATATTTTCATATAACTTGGGGGTATATCCTCTTTTTAAGGGTGTGAACCCCAAATTAAGTGAATAAAAATAGCCTTTGAAAAGCGCTTTGCAGGGGTTTCAAAGCCTTTCATTTGTAAAAGTTCTCAAAATGCTGAAATTGTGCCGTAAGACTCTGAAAGTCAGATGATCCACCTACAAGAATGAAAATAAACTAAAAAACAACCACAATAAACCGAGATATGTGAATATACTCTTAGTCCTGTGGAAGACATTAGAAAGGTTTTCAGCCCTTTGGTTTTATTCTTGTTGTTGAAGGAGACAAAATATTTCTATATTTATTTAAATACTAGAGACCTGGTGCATGAAATTCATGTACTAGGGTAGGGGGTGTCTAAGCTGTCAGTCGCACATCCTTAACACTAATTTGTCACTATGAGCCTCACTTCTGGCTGAGCAGCGCTCCCCATGTGGGAGAGCACTGTCCACCAGGAGTCAGCTCCTTCATTGAGCATCTGCTCCCTGGTGGTTCATGCATGTCATAGCGACTGGTCGAGCTGTTGACTGTCCCCTGGTGGTCAGTGCACATCATTATGCCTATCCAATATGCTGAGGCTTTGGAAAATCTATATGTGAATTTTGGCCTCCAGCACATATATGTTATGCAAAATGGCAGTAATAATATCTAAATTATAGAGTGTTTAAAGAATAATAAGATAGCAGAAACAACTTAGCAAAATATTTGGTGTGTGGTAAAGAATAAATAGTAGTCACCATTTTTCTTGAAGGGTTAAATTTATGTGTATGAGGAATACCAATGAATGTAATTTACTTAGACTTTCAAAAGCATTTATCAGGGCTTGGCAATAAAACTATGGAAAAGATAGTCTGGCATGTGGTAGGGCAGACATGGGATGTTCTATAAATGATAAGCTAAATGCTTAGCAGCAGATGTTTCACTGGGTAGAAGAGTTTAAGTAACAGAATTCACTAGAATACATTTTGGATATGGGATAGTACTAATTTTACAATATATATTCAGATAAGGGAATAATCATTGAAATTTCTTAGTTTGTAAATGATATCACTTTTTGTTGTCACAAAATGAAGAGCTCATCTGCATTGACTACAGGGAGGTTGTCCTACGTGTCAAGTGGAGCCACTCCCAATGAAGTAATTATTAAGATTTTATGTGAGAAAATATTAGAAAGTACAATAATGGAAAAGAAGATTAAAATTATATGTTCTCTGATCAGTGTGGTATATTGGCAAGAGTGTGGGTTTTGGAGTTAATTGAATTAGTTCAAATCCCAAGAAGTAAATTTATAATAATTGTGGAATCTTTTATGAAGATATTGAGATTATATGATGTTACAGGTAAAATAGTCAGAAAAGTGGTTAACATTAACAGAAAAGTATTAACTACAAAGTAGGATATGTTTTTCTATTCCTTATGTAATATTAGAGGCTGGGTGCACAACATTTGTGTACTGGGGATGGGGTTCCTCAGGCCTGCCTGCGCCCTCTCAAGGAGTGGGCCTAAATCAGTGGACATCCCCTGAGGGGTCTTTAGTGCTGATGCAGAGGCTGGAGAGACTCCTGGCACCACCACTGCATTTGCCAGCATGAGCCCAGCTTCTGGCTGAGAGGCACTCCTCCTGGGGGTGTGTACTGACCATCAAGGGGAAGCTCCTGCTTTAAGCGTCTGCACCCTGGTGGTCAGTACACATCATAGCAACCAGTCATTACACTGGTTGATTTTATTAAAAGACATATTAGCCTTTTATTATATAGGATAAGTAATTGTATTGTAAAGCTGAAGAAAATAACATAGATGAAGGAAATCCAGAGGGAAGAATATCAGTAAAATTTTGGTGGTGAAATTTCCAAACCAAAGAGAACTGAAAGAAATAAATTATTTAGTTTGGAATCAGCAATTTACAAGAAAATGCATTTGACATTTGGAAGCATATGGAAAGCATGAAGGTTAGGTTATTCAACAATTTCTAAAATTCTAGAGCTATATACTTAACCCCTTGAAATTGAAAAGTTGTCTACTTTTTTAAAAACTTGTTTTGCCTTGGCCAGTGTGGCTCAGTTGGTTGAGCTTAGTCCCATACACCAAAAGGTCACAGTTTGGATTCCCTGGTAAGGGCATATACCCTGTTTGCTGACTCCATCCCCAGTAGGGGGTGTGCAGGAGGAGGCAGCTGATTCATTTTTATCTCTCTTGGATGCTTTTTTCTCTCTCTCCCTTTCCCTTCCTCTCTCTTTCTCTCTCTCTCTAAGATAAAAACAAACATTTAAAAAAAAAAAACTTTTTGTTTGAAGGTAAATATAAGACTTTACTTAAATAACATAATAAAAAGTGAAATTTATCTTAATAGAATAGAAATACAAATAGATTCAGAATAGTTTTGATAGACTTATTTATTTTATTTTATTTGTAAACTAGAGGCCCATTGCACAAAATTTATGCACTAAGGAGGGGGAAGGTCCCTCAGCCTGGCCTGCACCCTCTTCACAGTATGGGAACCCTTAAGGGATGTCCGATTGACAGCCTAGGCCCACTTCCAGCCATTAGTCTGTATATTGGCATGGAGGCAGAAGAGGTTCCCGCCACTGCCACTGTGCTTGCCAGCTGTGAGCCTGGCTTCTGCTGAGCGGTGCTACCCCTGTGGGAGTGCACTCACCACCAGAGGGCAGCTCCTGTGTAAAATGGGATCAGGCTGAAACCAGCTCTCCAACATCCACTGAGGGGTACTGGGTTTTGAGAGGGTTCAGGCCAGGCGGAGGGACCACACCAGTGCACATCAGGGCCAGGGAGGAATGTGGGAGAGCATGTCCAACCTGTCTTGCTCAGTCTAAATTGTCCGGACCACAGCAGCAAGCTAACCTACTGATCAGAGTATCTGTCCCCTGGTGGTCAGTACACATCATAGCGAGCAATTGAGCAGCCTTACCATATCATTAGGATATTACGCTTTGATTAGTTGAACCAACAACTGGATGACCAGACACTTAGCATAGTAAGCTTTTAATATTATCCTATCTAATAAAGAGGGAATATGCTAATTGACCATTGCATCCTCACAAGATGGCAGCTCCCAGTCCCTTTCAGCCCTGCCTCATCCAGCTTCAGTCCCCCAGTCCCCTCAGCCCCGCCTCACCTAGGCAGAGTCCCCCAGTTCCCTCAGCCCTGCAGAGGAAGGCAGTTGATTGTGATTGGACCAGCAGGGGAGGGAAGTTGGAGGCAATCTGGGCCTGCAGGGGAGGGCAGTTGGGGGTGATTGGGCCAGCAGGGGAGGGCAGTTGGGGACAATCATGCCAGCAGGGAAGCAGTTAGGCTTTAATCAGGCCACCCAGAGGGTGATTATGGGGGGCTATCAGGCTGGCAGGCAGAGTGGTTAGGGGCAATCAGGCAGGCAGACAGGAAAAGGGTTAGGAGCCAACAGTCCTTGATTATGAGAGTGGTCCTAGATTGGAGAGAGTGTAGGCTGGGCTGAGGTATACCCTGTGGGATTAGTCATAAACCAGCAGTTGGACATCTCTCTTGCAATCTGGGACCACTGGCTCCTAACTGCTCACCTTCTGCCTGTCTTATCACCCCTAAATGCCTCTGCCTGCCTACCTAATTACCCCTAACCCCATCTGCTTGCCTTCCTGATCGCCCCTAACTGCCCTCCCCTGCTGGCCTGATCTCACCTCCAACTGCCCTCCCCTGCCAGCCTGGTCCCCCCCCCCCCCACTGCCTTCCCCTGCAGGCTGATCTCACCCCCAACTGCCTCTGCCTGCCTGATCACCCCTAACTGCCCTCCCCTGCCAGCCTGATCTTGCCCCCAACAGCCCTCCCCTGCAGACTTGATCTCACCCCTAACTGGTCTCCCCTGCTAGCCTGATTGCTCCTAACTGCCTCTGCCTCCTGACAGGTGGGAACCTTAGTGACCTAGAAATGACTAAGCACAATCTCAAGAGGACAACTACAACTTGGCTCCAGCCAACCACTGCCAAAAGGAATATGGGCTAGGTATTGCCAGGTTATCTTATGATTTTTTTTTAAAAGATAAGCTGGTAATTAAAAATAAATTTGGTGCCCTTGCTGGTTTGGCTCAGTGGATAGAGTGTAGACCTGAGGAATGAAGGGTCCCAGGTTCAAATCTGGTCAAGGGAACATGGGTTACAGGCTCCATCTCCAGCAGGGGGTGTGCAAGAGGCAGCCCATTAATGATCCTCTCTCATCATTGATGTTTCTATCTCTCTCCCTCTTCCTTCCTCTCTGTACACCATAAAAATATTTGATGTGATTCAGTTGGTTGGGCACCAACTCATGTATCAAAAGATTCTGGGCTGGATTCCCCAATAGGGGGCATACAGAAAGCAGCTGATTGATGTTTTGCTCTCACATTGATGTTTCTATTCCCCCCTCTCTCTTCTTCTGTCTCTAAAATTCAATAAAAATATTTAAAAAATATAAGTTTGGAGAGATGGTTCAGAGAAGGAATATGAATCAGAGTCAGTTATGAAGATATCTTAAGAACCCATTATATTAAAGACATTGTGCCAGGAGCCACAGTTCTGGAGGAATTCAAGTATGAGGCATTGTGCTTTAAAAGTTATGGAGACTTGAGGGGCAGGGGCAGGCTGGGGGTAAAAAAGGGACATATGTAATACTTTCAACAATAAAGAATTATTTTTTAAAAACAGTTTGGATTCCGGTCAAGAGCAGGAGGCAACCAATTGATGTGTTTCTCTTACATTGATATTTTTTTCTGTCTTTCCCTCTCTCTCCAACTCTCTCTAAAAATCAAGGAAAAATATCATCTGGTGAGGATTAAAAAAGAATAATAATAAAAATAAGTAAATAAGTAAGTAAATGTTATGGACACTTGATTTGAGGTGGTGACCACACAATACAGTTTTCAGATGATACATTATAGAATTATACACTTAAAACCTGTATAATTTTATTAACAGTGTCACCCAACAACTTAAAAATAACTAAATAAATATTACAGTCCAATAGGACTCAAAGAGTTAAATAATTTCAGGTAATATATGTTAGATTTTTCACAAGTGATACTAGAGGTCCAGTGTATGAAATTTGTGCACTGTGGGAGCCGTGTCCCTCAGCCCAGCCTGCACTCTCTCCAATCTGGGATCCCTCTCACATTCCACGACTGCTGGCTCCCAACCTGCCTGATTGCCCCTAACTGCCCTCCCCTGCTGGCCCGGTCACTCTTAACTGCCCTCTCCTGCAAACCTGATCACCCCCAACTGCCCTCCCTTGCAGGCCTGGTCCTTCCCAACTGTCCTCCCCTGCTTGCCTGATCGCCCACAACTGTCCTCTCCTGCTGGCTATCTTGCGACGGTCATCTTGTGTCCACGTGGGTGTGGGTCATCTTTGACCACATGGGGGCAGCCATCTTGTGTGTTGGAGTGATGGGCAATTTGCATATTTATTATATTGGATGGTAAATGCTACAGAAATGGATAAGAGTTGAGATTTTGGAGAGTAGGGAGAGGGATAAGCACAGAAACCCCTTCATACAAGAGGGAACTTTGAAATAGGATTCAAATTCTAAGAGAGCAAAAGCACAGAGAAAAGAAGAAGGGCAAACTCTAGGTACTTCGATAGTTTAGCCTTTTGTTGATTGGAAGCTAGTTTGAATGAGGTAAGAATGGAAAGAGATATCTCTGAAAAGATATTATAAAAGAAGATATTGTTGTCTTCTCTCCCCATTGATGTTGGTATCAGTGAAACTAATGTCAGAGGTTGTTGGCCAACTTCTCATCTTTTTATTTTAGCTGAATTTTGTGGTTTCTTATTATACTTACAGAAGTAAACTGGATTGTATTTTGTTTGTCTGTTTGTAATATAAAGACTCCTTTAAATCATTTTAATTACTGGTTGTTGAAAAATGTTTTATTATTCTGACACATGCTCATATCTACCGTATTTTTCGGACCATAAGACGCACTTTTTCCCCCCCAGAAGTGGGGGGAAAAAGTCCCTGCGTCTTATGGTCCAAATATAGCCTACACATATACTTTAAAAAAAAAGTTTTTTTACTTGCCCGGCTCTGTGTGGTCTCTGTGTGCTTGCCCGGCTCTAAAATGGTTCTAAATGCTGCTGTTTACTTTACAGGGTTGATTACATGTGTTTATGACTGTGATGTTGGGTTTTAATGCACATAAAATATTTTAGGACACTATTTGTTTCAGAATCTTTTTTTCTTCATTTCCCTTCTCTAAAAACTGGTGCGTCTTATGGTCCGGTGCGTCTTATGGTCCGAAAAATACGGTAATAGCATATTGTTTCATCTTATAAAAATCTGTATCTGTATCTATTTTTAGATGACTTCAAGCCTGCTTCTGTTGACACTTCTTGTGAAGGAGAACTTGAGGTTGGCAAAGGTGAACAGGTGACAATAACTCTGCCAAATATAGAAGTGAGTATATATATATATGTATTTATTTAAAATATATTGTTATTGATTTCAGAGAGGAAGGAAGAAGGAGAGAGACAGAAACATCAATGCTGGGAGAATTATTGATCAGCTACTTCCTGCATGGCCCACACTGGGGATTGAGCCTGCAACCCAGGCATTTGCCATGTGCCCTGACCGGGAATTGAAACCTGACCTCCTGGTTCATAGATTGACATTCAACCACTGAGCCATGCTGGCCAGTCAGTATCCTATATAATAAAGAGCTAATATGCTAATTAGATGGAACAGCAGTAGGGTTTCTTGACATCCTTCTGGACAAGCTTCTGGATGAAGCCTGGGTGCCAGGGCCAGCTGAGGCTGCGAGGGGCTGTATGGGCTGCTGGAGCTGCAAGGGCCAAGTGCCTTCACAAATTTTGTCCATCGGGCCTCTAGTTTCTATATATATTTATTTATTTTACTTATTTTTTTATTTTACTGGTATTTTAGAGAGAGGGACAGGGAGAAGGAGAGGGAGAGAAGATAGAAACATCCATGATAGAGAAACATCTATCATGGATGTACTGGGGATCGAGGCCACAACCTGGGCATATGCCTGACCAGGAATCCAACCAGCAATCTTGTAGTTCAGTGGACGAGGCTCAATCCACAGAGCCATACCGGCTGACCTATTTCTATATATTTAGACTAAAGGGATATTTTTGTAAGATTTCCACTGAATTTAAATGAAATAATTACACAATTCATGCATTAGGTAGCTATTGGGAATACAGAGATATATTTGACACAGTTAGTGTCCTAAAAATGTTATTTAATGAGGAATACAGGAAATAATGGATTATAACATAAAGACTATCTTAAGGGTATATACAGAGTATTATGGGAGTACAAAAGTGAGGTAACTCAGCCAGGAGAGGGAAATGAGACAAGAGGATATACTATTTTGAATTGACTAGGTGAAGAAAAGAAAAAGGTAATAGGCTAAGATAGTGGTAGGCAAACTGTAGCTCGCGAGCCATATGCCGTTCTTTGGCCCCTTGAGATTTTAGGAAGGGCAAGCTTAGGAATACCCTAATTAAGTTAATAACAATGTACCTACCTATATATTTTAATTTTAAAAAATTTGGCTCTCAAAAGAAATTTCCATTGTTGTACTGTTGACTCTGTTGACTAATGAGTTTGCTGACCACTGGGCTAAGACAAAGCAACTGAAGAGTCTGTAACATTTGAAGAACTATATATAAGCTACTTTGGCTAGGGGAGAAGGGGTGCTTTTGGGGACATACTGAGAGGTGGAAAGTTATTTAATAATCAGGTAGTAAAGGACCTTTGTGTAATGCATAAGTGTTTGAACTTATCCTGTAACTCTTTTAGATAGCTAGAATGAAAGAGAATTGTTGCCAAAACCGGTTTGCCTCAATGGATAGAGCTTCGGCTTAGGGACTGAAGGGACCCGGGTTCGATTCCGGTCAAGGGCATGTACCTTGGTTGCGGGCATATCCCCAGTAGGGGGTGTGCAAGAGGCAGCTGATCAGTGACTCTCTCTCATTGATGTTTCTAGCTCTCTCTCTCTCCCTTCTTCTCTGTACAAAATCAATAAAATATATCAATATTAAAAAAAAAAAAAGAAAGAAAAAAAAAAGAAAGAGAATTGTTAAAATTACCACCTGGGAAGAGCAAACATTTTTTTCTGCTTGCAGTCCTTAAATAATTATGCATAAGAATAGAAATTACAGTCTCAACTGAACTTTGTGAATTTTTCCTTCTTAACTAAAGAACTTCTTAAAAACAAGTGGGAGGTTTACTTTTCAGAGTTCTTAATTTTGTAGGTTTTTTATGGAACTGTAATGATTTTAAGTTTGAGGCATTTAGATTCTCCTATTTTCTATATGAATTCATTTCTGGTAAAAATACCTAGAAGCTTGGAGTCATCCCATAAAATAGAACTTTTATCATACTATTAAAGGCCCGATGCATGAAATTCATGCAAATGTGAACAGGTGACCTTTGCAGCCCTAGCTTTGTCCGGAAGGATGTATGATCTAATTACCATATTATGCTTTTATTATTATAGATACTTTTAAAAAGGTTCTGATGGTTCTTCAATAGGGTAGATTTTCTAATTCTCATTTCTCTAGGTGTATGTTTGTTTGTTTTGATAATATCAAATAGAAGAAACTAATAGAAAATAAAGACAGTTTAGTTGGTTAATATTGGACATTGCAAATCTCTTTTTTTTATAAACAGTTCTGTATAGTTGACTGTTATAAAACTTCACAATGTTGAATTTTGAAAGGAAAATACTGTTATAATTTGTCATTGGTGCAGTCCAAGGTTGGCATATTTTTAGTGCTGACTATCTATGGGGTACTTTTGTAGGCCTCAATGAAATAGCCCACAGGAAACTTCCAACTACAATTCCTATTATGTAGGAAATGTATCTTTACTGGTTGCTTATGACTTTATCCCTCAAACCTTGCACTTGTGAGAGTTCTATATTAGTATGTCTGGTGGACTATATGCCATTCTATATATTGAACCCAGTCTGATTTCTTTCATTAAGTTTACTTAGCTCACATGGAAAAATAGTCCACCACATTCTGGAGACGTCAGCCTAATTTAAATTCTAGAGTCCTATTTTAACAGCTTGTTGTAGTTATATTTTTTAATTAATTATATCTTTTGTTATTACAATTTTTATTGTGTTTTGGTAATTTTTAAGCTTAAATGCTACCTTATCTGATATTAATATTGCCACCTTTGTTTTCTGTTTGCATATTCATGGAATCTTAGTTCTTTTCCTTTTGTTTACCTGACATTTTGTTTTAAGTATATCTTTTGTTAACAGAATATTGTTTTATTTTTAAATCCAATTTGACACATTCTATTTTTACTAAGAGAATTATATCCACATTTATTTCAAAGTTGGCATACTTAATTTTTACTTCTATCATTTTGTATTTTTATTTTGTATGTTTGTTAGTTAGTCTATTTCCTCATTTTTGTTCTTTATTTAGTTTCAGGCATCTCTTCTTTCTTTTTCTTCCGTCTTTCTCTACCCCCCTCCCATGTTACTTTAGGAATACTATTGTACATTTTCATTTCATTACTGATTACTTTCCTTTTCTGGTATACATAATCAGGCATGATCAATTTGCCTGTCAGCAGATAAGAAACAAAACTGGAAGGAGAGTATGGAGGAAAATAACAGTAGTCTAGGTGAGATAATGATTGTATTCTTGAAACTTAGTAATTTTTTTAATCAATATTATACCAATAAATTAAATAAAAAATAGTCTGATGAAAATTATATCTTAAACACCACCAAAATGTTCTGAGTTGGGTAACAGCCATAAACAGCAGGAGATGATAGGATGTATTCAATAGTTATTTACATAATACATGTGCCTCAGTTGATTATTTGGTTGGAGCATCATCCCACACACCAAGAGGGGGCAGGTTTGATTCCCAGTAAGGGCACATAACCAGGTTGCCTGTTCCATCCCCAGCCGAGACACATATGGGAGGCAACTGATTTCTCTGTTTTTCTCTCTCTCAGATCAATTTAAAAAACACATTATTTAGAGGCAAGGATGATTAATATGCTTAGGAGTCTCTTAGTACTTTAATACCTCTTTCTTTGGGTATGGTATAAAATACGGGCAATAATTAAAGTTTAAAATAAGGGTTGGTACACTTGAAACCTGTATGGTTTTGTGAACCTATGTCACCCCAGTAAATTCAATAATAAATAAATAAATACCCCAAGTAGAGCAGCTTCTAGAAAAAAAGATTAAAAAGCAGGAGGAGAGCCTACGGGAGCTTTGGGACAATACAAACCAAAATAATATTCGAATAATAGGGGTTCCAGAAGGAAAGGAAACTGAGGTAGACATGGAAAAAATATTTCAAGAAATAATGACAGAAAACTTTCCTGAAATAGAGAAGAAAAAACCCACACAAATCCAAGATGCTCGCAGAGTCCCAAGCAAAATGAATCCCAGAAGACAGACTCCAACACATATTATAATCAAATTGGCAAACAACAATGACAAAGTAAGAATCTTAAAAGCAGCCAGAGAGAGACAGAAAGTTACATATAAAGGAACCCCCATCAGACTAGCAACTGATTTCTCAACAGAAACTTATCAGGCCAGAAGGGAATGGGATGAAATATACAAAGTCATGCAAAGGAAGGGTCTGAATCCAAGAATACTGTACCCAGCAAGGCTATCAATCAAAATTGAAGGGGAAATCAGGAGCTTCACAGACAAGAAAAGACTGAAGGAATTTATCTCCACCAAACCAGTAATGTAAGAAATGCTAAAGGGTCTACTGTAAAAATAAAGAAATAAGAAGTGAAGAAGGAACACAGGGGTATAGAATAAAAATGGCGTCAAATGTGTACCTATCAATAATAACCTTAAATGTAAATGGATTAAATGCTCCAATCAAAAGACATAGGGTAACAGATTGGATAAGAAAACAAGACCCATACATCTGTTGTCTACAAGAAACCCACCTCAGAAAAAAAGATGCACACAGACTGAGGGTGAAGGGATGGAAAAAAGTTTTCCAGGCAAATGGAAATGAAAAAAAAGCTGGGGTGGCAATAATTATATCTGACAAATTAGATCTCAGAGTGAAGGACATAATAAGAGATAATGAAGGCCACTTCATAATACTAAAGGGAACAATCAAACAAGAAGAAATAACCCTGGTAAATATATATGCACCCAATACAGGAGCAACCAAATACATAAAAAAACTGCTGGAGGACATTAAGAGAAAGATTAATAGCAATACAATCATAGTAGGAGATTTTAATACCCTACTGTCACCCTTCGACAAATCATCTAAACAAAAAATCAGCAAAGAAATATCAATCCTAAATGATTCACTAGACCAGATGGAATTAAATGACATCTTCAGAACACTCCACCCCAAAGCCACAGAATATACATTCTTCTCAAGTGCACATGGGACATTCTCAAAGATAGACCACATTTTGGGACATAGGCAAAGTCTCTTCAAATTCAAGAAGATAGAAATCATACCAAGTATTGTATCTTCTCAGACCATAATGGCATAAAACTGGAAATTAACTACAATAAAAATAATCCAAAGAAATCAAACACATGGAGACTAAACAGCATGCTATTAAACAAGGACTGGGTTACCAGAGAAATCAAGGGAGAAATTAAAAACATCCTGGAAACAAATGACAATGAAAACACAACAATCCAAAATCTATGGGACACAGCAAAAGCAGTTTTGAGAGGGAAGTTCATATCCTTACAAGCCTATTGCAAAAAACTAGAAAAAACAGATGATCTAACTCTACAACTCAAAGAGTTAGAAAAGGAGCAACAAGAAAAGCCCAGTGTAAGCAGAAGGAAGGAAATAACAAAAATCAGAGCACAGATAAACGACATAGAGATAAAAAAAAAACAATACATAAGATGAACAAAACCAAGAGGTGATTCTTTGAAAGAATAAACAAGATAGATGAACCTCTAGCCAGGCTAACTAAGAAACAAAGAGAGAGGACCCAAATAAACAAAATCAGAAATGAAAGAGGTGAAATAACAATAGACCCCACCGAAATACAACGGATTGTTACAAAATACTACGAACAACTCTATTCCAACAAACTGAACAACCTGGAGGAAATGGACATATTCCTAGAAAAATACAAACTTCCAAAACTCGATCAGGAAGAATCTAAAAATCTCAATAGACCAGTGACTTGGGAAGAAATTGAAACAGTCATCAGAAAGCTTCCAGCAAACAAAAGCCCAGGGCCAGATGGCTTCACAGGAGAGTTTTACCAAACATTCAAGGAAGAACTAAAACCTATCCTCCTCAGACTTTTCCAAAAAATTCAAGAGGAAGGAACACTTCCAATCTCCGTCTATGAAGCCAGCATCACCCTAATACCAAAACCAGATAAAGACAACTCAATGAAAGAGAATTGCAGGCCAATATCCCTCATGAACATAGATGCCAAAATCCTCAACAAAATTCTAGCAAATCGGCTCCAGCAGAGCATCACAAAGATCATACACCATGACCAAGTAGGATTTATTCCAGGAATGCAAGGTTGGTACAATATCCGCAAATCAATAAATGTGATACATCACATAAACAAATTGAAAGATAAAAATCATATAGTCATATCAATTGATGCAGAAAAAGCATTTGATAAAATCCAACACCCTTTCCTGATAAAAACTCTTAACAAGGTGGGAGTACAAGGATCATACCTCAACATAATAAAAGCTATATATGATAAACCCACAGCCAACATTATACTCAATGGGCAAAAACTAAAACCATTCCCTCTAAGAACAGGAACAAGGCAGGGATGCCCACTCTCGCCACTCCTGTTTGCCATAGTACTGGAAGTACTAGCCATTGCAATTAGACAAGAGGAGGAAATAAAAGGCATCCAAATTGGAAAAGAAGAAGTAAAGTTATCCTTATTTGCAGATGACATGATATTGTACATAAAAAACCCAAAAGACTCCATTAGAAAACTAATTGACTTAATAAATGAATTTGGCAATGTAGCAGGATACAAAATTAACACCAAGCAATCCATGGCATTTCTATACACCAACAGTGAAACTACAGAAACAGAGACTAAAAAAGCAATTCCATTTACCATCGCACCAAAAAAATTAAGATACCTAGGAATAAATTTAACTAAGGAAGTAAAGGACCTATATGCAGAAAACTACACGACACTGAAAAAAGAGATAGAGGATGATGGAAGGAAATGGAAGAACATACCATGTTCCTGGATTGGTAGAATCAACATCATCAAAATGTCCATACTTCCTAAAGCAATCTATAGGTTCAATGCACTCCCCATTAAAATACCAATGGCATATTTCACTGACCTAGAAAGCACTCTCCAAAAGTTCATTTGGAACAATAAAAGACCCCGAATAGCCACAGCAATCCTGAGAAAGAAGGGTAAAGTAGGAGGGATCTCAATACCAGACTTCAAACTGTATTACAAAGCCACTGTTCTCAAAACAGCCTGGTACTGGCACAAGAACAGGCATATAGATCAATGGAATAGAATCGAGAACCCAGATATCAACTCAAATCAATATGCTCAATTAATATTTGACAAAGGAGGCACAAATATACAATGGAGTCAAGACAGTTTCTTCAATAAATGGTGTTGGGAAAATTGGGCAGACGCATGCAAAAGAATGAAACTAGATCACCAACTTATACCATACACAAAAATAAACTCAAAATGGATACAGGACTTAAACATCAGATGGGAAACCATAAAAATACTAGAAACATCCACAGGCAGCAAAATCTCAGACGTATGCCAAAAGAACTTCTTCACTGATACTGCCCCTAGGGCAATGGAAGCTAAAGAGAAAATAAACAAATGGGACTACATCAAAATAAAAAGCTTTTTTACAGCAAAAGAAACCATCAACAAAACAAGAAGAAAGCCCACGGTGTGGGAGAACATATTTGCAAATAACACCACTGATAAAGGTTTAATCTCCAACATCTACAGACAGCTGATACAACTAAATAAAAGGAAGATGAATGATCCAATTAAGAAATGGGCAATGGACCTAAATAGAATATTTTCAAAAGAAGAAAGAAGGAAGGCCAAAAGGCACATGAAAACATGCTCAAAGTCACTAATTATCCGAGAGATGCAAATCAAAACAACAATGCGGTACCGTCTCACACCTGTCAGAATGGCCAACATCAACAAATCAACAAATGACAAGTGTTGGCGAGGTTGCAGAGAAAAAGGAACCCTCGTGCACTGCTGGTGGGAATGCAGACTGGTGCAACCACTGTGGAGAACAGTGTGGAGTTTCCTCAAAAAACTGAAAATGGAACTCCCATTTGACCCAGTAATCCCACTCCTAGGAATATATCCCAAGAAACTAGAAACACCAATCAGAAAGGATATATGCACCCCTATGTTCATGGCAGCACAATCTACAATAGCCAGAATTTGGAAACAGCCTAGGTGTCCGTCAGCAGATGATTGGATCAAAAAACCATGGTACATCTACACAATGGAATACTATGCTGCCATAAAAAAGAAGGAATTCTCATCATTTGCAGCAACCTGGATGGAATTGGAGAACATCATGCTGAGTGAAATAAGCCAATCAATGAAAGAGAAACACCACATGACCCCACTCATTTGTGGATAATAAAGATCATTATAAACTGATGAACCAAAAGATATATATAGAGACATTAAAGCAACAAGCAGATTGTCAAATTGCAGCGGGAAGGGGAGGAGGATCTGGGGGAGATAATAGATCAACCGAAGGACTTGTATACATGCATATAAGTACAACCAATGGACATAAAACTATGGGGAGGGAGGGGATGTGTCGAAGGGAGGGAGGGGGGCAAAAAAAAATCAATAAAATATGTAAAAATAAATAAATAAATAAATAAATACCAATAGACATATGAAAGGATGCTTATGCTTAATGTCACTGATCATCAGAGAAAAGCAGATTAAAACCACAATGAGATATCACCTCACACCTGTCAGAATGGCTATCATCTATAAATCGACAAAAAGGAAGTTTTGGCGAGGATGTAGAGAAAAGAGAATCCTTATGCACTGTTTGTGGGAATGCAGGAAACAGTAAGGAATTACCTAAAAAAATTAGAAATGGAACTACCTTATGACCCAGCAATTTCACTTCTTGGAATATATCCAAAGAAACCCCAAACACTAATTCAAAAGGATAGATATACCTCTATGTTCATTGTAGCTCTATTTACAATAGCCAACATTTGGAAGTAGGCCAAGTGCCCATCAGTTGATGAGTGGATAAAAAAGCTGTGGTACATTTATACAATGGAATACTACTGAGTTATAAAAAAGAAGGAAATCTTACCTTTTGCAACAGCATGAAGGGACCTGGAGAGTATTGTGCTAAGTGAAATAAGCCAGTCCAAGAAAGACAAGTACCATACTATTTCACTTATTTGTGGAATTAATGCCGGGGTGATATTCAGCATCTAGAAGGGTTCAGGATTCTGGAGAAAGGCTGCATGAAAATTAATAAAGAGACTAGAAATATAATATAAATTTGCAATCTATGGGGGAGCCAAAGGAAGCTTAGCTGTAGTAGCTAAGTTCTCTGAGTCTCTGGATCCAGGGCTCTTTTTATTCCCATATTTTGCCCTATAGCAAAGCAGATATACATATCAAAGGTAAGGTTTAGTATACAGTAGGTATCCGCAGGTTGGGGAAAATGCCCTTGACTGTTCAGCTGTTTGGCCAGCAGGAGGCAATAACATGTAAATTGAAATGCCCTCAGCTGTATGATAACTGGCAATAATATATGCAGATCTTCAGGTTTGGGGAAATGCTTTTGGCCATTCCAGTAGGCAATAACATGTGTTCAGCCCTGCTGAATATAGAAGCCCATCAACCTTTCGGTGCTGGAAGGAGACTTGACTTGGGATGGTAAACACACAATACAATATATAGATGTTGTATTATAGAATTATATATCTGAAATATATAATTTTACTGATCAATATTGTACCAATAAATTCAATAAAAAATAGTAAGAAGGAAATCATATCTTAATCACCACCAAAATGTAGTCATCTGTATTTCTGTCCCTTTTTTAATTTTCCCAAGATAATGAAATATATCAATGACTTACAAAAATATAAATAAAATAATAATGGTGCTCAATTTCATGAGGACAAAAAGTTTAATTTTTTAAAACTTGTTCAAAGTGTGAAAGACTATGAAAGCCTTATTTAACTTGTTAATTACAGTAAAAAGTGTTCATATTTTTGGTATTCAATATTCATTTAGTGTCTGTGAAGGGCTTGGTAGTTTAGTTGCTAGGAGCAATTCAAAAATTTATGATCTAATCCTTATTCCTTAGTAATGCAGGAGTACAATAATGTATTATAAGTTTAAGATGTATTCTATTTTAGGTAATAATACAAATATCTTTAATAAGAATATATTGCATGAATTGATCAACTGTAATTTGGAGTCCTTGCAATTTTGGAGTATCATAGTCACTTGTTTTCAGCAGGACATTTGAACAATATACTTACCAGCCAAGTAGCTCAATTTGTTTTGTCATGATCATGTTTCTGGCTCTTCATATTACCTGTGCTTTACCTAAGTGCTCAATATCTCACTCTTTTAAGGCCACTCCAGACATTCTTGTCTGTGTACCTTACATGCTTGATTTCCTATAGACTTTTTTAAGTCTTAGATGTGAGGTGAAAAACCTGTTCTTTTCTTTTGGTTTCATCATTTTCTCTCCCTACCTTTCAGAAGTCTCTAATCTACTTCCCATTTAGAGTATCTTTAATTACCAAATTTATTTCATATTATTTCTTGTGTTACATGTTAAATCTCTAATGATTGTTAAAATATGATATACCCTTTAGTCTTTTTAGAAGTCACTCTTTTCTAACCTGATCTAATATTACTGTTTGACAAAATTATTATAATGAATGTTTTAACATTTTAATGCATTTTTATAAATAAAAAACAAGCAAATATAACACTTTATTGTTTAAGGATACATATGTATGGAATAAAGTTCAAAAATGATAAACACAAAATTCCTTAAAGACTGAGGGATGCTCATGAAGAAGGGAGGAGCCGAAACCAGTTTGGCTCAGTGGTAGAGCGTCGGTCTGCGGACTGAAAGGTTCCAGGTTCGATTCCGGTCAAGGGCATGTACATTGGTTGCAGGCACATCCTCGGTGGGGGGTATGCAAGAGGCAGATGGTTGATGTTTCTCTCTCATCGACATTTCTAGCTCTCTATCCCTCTCTCCTCTCTGTAAAAAATCAATAAAATATATTAAAAAAAAAAAAAAAGAAGGGAGGAGGAACACGTAGGTCATGAGAACACATAGGTTGTGAGCAATGATCTAGGTCAGTGGTCAGCAAACTGCGGCTCGCAAGCCACATGTGGCTCTTTGGGCCCTTGAGTGTGGCTCTTCCACAAATTACCACGTGTGGACACGCACATACAGTACAATTGAAACTTTGTGGCCCATGCACAGAATTCGGTTTTCAGCTGTCAAAAGAAATTTCAATCGTTGTACTATTGATATTTGGCTCTGTTGACTAATGAGTTTGCCGACCACTGCTCTACATTTCTTTAACTTTTTATTATGGAAGATAGGATAGTATAATGAACCCCCATGTACTCATCACTGAGCTTCAATAATTATCAGCATTTTGCTAATCTTTTTTATATATTCACCTACCACTTTTTTTTCCTGGTATATTTTATTTTTATTTATTTATTTATTTATTTATTTATTTATTTAACTTATTTTTAAATATATTTTTATTGATTTTCCACAGAGAGGAAGGAAGAGGGATAGAGAGCTAGAAACATCAATGAGAGAGAAACATCGACCAGCTGCCTCCTGCACACCCCCCGCCAGGGTTGTTCCCACAACCAATGTACATGCCCCCGACCGGAATTGAACCTGGGACCCTTCAGTCCGCAGACCGATGCTCTATCTACTGAGCCAAACCAGTTTCGGCTTTTTCCTGGTATATTTTAAAGCAATCCCAGATATACCATTTCATAAATGCTTATGTATGCATCTTTAACTGACAAGGATTTTTCTTTTTTTACCTAAGTAACATGCTGTTGTTACATGTAGCAGAATTAATTATAATACTGGATCCATATTCACATTTTCATGATGCTCTCAGAAATATCTTTTTACAGTTTTCCCCCTAGGAATCCAAATTAGAGTTTCTATAATATTTTGACTATGTTTCTTAAGTATCTTTTATTTTGAAAATGCCCCTTCCTCTTTTTGTACAATTAGTTTGTTAGAGAAACCAGGTTATTTGTCTTAGAGAATATACCCTTGTTCTGGGTTTCAAATTACTTCTGTCTGGTATTAACATTCCTTTACTCTTCATATTTCCTGTTAACTGGTAGTTATAGTATTTAAAGATTTGATGAGAGTTAGATTATTTGTGGGTTTTTTGTTTTGTTTGTTTTTGGATGATGCTGCATACTTTCTTTTATATCACATCATGAAGTATATAATGTTTGGTTGTCCCACCTTTCTTAATGCTAAGTTTAATCAGTGGGTTTACTCTAACAGGTGTTTCTTGATACATTAATTTTCTTTAATCTGCATAGGGAAGCACCATTTTAAGAACATACAAGATTTTTAAAACTAAACTTATAAAGGAAGGTAAGGGATAAAAAATATGATTCAGGGCTTCTGCTCCCTTATCTGTAAAATATATTGATTGTATTAGAATTGAATCCCAATTACCTGTTGTAGACAAATAAAACAAAACTTTACTGACTCAGGGAAAGTACTTTCTTTATTCCCTTTCCTCAAGGATAGCAGCTTTAAGATCTCAGCCTCTCTTCATCTTTGACTTTTACTAAACTTAGGTAGGTGACTTGAAGTATAGATTGAGAAGCAGAAGATCTCAAAGTCCCTCCCAACTGAACTTTAAGTACTGATAATTAACTTTTTAAACAGGGATCAACTTCACCAGTAACTGTTTTTAAAGGTTCAAAGAAACCTTACTTAAAAGAATGCATTTTGATAATTAACCATGATACTGGAGAATGTCGACTAGAAAAACTCAGCAGCAACATCACTGTAAAAAAAACAAGGTATGTGGTTAACAAAATAAATTCTTTTATCAGCACATAATTGCCAAGGAAATGTCAGTGGAAAATATTATTTTATTAAGGCACACTTTTTATTTTTAATATATTTTATTGATTTTTTTTTTTACAGAGAGGAAGAGAGAGAGATAGAGAGTTAGAAACATCGATGAGAGAGAATCATCGATCAACTGCCTCTTGCACACCCCCTCTGGGGATGTGCCTGCAACAAAGGTACACACCCTTGACCGGAATTGAACCTGGGACCTTTAAGTCTGCAGGTTGACGCTCTATCCACTGAGCCAAACCAGTTTTGGCAAGCCACGTTATTATATAAGGGGTAGTTCTATGTGATACAAAAATGTTTTAACCTTTTTTCAAGTTTAAATTTGGTGGAGAGCCTTAGCCACAAACTTGTACCATTTATCTCTGTGATACATAAAAACTTGTTTCTGAATATTTTCAACATGTATAGATATAATTTCTTCTACATAGAACTGGACTGAAAGGAGCCATTATGTACTCTTCAACATTCTTTCATCTTCATTAGTGTCTTGAACACCTAGAATATGTAAGGCACTTGAAGAAGGAAAGTTTTCTATATAAGTACTAACCCTGAAATTTCTGCATTTTAGTTGGGTTAACATATAATTCTATTAGGAAAGTCAATAAGAGAATATAACCATCTCATATCTTTTTTTTAATTAGTCAAGTGCATTAATTGCTATCTATAATAATAAAAGGGTAATATGTTAATTAGACCGGACAGCCGAATGACCTTCCAGACAAAGCTGAGAAGGCAGAGTGGTTAGGCATGATCAAGAAGGCAGCTGAGCAGTTATGGGTGATTAGACAGGCAGGCAAGCAATTAGGGGCATCAGGCAGGGAGGCAGAGTGGTTAGAGACAATCAGGCAGGCAGGCAGAGGAGGTTAGTGGTGATCAGGGAAGCAGTTAGGGGCAATGAGGCAGGCAGGCAGGTGAGTGGTTAGAAGCCATCAGTCCCAGATTGCGAGAGGGATGCCCAACTACAGCTTTAGGCCCAAGGGTTGTCCAACTGTAGGTTTAGGCCTAAGGGATGTCTGACTGTAGGTTTAGACCTGAGTGGAATAGGGCCTAAACCTGTAGTAAGACATCCCTCAAGGGGATCCCAGATTGTGAGAGGGTGCAGACCAGGCTGAGGGACCCCCCTCTGTGTTTGAATTTTGTGCACTGGGCCTCTAGTATAATATAAGGGATTTGCTCTCAAAGCTATGCAAATAGTATATTGATAGATAAAATTTGCTTTAGGATTTTAAGGAAGACAAAGATTATGGTTGCTTGGAACATTCAGGGATCCCTAATTGATGTAATTTGAGAGGAGGTTAAGATTTAGGGCTTTTTCCACCCCAAACATACTGGTGATAAGAATTACCTTTCATGCTTACTAAATATGAGTTCCCAGGTGATTTTTTATTGGTAGAAAAGTTTGAAAATGACTGGTTTAATTATTCAGAGAGAACATGAGGATTTTTGAAAGCAGAAATATATCTGACTTATTTGGGGCCAATGAGTAAGACATGTTTGAATAAGGCAAAGATTTGTCTCTGTGCCTGCATATAAATAAGTATTGGAAAGTGAGGAGTGAGGTTGATAGTGGATTAAAAGTAAGGTCATAAAGGCAGGTTGCAGCTAATACCTTCAAGATTATGAAATTAGGACGTCTTAACGGCTCCATTGGCAGTGATTATGTATTAATTTTTTTAAACTAAGGATTAAATTTTTAATTAAAAATAGTTTTGTTTTGAAACATTAATACACCAAACAGACTGAGTAAAGTGAAACTATGTGGGAAACAGGAAAATACATACAAGGAAGAACTGACAGAATTTGGTGACTGGAAAAAGGAGAGGCAGAAAAGTCAAATATAATTGTGTTATAAACTCTTCTTAAAAGTATTGAAAGGAAATAAAGGAAATGACTCTGCTTTAGTAGCATGCCTATGTTAAAATGTGGAAGTGACTTAATTCTAACAGAAATAATAATTTTAGAATATAGGGAATATATAGTACCTATATACACTTAGGTATATTTTATTTTAGGCATTTGTGTATATCTTAACTCCTCAATTTTGAGCAGTGGATTCAAACTTGTATCCATCAATGGAACTGTGTATATGTCCTGCATCTATAACAGGGATCCAGAAATATTTGTTAAATAATGAATTAAATTAATGTTTTAATTCTTGAATACCATTTATAGATGTCTAGGGAAAAGAATAAGTGGGCAGTGTTAGTAACTTTGTAAATTGAAATTGTTGTTATATTGCCATCATATCTTTTTTGACCTTTGATATTCTTGATTGCAGAGTTCAAGGAAGCAGTAAAATTCAGTCTCGTGTAGAGCATCAGCAGCAACAAATGTGGAATTTACCTAGGACTCCCAATCTTGTAAAAGATTCTCCATCCGAAGACAAGATGTCCCCAACATCTCCAATGGATGATATTGAGAGAGGTAAAACATAAGTGTATATAATGTTCCTTTACAAGAAATTAAGAATAAGTGAAATTTTTCATTTTAATTAACAAGGGAATTAACTATAAAGTTTTATTGAGAGCATACTATATTTTTATTATTATGGATTTTGGGGAGGAAGAGTATAGGTTTAGGGTATCCTGTAATTATGTATCTATATAAGGTATTTAGGTTATCTGTAATTATGCATCATTTTTATTATTCAGGGGAGAAAGTATTTAGATATATGTAACTGGAGTTTTCTTCTTTTTGACAGTTGTGATGATTCAAATTCAGTTCTTCACAGCATCTTCCTGTCGAAGTACTTTATGCATAGCCAGACTATAGATGTCTAAGATGTCACCAAAACAATAGTGAAGTGAGGAGATATAGTAAGCGGAATCAGCAGGCAAGTTCCTCTGAATTGCTGCTCACTTCTGAGCAGAAAGTGTTTCTAGGGAGGTCCAGTCCTTTTGAAAGTAAGAACATTTAAATCTCCATTTTTTTTCCTAGCTGCAGTTTCGGTGTTAGTGTTATAGTAATTGTGGTAGTAATAAGACCCTGGTCACCAAAGTATATTTGCTCCCGTATATTTGCCTCTGCACTTTTCCTATGTAACTTACATGTAACAATCCAATTCCACTTGCCCTCTTCTAGGCCCAGTATAGTATTAGTCCCCTAATATATTAGTGGCCTCTTTATTAACAATAAAGAAGATACAAGCTCAGAGCCCTTTTGGTAAAAGGGGTTTTGAATTTTATTATTATATCATATCTGCTTCCAAAAATGGATTTGAATCATGATGTCATGAATCTATTATACATATATACAGAAAAATACTGGGGAAAAAAACCATGGAATTAAAGGGAAAGAGGAAGCAAATTTGTTAATAATTAAAACATTAAATTTAGATCTGAGCTTCCTAGACACTAAAACAAAAATTAAGACCACTATAGCATATTTTGGATTATCCAAGAGACAAGTTTTAAGGAATTAAGACTTCCCTGTTACTAAATTCTAAAAGAAGTTTATCATATGGAACCCATTCTAGGGAGTATTAAATGATATAGTATCGTCAATGATAATTTTATAGTACAAGAAGTTTCTCTTTGTGTCAGTTTTTGTAGCAGAGACCTTAATAAAAGCATTGTATTGAAGCGTTGTATAGTATAATAGAGAGTAAGTTAATATGATCCAAGCATAAGATCTAACTTTGTATAAGAATTTACATTGAGATGTATATACTATTATAGCCTGTTCCTGAGTCTTTTTTTTTTTTTTTTAACATCTTTTTGTTGATTTCAGAGAGGAAGGGAGGGGGAGAGAGAGCTAGAAGCATCAATAATGAGAGAGAATCATTAATTGGCTGCCTCCTGCACACACCCTCCTGGGGATTGAGCCCGCAACCTGGGCATGTGCCCTTGACCCGAATTGAACCTGGGACCCTTCAGTCTGCAGGCCGACACTCTATCCACTGAGCCAAACCAGCTAGGGGAGACAGCCTTCTTTTAAATATTTTCTTGACCCTACTCTGTCAGTGCCTCTTGTGATAGTTGAATCATGTTTTCAGATTTATATATAGATACCTGGCACTTGTATTAGTGTTTCTATGGTTTAATGTTTACATTTACATCTTTGAGCTATCTGGAATTTTAGTTTAAGAAATAAGAATCCAAACTCTTATTTCTGCCCCAACAGTATCAATAAATAGTATTGATAATCAACTTATTATATTGATAAACAGTATTATATATAAACATCCATTTATTGAATACGTCATCATTTCTTTTGCTGTTATGAAGAGCCATTTTTATCACATGCAAAATTTCTGTATGCGCTTAAATCTATCTCACAACATAAAATATACATTGGCTAAATAAATACTGGGTGGGGCAAAAGTAGTTTACATTTGTATGTAAAACAGAGTTTAGTGGTGGTCAATATTATTTATTAACTAGAGGCCCAGTGCACAACATCCCTGAGCAGGGGAGGGGGAATAGTCCTTCAGCTCGACCTGCGCCCTCTTGCAGGCTGGAACCCTTCAGGGGATGTCCGCCTGCCAGCTTGGGCCAACTTGGTCGGACATTCCTCTTACAATCCAAGACGCTGCATGCACCAGTGACCATACTTTTCATATAAGTGAAAGGCATCTTTCTGTGTATGGGCAGCTACATTTTTTTTGCTCTGATTATAAAAAGTCATACATAACATGATCCTTCTGAGGCAGTAGTACCATTTTCCCCATCATATGGGTGGAAAAACTGAAGCAGAGAGAAGTTAAGTAATTGGCTTTGTCACACAGTTATAAGTGTCAGAATCAGGGCTGACTGCCAAATGTGCAAGCCAGAATTCATGCATGTCATTGCTGCATCATCCTGTTTTTTCAGTGATAGGTAGTTTTTATATTTAAATCTCAGAGACTGTTCCCAATATATAGGAATGCATGTTCATCCCATGTAGAATAAACAGGATGTGGACAGTTTGGAGAGTCTTCTGATGAATTAGAATTAAGCAGCCACAGGTCTCTTTTTCAAATACTACAGAAGCCACCTTCCTTGTTTAATTTTGCGGGATGTAGCAATTTATAAGCTATGACATAGTCATTCGCAATCCAGGACCCCTTGGGGGATATCCAACTGCTGAGGGATGTAGCACCAAACATCAGGCGGCCAGGGAGGATCCTGAACCAGGGCCGGTGCCACACCACTCATGCTCATCTCAGACCACTGTGTCTGCTGCTGTCACTCTCTGTTCAGTAGTGATTGCTGCTGTGGAGTCAGGAAACTGCAGCTGTGCTCGCCAGCCATGAGCCCAGCTTCTGGCCGAGCAGCGCTCCCTCTGTGGGAACACACTGACCACCAGGGGTTAGCTCCTGCATTGAGAACCTCATAGCATCATAGTATTGACCAGTCCTAATGGTTGCTAAGGCTTTTATATAGATAGGTTGGTGAAACTCCCATCCAAGTACTAACCAGGCCCGACCCTGCTTAGCTTCCGAGATCAGACGAGATCGGGCGCGTTCAGATAGGTTGGTAAAACTCATTAATGCTTTTAAAATGCAAATTTTAAGATTAACAGATAGTTTTTCATTTATGAGATTGGAAGTAGCTAAAACATTTGTCAACATTCAGTATTGAAAAGAACATAAAGGGAAACAAGTAGTTCATACATTTTTTAAGAAATTATAAATTGGCATATATTAATTTTTGTAGAGCAATTTTTTTCTGCAAAATACTTGGAACAATGTCTAGTACATAGTAAGTACTACATGAGGATTTGTTATTATCATCATCCTTATTTGTTAATAACTATTAAAATAAAAAGTACAAATCTCTTTCCTAGATATTTCTCTTAAAGCAAAACTTGTGGAGATAGATATATTAGATATATACATAGACATATCTATATCAGTCACATAAGAATGTTCCATGCAGCATTTTCCATATTAGGGAAAAAATGGAAAAATCCCAAGTGCCCATCAAATACTGCACATCAATTTTTTAAAAAGAGACCACATTTTTAGTAACTAAGAAGGATATCCAGATATTTTATTAAGCAAAAAAGAAAATTTTACATGTAATATATGTGTTGTATGAATAATTTTTTAAAACAAAATTTGTGTAAGTTTGTAGATGCATAGAACTTGGAAGAATTATACTAAAATTGTAAGCATTATCTTTAGGTGTTTGGATTACAGGAACCTTTCATTTTTTATGTGCAAATTGTTTGAATTTTTATAATGAACTTGTAATTTTTATACAATTATTATTTATTTAGAAGATAATATAATGTAGAAGAATAATGTTAATATAAAATCACTCAATCTCACCACGATAATGCAACTATCAATTTCTATCCATACTGTAAAATTTTTACGTTGTTTTTGTAGGTAAATACTGTGCCAAGTCTTCCCATACATGATTTCAACTAACCTTTAAAACTTTTTTTAATGAATATTTCAAACATACAGAAAATACAGGTAATAATATAACAAATCATACATCTATAACTTAGATTTAACATTGTGCCATTTTGGCTTTAGGTTTAAAAAAAAAATTTACAGGAGTCTTTACTTTCCAATATATTTTTCTCCTTTTTCTGTCTATTTGTGCACATGTCTGAATGTACTCTAAAGGATTTATATACAAGATACTTTTTTATTCATTGGAACAGTTTGTATATAATAGGTTTTTTTTTATTTTTGATAGTGTGGGTAAATTTCTTTACTGACTTTAGGTTTACTCAGTTTTTTTTTTTAAATTCTTTATTTAATTTTGTCTTAAAACTTGTCAGTTTAATTCACATTTTCAAATGGTCATCTTAATTTATTCATACAAAGCTCTACGATATTCATAGTTATGGCCCTTTATATTCCCAACACTGATTATTTGTGCCAAGTCTTTCTCATTTTCTTGATCAATATTGCTAGAATTTGATATATTTCAATCTTCAGAGAACCAGCTTTGGGTCTCTGTTAGACATAGCATATGTGATAACTAAGAATGTCATCTTTGGAGTCAGACCACTTGCACTTAAATCTCTGCTGTATCACGTACCAGCTGTGTGGCCTAGGGAAAGTTATTTAAACTCTTATTCTCTCTGTCTGTGCCCATAAATTTGGTTAAATGGACCAGTTCCTTAAACGGTACAAAATTGACTCAAGAAGAAACAGATAACGTGAATAATTCCTAAATCCTCTAAAAATATTGAGTTGTATTTAAAGCCCTACCCCTGAGGGCGGGGGAAGTAAGAGATCAAGCAAAGGACTTATATACATGCATATAAGCATAACCAATGGACACAGACACTAGGGGGATGAGGACATATGCTGGGGTGTGGGGGAGGTCAATGGAGGGAAAAGGAAACATGTAATACTTTAAACAATAAAAAAACAACAACAATAAAATAAAACCCTACTCCCGTCAACATACAAATTTCCAGCCACAGGTGGCTTCTCTGGAGCATTTTACTAGTCATTTAAGGAAGAAATAATATCAACTTGATACAAACTCTGTATTATGCTAAGTGAAATAAGCCAGTCAGAGAAAAACAAGTATCACATGATCTCACTTATATGTGGAATCTAATGAACAAAACAAAACCAACAAATAAAATAAGCCCAGAGGCACGGATCTCAGAGGGAAGGGGAAATGAGGACCAGCAAGGAATAACCAAAAAACTTACATCCACATATGCATAATCCATGGACACAGACAATAGTGTGGTAAAGACCTGTGGTCGGGCAGGAATTGGGTGGAGAAGAGCAATAGGCGAAAAAAGGGGGACATTTGTAATACCCTCAACAATAAAGATAAATACATCTAAAATAAATCATTAAATAAGGAGGGAATACTTTATAACTCATTCCTCAAGGTCAGAATTATTATAGCCAAAACCCAACAAAGACAGTATAAGGAAAAAACAAACAAACTACAAACTGGTATCTTATGAATATAGATGCAAAATTTTTAAACAAAATTTTAGCAAATTGAATTTAACAATTATATGACAGTGGTTTTCAATTAGATATGATTTTTGTTCCCTAAAGGGACATCTGCAATATCTGCAGACATTTTCGGTTGTCACAACTGGTGAGCAGTAGTGCTACTGGCATCTAGTGGATAGAAGCTAGGGATGCTGCTAAACTTGCTGTAGTGCACAGAACAGCAATAAATAATTATATAACCCTAAATGCCAATATTGCTGAGGTGGAGAAATGCTAATATATTAAAAAAAGGACAGTACATCATGACTAAGTAGAGTTTTCCCAGGAATATACAATATATTTTCGAAAGTCAATCAATATTCACCAGATTTAAAAATAAAAAACAAAAACTATCTCAAAAACAAACAGTAGAAAAAGCCCCGTGGGTATAGCTCAGTGATTGAGCTTCAGCCACTGAACTAGAAGATCATAGTTCCATTCCAATCAGGGCACATCAATGCCCAGTGTGGGGTGTGCAAGAAGCAGCCGATCAATGATTCTGTCATCATTGATGTTTCTATTCCTCTCTCTTCCTCTCTCTGAAATCAATAAAAGACAAATTTTAAAAAAGAAAGAAAGAAAAAAAAAAGACAGTAGAAAGAACATTTGACACATTTCAGTTCATTTTTAAAAATATTTTTTTCAATTCCAGTCAACATGCAATATTATATTGTTTATGGTATCCAACATAGTGTTTAGGCATTTTTATATAACTTCCGAAGTGATCACTCTGATAAGTCTAGTAATCATCTTAACACCATATGTAGTTATTTCAATATTATTGACTATATTTCCTGTGCTGTCGTATACATCCCTGTGACTTCAGCTATCATCTTTTTAAAAATATATATATTTTTATTTCTTTCAGAGAGGAAGGGAAAGGGAGATAGAAATAGAAACATCAATATTGAAAGAAAATAATTGATCGGCTGCCTCTTGCATGCCCCCCTACTCGGGATTGAGCCCAGAAACCTGGGCATGTGCCCTTGATGGGAATCAAACCTGGACCTTTCCGTATGTAGGCCAACACTGCCCACTGATCCAAAACAGCTAGGGCTCAACTGTCATTCTTGATTTAAAATTTTTTTTTTCAGCTTTACTGATAAATTCTACTAAATGTCTTCTTAAAGAAGAATTAATGTCAATTATTCTCAAACTATTTCAGAAAATTGAAGATAAGGAAACACTTTAAAATTTATTTTATGAGACCAGCATTACTCTCATACCAGAGCCAGACAAGGACACTATTAGAAAAGCAAATTTCAAGCCAATATCTAATGAACATAGCAAAAATTTTCAACAAAAGAAGTAGCCCATTAAAAGAATTATATACCACGATTAAATGTGTGTGGGTTTTATTTTTTGCCTGGGATACAAGAATGTTTATGTATGTAAATCAATAAACACAATACACCACGTTAACAGAATGAATACTAAAACTTTTGATCATCCCAATAGATGCAAAAAAAAACATTTGACAAAAATGTAATATACTTTCATGACAGAAACTAACTGGTTGTACAGTTTAATTTTGTCAATTATACCTCTATAGAGCTGACAAAAAAAGGAATTCATCTGTATGTATTGCATTGTATTATATGTATTGGGGAAATAAGAAAAAGAATTGGAGGATAAATAAGTTTTTATTTTTACAGTTTTAATCTTTCACATTTTTAATATATTTTATTTGAATTCCATGTATATTTCAATGTAATAGTATAAAGAAATGTAGTTTTTAGATTTAGACACTGTCTATGTCTTCTAATTTTGTAATTTCAACCTTGAAGTAAGGCTTGGCTTGATGATAGAGATTTTTTTTATTGGAGAATTTTTTTGAACTTTCTATATATGTTGTCCAGAAATGAGAGAAACAGGTACTACAGAGCCGGAAAGGAAAAGTTTGGGTCCACGGATGCAGCTTTTGCAGGAAAATTTGAATTGCTCCTTTCTTTTTTTTCTTTCTTTTTTTTTAACTTAGGTAGGTAGTGGCAAAGAGTAAACTCCGGCTCTAACAATATGTGAGTTGAGTGTAAAAATCTAAAATACCAGTTTCCAAGCAGAATTTTAAAACATATATGGTCACAAGAAAGTGATTTTTTCCTAGTAGGGGGGTAAGTTTAAAGGAACTTAAAAAGGTTAGGAGAAGAATGTTACTTTTTATTTTGTATTAGTAAAGAAGCCTTTAAAGTAAAAAACTGTAAATGTATGTTTAGTCTTATTTCTTGATAACACTTTCTTAGAAACTAACTCATTCAAAATTTCTTATATGTATTTAATATTTATATTTACTATTATTTACTTAAACTATTAACTTCTGTTACATTTTCAGAACTGAAGGCAGAAGCTAGTCTGATGGACCAGATGAGTAGTTGTGATAGTTCATCAGATTCTAAAAGTTCATCGTCTTCAAGCAGTGAGAGTAGTTCCAGTGACTCAGAAGGTGAAGAGGACAGATCTTCTCCGTCTGATCCAGGGAATTATATCTCTGGAGATCCCACCATGGCTGCCATGCCACATTGCAGGATTCCTGATGTAGATGTCGGTCATAATAGATATCATAACAATAGTGGCCTTCTGATGAATACTTTAAGTAAGTATACATAAGCATGAGTAATTAGAAAAGTAAAAATTCATAGTGAAGCCATACCGATTATGATGTAAAATTTGTAGAAGGAGAAAGACTCCTATTTTATTCAGTTGATGCTATTAATCATTACCTTCTTACTGAATTACTCATTTTCTTTTGACTCTGTGATATAATGTCTTACTGGCTTTTCTCCTATCTTTCCAGATACTTTTCTCTCTCTCCTTTGCTGGTTTATAATCTTCTCAGTCATTAGAGCTGGAGTTCTTCAAGACTTAATCCTATGTCCTTCTTCCTTTTTCTTCTATACTATTTCCCTGCAGAATCTCTATATTTGTGTTGCAGTCAATGGGTAACTTCTAAATTTGCATCTCTGACCCAGACCTCTGAGCTCTAGATGCATAAATCCAATATCACTTTGACCAAAACCAACTTATAATGTTTAGCTGAGCTAGTTTCCTAAACAAGCTCAGACAAATAAAAGACAGGATTCCTCTAATTATGGATATCAGAAGCCTGATTGTATTTAAGGCTTGATTTTTAAAAAAAATATATTTTATTGATTTTTATACAGAGAGGAAGGGAGAGAGATGGAGAGTTAGAAACATCAATGAGAGAGAGTCATTGATCAGCTGCCTCTTGCACACCCCCTACTGGGGATATGCCCGCAACCAAAGTACATGCCCTTGACCGGAATCGAACCTGGGGCCCTTCAGTCCCCAAGCCGATGCTCTATCCATTGAGCCAAACCGGTCCCGGCATTTAAGGCTTGATTTTTAACACAATTTTACTTTATTATTATTATTATTTCTATATATTCTTATTGATTTCAGAAAGGAAGGGAGTGGGAGAGAGAGCTAGAAATATCAATAAGTAGAGAAAATCATTGATTAGCTGCCTTTTTGTCCAAGCACTACCACTATCATTTTAGTTAAATATACCATTGTTTGCTGCTTTAACTATGCAGTGACTTTCTAATTGATTCACCCCATATCTATTTAAACCCATTTTTTTTGTCTATTGTGTATATTGCACCTATATTGATCTTTTCATAATTAAACTATGATTTATCATCTCTTCTGCTTTAAACTTTTTAATAGCTTGTAATTCTTTTAGGATAGCAACAAAACGCTTTAACATAGTGATCTTTCTCTTTGTGTTATAGCAACATTTGCCTTCTTTTGTTATTATATTTAAACCCTCTGACCACGTCAGGACCCTTTAAATTCTGTCCATTCATCCAGAAATACTTCTTGCTTTTCATGTAGTTAACTTTTTCTCCTTTTGAATTTTGGGTTAAAGTTCCAAGTTTTCTTTATCAAGAAAGCCTTCCTTGACCTTCTTGATAAGGTCAGATCCCTTTTTTAATAGATCTTCAGAGTAATATCTTTTTCATATCAGATTTCACATTTATCAATTTATATTTATTTGTGTGATTTGCTCTATTCCAAAGTATAAGCTTCAGGAGGAGGACAGCAATCTTCTTTATTTTTGCTTATCATTGAATACTAGCACCTAGCACAGTACCTGATACATAGGAGATGCCCGGGAATGGCATGTAGGTTGATACTCTCTGAGGGAGAATGGGACTTTGTTTAAAACTATTCTCACTGTGTAAATTAATAATGATAAAGTAAGCATCTAGGAAAGACTGACTAACTCTAGCCTAATAACAGCATTAAACAAGAAAAGAGCCAAACTGGGTGGCGGAGAGAGTAAAACTATGCGTTAATTAGGGACCAGGAAAGATCTTTTTTTTTTTTTTTTTAATATATTTTATTGATTTTTTACAGAAAGGAAGAGAGAGGGATAGAGAGTTAGAAACATCGATGAGAGAGAATCATCGATCAGGTGCCTCTTGCACATCCCTACTGGGGATGTGCCCACAACCAAGGTACATGCCCTTGATAGCAATTGAATCTGGGACCTTTCAGTTTGCAGACCGACGCTCTATCCACTGAGCCAAACCGGTTTCGGCCAGGAAAGATCTTTTGAACTTCCAGTTATTTATGTCTTTAAAGCTATTACTCCTAACTTGAGAGGTAAAATTGGAGCATCTGATTTCTTGAATGGCCAAATAATGACAAGAGTTTAATTCAGGAGGATAAACTAGGAGGATAAACAATTATTAATTGGTATACCCATAATAATATATCTTTACCACATATGTTCATATATATTAAAATATGTTGTTACATACATATGTGTATATATCTACACTAATAAAAGAGAAAATGCTAATTGTCTGTACCTTCGCTATGCCCACAGCCAATCAAAGCAAGTATGTAAATTAACCCAACAAATATGGTGGTTAATTTGCATATGCTGAGGGAGGGAGGAGTGAAGACTGAAGACAGCATAGAAGGAAGAGGGAGGAAAAGCAGAAAGCAAGGCAGCTTGCCAGAGGGGAAGCGAGAGTAGAGCGGGTGGGGCGGGCCAAATGGTGGCGGCCGCTTGCAGGAATCTTCCTGTAACGGGCCCCTAGTATATTGAATATATAACAAAAATTGGCACAAGTAGGAGAAATAGGTAAGTCTTTATCATAGTAGAATATTAATGTATCTCTAATCAAGCAGACAAAATTTAGTGAGGACATACAAAATCTTTCAACAACATAATTACCATACCTATTCTAATAGTAAATATAGAATCCTACAATCCAAAACTGCAAAGTGGGATTTGTTTTAGATATATGTAAAACATTTATAGAAACTAATTCCTACTAGGTTAAGGAAATAACACATTTTGAAGAATTCATATTTTTAAATTTATTTTATATTATTTTAATACAATAAAAACATAAATAATTAATAAAATTAATTTTAAATACATGCTTAGAAACTTCAAAGCATATGCCTAATAATTTACATGTTAAATGGAACCTACATGAAATTATAAAATATTTATAATAGAGCAGAATAAAAAATAGTATATCTCAGCAATTTTGGAATGTAGCCAACATGGTAATTACAAGGAAATGTTGTATAGCCTCATAAAATTTTTTAAATTGGAAATAAATGAGTAAAAGTTTCACTTTGAGGAGCTAGAAAAGTTATAACATCTTAAAGAAAGCAGAAGAAAGTGATGTAGTTTAGATTTTAAAGTAGTATAATGAAAAAAAAGAAACAGGATAAACAAAACTAGAAGTAATTTATTTGAAAACTAATAAAGAAGAGCAACCTCTAACAAGGGCTTATGAAGGAAAAGAGAATAGGCACAAAATAAACAATATTAGTAATGAAAAAGTGATTAAAATTATAGCTATACTATGCTTTTATTTTCTGAGTTATAGAATTATATAAAAAAATATGTCCCAGTAAATTTGGCATAGAAGTAGACTGTTTTCTAGAAAAAGTATAATTTACCAAATCTGACTCAAAGAGAAATGGAAAGCCTGAAGAAACTAATGTGGCTTTATCTTCCACCCTATTTCCAAATCCCCAAGATACTGGAAAACTAAAGATAGTTTCACAAATAATTCTTTTACAAACTGTTTCAGAGTATGGAAAAGTAGGGAAAGTGATCCAATTCTTTTATAATTCTAGAATAATTTCAATATCAAAACCCTACAGACAAAAAGCATTGTGGGTCAGTTTCGCTTAATAACATGGATGCAAAATTACTAAATAAGATATTAGCGAATTAAATGACCAATGTACTTAAAACAAGCAAAGCTAAATTATGACCAAATGAAGGTTATCACAGAAATGTAAGAAGTGTTCAGTATCTGAAATAGTATCAATATAATTCACCACATTAACAGGTTATAGGAGTAAAGCCATATGATCATTTCAGCAAATTCGAATTTAACAAAATTCAGTATTTATAAATTTAAAAACTGTCACCAAAGGTTGAATATAAAGGAATTTCTTTAACTTCATAAAAATGAACTGTTAAAAAAAAACACCCTACTAAACATCTATAATATTCTATACTATTAAAAGGGTAATATGCTAATTAGACTGGATAGACTGGACGTCTTCCAGATGTCCTTCCAGATGTCTTCTGGACAAAGCCACAGTGGCAGGGGCCGAGGCAGATGTGGTTAGAGATAATCAGGCAGGCGGGCAGAGTAGTTAGGAGTGATCAGGCTGGCAGGGGAGAGTGATTAGAGGTGATCAGGCAGGCAGAGGGGTTAGGAGCAGGCAGGCAGGCAGGCAGTGATTAGGGGTGATCAAGCAGACAGGCAGGTGAGCGTTAGGAGCCAGCGGTCCCGGATTGTGAGAGGGATGTCCCATTGCTGGCAGTCGGACATCCCCTGAGGGGTCTTGGATTGGAGAAATGCAGGCTGGACTGAGGGACCCCTCCCATGCATGAATTTCATGCACTGGACCTCTAGTAAAAGCATAATATGTTAATTAGACTGGATAGCTGAACATCCTTCCAGACAAAGCCACAATGGCTGTGAGGGCCGAGGGCAGGCAGCTACTGTGGCCAGCAGCAGGAGCCACGTGGTGATGGGGTCATCACCTTCCCCTGACTGGCCCCGTTGCCTTCCGCAGCAGGAGGCCAGACTGTGGCTTAGGCCCCACCCCCACGGCTGCCAGTCCTGGGTTCTGCTCTCACAGCTCCATTCCACTTCCCTCTCCTCCTGCCAGAGGACAAGGTGGGTAGCTCCACAGGGAATTTGTGCATTGGCCCTTTAAGAGGGTGCCTGAACTTTCAGCTGCCACTCCCTGGCAGACAGCACTCCACTGCTTTTCACAGCTAGATGTTATTTGGGTACCCTCCTAAGTTTGGTGCTCTCTGCTGGGGAGCCCAGCTTTGGGATTAGATCCCAGAGTTCTCAGTGGTGTGCACCCTCCTCTACCCCCAACACACACACACAGCTGAGATATCTCTCTGGGACTTAAGTTGCTATCTGCACAGTCAGCCCTTTCCTCTCCTCACAGTGTCTATGCCATCTCTACTTTCACTCCTTTGGTATCAGGTTTCTTTCCTGTGAGTTTTCCATTGATTATTTAGGAAGCCTTTCAGTATTTCAAATGTAATTCCCGCTTGTTTCTGGGAGCATGTCTGTGCAGCATCCTCCTACTCTGCCACCATTTTTAATCTCCTCATAAAAGCTACTTTTAAACTGTATATTAACTTGAAAATATGCTAGCTTTTGTTGATTATGGAGGAGTTAAAAATGTGAGAATATTTTTAACCATTTTAACTTACTACCCAAATGATTTTGTCCAATCCCATAATTTCAGATAAACCCCTGCAATCAGTGACTCTCAGATCTTTATTCCAATTTCAAACAAAATTCAAAGTTTTTACCATGACCTAAAAAACAAGTGATATCTTTTTTGGCCTCTTTTCTTATCATTCTCCTTGTTCATTTCACTCCAGCTACAGTGGCCTTTTCCTAGTCAGAGAACACAAAAAGAATGCTTCTGCCTTGGGGCATTTGTATGTGCTGTTCCCTGAGCCAGAAAAGTTACCCATCTCCATATTTTCCTGACTTTATTTTTAAATTTTGATCTTCAGTCAAATGTCAGTCCTCAAGGTGGCTTCCCCAACTACCCTACATAAAGTAGCACCTCTCATCCCTCTCTCCATACTCAGCTTTATTTATTATATATATATTTCAGAGAGGAAGAGAGAGATAGAAATACCAATGATGAGAGAGAATCCTTGATTGGCTGCTTCCTGCATTCCCCACACTGGGAATAGAGCTGGAAACCCAGGCATATGCCCTGACCAGGAATCGAACCGTGACCTCCTGGTTCATAGGTCCATACTCAACCACCGAGCCATGCTGGCCAGGGTCCATACCCATCTTTATATTTTCATAGTATTTATACCTACTTGGCATTATATTATACTAGAGGCCCAGTGTACGAAGATTCGTGCAAGAAATGGGCCTTCCTTCCCCTGGCTGCCGGCACCGCCTTTGCTCCCGTCCGGAGCCGCCTTTCCACCTTCCCATGCTGCACAGAGGCCCAGAGCTGCTGGGGCGATGTGGAATGCCCCTGGCCGTTGGGTGCCTGTGTATGCAAATTAACCCATCATCTTTGTTGGGTTAATTTGCATACACACTCCTAATTGGCTGGTGGGCATTGCAAAGGTACAGTCAATTTGCATCTTTCTCTTTTATTAGTGTAGATATTTGTTTATTTATTTTTTTTTTCCTGTTTCCTCCACTGGAATTAAAGTTTTATGACTGTAATCACATGGATGAATTACAAAAGGAATCAATGATGAGTTACCCTTAACAAACACTATGTAAATATTTTGACATTTTGAGTAAAAGATTATATAATTTTTTCACTCTTTCAAAACATAGTCTGATCTTCTAAACTGTATTTCCTGGTGTAATTAAATCAGTGATATAAAAAGTGATCTTGGTATATGAAAGAAGACTAATATAGAAGCCAGAAGATACTAAAACTATGCTGAAGATTGATGGTGTATTTTTTCATTACAGATAGTATTAATTATTTAAATTGCTAATGATATGACTAAATTGTAGGATCAACCATCTGATTATTATTGACAAAACATTGCCTAAATAGGACCATTTGGATTACTTTTTGTATATTTGTTATCAAAAAATAATTATATTAAATATTTAAGTATAAATATTTCATTATTATAGTTTTGCTATTTTTTTATTTTAGGAAATGATTTGCAGCTGAGTGATTCAGGAAGTGATACTGATGACTGAAGAAACATTCAGCTATGAATATAAAATTTACAAGACATGGGATAATGTATTTTATACTAAGAAAAAGAAATTCCTAAGACTAGGAAAATATACTTTAACTTAAATGATAAAAGAAATTAAATTTGATTCAGAATTTTCAGTTGATGTTACATTTTTTAACGTTTTATGAGAACCAGCATTTCCATGTGTTTTCATTTAATCTTAAAACTTTTTTTTTTTTTTAAATATATTTTATTGATTTTTTACATAGAGGAAGGGAGAGAGATAGAGAGCTAGAAACGTCGATGAGAGAAACATTGACCAGCTGCCTCTTGCACACCCCCTACTGGGGATGTGCCCGCAGCCAATGTACATGCCCCTGACCGGAATCGAACCCGGGACCTTTCAGTCCGCAGACCGACGCTCTACCACTGAGCCAAACCGGTTTCGGCTAATCTTAAAACTTTTTTGAAATTTTTTTTAAAGAATTTTCTTTTAAGTTCAGTTGCTCTTTTTTTAAAAATACATATATATATTTTTATTGATTTCAGAGAGAAAGGGAGAGGGAGAGAGAGATAGAAACATCAATGATGAAAGAGAATCATTGATTGGCTGCCTCCTGCACACCCACACTGGGGATAGAGCCACAACGTGGGCATATGCCGATGGGGAATCAAACCGGAATCGAACCGGTGACCTCTTGGTTCCTAGATCAACGCTCAACTGCTGAGCCTCACCCAGCTGGGCACTTTTTTGAAGTTTTAAAGATAAGAAAAATAGACTCAGAGGTTAGTAACTTGCCCACATATTATTAGTTAACAAGTGGCAGATCAGGTGTTGTAGTGTTCAAGTTCAGTGCTATGCTGTCTCCAATTGTGAAATGTCAAAACTGAGGATTTATAATAAATTCTGTGATTTTAATTATATCTCTGAGCCTTTTCTATCTCATATTCCTTAAATTTTTGTTGAAATGTATTAACCCTTGACAAAATTAAATTATAATTTAGGTAAGGTGAAACTAAATAATTATTTTAATGAAATAACTTATCTCAATATTTTTCATCATTTTCTTATTTTGCTTTTGAGAGAAAAATGAACAGTTAAGTGTTGTTATAATTAATGTTTACATCTCCAACATTTTTTATTTGGATGAAAAAATAAATACTAGTTTAGAGTTGAAAGCCACTGACCAGTAGCAAGTTCTTTTTTAAATTTATTTTCATTGTTGAGAGTATTACAGATTTCCCCCATTTCCTCCCTTCTATACCCCTCCACCTGGTTCCCACTCTACCCCATGCCTTCACCACACTATTGTCTGTATCAATGGACTACGCATATCTATAATAATAAAAGCGTAATATGCAAATCGACTAAACGGCCGAACGACCTCCAGATTACCACGCTGTGACACCCACTGGCACCAGGCCTGCCAAGGCAAGTGTGATGCGATTGGTTTGGGGGCCCTGCCATCGCTCCATGATTGCCTCATAGAGGGAGGCCCAGGCCACCGGCAAGCGGGGCAATCAATTGGGAGTGGGGCTCTGCAATTGCCCCAAAGAGGGAGGCCCAGGAGGGCTGTGGCAGGAGGGTGGAGCCCCTGCCAGGTGGGTAGGGCCTCCCTCTTTGGGGCAACCAATTGCAGAGCCCTGATATCAATCACCCCAAAGAGGGAGGCCCAGGCTACTTGGGTGTTGGTGTCACTGTGGTGAGTGGGTGTGGCCTCCCTCTGCAGGGCAATTGATCACTGGGCTCCAGGACTGAGAAAGGGCACAGGATGGGCTAAGGGACCCTCCCTAACCCTCCCCCGCCCTGAGGCTTCTAGTCCTATATAATAAATTGCCTCCTTGGGTGGTCCTTTGGGAGTTTACCAGCTTGCAATGACGTTCACTGACTACCAGGGGATGGCATGGAACATGGCAGGTGTCAGCAATGCTGCGCTTGGTAGTGGGTGACAGTGGAGGCACTGCTGGCCCCTATAGGCCTCAATGAGCCAGATCACAGGAGGATGGTGGAGCAGGATGGGTGGCACCAGGCCAAGGGGAGGTATCAGGCGTGGCTGTGGGCTGCAAGGCTGGGGGTGAGAGTTGGGGCCTGATTCCTGCAGGCCCCCCCAAGGACCCTACCCATGCATGAATTCATGCACCAGGCCTCTAATATGCATATAACTTCTTTGGTTAATCTCTTTCTGGCCCCTCTCCTCTTCCCTTTGAGATCTGTTGGTCTCTTCCATGCTTCCATATCGCTGGACCTGTTTTGTTATTTTGTTCATTAGATTCTGTATATAATAAGTAAGATGGTGTGATTTTTGAGGTCTTAAACATCTTTCTTTAGATTTCCTCCAGATATCTTTTTTATGCTGATAGTATTTTTTTAAATCCCCCTTTCTATTTGCTTTTGCTGAATTTAAATACAGTTTATTTTTGTGTGCTGATTTTATATTTATATGCCTACTAAACACTTTTTCTTTTATCTCCATATTTGCCTTTTCTCTCTGAATATATTAGTATCTATCATTTTAGAGCATCAGTCTCCTTTCTATAGATGACTATAAAATATAACTCTGATGTCAAGCAATGAGGACATAAATGTTTACTCCTATCACATATATTTTAGAATTTTCCGTTTTTATTATCTTTTTTCTTGTCTCTGAAGAGTTTGTGCTCAGATCTATTTCCTTTTGTCCTTAAATCTGTTTTCAAATTAGCAAAAATGATAGGATATAAGAGGCATATTGATCTGATAGGGCTCTAGAATAGGCCTTGGAAGGCTGGAGTTATGATCATTTCTCTGTCCCTTCTGTGCTCTTCTGTAACATTCTTCAAGTTAGACTAGGAGAGGGATTTCAAATCAGGTTCTCTAAATTCCTGTCATAAAAATCATTAAAGGAGCTTATTAAAAACATGGGTTCTCAAAGCCGAAGGTATCACACTCCCTGACTTCAAACTATTCTCCAAATCTATAATAATCAAAACAGTATGGTATTGGCAGAAAAACAGGAATACAGGGTAGTGGAATAGAACTGTGACCTCAGAAATAAATTCACACATATTTGACAGCTAATTTTCAACAAAGAATATACAAGGGAGAAATGAAAGTCTCTTCAATAAATGGGAAAACTGGGAAGCTACTTGCAAAAGAATGAAACTAAACTGCCATCTGACACCATACACAAGAACTAACTCAAAGTGAATTAAAGAATTGAATATGACACTTGAAACAAAATGCATAGAAGAAAACATAGGCACTAACCCTACAGACTTTGATCTTAAAGGTTTTTTTGTGATATTGACCCTAAAGGCAAGGGAAGTAAAAGCAAAAAATAAGTGAATGGGACTTCATCAAACTAAAGAGCTTCTGCACAGAAAAAGAAACCATCAACCAAACAAAAAGGCAGCCAACCTAATGGAAGAAGATATTTGCTAATGATACTTCCAATAAGGTGCTAATATCCAAAATATATAAAGAACTCATACAACTCAATAACCACACACAAAAAAATTACAAATATGGGCAGAGTACCTGAATAGACACTTTTCTCAAGAAGACATACAGATGGCCAGCATATATAAAAAAAAAAAAAAAAAAAAGTTCAATATCACCAATTATATTAGGGAAATGAAAATCAAAACCACACAGATATGAACTCACACTTGTTAGAATGACCATTATCAATAATTTAAAAAAAAACACACAAGTATTGGAGAGGAAAAAAATGAAACCCTAGTACACTGCTGGTGAGAATGTAAATCGGTGAAGCCACTATGGAAAATAGTATGGATGTCTCTCAAAAAGTTAAGAATAGAGCTATTATATGACCCACAAATCCCATTTCTGGGTATCTGTCTGAAAAAAAAATTGAAAACACTCATAAAAATCTATATCCCCAATGTTTACTGCAGCATTGTTTACAATAGCCAAAATGTGGAGACAGCCTAAGTATCCTTAAATGGATGATCAGATACAGAAGATTACATATAGACAATGGAATACTACTCTGTCATGTAAAAGATGAAATATTGCCATTTGTGACAACATGGATGGATCTTGAGGTTCTTATGTTAAAGAAAGCAGAAAAGAACTATGATTTCACTAATATGTGGGATATAACAGAAAAAGCAATAAATGAATTAACAAAACAAAAAATTCATAGATACAGACAACAGAATTGTGGTTGCCAGAGGGGAAGGGAACTGGGGAGGTCAAATATAAAGTGATAGGAGACTAAACTTCTGATTGTGAAAGCACAATAGGTTATACAGATATTATATTACAAAATTGTACATCTGAAATTTATATAATGCTATTAATCAGCTAGAGGCCAGTGCATTAATTCCTGTATAGTGGGGTCCCTCTGGGTGGCCTGCAGGGATTGGGCCAAAACCTGCAGTCTAAAACTGCCTGCAGCTCTTCCCTGCAGCTCCCGCCCATCCCAGCCCCACTGTGCCTGCTGAGGGCTCACGCCCAATCAGTCCTGATTAGAAAAGGCTTGTGCTGCCATAGCAGCACTCACCAGCTATCGATATGAGCCCTGCATCTGGCGCCATCCCAAGGGGAGTGGCTGTGGGATCAGGCTGAAATCAGCTCTTCAACATCCCCTGAGGGATCCCAGATTGCGAGAGGGTGCAGGCTAGGCTGAGGGACCCTGCTGGTGCATGATCAGGCTGGGGAGAGCACTTGGAAGTGATCTAGGGCATGTCTGGCCCATCTCCCTCAGTCTCAATTGGTTGGACCCCAGCAGCAAGCTAACCTACTGGTTGGAGCATCTGCCTCCTGGTGGTCAGTGCATGACAGCGACTGGTCGACCACTTGACTGCCCTCTAATGGTCAGTGCATGTCATAGAAAGAGGTTGAGCAGCCTTAGCATATCATTAGCATATTATACTTTGATTGATTGTTTGGTTCTGCTGTTAGGTCTATTTGCATATTACCCTTTTATTAAATAGGATGGTAACTCAATAAATCTAATTTAAAAAACAGATTCTTAGATAAATTTTCAAGGGAAAGACCTGTATATTTTTGTTTGTGTGTGTGTGTAAATAGGAATCTATATATATAAAAGGCTAATATGCAAAGTGTCTCCTCAAGAGTTTGACTGGAAGACCAGGAGTTCAATTCCTCACTATGATGTGAGCTGACCACTATGGGGCAGAATGGAATGAAGGAAGGCCCTGGTTGGCAGCCAGAAGGCCCCTATTGGCCCTGATCGCTGGCCAGGCCTAGGGACCCTACCCATGCATGAATTTTGTGCACTGGGCCTCTAGTTCTATATAATAAAAGGCTAATATGCAAATTGTTCCCTCAACCAGGAGTTCAACCAGGAGTTTGACCAGGAGGTGGGGCCAGCTGGTCAACTACCTTTGGCCCCTTTCCTTTGCTGGCCCTGTCCCGAATTGGCCCTTCACCCCCAATTGGGGGCAGCCAGTTGGACTCCATCCATGCACAAATTTGTGCACCGGGTCTCTATTCTATATATATAAAAAGCCAGCAACCAGAAAGCTGTAATGGCCAGAATGACCAGTCGCTATGATGCCCACTGCAGCCAGTGAACTGGCTGATCCGTGGTGGGGTCCATCAGCCAACCTCTCATGGCCCCTCCCCCAGCCGTCCCCACCCCTGATCACCTGCCCACCCTGATCGCCTGCAACCCCTCCCCCTGGGCTGACCCCACCCTCAATGGGCCCCAATCACCCTAATTGGCACACAGCCCCTTCCCCAGGCTGGCCCTGCTCCTACTTTGATCAGGGGTAGGGGCAGCCAGCCAACCACCTATGGCCTCTCTCCCTGGCCAGCCCTGCCCCTGATGGGCTCCTACCACCCCAATTGGCCTGTGGCCTTACTCCCCAGCCAGCTCTGCCCCCAATCACTCCCACACACACCAATTGGGGGTTGGGCCAGCTGAACCACCATCCACAGTTCTTCCCCACGGCCTGTATTATTTTTACTAATTCAAAGAAGTAGAAAAGGAACAAAGGAGTAGGTGCCCTTCTAGCTTTCAGTTAAAAGAAAAAGGAAAAGAATGGTCAGAGAGCAACAAGAAAATGAGGAAACAGCTCCAATTAGGGGTGGAGCCCACTGGCCATTTGCTTACGGCCCAGTCCTGATCGGGCCCTGATCAGGGTGGCCTGGCTGGACAACCTCCTGCTGTCTCCTCCTCCTGACAGGCCTGGCCCCAATCTGCCCTGATTGGTGCCAGGTTGCTGGACCCCACCCATGCACAAATTCATGCACTGGGCCTCTAGTACATATATAAGTTAACATAAATGATGATCATCAGGGAAGTTTACTTGACATAGGACAAGATTAAGATTTTTTCCATATCTGATATTATTTGATTCTATGAATACTATCGATAGCATTATATTGCCATAATAAAAAGAAAAATTTTATCTACACAAAGGAGCATTAGAGAACCAATGCAATAAAGTTTGGTATTTGGGGTACCTATAAGCACAAATGAAATGGTGTATTGCATACATATACTATTTCATCTGCTCTGTTAGGTCAAATGCTGTTTTAAAGGTACAAGGTTAGAGAAGGGTTGCCATTGACATAATTAGCCTTTCAAAGCATCTATGCCTCTAGTGGTTAACTTGACTAGAAATTTCATTTGTTTTGCATGTAGGGTCATTAACAACCCAGAAAGAGAAATATTTCCTGAAAGAATAACTACAGCTTAATTATTAATGCTACATTCAGAAATGGAGCTTGACTCTTTAGGTAAAGGTTTGTGGGACAGAGTGGGGATGTGTGTAAAAAAGTTGGGACGACACGGTCAAAGTCTAAAGTTGTTTATGGAAGAAAGTCCAGACTTTTCCTGGTTTTGTCAATAAATTACTCTAATAGGTGATGTAAGAATTTTGCAAGGGATAGAGCCATAGGTTCTCTCTCATAGTCTCAGACAAAATCATTCATTCTCCTGTTTCCCAACCTCTGTGTTGGTTTCCGCATTTTCTGGTTGCTCTCTGACCATTCTTTTTCTTTTTCTTTTAACTGAAAACTAGAAGGACACCCTACTCCTTTGTTCCCTTTTTTACTTCTTTGAATTAGTAAAAATAATACAATATGTATAAAATTCATCTAGTATCACCAGCCCTGTTCTTATTCCTCCTCTCATAAAGACTAAATATATTCTGGAGTATTTGGGAGTTCATCCTCTAAAACATAATGGAAATGAGAGATTGTACACCATAATTATTTTTTTGAACCAGTCTCTAAGACCCAACCAACACTTCCTTTTTCTATAGATTTATGCTTTGCTCTGGGTCAGACAGTTGGCTGGAGCCAACACCTACAGGGTTAAACTTAGTTGCTTAAGCCACCCTCTTTCCCCTCCCAATCAGTCCCACTTTTCACAGTAGGCTGGCAGCTGTCCCAAGTGCTTACCGAAGCCAAATGCTTGAAGAGAGAGAGAGAGTAAGGAGCCAGCTATGAATCCCTTCCAGAAAAATGAGTCCAAGGAAACTTTTTTTTCACCTGTCTCCACCGAAGAGGTACCACCTCCACCTCCCAGCCTTCTAAAGAAGCCACCTCCGGTGAGTCCCCAGATTCATTTCTGCCTTTGACAGGAACAAGCTTGCTCTTTTGGTTCTCTTCCTTGGCTTCTTGGAGCTTCAGGCTGAGATGTAATAGGGATTAAAAACTACTTTTTCTTGGGGTTAGAATTAACATGAGAACCTAAACAGGTTTCTTTTACTTGGGAAAGAAAGTAGCAGGAAGAGATAGTTAACATTTTTCATTCGAGACCCAGGCCTTTGCTGTGTTTCATTGTATGTATATTCTGAATTTCTCCGGAGTGAAGAAAAGAAAAAGCAATGGGAAAGTCCAGGGAAACTTGGCAAGCACTCCTGTCCTAGAGAACTGTGCGTGATTGTTCTTTCTTTACCAATATAAAAACGCAGCCCTTAGTTCTCCGTGTCCAGAGTTTTAAGCTGAACACCAAGAGAAGTTTGAGAATAGATTCAGTATCTTACGATGTGTTCAAGTTTACAGTGGGAGGCAGGGTAGAAAAACAAAGAAGTAATAGCGGTATTTTGTATTATATACTTATTAAAACACTTTCAAATTCATTATCTCATTCAATTCTCATATCAAAATCCTCTCATGAAGGGGATACAGTAATCATGGACAATATTTACTAAGTTCTTAATATGGGCCAAGAGGTGGTAATATTCTAATTTCATTGAAATAACAGACCTGAAACATAAAGACAGGTGTAGTGACATGGCCAGGGTCAACACATTTCCTTAGCCAGTGACAATGTTACATAGCTAGTGAAAGTGTATTAACAAAACTTCAGCTTGCAGAATTCTCAAGCTGTGAGCTGAGAAGGTAATAAGTCAATTCATTGTGTCTTTCAAGCAAGTTATAATCATACATTAACATCTATACTAATAAAAGGGTAGTATGCTAATTAGATCAAGTGGACTGGACATCTCCCAGATGTCTAGCTTCCTTCCTGACAAAGCCACAGTGGGGGCTGAGGCAGAAGTGTTTAAGGGCAATCAGGCTGGCAGGGGAGGGCAATTGGGGATACTCAAGCCAGCAGGGGAGCGGTTGGGGGGGCGATCAGGCCAGCAGGCAGAGGTGGTTAGAGGTAATCAGGCAGGCAAATGAGCAGTTAGGTGCCAGAGGTCCCAGATTGTGAGAGGGGTCCCAGATTGAAGAGGGTACAGGCCTGGCTGAAGGACAACCCCTACTTTCCACCCACTCCCTGGGGCACAAATTTTATGTACCAGGCCTATAGTTCTATATAATAAAAGCCTAATATGCTAAATGTCTGGTTGTCTAGTCAGTCATTCAACCAATCAAAGCATAATATGCTAATGATATGCTAAGGACATTCAACTGCTCACTATGATGTGCACTGACCACCAGTGGGCAGATGCTCCAACCAGGAGGTAAGCTTGCTGCTGGGGTATGGCTGATCAGGATGGAGCAAGATAGGTCAGGCATGCCCTGGAACCCTTCTGTGATCCCTCCCTGGCTGGCCAACCTCCCGCATCCCTTCCTAGCCCGATCATGCACCAGTGGGTCCCTCGGCCTGCACCTTCTTGCAATCTGGGATCCCTTGGGGGATGTTGGAGAGCTGGTTTCAGCCTGATCTGGCAGGCCAGGCCAAGGGACCCCACTAGTGCATGAATTTGTGCACTGGGCCTCTAGTATATTAATTTAGGAAGGTTGTTTTTATCTATCCACAGCCACCTCTTCATTATGTTCCTAGATATAAGTGTTCTGCCCATAATCCCAGGCTTTTCAGTTAGTAGTGATGGGAAGATAACCAGATTCTGGGTCTGGGATCAAGGAATGTCTGAGTAGTTCTATATTAAATGAATGAAGAACAAGTAATGTTCATAATAGCTTCTATCACTCCTAAATCAACAATCAATGCAAGCACTTTTAGTAGATAATAGCTGTTTCTTGAAGAATAGGCATCATTGTTTCACATTACCTTACATGGTGACTTAAAAGAAATGCATTTTTCTTCTGTGGAACAGTCTAGAGATTTAAATAGGGGTGGGTGAGAAGCTCATGCTTGAACTGTTGTTTTTCTGTTTCATAGAAAATCTGTGGCTCCAACTATCCACTGAGCATTGTCTTCATTGTGGTAAATGAATTCTGTGAGCGTTTTTCCTATTATGGAATGAAAGGTAATTTTGTGTCCCAAAGTCTTACTCCTCTTCACGCACTCTCACTCCATGTTTGTGATATCTGGTTTTCTTGTATGCATTTATTTCCCTTATGCACTCTTTCTGTCTTCATCCAAATTGGTCTTTTCCTTTGGCCAGGACTTCCAATAAATGCCTTATGGGATTCCACCTAGTAACAGATACAGGCCAGGCATAGAAAGGCCTAATAACAATTTGTGAGAATGTAAGTGGGAAAACACTCACCATCTGAGTTCCAGTCTTCGTATCTGTTCCTCGGTTTTATGAATGTACCATTGCTGAAAAGGAGATGGAAGGAATATTAGAAGGAATATTATCTTTATGATTGGCCTAAATAATGCTATGTGTGAACATAGACTGAAGGGAGGAGTATTGCATTTGTACCCTAAGCACTATCCCATTCACAACTCTGATGGGCACTGCTTCTACTGTGTGGTAATCACTCCTCAGTCACTACACTGCTAGGAGTGTTGAAGCTGAAAATCACCTTCAAAGACCACAGATCAAATGTACTTCTTTTCCATGAGTCACTTTAATGCACCTATCTTAATTTCCTTCATTTTTTTTGTTCACCTCAGCTGTGCTGACCCTGTATTTCCTGTATTTCCTGCACTGGAATGAAGACACTTCCACATCTGTATACCATGCCTTCAGCAGCCTCTGTTATTTCACTCCCATTCTGGGAGCCGCCATTGCTGACTCATGGTTGGGAAAATTCAAGTAAGGAAGATGGAAGATCATACCCTCAGAAGTTCACAGATTAATTGTGCAGAAGCTACCACTTAGAGCCTTTTTTCCCAACCCGTATCATCCATGACGAATAGAATCTCTCTAAGACAGACACATAGGAAGGATATTTCTTTTCATTATCAGTTTTTCCAGTATTTTCACATCCTTTTCAATTAGGAGTTCTTGTTTTTCTTAAATCTAATTTTAATCTTCTATCCTGTAGACTAAGACTAATTCTTGTTCTGATCTCAGGGGAAATAAAGATTGCTAACCACCAGAACATATATAATTTTAGAGATGTCAGTGTAGTTATTTGATATATTAGCCATCTCTTCTCCATGTTGAATCATCCCAATTCCTTTTGTATTTATGAGTCCCTTTTTTCAGTTCTTATACCAACTCTTATTCTCTTCTCTAACCTATTTCTGTAGTTTTCTTCTTAAGAGTTTAAACATTTTTATGAATTAGACCAGTAGTTGGCAAACTCATTAGTCAACAGAACCAAATATCAACAGTACAATGATTGAAATTTCTTTTGAGAGCCAAAAACCAACTTCTGTGCATGGGCCATGAAGTTTCAATCACACTGCACGTGCACGTCCACATGTGATATTTTGTGGAAGAGTCACACTCAAGGGGCAAATGAACTGCATGTGGCTGACAAGCCGCAGTTTGCCGACCAGGGAATTAGACTAATGGTCTGTTCAGTTCAGCATCTTTTAAGTTCCTGAAAATAGCACCAAGAGACATTTATAGGATATAGGATAATGCTATCATTGTCCTCTGTAACATTCACCTCATAGGCTGGAGATGGAGCTTAGGTATCCATCACCCAGTTATTTTCTGTGCACTTATCATCTATACATTTATCTGAATTAGCATTTCTCAAAGTACATTCTGTTGAAAATCTGCTGTATAGGATAATAATGAGTGTTATATAGGAAGATAAAGATATCATGGCGAAATAAGTTTGAAAAATGGTAGGCTGAACTCAGCTTAAAATGTTTCTTTACTGCATGACTTCTTATAGCCTTTAACAGGCTATTATGCACTGAAAACCTCAAAGAGAAGGTTATGGCACATAGTGTTTCCCAAACTTGTTTGACCAAAGGATATTTTTTTTCAGAGTATCTTGTGGACCTAGTGTTTCAAGGAAATCTCTTAGGAAACAATGGTTTATATATCACTTTGGCCTTTATATAGTCATTGTTCTAAAGTATTTAATCAGCGCTTTATAATAGCTACAACCTATGTGTAAAGTACTAAACAGTTTGTTTTTTACTTGACATGGGGATGGTATGTAGGTATCTGAGATCTACTATGTTTGCTCCTTCTATAGTAGGGGTGTCGAACTCAATCAGAGAAGGGGCCAAAATCTAAAATCCAACCTAAATCGCGGGCCGAATGGTTTACTGAACAGTCATAAACTGTCATTGTGATGGAAACTCAGCGGAGTGCAGTGATGACAGCGCAGTGCGGGCCACATTGCAAGGCCTGGCGGGATGGATTTGGCCCGCGGGCCTTGTGTTTGACACATGTGTTCTATAGTATTAGCTACCAAGCCCATCCAAATAGGGAGTTGGCACTATGTGCAGAATAAAAAGCATAAGCTATGGTCTCTATTCAGTTATAGAATAAAAGACTCACATATATAACCAGTACTTCCATTGATTTTTTAAAATGATTTCCTTTAAAGTTGAAGTATACTTCTGGGATATGGTGAACAATAGTTTCCTGTCTATTTCAGAGAAAATACAACAACCTCTACTTATGGCTTCAATCTCAAACCTTTTTGAAGTATTCTTTATTTTTTAAAATTACTTTTATTGAGGTATAATTAAAATAAGGTTCAAAATCCAGAAGTCTTAGTGTAAAGCTTGATGAATTTTCACATATTTGTCACCATTACCTAGCTTACTTTCCCTAGAGTTTTTGTACTCAATGTTCCTCTCTCTCGCCTTCAAATTCTCCCACAGAGATGGTCTTTTCCTGTACCTAGAAGCCTGTTCAAATCTCTGAGAGCTTTAAACAAACAAGACTATTGTTGACCTTCCTTTCAAACTGTCTTCTTTGTCTTATTACCATTATCTCCAAATTTTTTTTAAAAGAATCATTTATATTTGTTGCCTTCCTTTCTCATTCTTCATTATCACTCCCGAGGGCAGAGTAATATGATGTAATGCAATAGAATCCAATTCAATTTGATCTGATAGAATTTAATTCAATAAGTGTTTATCAAACTTCCATTTATTAAAATAATCATGGGGAGTAAAGAGATGAGTGAGACACAAATACCTGTTTCACACTGTTCATATTCAGCTGCTGTTAATGAAGAGCATCGGATTGTGGTAAGTACAATAAAATGTAGCATAAATCATCTCTTTATCCTATTGAAATTCCTCTCTAAGGATAGTGATCTCTTTTTAAAAAAAATCCTCATCAGAGGATTTTTTAAAATTGATTTTTAGAGAGAGTGGAAAGGAGAGAGAAAGAGAGAGAGAGAGAGAGAGAGAGAGAGAGAGAGAGAGAGAGAGAGAGAGAGAGAGAGAGAGAGAGACATTGATGTGAGAGGGACATACTGATTGGTTGGCTCTTGCAAGATACATACCCTTGACTGGGAATTGAACCCAAGACCTTTTGGTCCTTGAGCCAATGCTCTAACCACTGAGCAAAACCAGCTAAGGTGATAGTGATCTCTTGTTGACAAATTCCAGCAGTCTTTTCTAGATTCTTATTCACTTTGAATTTATTTTGACATTTTAGTCTGTTTATTGCTCCTATATTCTTGAAACTTCCAGGGCTTCTCTAACACTGCATTTTCTGATTTTTTTTTCCATCATACTTTTTTGGATTCTTCCTTATTTGACTTTTGTGGCTTTTGTTTGCATCACTCTTTTCTGAATGTAGGCAATTCCCCAGGGTATATATATATTTTTTTTACTATTTTCTATTTCCCAAAATTCTTTTTTATCTAGCAGATCCTATGGTGTCAATATTAGCAATATGCAGATAGCTCCTCCAACTCTATAATTTCATAATTGCATAGTGCCATTCATCTCCTGGATATTCCACCTTAAGCTCACTTCCCAAACCTATACACTCACATTCAATCAGTTATCAAGTTCTACCAATTCTATTTCTATAATATCTCTCACATTTATCCCTCTTCAACAGTGAATTTCACTGCCATTAATTGCCACAACTCGCGTTTTGGTCTTCATTACCTCTAAATTGGGCTATTGAACTGGACAAGTACAATGTCATCACAGCCTACCATATCCTTTTCTTACAATTGAGCCTATACATGACTGCCAAAATAATCTTCCTGAAAGAAATCTCTGTTCACATTGCTACTCTGCTCAAAAATTTCTGCTGACTCATCCTTACTGACCTTCCTGCTCTTATTGTCACACTCCCTTTCAAGACTGTTTACTAAAGAAAAACTGAATACTACTAATGTTCCCCTAACAATAGTCAGTGCATATCTTTTCTATGTCTGTTTGCACTATTTCTACTTCATGGAATTTCCTTCCTCCAAATCCTATAAGGCTTAGTTCAAAGGCCACCTATGTTATGGATTATTCTCTGCCCCTCACTCTTATTGCTAGTCAGAAGTAACCTAACCTTCTCTGAACTTTTATTTTTTACCCCCATATGACATTTATCAAATTCTATCTTATTATAATTATTTGTGTATAAGTCTAATATTTTCTTCTGAAGAGAAAATAAGATCTCATATATATTTTTATCCACAGCACCTAGAAGAGTGCCTAATAAATGTCTCTACTAGTAAATTTATTCACCTTCATATACTCAAATGTAAGCTAGTGTGGTGATATACCCAAGAAGTGTGTTATATATGTGGCTGTATGCCTTATTTCAATATTTATAGTTCTACATATGAGGATAGCTGTAGGCAAGCAGGAAGATGACTTTTATCCCTAGTATTGGTTTTCTATACCTTGTGCCCTATGCTTTTCAGTCTGGACTCAACCTTGGCAATCACAACCACTCTCTTAAACGTGTTTATTGTCAAATATGCTTTTGGATATCCCTTCTACACTTCTTTCTCTTTCTCCTTAGTGATTTTTCAGCATTTCCTCCCCTCTCCTATCTTTTTTTGTCTGGTCAGAAATTGCTCTCTTCACACTAGGTATCTTCCTTTGCCATCACTACACATACCCCTCAGTTCCTAAGCTCTAATTAAAATTACTTCTGGTAAAATTTAAAAGATCTTCTATTTCTTTTTCTTTTTCCACATTAACCTGACCACAATAAACCTGAAGGACAATGAACTATGAGTTAGAAAGTAGAAGTTCTTAGACCTAATGCAAATACTAATTGGAATATCACTTTAGGACTGCCTTTTGATCTCTTTGGATTCCATTTTCCTCATTTGCAAATGGAAGCTAGGTCAAGTCTATTTAAAACAGGTCTGTGTTATATGGTTTAAATTACAATGATTCCAGTGATCTCATTTCAAATGTGGGCTTTCCATGTCTCTCTCGACTTTTTTCTCCTTCTATTAATTTCCTGCCATTAGATTCCTTTCTTATGTTTTTCATATCCTATACTAATTCCCTGAGTCTTTTACATGAAAAGTTGCCTATTTTCCTTCTACACCACTTACACTTCTCTTATTAATTTAGTCCAATAATTTGATTTTTCTCTGATCTCCCTACTCAGACTCTATTACTCCAGCTCAGATTCCTTTTGATTTTTCTGTCTGATGATCTAACATAGATTATCTCTTTTGGCCTTTTTTCAGTCCTTTTTTCATTCCATTTTTTTCTATTTTTTCCTTTTATTCCAACAAAGAGAACGTTTCTCTAGAAGGCCCTACAAAATGTTTTGCGAAACCCTGGCCCCTTCTTCTGATATTAATTAGTCACCCAACTTGTTATCCCCTACTTGCAGTTGAAAAACATCTCAAAATATCCTCTTCTTCTCGTTCTCCGACTTTAAAACATCATCGCTCACTACAAATTTATTCTGGCCTCGACATATCTGTATCAGAGCAGAAATGCTCTGTGTGTGAGGAGAGTAAGGGAGAAAAGAGAGGTAATACACAAGAAAGGAGCTTGAAGGGAATGTCCATTACCTCTAACACAAGACAAAGAGTTTGTCTCTCTTTTTCTAGTCTATTTACTTCATTTACCATTATTACTTCTATTTGCATTTCTCAGGAAATTTTTTTCCTCCTCCACCCCTTCCTCTTTTCACTTTATTTATTCTGGCACTGAGAATAGTATGAACTCTGAGTCTGAATTGCTTAAGTCTCTGAATTCTGTTTGGATTGACTAATTTAACTCTCTCAACAGGACAATTATGTATCTATCCTTGGTGTATGTACTTGGCCATGTGATCAAGTCCTTGGGAGCCTTACCAATACTGGGGGGACACATGGTACACACGTAAGTAAAATCATGGAATAAACAGATCTATTTTTCTTCCATTAGGTAAACCTCTTATGCTTTTATTACAGATTATTTTCTGTTTTCTTACCAGAGATATCCCTTTATTTTACAACCTACTATTGTTTTATTACCAAATTTGTTAAGAAAAAGTTATTTACTAGTTGAACTCTTTCATACTTTATCTGAATTCATTTGTTTTTATTAAATATTTGGGGATTTTTAGGATGCCTAGCTGGTATCCTCTTCATAAAAACTCATCGTATGCTTAAAACTGTTATGTCCTCCATATTCCCTCACCTATGCATCCATTCATGCATCTGTACTTTACCAGGGCTAAAAAAAATGTCTGTAACATTTCCTTGTAATTCATTGTAGAAGTCATATTCAAGCTTGGATATTTTCCATTTACATGTGGTTGCATATATCGCAGTTGCTCTATCCATTTTTACTAAAGCTACTGATGTTTATGAGGCAAGAAATATTTGATTGCTTTTGATGTCTGTTGGTTCAATCAACAAAGAGGATTACAATTGTTCATGAACCAGGTCATATGTATTCATGTTTATAATGTGCCTATACATGTATTCATCTAGTGAGTTAAGAACTTTGTTTGAAATTTAACAAATATTAGATACCCTCTTATTGTTGTCCCATTAAAAATCAATGACACTTCTAATAATTATGATGATTTATAAGGTCTTTTTATTCAAGTGTCTCTTTGACTAAGACAAAATTGATAACCAGAGTTTTAATTTTGAAGTTGCCATAGTACCTACTTCTATTTGTTGTACACAAGGGATAAATGGAAATGTCAGGGACAAAATCCCCCCATGTAATAAATACTTCCTGGCAGAGACTCAAGGTTCACAAAGCTCTTAAGTACCCCCAAGTCTTTCCTAGGAGTGAAGACAGATGGAAAGTGCTCACAGGTTAGAATGTAAAGGGATTTTTATCCTTGTATACATTTTTCCCCCTCTTGTAGCTCTATATTCAGTTTCTACTTATTATGTTTAATATCAATATGGTTAGTGTCCTTGCCTCTTCATTTCAGAGTCCTATCATTGGGCGGCCTGAGTCTAATAGCTTTGGGAACAGGAGGTATCAAACCCTGTGTGGCAGCTTTTGGTGGAGACCAGTTTGAAAAAACACATGTAAGAGTCCTGTTAATCATGTATTTCTAAGAGTGCAGAGCAGATGTTAAAAGAGGTACCTGGCAGGTAGCCATTTGCCAACATTGGTGAGATGATATCTGAGGAGTTATGTTCCATTCTGGGTATGGGTCATTAATAGAGAGAAAAACTGAAAAATGTTCAAAAGAAAGTGACCAGGGTGGTATATGTACTAAAAAAAATTATGAAGAAAAGTTGAGGGAAATGGAGATAGCCTCAATAAGAATGAAAAATATAAAAAAAAAGAAAAAGAAAAATATAGCTTTCTATAGATTTTGGACAGATGTCAGGAATTAAGCCTGAGACCAATGAGTGAAAACTATAGGAAACTAGCTTTTTGCTTGAAAGAAAGAAAAACTTCAAATAGAGTTTGAAGTAATGAATTTACACTCACTTGAAGTATTTAGGAAAAAATGTCGTAAGCACTTTGAGAATGGGAGGGGATGAGTAGTATAAAGATGATTTAATATCTTTAACTTTGAGATTCTATGAAAGGGCAAAGTGACCAAGCAGAATGAGTTTCTTTAGACGAACTTGTCTAGATCAGGGGTTTTCAATCAGTGTGTCACAATAATTTTATAAACATGCAATGCCTGACTATTTAGTCAGGAGTACTGACCTCTTTCCTTTAGATTGCCAAATAAAAAAATAACAACAGCCAACACAATAGTTATCTGGTATGAATGAATCAAAATTATATCTATTTTATGTGTGTGTGTCAGATTGGTAAAAAATATATTTTTTGGTGTGCTGCAGAATTTTAGTAATTTTAGCAGTTTATGTGTGCTATGAGATGAAAAAATTGAAAATCACTGGTATGGATGAACATTTTCTCTTTTCCTAAATACTTTACATTGTCAAAGGGAGGGAAACCAGTATAAAAGAAGTAAAATTGAACTTGTATAAGGAAGTAGTGAGAACTAAGCAGGGGAACTGTCTATTCTTAGATCAGCCGAATTTTCTAACTTTGTTTTTTGCTCTCAGTTTTCTGTTTTGGTCTGTCTTCATGTATATATTCCCTCTTCTATAGATATTTATCATGCTTCTAGTTTTTCTCTCTCTGTTTTCTCTGTGTTTTATCTTCCTGTGGTCTTAACTCAAATAGTCTTCTATCCTTCAGACCATTTTAGCAATCATTTGGTATCCTTTATATGTCTGGGGGGTCCAGAGTTCATAATTGCTTACTGAATTTGGAGAAATAACAAAACTTTGGCAAGTGGGATTCTGTACATTATAAATTATACAAATATGTGTGTGAAATAAGGTTTAAGTAGGGAGCAGAAGAAGTGAAACACACTGTAAAATAGAAAATGGGAAGGACAGATTGTCCTGTGTCAGAAAAAGATGCGGGGTGCCAAAATGAAGCAGAGCAGTACGCAATGAATAAAGCATTAGCAACTTTATTTGAAAATTGCTTCATTTGGTAACTGTTCCACAAAGATATTTAATCATAGGATAAACCCATCTCCAAGTTTTCATCAGCTTCCTTTTATACTCTCTGGCAGACTTCCCATAAGCACTAGGTAAATTACTTGATCAGCAGTTTACTTGGCTGTCCTAAGTTCTAATGCTAGTCCTGCCACACATTCCACAAAATATTTTCTTTAACTCAATCAATCATTTGCTTAATTTGGTCAATAAATATCTATTTAGTCTGTGATATATGCAGGTCTTATGGAAGGCAGTGGGGATTACAGGAATGAGCTAACACATTTATGTCCTAAAGGAACTCACAACCTACTGAAAGAAACAGATATTAAATAAAAAAATAATATCATAATAGGTATACTGCTATATATCTAGTATATATAATAGAACACAGTAGTGGCATAGTATACAGGATGATTATTTTTGGTCCGGGAAAAGGGGTAAAAGAATGTTAAAGATGCATGTTTAAACTAGGGTTTGAAAGATGGGTAAATGTTTGTACAGGGTGAGCCAGGTGTATATTTGAAAAATGGGTAAATGTTTATTTATGGTCAGACAGGTCTCAAGTCTAAGTATATGTGCTTCTCGCTGAATATGAACATTGGGTCGAGTGCAGCTAAGAGTTATATTGAACTGATAATGTTTCCTTTTTGTTTCAGGAAGAGGAACGGAGTAGATACTTCTCAGTCTTCTACCTCTCCATCAACGCAGGGAGCTTGATTTCTACATTTGTCACGCCCATGCTAAGAGGTTAGAATCTTTTCAGAGGGGCCCTCAATAAAGCTCGATTTGGCCAGACAAAAATCTGTCCAAGACTTCTTGCTGTTCATCCCCTTATAAGGACTCAAAAACCTGAGATCATCTCTTTCAATCTTGATTTGTCTGAACCCCCCCAAAAAAGATTGTGGATGTTTACGTCTACAACCTGAAAAACTTGAGCTTGCAGAGCATCAAGGACTCAAGATTCAGGATTGCTTTTTTTTCTCTTTTTCTTTAGGAGATGTGCAGTGTTTCGGGGAAGACTGCTATGCACTGGCTTTTGGAGTTCCAGGATTGCTTATGCTGATAGCTCTTGGTAAGTCCAGTGGGGCTGAGGAAACTAATAACCACTGATGCCGGCCAATGGAAGGCCTCGGGTAAGCAATTTACACAAATGATTTTACCCATTCCTCATACTCTTTTAGGTAGGTGTTACTGTAGGGGTTTCCCCTAAACATTGGAGATAAATTCACTGAAGTAAAAAACCTTTTCTAAAAAGTGCTCAAGGTTACACAACTAATAAGAAGAAATCTTTCTAGAGAGCTTTTCAAAAAATAACTGAGCCATGGGCTTGATGTAGGTCCAACTAAATTAGTTTCTTTGTGGAATAGGGCCTGAGCATCTGTACTTTTTAAAATATCTAGGTAATTTTTATGTGTCGTCTCTACACTACAACATGTAGGGAAGCAAGGAAGATAACCCTTTCTCTCAAACTAGTTTATTTCACTGGGTAATTGAAAGATACATTTAATTCTTTGAGACTTATAAAGTCACTTCTGGGTTTAGCTGTTTCTGCCCTGTTCTGCAGTTCTCCCAAGGAGCACTGAGAATATGAGGAGCCAAGAGAATAAGAGGAGTTGGATAAGTAGGTGGTGACTCATGCAACTTAGATCAAGTGGCATTCCCAGTAATGAAAGAGGAAAGGGGTTGCTTAGTTTATACAATGTGATGAAAAATTTGGACATGATTGTTTCTAATCACTGACCTGGAAACCTGTTCTCACTCTGAGCCTTTGGGTAACACCCCCTTGGAAGATGTCCAGTTAAGACACATAAAAAACTCAATAGAGGAAAAAGAGTCCAGAGTCTCACAATGTTCAGTGTGATTGTTTTCTATCAGGAGGTGGCTAATAGTAACACTCAGATTCCAATTCCACTTCCAACGAAATGCTTGTGTTCTTCAGGAGAGCTATGATAATACTGCTTCCTTCTCCTTTTGAAGCCATTTTCCCAAATAGTTTCCTGGTTTTCCAGTGATTAGGACTATGTCTTCTTCTCTGGATTATTGTCGAATAATGATGTTTACATAGAGTAATTATGAGACCAAAAGAGATGCTGCAAGGGAAATTTTAAAAATAAATTATGAAAGCTAAGCAAGCATAGCTATCATTACTAGTCAGCTGCTTCACTTTTCTTGGTTCTAATAAATAACTTAGTCCTCTGGCCTTTCACTATAATTTAATTAATCAATTTTTGAAAATGTATTCATTCAACCAAACATTTATTTAATGCACCTGTTATGTGTCAGATTCTGTGTTAGATACTGGGGTCACATTGGTGCATGACACAACTACAGTTTATGCTTTCAAAAAACTTATATAGTCTAGCAGGAAGAAGGACAAACAAGCAGACAAAATAGTACAGTCAGTGTCATAACTGGGGAAGTATATAAAAAGCTATAGGAACACAGAAGAGGGATGTCTGACTAAGACTTTGAGGATCAAAAAACGTTTTCCTAAAGAAATGACATCTAAGGGGAGAACTAAAGAACTAACAGAGAAGAGATTGGAAGTGAAACAGAAATAAGACATGGTATCTGTAAGACAAGGAAGTGAGAGTTAGTATGACATATTCAAAGATATTAAAAGGATTCAGATCGCCTGGCACATAAATGAGGAAAATTAAGAAATAGACAGAAACCAGTTAATGAGAGTTCTAATTCTTTAAGCAACTAAAGAATTAGAACATTATCAGGAGAGAAGAGTGAAGAGCTATAAAAAGATTTTGAACAAAGGAATGACTGTCAGATTATTATTTTTCAGTAACTAATGTGGGCAAAGGGTGGGTTAAAAGTGAGTGAAGAATACTGTTTATCTTGATTACTGAAGTTTTGGCACTTCATTAAATTTTGTGCTCAAGGTGAATGCCTCACTCAGCTCACCTTGTCTCACTTGGTGGAATTGATAAAACTTGAATTGATTCAATATGTGAAGTGAGGGTTCTGACTTTGAGCAGCGGGGTAGAGAGGGGGGTTATTAACTAAGATAATAATGAAGAAGAACAGGTTTGGGCCAATACCAATGAATTTAGTTTTGAATATGTTACATTTTAGATCTTGTAACATATAGAGTTCCAAGCAGTTATTTGTAAGTACAGGTTTAGAGCTCAGAATAAATGTTGGGTTATAGAGAAATATCTAGAGCTATGAGTTTAAGTATAGCAATTAAGCCGTGAAAATAGTGAAAATAACTAAGAGATAATAAGAATAAAGCAAAAGGAAGGCTAGGATAAAACCCCAAGGAATACCAGCATTTAAAGATAGGCAAAGAGGAAAGGCTCACAAATGATATAAAGGAATGGCCAAAGTGGCAGTAGTATTCTCTTGAGTCCCAAGGATATTTTAAGAAGAAAGGAAATCATTCTGTGACAAATGTCATTGAATGAGAAATTGAGTTAAGGTAAAAAATGTACATAAAATATAGCAACAAGAAGGTCATTAATTTGATGACATCAGTTATGGAATATTGGTGGAGATTTAAAATTAATTGGAAAAGATTGGGAAGTGAATAAGAAATAGGAAAAAAGGCCTGGATGGCATGGATCAGAGGTTGAACATTGACCTATGAACCAGGAGGTCATGGTTCAATTCCTAGCTAGGGCACATGCCTGGGTTGCAGGCTGGATCTCCAGTGGGGGGCATGCAGGAGGCAGCTGATCAATGATTTTCTCTGATCATTGCTGTTTCTATCTCTCTCTCCATCTCCATTCCTCTCTGAAATATATATAATATTTCTATATAAAAATATATAATATTTCTATATAAAAATATATATAATATTTCTATATAAAATAGAAATATATATATAATAAAATACTACTAAATTAAAAAATATATATTTTATTGATTTTGTACAGAGAGAAGGGAGAGAGATAGAGAGCTAGAAACATTGATGATAGAGAGTCATCCACTAGCTGCCTCTTGCACACCCCCTACTGGGATATGCCTGCAACCAAGGTACATGCCTTTGACCGGAATCGAACCCGGGTCCTTTCAGTCCCCAAGCCGACACTCTATCCATTGAGCCAAACCGGTTTCGGCAATACTACTAAATTTTTAAAAATATATATATTTTATTGATTTTTCACAGAGAGGAAGAGAGAAGGATAGAGAGTTAGAAACATCGATGAGAGAGAATCATCGATCAGCTGCCTCCTGCACACCCCCCACTGGGGATGTGCCTGCAACCAAGGTACATGCCCTTGACCGGAATCGAACCCGGGACCTTTCAGTCCACAGATTGATGCTCTGCCACTGAGCCAAACTAGTCCCAGGAATACTACTAAATTTTAAGTAGGAAAGGGAAAACAGTATTTATAGCTCTAAGGTGACATGGAGTCAAGAGAGGGTGTGAAGCATGTTTAAATATTATTGGGAAGACTCCATTAGAGAAAGAGGTTGAAGATAATAAAATCAGTATGAAAGCACACATAAGAATTACCTTTGTACAGGAGGAAGAACATTACTTTCACATAACTGGAGGAAGGAGAAGATGAGTGTGGATACAGGAAATAGATTTGATGGCAGGAAGATCGGGGAGTTTCCATTTTCAAGACATAAGAGGCAACATGAGGGATATGATGAAAAGGGTTTCTACAATAAATTTGACATGTTCAGTGACTAAAAGTAACCTCCCAGAGTTATCTGGTCATACATTCCTAACTGGCCAGGCATATAACTGCTTTAGTAAAATGTTATCTTTGCCTTCCACAAGCCCTGTCCATTGTTTTTGTGCATCTGGGTTAATACAACTTTGAAATGCCTCTTTCCCAGACCCCTCAAAGGTGTAATCACCCTCAGAGGAGCACATAATCTTGCTAATTTGTAATCCAATTCCCGCCTTGCTTTCTCCATCTGTATGTAAGATTCTTTATGTCCCCTTCTTAATCCCAAATGTATATAAGAAACCACATGACTGTCATTCTCCAGAGCATTTGAAATCTTGCTTCCTGGCATTGTCATCAATTTGGCTCAAATAAACTCATACGGTTCCCTACAGATTTGGACATTTCTTATATCCACAAGGAGAAGATACTAGAAACTCAAGGTCCTTACTCATCTTCTTTAAAAGTAGCCTTGAAGTTTAAATGTGACCTTTTTGAGTTGATTACCTGGCCTTTCTTTCATCATTCCAATGTCACTGTTGAGATCAGATTCCTGAGATTCCAGCCTCTTTCTAGGATCATTCTCAGCCTCAGGGGCAGTTTATTCCCTATCCAAAAGCTTCCTCTTGCCTACGCACCTCTTTATTTGCCCATTCTGTTACCCAGAATTAGCATCCTTTCCTGAACCATTTTCCCCCCCTATCAACAATAAGAAGGTTATAACTGTAAAGAGTGCTGTTTGGAGGAGCATGGGTGAAATGGAGGATGAATAAAGAAAAGGTGGTAGCCTGAATCTGACAGAGAGGCATGGAGAAATCAAAAAGTTAAGTTCGGTAAAAATAAGGCAATTTAGGCATTCTTGTGTGTAAGGATATTGGAAAATGCTACTGACAAGGCATCTTTGGTAGATGGTCTGCTAGAGGGACATCTTGCTGGAGCAGGAAAATCCCTTAAGGAGGAAAGTATATCTACGCTGCAGTACCCCCATTGATTTTAGCTAAATTTAATAAACTTGAATCAAAAGCACTTTATAATTATAAAAGTATTATCAGCTCATCACTGATTATTTGGAAAGTATAAGGAAAAGTAAGAAAATAAAATGTGTCTACAATTAGCTGAGGGGATGTGATTAAAGAATAAAAATGTAGATTAAGGGAAAAGAATAAGTTTAAGAACAGAAATAGTACAGAAGAGAATTTTTTGTAGGAATGATGAATAGTGGTTAGAACATTACCGTATTTTCTGGTGTATAAGACGGCCCCCTAATTTTTACAGTTAAAACCTAGGTTTAGGCCTATATTCGCTGTATAAGACTACCCCCCACTTCCAAGGCAACACCAGTTCTTTTTTTAATTGACCGCCTCTCTGACTCTGGCCAATCTGAGCAGGCTTTTTACTAGAACACTGTATAGCTTCGGGTACAGAACATGTATAATTTGCATGCATAGAAAGCCTGCTTGGATTGGCTGAGTTAGAGAGGTGGTCTATTAAAAAAAGAACTGCCGAAACCGGTTTGGCTCAGTGGTAGAGCGTCGGTCTGCGGACTGAAAGGTCCCGGGTTCAATTCTGATCAAGGGCATGTACCTTGGTTGCGGGCATAACCCCAGTAAGGGGGTGTGCAAGAGGCAGCTGATCGATGACTCTCTCTCATCGATGTTTCTAACTCTCTCTATCCCTCTCCCTTCCTCTCTGTAAAAAAATCAATAAAAAATATATTAAAAAAAAAAAAAAGAACTGGTGTTGCCTCGGAAGTGGGGGGTAGTCTTATACAGCGAATATAGGCCTAAACCTATGTTTTAACTGTAAAATTAGGGGGTCCTCTTATACGCCAGAAAATACGGTACTCTCTATAATAAAATATAAAGTGGGAAATGGTAAGCTGAGGTGAGTTACATGTGGACAGAGGCCATGTCTTTTTTTAAAACTTTATTCCTAGTAGTATCTAGGTTTAATGCAAGAATGAATGAATGAGAAGCTTTCTGATGTTTAAGAGCATACATTTTTGAATCAGACAGGCCTCAGGTCTAAATTGCAGTTTCTAGCAACTTCTAGCTTTGTAACCTTGTACCTGGTGCTTAATTCCTTTAATCGTCTATTTCTTCATGTGTAAAGTGGAGAGAGTAGTACATATTTTGTCAGGTTATATCAGCTCATGTATATAAAATGCTTACCACTTTACATATAAGAATAAACCTTCAATAGATAGTTAGCAATAATAATAACTATCAAGACAATGATTAATTTGGGATGATATTCATGCCAGGGGCTTGGGTTTGTTAGGTAGGCCCTGAGAAGAGAGTTTTAATTTGACATCAGATAAGGGAAGAATAGACCAGGGACTGAGGAACTAGATGATGGCCATTTTAATAACCCAGGGTAGAAACTGTGATGTCAAATAAGAGTTGTAGCAATGGTAGTGGAAAAGAAGCAGCCGAGTGAAGCAAGAGGATCAATGGAAGCTGGTAACATATCAGGTTTTTGTGGAGATGAGGAAAGAAGAGTGAGAACTCAAAGATGACCTCCATTTCTGTGACTACAGAAAAGTCTCAACAGATATCTCTTTTAACAATTGACCATTTAATTTTTTGTATAACTCTTATAACTCTCAAGTCAGGAAGGGGTAAGTGAGGTTCCTCCCTTGATGAGATGATCTGCTAGTCACTCCTACACATCAGCAGTCTGTCCTTAGCCGTGGGTACTGAATGTGCTGAATGAGAAGCTAAGAACCTTGTTTGTGTATCAACTGCAGTTGTGTTTGCAATGGGAAGCAAAATGTACAAAAAAACACCTCCGGAAGGAAACATAGTGACTCAAGTTATCAAATGTATCTGGGTAAGTACATGAATTGTTTACCTGCCTTTTTCAATCAAATACAAAGAGATGCTATGCTGAGCATAGAGACCTTCAAACATACATTTTTCTCAATGACCTCTGTTCTATATCTGTGCCTTTTGGAAAACTGAGATTACTCAGTCTTCCTCTGTGCCCCTACTTAACTACTAAGTAAAAAAGAAAAAAAAAAAAACTTAATCATTTTTTAATTTGGAAAAAAAATCTTCTGAAATATAGTTATAAGTGTCCATCAGTAGATGAGTGGATAAAACAGCAATGGTACATTTACAAAATGTAATATTTCTCAGCTGTAAAAAAGAAGAAAATGTTACCCTTTGTGACAGTATGGATGGGCCTGGAGAACGTTATGCTAAGTGAAATAGCAATCAGAGCAGGATGACAGCTGTTGGCAGTAGGGGAGGGGGGGGGGTGGAGGGATTGAGCAAAATATAGAAAATGAGAGAAAGAACTCATTGACAGGAACAACAGTGTAGTGGCTGTGGGGTGGAGGATGGTGGAGGTGGAAAAGAGTACAGGGAGAATAAATGATGTTGGAATTTAATTAAATTTTTCAAAAGACAGAAGAATAAATAAAATTGTATCTGAAATTCAATGTCTGAGTAAATCAAAGCGTTGGAATAAGTCACTTGAAGTATGTCTGTTTTAGAGAAGGGATGATGAACTGAAAAAGGTAGGGGATGGTTTCTTTTTGTCTCTCCTCTGAGGTCTATGCTCTGTCCTAGTTTGCTCTCTCCAACCGTTTCAAGAACCGTTCTGGGGACATTCCAAAGCGACAGCACTGGCTGGACTGGGCAGCTGAGAAATATCCAGTAAGTTGGAGTTTCAGAAATATTGTATAAATATCTCTGTAACATCTCTCCCAATATCCAAACCTATTCCCTCCTGCGGCATTGAATCTCCTCTCTTACTGTTCTTGGCTACCTCTACTCCACGCATGAAAACCATGCCTACCACGTTAGCCTGTTCCTCCTTTCCCTTGTGTTGCAGAAGCAGCTCATTATGGATGTTAAGGCACTGACCAGGATACTGTTCCTCTATATCCCATTGCCCATGTTCTGGGCTCTTCTGGAACAGCAGGTAAGAATACTTCTTTTGAAAGCTCCCCACCCCCCTTTCTTCCAGCCCCTACCCTCTCACAGAAAAGGGATTTCTGCTAACAGCATCCGTCTGCCCTAGGGTTCACGGTGGACCTTGCAAGCCACCAGGATGGACAGGAATTTGGTGAGTTGAAGAGATTTTTCCAGAGAAGTCTGTTATTTTCTTTATAATCCATAGTTGGGGGAAATTAATTTCTTTGTGTTTTTGCCTGAATATGGACTGAAGGTCCTAAGACAGGTGCCTCTAGTATGCAAACTCTGAGTAGGCAAAATAAAGACATCTCGTCTAGAAATAAAGCCCAGAATCTTACCTTTAGAAATCAGGAACCAACGTCTGGGAAAGGTTTAAGTGTGTACGAGGAAGTATGGAGAGGATAGCAAAGGGATACAGACCTGGGATAGGGATGGTTTTCTTCCATCTAAGCCTGCCCCGCCCAGCAGAGGCAGGTTGAATGGGGCTAGTCCACGACTGGCCCCATCTCAGTCAAGATTCACAGCAGGGGACCTGCATATGGAATATTTTGTACATGGATATGGAAAAATTGGGAAAGTTGTAGGCATTTTATCTCTTTTTCCAACCTCCATTATTTGGCAAACTCACATAAAGTTCCATCTCTGCTCTCAATTATTCCACTTTCTAGATTGTTGTCTTATTTTTTTGCCATCACAGTTGTGAAGAGGGTAGAGTCTTATTAGCCAGCCTCTTTGCAGCCTGTCAAATATAATTTTACCTTTTTCCTTCCTCTGGTTGTCCAGGATTTACCATGATTGCCCTCCTGTAGACCCCTTGGAGAACTCTATGTATCAGTGGGAATCTTTACCCTAAAGCAGATAGCTTGTCCTTTACATAATTACTACCAACAACTGCAGTTACTGAGATGAATAAAAACACACTGACTGTGCTCTCCTAGGTTAAGGAAAGATTAGTACCTAGAATATACTAGCAAATAACCTGAAGCCATTAACACTCTGTTCAGCCCATATAACCTTACAAGCATGATAGTGGCTGAACCAAAGACCTGGTGAATTTTAACTTATTAGTATGTTTATTGCCTGTTAATTACCAAGACTGTTGATTCAGGCTTTTCTTGTCGTTGGCCACCTCTAAATTTAATTTATTATAATGTTTCAGGGTTTTATTGTGCTTCAGCCGGACCAGATGCAGGTAGGGCACTTCTTTGTAGTCATGGGAACTTATTTCTTTCCTCATTTATACCTCTACTTGTAGTATTAGGATTGCCAACCATAATTTGATGTTATTTTTTCCTTGTATGCTTAGAGTACTAAGCACAGGGATGAAAATATTCTCCTTAAACTCCACACTTTCTCTTTTACATCTTCTATAAAGTAAGTAGCTCTCACTCAACTCCAGGGAGAGTAAGTTTTGAGCTCACAGGAAAAGTATACGCATTGGACTTTTTTCCCAGGCACAGTATAATGGAAATGTTCTCAAAGAAAGTAGAAGGCTTTGTTGTATGAGCAACCAAGTCAGAATCTCTGTTCTTTGGTAACTCTTATTCCTTTTTTTTTTTTTAACCCTTTGTTCAATAACCCCCAATTCTTCCTTCTGTTTCTCCTGGCCATGACATTTTCCTTTGGGCTGTGGAAATGGAGATGACAAGTGAAAATTGGAACACCCAATTGATTGACAGAAAAACAGGTTCAGAGTGAAACTGGTTCCTTGGGATATCTGGAAACTAAGGTGCTATGCAAGGGAAATAGAGTCTTAGGTGTAGAGAGTATAAGAGATATGAAATCATCTTGTACTTTGTATGAGAAAAGTGTCTTTGGATGTGAGAAAGGATGTGCAAAAGCAAGTAAGAGCACATGCTCACACTTATGATAGGAGAACACTTGTAACTAATCTTTTTTTTACCATGGTATTTCAGGTACTAAATCCCCTCCTGGTTCTTATCTTCATCCCATTGTTTGACCTTGTCATTTATCCTCTGGTCTCCAAGTGTGGAATTAACTTATCGTAAGTGCTCATTATGCCTATATTCCTCTCTGACTCAATCTTTGCCCCGTTTGATTAAGATTCAATGTCAGTAGTTTTCTACTTAGTGATGACTTGTTTTGGTTTATAGTGTTTTTTCCCCCTGTTCTATTTATCCATGTTAGGCTACATAACATTAATACAAGAGGATGAGAATTAGAATGAATTAATTCTTATTGTAGACAGTCTAAGCCATTACTGTTCACTGAACTGTGCAATGTTGAAGGGATATGTCTAAAGTTTCATGGAAACTCAAGAGTATATGAGAGTGGTCTCCTAAACCAATTTTTTGCTTTGTTCTTGAATATTGCCTCTTCAAAGAAGTCTAAAGCCTTGATGACAATGAATCCCTTTAAACCTCCCATTGTCCCTATAAAACAAGTAAGGGGACCTGGTAAGAGTGGGATAGAATGGTCCCTATTTACTGCTTTTCTCCCATTAAAGTGTTTGCTATTCATTGTTCAGTTTGACAGTGTTTTAAGCCTCATCTAATTCCCCATTTAATAGCAATTTCCATTTAATGACCACTTTACCATATTCAAATGGCCTTTTATCATTTACTCATTCATTGAAGTGGGTTCAGCACCACGCCATGCAAATGAGGGCACAAATCTTGCCCTCAAGAGGTTTACTGTTTAATAAGGAGGTGGAACATGTGCCACATAACTATTACATGAGGTAAAATATGTTAGTGCCCTAATAATGGAGCAAAGTGCCAGGGAAACGTTAGAAGTCTGCTGACAGGGTCAAGAAAAACTTCTGAACAAGAGGAAAATGAAGTAATAATATATAGTGCCTAGCATATGGTGAATGTTCAATTAATCTGATGGCATACTATTATTTTTGTTATTATGACATGATGTATAGAAAAACATAAACAAAGGTAGATGTGGGGATGTGGTGCATTACAAAGAACCATTCAATGCAGCTCAAGTAAAGGGAGAAGAAAATATGTGTGAAGGGGAGTTCTAGGAAACACTCTGGAAAGTAATTGGGGCCAAATCAGGAAAGGTCTTTAATGGTAGGCCTAGGGGGGTTGGATTTTATCCTTTAAACTCTAAAGTTTAGATATAAATGTCTCTCCCTCTCCTCTGCAGATCGCTTAGGAAAATGGCTGTTGGTATGATCCTAGCATGCCTGGCATTTGCAGTTGTGGCAGTTGTAGAGACAAGAATTAATGTGAGTTCAATAAATCTTTTTAAAAAAATATATTTTATTGATTTTCCACAGAGAGGAAGGAAGCAGGATAGAGAGCTAAAAACGTTGATGAGAGAGAAACATCAACCAGCAGCCTCCTGCATATACCCTGCCTGGGATGTGCGCACAACCAATGTACATGCCCTTGACTGGAATCGAACCTGGGACCCTTCAGTCCACAGACTGATGCTCTATTCACTGAGCCAAACCGGTTTGGCAAGTTCAATAAATCTTAAGTTCCATGAGTACAGGACCTTATCTATCTTCTTCATTCTTCTGATTGCCTGGGACCTAGCATAGTACCTGTTTAAAAGAAGGTGCATAACTCATCCTATATAATAAAAGCCTAGGTGGCAGTACACCCTCACGTGACGTCATCACAAGATGGTCATCACAAGATGGTCATGCGCACTTAGAGGCGGGGCCCAGTGGCTGCTCTATGTGATAAAGCCTAGGGTTCCCACAGCTCTGCACGGGTGGAGGAGGTGGGTCCTGGTGGAAGAGGCAGGTCGCAGCAGGGGAGGGAAGTTGTGGGCAATCAGGCTGCCAGGGGAGGGCAGTTGGAGACAATCAAGCCAGCAGGGGAGCGGTTAGGGGACAATCAGGCTGGCAGGCAGAAACTGTTAGGGGTAGTCAGGCAGGCAGGCAGGCAAGTGGTTAAGAGCCAGCAGTCCTGGATTGTGAGAGGGATGTCAGACTGCTGGTTTAGGCCTGATTCTGGAGCAATCAGGCTTAAACCAACAATTGGACATCCCCTAAGGGGTCCCAGATTGGAGAGGATACAGGCAGAGTTGAGGGGCAGCTCTTCCCCAACCCCATGCATGAAGTTTGTGCACTGGGCTTCTAGGATTTGTGATAAATTAGTAGGTACAGAGGTAGAATAGCAATGAAAAGAAAGCTCAGCTCCCACCTGAAATATTCAGAATATTTTGTCAAGGAATTTCCAAACACTTATATCAAGGTATCCAACCATCTCTTTGGAAACACTAGCTTATATGATAATTTACCAGACACTTACACAAATACCCTTTCGCAGATTGAATGGCCACTAATGGGGATTGATGTATGAGGCCACAGCTGAGTCAAAAAGTATGAAGTTTGTTACCTGACATCTATGCTTGCTGCATTGAGCTGGTGTTTCCTCCTCCAGACTAACTTCAGAGTTTCCTAAGCTATATGGCTTTAGTGGGAGAAAACTGTGTTATCCTGACTTAGATGGATTAGGCCCATGGTTGGCAAACTATGGCTCATAAACCACATATGGCTCTTTGGCCCCTTGAGTGTGGCTCTTCCACAAAATACCACTGCGTGGGCGAGTCTAGTTTGAAGAAGTGGCATTAGAAGAAGTTTAAGTTTAAAAAATTTGGCTTCCAAAAGAAATTTCAATCATTGTACTGTTGATATTTGGCTCTGTTGACTAATGAGTTTGTTGACCACTGGAATAGGCTATCAGAGATAGGACTGAGATGTCTGTTCTTTTTGTATCCACACGGCTGATGTATGTTCTCTGTCCTAAGGCAATGGCTCCACCACAGCCAGGTTCCCAAGAGATTTTCCTACAAGTCTTGAATCTGGCAGATGATGAGGTGAAGGTGACAGTGGTAGGAGATGACAATAATTCTTTGTTGCCAGAATCCATCAAATCTTTTCAGGTGAGATATGGAGTTGGAAGAATTAGAAACACATTCTGATTATGCACCAAAACAGCAGCATAATATAGTGGTTAACTATATTATGTATTTGTGGAATCAAACTGCCCCCGTTCAATTCCATTTCTGACACTCCCTATCTATAAGACTCTGAACAAGTTATTGTATCTCTAAACTTCAGTTTAAGCATCTGTAAAATGGCAACAATTTTAAAATCAGAAGTTATTCTAATGATAAATATTATAATATGTAAATCCTATGATGAATATCTTACTCATGAATATTTATGCATCCCTCTAATTACTCCTATGGTATATTCCTAAAAAATGGAATTACTAGCTTAACAGATAATGTTGAGGTCCCACATGGGAAGCTATGAGGTTATGATGTCCAAAATGGGGTAGAAGGTGAGTGTGACAGGTTTTTCATTCTACAGAAAATGCCACAGTATTCCAAACTTCACCTGAAGACAAAAAGCCAGGATTTTCACTTCCACCTGAAATATCACAATTTGTCTGTCTACACTGAGCATTCTGTGGAGGAGAAGAAATGGTACAGTCTGATCATTCGAGAAGATGGAGAAAGTGTTTCCAGCATGATGGTAAGTTGAGGAGTGGTCTTGGTTCCAAATTGTTATCTTAGAGTGTGATGACTGGCTCATCAATAGCTTATCAAGGATATGACTAATGCTAAAATTTTCTGATTATTGGTTCCCTGTTATCAGCTGTAACTGATTTTTATTTTCCTCTATTTAAGGTGAAGGATGAGGAAAACATAACAACCAATGGGATGACAGCCGTGAGGTTTGGATGTCAAGGAAATCCCGGGCCACTCTGTTCTCATGAATCTTGGGCCTCTTCTGACCTGAGGGGCTTCGAATAATGAGTCCTAGCATTCTACTTATCTTGTGCATGGATTCTCTCCTGAAATGTCAGGGGCATAGGTGTCAGAAGGCATTTTCCAGGACACAGAGCAGATAGGCTTGCTTTCCCATGTGGCATTCAAAGATGACCGTGTATCTTTGTGTATGTCTCCTGTGCTCTGATGCATACATTTTATTTACTGGATTTTATCCACTTATCTTGTTCTCAGGAAAGTAACTCAATACTTTCCTCTTCCTGATGACCAGAGAGAAATTTAGATGTAAGCAAATAATGTCTCATTGTTGGTAGCTGAGCATTTCTTTTTACTGTGTTTTTAAAGTAAAGTATAGTTTTTATTTTAAACTTATAGAGGCATCTTGGTGTAATTGAAGGTGATAACATTTTGGAGTCAAAAAGACTTGGTTGTGAATTCAGAAAAGTCTGAAGGTCTTGTCAGGCAGCCTGGGGCAGTTACAGAGATGGGGCACTGAAGAAGTCACCTGCTTTCTGTGGCAGGAATCTGACATGAAATGGACAGATGCACATGCCTATGGCCATCAGGATTAGGTGGTTGCTGTTAAGAGTTGATAGGATTTTCCTGGGTTGGAGAGCCACAGGAACTTTCAGGAGGGATGGAAGGGGAAATTTCTAGATTAGTGCAGGATTATTTAAAAAGTCCAGGAGTGGCCGAAACCGGTTTGGCTCAATGGATAGAGCATCGGCTTGGGGACTGAAAGGTCCCAGGTTCGATTCCGGTCAAGGGCATGTACCTTGGTTGCGGGCATATCCCCAGTGCGGGGTGTGCAAGAGGCAGCTGATCGATGATTCTCTCTCATCGATGTTTCTAACTCTCTATACAAAACTCTCTGTACAAAATCAATAAAATATATTTAAAATAAAAATAAAAATAAAAAGTCCAAGAGTCAACATTAAGGATTCCAGAGAGAATTTGTCTTTTTATCCCATGGACCAAAGACAAAAGCACAAGCTATCAAAATAGAAATGTATCTTAAACCCATACTTACAGGCCTAGATTCAGATGACTAAAAAGATCATGCTAGAAGAGTCCAGGATTGTCTGCAGACTCCACTGCACAAAATTGATTACCTATTATGGGCTGGGAGTCTGAGTTTGCATAAGTCAAATTGTTTATAAGAAGACAAAGAATCAGGTTCCTCCCCCTCCCCCTTATTGTTGAAGGTGTCCTTTATTTGTGTCCTTATCCCCGCATTGCCACCCCCCCCCCACACACACACACTCTTGGTTATGCTTATATGCATGCATACAAGTCCTTTGGTTGATCTCTCTTCCTTACCTCCACCCTCCCCTACCTTCCCTCTGAGGTTTGAGCATACTGGTATATATTTCTATGTACATAATCATTTTTCTTAATGGAGTATCAGTTGGTGAACCCCACCATTATAAGAGGGAAAGATATTGGATGCACCTAAGGTGGATTAGTGAGGAAGCTCCGACTGCCATGGGTTATCATGATAGTGTCCATCCAGCTAGAGATCAGGTGAGGGTGTGGCAGATAGAAAGGTATTCCCTTAGACATGAGAATGTTAGGGACAGCTAAGACTACTGATACTTTTTACATTTGAGTTGATTTATTCATTCAGTTAATAATACACAACAATGTGCCCTTTATGTACCAGGCACTGTTCTAGGCACTGGGATATAATGGCAAACAAAAGAAAAGGCCCCTACCCTTTTATCATGTGTTGTTGCTTGAGAAGGTTTGTCTGATCTGTAACCCTGTCTCTATCCTTAGGTTCCTTAATACTTTGCATAAAGAGGTCAGCATCAACCTGGGTACAGATATCTCACTTAATGTTGCTGAAGACTATGATGTGTCTGCTTACAGAACTGTACAGATAGGAGAGTAAGTACATTCATTACCCTTGGAACATTTTACTTTTATCAACAAATTTTAAAATGTGTTCTTTGCATATAGGTGACGGTATATCAAGATAGTAGGTATATCTTGGCTAATCTTGAGTATACACAGACTCCAGCTCTTTTTTTTTTTTACCCTTGCCACCTTCCCTTAGTCTCACCTTTCTCTACACAGGTATATTAAGATCATGATTGCTATGAAGGCCTTACTGTAGAATTAATAAGGCCCATCTCTGGGAGGTTTGTAAAGTTTATTATGGACTCCCACTTCTGTCCTTTGGTATTGCCTACTTTCACATCAGTATTTCAGGCTTATCCTTTTTGGTTCACCATTTTATGCTGAGGAAAATTAATAAGACTTAAGAGCCTGGTGTCCACAAAAGATGATGATTTGTGCCTTTTTTATTCAGGTTTAAGTTAAAAAAAAAAAAAAAAAGATACCAGACAGACAATAAGGGGCTCAGACCAGGGGTAGAAAAATCTGGCATGAAAATAATTTACTCCTTGAGAATTCTCTCTTTAAGAGAAATGAGTGGTTTCGCTGCTCGATTCACTATCAATAAAGAGATGAGATCATTCTTTTTTGTGATAATGGGGTGCCTTTCTAAGCTGTGATGTTTATTCTAACTTAAAATCCTCCTGTTCCAGATATCCTGCAGTGCATTGTAAAACAGACGATGATGACTTTTCACTGAATTTGGGTCTACTAAACTTTGGTACAGCTTATCTGTTTGTTATTACTAATGTAAGTAGCTCATGGTCACCCTGTACGCTCCTACCATGTAGCTGTATCTATGTCTGTGCCTATTCTGGAATCTAAAGAAGGAGAAGATAGGATCACATACTTATTTCCATTGTAAGATGATAGATTCTAGTGACTTTATGACTGAGGTCTCCATATGGGACATAAAAATAGATATCATTGGCAGCAGGTACAGGGTCTGGGAAAATGGAAGAACTAGTTTATCTTGAGTCATTGCTACGAGATGACACGGTCTCCTTCAGTCTCATTATGGTCCTAAGGAAACAAAGATTATTTGTCATTTTGACATACAATAACAAAATATTTTGCCATTTAAGGACTACATTAAATCGATATCCAAAGTCAGGCAAGTGAGTGCAGTGTTACCAAAAGAAATTTCAGAACAAAAACAAAACAAAAAACAAACAAACCCTGAAACTGTAGCAATTGCTCAATCTCTTGAAGGTAGCAAAAGGATGAAAATATAAAGATGGGATGGATATAAGATCATAGAATGCTGTAGGTAAGGACTATTTACTTGAGACTACTGACAGACCAATTTCTTCTTTCCCTCACTAAGAGCACCCATCAGGGTCCCCACGCTTGGAAGACAGAAGACATTCCAGCCAACAAAATATCCATTGCATGGCAGCTACCACAATATGTGCTGGTGACAGCTGGGGAGGTCATGTTCTCTGTCACAGGACTTGAATTTTCTTATTCTCAGGTAGGTTTTTGCAAGCGGGAAATGGAGGAGGAGTTGGGGCCTTAGAAGATGGCGAATTATTTTCCTGGCACTGCCTTAAATAGATATGTGACCTGGCCAAGACCTTCATATATTTTGGGCCTAGATTCTTTATACATTATCCTTACATGATTCCCATGTAGATCCAGATTGTATAATCTGAGTTAAAATATTTAATTAATAAGAGCTCCATTCTGATATTAATATTAACATAATGAATATCCCTTGAATCAGTGTGATAGCTGAACCAGTGGAAAAGTTGACTCCGGAAACTTTTGTGGAAGAAGTTTTCTGGATAGATGCATGGGGCCTGAGGGTGGTGTAGGGATGTTGTTTACTGACAGACTTGTGTCCTCTCTAGGCTCCCTCTAGCATGAAATCTGTACTCCAGGCAGCCTGGTTGTTGACGATTGGAGTTGGCAATTTCATTGTGCTTACTGTGGCACAGTTCAGTGACCTGGTACAGGTATGGATCCAAGAAAAAGAGGAGCTAGTACCTATTCAAGGCATCCCCCTTCAGATTCCTCTTTTTCCTCCTCCTCCATCCCTCTGTCTTCCACATTCCCCATGATAGATGAGTTATATGCACACAGACTTTGCTAGAAAAATAGACATATGTAAGTATCAGTAATATCCACCATATACTCATGGGAGGAAAGATCAGTGAACCCAGTCTTCTTCTAGCAAACCTCTGCCTAAATGGTGAGCCTGGGTCAATCTCCTCAGTTCTTGCCTTTGAAGGTCCCTTTAGTTTTAGATTTCCCCATATTTTTTTTCTTATATATATATATTTCTTCCTGCAGTGGGTCGAGTTCACTTTGTTTTCCTGTCTCCTGCTGCTGGTCTGCCTGATCTTCTCCATCATGAGCTACTACTATGTTCCTCTAAAGCCAGAGGATATTCAGGAACCAGCAGCTAAGAAGATTCCCCATATCCAAGAGAACACAATGAACCTGGAGACCAAGAACACGAAGCTCTAATGACTCTTGGGACTCTGCTCAGTTCCAGATTCTTGACTCTGGTCTTGGGCATCTCTGAACTTCAAGCATTTTTTCCCTCCCATTTGATTAGGGGAGTGAGGTGGCATCATACATGAGCTGGTCTCTTCCACTTTTCTCCCATGATAGAGGCAGTTCTGCATTTTCCAGTCTGTTAAAGGGCGAGGCCCCTGAGGCTCTACATCTTCCCATCTATCAATGAACTCAGTAAACCGTGTGTTGTGTTGGTGAAGCTAGCCTGGTGTCTCCAAATGGCCAAGAAAACACATATGTACAATTGAGATTAGTCTCTCTGAGTACGCACAATTATGTGGGAATTCCTTTACCTGCTATTTAGAATGGAAGACCCCACTTTTTGAGGTGCTGATTTAGGGGCAAAATTGCAGAATAAGAGAGAGATGGTATTTCAAGCTGCTTCATAAGCAATGTAATTGAATTATTCACAAGGCCAAGAATTGGTATATCTGGTGTGATCTGGTCTAGGATCTGACTTATCAACTATCCAAGTTTGATAAAACATTAGTACATTTTTCAGTACAGATAACAGACTGACATTTTATTAACACAGGAGAAGATATATCGTTCTTATAATTATACTATTTTATTCACCAACCCAAACATTCCTTTTTCAGCACTGATAGATATTTGGAAATCAAATTAAAGATAGTACACATTGGTAATCTGGTTCTGAGAATAACTTGGATATGCTGAATGGGTATAAATTGTGGAAATCCTGATGAATCCCTCTTCTGCAGTACACATTCTTCTTAGTGACCACAATACTTCAGCTATGACTTATGTCTTGTGGACAGCTGTATAGACACTAATTATAATTCTGAAACCCTGACCTTTCAATGTTGTTGGGTCAACTTTTTCTCATTATTACATCATGTCTTGCTTATTGCAACAAATATTTAATAACAGCAATATTTTTATGAATCTATCTTCCTTTTTTATTTTATTCCCGTCAGCCTCAAACAAGTGGCTTCATTTTGATAATTTTTCTTGTCTAACTTTCCTCACAATTTTCAAATACCTCACAATTTTTAAATTTTTAAATAAAAATTTCTTTCTTATTAAAAAGTAATATTAATACTATAGGTTCAAACTTCTAAAACGGTGATGCTCAATGGAGAGGAATGGTTCCATATGAGGATCCTAGCACAATCTGGAGGCGGGGAGGCAGGTAGGTAGAACATGAAGGTTTTTTGCTTGTTTGTTTCTGTGTTAATGAAAAGGTGAGAAATATTACCTTGCACATAATAAATGAATCCTTGGGCAGAAGTGGTAATATCATTACAATGTATTTCTAGGAAGAAAAGTTCAGAACCACTGTACGAGAGAGCCTCATTTTTATTGGTTTTGGTCCATTATTCTCATTTAGAACTATGTTACATTTCACACTGTAAACATAACAAGAGAAGTTGCTCCAGTTTCCCAAACATCATATACTTTAATTTTAGTGACCAAGGTTTCAGAAGTACTAAAGTGACCGCAGCACCATCCAGTTTCCCCAGATGCTGTATCTTAATGTGAACCAGAGCAGCTTTAGAACTCAATCTGGTCAATGAAATATTGTTTGAAGAGATGTTAACAGAGCTCAGTGAATAAACGTTTGTATGGACAAATGTATTTGGGGAATGGGGCATATTATATCTTTTTCTTAACGTTTGTATATGAAAGATTCTGAGAAATACTGCAGTAAAAACACTTTATATAGCCCAGTGGTCAGCAACCAAGTGTGAGCCTCATGCAGCTTGTGAGTCGCGGTTTGCTGCTCTGTTGACTAATGAGTTTACTGACCACTGTCATATATTATCCTTTACCTCTTTGCACACAATATGCCACAATTGCCTAATCCTCACAGCTTCCAACTACACAGTAATATTTAGTCTAGCCTAACGTGGTGTAGTGTTCTGCAGAACACTAGTTTAGGGAATTCTTACGTATACCCAACTACAGCTTCTTCTCTGAAACCTCTTACCACCTTGGTTCTTTTCTTTCTAGCTAACAAGAATAAGAGTAACCCCCTCTTTCATGTTGCAGACTGTTTTGCTATTTGTGGAGAGCTTTCACCTCTCCTCCCTAGTAGGTATTCATCAGGCTAAAGATTCTCAGTTTCTCTAGCTGCTCCTCACAGGCCATCATCTCTCCTTGCACTACCCTGTGTTTCCTCTTCTGAAAAATATCTTTTGTCTGAAATGTATGAGTAGATCAGAATCTCTCTTCATATGTGATATCTAGAGCCAACTACAACATTCCAGAAGTGGTCTGACCAGAAGAACTAGGATCAGCCTTTCTCCAAACAATACCCATCTGTTAATACAGGTAACATTAGATGTTTGGGCAAATACATCACAAATGAAGGCTTATACGCTAACCATGTGGTTGGCTAACATCTCCAGTGTTTTAAGAGAGCTATTGTTTATCCTAATGCACGTTTGAGTCCTACTATATGCCATTCACTAAGTTAGATGCTGGAAAAACAAAGATGAATGATCTACCTTACCTGTGCGCAAACTTACCTCACTTACCTTGCCTGACTGTCAAGACTGTAGAGAGTGCAAAGGCCTTGAAGAAGTAACATCACATTGAGGAAGAGCAAGAAGGACACTATGATAGGACTGGATCCTCCCTACTCAAATCCTTCTCTTAGAGAAAATCTCCAACCACAACCCAGAAAAAGGGAAATCCTGGATACTAAGTAACGCTGTCATCCTTAGAGTTTGGACCAAGGGTGGACTTTGGCAAAGTGGGTCCATCAGAGTCCCTCAAGAGTTTAGAATTGAGACAAAGGTTCAGAGAGTGAGGGCACTTTAACTGAAAGGTGTGTAGGTTGTTGCGGGTAGGGGTGTTGGCATCATGGCAACTTTGTATAAGCAAAAGTTACACTGGGTCAGAATTAGAATCCTGTAACACAAAATGGTCAGCAGAAAAGACAGATGAGCAAATACAGAGAGAAAAACCTAAACTGCTTAAAAGAAAGAAAAAAAAAAGAGCAATAGAAAGAGACAAAAACAGTCAAGAAGACAGACATTCGGGGGAAAGTGAGGAAGATAAGGGGACAGGATACCAAATGGGAAAGAATGGGACTCAAGAATTGAGATGGGCACCCTGGAAGGATTCAGATGACTCCAAGTAACTGCTAACTCAAACACCACAGAACCTCAGCAAAAGAAGCCTTTTCCCCTCCGTGACGGAGGATGATCCTGCCTTGCTTAAAGACCATGTAGTTATCCCATTTGAGGCGCTTTCTTGGCAAGTGAGTACCAATTCTCCTTATGCCCTGCTCCACTCTCCTTCATTGCCTCCATATCTATAACTGTAGACAAATTCTAATACATCCATGGGGCCAATTGCCAAGTCTAATTTGGGAGCAAGAGGGCTACATGCCAAGAATTACAAAATTGCACTAAAGTTTATCAGCAAGAACCTGAGGAATATACATGGAACTGAATTATGAGTACCAGACCAGAGATGAAAGAAAATAAATGTCAGTTTATTATTATGTAGGTGCACATAACAGAGATTCTAGACTCAATGTGCTGTCACACGAAGTTGGTAGAGTTCTACTTATTTTCTCTTTTTGTTGGATTCACTTTTGGCCTTTGCTGAGTTGAGATGCCTGCAGAGCAGCTCTATTATAAGACATAGATCTGGGCTAATGATTTGGCAGGACAGTCAAGGACATAAAAGGGATGAGTATTTGTAACAGGTTGTTCTGGAGAAAGAGTTATGTGAAGGGATCTCTCAGCATGAACTCACAGTGTGAGAATATGCGTGTCCTATGTGAATGTTCACCAGAGGGCCTTAGCTTCACAAAAAGTTTTCTTTATCCATATAAACATAATGAGCCTCTTACTTGTAGAGGAAGGAATAGAAATATTTAGGGAGATGAGAATGTCAGAGTGGATTTATTATGTATTAGCTATTGAGACATCCCTGCCCCAAGGACATGCTTGTCATAATGACAGTGGGGAAGGGCATGTAATAAGAATGGAGACACAATTTTTTAATAAGTATTCACCTCTCTAACTATAGATAAGAAGTTTTCTAACAGACCTTGGGAAACTGGAGGATGAAATAAGGCTGTAAAAAGATAAGATGCCTTGCTGGGTCCATTACTCAGATAAGAAATGCATTTTGAGAACTGACCAAGGACAGGACATGATTTGATTTGGTTGCTGTGCCAGGACACTGACACCTCCCTTCTCCCCCCTTAAGAGTTTGCCTCAGGAATAATGACCATTTTCTGGTCCCAGGAACAGGCTGAGCTATTTGTAACATCATAGAAGATTAGCTACCTTGTTATCGGACTTAGAGCCAGTCTGTAGACCCTCCCCTCCCTTTTCCCTGTCACACTTGTAGCTTGAAGCTGCACTACTTATATAAAACCTTAATATGCAAATTGACCAAACTAAACGGTGGAATGATTGGCAGAATGACTGGTCACAGGACACGCACTGACCACCAATGCAGGAGCTGCCCCCTGGTGGTCAATGCCACAATTGCCTACAGCGAGAGCGCTGCTCAGCCAGAAGCCAGACTCACTTAGGCCTGGCGAGCACAGCAGAAGTGGCAGGAACCTTGCTGCCTCCATGGCAGTGCTAAAACAGTGCCATGATGCAAATGTAGGTACACTTGAAGTTGTCCCAGAGCCTTCTTACTCTATCTTTATATTTTTGGATTCCTTTTTCTTTTTGCTGTTCTGGTTGAGTGTTTTTTGCTTGCTTATATTCCAAACTAGAAGCCTGGTGCATGAAATTTGTGCACAAGGTTAGGTGTCCCTCAGTCTAAGCCTGCATCCTCTCCAATCTGGGACTCCTTGAGGAATGTCCAACTGCCCATTTAGGCCCTTTCACAATCCAGGATTACTAGCTCCCAACTGCTTGTCTGCCTCCCTTCCTAATTGCCCCTAATCATTTTTGCCTGCCAGCCTGATCACCTCCTAACCACTCCCCTGCCAGCCTGACTGATGCCTAACTGCCCTCCCCTGCAGGCCTGGTCACCCCTAACTTCCCTCCCCTGCAGGCCTGGTCCCTCCCAACTGCTCTCCCCCTGCAGGCCTGGGTCCCTCCTAACTGTCCTCCCTTGCAGGTCTGGTCCCTCCCAACTGCCCTCCCCTGCTTGCCATCTTGTGGCAGCCATCTTGTGTCCACATGGGGGCCGGATCTTTGACCACATGGGGGCAGCCAGCTTGTGTGTTGGAGTGATGGTGAATCTGTATAGTACTTTTTTTTTTTTTTTTTAACTAGCCTGAAATTCATATGGCAATCTACTGTTGATTCCCTGTAAATTATTCTTTATTTCAGTTAGTGTATCCTTCATTTCTGATTGGTCCTTTTTGTTCTCACTAATTTCCTTGAAATTCTCACTAAGTCCCTTGAAGCTCTCATTAAAATCCTTGGGCATTCTTATAACCATTGATTTGAACTCTGTACACAGTAGTTTGCTAGATTCCATTTCATTTAGTTCTTTTTCTGGAGAATTTTTTCTTCTATTCTTTCATTGGTGACATTTCTTTGCGCATTTTGGTTGTTTCCCTGTGTTTGTTTTATGCATTAGATCGAATTGCTATGTCTCCTAGAATTAGTAGAGTGGCCTTGTATAGTAGGTGTCCTATAGGGCCCAGTGGCTCAGCCCCCCTAGTCCCCTGAGCTGGGCCTCATGTGCACCCCTGTGTGGGCTGTGTGCACTATCTGGTAGTTGAGCCTTGATTGCTATTGGCATCACTGGGAGAAACTGACCCCTCAGCTGTGACTACAGTGGAAGAGCTGCCATGCAGGAGACACCATTATAGAGCAAGAGCTGCTTCAGTGGGGCTTCGGTGTGATACTTGTGGATGTGTAGAGTTGTAATCTGGCATAGTCTGAAGCTGTCTACCAGGTGCACTGGCTCTTGGGTCCCCTGAGGGCACAAAGTTATCCCTTATCTGTGTCTTGCTTAGGGCCACCCATCAGGAGCTATAGAGTGATCTGCAGATGGCTGCTACTTGTGTTCAGATTGTAAGTGCCCAGGAGAGGCTGAGCTGTGAAGCAAGGCAGGTTGCTGCTAGTGCTGAGCCTGGGTCCTCTTATTGAGTGGTATTAGGCATACTGATGCTAGCTGCTGCTTGTTTGAGAGATTTTAGGAAAGTCTAAAGCCTGAACCAGGGCACACAATTCATATGAAAAAGAGAGTCTTAGTTCCATGGAGACAAAGTGACTTTCTGGGACCAAGCTGGTAGCTACAGGGTTTCTAACTGACAGATGCTTTCTTTCTTGTTCCACCTGTCAGCCCTAGTGTCTCTGAGCAGGGGAGGAAAGTCTCCAACCCTTGGGAACAAAGAGACTGTCCCACTTGGGCCAGCTGTTTTCCTTCACTCTTACTGGTTCCTTCTACTTACCTCAGTATCTCTCCATGGAAAAGAGGATTCTCCGGCCCAATAGGGCAGGAAAATGCATGCCTTATTTTTGGCAAGGCTCCTAGCTGCTTCTTCCCTGAGGTCATCAGAGGGTCTTCCATTAGATCCAGGGGACGAATGAGCTGATACCTTTTATTGCTATATGGAAAGTTGAAAATACCAGGTCTGGCTGACCATCTGCTATTGATTGAGGGACAAAAGATGACCTTCCTTTTGTGTTGTTCTTCTGGTCCTGAGTTCCCAAACCAGCCTGTCTTCTTTTTAGCACCATTCAGAATTTTTCTTTATTTCTTGTGCCACTTTCAGGATTTATAAAGTTGTGCTAAGCAAGAAGAAGCAAGGGGGGTGGGGGGGAATCTATGCCATTTTGCCCTGACCAGAAGTCCCTCACGTACTGAATTTGATGTTTTAATTACCTATTAAAATTTCAATTTTTTTTTGTGCTAATTTACACTTAATTACATCATGGAAATAAAAAATACCAAGGCACCTTTGCCCAAAGCTGGCATTTAGCTTATTTTTCCAACAAAGAATTAATGAGGCCGAAACCAGTTTGGCTCAGTGGATATAGCATCGGTCTGTGGATTGAAGGGTCCCAGGTTCAATTCTGGTCAAGGGCACGTACCTTGGTTGCAGGCACATCCCCAGTGGGAGGTGTGCAGGAGGCAGCTGATTGATGTTTCTAACTCTCTATCCTTCTCAATTCCTCTTTGTCAAGAATAAATAAAAAAAATATTAAAAAAAAAAGAATTAATGAGAGTAGGGGGGAAATTGTTATGTCAACACAATAGGATCTACATTGAGCTTGGGGCCATACATATAAAGATACTGTTGAGGAACACACACACACACACACACACACCTTCTCACAGGTCGCATCCAATGTTCCCCAGGAGGGTGTCTACATCAAGCACAGATGGATTCATGAAGCCACCAAGGGCCCTGGGGAAAATAGGAGGGAGTGGTAGAGCTTATTATAGGGAAGGTACAGCCCCTCCTTCTGGGGTTTTGAGGGGCAGAACCTGCCTGGAAGGTTCTGCTTGTGAAGACTGAGGGGTGCCAGGAGAAAGGCGGCTCCAGGATTCCTCAGGTCGCCCTGGCTCTTCTCTGAGCTTTAGGTGGGAAGAAGGCTTCATCCAGTCAAATGCAACAAAGTAGGTATTTATTTGGGGCAGAATCCGTACACGGGTACATTTTATTTCCTTCTTATTTATATACTCTGTTGTTCCCAAGAAACATTTAAAATGATTTTAACAGATACATACCATATACAAAAATATAAATTAGATATCAGCAAAAACATAAAACAAACAAAAGGAAAACAAGATAGTGCAAAACTGCTCTTCTGCTACACTTGGAATAAATGGCTCATAAGAGAGCACTCTGTTGGGAGTATTTCCTGTGCCATCTCTTACTGGGCCCTCAGGGGCACTTGGGACTGGGCAGCAAGGTGGGAGGGGCCCTCTAGATATGCTATAGAGAGAAGTACCCATGGAAATTATCCTATCATACTCCATAGATTTCCTGCTCCTGACATGTTTGACTTTTTTCTTAAAGATTCCTGAGTTCACACTTTGAGAATGGCCATGGTTCTCAGTAGTGTAACCTCACTGAGGACTCAGGCAAGTAAGTTCTTGAGGAATCACATCTCATTTGGGTCCATTACAAGTCAGAGACTATCTAAATATTCAGAGAGTGTGAACCAAGGCTGAAATGAAGTCATTAATTCCTAAAACTCTTACTTTTAAAATTCTCCTATTTGATTCTCAGAATCTAAGCCAAAAGTGGTAAGATACAGACTTGCATTGTCCTTCCCACATCACCTGGAAGAGTAGGCGATACTGACGATGTGCAGGAGCCGAGAGTCACCACAGAAGAAGTGCTGCATCCAGTGACTAAATGACCACACTCCTTCCACTATGAGAGCTGTCTTTCTCCTGAGGAATAAAAGAACAGAAAAATTGATTCAGTTGGCTTTTGCTTTCTATGCATATAATACATAAGGTGTTTTTTTTAAATTTATTTTTATTGATTTTTTTTTTTGAGAGGAAGGGAGAGGGACAGAGAGGTAGAAACATCGACTAGCTGCCTCCTGCACGCCCTCCACTGGGGATGCGCCCTCAACCAATGTTCATGCCCTTGACAGGAATTGAATCTGGGACCCTCCAGTCTGTAGACCAACGCTCTATCCACTAAGCCAAACCGGTTTTGGCCATAAGGTGTTTTTGATTTAGATGAAAATCTAGGTGAGTGGTGGCTGCTGGGACAGCAGATCTGAATCCAAAAAATATTTAACCCTTCATGAAGGCAGGCTTTCTTCCTGGGTTGGGTTTCTCTTCTCTCTTACCTCCCTGGAGCCTCCCCAAAACATCTTTAATTCTGAAAATTTCTTGAAGTCTCATTCACTCTATCTTTTTTATTTTCAACATCGTCAAGCCTCCCTTAAACTGGGAGAAAAAAAAAAAAAAAGGTACCTTGTTCCATTCATCGGTCTCTCTCCCATTCATTCATGACATGGCCCAATCTCCCTTTCTTATGTATATACTCCTGAACTATTCTTTCTCAACCCTTATCTAAAAAGTCTAGCTTCATATTTTAGTATTTCTCTGAAGTTATTTTTCAAAGATCAACTAATTACCTCTTCCTGACCAAATTCAGTGGCTTTTCTTCAGACACAACTTCATTTGGTCTTTTGGCTTTTGCAACTTGCTCTATAAGGGCAAGGACTATGGTTTACATTCCTTATATTTCTCTAACTTTGTATTGTAGGGGATTGTTTTATTTAGGTTTTGAATATCTACAGCTGCAGTATATGAATGTAATCTTTCTTATTTGAAATAGCAAGATACGGTATTTGTCCCAAAACATATTGTTCAAAATGCATTGTATATACTCTTAGAAATTCTGTGTTTCCAGTTTGTCAGGAAAGTGAGTTTTAGGCACGTGGTTTCTAATAATAAAAAAAAAAAGATATGGGATGAATGCTCTCTGACACAAAGGAAAGTAACAAAGTGGCACAAAGGGAACCTTTCCAGGGTTTGCTGAAGAAAAATCTAGACATTATCAAAGAATAGACATTTTATTGAAAGGAGAAGATGAAATATCCTGCTCCAAAATAATTTTTTTTTATTAAGTCAAGAGTAAAAAAAAAAAAAAAAAAAAAATCCTGCATGCTCTATAGAAAGTTTGAGTTTAGCTTAGAGAGTCAAGGATGCATTAGTTTTCTCTTAGAACAGGTTTTAGAATGAGTATGTACAGGCCAAGTTTAGAACGAACGGGAAATGGCTTGAGGAGCCCTTTCTTACTGGGCGGATTGGAAAGAAAGATAATCAGTTTGAAGGAGACCAGAGCAGAGGGGCCACTCAGACTGAAACCACTGGGTTTGAAAGCTCTGTGTGACTACTGCTTCTCATATTTCTGAGGTTGCAGCCTTTGGTGGACCTAAAATGAGATCTCAGCTAGTGTCCTAGTTCTGGCGTCAAATGCGAGATTCCTCAACAGAACTTCCCTTTTCTCTTGGACACTGTGCAGAGAACAGTTCTTACCTGTTTTGCATTCCCATGTGATCATTTACATGAAAGCCCTTGTCTGTTTGTTAACTACTTGTTATACGTTATTCTTGAGAGAGAAGATTCCATGTACACCAAAAGATTTTTTAAAATTTATATTGCTCTGAACATTAATAAAGTATTTTTTAATAAGTATTTTGTAAAAAAGTTATAGTGAAGGAAAAGTGTTGAAAGCCTGGTTTAAGAAAACAGTGATAAATCTTATCAACCTAAGGAGTAAACAAACCTCCACATTATACATAATCAAAGATCACCATCTAGTGGCCCAATTGTATGATAACTTCTGAAGTTAGCGGCAAGCTCCAAAGACTTCAGAGGCCAGGGAGATGTATGGAAAGCATCCAACTCCACCAAGCAGAGGAGAAAAGAAAAAGACTTTGGTCCCACGAAAAGCATTCAAAATTCAAGTTACATACAAAACACTGTGCCTTTAGAACCAACCAATCTCCCAAATCAAGTTTCGGTCCTGGGCCTCTGTTCACTCAGAATATGAGTGGACAGTGGGATGTGATTAAAGTAAAGTGATAGCTCTTTGGGAGATAAACTCAGAGACATCCAAAACAATGAGGGCTTTTAAAATCACCTTCAGCGAAATTTCTGCCTCTCACCGGTAAGTTTACAATAAAAAAATATGGGTTGCTTGAGGGTGCATCTGGATTATTGGTGTGTACATCCGAATGATAAAGAAAGCTTTCAGAAAATGAAGAAATAAAATCATCAGAAAACATGACTGCCCCACACAACATGACTGAAAAGGGCACAGGTCTGAGTCAGAGGACTGTTCTAATTCTGGCTTCCCTCCCTACTGACGGTGTGACTTTGGACATGTTCCTTGATCTCACTGAGCCTCACAGAGCTTTTTCAGGATTATCTATAATAATAAAAACATAATATGCTAATTAGATTGGATATCCTTCTGGACGACCTTCTGGATGAAGCTGGAGCTTGGAGGGAAGCCCAGGTCCTGGGTGCCAGAGGGAAGCTACTGCCAGCAGCCGTGGGAACGCAGGCCTACTCTTGCTCGAATTTCATTCATCGGGCCTCTAGCCTTATATAATAAAGAGCTAATATGCTAATTAGACTGGAAGGGTAGAACAACCTTCCAGAATGACTTTCCAGACTGACCAGTGGTCAGGGTCAGCGGGGTCGTGGGGCCGAGAGGCAGGCAAAGCTGCGAGGGCTGAGCCCCTAGCACGAATTTCGTGCATCAGGCCTCTAGTATGAAATAAGCATTGAAAAGGGCTTACCCGAGTGTCTGGAACATAACTGGTATTTCTTTTACCTTTCTCTAAGTTATAAGAAACCTCATAATTTTACTTAAAGAGGAGAAAATAAAGACAAGAAGACACTTAAGAGAAAATGGGGTTTGGATTTGGGGCCAAAAACTGGCTCTGAAACTGCGTTTCTTTGCTGAAATGAAGTTAGGAGACAGTTTAGTCACTATCTAATTAAAGTAACAGCAGTTGTCCCAGCACTAACCCTAACGGACTATGTGGTTTCTTTCTGGATGTAATTTTCTTACTGGTAACATGGAAGGAAGAGTTGTATCCCATTAAAATGAAGAAAGTAGCACAAATCTCACAGGGTGTTGTAAGGATGGAAAGAGATGTAGCATAAATGTCCAGAGCTCAGTCTCACTTAGGATACTACTAATTTTCGTTATTACTGGCCGTTGCCTATCTCAGAGGACATCTGTGAGAGTATGACATAAGTGTCACTGACCATTTCAGAAATGCCTGCCGGCCTTTGCTACCTTCTTCACTCTCCGACCAAGGTTCCCTCCTAGAAAGACCAGCACTGTGGCTCTCATAGGTGCCTGCTCCTTTGCACACTCCATGCATGTAACTGGATTTTAAACCAGTTACAGCAGAACCTGCATTTCCGAAGGAGAGGTGAATCCTTCAGAGTGCATGAGAGACTAAAACTCTTGTTCCTATAATACCCCTCTACTCTGGCAACTTCTCTCAGAGCTTACTCCATATCCCTTTATCTCAACAGAATTGAAACAGGGAAAGATTCTGGTCAAAAGAGAAATGTTATTTTTGTAGGTAGCTTCTAAGTCAGTTCTGAAGGGAGTTCAGAAATATTTTTTGAGCAATGAAAGCTTAACTTGGCAAAGTGACAACACTGAAAGAATACCATAATTTGGAAATATTAATTATAAAATAAGTTTTCAAAGTCACTTTTTCTTTAAGAAAAGAAAAAAAAAGTCTTATTCAGAGGCCCAAAAGTCCTACATCGATCCCTCTTTGTATCCCTTTTAGGCTGGAAAGCTCACTCCTACCTTGTGGCAACCCTGCCTGTTCACTGAATATTAAAGTAATGATATGTATGTGTATATATATATATCTCCAAATAAGTTCAATGGTCCTTTCCCAGGAAGGTGGCAGGGGGTGTGGCTCGGGGGCCTCTCCTTGACTGCAACACTGCCTTGCACACTAACTTGAGGCACCTAGAGCGACACATACATCCTCTGCGGGGCCAGGTGCTCTAATTTGGGGTATGGAAATACAGTTGCTAAGTAAAGCAAAGCAGCTGTGGCAGGAAGTAAAAGTCTTAGCCATCAAGACCAGCGTCCGAGTTCTAGCTCCACCACTCACTTGGAGCTTGCTGATTCTGAGCTTCATATTTTCTTCTCTGTGAAATGGGGGGCGTGAGGGAGAGAAAGCCCTCTGTAAGCACCCAGCACCTCCCTGCCTTTGGTACTCACTAGGTCCCAGGGCCAGCCGCGCACAACAGGGAAGAGCGGCCCTCAGCGGTGGCCCCGTGAGGCAGCCTGTGTCAGCCGAGGCCAAGCCTGGCTGAAGGGTCCTTCCTGCCCATGCCCTACCCTCAGCAGGATGCCCCAGGCTCACCGAGCGCCTCTCCACATTCCCTCTTTTCCTGCCATTCTTGCCTGGCATGACATCCAGTGAGCGGTAGCTGGGTGGCTTCTCCTCGGGCCAGTTTGGGGAGTGGGAGCGGCGGCGGTGGGCCCCCCATCTCCGGGGTGGCCTCTCCTTCTCCTCCTCGGAGCTCCAAGAACTGAATCCCGAAGGCAGGGGAGGGGAGTAGCTGCGGGGCCTGCGCCTCTGGTGCCTGCGCTCGCTCTCCCGGGGGCTGGGCCTGCGGGGCCTGTCCGGGTAGCGGCTCCGCAGAGGCAGGTGGGTGGGCCGCCGGCAGCGGTCCTCGCTGGACGAAGGGATGTCGCTGAGGCTGTCCCTGTCTGACCAGGGCGTGGGGGACGTGTTCGGCCTGGAGCTGCGGTGCCTTCCACTCCGAAGCTGGCCCAGCTCCCTTCCTTCCAATGCCCAGGGCCGCCGAGGCTGCCAGTCCTGCAGCTCCTGGTGGAAACCAGAGTGGTGGTGCGGCCTCCTCTCCTCCCTCAGATCCCAGGCTCCGGGGGGAACTGGAGCGAGCCAGTGCTGGTGGGAGGAGTTGCTGGTCATCAGAGAAGACGGCAGGTCTCTCAAGGGGGGCAGGCGGATGATTCTGCGTTCCACGACCTCGGAGCCCAGGGAGGACAGCATGCTGCAGGGCTGGCCGGAGATGGCTTTGAGGTTAGGGGGCAGGGGCTGGGCCGGGTTGAGGTTCCGCAGCTCTTTCTCCAGATACTCCAGGACGCCGTTAGCGATGGGAGGGTGAGTGGTGGGCTGGGTCACTGGCATCTGTGGGAGGCTGGATCGCATGGACAAATCTGCGTGGAAACAAGGACAAGAACATGCAGAAAAGCTGGCTCACAGGACGCGCCTCGGAATCAGGGCACCAAAATGCCACGCTATGTAGTTTGCATGCATCCCCTCCCATCCTCAGTCGTAAAGATGCCCACCATATTGGTCAGGAAAGCCCTGAGGTAGCCCGTGCTCCTACTCTTGCCCTCTGCCCTCTCCCACCCTGAATCTCGGCAGAGTTTACCTCGCTGAAGCAGTTGGTTCATTGGATAAGATGAAAACTGAGAGCTCCTGTCCGCCCCCCAGTATAGGGGTTTTTCCATCATCTGAGGGCCTAGGGACTGAGCCTGCTTCATGTAGCGGTGGCGGGCCAGGGCTGCGGGGGGAAAAGGAGAAATGCAGACCCTCAGCCAGGGAAAGGCCCACACCTCCCATTTCACTTCTCTCCATAGAGTGGCCTTGCCCAGAGACCAGTTTCTCTTCTCAGAGTTCACTATGACCTATCTTGCATGGGAGTCAGAGGTAAGAGTAGTGAATCAATTGCTCCACCGGGAAGGAACCGGAATAAATTCCCTAGGCAAGAGCAGGACTCCCACACCCCGGGATTATACCCTTACCATGGACTTCCTAGTCTCAGAAACATTTCATCACCCTGCCCATTCCCAGGGTCAGCCATTCTGTGCCGGGATATACGTGGGTAATTAGCAGGCAGTGAAATCTCAGGCCACAAGCCAACAGGGCCTTCAGCCACAGGCCAAATATAGAAGGCACACATGCAAAGAGTTTAGAGGAGGCTATGACTCAGGGGTGGCCAGGGAAGCTCAGGGCTGCCTGCTCAGAGTGGAAAAAGAGAAGGACGTCGGTGCTGATGTCAATGGGCAGAGTTACCGGTAAAGAATGTTTCTAGCTAGGATGCCAGCCCTGGCTGGAGAAAACCAGTGGGAGGAAGGCAAGAGAACGCAAAAAGCTGAAGTGGATCCAGCGGACCTTTTGTACTCTTCTCCTCAACATTATTAAGTATTGAGGTTTCCCCTAAGTAGGGAGAATCTCTCAGAGGTGGGGTGGAAGCAGAGAAGGGAGAAGGGAAATACCATTTCCTTTTAGGGCAAAGAAAAGAACATAAAAAAAACAGCACAAGGAGAGGAGGGGAGATAAGAGATCAACCGAAGGACTTGTATGCATGCATATAAACATAACCAATGGATGCAAAACACTGGGGGGTGAGGGCATGTATGGGAGTGGGGGTGGGGCAATGGTAAGATCTATACACATATAATACCTTAATAAAAAAAGGAGAGGGGGAGTAAGTGGTGGTTGCCAGGAGATAGAAGGAGGAAAAGGGAAGTAATTGTTTATTTTATTATTTTATTTTAAAAAAGCAGCACAAGAGATCCATGGAAATGTCACTCCAGTCCCCTAGGTGCAACTAACCGACAATGAGAGCATGTTAAAAACATAAGCACTGAGTTGGTTTTGCTCATGAGTTTCTATTTTGAGGTAATTTTGACGAGCGCCACGTTTCCCAAAGCCCCTGCCCATCCATGCATGTCGAAAATGTACTTGTGTGTCTAAGCGCAGGAATTGCCTGCCTCGGGCTCCCAGCAGCACTTGCACCTCCTCTGGGTTCCCCAAGCCCTGCGTCACCTCATCCCCTCACCCCAGGCAGCAGGCTCTGCCTGAAGCTTCCTTCTGCCACAGGAGGGGAAGAGAGGGCAGGCCCTTGGACCCAGCTGCACAGGGTGGGGGATTTGGTGAGGCCAGCAGTGAAGGGGCCACCTGGACAGCTACCCTGGGGCTCCAGCATGAAATAAACTTCCAGCACAACAGGATGTGGTTGCAGCAGAGCCCCCCAAAATGTCTGGAGCTCCAGCCCTAACGGTGAGTCACAGCCCAGCCTAGAGGAAATCAGATGCAAACTAATCGCAGCTCACCCAGCTGCCATGCTTTTAAGCCAACAGACAGCACTCCGGACCCTCCAAAGACAAGTCCGCAAGCCCAACCCTTTCCTCTCCCTTTGGCTAACAGATGCCTCTCCCAGCTCCCTACAGGGGCCGCCATCAGCGCACACAATGCTCTGCCACTTTCCATAATAGTCCTCAGAGATTTTTTTTTTTTTCCTCAGAGAAATCTTCAATGTGGGATCAATGAGGAAGTTGAGGTCCCAGAGGTTACTTCCCTAGCTCACAGTCCAACAGTGGGTGACTGGCAGAGATAGAGAGTGTGACCCTGTGTCTGACACCCAAACCTGTACTCTTTCTGCCACACCACCGAGTCCCTAGGCTCCTTTATTTCTGTGAAACGAACAAAAAGACCCTCCCCCAGCGGTAACTCCTCACTTTATTTTTTTCCAACTCAGCCCCACAATTTTTAAAACCCATTCCAGACTACTCTCTGACCCCAAGGCCTAAGGACATCCAATGCCATTGGGAACAACCCTATATACCACCTACCCCTCTAACTGACTCCTGGCTTCCTCTAAATAGTACCCCCCCCCCTTTTGGCCACTTCCTCCCCCAGCCCCCCAGTTCTATAGGAGACAAAGGGAGAGTGAGGGTTACTCCTTTCTCTCCAAAGGACTTTTTAAGTTAATGGAACCCCCTGTGTAGAAAACTCCCTAGAGATCATTCCAGATCCTCCATGAGCTTTCCCATCAAATTTTTACTTTCCCCAGAGATTCATCTGCCTGCTTCCTTCTTAGCTGCTACCACCTTTTCCTCATAGTGCCTTCCTTCCCTGATGCACTGGGACTAATGAGATGCGAATGGGAAACACAGCCTCGGAGCTTCTTCCTTGCCATCCTGTCCCTGGAACCAGCCCCATGGGGATGTCTTCACTACGAGGGTTTTCTGCTTCTCACCTAACGGGAAACCAAACAGGCAATAAAAGAAACATGGAGAAAGTAGCAAAGCTTCCAAAGTCTCCTAGGAAGTTATCTCCGAAACTCGATGGAGAAAAGTCTGCCCTGGTCACCTTTAATGGACTGGTTAAAAACACAGATCCCCACAAACCCTCCCTCAGCCTAATTCAAGGCAAGAAAATCTGCATTTTCAAAGAGCTCCTTTATTCTAATGGCTGGGAGTCAAATCAGAGTTGTCTATTGAGGATTCTCAACAACCTTTGGAGAAATAGGATCCTTGGAGAGACGTTTCCTTAAATATGGGCTTTGAGGTTCAGATGGACTTCAACTGGAATTCTCAGCATGTGACAGCTGTGTGATTCTGAGCGAGTTTTTAGAGGGTCTGAGTCTACTCCTATTTCACAAGATTACTGAGGTTAAATGAGATAATAATGTATGCTTGTGATAGATAGTGGCTCTCCTTGTTTTAATAAATTGTTATAAGTCGCTTCTTTTGTCTTAGAGCCCATGGGAGACAAATGTACATACTGGGGAACTATACCACCAAAGGCACGTTCATCTTCCTTTCTGAGGAAAACCTGGGGTACAGTCTTTAAGATGTCTCCTTCCAGCCGAAACTGGTTTGGTTCAGTGGATAGAGCATCAGCCTGTGGACTGAAAGGTCCCGGGTTCGATTTCGGTCAAGGGCATGTACCTTGGTTGCAGGCACATCCCCAGTGGGGGGTGTGCAGGAGGCAGATGATCGATGTTCTCTCTCATCAACGTTTCTAACTATCTATCCCTTTCCCTTTCTCTCTGTAAAAAGTCAATTAAAAAAAAATATATAAAAAGATGTCTCCTTCCCAATAGAAATGACACTCAACACTCCCTGCTCCTCCAGGGACCTACACCTCTTGTCCTCTGCGGCCAGCATCGTCAGTGGGCATCCCTGGTAGATGCCCCTGATGATCTCCAACTGCACTTGCTTGTTACTGCTCACCATTCCCTTACCAATTTTCTCTACTCTTCCAGAACTCCTTCTTTGCCCTCTTTTGGCCCATGGTCACAGAGTCCTTTCCCTTTTTCCCATACTACCAGTCCCCTATGACTTGACTGGCCAGTCATTTCGGTAACATCCTCAGGAGCTTTCTAGAATCCCACACCATTTGAACTCTTACCATCCCAGCTTTAGGGAACCACCAGCACATGCATCCTAGCTCCACAGTGCCAGAGCTGACTGCACTGTGAGGCACCTGACCTCAAAGAGCCTTCCTCTCAACCTAACTTTCCCTCACTGACACATAGACCTGGCTTCCCTCCTATAGAGCAGGGGTTTAAACATACCCCAGGTCTCATGCCTTCCCCTCCTCATGAACTTTTAACTGTTGGCATCACCTTCGTTGAGGAAGAGGAACCACCCTGGGCAAGGAATCAAGAGACCCAGTTCTAGTCCAGGCTCTGCCACTAACAGTGTGTACTTGTGAAAAAGTCTCATCGGGCCTCACTTCCCTCTCCCGTGGGGAGGGTGGGGAGGGGCATGGCAGAGAGCAGAGATTCCCACTGTGGCCTGTGGCCTACTGCTGGGCGTGCCCAGGCGTTCTGTGGGGAGGAGGGCCAGTCAACCACCTAGAGATGAAACTTGTTTCTCCAGTTCTCTCAGAGAAAAATAAGGTTCACTTTCAATAGCTTTCACCTTTAGGTTCTACTGTGGGTTGTTTACTGGTACGGAGTGAATTATCAAGTTACTGAAATGTGGTGTCCTTTTAAATTTTTTTCCCCCCTCTCTGGTTTTCTAGTAACTCTCACTAGAAAGTGGGAGCAGGTTGGGGAGATTGGCTGTGGTCAGAGAAGTTCAAGAACCACTGACATCGTTCCTGAAGCTCCCTTCCGTGCCTAGAATTTTTACTTGCTACATATGAGCTCTCTCAGCTTCCTCCCTTATACATTAATCATAATGACTTCCTCTCTCTCTCTTCAGAGATCAGGCTGTCTTTTCCTTTCCGTCCTAAACGCAGTCATTTCACTGTAAGCCCGATGTCACTCCCATTGGCCCCATCACTCATCGCTGGTCATCTTAGTTTACTTATTTTCCATAGGCCTTGGTTCTTTGCCTACAAATATGCGTAGGGTTACCTATTCTAAAAACAAACAAAAAATAGTCACACGCACACCCTTCTCTATCCAAAAGCTTTAATAACTTCTGCCGCCTCCATATAATCTCCTCATCACCAAACTTCACAGGACAGTCTGCTCTAGTGACTCACTTCAAAAGTGACCGCATCTGCTCAGGTCTAGGGACCTTTACTCGTGGCCTGCATTTCTTGACTTTACCAGTTCTTCTAAATGAACTCTAACCACTTAGGAGAAACTCCTCTCCCCCAGAACCTGTTTATTAGCCGGTAGTGGATACATTTATCATTTATGCTGGGTTTCTCCCCAGTCCTGCCAATTTTGAGTGTCCCACTGACCTAGGGATGCTAAGAAGGCACCGTGAGAGTGTTTTTCTCATCTTTTCCTGCATATTAATATGTCACTGACAGTGACTTCTCCATGGTGTCTCTCCAAGAGGCCCCTAAGAGGTAGGGAGCGCCTACTGTGGGAAATTCAGACTATTGTGAGTCAGATGAACATGGATTCAACACTGTACTACCACTGCTACTCACTATCTGGGTGACTTCTCTGGCCTTCAGTCCCCTCATCTGTCAAAAGTGATGATATTGGCCTTCTAGGGTTGTGAAGATTCAATGGGGAAATATGTACAAAGGGCCTACACAGAGCAAACATCCAATAAAGGTTAGTTCTCTTTTCCTGTAAGACACCAACCTCGGAACACAGGCCTGAAACCAGACTCAGAGCATTGACCTCAACACTGTAGATTAAGTTTTGTTTCCAGCTTAAGAAGCAATTCCTTATTTTTTCCCTTAAAAAAATTCCCTTTCAAATGTGTTATCTCTGGGTGCTAAGATTAGTCTTTACATATTCCAAATTTTCTGGAATTTTCTCAGAAATGTAATACTTTATTGATATTATCAGGAACAGGATATATTATTTTAAAAACACAAATACAACTTCCATTTAAAGAAGTTGATTCCATTCTAGCTACTTACTATCGATAAGAAAAGATCATTGTAGAATAATTTACTTTTATCTTCATTCCGCAGCCAAATTGTTTAGGGCATGTCATAACTCTGTTTTAAAAAAGTCAAATGTCAGCCCAAAGAAAGAGCAAGATTTTCTTCTGCTCCCTCTTTCCTTTCTTTAACACAGAAATTCTAAAAGTGTGGCCCTAGCCCAGGAGCATCACATCACCTGGGAGCTTTTGAGACAAGCAAATTCTCAGACAGGCCCACTCCAGACCAATTAAATTAAAAAACAAACAAACAAAAAACCTCTGGTGGTGGGGGCCAGCAATTAAGCTTTCACAAGCCTTTGGGGTGATTCTGAAGTTTGAGGACCACTGCTTCACACCTTTTTCCTCAGATCTACTCTTTTTAAATCATCTCTAAGGAGTGGCCCCCTCTCTCTCGCTGCTTCATTTAAACCATTCCTCCAGCCACCTCATGTTAAGCAAGGTCAGTGCTAAGAGCAAACAGTGGAGCACAGGAATACCAGAGCCGCTGAGGAAATGCCATCAGTAGGTAGAGCCATTTGAAGAAGGCCGTGGGCAGGCTAGAACGAGGACAGGAAAGAAGTCCTCTCACTTGACTCTGTAGCCCAAGGATTAATTTCTGGGCTGAGGCCAAAGGCCCCCGAGCCTTTGATGGGAGAAAGTTGTGGAGGAGAACCTGGAAGAGCCTATGGTTTGGAAGGTGATCTGTTTGGGGCACCAGGCTCCAGCAGCAAGCCATCCCACTGCCTGTCCATCCCCTCTCACCTTCCTCAGGGCAGCAGCAGCGGGTGGGACAGCAGGGGCAGCGGATGTAGCAGCAGCAATACTGGGGGCAGCACTGGCACCAGCACACTCCAATCAGCAGGAGCAGGAGGAGAGCTCCCAGAATGATGAAGATCACCGTCAGCCAGTCTGCAGGGGAGAAGCCAAGCAGGGGTCACACAAAATATACAGGGGCAGTTCCAATAGCCTAGCGATCTAACAAATATAGCTCTTGGTCTACAGATTCAAATTGAACAATATAATGGGGGGCAAAAAAGGTTAATTTTGGTAAGAGAACTTCAGAGGCTGGCAATCCAAAAATAACAACCTGGCCTTGCTTGTTTCTTCTTTTTTCTCTTTTTCCTGTATGAAAAAAAAGTGTCACGGTGGGGTGGACAAATAAAAAGTTCCCGCAGCACTTACGCAGGACAATGAGCTTCACCTCCTTATCCGGGTCACCTGTCGTGTCCCCTGGAGCCTCAATCGCACAGTAGTACACCCCGTGGTCCCACCACATCACTTCATTAATCACAAGATCTGCTCCTGCAAGAAAGGAGGAAGAATGTGCACTGATTGAAAGAGAAGAAAATGCTTTCTGACCTTTTGTAGATTCAAGACCCTGGCATTGTCCTTCCACATCTTAAGTGGGCCCCTCATAGTTCAGAGAAAGACCTCAATTCCTTTTATTGAGACCCTCCTCTTTCTCCAAGCAGTATAATGGAGGTAGAACTGACCAGTCATTGAGCCCTATGAGGTATTTTGAAAGCATTTGTATATATCAACTCATTTAATTCCCACCACAGCTCTCCAAGTGGGTGAGGCAGAGATTACCACTTGTTTCCCAGTGTCTGTTCTCCCTTTCTATCATAGTCATAAAATTTTTGGTCATATATGAGGTCATCCAGAAATAAAGCCAGTATTTCTCATTCTCTCTTACAGACGGACACGGACATATGACTCAGGGCGGATAGAGTGTAAGCATAAGTGTTACATGATAATTCAAGAACTTTCTTAAAAACAGCCTGGGGACAGCTTTACCCTTTTGTTCTTCATTTCCTATTTATTTATTTATTTATTTATTTATTATTTTTAAATCCTTACTTGAAGATATGCCCCCCCCCCCTTGATTGTAGAGAGAGAGAGTAAGGGAGAAGGAGAGAGAGAAACATTGATCAAATTGCCTCACATATGCACTTTGACTGGGGATTGAACCCACAGCCTGACCAGGAACTGAACTTGTGATCCTTTGGTGCATGGGACAACGCTCTAACCATTGACCCATGGTGTCCAGGGTTGTTCTTTATTTCTTCTTCTGCTCTGTTATCTGGAAAGCAAATATGATGGCTGTCATCTTGGACTATGAGGATGATGATGATATTCCTGGTGGGTTGGAAGGAGCTTGAGGCCCTGAGGACTTAATGGAGGACAGCCACTACTACAATAGTTCTAGACCATCTACTTTCAAAGTTATATAAAAGAAGAAATACACTTTATTGTTTAAGTCACTAATATTTGGGGCTTTTGCATATTCATAACTGTAATCCTGATAAGTGGGTACTGTTACTAGCTTCATTTCAGATGAAGAAACCGAGAGGCTTAGCAGGCCTTCGCCTTTCCCAGGAGGTTGGGAAATCAGCTTAGTAACAACCGAGAGCTAATGCTTACCAGAGGTAGGTTCAGACCCTGCCTCTCTGCTTCACTATTGGTGCTCTTAACCACCAAGGTCTAATATCCTCTCCAAACTAGGTAGCCTGGATCTCTTGCCAGCTGTGAACAGATATCTCTGGATCTCAAAGGAGTAGATTATGAGATAAACCTGGATAAGCAAGGATGAAATGCCATTGTTTTAAGAATAAATGTTACTTAAAAAAAAGAAAAAGAATTTGTCATCATGAACACCAAGTGCTGTGTCCCCCCACTAAGATAGATGAATGGGATGTTTAAGATTAGCAAATGCAACACAGGCTCACTAAGACCTTTTGTGGGTCCAGCACTATGTTAGACACTGTGGACGATTTCAAGAAGAAATGTGGGAAATCTGAAGAGAAATAAGACCCATCTGTGTCCTAAAAGGGTTTAAAGTCTGGTCAGAAGCATCAGGGCAACCTCCAAGACCCCATTATTTTAGCCACAGTAAGTGCCAGAGGACATCTTCACATTCTTAAAGACCTTACCTTACAGATTTGCTCCTGCCTAGTTGACAGTTTTATCTGCAATTCTTTTTTTAAAAAAATTAAAGTATAATTGGCATACAATATTGTAATAATTTCAGGTGCATGACATAGTGATTCTATATTTATATACATGTGAAATGATCACAATAAGTCTAGAAACCATCTAAATATCTGCAATTCTTTCTTATATGTTTGTCAAGAAATATTTATTGAGGAAATGAAACAAAAATGTAAGGTCACGCACTATTGGAGCTAACTCTGACTTCTGTTTCCTTCTCATTCTACGTCAATCCCTATGATTTTGTTTTCTTACTTATGATTTTTCCAAACCCACTACCTTTCCTAGAAACAAGCTTATACCACAGTCTTGGAAGAATGGTGAAAATGCTGTGGGGGAAATTCCCCCCTCAGAGGTTAATGTGTGTTATAAATCTTCCCCAATTGTTATTAGAGACAATAAAGAGTATTTTAGGGATGTCAGAGTAATAAGGACATTCAAGTATGTCAGCATTTTAAATGATTCAAGAACTATTTTGACAGGCTCATCACAAATGACGCAGACATGAGCACTAAAGTATCAGAAAACAAGGCTCCTGATGTCACAAGCTTGAAGGTAGAAATAAAACCAAGGGGAAATGCCACTTTCCCACGGGAGTAAGAAAGAACAGAGTCTGACCCAATGTGGCTGGTTGGGAAGGGAAGGTAGCATGCAGCACTGCTCAAAATTAGAAAGAAGAAAAAAAAGAAGACAGAGAAGCAGGGACTATCACCTTGGGGGACTTTCATTTGACCTTCAAACAATGTAAAAGAGACTTGTTAATTAATGGGACTTATCAGAGCTACGTCTGGGAGCTCTGGAGAAAGTAGAACCACCCTGCATCTTTGAGAATGCCCCTAAAGATGGAAAAGGACAGTTGTGCCATAAATTTGGAGCACAGCTTGGGGGAATCGAGGTTGAATGTCAAAGGATCAAACATAAGTTTTACAGCCAAAGTATTAGCAATTGTTAAACGGCTCCCTTTAAATGGTCAAAGAATATTAACTGATTTCTTCACATTGTTGCTATGGGAATTCTAAGTGACCTGCTGGGTGTATTTCCCCCCACCATTTTTTTTTCTCTTCATTTTAACCACCAAATATTTACTTCACACAGCACACAAAGCTCATTGAAATAGGCTCTGAATTTTGTGAATCCTGGATTACAAGATAGGAATGTGGTGTGCTAACCCATCCATCCCAAAGAATGTTAAGTGATCATAACTAAAGTTCACTGCACACTTTCTGTTGCCAAGTGCTTTATACCTATCATCTCACATGACCCTGACAACTACCCAGGTACTGTGGCAAGTTTCACTTTATAGAAATCGAGGCTAAAAAGGTTGAAGGGACTTTCCCAAGTTCACACACCCGATAAGTGAACTCACCCCTGAGTCTAATCGCCACAAAGAATAGATACGCTCTAAGCCGAACTCTCACATATCACATTGATATTCACTTCAGGGCCGTGCGGAGACAGAGACCACTATGCCCATCTTGCAGATGTGGCAACAGAAGCGAGAGAACACAGCTGCCACGGTCACTAAGCCAACCTGTGGGAGTAATGGGACACTCAGCCAGTGTTCTGCATTCTAAGCCCAATGATCCCTTCTGTACCACTGAAGGGTGCTGGTCGGAAGGTGGGCATCTACGTGGAAGGCTGTTTCCTTAGATGTGTATAACAGGCATGGCCAGAGGGAAACCCAGGAGTCTGGAGTTCCAGCGGGCCCCGAGAGCAATTCGTGGAAGGGTCCAAGGAGCCTGGTCCACACCTCAGCCCTGAATCTCAGGGACACAAAGGAAACCATCCACTCCTACACCGTTAGCCAAAGCTCACCCAGAGACCAACTTCCAGGGAAGTGACTTCCAGTGTCATGGCACATTCTGTACTAGTGTAGCTGGCATTTTTCTCCACCCAAATAGATCATCAGGCAGCAGAGAAAAAGGGAAATCCCCACAGTGACTCAGCCTGGTGCCTGCACCTCTGCACCCTCACTCACGGTTCTGGATGGTGATCTTGCGCTGCCGGTAATCCGCCCCCAGCACAGGCTCATTCTGCCCCCGCCTCTGGGCCACGATGCGGACCTCTCGCTGGCTGTCGTTGCAGTCGTTGGAAGGGTCCTGGCCCAGGGATAAAGCCGCCTGGTAAGCTGAGGAGAGAGGATACACCTAAGTCACACAGCAATGGGGAACTCCCAGGAAGAAAGGTGCCCTCACTATGAACCTCTGTGTCTCCGGGGCATCTTGTTAGCATGAAGATTCTTTTTAAAATATATATATATTTTATTGATTTTTTACAGAGAGGAAGAGAGAGGGATAGAGAGTTAGAAACATGGTTGAGAGAGAATCATCGATCAGCTGCCTCTTGCACACCCCCTATTGGGGATGTGCCCGCAACCAAGGTACATGCCCTTGACTGGAATCGAACCCGGGACCCTTCAGTACACAGGCTGATGCTCTATCCACTGAGCCAAACTGGTTTCGGCAGCATGAAGATTCTGATTCTGTGGGTCTTGGGTGAGAAGCAGAGATTCTGCTTTTCTAACGAGCTCCCAAGTGATACCAGAGACCCTCCGTTGAGCCTGAGACACTCCAGAATCCCCCCAATAGACCATCAAGTCCTGAATGACTCCCATCCCAACGTCCTGTGTCTCATTTTTAGTGGCCCCAGACGCTGCTTCCTTAAAATACACCTGCCCTTACAATGCAAAGTTTAAAAGCTGTTAAATCTGCTGGGGCAAATGCCCACTATCCTAGTCTTACCTACCTTCCCACATAACCCAGGCATCTTAAGAGTACCCACCCCAGGAAACTATACCTGGATTTAGAGGGGGGGGGGGTGTCTTTTGGGGACAACATCAGTCTCCATGGGACAGGTTCTGGGGTTCATATTGACATTTATAGGACTGAAAGAGGTAAAGCTGATGTCTCCCTCCCTCTCCTTTCATCTCAAGGAGTTCATTTGCTTCCTTTGAATAGGGTGTCTGCTTCTGTTCCCAAAATTTCTACAGGGTTAATTATCACAGGCTGACAGTGGGTACCTGGGTACCTTTGCTCTTTGAGAGAGGCAGGGGTAGACAGCTTGGAAGAGCTTTGGTTCCAGACAGCGGAACCAACTGTTCCTTAAGAGGTCAGATATGGCTAATCATGGGAATGGTGCATCTGAGAGATGTCACACAACAAACGTACTCCCTGGGGCAGTGAGCTCCGTATCACTGTTTCGTCAGCAGGGGAGTGACTGTCCATGAGGAAGGCTGGCTGTAGAATCGAACTTGGCAGTGGGCACAAGTTCACAGACGACCCTTCCTCAGGCATCCCGGGGGTGCAGGAGTTTTCTTGTCAGCATTCTAAGACTAGGGTGATGAGAGGCGAATCTGCATTCACATCTCAGTGTGCTGGCACAGACTAGGAGGCAGAATTTGCTCTGCCTTTTACTTAATGCCTGAGCTGCCTTAAATTGTCTTAGAACAAGGTGGGACTTACATCTCAAAACAAATAGAACAGTATGTGACCTTCAATTAGTTACTCCATCTGCTTAGGCTCAGTTTATCTATAAGATGAGGGGGCTGGATCAAGTGATCTCTATTTCACTTGAGGATTTGTTATCCTAGCTCATTCCTACCTACATCCTAATGACAACACTTCACAAAGGGACCCTGGTAGAGCCAGAGAGGGAGAACACTCACATGCAGAGTAGTAGTCAAAGATGGGATCCTTGCAGAAGGACTTGAAACGCCACGTCACTACCACGTCCTGGAGCTGGGCAGAGGTGGTGTAGTCACATTTGAGGATGACAGAGGCAAACAGGGTGACATAGCGCTCTGTGTGCTGGACGGTCACCAACAAGGACAGACACCCTGCAGCCAAGAACAGGAGACAATGCTGAAGGTGGACCAGATCTCTGGGAGGTGACCTACTTCGGTTGGTGGGTAATAAAAGCAATGCAAATGAACCACCGCACTGCCTGACTGGTTGGGAGCACACAGGTGGAGTCTAAGTTCTTACTTGGCCTGGGGAAAATGTGGGGTGGATACTGCACAGACAAAAGGGAAGATGGTGAAGAAAAAGATCAAGGACAACTCCCAAAAAGCTCATGGCCTATCGATAGTAATAATACATACAACAATAATAATAAATTATATTAAAACTAGAGGCCCGGTGCAAAAAATCCATGCACAAGTTTGTGTGGGGTGAGGGTCCCCTCAGCCCAGCCTGCACCCTTTCCAATCTGGATCCCTTGGGGAATGTCCGACTGCCACTTTAGGTCCAATTCCAGGAACCAGGTCTAAACCAGCAGTTGGACATCCCTCTCACAATCCTGGACCGCTGGCTCCTAATTGCTTACCTACCTGCCTGCCTGGTGGCCCCTACCTGCCCCCCTTGTCAGCCTGGTTGCTCCTAACTGCTCCTTCCCCCGGAAGCCTGGTCACCCCTTACTGCCAGCCTGATCGCCTCTTCCTGGCGCCCCCTTCCCCCCGCCTGGTCACCCCCAACTTCCTCTCTCTGCTGGCCTGGGTGCCCCTAACTGCCTCCGCATGCTGGCCTTTTATCCCCAACTGCCCCCCCGCTCCCCCGGCCTGGTTGCCCCACGCAGCCTGCTTGTTCAGTCATTTGGTCATCCCTCACTAACCCCTGTGCCAGCCTGGTCGTAGGCAGCCATCTTGTGAGGGCTAATTTGCATATTACCTCTTTATTATATAGGATAAGCCTACATTTGTACGGTAGTGAACTTGCTAATATATATTTTCTTCACATCATTTTCTCTTCATTTCCCTAAGGATAAATTTCAACCTCTACAAGGCCTCTAAGGCTGGTCACATCTGTCTGCAGCTTTTCTCTCCTGCCTCATCTCCCTTCAGGCCATACCTTACACTCAGAGCTGCAGCCATGCTAGAACTGCCGTCTTCAGCAGGTCTTCCTGCATGTGGATCTGCAGCTGCAGCGCTCTTCCATATCACCGGCCACCATTCCCACTCCCTTCACTGGACTAATTACTATTTATTCCTTAGGTCTTTAGCTGCACCCTCACCTCCTCAAGAAGCCTTCCCTGACTACAAATCTGAGGGAGGGGCCTCCCTCTGTTTTCCCCAAGTGCCTCATCTTACCATTTCACACTTCTTAGTGATGGCCTGTTTACTGTAAGCCCTGAGAAGGCCAACTGGGTTTGTCTCTAACTCACTGTTCAAACACAAGGGCCTCATATTGTGCCCGTCACCTCCTTGGCAACCAATAAATGTTTGTTTAATAATTAAAAAAAAAGGAATAAATGACCAGAAATACATTAACCAGTGGTCAGGTCAACATAAGCATAGAGCAAATGAAACAAAAACCAGACTGTGCTAAATTTTATCAAGAAGGACTTAAAGGAATCAAACACACTTATTTATTTATTTATTTAAAAAAACAACAACAACTCCCTCCTCTTACTTTCCCAATACACATATTGCATATCTGCCTTGATGAGGAACCAGGTGGCACAGATATGTCAGGTGGGACTCTGGCAGTCAGAGGACCACACATAATTGATATCTTGTAATGTTCCTACAACAATATGGGTTCTAGGCTGGGCTATATGGGATCTTATCATAGGAGGGTTAGTGTAGAGCAGGAGTACTCAAACTCGAGCATACACCACCTGGAAGACTTGTGACAGCCCAAACTGATGTCAGTAGGAGTTTCTGATTCAGTAAGACTTGGGTGAGGCCCAGGGACTTACATTTCTAATAAATTTCCAAGAGACACTGATGCTACTGCTCTGGGCATCATACTTTGGGAAACACTGGTGTAGACTAGATTTTAAAACAGCAACCTCTTAGGCTTTGGACTCAGATATGTTATGGTTCAAATCACTTTACTACTTAGACACTGGACAAGTTACTTATTCTCACTCAGTTTGTGCTTCCTCAACTACAAATGGATATTATAATAGTATGACCATCAGGTCCTTGCAAGAATTCAATGAGATAACCCACATCTGGTGCCTGGCACATACACTGCCACGTTAGTGTCAGTGTATGAGCCTCCCTCTTTCAAACGGGGGTTCTCAGGTACTTTGCCTTCATTTTGACTGAGTTACTCCCACAAACAAAACAAACATAGACACCCATTACAGAGCAGCTGGGTGGGCCTCTCTCAGTGGCCGAAGCCATTGGTCGCACCTCACCTTCTGGACACAGCCCACAAGATAGTCTGTTGAGGCTTATCATGGGCATCCACACCTGCTTTTCTCATATCCATGGAGAAGCAACAGAATGCTGCTCAAAAAAAGCTTTGGCCCCTAGAAATGACTTGAGTCACCTCCCGAGTTGTAAATGAGGGTGTGCAGCGACAGCTGAGCTGGAGAGAGGGTCTGCAGAAGTTAGGGGAGACCTTTGGATGGGGAAACCTTCACAAAGAGATTTATGTGAGACTCTGACTCAGACAGGATAAAGATGACACTTGAGAAAGAGAAGGCAGAGAAACTCACCATTTCAGGATGGAAGATGAGCACAGGCCCTTAGCAGGAAGGGGCAGTTACTTGGGGAACCTGGAGGGAACCAACCTAGCTGGCATCTCTGGCTTTATGGGAAGCGGAAGGGATAAATAAGGTGGAGCTGGTGTGGTGACCAGGAGGTGGGGAGACGGAGTGAAGTCTATAGCACACGCCAATGTCTAGTTAACGGATAATCACGGGAGGCTTTTCTGAAGAAGAGTAATAGGGTGACGGTGGTGTTTTCAGGAAGATAGATGACTTCCTTATTCATTTTGAAAATGAGCCTTCTTGTAGTCTGGGGGAAAATAGCTGCCATCAGCTGTAGGATTCCTGGAAATCAATACAATCAACCGAAGAGCCAGTGACCATCGTCTCATGCCTAACATGAATTCTATGGTTATCTGCTGTTTTAATTTTGCTTCTCCACCCTCACCCTGGTTTGTTTTGTTTTGTTTTGTTTCCTTGGAACTAACCTGAAATAGACTTTGGAGCTTTTTCCCAACAACACAGCCTAATGAACAGAAGGGACTGCAGCAAGATTCTGACGATGGGTTTTTCAACACCAGCTCCTTTTGTACAGTAACACACATAGATTAGAAGAGGGAGAAGACGCTGATTTTCAGTCCACACATGACCTAGGTTTGCATAGCACTTTTAGATATTTTCTTTTACACACTAACTATGACCCCTGGGAAAAGATGAGCTGTGCCCATGCCATACACAGCAAAACTGAAATTGGAAAAACGTCACTTGTCTGTGGTCGTTCATTTTCTAAGAGAATGTGATTTAAGATTCTTCCCCTGAGCAGCTCTTGTCATTCTGCCTGGCCATAAATAAAAGAGTGTGTTTGGTATTCATTAGCTTGCAAAGAACTAAAACATGGGGCCAGGCTACATGAGCAGTAATTAATATACACTTGACAACTGTCATTCTGACACTGTAATTAATAACTTACATGTTCTTTACTTTGCCAAATAGTGATTCAACATAAATAGCAGTTTATGGTAAGGACTCTACTCAACATTATTTGTAAAAGAGGCAGGACATTTGCAGGGGAAGGAGGACCGGCTTGCTGGGAGGCCGAGGAGGGAGCTTGGTGGGGCCAGAAGTTGCTCTGTAGCAGCTTCTGGATTGCTGAATCTGACACTGAGTCAGGAGAGTAGAGACAAGGGGAGCACCTTCATTATCCAATCCTCATTCAGCTCCCCTTCCATGAATGCCCTTATTATGGGCAAAGCACACCTGGGGTCAGAGAACTCACCTTTACCAACGTCAACGCTGGCTGTGCTGCCTTTTATCCTCTCTTCAGTTTCATCCCTTATGTGAATATTGAACCTTAGAATAGTTCGGGTTCCCAGATATGCTGACCACAGTGAGCTCACTCACAGTCCCTCTGAGGGTATGCCAGCCCCACAGCATCCTGCACAGCTCTCAGAATACCGCCCCTCCTCACGTGCCCCCATGACCCTCGTATGGGAAGTAGGGAAGGATCCCAGGATAAAGGGCAAATGAGCAACAAGCAAACATTTCTTCCTTCTTCTCAGTTGTTTCCCTACATCTACTGTACGCTGGGCCCTGTACATATATTGTCTCTAATCCTTACAAACCCCCTAGGGTGGAATCATCCCTGCCCGTCTTTGTGGACGAAAGTTCAGACAATAACCCAAGCCCTCTCAGCTTCAGGATTTGAATTTGGGGCTTGCTTACCACAAAACCCAATCTTTGTGTTTATTTATTTCAAACCTACTCTTTCCCAAGCAGGCAAGTTTAACCTTCCAAGTGAAAGGAAGTCAGGTACTGGATTCTCTAAAAGCAGGAGGATTTTTCAGATTGAGAAAAAGACAGAGGAAGTAGTAAGTCCATCTCAAAGGCAAAAACCTCCCATCTTTCTTTCCCTTTAGCTTGTAACTTCTCTAAAAACTAACCACATTGGGCACACACACTACTAAGCAGGTAAGGTTTCCAAGAAGAGATCAAAAGCAACAAAATCAGGGTTGAAAATATGAACAAATTAAAAAAGATAAATGCCTTGTGTAGATATTGCATCACTGCTCTTTTAAACTTAGTTATACAAGTTTTTAAATTTGTAAGTTATATTTTTATTCTTAAACTAGAGGCCTGGTGCACAAAAATCATGCACTGGTGTTGGTGAGGGGGTGACCTTCAGCCCAGCCTGTGCCCTCTTGCAGTCCGGGAACGCATGGGGGATGTCTTACTGATGGCTTAGGCCAGTCCCCATGGGAAGCAGTCAGACATCCTTAGTGCTCCTGTGGAGGTGGGAAAAGAGAGGCTCGCCAGTGATGAGCTCAGCTTCTGGATGAGTGGCGCTCCCCCTACAGGAGTGCAGTGACTACCAGAGGGCAGCTCCTGCACTGAGCATCTGCCCCCTGGTGTCAGTGCATGTCATAGTGACCAGTCATTCTCCCATTTGGTGGATTTGCATATTAGTCTTTTATTATATAGGAGAATTTACTTCATCCTGTGGCATCTCTTTATCCCCAATTCATTGCCATCTAATTTCCTAGCTGTCTCTTTTCATTTTTCCCTTGAAAACATTAATTCTAAAGACTAACTTTCTGAGTTCAGATTCTACCTTCACTTCCCACCAGTTAAAAGACCTGATAAGTTACTTCCAAACTCCAGTTGTTTCTTTACACGCAAAATTGGAATGATACTAATGCTTGCATAATAAAGGGTTATAGTGAGGATTAATTGAGATAAATGTCCAGTATTTTGGAAAGAGCCTGGCACATCCTAGGCACTCAACAGAGATGAGCTGTCATTTGTATGTATCTTTCCTGCCTTAAAATACTGAGATCAACTGAGATAATCATGTAAAAGCATTGTGAAAGAATTAAAATGACACAAATGTAAAGGTTCTCTACTACCTTTTTTTTTTTTTTTTTTTTTTTTGCAAAGTGAATTAGTGCATTAGAAGCTTTTAAAACTGTGATGCTTTGTACTCTGGCAAACCCGTTCACAAGTTCATAATTTACGTTCTCTGAGAAAGAGGAAGAGAGGGAGACCTGTCATTTGAGAGTGGAAAGGTAACTTCAGATGAGATACCAGAGCTCATGGGAAGGAGGGAAAGGGAAGGGGATTCTCTGTTTCCCGCCATGAGGTACTTTCCAAAACTACACTGCTGTGCAGAGTGGGGACTACCATCTGACATTAAAGTCGAAGAAAAACATATCGAAAAAGAAGAGTATCTTTACAACTAAATGCCACGTGTTCCCAAATATATGCATATCTCTGTACATTTATTTTTTTCATTGTCTTCTCTGTCTACAATCATATTGGGCAAGATGTTTTATAGTTTCTAGAATACATTATCCATAGAGCATAGGGATACAGGTATAAAGATTTCTCTTTCGTTAACTAAGAACTGTTTTCAGAATACTAGATGGCATTTCCCTCCTTTCCACATGAAGGGTCATGCTTAAAAAGGGATGGTAGCTGGGGACTGTGGGCTGGTGGGAGGAGGGTGGAAAGAACATGGTCTTTCCTGGCAAGGGCAGTGGCCTACTGCTGACGCTGATAGAAGGTCTTGATTCCTGAGTGCTTTTCAGATACCCAGGCACCTCTGCTCCAGTAAGCATGTTAACAAAAAGTACACAGGTCTAATCCTATCAAAGTTTATCTCTGAGCAAGCTATCTCCCCAAGTATATTTGCCATGGGTACTTATTACATTTCCTTAGATAACAGTGCAAATATGAGACGAATAAAGGGAAGAGGGACTGGCAATGAGTACAGAAAAGAAGTAAGGGATCCAGAGAGTCAGGAGAGAGTTGGGGCAGGGGAGGAACTATGTCTACATATTACATCTTTAACAAAGGTCTGGCCTGTGCTACTCAACAGTGCTAGGCACTAAGCATGTGGCTACCCTGGGGAGGACACTGACATACACTGAGCATTTACATGCTGCTAGACGTAGCATTGGATGCTTGATATACAGTATCTCATTTAACTTTTGCAAAAATCCCATGAGGTAAGTTTTATTTTTATCTCAATTTCATAGGTGAGGAAAATCCACAGGGAGCTTAAGTAACTGGTTTAAGGTCATGCAACTAGAAAGGAGCAAGCTACAATAGATTTAAATTTATACCCCTAAAATTCTAAGGCCTAGGATATTTCCAGTCTATCAGATGCCTTCTGGATAAGTTTTTCTAGTGGTGGAGACTTAACCTTCAAGGGATATTCCCATCTTTAAGGCACAGTCACAATTTTCTTTTAACCATTTTATATAGAAACCGCTTTTTACCTTTTTTTGCAATATAAAATAATAATAAATTTCAAAAAATTCAGAAGGGTATAATGTAAAAAGTTCCTCTTTGCCTGCCACGCATTCCACTCTCCAGAGGTACCACTGTTGATAATTTGGTGTGTATCCCTCCACATCTTTTCCTACGCTGCTCTAAAAAATTAATCATTAACAGCTTTGTTTTCTTCTTCAAACTAATGGTATATCATTATATTCTATAGATTTAAGTATTTTGTAGATCTAATTGTCTTAGTAGCTACCTAAAAATTCACTTAATTTTCCTAATAATGGGCATTTGGATTGCTACTGATTTATCACTATTACAAACAATGCTGACATGAATTGTTAAAATGAGTGTCTTTATATGAAATATATAAAGTATCTCTTCCAGTAGGCTATATTTCTTAAAGTGAGATTGCTGGTCAAAGGAAAGAAGGCTTTATATTTAAACTAGAGGCCTGGTACACAAAATTTCTGCACAGGTAGGGTCCCTAGGCCTGGCAGGCGATCAGGGACCCCTGCTGGCACCTGCCTTGACTGGCCTTGGGCCTGCAGGCTGGGGGCAGCTTCTGCATCGAGTGTCTGCCCCCTGTGGTCAGTGGGCATCATAGCAACTGGTCATTCCACCAGTCATTCCACTGGTAGGTCAGTTTGTGTATTAGGCTTTTATTCTATAGGATAGTAACTTCAGGGAAGAAGTTCATATTCCCATCAACAGTGTGACAGTCCCATGTCTCACCACAATCTTTCCAATAGGGGAACCTAATCAATCTTTTAAAATTTTTGATAAACTACCAGGTGAAAAAATAGCCACTCAGGTGGTTTGAACTTTCTATTATTTTATATTCCTTTAGGGGTAGAAGACAAAACCTGGTTAACAGGCAGATGCTCGGAGTTTCCCAAAGTATGTCAATCAGATCAGTGACTCATCCATGTCCCCACATGCTAATCTCAGAGCATATGCAAATTTGGGTCTCAGAATGAAAAATTTTGATGTGTCCTGTGGCTTCAGAGGTCACTCATTCACATAATTTATTAGAGACCTACTGTGAGCCAGGCACCATTCCAGATGAGGGGGTACCATTGCAAATAAGAGAGACAATGCTTTTGCACTATTAGAAGCTATACTCTTAATGGGAGATCAATAATAAATAAGTAAACAACTAAACAAGATACTTCAGGGTTAAGCTGTATAGTGTTGTTCAGAAACTGATATGGTAGAGCTTTGAATATCAAATCCTACTGTTGTACAAAAAGGGACAAGACAGGCACATGGATCCAAATACTTCTGCTAGGACTTCTTGGTTGTTTAAAAGTCTAAGTCAAGCCCCAGGTGTAAATAATCATCCTTCCATACAAACCCAGGCCTCTTCAATGATTCTCATGTTAGTAATGGGCAGCACTGAAAACTAGGAATCGTCCTTGACATCCTTCTCCCTCACTCTCCCTATTCCCGTGGTCAGCAAACTGCAGTTCTTTGGCCCCTTGGGTGTGGCTCTTCCACAAAATACCACAGCCTGGGTGAGTCTATTTTGAAGAAGTGGCGTTAGAAGAAGTTTAAGTTTAAAAAATTTGGCTCTCAAAAGAAATTTCAATCGTTGTACTTTTGATATTTGGCTCTGCTGACTAATGAGTTTGCCGACCACTGCCCTATACAATCTATTATCAAACTGGGTGTATATATATATCTCTTAAGTATTTTTGGAATCTCCCTGTCCATCCTCACTCCCACCCTAGTATGAGTTACCATCACTTCTCGCCAGGATACTGCCTCAGCTTTACTGGTATCTGCTCATACTCTGGTTCTCAGCCATGTGGATTCCACACTACTGTCAGTCTCCCAACCCATTCTCTTTAAAAAATCTCCAAAAGCTGTCTACTGTTATCAGGATAAGCACAAAGCTTCCTACCATGCCCCATTTCCACCATACACCCTGTGACTTCCTCCACTCACGTTAACATTCTTCTCTCCCCTCATACTCACTGAGCTCCTATCTAGCAGTCTTGTACATGCTATTCCTTTGGTTTGAAATGATGATTCCTCAATTTTCAATTCAACTATCACTTCTTCAGGGAGGACCTCCTGAATGAGCAAAATCCATCTATCATATGTTGTTGTGTTACCCTATAGATCTTTCTCATGGTTCCTGTCATAGTTGTATGTCTATAATTGCTCATATTTCCTTTAGACTTTAAGCACCATGGGGCCAAGGTCATGTCTGCTTTTGTTTGCCAGCACACCTGTTGGTAAATGACACAGCATCTCATTCCACTACAATGTTATACATTAAACATTTGCTGAGTAAAAGAACCAATAAATTCATGAGTCAGGCCAAACTGCTTGGAACAAATTTTAAGTGCTGTAAAAGTACAGAAAATAAATAGTTAACTATTTGTACGCCATAGGCATCTATAAACGCAAATGGCGGACCTTTTTCAATTACACTCAAAATACCGTGGCAGTTATCTGGTTAAAGTTAACCATTTGCAGGATGGCCAAATAAAAAGCACATAGGAAGGGAAGAGGGGATACAAGAGCATGCCATATCAGAGGGACAAGGGCTGCCCGAGTTAGTGAGGCAAGAATGAGTAGGCTTTGAATTCCACACAAAGAACTTTAACCCACTCTTACAAGCTATGGGGATCTAGTGGAGGTTCTTAGAGGATTAAAGTGAAGGTAGGAAAGATGAACCCAGGTAAGTTATCATTTGGGTAGACAGAGAGGTAGCAGCTTTAGAGGCAAGTAACTTTCAGATGTTTAAAGTACACTAGTGTGAGGTTTGTCACCTGGAATAGAAAAAAGGGTAGATCCTGGGATTAAGAAACAGGAATTTGGCAATTACCGTATTTTTCGGACCATAAGATACACTTTTTTCCCCCCAGAAGTGGGGGGAAAAAGTCCCTGTGTCTTATGGTCCAAATATAGCCTACACATATACTTTAAAAAAAAAGTTTTTTTACTTGCCCGGCTCTGTGTGGTCTCTGTGTGCTTGCCCGGCTCTAAAATGGTTCTAAATGCTGCTGTTTACTTTACAGGGTTGATTACATGTGTTTATGACTGTGATGTTGGGTTTTAATGCACATAAAATATTTTAGGACACTATTTGTTTCAGAACCTTTTTTTCTTCATTTCCCTTCTCTAAAAACTGGTGCGTCTTATGGTCCGAAAAATACGGTAACTGGATTTGGGAAATTTAAAAAATGTCAAAAGTACTTTCCTCTGACCTTACTTTGCCTAAGATTTACACATCAGAATATATAGAAATAAGGACTAGAGAAAGATGACATGATCAGAGCCTTCCCAATTCTTAAAACATACAATCTTATTTCTCCCCCAAGGATGTCAAATAAGGAAGTAAAGTATTAGGCTAAAAAAAACCCTCAGGCAGACAATGCATCAATTACCTGGCATCTCATTCTAAAATATTCAATAAGTAGCATTTAATTAGACATCCAGGAGGCAATATATTTCTATACCTACATTCTAGAATTTAATAAAATAAAACAAGCCTACACCATGGCATGAAACAGATGCAAGGACCACGGACTAAGTGAGGGTGCCAGAGTTCTGATCTCAGTTCTCAAGTTAACTCCATTGCATCAACCTGAGGTGGGTCTCTTCCCTGAGCACAGGTTTACCCATCTGTAAAACTGGCCAGGAGGGGAAGGCAGGGACTGGGAGTGACTTCTACTTAAGTTCAGCAAACTCCTGGGACTCTGGGGAGGTATTTCAAGGGGACCAAAGGGCGGGGACAAGGGAGCTGCTGAGTAGGCAGCCTCCCACCCACCTCCCACAGGCTCCTCACCCCGAGAAGCTAGCTCCACTTCTCTATCGACTACAACATCAGGGATCAAGGTGTCATTAAGTCTTCAGTAGGATCCTAACCTTCGTTCACACCGTTGAGTAAAAATTCTGAGTTCTAGATGTTAAGAATCTTGTTCCTTTAGGATTCAGCAGTCTGATTCCCCAAAGAATAATATTACATGCTGATAGCTGTGTGGATCTATAAGCTAACACCATTCTCAGATCTTAAAAAGGTTTTCACAAAAGCACAAATGACACACCTTTTTAGAATTTGGGGGTAGAACTGAACTTTCATTCCAGGAATAAACTTTGAGGTTGGGTGAACATAACCAGAGCTTGTCAGCCAGTAATACAGAGGGCTGCAGGTACTTATTTTAGTTTCATCTTAATGTTGTGTTTTAAAAAGCGAGTATTACTCGTGTGATAGAAATTTATTTCTTTGTAAAGAAAAAAGAAAAAAAAAGGTGTGACAACTGATCTCCCAACAACTCAGAGCACAGGGCCTCGGCTAACTTCCTATGACTCTGTGACCTCAGAGGCTTCGTCAGGGGCCCCAAGCCACACAAAGTAGCGAGTACCCAAATCTGACGTCATTTCACTAGTGGCCCATACTTTGCAACTGCAGAAACTTGGATGCTAATGAGAGAATCGGGCTGACTCCTCTTTAGAAACAGAACTGAACAAGGTGATAGGCAAAATGAACACACTCTATAGGGGTTTCCAAAGTTCATATTCCCGGAGAAACCAAGATGGTGGCATAGGCTAGACACATGAATGCAGCCTACCCTAACAAATTTGAATTTAGAACTGGAAAACAGGGGAAACATCACCCTGATGGCTGGCTGAGCGGAGGCTCTACCATCTGGGAAGGAAAGAAGGCGTGCTGAACCTCAGGAACTGTGAAGGTGCGGTGAACTGTGTGCGCGAAAAGGCAGCTGCCTGACTTGGCTGCTGGCTAGCTTGCGGAGCACAGAGAGGGCGGACAGCTAATGCTCGGCTGGCTTTCTTGTTCAAGAGGAAAACAGAACCACCCTATTGCTCTAATAGACGGCCCCAGACAGGGAGAGGCCAGACTGTCAGGCAGTGGGCAGAGATCTCTCGGAGGTGTGTGAAGCCAGCGGCCATTACTGTGAAACTCAGAAACCAGACCCTCGTAGGGAGGGGCTGAATAGAGCTTGTCTTCACCACCCCAAGACTCCACCCCATCCAAGCGGAGCACAGAAGCCCTTCCAGTGGCTAGTTTTCTCATTCACCGTGAATAGGACTCTCCTAGGGAGGGACAGACAGGAATCCAAAGCTTGTCTGTGCCTATACCAAAGAGGTGCGCGTGCCTGCCATCAATCTTGTGGGATTCACCAAAGCTTAGCTGTGCTTCCCCGAGACTCCGCCCCATCCAAGTGGAATTCAGAAACCCTCCTAGCTGAGACATTTCTGATCCTCAAGCTAATTGGCTTGGAGATAAACGCTTCCCAGTGATACCAACAACAAGCAAGGCTTAACAACAAGACTGCACACACAGCCCACAAAGGGAACTGGGAGACTGACCCACTGAACCATATAGGACACCTTAGCACACAAAGCCACCCTACCAACTCAGGGAAGCTGTGAAAATGCCAAGAAAAGGAAACAGATCACAAACAAAAGAAATGGAAGACAAGAAACAACTGTGCCAAGACCGGTTTGGCTCAGTGGATAGAGCGTCGGCCTGCGGACTGAAAGGTCCCGGGTTTGATTCTGGTCAAGGGCACATCCCCAGTGGGGGGTATGCAGGAGGCAGCTGGTCGATGATTCTCTCTCATTGATGTTTCTAACTCTGTCCCTCTCTCTTCCTCTCTGTAAAAAATCAATAAAATATATTAAAAAAAAAAAAAGAAACAACTGGATATAGAGTTCAAAACCACGGTTATAAGGTTTTTCAAGAATTTCCTAGAAAAGGCCGATAAAATAAACGAGACCTATGAGGATATGAAAAGGGATCAACTAGAAATAAAGAATACATTGTCTGAAGTAAAAAATATTATACAAAGTCCTAAAAACAGAATGGAAGATCGCAAGAATCAAGTCAAAGATTTGGAACACAAAGAGTCAGAGGACACTCCTCCACAAAAGCAAGAAGAAAGAGAATCCAGAAAGTAGAAGATAGTGTAAGAAACCTCTGGGACAATTTCAAACAAACCAACATCAGAATTATGGGGGTCCCAGAAGAAGAGAGAGAGCAAGATACTGAAATAATAATGGAAGAAATAGTGACAGAAAACTTCCCCCACCTGGGGAAAGAAATAGACTTACAAGTCCAGGAAGTGCACAGAACCCCAAACAAAAGGAATCCAAAGAGGACCACACCAAGACACATCATAATTAAAATCCCAAGAGCAAAAGACAAAGAGAGAATCTTAAAAGCAGCAAGAAAGAGAAAAGCAGGTAGTTACCTATAAAGGAGCACCCATATGATTGTCAGCTGATTTCTCAACAGAAACCATGCAGGCCAGACGGGAATGGCAAGAAATATTCAAGGCAATGAATAGCAAGAACCTACAGCCAAAAATACGCTACCCAGCAAAGCTATCACTCAGAATCAAAGACCAGATAAAGAGCTTCACTAATAAAAAAAAAAAGCTAAAGGAGTTCATCACTGCCAAACCAGAATTATATGAATTGCTGAAAGGGGTTCTTTAGGAAGAGAAAGAAGATATAGATAAAAATTATGAACAACAAATATGTAACTATCAACAAGTGAATCTAAAAACCAAGGGAATTAAAAAATCTGATGAACAATATTAACTGGTGAATATAATAGAATCAGAGGTATGGAAGGGGAGTGAACAGATGATTCTCAGGGAAAAGGGGAGTGAGGGGTGCAGGAAGAGCCTGAACAAAAACTGTGCACCTATGGATGAGGACAATGCGGGGTGGGGAAAGGGCAGTGGGTGGGGTGGGAACCTGGTGGAGGGGAGCAATGGAGGGGGAAAAAATGAGGAACATTTGTAATAATATGAACAATAAAGATTTATTTAAAAAATAAAAAACAAACAAACAAATAAAAACAAAGTTCATATTCCCAGTTGCAGTGGACCTTGAGGAAATCAACTGATTGGCTTTTTCTTTTTAATACTGTTATTGTGGGGAATATTTCCTATGAATTTAAATGTTATTAGCACAATCTTTGGTGTCAATTTGCTATTCTTATATCCAACATAGTAACAGGATTTTGGAAACCTTACAGACATGTTTACATGTCGTAATGTAAGCGATATTTCTTACTGGGAGCTGTGAAGAAAAAAAAAAACCCCACCATGCAAACGTTTGAAAAACACTTCTTTGGTAGCTGATTACTGGGAGTGAGAGAGGAAGCGGATCTTCACCAATTTGATCTGAGGGACATTTTAGTAAGTTTGGTTTAAAAATAAAGAAGTGAGGGCAGTGGGGAGGGACCCAGTATTTCCTAAGTGATGACCATGTTCTAGACACTGTGCTTGATCTTCACCCACCCAACAAGAATTGGTCTTTCGTTGGAAGGGAAGGGGTGGGGGGGAGGAAAATGGCTCGTCAGGGATTTTGCCTGTTTTCTAGATAAAGGGAGATTCCTTCAAGATTACAACTAGCAAAAGGCAGTTTCTGAAATCCAACTCAACAGTCATTTGACTATTAATTGCCGTTTCATAGCTGTAGTGAAGGAGCAGAGGAACCTAAGTTGTATCTTTAAAGTTAGCTTTATAAAATCCTATGTGGTTCTAAATCATGACTGCCATTGTCACCACAGCTGATATTTATTAAGTCCTCACTCTGTCCCAGGCACTGTGTATTTAAGCTTTAAAACCTTCATTTCATTTAATCCTCTCAAATGTTTTATGAGCCATGTGCTAGGATTATCCCAATTTGTTGGAGGCTTTTAGCAGGTTAGTAAGTTAACCAACATCATGGATGCAAAATCCAAATGCACATTAAATTGTTGAATGTATCTTTAGTTACCTTTCCTGCGCATAATGCCTGCTAAAAGAGCTATTTCCCCCTTCAAGTGCTGGAATCAAAACAGTTGAAATCTCAATTTCTCACCTCTAAAATAAAAAAGTGAGATTAGATGTTCACTTAGGACTTCACACATTCAGCATTCTCTGGTTTTAAAATGTGTTACGCAGGTAGCCTTCCATTTAAAGAACACCAGACAAACATAGCAGTCTTTTTTACTTCAGCATCCTGGCTACTTACACTGCAAGGCTGGCTCAAACACCCAGAGCAACATTTTCTGAAGTCCCTGTCCATTTAGCAATGTGCTTACTAGAAGAATATACCATTTGGTCATCATCACTGTATTAGAAAAATGTTCCTTGTTCAATATTCTTCATAAAAACTAAATAGCTTGTAAAACAATATGCTGGTGATTTAAGGACTGGGGTTTATACCCTAGAGCACATGTGTCAAACACAAGGCCCGCGGGCCAAATCCGTCCCGCCAGGCCTTGCAGTGTGGCCCGCACCGCGCTGTCATCACTGCACTCCGCTGCGTTTCCATCACAATGACAGTTTATGACTGTTCAGTAAACCATTCGGCCCGCGATTTAGGCTGGATTTTAGATTTTGGCCCCTTCTCTGATTGAGTTCGACACCCCTACCCTAGAGGGACTTTTATCTGTCAGGCTTCTTTTCTTATCCTATTGACCTGGATGACTGCTGGCTACAAAATCTGGCCTCTTTCAGCTCAGGAGCACTCTGGGGATGGGAGGCCTAGGGGCAGAGGAGGGGGGCAAATCTCTATTTTCCTAAAAAGGCAGCTCAAGCAGCTTCAAAAATCCTTAGTTGACTTTGAGCTATATTTGTGAAGCATAGAAGGGAAAACTGTGCAACATTGTGAGATTTTTATGAATTTGTTTTCATAGTCAAACTGATGACTGCCCTGGTGAAATTTCAGGCACTTCGATTTAGGTGAGGTCTGGTCTATTTTCTCGTGTACTGTGGGTATCCAACACCTAGTTTTGTCCGTTTCACATCATTTGTAGACCCTGTACCCTGCAGAAAATGTGGTAAGCTAGTGGTCCTTAGGGATACCAATTTTCTAGTTTTTCTATCCTTTGGCAATCCTCCTTCCCTTAGTATTAAGCTTAAATTATTGTAGAATTTTGCCTGTATGTGTTTGTTACCTCTGGGTGATTTTTTTCATGTCCCATTAAGCTTATAAAAAACGGAATTCTGCCTGTACCTTCATATTACATCTTTTCCCTCAAAAAACACAAGACTCAAATTGGTTTGTGGGCAAAGTGAGCTGGCCACCCATTGACAAAGAGGTAAGAGGGCAGTTATTCTTAAAAGAGAGGGCAGATTTCAACGGGAAACGATACGTTCTGGTTTGCAAGATCACACCAGTCTCCCCACTGAAAAGGGCTGAAAGAGCCTGCACATTCAGCTAGCCTTTCCCTACCTGGTTTCACTCACGCAGATCACACTTCTGTCATCTTCCCAAGAGACAAAAACCAGACACAAAGCCGGGCTTACCAAAGCAGGCAGGGGACTGGCCTAGAGGTTGAAGATGAGCAGAGGTGAGTGTTGGACCCCTGAAGGGGAGATATTGAGCCAGGGGGAAGTCAGGGAAGCGGGTGAACAGAAAAAAAAGTAGAAAAGTGACCGTGAGAAAGATTAGCAAAGAACTGAATGCTGTAGTCCCACAGAACACACTCTGAATCAATCATACCAAACATCAGGACATACTTGAGGACACATTATTACCCCCCAGGTGTGAAATAAATGCATTTCTGGGCCACTATGGTTGTCACCACATCTAAAACCTAAAAGCAAGTGTCAGATGCAAGGGAAAAGTAATTAGGAATTGTAAAGGTAGTGTTATGACATCTACCGATTCCGTTTTAGCAATTAAGAAGAGCCTAAAGACTGGAGGAGGGGCAGCCTAGAGGTTTCCTTCTCAGTTGCACCTGCTTCAGCAGGGCCTGGGCGAATAAGAGAGGAAAACAACAGGTTCCCACAGGTAACATTACCCAGTCCCGCACCTCCAGGCGCCCGTGCCCAGAGCCGGCCCAGGCCAGGGTGCCCTGCGGAAGGCCAGCTCTGCAAGGCGGGCAGCGCCCGGGACCCAGGTGGGACCCCTTCCCCACGGCTCACCTGCTGGGAGCCAGGTGAAGAGCAGCAGCCAAGGTGCGGGATCCGCGAGGCCCATGCCCGCGCCTCTCCGACCCCTTTCTGTTCTGGGCTGGGCCCTGCCCCTGCTCGGCGGCCGCAGGACGCAGCACCTCCGCCAGATCCCTCCGCTGTCGCTCGCTGGCTCGGTAGGCGCCGGCGGAGGTGGCCGGCAGGTGCGCGGCTCTGACCCACCTGGGCGCCCCCGCCCCGCCTTCCGCCCCGCCCCGCCCCGCCCGCGGGCCCGGCCGTCTGTCCTCCCTGCGCTGCCCAGCCCGCCTCTGCAGGTGTTCCTCCTCCCGCCGAAAAAGCGTCTCTCGCCCGTGGAGACTGCTGCCACTTTTCTCCAAAGTTCTCAGGAACCTCCGCCCCTAGATAATTGATCCCCCGCGTTTTGTAGAATTCTGTAAATATGATAGAACTTTCTGGGGAGCAGTTCCTATGTTTTTCCATTCACTCCCACGTGCTTGGAAAACATTCTTTTTCTTTATTTTTGTTATCTCCCCTCCAGTCCCCCCCACAGTACAACACACTGATGTAAGGTTTACACATTGTGTCTAGTCAGGTTCTGTAGAAACTAAAGATATAGCATGTGAGCTGAGAAATAATCTCCGATTAGGATAAAAGTAACAGATGTTTATTATAGAAAGGTTAGAAAAACGTAAATGGATGGAGATAAGTAAATCCTGATAGTCAGGCATGTGTTGATGTTGGTATATTCCTTTTTTGCTATTTCCCATCCTGCATGCAACTCAGCGGCCCCTCGCAGACCTCAGCCCTCCAAGGTCAGGGCTTCGAGGTCTCTTCACAGCAGGCCTCGGAGGGCATCGTTTGCATTTACTTCTTCCTTGGCAGGAACTCACCGGGAGGGGAAAAGGAAAACAGGAGGAAGGCTCACTTTGCCTCTAGGATAAGGTGGACGCTTTTGGTGGGACAGTTCCGATTTTTAACGATTTGTCCCGCGTCCCCCGGCGTTAAAACTCTGGGGAGGGAGGGTATGTATGAGAGGGGCGGGGCAATGTTAAAATATGTACACAGATAATAATTTAATTAAAAAATGTAAAAAAAAAAAAAAGTCCCGATTTTTGGAAAGAATGCTCGGCAAGGTAGGGAACGGCGGCGGGAGAACTGGAAGGGAATATACGGTTTTCCGCGCCCATGTGCCATCTGCCCTTGCCCATGACTTCCTGAATCTACTTCCCATTTCCTGAAAGAGAAGAAACTACAAGAAAAACATTTAATGCGAAGAGGCCTATTTGGGGAACCAGTTGTCAGACCCAGTAGTGGAGCGGGGGAGGGAAGATGGGGAGAAGGGACTGTAGAGACCTCCCATCAGATTCAGGACAAGGGCAATCCTCTGAGGGAAGTGAGGCAGGGACACCTATACCGTGATTGAAGAGGACTCTGCAGAGCAGAGCAGGGCAGGGATACACTTAAGAGAAACAATATTGACTTCTAAGGTCAGTGCCCAGAATGGAAACTTCCAGAGGAGCAGAAACCATGTTAAATGCACCTTTTTAATGCTTTTGTTGAGGAAAAAGCTGGTAGCTAGGAGGGAAGAGAACTGTGTACCTTACAGAAGGGGGAGCATGATGAAAAATCCCTGATAAGCCGGGACCGGTTTGGCTCAGTGGATAGAGTGTCGGCCTGCGGACTGAAGGGTCCCTGGTTCGATTCCGGTCAAGGGCATGTACCTTGGTTGGGGGCACATCCTTAGTAGGGGGTGTGCAAGAGGCAGCTGATCGATGATTCTCTCTCATTGATGTTTCTAACTCTCTCTTCCTCTCTCTTCCTCTCTGTGAAAAATCAATAAAATATATTTTTTTTAAAAAAGAAAAATCCCTGATAAGGGAGAGGCTTATAAAACAGCTTGCTGTCTATTCACATTGACTACTGTATGGTGATTTTCCAAATTAACATGGTTGGTTGGTTCCTAACAGTATGTTTAGGAGCCTTAATATCTTGCACTGTGGGAGCCCAGCACAGCAGCAGCAAGATGTAATGTGAGTGAGGGGTGCTCTCCTTCCCCTTTCCAGAGACCCTGTACATACTCCCAGGAACAGTGTATGTGTCTGAGTGTTTGTGGCCCTGAGGGATTTTGGGTGGTTGCTGGCTTAGAGAATTGTTGTGGGCAAATTTTCAATCTCAGTCTAAAAAAGTATGAACACTCTCCTTCCCACACCTACACCCATGCCCCTCAGCCCTTGCTCTGGTATAAAGGTCATTTTAATATTCATTGAAGCCAGCATTTCTCCATGTTTATTTCATGGAACAGTAGTTTCATGGAATGTTAATAAAGAGTATATGGGGGAAAGGCTCTGGGATCAAATAAATTAAAGAAATGCTGGATTAAATGAAATTAAACATTTTTTTCAGAACTTGTCAAACCTTTACGGTGCTAGTGTACATTTGAATTTCCAAGGGAATATTTCACAGCATTATTCAATCACAATTCCCCCCCACACACACACACACATATCTCAGGCAGATGTTCCATGAAACATATTCTGAGAAATCCTAATTGGCAGGGGTTGGAGACTTCTATAGGAACAAAACAAACAAACAAACAAAAACACACACTACTTTAACAAAAGTTATCCAAGAGCAGAATTACAATTTTCTTATTTTCTCTTGGGAATCACTTAGTTGAACTTCTACCTTCATTGCTTCTCTTGCAGTGAACTCTTTATGGTTAGCTTTATATGTTCCTTTGTCTATTACACACATCATTTTCCTTCACCATTTAAATATTATAAACCAAGCAATGTTCTATGTAATTTACAAGCATTATCTCATTAAGTTCCCATAATTGCTGTATAAAATAAGCACTTTTAATCACATTTTAAAATAATTTTGATTCATTCAAACCAATGGCTATTGTACTGCTGTTGTAATTTTAAAAAATCTTCATTGTTGAAAGTATTACATACTCTTTTCCCCATGGACCCCTTCCCCCTCAACCCACACCCGCTCCCAAGCCTGTGGCCTTCACTACACTATTATCTGTGTCCATGGATTAGACATTTATGCATATAAATTCTTCTCACTCACCCACCCCTGCCTCTGAAGTTCAACAGTCGGTTCCATGCTTCTGTGTCTTTTTGCTGGTGGTGAGTGTTGCCTTCAATTTGTAAAAAACACAACATCTTTGAAGCACAGTAAGGCGAAGCTAAATAAAAGATATTCCTTTTTTTTAAAAGCACAATAAAATATATTCCTATATCTTTTCTTTATTCCACAAACTAAATTCCAAACTGATTAAAATCTGTTACAAGAAAAAAAATTCAAGCTTTTAGAAGAACATCTGATAGAATACCCATATGATATTGAAGGAAAGAGTAAATTCTTAATAAAAACAAAAAGAATAATTTATTAAGGAAGACATACATAAGATTAAATTAAATTTAAGAGTTCTACAAACAAAAGATAGCATATACAAAATGAAAAAAAAACAAGTCACAAAATAGAAATAGATATTTGCTATGCATTTAAAAACCAGTAAGATTTTAAAAATTTCTAAAAAGTAAGTAGGAGACAACCCAATGGTAAGGGAGATGAACAGACAGTTCACATAAGAGAAAATCTGATTAACTATTAAGGATACTAAAAGATGCCCAACTTGACTGGTAACCAGAAATCATAAATTTAAAACAATAAATGCTATTTCACATCTGGAAAACTGGTTAAGATATAAAAGTCTGAGCCAACCAAATGTTGGTCAAGATGTCAGAAGTGTAAATTGCCTCAACTACTTTGGAGAAAAATTTGAGAAAAACCTCATAAAATGGAAGGTGCACATATCCTAGAACCTTGAGATTTCCCTTCTAGAGGTTCTCACTCTGTGCAAACAGTTACATGTGCAAGGATGTTCATTGCAAAGCGATTTGTGCAAAACTGGGAAACAAACTTTTCATCAAGAAGAATAAATAATCTAGGGCCTATCAATGTAATAAGATAATATGTCATAGTTAAAATGAATTAACATCTACAGCATGGATGAATATTGAAAATGTAATGAATAAAGAAGTTGAAAGATACTAGGTATAGAAATTTGTCAAATGTTATGACCAAAAATAAAACAAACTACCAGTATCATATAGGGTGTCCCCCCAAAAATGTATACATACACTTTGAATAATTCTAAAGGTACATTCATTAAAATACACTTCATTTTTTAAATTAGCTGTTGGAATTGTGTATACCTTTTTGGGGGTCACCCTGTATTGTATTATGGAAGATACATATATATGCAGAACAAAGTATTAAAACAACCAGGAGACTTGGTATTCCCCAACCTTAGATTGTCATTACTCCTGAGAGGAAAAAGGAGAGCAGTGTGTCGGGAGGGACATTAGCTGAATGTGTACCCTTTTTTATTAATATATGAAACAAATACACTAAAAATGCAAAATCCGTTACATTTAAGTGGTAAAATGGTACTAGTTATACTATTTTATGTACTTTTCTGTACCTTTGGCATATTTTGTAATTAAATATATCTTTTTTTTTTTATTGGTTTCAGAGAGGAAGGGAGAGAGATAGAAAGAAACATCAACGATGAGAGAGAATCATTTATTGGCTACCTCCTGCATGAGAGGGGATTGAGCCCACAATCTGGGCATGTGCCCTTGGCCCGAATTGAACCCGGACCCTTTAGTCCGCAGGCCAGCACTCTATCCACTGAACCAAACCGGCTAGGGCTTTAATATACTTTTGAGACAAAAAAAAAAAAAAAAAAAAAAAAAAAAAAAAGGCAGTAGGTGTGGAATCAGACCAAGTATGTTTGTGTCAGGACATTCCCACCGACATGCAGTGTAACGTTATAGATAAGTCACTCTTGGGAAACTGGATGAGACTCAGGATCTGCTAAAGTCATGCATGAAACCAAAGTGCTTTAACTGCATGTGTCCTGTAAAGCCTAAGAACCCGGTTCTCTCGGTATTTCATTCTAAGAAGAGAAACCAGTGGGGGGGGGGGGGGGGGGGCAAGTAGGGGACTGCATTCCTGAGACCAAGGCCATAGAGAAGTCACAGAAGCAAAGGTAGGGAGCCTGAACGTCTCCTACCACTATAGGCATTTTTTAAAAAATGTACAGTATTTTTTCTTTATTGATTAAGGGATTACATAGGTGTCCTTATTCTCTGGTGTTTCTTCCTGTTGTGGGAAGACCACAAGAGCAGTTTTCTGTTCAGTCTCTTCTGAGATAACGAACCAGTCCATACACCTCTTAGTAAAGCTCCAATAAAGGTCAGAATATCCAGTTCTTTCCAGCTCCCTCCAGAAAGCCTGGTTATATTAGTCCTTGGGGAGGCCCAGGAAACAGTATTTTTTTAAAAAGTTCCCAGGGGGTTCTAATGTGTAGCCAGAGTTGAAAGGCTAGTTAAAGGGTTTGTTGCCAAATAGGGCTTTCCCCAGGGTTGTCCCTCACTGGAACATTCTCCAACACATTTCCTATCTGCGCTTCTCTTTGCCAACATTGCTTTGCCACTACATCGAGTGATAGGAGAGTTTCTGTACCAAAGCCCACGCTCCTGAGATGTGTAACTTCCTCTTCTGGCTTCTTCACCAAGACGGTGTAAGAGACTCATGATACCAATGGAAGTTAATCTTAGGACATTACCACCAAGCAGCTGTGTAGGACAAGTAACACCGTTTCTCTACGTCTCAGTTTCTCTATTTGTAACACAAGGAATGTCGACTAGATCAGTGGTTTTAATACCGTGTTCTAAGAAGCTCTGGTATTATGCGATGTCATACCAAAAGGGTTTCCTTTGTCAGAGAGGTTGGTTTGAAAAAAATCACTGGATCAAATGATCCAAAGGTCTTTTCCAGAATCCATTTGAGATAATTCTAAATTCTACAGGAATAGATTTATAAGCTCCTACCAAAGTCTATCATAACACATATGCTTTGAGGCCTGCCAAAGACGGTACTTACCAAATGTGGTCTATAACAGATACTACAAACTGTCTACTTGACATCCAAATTTAGCACACAGACAAGCCTGTTTTGTTTTTGCCTGCAGAATACTTTTTTTTCTTTCCTTGGTATCTTTTCTAAACTTTCCAAATGTGAAGTATAAGATAATTCTGAAATCTGTACAAATCAGAGGTGCATGGCTCAATGAACTATCATGATGTACAAGACACCTTTGCAACTACCGCTCTGGGCAAGTTATGTAGCGGTATCCCCATTTCAGAAGCTCCCCCTCATATCCCTCTTATTCATACCTTCCTTTCTCCTCTCCAAAGGTAGCCACCATACTGACTTCTTATCCTGACAAATTTTGCACCTTTTAACATTTATATAAAAGAAGTGATGTAGTATACATTTTTGGAGTTTGTCTCTCTCTCTCTCAATATTATGTTAGTGAGATTCATCTATGGTTTTGCATGTATTGGTAGTTTAGTTTGTTAATTGCTATTTTTGAATAGTATTCCACTCTTAGAATATACCTCAAATTATTAATCCATTTTATTCTTGATAGACATTTGATTTGTTCCTACTATTTAGCTAGTAGCCCTGCACATGAATCCATCCGCCAGTTGCTCTCTGCAGGGCCTGGCCCCTCCACGCCCTCTGCTCAGAGGCTCTCCATAGTTCAGAGGCCCATCCAGGACTGGGCACAGAACACTTGCCTCTTTGTTAGGATGATGACACAAGTGTCATCGTCGTTGTCGTCCCCCGTCCCCCCCTCCCTCCCGTATCCCAGCCACTCTGTGCCTGCTGCTCAGAGGCCCTCCCACCTGGGGTGGAATGCTTGCCTCATCGCCATGGTTATGAAGCAAGCATTCCACCAGGCCGCTCACGCTCCCCACTCTCAGCGGCAGCTCCCACTTCCTCCCAGTACTGGGGGACTCTGGCGGAGCTGAGAGTGGGACTCTCCACCATCTTGTGGCTATAGGTGCCACCATCTTTGTGATGGAGCAACAGTTAATTTGCATATTACCCTTTTATTAGGCTGTCTATAAGACTGTTTATAGCACCATCCGGGCCTGGAGTGGCCAGGCCCAGATGGTGCTATAAACAATCTTATAAATGTCTGAACACTCAGCCATTTTTGCTTCTACAACTTGGGGTCAAATTGTTTGGTCAATAAAGTGTGTGTAGTAATTTTAATATATGTCCATAAATTCTTTGATCCTTCTCCCTTCAAAAGCAGTGAGTGTGTGTGTGTGTGTGTGTGTGTGTGGGAGGCTTGGGAGGGTTAGGGTGCTTAAATCTATGACCCTCAAGTGTATGCATTATATCTTCTTCCTTGTCCGCCCCGGGGAAGCCAGCTGCAATATCATGAGGACACTCAGTCCTATTGAGGGGTCTACATTGTTAAGAAACTAAGTCCTTCTTCCAGTAATCATGTGAATGAGCCATCTTGAGAGGAAATTTTCTAACTGCAATCAAATCTTTAGAGGAGCTAATATCTTGACCATAAACTCATAAGAAAACCTGAGCTGAAAACCTAGAGAGATAAGCTACTTTTCAATTATAGCTCTACTGGTGGGTGTGTGATAGTATTGCATTGTGGTTTAATTTGCATTTCTCTGATGACTAATGAAGTTGAGCACTTTTTTTTGTATGATAAGTGAACTTTTGGATATACTTTTGTTGGCTTTAATGGAATCTTTAGCTTATTTTTCTATTCAGTTTTATGTTCTTATTGATTTGTAATAGTTTCTTATATATTCTGGATATGGTCCTTTTGTGGTTATATAGGTTAAAATATCTCAATTGTGACTTGCCTTTTTGCTCTCTTAACTATATTGATTGGTAAACTGATATTTTTATTATTTATATTAATTAAGTTAATTTGTTAATCTTTTCATTTAATATCCCAAGGTTTTAATGTTTTATTTGAGAATTACTTGCCTTCCCTAGGGTTATGAAGATATTCTCCTCTATTGACTTCTAGGAGCATTATATTTTGCTTTTCACATTAAATCTGTAGTCCACATAAAACTGAGGTATGAGGTAGGAAATCAACTTCACTTTTTTTCATAGGGATATTCAATTGACCAAACCCAATTATTGAATATTAATTTTCTTCTCAGCAGTGTCAGCTTTTCCATAGTCAAGTGTACATACATGTGTATATCTGATTCTGGATTTTCTGTTCTCTTCCATTGCCATTTGCCATTTGCCATTTGCCAACCCTTTTGCCAATACCACACTTATTTAATTATCATAGCCTTGTAACAAGTCTTGATATCTCCTAGAGCAAGTCCTTCCACATCATTTTCTTCTTAAAAATGCCTTGACTATTCTTAGTCTTTTGCATTTCAACATACATTTTATAATCAACTTATAATTTCCACAAAAATCTGGTAGGATCTGAATTAAGATTGGAGGGGTGGGTTGCCATTTTTATATTATTGAAATTTCCAATTTTTGAACTCAGTGTGTACCTCCATGTATTTTTATATTCTTCACTTTATTTCAATAATTTTTTTTTAGTTTCTTGAGGGGTAGGGGGTAGAAATGTCACACAAAAGGGTTTCCTTTTGGTATTAATATAGTTTGATAGTAAATTGTATCATTAATTTTTAAAATATTTTTTTATGGCTGGCATATAGAAATTCAGTTGACTTTCTTTTCAGCAAACTTGTGTATCTAGTTATTTTTGTTGAGTCCCAAAAATTCCATCTGAAGAATTATAGAAATTAATTCTGGTTTTACCTCAGAGATATAGAGAGCTATAACAAGAATTATTCCCACCCTTACAATAAGAAAATGCTGGACAAACTGCAAATTAATGTACATTCTTGACACCTTAGGAGAACTTCTGTCACAGGACAAAAATGTAATCTAAAATTTAGGAGAGACAAGATCCTACATGGTAAAACAAGATCAGAGCACTTGAGGCAGATGCCTCCAGATATCATATAATCAGTAACAACAGTCAGCTGGAATCTGTATATATAAAAGCCTACTATATTAAGTGTCTGACTAATTGGTTTACTGGTCAACTGCTCGGCCAGTCACTCTGATGTGCACTGACTACCAGGGGATGGATGCTCTGACCAGTAGGTTAGCTTACTACTGGGGTCTGGCCGATCAGGACTGTGTGAGACAGGCCAGACATGCCCTGGAGCCTTCCCGCAGTCCCATTTCAGCTGGCCAGCCCCTATCATCCCTGATTGGGACTGGGAGAGACTGCCCCAATCAGCCCTGATCACCAGCCAGGCCAAGGGACACCCCCCCCCCCAATGCACAAATTCATGCACAGGGTCTCCAGTAAAATAATAAATGACTAAAGGTTGAATATAGGCTAGTGAAACCCCTGGAGCTTTGCACCTTTTTGCAAGGTTTTTCAGTGAGATCCTCACCAGGAGCTCACAAAAAAAGATTGGAGAAAATCCTGTGGATATTTTCCTCACAGGGATGGCTGGATGATGGGAACTAGAAATTGCTCTTAAAATTCTGCCCAAACCCATCTATTCTATCTCCCTTGTTGAACAAAAAACTTAATCTGCAGAAATAATGGAAACAAAAACATTGGTGTGAGCACCAATCAGCACTGGGGAAGAAAACAATATGAAAAAATTTACCCCAATTGATTTTGACTCAGCACTAGAGATCTGGAGGAGGGGAAAAAACACTAGTCAAGGCCCACAAGAAGCAGGTTGGCAATGTCTGACTAAAACTGAAACAATGAGAAGACCAGAGAACTTTGACTTCCTTACCCCCCTCCCATAACCACTCTAAAAAATGTCAAGTAAAAATAAAAATGGAATACAGCTAAAAAAGATGTAAAAGACAGATTCTTCCTGGGGAAAATTTCAAAGGAAGTACTCAAAACAAAGCAGAGACATAAAGCCATGATTCCCCGTGTTTCCCCTGATAATAAAACATCCTCCGAAAATAAGGCCCCCCTAGGGTCCATCTCAGAATGAAAATTAATTTACCGTAAACTGATCACTAGGGCCACCCTGACTGGTGTCAAGCAACCAGTGACGTTACTTGGACTCCTGATGTCACTGCTGTGTGGAGGCGGAGCGGAGGTCAGAGGGAGCGGTGAGTGAGCGCGGGGCAGGAGAGAGGAGGAGACTTTCGCAGATGTGTGTAGAAGAACGAGGATTAGAGCAAACAGGATGCGGCGAAGGTGGTGAGTGCTGGTCTGTCTCTGGTGACACTACCTGATGCTCGCGGCTGCCCTCATGATGACTGAAGGTTCTCAGTCAGTGGCAGACCCTGCTCCAGCCCAGATCCAGGCCCTAGCAAGCCCAGCGACAGTCCCCAGGCAGGCCCCAGGGGGTAAATGTCTGATAAAGGGGTAGAGGGAATGTCTGGTGAAGGTGTTCAGTGGCACAGGGGTTGGGGGAGGGAGATCACTTAAAATGACACAGGAGGATCAGAGGGGGCAATCAAAATGGCACAGGAGGATCAAAAGGGGTTACTAAAATGGTAATCCCCCCTCTGATTCTCCTGTGCCATTTTGATTTCCCCATCTGATCCCCCCTGTGTCATTTTAAGTGATCCCCCTCCCCCACCTTGAGACCCAATTCCTTTTTTTTTTTTTTACCCCTAGAAATAAGCGCAAAAAGAAAAAGCTATTCTGTGGAGTACAGGAAAGAAATCGTGGAAGACTCTTGGGGCCAAAATCTTACTGCTTTTTGCAAAGAGAAGATGTTGAGTATCCGATTGGTCCAAAAATGGTGAGCAGAGTATGGTAACCTCATTGAACAAGTGGACAAGGGAAATGCTAAAAAGCGCAAGTGTGGATCAGGTCGGCAACCATTATTTTTCGAGCTGGAAGACCTGATCTGTGAATGGGTTGTTGACAGGAGAACAAAGGCTTTGGTTGCGAATAGGGCTCAGATTCAAGAATTTGCCCTTGCAATGGAACCACAGTTTGACATAGCCCCTGAAGACTTCAAAGCATCACAACACTGGCTGGATAATTTCCTTAAGCAAAGTGAACTGTCTTTAAGAAGATCTACAACATTGTTTAGGTTGGAAGATACTCAAGTTATTAAGTGAGTACTTGCATTCAAGTCCTTTATTGATGATGCTGACTTCTCTAAATACAATCTTTCCAACATGATTGCTATGGATGAAACTGCAGTGTTTATGGGCCAATCATCTCAAACAACCATTGAACAGTGGGGTGCCTTCTTAGTGTACATTTTCTCCACTGCTTATAAAAGTGCACGTGTTTCCTGTATTTTGGCAATTCATCTGGATGGCATTAAAAACCCACCTTTAATCATTTCTAAGGGCAAGAAGGAAAAGATTGAACATGTTTTGGGCGTTTTTATTCTTGAAACTGAAAAAGCCTGGGCCACACAAGCAGTTAAAAGGAAGTGGGTCGATTTAATGCTGCTGCTTGTTATGCGAGGGAGCCAAAGAGGTCTGCTAGTCTGGGATGCAGCCAGCACTCACTGCACTAAAGACATGAAGACATTTCTTCACGAAAGCAAAATAGATCAGATAATGATTCCTTTAGGAGTGACGGCCTATCTTCAGACTCTTGATATTGCAATAAACAAGCCATTCAAAGACAATTTGTGCATGGAAATTAATGACTACATTGAAAATAGAATGGAGAGAAATCAGCGTGGAAACTTTGTGAAACCTAAACTGCAAGAAGTTGTGACTTGGGTGAAGAATTCATAGGAGAAAAATCACTGACAGTTGCATTGCAAATGCACTGCGAGCAGGCTACCTTGACAAGAAGTACTCATTTAAAGACTGTGCTATTGCTAAACATGAGAGATTTGGTCCACTGATTCTGAAAGAAATGGAGTCACAAGAAATTCACCAGGAAATTCAGGAATTGGATTGTTATGATAATGTTCCAGAAGATGATGACATGATTGTCATTGAATAAATTAGTAAATTCTTAATGCTGTAGGATTCACAGTTTGTCTGGTTTGTGTTGACAACTACCGTACTACTATACCCTATACAGGTAATAAATTTCCTTTATTTTCATTTAACAATAAATGTGTACCATATTCTTCTTCATGGAAAAATAAGACATTCCCTGAAAATAAGACCTAGCACATCTTTGGGAGCAAAAATTAATATAAGACACTGTCTTATTTTTGGGGAAACAGGGTACACACACACACACACACACACACACACACACACACACATACATATACACACTGAGTGGCCAGATTATTATGTGTTCAGAGATCATAATAATCTGGCCACTCTCTCTATATATATACTAGAGGCCCAGTCCATGAAAATTCATGCACTGGAGAGGAAGTCTCTCAACCCGGCCTGTCCCCTCTCATAGTCCTGGAGCCCTCAGGGTCAGAAGTCGACCTTGTGATCAGAGGAAAGTGACGCCCCATCATACCTCTGCTGCTGCCACTGCTGGCAGAGTAACCTCAGCCAGCCCTGGTTACCTGAGCCTCAGGTGGCCCTGGGCAGCTGGGCAGCCGCCATCTGAGGTTTGCCTGAGCCTCAGGCCTTCAGGCAGACCCAGCCTTGCCACATGCCTGCCACCCCAGCAGGGCTGAGGGCATTGGGTGCTACCATCTTGTGGCTGTGGGCACCATCATCTCTGAGGGCAGGATAGTCAATTAGCATGTTCCCTCCTTATTGGCTGTGAGCACTGCCATCTTTACGATGGCGTGAGTGTCGATTAGCATATTCCCTCTTCATTAGATAGGATAAAACATCTGAGTTTGACAAAAAATAATTGTGAAATATGGTGCTCAGACTACCATTAAAAAAAATGCCATTGACTAGGTGGCTTAAACAGCATAAATTTATTTTCACAGTTCTGGAGGCTGCAATGTCCAAGATCAGGGTGCCAGACTGATTGGGTTCTGAGGAGAGCTCTCTATCTAACTTTCAGATAGCTATCTTCTCAAGTCTTCATAGGATGAGAGAGAGAGAAACATTTACTGGTGTCTCTTATCAGATTAGCACTAATCTCATTATAATGGCCCCATCCTTATGACCTTATCTAAGCTTAATTACCTCCCAAAGGCTCCATCTCTAAACAGGGCCTCAACATATGATGGGGTAAGGGGTACACATACAAAATGGCAAGAAAAATAAAAATCTTAAGAGACAAAGCAATAATCATAACCAGACAAAAATATGACACAGTTGTTGAAACTATATTACAAGGAATTTAAAATAATTATAATTAAAATGTTAGAGGAACTAATGAAAAAGTTAGATAGCATGCAGAATCAGACAGATAGCAGAGAAATGCCAACTGTAAGAAAGAATAAAATAGAAATGCTAAAAGAAACATATTCACTAACAGATATGAAAAATGTCTTAAAGAGGGCCATCAGTAGACTTGACACAGCAAAAGAAAAATAATGATGAAACTTGAAAATAAGTCAATAGAAACTCTATAAACTGGTAAGGAAGAGAAAAAAATAAAATGTGGAAGAAACAGAGCAACCAAAAGCTGAAGAAAAATATCAAGTGGTAAAATACACATGTAATTGGAGCAGAGAGAAATAATATATGAGACAAGAAAAACATTTGAAAAGATAATGGCTAAGAATTTTCCTCAAATCACAGACCCAAGGAGCTCAAAAAACACCATGAAGGATAAATACCAAAACCAAAACAATAACCCAGTTCTTGGCATATCAAATTTGTATTAGTTTGCTAGGGCTACCGTAACAAAATTCCACAAACTGGGTGGCTTAAACAACAGAAATGTATATTTCACAGTTCTGAAGGCTGCAAGTTAAAGAACAAGGTGCTTGGCAGGACTGGTTTTCTCTTAGCCACCTCCTCTTCGCTTGCAGAAGGCTGTCCTCTTGTTGTCTCTTCACATGGTCATCTGTCTGTCCATGGATGTCAACCATGGCGTCTCTTTCTCTTCTTACTAGAGGCCCGGTGTATGAATTTGTGAACCAATGGGGTTCCTCAGCCTGGCCTGTGGGATTGGGCCAAAACCAGCTCTCTGATATCCCCTAAGGGGTTTCGGATTGGGGGAGGAACAGGCCAGGCCATAATCAGGGCCAGGGAGAGACATGGAAGGTTGGCCAGCCAGGGAAGGGCTGCAGGAGCACTCCAGCGCATGTCCAACCTGTCTTGCTAGTCCCGATTGGCCGGACCTCAGCAGCAAGTTAACCTACCTGCCAGAGCATCTGCCCCCTGGTGGTCAGTGCATGTCATAGAGACTGGATGACCGGTTGAATGTCTGCCCCTTGGTAGTGCATGTCATAGTGAGTGGTTGAGCAGCCTTAGGATATCATGAGCATATTACACTTTGATTGGTTGAATGAACGACCAGACACTTTGCACATTAGGCTTTTATTATATGGGAAAAGGATACCAGTCATAATGGATTAGGGGCAAACTTTAACAGTCTCATTTTAATTTAATCACTCTTTTGAAGGCTATATCTCCAAATAAGCCACATTTGGAGGTATTTGGGATTAGGACTTCAACATATGAGTTTTGGGGAGATATAATTCAATTTATATCAATATTCAAACAGCTAAAAACAAAAAGAAAAACTTACACAGAAATATACACAGAAAAAATATTACCTACAGAAGGACAAGGATAGAAATTACAGCAGACTTCCTACCCCCAACCCCGAAACTGTGCTAGTAAGAAGACAATGTACTAACATATTTAAAATGCTGAAAGAAAGAAAACTGTTAACCTAAGTTCTTTGCTCAGCAAAAATACTTTGATTTTTTTACAGAGAGGAAGAGCGAGGGATAGAGAGTAAGAAACATCAATGAGAGAGAAACATCGATCAGCAGCCTCCTGCACACCCCCTACTGAGGATGTGCCCATAACCAAGGTACATGCCCTTGACTGGTATAGAACCCGGGACCCTTCAGTCCACAGGCCAACGCTCCATCCACTGAGCCAAACCAGCTTCAGCAGCAAAAATACTTTTCTTAAATGATGGAGAAATACTTTTGCAGACAAATACTTATAAAATTCACTGCCAGTATACATACTTTGCAAAAAATACAAAAGGACAAAACAAAAACCCGCAAACTTTAGGCATAGTACTTATGTGAGATGATGATGTTAATTACCACTGTTGTAATTATTTTGTAATATGTATGTACCCTATATAATAAAAATGTAATATGCAAATTGACTGAACAGCAGAACAACCGGTTGCTATGACCACATTAACCACCAGGGGGCAGACACCCAGGAGCTGCCCCCTGTGGGAGTGCACTGCTCAGCCAGAAGCCAGGCTAACGGTTGACTAGTGCAGCAGCTATGGTAGGAGCTTCTCCCACCTCCGCAACAGCATTAAGGATGTCTGATTGATAGGTTAGGAAGCAGGCCTAAGCCATCAGTTGGACATCCCCTGAGGGCTTCTGGACTGGGAGAGGGTGCATGCTGGGCTGAGGGATCCCCCCCTTCCCCCGAGTGCACAAATTTTGTGCACTGGGCCTCTAGTATCAAATAATCACACACTGTACATCTGGAACTTATACAATGTTGTATGTCAATTATATCTCCATAAAGCTGGGGAGGAGGAGGAACTTTAGGCACAAAGAATGTGAAATAGATCAGAAAATTGGATATACACAAAAATTAAAATGGAATAATGGAGTAAATGAAATGGAATAAATGAAGGTAAAAATCTATTTTTCTTTAGATTTAAGTGTGCTAAAGGATAACATCTGTTTAAAGCAAATTAATAACAATGTGTTGTCTTATATATAGCTTATGTAAAATTAAAATAAATGATGAAAATAGCACAATTATAAAATTTACTGGTAAGTTTTTAGAATACTAAAGGAGGATTTATTTTTAAATAAAAAATCACTCCAGAATATAAGCAGAAAGAATAATAACTATTACTTGAAGATTTTGAAAAAAAAAAAAAAAAAGAAGAAGAAGAAGAAGAAATAAAAGAAGATAGGCTTAATAGACACTACAAGTATCTGTTGTGGTCTGAATTGTGTGCCCCCAAATTCATATGTCTCCTTAGTAATACATTTCTATTGATTTTATATTTAACTGGAATCTTATCTCGGTAGAGAATGTTCTACGTCAAAACTTTAGAGAGTCCTGGCCAGGTGGGTCCGTTGCAGGTTTGATTCCCAGTCAGGGCACACACCAAGGCTGCAGGTTCTATCCCCATTCAGGGCAAATACAGGAGGCGACCAATCTATATTTCTCTCTCAAATCCATGCTTCTCTCGCTTTCTCAAATTAATAAAAACATATCCTTGGGCTGAGGGATCCCCCCACCCCTATCTATGGAGGTTTGTTAAAAAACCAACAAACCTCCATAGATATGGCTTCATGTTTTTCTGATGTTTAGGGTTGAGTAAGAGCCAAGCTTATCTTTCTTGGTAGTTATCCTACTTTTAAATTTTGTTTTTAGCCCTTTTTGTCTTTGAGATTTAAAATTTTCACAATAATTATCTAAATAAAAATGTATCTTCATAAATGTTTTGACAAACCCTTTGAGTTCTATAATAGTACCCTTTTTAGTTCCTATGTGGAGATTTTTTTCTGGTAATAGTCTCTGCTTCATGAATGTTCTGTTTCTCCTACAAGTACATGTCTTAAGGTTAGGATACTGCTTTTCCTTAAGGCCTCTATTGAAGAATCTTCTATGTGACCATTGTTATCTTCGGCTGCAGCAGGAATGAAATAATAAAAGCAGTAGCTTTTGTGGCCATTCTTGGTTGTGCAGGTCTTACAGGAGGACACACCCTTGCCCTCAAAGTTCATTAAAATCCCCCATCATCCCCGCGGTGGAAATCAGCAGGAGGAAAGCTGCTCACTCCCAGTCCAGATGCATAATAAATAACCTTTATTTTCTTACCAAAATCTACAGAATTTTCTTTGATTCTATTTTATGAAAATATACCCGCACCCCTCCTCTTTTTAATTATTTTATTTCCTGTGTGTGTGTGTGTGTGTGTGTGTGTGTGTGTGTGTGTGTTTTATTAAGGAAATTCAAGAAGGGGGAAACTCATTTTTAGTCTGCCTCTCTCCATGTTGTACCTGGAATTCAAGCTACTAATTATTCTTTAAATATATTTTTAGATAAGGTCAATGAATTCAAATGCAAGGAAAGGGTTAAATTTCTTCCACAAGTGTCAGCAAAAATCTAACAAAACAGAAAAGAGGAACAGCTTTTATTAAAGAAAGTTACGGGGTACACAGTCATTGAGAAAGTCATTGAGGAGGAAGGAGTGGAAGGGATTGCTCCTCCTTTCACTATAAGGCAGACCAGCGCACACAGACAGACAAGAGGAGTCATTCCCAGACGTTAGCCCAACGGTGAACACAGCCAAGATGGCTCTCCGACGACGGTAAGTGGGAGTTCTTCTTCTTCTTTTATTGTTATTTTCTTACCAGAGGACCGATGCACGCAATTCGTACAAGGAGCTGGGCCCTCGCAGCCCCAGGTTAGACCAGAAGATCATCCAGACGGTCCTCTGGACCATCGTTCTGCTGTTCTTTCATATTAGCATATTAGCTCTATTCAAAAATAATACAAGATTATTTTTGAAAGGCAATTTTTAATGACGTGACTTCAGCGGCAGGCTGAGGTTAAGGTGCTGTTTTCTTTCTTTCCTGCCCAAGATGCTAATACGCATTAAGGATGGTCTATGCCATGAAACATTAGCTAAAGTCCCAAATCCATTCTTCCCTTCTTGGAGTATCCATTTTAGGTTGATTCCAGAGTTCCAAGACAGGGAAGCTTTTTAAACATTTTCTATCAAAGACATTTGACACGCCACTTGAAGGAGGGAATTATTGAGCTGCTCAAATTGTCATTGCTTCTTGTTTTTTTTTTTAAGTGGTTAACGTTAATTTTGTAAAATTGTTTTTCAAATATTTCAGTGTTGCGGTTGTTGACTTTAAAAATCATGACATTTAAAAATGTCTGCATAAGCATGACTTACAGAGAGCAAAATTGTGTGTATATCAACGTCAGTTTGGCAGGGGGCTGAGTTAATGCGACAGAGAAGGTAGAAAGGGACAGGCTGCGGCTCCCGAGCCACATGCGGCTCTTTGGCCCCTTGAGTGTGGCTCTTCCACAAAATACCACAGCTTGGGCGAGTCTATTTTGAAGAAGTGGCGTTTGAAGAAGTTTAAGTTAAAAAAATTTGGCTCTTAAAAGAAATTTCAATCGTTGTACTGTTGATATTTGGCTCTGTTAACTAATGAGTTTGCTGACCACTATGAGTTTTCCTTAGCCGCTAAGGAAAAGGAAGAGGAAGAAGAGGTATAAAAGGAAAATACAGACCCCAGGTGATGAGTAATAAATAAACCATGGGAGATTCTGAGTAGGGTGAGGTGATGGAAAAAAAGCAGAGTAATTCAATTAGCTACTCAGCGTTGAACATGCTTGGTGTGCTGTGTACTTTACTGTTATTTCACTGAATTTTAATCTTTGCGCTGACTCTCAGGCAAATACTATCATCACCGTGTTTGATGAATGAGCTAACTAACTGAAGAGGCTAAAGCTCACACTGCTCACAAGGGTTAGGGCTAAAACCTTTCTTGCTGGTTGGCTGTACACCACAGGGTTTCTCCATGCCCTGGCAGTCCCCTATGGCTGTGACTTACTGGAAGGGGTCACACCTCCCTTTTCTTGGATCATGGCGGCTGGGGTCAGTTGTTATTTACTACTGGTCTTTGAAAATCTAAGTAACCCTCGTCTACCCGGTGCTTACTGGTTTGGAAAACGGATTTGCTCCTTTTATTTCAGAAGATTGGAATTTGATTTCCAAGTAAAGATTCCTTTTTCCCTCCAGTGGAATTTTGAAATGTTACACATGTCTGAAAAATATTTTCATAATTTATAATTTTTATGGAGCCACAGAAGTGGTACCACTTAATTGTGTTAACACTGCTTGTGGATGTCTATAGAACCACAGGCCACTGTCTAGATTCTCTTTGTTTCAAAGTGCTTGAAAATTGATTGTGCACAGGAAATTTTAGACTGTAAGTGACCAATAAATAATGTTTAGTCTTATCTGAAATAAGAGAAATACAAATTAAAACAGTGAAATCTTATTTTTCTTTTATCAAAGTGTACTTCTCAGGAGGGAGGAACATTTATGTCCTTATTACCAGACAATGGTAATATCTTTCTGGACAATAATCTGTTGATACATATCAAAAGCTCTTAAGGTGTATATTTCCTTTAGCCAACCAGTTTAGCTTTTAGGAATTTATTGTAAGAACATAATCACGAATGTCTGTAAAGTTTTAGGACATGAATATTTTTCTTGCCATTGTTTCTAATAGGGAAAGTCTTGGAAATAAGTGTGTGAACATAGGTAATTATGAGATTTTTAATGTAATAATCCTTGTAAAGTGCTTAGAACCTAGTTCTGATAATTACTTAGTAATTATTACTAGTTGTCTTTACTACTATTACTCTTAGGATTTAGAAATAGAGAAAAGTGATTTGCCCAAGGTTATACAACTATCAATGGCAACATGATGGCAATAGGAAGGTTTTTTTCAAGCAGGTGGTTAATACCCTCTGAGCCCGTAAGACAGCCCCAGGCTTGGCTGCAAGGAGAGCTGACCAGAGCCTAAGTGCAATGCCAGCCACTTCAAGGGAATGACTCTGATCACAATGGGAAACCAAATGCTGGAGAGGAGGGTGCAGCTAAGGAAGCTAAGAACCAGGCTAGGCACAGAGATAAATCCTGGAGCAAAGAGCTAGTGTGGGAGGAAAGAGATAATGCATCATTTTTATAGACCGTCATCTGTGGGCTTCATGGGGAAGGGTGTCACATTGGTTTAAAGATCCAAGGTTTGGGTGATTAAATAGACAAATAAGGTGCATGATGGAATTGCAAGCATAGCTACAAGAAGGTGCCTTACAGATAGTGATAAAAGAGGTTGAGGTAGAAGCTTGGAGGGACGGGGACAAGGAGCCTTCAAGGCCCAGGCATCCAGTCAAGATTATCCTAAAGTCATAGCCTAAGTTTGAACAGTCATACATAAACAAGCAGAGATAATGATAAAATTTGCTTTAAAAATTCTTCTGGCAGCAGAATGCAGAACTGATTTGATATGACAAAGAGAACATTTAGAAAACTATTGTAATAATTCAAGAACGGGTGTTAGGGACATGAAACCAGGTACTTATGGTGGGACCAGAGAGGCAAGGATGCATTTAAAAGATTTTCAAGAACTGCAGTTGTCAGGATTTTGGTTTTGACAGACGTGGAGCTTGGAAGAAGAGATCTAAATACACAGTGGCATCCTTCCACCCAAAATAGGGGATATATAGGAAGTGGATTGGGTTTGGGCTGGGGGAGAGGGCAGAAGTTGAGTCCATTTTTTAATAAACTGAATTTGAGATCATGTGGAGCAGATGAATAGTAGACAAGTGGATATACAGGCAAAACTCAAGAAAGAGGTATGGGCTGGAGTAGACATTAAGAGTCTTTAGCATAAGTACAGCTGATAATTGAAATTCCTGTTGTGGGTGAGATCACTAGGGAGAGATGGTAAAATGAGAAGAAGCCAAGGATAGAACCTGTAAAACTTTGACAGTTGAGGAGGTAGATGAGGATGAAGAGTCCAAAATAAATTCCAAGGAGAGACTATCGGTGGGAACAAAACAGGAGAGAGATGCAAGAAAGAGGAGGATGTGTCCATGGAAAGACAGAACATAGTTACCAAACTTCTACATGGAGCACATGAGATACAATAGAAAAAGTGACTCTAGGAACTCAGTGTTAGGTTGAATTGTGTCCCCTCAAAATTCATATGTTGAAGTCTAAACCATCAGTACCTCAGGACAGGATCATGTTTGGAGATAATCAAGTTAAAATGAGGTCAATAGGGTAGGCCCTAATCCAAAATGACTGGTGGTTTATAAAGAAGACATTTAGATGTAGAAACACAGAGAGAAGATGATGTGAACAGACAGGGAGAAGAGGGCCACCTACAAGCCCAGGAAAGATCTGTCCTTGGAACAGATCCCTCCCTCACAGTTCTTGAGAGGAATCAGCACTCCCAATATCTTTATTTTGGAACTCTGACTTCCAGAACTACGAGACAATACATTTTTGTTGTTTAAGCTACTCAATTTATGGTACTTTGTTTACTACATCCTGTCAGCATAAGAATGTCTAAACCTGTAGAGGATTTTTGTAAGAGTTTATTTGATCCAAATTGATGACAATTGCTGGGAAGCAAGATCTCAAATGCTCTGAAGAGTGACAGTTTTGCAAGTTTATTTTATGCATTTGGAATTAAGAAGGGAATATAGGGAAGATAACATGAAGGTGAAAGAAAGCAGGCAGGGATTGAATGACAGGCTAGTTAATAAGATTATGTGCTCTCTTGAAAGTGACTACACTTCTGAGGGGTCTGAATAAGAAGCATTTCAAAGTTGTATTAACCTAGATGCACAAAAACAATGGATAGGGCTTGGTCAAGGCAAAGATAACCCTTTGACTAAAGAAGCTATATTCCTAGGATCTGTCCAGCTAGGATTTTTTGTTTTTTTTTATCAGATCACTCTGTGAGGTTACTCTCAGTTAGATTTCTTACAGTGCCCCTTTTCATCCACTACCCCTAATAAACTAATACATTTGGTAAATGCACATAACACCTTAATAAGAGTGCATACAGCCAGAGAAAGAAACTGAATACATGTCTCAGATGTGGGAGGGGGAGTGTCCAAAAAGATTAGGTTACCTAAGCAAAGAGGAGAAAAATGTTTCACAAAGCAGAGGGTAGTCACAGGATCAAATTCTGCAGAAAGGCAAAGTAGGAGAATGACTGAAAATGTCAATCCCGAGGCTTTCAGTGACCTTTGTAGAATACGCCCAGTTAAGTAGGAGTAGACCTCAGAGAGCTGAGAACATGGAGACAGACAACAGTCTTTTGCTGCAAAACATTCGCTGATGAAAGGGAACCTCTTCACTGGACCAAACTCACCTCTACTGTCCATAGAGAGCCACATGGAAACAACTTGAGTTGTGTCAGCTGATCCTGGAGTATTCTCTAACTTAACAGCTAAACATGGGAGAAAAAAAGTCAATACTTCTTATTCCATTCAAAACTGGTTTGGGAAGGATTTCAGGAAAAAACGATTTTTGTAGTTGTCATTTTATATGTTGGGATTGTGGTACAAACACAGATTCCACTCTGTTTTGTTAAGCAAAGAAAGTTATTATTCAAGGCTTCTCAAAGATGAAATCCATGTTAATTTGGTGATGAAAAGAAGAAAACAAGTTTGAGTGAAATTTTGGGGATCACCTGTCATTTATTTCAATAAGTAGGGGAAAAAAAACCCCATAGACTTGGAATGGAGAAGTATTAAAGCACTTTCTTAGAAAACTTTGAACTCAAAATGAGTCTTAAATTTTCTTTCTGTAGTCTCAATGATTTGATTGGCCAAATAACCCAATGTCACAGTTCTATATTAGGGAATCAAATAATCAGATTTGACTTTTAAAAATCTGATAAAAGACTGAATAATAATAAAAAGAATGAAGTAAACCAGTCACTACCAGTCAGAAATTCCCATGGAGTAAAACCTTAAGTAAATAACTACCCAAAAGATAAATTTAGGTCCTCACGCCCATCTTAAAAATATTTTCAACCAACTAAAGAATAAATCTTTATCAAGAACCTGATAGTTCTAAGGCACTGAGAATAATAGCCACCATGAAGTTTTAATAGTCTAACTGGGAATATAAAACAATTATAAAATGACAAAACATTTATAAAAATGCCCTACCTGGTGTGGCTCAGTGGGTAGAGTATAAGCCTACAGACAGAAGGGTCTTGGGTTTGATTCCAGTTAAGGGCACATGCTTGGGTTGTGGGCTCGATCCTCAGTGGGGTCATGCAAGAGGTGGCTAATCAATGATTCTCTCTCATCATTGATGTTTTTATATCTCTTTCCCTCTCTCTTCCTCTCTGAAATAAATAAAACTATCTTTTAAAAAAATAAAATTAAATGACAAGAGCAATCCAGTGCAGTTAATAACTGTGATTAAAAAAAATAAATATAAATGACAAAAACATTCATTCTCATTTGATATTAAAGAAACATCAAGTCAAATACCAATTGGATATTTTCACTTATCAAATTAAATAGTAAACAAACAAATGAATGAGCCAATTAAAAAATGGGCTAAACAGATAAAAAGATACTTCCCCTAAGAGGATATGTAAGTACAGGTGACAAGTAAGTACATGACAGGATGTTCAATGTCATTAGCCATTATGAAAATTCAAACTAAAACCACAGTGAGCTATCACTACACACCTATCAGAATGGCTAGAATCTATCTATATATATATATAAAAGCCTAAGTGACCGTTCAACCATTCAACTGTTTCACTGGTCAACCAGTAACGATGATGTGCACTGACCACCAAGGGGCAGATGTTCAATGCACAGGCATGGAAACATGGAACAGATTGATGGATCTCAGAAGGAAGAAGGGAAGGGGGATAGTGGAAAGAAATTAACCAAAGATCTTATATGCATACTAGAGGCCTGGTGCACAGATTCATGCACCAGTGGAGTCCCTTGGCCTGGCCTGCGGGGATTGGGGGAAAACTGGTAGTCCGACATCCCCTGAGGAGTCCTGGATTGTGAGAGGGCACAGGCCAGGTCGAGGGATCCTAGCAAAAAATAAGAAAATAACCCCATTGTAAATTGAGAAGCATCTGTACAAGCAAACTCCCATTCTGCCCACTGCCTATTTCTCTATGGTTTAGTGTTCTCAGTTCATTCAGCACCTTTGTTCCAGGCTTTGTGCCACACATTAGAAATACACCAAAGATGAGTAAATATGATGTCTCTCCTCAAGGAGCTTCAAGTTAGTGGTAAATATAGCAACTGTGATGATTTGGAACACAAAGGTAGCTGTTTCATTTGTCTGTAAGGCAGCATTGTGTCTTGAATAAGTGCCAGAGTTTTTAGTCAGTCAGGCTGCTGTCAAATAATAAGTAGTTTTATATTACTAGCGGTATCACCTTGGGGAAGCTACCCAGCTCCCTAAATGTCAGTGCCCCCATCTGTAAAATGTGGCTATGAGTACTTACCAGTGCCATGAGGCTTATATGAATCTATAATAGATATAAAAGCTTGTGGAAATAAAATATTTTAGGCTTCACATTATTTTCTTTAAAATCTATTCTTTCTTTTTAACTTTATTTTTTCAAGTACAGTTTGCATTCAATATTATTTTGTAATAGTTTCAGGTATATAGCATACTGATTAGATTATCTATACTTTACAAAGTGTTCCCCCTGATATTGCCGTACCCAACTGATACCCATACATAGCTATTACAATATTGTTGACTGTATTTCCTATATTGTACTTTACATCCCCAGTATTCTGTAACTACCAATTTTCAGTTTTTAATTTCTTCATCTTTTTCCACCTAGTCCTTCAACCCCTCTCCCCTCTGGCAAACATCAGTTTGTTTTCTGTGTTTATTAGCCTGTTTCAGTTTTGTTTGTTCATTTATATTGTTCTTTAGGTTTCACATATAAGTGAAATAATATACCGTGTTTCCCTGAAAATAAGACCTAGTGCATGGAAAGATAAGACATCCCCTGAAAATAAGACCTAGAGCAACTTTGGGAGAAAAAATTAATATGAGACACTGTCTTATTTTTGGGGAAACAGGGTAGTACTTATCTTTCTATGGCGAGTTATTTCACTTAGCAAAATATCCTCCAGATCCATCCATGCTGTCACAAATGGCAAGATTTCATTCTTTTTTATGGCTGAGTAATATTCCATTGTATGTATGTATATGTATATATATATATATATATATCACCTTTATACTAGTATACATTTGCCTATTGGTAGGCACTTGGGTTGCTTCCATATCTTGGCTATATTACCTAATAATAGAGAAACACGTAAATTGACCATACCTCCTCTACACCCACTGCCAATCAGAGTGAATATACAAATTAACCCAACAAAGATGGCGGTTAATTTGTATACATACCTGGGTCCCAGGAACCTCCTCAGCACCCAGAGGGAAGGGGGAAAAAAAAATCAATGGAAACATATCTTCAGGTGAGGATAAAAAGAAAAATAAAGAAAGAAATGTCATATCTTATAAAAGACACATCTTGAAAATGCTTAAAGAAAGTTGTCATTTTTTCATGGTGAAGGGACTGGAGTCCATGTTGATAAAAATACCTTGGCACCTGCAGCGACTGGCAGTGGCTGTAGCAGCGGAGTGATGTGGCTGGTGCCTTCCCCTGATCAGCCCAGTCACCTCCCAAAAAGGGAGGCCAGACTGTGGCTTAGGCCTCCTCCCAAAGGGGAGCAGGCCTAAGCCATCAGTAGAACATCCTCTGAGGGCTCCCAGTATGTGAGAGGAGGCAGGCTGGGCTGAGGGACCCCTCCCCAGTGCACAAGTTTTATGCACTGGGCCCCTAGTTGTAAATAATGCTGTAATGAATATAGAGGTGCATATAATCTTTCAAATTAGTGTTTTAGATTTTTTTGAATATATACTTAGAAGTGGAATCTCTGGGTCATAAGGCAGTTCCATTTTTAATTTTTTGAGGACTCTCTATACTGTTTCCTATAGTGGTTGCACCAATTAGCATTTCCACCAATAGTTCACAAGGGTTCCCTTTTCTCCACATCCTCATCAACACCACTTTTTGGATTCCTATATTTTAAGTTAAGACTCAATTTTCTTTAGATCTGCCTTTTCTGATTCAGTTCTAGCAAATAGATTTTTACCTATAATCTAGAAGTTGCCATAGTAGAACTCCTAATTATAGACAATGAAGGTGAATAAGGTGAAAGCCACCTAAAATATATTTTATGTAAAAGTAGGATGCCAAAAACATTAAAATAAAATCCTGTTCTATAATTTGTAATCATGAGCATATGTTCTGAACTTTAAATAACTCATGCTTATCATGTCTGCTTTTAATTTCTAAAGACACTAGGGGCCTGGTGCAGGAATTCATGTAGGGGTAGGGTCCTTCAGCCTGGCCAGCGATCAGGGTTATCAGGGCCAGCCAGAAGGAAGTGGGGTACGGAAGGGGTGGAGTGGGGGGTGGGGGGAAGCGTGTGGGTTGGCCAGCCACAGGAGGTTGGCTGGAGGACGTGCACTGACCAGCACGGGGGCAGCTCTTGCATTCAGCATTTGCTCCTTGGAGGTCAGTGTGTGTCATAGCAACCAGTAGAATATCATTCGGTCATTTGGTGGTTGGGTCACTTAGGTTTTTATATATATATAGATGTTTGCTTATTAGTCATCATGGGCAATCTATTCAAATTTGTATTTCTAATTCCAGAAGATATGTAAACTACCATTTTTCTTTATGAAAAGTGCTCATTCCTCTTGCTCTAATAACTTCACATTTAGGGATTTATATGATAAACTAATAATAGATATGGAAATATATGTGTGCACAAAAATGTTCATTACAACATTATTTAATATAATGAAAATAAGAATTAACTAAATTTTTCATAATAGGTGAGTGGTGAAGTAAATTAAAAAATGAAATTGATAATGACTTTAAATGACAGAAGAAAACATAAGGCTATGAAATTATAAAGAAAATAATGCATAGGAACAAGAGAGCAAGTGAATATGTCAAAATAGTCATAATGTTTGCCTCTAAATTGCTAAAGTTACAAAAATAAGGTTTTTCTTTGCTTGAAATCGTTAAATCTACAGTGAATTCACATTACTCAGCAAAGCAGGATGAAATCAAGTTAAAACGTAATCTAGAGGTGAGGTATAGAGTGTCAAACACAAGGCCCGCAGGTCAAATCCGTCCTGCCAGGCCTTGCAATGTGGCCCGCACCGCGCTGTCATCACTGCACTCCGCTGCGTTTCCATCACAATGACAGTTTATGACTGTTCAGTAAACCATTCGGCCCGCGATTTAGGCTGGATTTTAGATTTTGGCCCCTTCTCTGATTGAGTTCTACACCCCTAGTATAGACTATGAGTCAGGAGTGGCAAACCTGGAGTGCCTACAGAGACCCTTGATTATAAGTGAATAAAGGAGGCCTGTAGGTTATTACACCTTCATGACGTGTGTGTGAAGGGTGGAGCCACGCTACACCAGCAGACGAGCCGCATCTGGAGCATTGCTTCTCATCACCGCTGTGCTGTCCTGTGTGCAGGAGTGTGGCCCAGCACACCTCAGTCTTATTTTTCAAGGGAAGTCAGAAAGGTAGACTAGTAGGTGAAATGTCCTGATGTTTACATACATAGTACCTTGTTGTCCGGATGGGTTGATTTGGCCCAGGCCACCAGCATTTACCTCTGACCTGTGTTGTGCAACAGAGGATGAGAGGAGAGGGAGGCCATTGTGAATGGAGTGGGTAAGGAATATGTCATGTTCCAGGCTGTCGGGAATCAGGGCTAGAAGGGAGGGGGCTGGGACTGTCTGTTTATAAACTTATTCAATAAAGTTTTATTTAATCTTGAGACAATGAAAATGAATCAAATAGAGCTCTATTTAGAAGCTACTCAGGAAGGAGATTTCCCCCCAGCTAACATGGCTTACCATATGGCAGGCATTTTGGTATACCGTATTACATCGTATATTATTTCATTTAATCCTCACAACGCCAAGGGGTAGATACTATTATTGTCGCCCACTTTCCACACATGGAAACTGAATCTTAGATGTGTGAAGTGACTTGTCCAGGTTATGTAATTGGTAGCAGGGCCAGAATTCCAGACCCCCATCTGATTCTAGACCATCGCTCTAGACAAGCATGTTATACATTATGAAGATCAGTGGAGGAACAGATAACTCTCAGGTAGCCAGAAAAGTGTGTGGATGGAAAGGTGTGAGGTTGGAAAGAGTTGTGTTGGGTCAGGGTCTAAAATAAGCTCTGGCAACCGAATGACAGGGAGCCATTGGTCTGAGGAAGAGGTTAAAAACTAAAGCTGGTAAACCAAAAATACTACATGGACAGTAGACTTTAAGAATGATTTTTTTAAAGAAACTTTATAATTAATTATCAGTACTTTAAAAATCTGGAGAAGTCACATAAATTTGGATGTCCAGCTCCTCTGGGAAATCAGAATACCTAGCAACACTGGGCCTATGTGCCCTTATGGCAGCAATTTTCAACCCTTTTCATTTCATGGCACACCAAAAAACATATCATACTTTGTTGCTGATCTGACAAAAAAAAAAGATATAATTTTGATTCATTCACACCAGATGGCTATTGTTGTGTTGGTTGTTGCTATTTATTTATTTACTTGACAGTCTAAAGGAAAAGAAGTCCATGACCCTGACTTAAATAGTCAGATACTGCATGTCCTAAAAATTCCTCCGGCACACCAGTGCCTGCCATAGCACAATGGTTGAAAATTGCCGCCTTGTGGTAACAACTGGTGAATCAGGATGTAGGAAGGAATAACTCAATGGAGCAGGGCGGGTGAGAGGAGTGCAGAAGCTAAGGGTGTTGGGAAGTATGAACCTAGAAAGACACTTTCTGAGGCCACCAGACCCTAAGGCAGAGGCCGTTTATCTTGTTCCCTTCTGGCTGGGTTGGACATGGTCCCAAGATTTTCAGCTGGGGTTGGAAGGAAGTGGATTGGGTGCTTGATTGAAGGCTCAATGGAGAGGTGGAAATTAGAGGGATATGGAGGATTTAGACCACAGGAATAAAGAAGTTAATGTGACCATTTAGTGGCTCACTCAAGATTCTGGTTCCTAGAGAATTTCCTGAGTTTCTAAGTATTCATGATTGCCAGGAAAACTAGTGAGGGGAAAAAGAAACAAAAAATCAAACCCAGTCTTTTTAATGTCTCTAGTTATATCTTCACACATACATGCAGAGTGATTCCTTTACACACTACTGAAGTATTGATCTGAGAGTCCCATCAGTTCTGGGGACCTTAGGAAAAACTTTCCTTAGGTTAAAGGAACTTTGGACAGGTTACTTATTTATCTAAGCCTCAGTTTCTTCATCTGTTAGAACCATGGTCAGCAAACTGTGGCTCCCAAACCACATACGGCTCTTAGACCCCTTGAGTGTGGCTCTTCCACAAAATACCATGGCCTGGGTGAGTCTATTTTGAAGAAGTGGTGTTAGAAAAAGTTTAAGTTTAAAAAATTTGGCTCTCGCCAAGACCAGTTTGGCTCAATGGATAGAGCGTCGGCTTGGGGACTGAAGGGTCCCGGGTTCGATTCCGGTCAAGGGCATGTACCTTGGTTGCAGGCATATCCCCAGTGGGGGGTGTGCAAGAGGCAGCTGGTCGATGACTCTCTCTCATCGATGTTTCTAACTCTCTATCTCTCTCCCTTCCCCTCTGTACAAAATCAATAAAAAAATATATATATATATATATAAAAAATTTGGCTCTCAAAGGAAGTTTCAATCATTGTACTATTGATATCTGGCTCTATTAACTGATGAGTTTGGCAACCACTGTGTTAGAAGGTTTAATAGTTTCAAATTTTCAGAGGGTAAAGATTAAGTGAATGAATGAAGAAATATGAAGAGCATGGCTCATAGGAAGGAATAAATGATTGCTGTGATGAGCAGGGATGGGGCTAGAAACCTTACTTATGTTGTCCCTGAATCTTTAGAATGACCTTGTGAACGAGGTGTTATTCCCCCCCCCCCCCATTAAATAGTAAAATGAGAAAATTGAGGTTTAAATTGGGTGTAGTAACTTACCCAAGGTCATACTATTAGTAGGGGGCAGAATGGAGAGGCTTACTCAAAAAGTGCCAAGCTATGCCCCCAAAAAGTATGCTACCATCTGTCTGACATTCTAATGATAGTCATATAGTATTATTGGCTAGTCATTCAAACAGATTCAATTCTATATCCTGCTAAACTCTTGAGGTCACCAGCTGTGTGTCTCTGGGCAAGTAGCTTAACTTCTCTGACATTCAGCTTTCTCATCTATAAAACTTTGATATTTATTATATAGATTAAATAAACCAATACTTTTTAAAAATATATATATATATTATTGATTTTTTTACAGAGAGGAAGATAGAGGGATAGAGAGTTAGAAACACCAATGAGAAAGAATCATCGATCAGCTGCCTCTTGCATACCCCCTACTGGGAATGTGCCTGCAACCAAGGTACATACCCTTGGCAGGAATCGAACCTGGGACCCTTCATTCTGCAGGCCGATGCTCTATCCACTGAGCCAAACGGGTTTTGGCAATAAACCAATACTTTTAACATTCTTAGCAGAATGTTTTAAAATTATAAGCAATCAGCTCAGAGTTATTAACTTTAAAAACATTTACTGGGCTTCTTACTGTACTGGGAATGCAGGGGGGAATGAAAGATGTTTCCTGCCCTTAACTCAGGACAGGACAGATGTATACGAACAGTGGCATTAAAAATATATATATATTTTTGCTTGGCTGGTGTGGCTCAGTGGTTGAATGCTGACCTATGAACCAGAAGGTCATGGTTCCATTCCTGGTCAGGGCACATGCCTGGGTTGTGGGCTCAATCCCCTGTGTGGGGCCTGCAGGAGGCAGACAATCAATGATTCTCTCTCATCATAGATGTCTCTCTCTCCCTCTCTGAAATCAATAAAAATGTATTTATAGAAAATTTAAATCTTTACTTGAGGACATTTTTCTATTGTTTTTTTTTTTTTTTTTTTTTTTTTTTTTTTTTTTTTAAAGAGAGGGATACAGAGAGATGGGGGGCATGGAACATTGATGTGAGAAAGAAACATGGACCAGTTGCCTCCCTCCCTCCCCTAAGTACCCTAACTGGGAATCAAACCTGCAGCCTAGGAATATGCCCTGATTGGGAATCAAACATGCAACCATTTGGTGTATGGGATGATGCTGCAACCAACTGAGCCACCTGGCCAGGGCATAAACAGTGAATTTTTAACACAATGAGGAAACTGTCTTAATGGAAGAATAAATATTGTTATTCAAGAGGGAGAAAGATACAGAGATGGTGAAGAGAGGGAAGGATGGCTGGGAAGTGTTCAACTGTGAACTAAGGAATAATCTGGATCTCAGAGGAATAGGAGAGTTTTGCAAACAGAAGGCAGGAAAGACATTTCATGCAGAAGGAATATCTTGTGCAAAAGCAAAGGAGGCAAAAAGTCTAAAAAGGTCTGAGAATCAGGGAGTATTGAACAGTTCATGTATGACTGGAGGGTAAGTTATATGGGGTGATTGATAGAGGCAGAGGAGAACAACTAGATTCAGGCTTTGAAGGGCACTTTGAGTGCCCTGGTAAGAAATATGAAGAACAAAGGTAAAGTCTTTAAAGGATATTTCATAATCAGATCATTTTGATGAAGGGCAGTAGTAAGAATAGTGAGAGTGGGAAGGAGACTTGACTTGGGGTGTGTACATATACAAAACGATATATAGATGATATATTATAGAACTGTACACCTGAAAACTTTATAATTTTGCTAGAGCCCGGGGCATGAATTCATGCATGGGTGGGGATCTGATCAGGCCCACAGGCTGGGGGTAAGGGCCACAGGCGTTTGCTTTGGTGCCGCCCCCTCACCTGCCTGTGCTCTACTATCCTGCCTGTGGGGTGATCAATTGGGACTGGGCTCCCTACTCGGCTCCCTCCGTGCTGGGAGCTGGTTGGTGGCCCCAACCCCTGCCGCCACCATGGGGCAACTGGAGAGGTGATTGGGGGTCCCCACTTGCACCTGCCTTGATCTGGCAGTGCTCACTCACCTGCCGCGGTCCCACTCATCCTGCCGCTGTCCCATTCTCATTGGGGCCCATAAAGGCCAGCAGCACCTCCACTGCCTCCAGCTGCCAATGCCATGTTGCCAATGCCTGCCATGTTCCGCACCACCCCCTGGTGGTCAGCGCATGTCATAGCCCAAGGGGACAATTTGCATATTAGACTTTTATTAAATAGGATTAACCAATGTCACACCAATAGATTTGATTTTTAAAATGTTAAAAAAAAAAAAAGAATAGTGAGAGGGAACCAGCCATAGGCTATTACAGTAGTTCAGACAAGAGATGATGTAGACTCCCCCAGATTAGCTGCCAATGAATTGGAAGTGGGTGGTGAGAAATAGAAAGTGAAGGGTGACATAAATACAATAGTGAAATCCAAGGTATGAAAATGGTTTGGTCCAGTCTTGCTTACCACAGTCATCCCAAAGGACCAAAACAAAAACAAAGTAAACCTCTTTTAAAAATAATCTCTTTTGTTTGTATGCAAATAGGCCGTGCAGAGTGAAAATGCAACTCGAGTGAGATGAGAGTGCAATATTTTGTTTCCAATCCATAAAACGCAAAAATTGAATGGGTTTGCCAATGTTGTCCGTTTTAAATGTTCCAATTCCTCACATTAAAACGGTAGCCAACCAGTACAAGACTGATGTGTGATTGTTTTCGAGCATAAATCAGATTTGAGGAACGCTATTTAAGGTCCTTTACTCATCGCTAAAGAGTAAGAGGAGTAGCATCTTATTTTACTGGAAAATTCCTTTAAGTAGCAACAGCTCTGTGTAGTAGCGGACTTTTGCAATATTTTAGATAAAGATATGCAAAGAGAGCTGCAAAAATGATGCCTCTTTGGTTCTGCACCAATACTTGAAAACTACAAGTACGAGTTGATAAATGCATATTTTAAGGGTTCTCAGAAGTCTAAGAGCATTACTCTTGGTTACTAAGACGCCACAAGGAAGTGAACCTTGGGGGTGCAATGCCCTCTCCCTTAACCCTGTTGTGAAATGGAAGCTTTAAAACATCCAGTTTTGTTTTGTTTTGTTTTGTTTGTTTTGTTTTGTTTTGTTTTGTTTTAAACAAGCTTAGTCATATTGTCTGTGTTCTGTATGCTCCAATCTATTTTATCTTACTTTGTAGTGCACGATTTACTTATACTCTTATATAAATACTTTGCATAAAAAGGTGCTTTCACACATCTTCATGCTTCCCTAAATTTGAAATCTGCTGCTATTTGTTAAAATGTGCTAGTTTTGTTATGCATTATGTTTTTTCCTCTGCACACGTAGGAAAAAAACATATGGACTTAACTCTTCAAGCAACTTTTACATTTGGGAAGTTAGCTCATTTTATTTCTTATGAGGTTGTAAAGAAAATGGCAGGTGGCAGATACTTTATGAAAGAAATGACAGTTTATCAGAATGTGTGTGTACCCTTAAGCAAATGGGCCACTTCCCATTCAGAGATCACCATCTTCTGAATTGGGGTTTAACATTCCCAGGGAACTGTAAAATTGAAAGGGTAGTAAGCTTGGAATCAGATATTTACTTTGTTGAATTTTGATTTTTAATTTTATTATTATTTTTTTTTTATTTGTACAGAGAGGAAGGGAGAGAGATAGAGAGCTAGAAACATCGATGAGAGAGAGTCATCGATCAGCTGCCTCTTGCACACCCCCTACTGGGGATATGCCCACAGCCAAGGTACATGCCCTTGGACCGGAATCGAACCCGGGTCCCTCAGTCCCCAAGCCGACGCTCTATCCATTGAGCCAAACCGGTCTCGGCCTTTGTTGAATTTTGAAAGTGCCATCACTGATGCTGGTAATTTATTGATAATTTGTAAACTTGCTGCTCTATGTGTTTCATTCATCTTGGAAATATTTTACTTAGTCTTATTTGTTCACCAAGAGGCCATCCTTTGTGTATTGTATTGTAAACTTTACTGAATGGCTACAATATAGAATTACTAAATTAGGAGTTCAGGACCACTTAGTTTACTCTTCCGGTGAGTGAATTGTCTTTACTGGGTCATCCATGACTAATTGTCATGTAGATACCATGGCCATTATAAATTATAAAGTGAAGGAGAACCCATATCTCTTGGAGAAGCCCATTCCTGAGATAGATGGCCTGGGGAATTTTTTGTTGAATTTTTTTTTTTCTTCTTCTTTATTGACGAGAGAGATACAGACAGTCAGAGAGAGAGAGAGAGAGAGAGAGAGAGAGAGAGAGAGAGAGAGAGAGAGAGAGAGAGAGAGAAAGAGAGGGAGAAACATCAACTGGTTGCCTCCTGCACACACCCTATCCATAAATCAAGCCCACAATCTGAGCACATGCCCTGACTGGGAATTGAACTGGTGACCTTTCATTGCACAGGATGGTGCTCAATCAACTGAGCCACACTGACCAGGCCTGGGGAATTTTTTCTTAATTGTGACCTATATGACCTAGTAAATATACATCATGCTCTTAAGATGGTATTTAATCATTATGATACATTACTGAAGTTGTTTATGTTGAAAATCACTTGGTGGCAAGTACCTTGACATTATTAGATGGTACAGGTTTCTTACACTCACCTGCAGGCTCTGGGAAGGAAGGACCCTCTGCTTGTACTCACCTTGGATCTCAGGACCAGCCCAGGGCCTGTATTCAATCAGGACTGGTTAAGTATTTGTTGAGTGAATGAAGGCAAAGTAAAAAGTGGAAATTCCAAATGGCGCAATTATAGCTATTGATACTAAAGTATTGTTGGAAAATATTACTGGTATACAAAAATGGGTAGGAAGAAATGTGAAGCATAAAAATGTGTGAATTTGTGTGTCACTAGAGCCTATGTTTACTACCAGTTCTGATGGACACCCTGGCATCACCCCTACAACTCTGTCCATGCCCTTTCGTGAGGTGTTTGTGCACGGCCAGACAAGCAAGCTGGGACAGCTGCTCTGGGTGTGCTCTTGCGGTTGTAATCCTGATCTCTAGTCTCCAGGGTGTGAGTTATGAATCCCTCAGTTCCACAAACTGCAGTCCTTCTCTGGCTTAGCCTCATTTCCTGACCCATCGTCCAGTTCCCCATTGGCCGCTGGGGCTGATCCCCCAGGGATGGACCTCATTCCACAAGGAGAAAGGATGATGTGTCTCCTTCCACCACACTATAAATAGCACACTTCCCAGAAGCTCTGGATTCTGGGGGTGCCACAGCACTCTCTCCCTCTCCCCCATTCTGCCATGTTTCCACCAGAACACCAACCCCTCTCAGACCCTGGGTATAGAAAGATTGGCTCCTCACTCTCTGGGGTTGTCATCCCTAGCCTGAACTCCATCCAACCCCATCTTCCTCTTCTTGCCCACTTACCCACACTGCTAAACTCACAGGTCAGCTGAAGGCCACACCTACCCCTGGTAAGACAGTACTCCTTTTTTCTAAACTGCATGCATCATGATGCTTACCCTTTCGACATTTTTTCTTAACCTTTTAATTCGTGCTAATGTAATTTTCACTGTATTTTGCTGCTGAAGCCAGGTATGTTTTATTTACCCACTGTTTGATTTTGAGAGAAAGTGCAGACAAGAATCTTTTTGCATTCACTTGATAGAATCTTACAGACAACTGTTGGTGTCTTACAAATAACTGGCTTACCTTTCTGAGTTTTTCTTTTTTTTTTTCAGCATGCATGAATGATGGTTGTGAATTTGCATCCTGAGAAAGTCATAAAAGACGGTACCTCAGGGCAGGGAGACCAAACAAGCCAGCCTGTGGTAGAGATTATAAGAGTGAGGGTCTTTCCCTAACTCAGACTCAGTTATAGGATATAAACATGGAGGCAGCAAAATTTTGACTCAGACAAAAAAAAAAAAGACTTAACCTCTAATGCTTTACTGTATTAAATTTTCTTTTAAGTGTAGGTCAAGACTGCATCACCACCTCAAAAAAAAAAGAAAAAAGAAAAAAAAAAGAAATTTACTACATTTCTAAGAATGTTCCTCCAGAAACATGGAACTGAAAGCTATTTTTTAAATTGCTCTGGTCCTGAGAAAACATGGGGCTTTTTCTTTAATTTACCTAAGTAATTGACATAAAAATCTATGGACCTGCACCAGCAATCTGCAGAAAATGTCAAAATAGAGGGCAGAAATACAAAACTGGAGATTTTTCACAGCAACGTGGTGTGTATGGTGTTTGATTATGTGTCTGCAGTGTGGAGAAGTGAACCTTTGGACTGTGAAATTGATGCTAATTTTCTTACCCACTAGTCTACAAGGCCTCTAAAATGTCACACCATTAATTTCGTTGCTTTACCAGGAATCAGTGCATGTGGTTAGTGTGTGTGTGTGTGTGTGTGTGTGTGTTTTAAAAATGAATAAACTTTTTTTTAGAACAGTTTTAGATTTACAGAAAAATTAAGCAAACAGTACAGAGAATTCCCATATACCCCCGCCCTTCCCTACACAGTTTCCCCTATTTTAACCATCTTGCATTAGTGTGATATGGTTGTTACAATGAATGAATCAATATTGATACGTTATTAATAACTAAAGTCCATACTTGATATTAAGTTTTTCTCTGTGTTTTATAGTTCTATGGATTTTGACAAATTTATAATAACAAATCCACCATTACACTGTCATAAAGAATAGTTTGACAGTACGCCACATATTTATCTGTCCCCACATCCCCTGGCAACCATTGATTTTTTTTTTTTTTTTTTTTTTTTTTTACTATTTCTGTGGTTTTGTCTTTGCCTGAGTGTCATCTTGTTGGAATCACACAGTGTGTAACCTGTTCAGACTGGCTTCTTCTGTTAGTAGGCAAAATGCATTTAAAGTTCCTCCATATCTTTTTGAGGTTTGATAGTGTGTGTCTACTTATCATTGAGCTATATCCTATTGTATGGATGTACCATAGTTTGTTTATCCATTTACCTATTGAAGGACATCTTAGTTGTCTCCAATTTTTGGAGTTAATGAACACAGATGCTATAAATATTTATGTGCAGGTTTCTGAGTAGACATAAATTTTCAACTCATTTGGGTAAACACCTAGGAGCATGATTGCTGGATCATATGATAGGCTTATGATAATTAATTTTTTTAGGAAACTGCCTGAATGTGTCCCAAATGCCTATATAATTTTTTTTAACCAGCAATGAATGAGAGTACTTATTAATCCATGTACTTGCCAGCAATTGTTGTTGTCATTTTTTTTTTTTTTTGAGGGGGTGGATTTTAGCCATTTGAAAAGATATGTGCAGGAGTAGCTCATTGTTGTTTTACTTATCAAATTCTTAATGACATATGATACTTGCATCTTTTCATATACTAATTGCCATCTGTATATCTTTTTTAGTGAGGTGTATGATCAGATGTTACCCAGTTAAAATGTCATTTTTCAATTACAGTTTACATTTAACATTATTTTGTATTAGTTTCAGGTGTACAGAATAGTGGTTAGGCAATCATATACTTTACAAACTGGTTCCCCCATCTATATTTCACATACCCACCTGATACTATACATAGTTATTACAGTACTAGTGGCCCAGCACACAAAATTCATGCACATTAAAAGGGAATTAATTAGAGGCAATATATTAATATTGCTACTTACCCTTTCTCTATAATAGAAGTGTCAGAGATGAAAGAAAATTAGTAAAATGTATATGAAAATCTCCCTCCTGACAGAGTATGGGGTGCGATGCAGGACCTAAGTCAAGTCTTCGCCCACCCGTGTGTGCCTCAAAATTGCACAAGACCCAGACCCAGCCTGCTCCACCTGCATCAAGCCCCACAAGGGGGAGGGGGGGAGGGAGAGGGGCGCAGCCTCAGGTCCCCTGTCAATCCCTGCCAGTCAGGGGGGGTGTGGCCTCAGGCCCCCCAGCCCTAGCACTGGGGCAGAGAATGCGGCCTCAGGTCCCCCATCAAGTCCCGCTGGGCAAAGGGTGCAGCCTCAGGTCCCCCGGCCTGGCCTCATGTCCCCTGGCCTCAGCATAAGGGCGCAAGGGTGTGACGACCATTTGCATATTAGCTCTTTATTGTATAGGATTATTGGTTACATTCCCTATGCTGTACTTTACATCCCCATAACTATTCTATAACTACTTTTTAATCTCTTCGTCTTTTTTATCCAGCCCCCAACCCTCCTCCCCTCTGGCAACCAATCATCAGACTGATTTCTGTGTCTGAGTCTTGTTTCAACCTTGTTTGTTTATTCTTTTGCCCATTTTTAAATTGATTTGTCTGTTTCCTTAACTTTGAGTTTTCAGAATTCTTTGTACATTTTGGATACCAGTCCTTTATCATATATATGTTTTATAAATATTTTCTCTCAGTCTGTGACTTGTCTTTTCATTTTCCTAGCAGTTAGGATATCTATGTTTTGAAGAAAAAGGGTTCTAAAAAATGGAATGTTACCACAGCAGCAAAAGGAAAATTTCACAGCAATGCTCTGTGTTCTCCCTCAGGCTGTGTCAGGAAGCCCTGCCTGTGAACCCAGCAAAGTTCCATTGGAAGGGGAGGGTCGGGTCCCGGAGGCTGTGGCTGACAACCCTGCCTCACTAGAGGTTGTGCCACAGGGTTGGGAATAAGAACAGGACTCCACCCGGGGCTGCATCACTTCTAAATCAAGAACAATTTGGGAACTGTGTTTACAGTCCAATCCTGCCCTCTCGCTCCCGCATAGATTCTACTATGCATCGGATATGAATTGCTGACCATGAATTCAAGTATGCAAGAGATTATCCCTCTTTTGTCTCCTTTAATTCAACCTAATACCACTTCTTAGCCCTTATTTTACCAATTGGACAGGAGACTCTATCTTGATCATACAGGGGTCCCCTATCCCTCTTTCAGCCCAGTCAGAATTCAGGAAGCTTACCCAGTGTGCCTAGAAAGTGGTGGAAGGACCTCAACTCCTCTGTCTGTCTTGGTTGTGATTGGTAACATCACTACCTAGTCCATAGTGGTCTGTGAAGTCTGGCAGCTGTCTGTCTCCATGCCACAGTGGGGGACGACATTATCTGCTAGGCTGGGCCCCCTGAGCCAAGGGCACCTCCTTTGTGGGAATGAGCCATCACCCCTGAAGTTGTTATCCCCTTGGGATCACTGAGACAGGATGCCTGGTCCCACAGTTGGCAGTATCCTCACATCTGTGCCCTTCCCTCCCTTCCTCTTGCATATCAAAAGCACTCTGTCTCTTTCTCTCACCTTCTAGGGTACCTGTATTCCCTGGGTGTTCTCAAGAGTTCAGAAGTACCTTTGATATAGGTTTCTTCTATTTTCTCCCCCACCAAAACCCCTGTGTCAAGAAAACTCAGAAAACAAACACTAATTAATAGTGTTTCAGTCAATAATGTTGCTGCAATTATTTGTGGAGACTATTTTATCCTATACTGGCACCCCCACCACCTGGCATAGTTTTAGATGGCCTCTTGACCACAGGAAGCCACTTACAGAGAGCAACAAACACATGGCTGGAATGGAAACTTTCAGGTAAGTGTTTAGATGTTTCTGAAGCTTCCAGCTTTGCCTCACAGAGTGGATCCTAACTAGATGGTCCTAGGGACCTCTCTTGTGGGCAGTGTTGACCTGATACACCAGGAAAGTGTCTGTTTCTCCTGCCCCACTGCTATCTGTAGCCACTCCCTTCCTGATGCTTAGCTTTGGCTTCCTCAGACTGAGAGCATCCGGGAGTGAGGCACTGGAGGAAGCAGCCCCACACAGAAAGCAGCTTTCTGAGGTTACCAGCAACTTCCTTCTCTCTAAACACAAAGAATTAATCTTTATTCTTCCATACCTCCTCTCAGTACTTGATATTGCTGACCACTGTTTGGCCACTATCACAGTCGAAACTTCTCTGTGTTTGGCTCTTATAACTCTTGGGTAAGGCCTCCTTCTCAGATTTTGGAGTGGCACAAAACTCAGAGAAATGGCAAATACAGTGGATGACATGTGGGAGATTCAGAGTTATTTTCATTGGCCCCAAACCCTGACACACAAACAAAATGAGGCCAAAGGGGTAGTGATCTGATTTGACATTAAAATTTTTCTTTTAAAAAAATCATGGCCAGCCCTGACCGGTTTGGCTCAGTGGATAGAGCTCGGCCTGAGGGCTCAGGGTCCCAGGTTCGATTCCAGTCAAGGGCATGTACCTTGGTTGCATGCACATACCCAGTAGGGAGGGTATGGGAGGCAGCTGATCTATGTTTCTCTCTCATCAATGTTTCTAATTCTCTATCTCTTTCTCTCTGTAAAAAAATCAATAAAATATATATTTTTTAAAAATTATGGCCAGCCACTTTCCCAATGCAAGTGTTTACAGGTAAATTTGATTTCTGACCCATGAATGAAAGTAATCTTGTCATTGCCCATTCCATCCTGTGAGCCCCTCTGCAAAGAGGTATGTTGACAAATTCAGTGGCCCTGGGTGCCAGAGGGAGAGCTGTCAAGTTAATTAGGTCTAGAGACCACATCAAATGAGGAACAGTTGAGGACACTAATAAAATCTAGTTGAGAGAAGAGAGTATTAAGGAAACTTATAAAATCTGCTTTCCAGTATTTGGAGTGTTTTATATAAAGGGAGAAATTTATATATATATATATATATATATATATATATATATATATATATATATATATATATAAATATTTTATTTTTCACAGAGAGGAAGAGAGAGGGATAGAGAGCTAGAAACATGGATGAGAAAGAAACATCGATCAGCTGTCTCTTGCACACCTCCCACCGGGGATGTGCCAGCAACCAAGGTACATGCCCTTGACTGGAATCGAACCCAGGACCCTTCAGTCCGCAGGCCAATGCTCTATCCACTGAGCCAAACTGGTCCCAGCGATATACATATTCTTATAATTCCAGAAAACATGACAGGGACAACTGGATGGTACTTACGGGGTTGAGGAGTGGGGGCTGGGAGATTGGGGGTTATTGGAAGTTAGACTTTTCTTTCATAACTGTTTTACCAGGTAGTGAGTTTTTCCAACATAAGTGAGAAAACAAAGCCTACCCATCTATCAGAGATGACATCAGGGGGTCCTTGCTTTAGTGAGAGACTGGAATGATTTCTGAGATTCCTTAAATACCTTGCAACTCTGTCTTCGAATAAGAGAATTCCATGACACCATCTCCTTCTTTATTTCTGCTGCCTGGCTCACAATATTGAGGGAGAGCTGCTCTAAGAAGAAATGAAATAAGTAGATGAAGGGAGGGTCATGGAAAAAAACAATAAAACAGTTTTTTGTTTTTGTTTTTTTGTTTTGTTTTTAAAGAACTTACTATATGCTGGATCTGTGCTAAGTACCATATGTGTGTCATCCTCTTTAATCTTCACCACAAACTCGTGAGATAGTATTACTTCTGTGAGAAAACTAAAGCTCAGAGGAACTAAGTAACTTCCCCCAGAACACATAGGCATTAACTAGTGCAGCTAGGGTTTGAACACAGATCTCTGTGATTCTAAAGCCCAAGGTGAAGTGTTATTTTTACCCATCCTTTATTTATGGCAAATGGTATTGCTTTGGAAAAAAAAAAAGTTTTAGTATTCACATAAAGATACTGTTTAAAATAAATTTACTTAGAGTTAAGAGAAAAATATTGTATAACAAATGACACAGATTTTACATGGCTATAAAGTGGTACTAGTAGCTAAAAGGAGTATAGTTTGGGAAATACCATTCCAAATATTTTGATACCAAAATTAGCCTATCTTGTGTTTTGACTGCTGAATACCAGGAAAAGAAGAAAAGTGAAAAACTAAGTAGAATGTGAATTAATTATCCTGTGCTCTGATGGCGTGGGTTATTTCGTGTGTTACAAAAAGAAACCAATGGACCCTTGCAGATTAAAAAAAAAAAAATGATATGATTGTAAAATCCAGAGGAAAACCCCAGGTGGAGCTACTAGAATAAAGGATGAAGTTTCCAAGGTATGCACATAGACTGGCTGAGAGGAAGTGATGACCTGTGAGTCAGGGCCCAGGACCCACACAGGAGTCGTTTGGGTTGGAGAGGCCCTGTGTGGAAGGTGAAGGGGTTTACAGACCTGTTTGGGGAAGAATGATCATCACCTTTCCAGTGATAGAGGGAAGATCTTTGCGGAAAGTTCAAAGTTAAAATTGGAAAGTCCACAAAGAAGGTAGGAAAGTAATCATGAAGACTAAACAACCTGCATGGCATGCTCTGTGCCAGGTGACTTACTTGCAAATCTCATTTGTTTTGCACAACAATGCAGCAAGGAAGCTGTTGCATTTCACAGGTGGGAGGACTGAGATCTGGAAATGCTCAGTCATTTGCCCAGAATGCCATGGTCTAGCCAGGATGTGACTGTGGACCACCAGTTCCAAGCCTGCACCGCCTCCCCTGCACCACACATCCTTGCTTGAGTGAGCGTCCTCAACCCAGACAGCAACAGCTTTCACTTCGTCTCTTAATTTCTCCAGCCATGCAGGCCCTGGCCAGCCTCCAAGAGAGTGGGGAGATGGGCTGGGAGAGGGCTGCCTCTCTCCTGAGCTCAAATGCTGCAGACTCAAAGGCACATAAATGTCTCCCACCTTGAGCAGGAAACTTTGCAGGGGCCTGACAAGGTCAGAAAAAGAAGCCATGAATGTGTGAGCAGGATTGAATTTGTAAAGCCTGTCCCTGCTGAAGTACTAGGCTTGGGAAAATTCACTGGGCATTCACATCCATTTCACACTTCCACTTGGACTTGTTCCCAGTCCACAAGCGTACCGCTCATTTCTAGGAATAGTAGACCAAGGCAACAGAAACCTTCTACATTAGGACATCTAGGATTAGATTAGGATAATGTGAAAGTAGGGGCTGTGTGTATTATTGGCTTCTAGCAGGATCCATGGAGAGGTAGGTCCTCCATGAGTGATTTGGGGAGAAGGAGGCAGGTGGAACGCCTGGTCTCCTTGCTCTCTCTGGTCTTGAAGTCCTTCCACTCCAGACACGGTGCGTGGTAACACATGGCTGCCCGGTAAGACATATGTTGAACTGAACCGAATCTTTACCTTGTTGGTAAAGGCTGCACGCCTGGATCTGTTACTCTTTTAGGGAATGTGCCTTTCTCATGTTTGTGGCCGGGGCTGTCTTTGGGGGTTTTCCTCAGGGCTTTACACTCACTCTCTGAGAGTCATTCGTAGTCATCACAATCAGTGGAAATGCCCACCTGTCAATCTTAACGGGAGTCAGAGCCCAGCCCTTTTGGGTGTTATTTCTCTCTAGTCAGTTCCCCTTTTTGCATTTGAGTTCTGGCCTCGGTCCTCCTATTTCTCTCTCCACGGAGTGTTGGGGGAAAATGGGTGGCTCACTGTGGCTCCTCTTCATTTATTCTTGATGCCTTGCTGCGGTGTTCCTCGGGAATGCCACTGGGCTTACACAGCTGGTCTCCGGCGGCTACGGTGGATGGGCGTTTATGCCAGGTATGTTCTAATGAATCTCCTGTGCCTGGGGAGCACGGTGTGGGGTGAAGGTGCATCTGGGGCAGATGTTCAGTGGTCGGGCTGGTGGCTAGCAAGAGAGAGGGTCAGAAGGGGTGCGGAGTACATGCTTAAAACCATTGGCCATGAGGCTTGATTCTCAGGCTGGCTATCTACAAGGCAGGGCATTACAAAACTGTGGTTCAGCCAGATTCCTTTGTTTGCTTTGATGAGCTTAGCAACCGAACAGGCAGGAAATAGAAGGGGCCACTTAAGCCACTGATACCCTCCCTCGGCCCCAGAGTGCTGGGGCTCCAAGCAGCTCTGCTTCAGGAGAAACTATCCAAGGATATTGGTCTGAGCCCTTTGCGCCGGTGGGAAGCCAGTGGTGGTGGTGGTGATGGTGAGGAGTCAGTAAAACCCACAGCCTCCGTGGTGGCATCTGCTTTCTTCTTTAGTCCAGAAACCGTTCCCCATTTCTTCTTCCCATCCCAGTGCCCCAACCCAATACTGGCCCCTCCTGGCATCAGAGACCCCAATAGCTCATTTAGAAAGAAATAGGAAATAGTCTGGGCAAAAAAAAAAAGAGCCGAGGCAGTGGTTTACTGTGTTCTGCATACCATGAACACATTTGCATTTGCAAATAGGCTTAAAATAATGCCTCCATTAATAGTTATTTAAGGTTCTGGAGAGACAGGTGAAAGTAATTTGGGGCCGAGGGAACTTCCCACTCCTCTCACATTTTTATAACTAAGGAGATGACCTGCTTCTTTGACCTGTAACCTCAGTCTTGGGACTAAGGCTCGGAACTTAAGTGAGTCTGTTTAATTATGTGCACAAGTTCACAGTTCTATAAGATGTCTTCTGCAGACACCATTAATGCTATTTACACGAGCTGTCCTGTATATCAGGGGAGCTTTTTAAATTTTTTAATTCTCTCTTCATTTGTGTCTGTAAATATGTATACTGAGTGCTTACTATGTCCCAGGTGCATAAAAGACATAGTCCGTATATTCTTGAAGCTTCTAGCCTAAAAAATAAATGCGTAGCAACTGCGCTTTGAAGAGAAGGAAATAAGTCTTTGTGGTTGTGCTCATGGTTTAATAACTATGTCTTTGAGTTTGATATTTGGTTACTCTGATATCCCTGGAGGTCAGATGTCCCTTCTTGGTGGAGTGGGAGTGGGAATGGGAAGGAGAGGTGGAGAACATGAAAGGTGAAAAGGTGAGCCAAGCCAGGTTCTTTAGGAGAAAATCAAATACCAGAGAGACATGGGAGTGAATTTAGCGGTCTTTGGGCCAGGAGATCAAAGCTATGAAGAGACAGAACTAGAACCAATGGTGTCTGAAACTAGCAAAAAGGTGAGGGAAAGAGTGGGGAGGGTGGTGGGTGGTTATCCAGAGTCAAAGCAAAGGTTGACAATTAGCCTTTTATGGTCAGACAGATAAAAGTCTTGGGGAGTTAGGAAAGGAGAATGTCCATAGGCTGAGCACACAACCTTTATTGGACCCTTATCTTCCTCTTTATTCTTATATACAGACTTATTTTTTAACTGTACCTTGGCATATACTCAGGCTGAGGTTTGGGAAATAGCTGAGATTTTTGAATTGTTAAGAAGAAAAGTGTCCTCTGTGCTTTTCATCTCCCATCAAGATGAGAAAGGCCCCATTTTCTTCTCTCTCTTTTTGTGAGTCTGATTACTCTCTGAGTTCCATTTCCTACTTAGATAAAGTAACTTGAACTTAACTTTGAATGGCTAAAAAACAAAAACTCATTTCCCCCTCCCAGCTAGCACTCACATTTTAACAGGGGTTTTAAAAAACGCCTTAACCCATAGAATGAGTAATTTGGGAATTCCAATCACCAGAATAGGGCTGGTAACTTGAAATGGAGAGAGGAGGACACCTCTCAGATTGTGCCTTTGAAATCTCTCTTTGGCCAGAATTCTGGTCCTGAGAGAACAGGAAGGGGCTTTCTTCAGGGGCCAAAGTTTGCATGGCTGCCTTTTAGTGAGTTCTGTCTGTGGCTTTTGTTCTTGGCATGTAGAGCACTTGACTAGATGTGCATGGACTCAGAGCACCTATAAAACTTTGCATAATGCTTACCTATAGGCACTTTTTGGCAAAATGGAAGAAGTGGTTTTCAAAGCCATTGCCAATTTGAAAAGACATGCTACTCCTTGACCCAGAAAGGTCTGATTCTAGATATGCCTAGGAGAGCGGGGCATCTGTCTTGCATACAGACTTGCTACTGGGAGATGAGAAAAGATGAATGCTATTTCCATGCTGTGCTCCTTCTTCTGATTGTGTGAGGAAAATGGACTCTTAATTTTAACCTTTAGTTCTTACAATATTGGGGAGTGAATAAAAGCTTCCTCTGCTCCTTAGGGTTCTGCATTGACATGTCTTCTTGGTACCAAATACCTCTTTGTGCCTATACCCTCATGTCCATGTGGAAATACCATCTTCCCAAATGGGTGAGGGAAAAGACAGCTAATGAAAGGAAGACAGTGTTAAGTAGAAAACTTCTCTGAAAATGGGGGCTCAAGAGGACTTTCTCCAAGAAGAGATCGGAAACCAAGTCAGACATCTGATCCAGCCTGAGCTAGAAGGAGACGTGGCTGGTGGGGGAGCACAAGGAAAGCAGAACTTGGGATCGATGACATGGATTTATAGCCAGTCATCTCTCATATCTACCAGACACCGGCAAGTGTTCATGTTTTCATTAAGGTATCACCAATGCTCCTCTCTTTTGTATAGGTCTACTGTCTGAGGCTGGTTCAGCCTCTCCATGTCAAGTCCATGAGCCGTTAACACTGGCATTCTTGAGCACTCTGCTGTCAGTCCTCACTTCTTTTCTCAGGCTTCTGATAGGCTTCTGATAGTTTTCTTTAAACTTTCATTATATAATTGTTCTATTCCCAAACTCCTAATTCTATATAAAATCAAATAAAAACTCATTTTCTCATTGTCTAGGTCCCATTAAGCTATCCTACCCTATTTATAGAAGCTAATGTCCCTCTATTGTCCAAAGGCAACCTCTCTTCCAGTCCAGTCAGCTTTTCTTAGTATCCTACAAAAGGCCATGACCATGCCTCCATTTCCATGTGTCCTTATAGATTACAGATCCTATTTATCTGTGATTTAGAAAGTTGCCAAAGACTATTATACCAATAAGAAACATTAAACATAGAGTGATGCCTCTGTTCTTATACATGTGTATATCAAGAGTATGGCCAAAACATTTATCCAGTGGAATTCAATCTAACATTTAAAAGTGATTCATCAGGAGGCAGTAGTTCTTGGAGACAAAGCAACTGGATGCCTGGGATGCAGGGTTATACCTCTTTAAGAATTTGCTTGAAGGGCTGTCATAGAGAATTGTTGTAAGCTTAAAAGCGTTTTAAGGACAGAAGCAGAAGGTCACTACATTGAATTCTAAGAAATCGACAAATGCTAATATGAAAACAGCAATTCTCTATAATATTCTGTTAAGCCATGTAAGCCATTCTCCGGAGTGAGAGTATCAGAATGAATGGACTCAGCTGTAACTAATTCTGGGTAAAAGCCTCCTCTGCTCTAACAGAAATTGACTCTCCTGCAATTGTCATTATGCTGACCTCACCATGTTCTGTCACCAGGTTACAAATCTGAGACCAAGTCTGACCTACTTTTAGAACTTCATCCCATCCTCTGAGCTATAGGGTTGCTTGCAATTTCTTCATCTCTTCTGAGGTCCTGGGCCACGTGTAGTCAGCTCAGCAGATCCTCTATAGACAGGTGGATCCTGTAAATGCACCTTATTGTATACTATGCTAAAAATTAGAGAAATGGACTCTGGGGCGGAGGAAGGGGGCAGAGAAAGGTGGTGTGTCCAGGTTTTCTCCTTTATTTTTGCTTCTTTCTTGGAATGTAAAGAGAACCCTAAAGGAAACTTAAAAGTTATAGAATTCAACCACCCACCCAACTCAATAATTCCTCCTGACATGTCTCCAAACATTGTTACTCCACTTTTGCTGGCGATGAGGAACTCATTATCTCGCAAGAACATCCAGTCTTTGATCGTAGCACTCTATTCAAAGTTCTCCCTTAGCTGAAACTGAAATTTGGATCCCCGTGGCTTCCAGTTATTGGAACTACTTGCCCTCCAGCAACAATATACGTGTCCCACAGAGGGCCTTTAAATATTTGCAGACAGCTGTCATGTGCTCGCAGGTTTCTCTTCAAGTTTATTGCCCCTGGTTCTTTTGACTGTTCCTCATTTGACACACTTTCATTATTCTCTAGAGAATTTGCTGCTGCTTCTCTTAAAAAACTCTGATTTGTCATTGTCATTCATGTATAACCAACCTCACTGAACGTGATACCACAAGCAATGTGGTCTGATAAGCACAGAGTATAGCAACCACATTCTCCACTAAGATTAGAATTAATTTTTTGTTAGCCATGCCACACTAACATTTATGTGATTTTTTACATTGACTATGGATAAGCTATTCTAGTTCACAGTGGTTATTTTAAAACTTAAGTTCTTTATGCTTTTATGGATTATGAGATTCATCATATTAGCATCAGACTCTCTTTTCAGGATTCATGATTATTAATTCAGCTGACCAACTGACCAGTAGCTGCCTGGCTCATTTTTGGGCCATCTGCACATTTGAAAGCAGAAGCATGTTTTCTGTGTCTTCGTTCATAGTTTTACTAAATATGTGAAAGTGAAAAAGTAAAAAACTGAGCCTTGAACATCCACTCTGATATCAGCCTACTAAACAAGAATGATTCCTGGCACTTGGTTGTTGAATAAATAAATGAACGAATCAATGAACTAATTGATATCTTGTCTTATCCCCCATATTTAATCTAATACCGTATCTTGTTGATTATAATCCTACATACGGCTTCTCTCAACTTCTGCCCCTTCCAGCCTGGCCAAACAGCCATCTTCTTATACTTGAATGTCTGACACCTGATTGGTCTTCTGGCATTTGTTCTGGCTTTCCTACTGTCCATTTGCTACACAGCAGCCAGAGTCATCTTTTCAAAATGCTAACTTGATTATGTAACCTCTCTGCCTTAATTTCTTCAATGTTTCACATTGCTCTCAGAATAAAGACCAAAATCCTTATCTGTCCCATAAGGTAAGCATGTTCTGGCTTCTACTGACCTCTCCAGCCTTGTCTCCCATCTCTTCATTCACTTTAGCACTTCTATCTTTTGCTTCAGTGCCTTTGCACATGCTGTTTCCTTTGCCTAGAATTCTCCCAAGCCATTCCCCAACCTTGGACCTACTTAGCACCTATTCAGTCTCCTCTGACTATCTATAGGTGCATCACGAACTGCCCCCAAATTTATCAGCTTGACACAATAAATATTTCTCCCCTGCATATATCTCTCTTTCTCTCTCTCTCTCTCTCTCTCTCTCTCTCTCTCTCTCTCTCTCTCTCTCTCTGTTGTGAGTCAGAAATTTGGGCAGGCTTCTAAGTGATTGTTTTGGTTCTCATGGCATCAACTGAGGTCAGTTGATATTAAGCTAATGAATGAATGGACTCTTCTAGAGTTTCACTGTCCACTTTGGCAGTCACTAGCCACATGTGCCTACTGATCACTTGAAATGTCGCTTATCTTAATTGAGATGTGCTGTGAAGTATAAAATAACCACAGATTTAGAAGATTTGATACAGAAAAATATTATAAAATTTCCATTAATAATTTCTGTACTGATTCCATGTTGAGATTATACTTGACAGATATTGGATTGAATAAAATATATTATTAAAATTAATTACACCTAGTTTCATTTTTTTAATGTGGCTACTAGAACTGTTCAAATTATGTGGCTTGGCTTACATTTCTATTGGATAATGCTGATCTGGAGCAAGGTATCTATACTAATAAAAGAGTAATATGCTAATTAGACTGGACATCTTTTTGACAACTTCCAGATATCCTTCCAGACAAAACCATGGTGGCAGGGGTCGAGGCAGAGGTAGTTAGGGGTGATCAGGCTGGTAGAGGAGAGCAGTTAGGGGGCGAATCAGGCTGGCAGGAGATGGCAGTTAGGGGGTGATTGGGCTGGCAGGGGAGCAGTTAGGGGGTGATCAGGCCGGTAGGCAGAAGTGGTTAAGGGCAATCAGGCTGGCAGGGGAGTAGTTAAGGGCATCAGGCTGGCAGACAAAGGTGGTTAGGGGCAATCAGGCAGGCAGGCAGGCAGGCAGGCAAGCAGTTAAAAGCCAGTGGTCTCAGATTGCAAGAGGGATGTCTGACTGCCGGTTTAGGCCTGCAGGGATTGGGCCTTAACCGGCAGCCAGACATTCCCCAAGGGGTCTTGGGTTGGAGAGGGTGCAGGCTGGGACGAGGGACCCACTTCCCATGCACGAATTTTGTGTACTGGGCCTCTAGTTTTTTTCTACAAAAGGCCAGATAGAGGGTATTTTCAATTTTGTGGTTACATAGTAGTCTCTATTTCAGCTACTCAACTCTACCATTGAGTGCAAAAGCAGCCACAGATGATAACTAAATAAATGAGTATGGCTGTGTTCCATGAAAACTTTGTAAATATAGTTGATTGCTAGATTCTGTTTGATGACCTCTGATCTAGGGAATTCCAGCTACATGCCTGGTGGCTTGGCAGAAATGGAAAGCTGGGCTCAGCTGAGACTATTGAACCAAACACCTGCACACAGCCTCTCTAGCACAGAGGTCTCAGGGTAGTAGAACATCATAGATGGCAGCTCCAAACTCCAGAAAGTGTACTCCAAGAAAGACAAAAGCTGTGAAGCTTCTTTTCATCTAGCCTCAGAAGTCTCAAACCTCCCTTCTGCACATTCTATTGGTCAAACAAGTCTGTGAAGCCAGCCCAGATTCAAGGAAAGATTAGATTCCACCTCTTCATGGGAGGGGTAGCAAAGAATATATCCACGTTTAATCTACCACATTGTCCTTCATGTTTAGACTATTCATGGTATAGACTTTCCTTTATAGCACTTGTCATTATTGTAATTATATATTTATTAGTGTGATTATTTGATCACTATCTTGCTCTTCTACTTAACTGTAAGCAACCCTATGAAGGGAAGCTGTTGCTGGTTTTGTTTATTGTTGTATTCCCAGCATGTAGCATCATGCCTGGCTCAAATAAAAATTTGTTGAACGCCAAAACCGGTTTGGCTCAGTGGATAGAGAGTCAGCCTGTGGACTGAAAGGTCCCAGGTTTGATTCCGGTGAAGGGCATGTACCTTGGTTGTGGGCACATCTCCAGTGGGGAGTGGGGGGAGGTGCAAGAGGCAGGTAATTGATGATTCTCTCTCATTGATGTTTCTAACTCTCTATCCCTCTCTCTTCCTCTTTGTAAAAAATCAATAAAATATATATTTTTTAAAAAAATTGTTGAACAAATGAACAATATTAGGGCACAGCTTTTCAGCCAAGTAAGCATACTTTAATATCAATCCCACATTTCCCCATACTGCTCTTAAGCATATCATGTGACATCTTGTCAAAAGCCTTGTGAAAATTCAAATACATTTAATTCCCAGAACTCTTCCTAATTTGAAGTTAAGGGACTTCATTGAAAAGGGAAGTAAGCCTAGCTTATTCCTCCTGGTACCTTCAAGGTAAGACTAGCTATTCTAAAGGTTTTGGTGCTCTGAGAAGTAATCCAGGAAAGCCAGGGCCTTGGGCAGCTTGTGCTCCTCCTGCATGTCACTCTCCTCTCACCTGGCTGACAGTGCCCAGCCATCGAGGTTGCCTTGTCTGGTCACAGTATGAACTGGTGAAGGCAAAGGGCCAGGCCCTGAGCGTGGGCTGAGGCCACCCTGGTACTCCCTCCCTAAAGGCTGTGGTGTCCTGCTTTTTTGCTTGGAACAAGGACTCTTGTATTTGCTAGAAAGAGTTAGGTATTGCCACCTTCCGCACTAGTCCTGGAGCTCGAATTGTAGTTATTTGTGGACCCTATATTTCTTTTTAGGGCTGTGTGAGGGACCAAGGCCTACACATATTTATATTCCCCCAAAATCTCTAAAGCAAGCCTGACACTAAGTTCAATAAATGTCTGCATGAGAGCCAGTCTCAGTGAACAACCTTCCTAAGACAACAATAAGCTTAGCATTTTTTTTTTCTAGTACCCTGATCACCACTAATATGTATTCTAGACAAAGTTGTGAAATAAGGAACATTTTATCTGCTGCCCCCCAACTTCTGCCTTGGAATCCTTGTCTCACTTTCCGTGTCGTCATTTCTGTACTTCCCTGTTCCACCCCGTTGCTGGCCACCAGCAGTCCATATCCCTTCATACTACCTCTTGCCTGAACTAGATCTCACATGTGCTTCAGACCGGAGACGCAAAAGGTCCCTTCTGTGTATTTCCTCCTTTTTCTACTCAGTACTCATCTTTGCCCAGAGCTCTTCTGGGTGAGGCTTAGTTGTAACACGTGCCCGGAGCTAAACCCACAACAGGAAACTGATGACCTGCCCAGGGCTGGAGGGAAGAGGAGCATTCTCTGCCTGGCTCAAGCAATAGTTGTGGAATGAATGGAAGCTCAGAAACTCCCCTGATACAAAGAGACTCTTTGGGACCCCTCCCACCTCATCCCATCATATTACCCTGAGCATCACACTCTGATTCAGTAGCTGCCAGCACAGCTGGCCTGGGGACGTGCTGCTCCCGGTTACTCTAAGCGTGGGCAGAATTAGAATCCTTTCCACTTGCTCCCACGTCACAGCTGAAACTGGCTGGGACTTTTAAAGGAACCACACCGGTGCTTGAAAAGAACACAGAGAGGATGCGTGGGTGTAAAACCTCAGCTCTGTCATTTACTAGCCAGTGGCTAGGACAAGTTTCTTAACCCCTCTGAGACCCCATTTCTTCATCTGTAATATGAGGGCAAATAATCCCACCTTGTCACAAGGACTAATAGTATAGTCATTCAGCTGCTTCTCACTCACGCTCCATGATGCAGAGGTGTGGAATGTCCTGTGGTTGGCAAACTGAGGCTCGTGAGCCACATGCGGCTCTTTGGCCCCATGAGTGTGGCTCTTCCACAAAATACCACGGCCTGGGAGAGCCTATTTTGAAGAAGTAGTGTTAGAAGAAGTTTAAGTTTAAAAAAAATTGGCCTCTCAAAAGAGATTTCAGTCGTTCTACTGTTGATATTTGGCTCTGTTGACTAATGAGTTTGCTGACCACTGGACTCTGGCCCATGGGCCATATAAAGCCTGCAAAATCATTTGGTCTGGCCCAGCCAAGGCATTAGGAGTGAGTGAATTAAATGTTTGACCAAATATAGCAGGCTAATTTGTAAGTTGATAGTTTTGTATGGTCTGCGCAAATGATGTTCTGGATATCCAAATGGCCCTTGGCAGAATAAAGGTTCCCCACTCCTGAAGTAAGGGAAAGAGGTGTAGAGTGGGGGTTCTTCTTTGTTTCTGAAGTGACCCTCCAGCTACACGAAGGCTATTCATTTCAGGTGTGCGGCCAGTTCATTCACCTACAGACCCTATTCTGCTCACAGATGACAGGAATCTCTCAGAGAATCCCCCCTGTAAACTCTTAGGTTCTTTCCTCTCCCATTCCCCTTTTGGCTCTCTCCCTCCAAAAGCAAGAGTTTCTACTTTGCAGGCACTCTGGAGAAAGCAATGACTCATGGTGTGGCTGAGACCTCATTCCTGAGGGAGCAGAGACACTTCTGTTCTTTTTCAGAGCCAACAACATTGAAGAAACGGGCTTACTAACCAACCCTTCCTCCTCTCTTCCCCCGCCCCCCCGCCTGACCCCCCCAGCCCACAAGACAGCTAGAGTTGAAATTCTTCACATGAGGCATGTATACTTTTAAAAGAGAATCATGTCAGTCTCAAGAATTTCAACACCATATTTTATTAGGTCTCTGACAAATCTTGTGTCCAAAGTGTTGTCCAAGACACCACACACTCTCCAAATTAATATTATGAAGTTCACTAGGACTGTCATGTTGGGCAGGATTTTGAGGAGGAATGTGATCACTGTGCCCAAATCCCTGAAGGGCTTTGGAAAAGTGTGTTGGGCTTATCCTGAGCAGTTTCAGAGAAGAACACCAGTATCGATGAGAGGAAGTTACCAGGAGACAGCTTGTCACTCAGGGGAAGAGAGTTTCCAAATGGAGAAGTCAAAAATGGTGTTGACTTCCTTGTCATGTCCCAGTGCTCCTTCCCATAGTGCAACTTATGGGGATGGATCATTTATCCAAGATTTCTCAGGGCCAATAATTTTTTGTGATTATTTGAATTCAAGGTGATTTGTTAAATTTATAACAAAGTATAATTTGATGTTGGCCCCTGTTTATTTATTTATTTATTTTTTATTTTTTTAAAATATATTTTATTGATTTTGTACAGAGAGGAAGGGAGAGAGATAGAAAGCTAGAAACATCGATGAGAGAGAGTCATCCATCAGCTGCCTCCTGCACACCCCCCACCGGGGATATACCGGCAACCAAGGCACATGCCCTTGACCGGAATCGAACCCGGGTCCCTTCAGTCCCCAAGCCGATGCTCTATCCATTGAGCCAAACCAGTCTCGGCGATGTTGGCCCCTGTTTAACTAATTATTGGTTTGAAAACAATGGAAGATTACTATATTACCAATTGGTGGGAGTTCAGATTCAAAGGGTTTCCAGCTGTCAGAATCTGTGATTAATAGGATGTTGGTGATGATTTAATATGAGGAAGTGCACAAGAATCAAATAGAGAGCTCTGTTTCCAGGTTCTACCATTGAGCAATGTTAGCTTTGGCTCAACAGATAATGCCCAAACTCTGAGATCTATTGAACTCACTGAAAGGGCAAGAGAGAGCCGAAATCGGTGTGGCTCAGTGGATAGAGCATCGGCCTGCAGACTGAAAGGTCCCAGGTTCAATTCCGGTCAAGGGCATGTACTTTGGTTGTGGGCACTTCCCAGTGGGGGTGTGTGCAAGAGGCAGCTGATTAATGATTCTCTCTCATCGATGTTTCTAACTCTCTATCCCTCTCTCTTCCTCTCTGTAAAAAATCGATAAAATATATATTTAAAAAATAAATAAAAATAAATAAAATAAAATAAAAGCCAAGAGAGAGCAATCAGGAGCAGAGTGAGGTTCATATGTTGACACTCACTGTGTATTTTACTTATTGATTCCAGAGAGGAAAGAAGAGAGATAGAGAGACAGAAACATCAATGATGAGAATTATTGATTGGCTGCCTCCTGGCATGTGCTCTTGACCAGAACCAAAGCCAGGGCCCTTCAGTTTGCAGACTGATAATCTATCCACTGAGCCAAACCAGCTAGGACTCACCTTGTGCTTGAGTGACTAAATATATTTGCACCTCATTGTTACAATGCACTAATTTTCTAATTAGTTAATAACTAGCACTATTTTTTTTTTAATATAAAAGAGCTCCTACAGATCAATAAGAAAAGGACCTAAATGAAAAGTCAGCAAAAGAAATGTATACACAGCATGGAACCAAAAACATAACCTCTTATACTTTTGAAAAGGTGCTGATATTAATAATAAAAAACATCTATTTAAAAGTCACAGTGAGAACTACTTCACACTCATTGGAATGATACAAAAAACCCACATACACACAGAAAATAAATGTTGTCAAGGATATGGTGACATTGGAATTCGTGCACTATTAATGTAAATGGTGCAGCTGCTATAGTAAACAGTATAGCAGTTCTTTAAAACAAAACAACTTTAAGTGTGACTCAGTAATTCCACTTCTGAATATATGCCCAAAATAAATGAGATATTTATGTATCCATGTTTGTGACAGCATTACTCATAGTCTCCAACAGGTAGAAGCAACTCAAGTTATCTTATACTCTGCCACATATGTGATTTGACATATGATCAAGGTTTCCTCACTGCAACATGACTGGAAACAACATAAATAGCCATTGAAAGGGGCTGGAAAAATAAATTATTACCATCCAATATATGCAGCTGTTATTATGATACACAGTATGTGCTGACATAGAACAATCTCCAAGTAGTGGTTAGTGTGTATAAGTATGTATACTGTGCTACCAGGTGTTTAAAAATAAATTGGAAAAAATGTTAGTTTGTTTTTCCTAAAATAATTACAAGTAGAGGCAAGAAACTGCTAATAGGTAACAGTGGTCACTTCAGTTATGTCTACGGAGGAAAACTAGAGAGCTAAGGGACAGGGTTGGGAGAGAGACTTGCCTTCCACTAGTTATCACCTTTTAAATTTAATACCATATGCAGGTATGATGTATTCAAAAATTTTTTTAATTAAATAAAAAGAAAGTCAGCCCTAACTGGTTTGTCTCAGTGGATAGAGCATCGGCCTGCGAACTGAAAGGTCCCAGGTTCGATTCCAGTCAAGTGCATGTATCTTGGTTGCGGGCACATCCCCAGTAGGAGGTAAGCAGGAATGAGGCAGCTGATCAATGTTTCTCTCTCGTCGATGTTTTTTCTAACTCTCTATCCCTCTCCCTTCCTCTATGTAAAAAATCAATAAAATATATATTTTTTTAAAAAAGAAAAAGAGAGGTCACTCTGGCCAGTGTTGCTCAGTACAGTGTCAGCCTGCTCACTGTAGAGTCTCGGGTTGGATTCCCGCACAAGGACACATACCTGGGTTGCAGGTTTATCCCCAGCCCTGGTCGGGGCACATTCAGGAGGCAACCAATCAATGTGTCATGTGTCTTGCATTGATCTCTCTCTCTCTCTCTCTCTCTCTCTCTCTCTCTCTCTCTCTCTCTCTCTCTTTCTTTCCCCCTCTTTCCCTCTCTCTTCCTCCCTTCCTCTCTCCCTCCCTCCTTCCCTTCAACCCTTCAAATCAATGGAAAAAATATCCTTGTGGGAGGATTAACGAAAATAAATAAATTGATTGATCAATAGGTAGATAAAAAGAGAGATTGCAATGCATTCATATAAGCATAATCAATGGGCACACACAGTAGGGGGGTGAGGGCTGTGCTAGGCAGTGGGAGCGGATGGGAAGAGGTCAATGAGGGGGAAAAGGAAACATATGTAATACTTTCAACAATAAATAATTTTTTAAAATAAATAAAAAGAAAGGTACCTGTGGACAAGGGGAAAAAACACAGAATAGACACTTTGAGCTCAAAGCCCTGTGCTCAGTGCCATGGGGACAGAGGAAAGGTAGCTCCCATAGCCTGAAGGGATAGGCCATAGCTGCTATCCACCCTCAAGGAAGAACTTTCTGCTACTGAATCAGGAATAGTTGTGCACATTTTCCTAAGCATTGGTTTGATTGTATCTTCTAGACCAGTGGTCGGCAAACTCATTAGTCAACAGAGCCAAATATCAACAGTACAACGATTGAAATTTCTTTTGAGAGCCAAATTTTTTAAACTTAAACTTCTTCTAATGCCACTTCTTCAAAATAGCCTTGCCCAGGCCCTGGTACTTCGGTGGAAGAGCCACACTCAAGGGGCCAAAGAGCCGCATGTGGCTCTCGAGCCGCAGTTTGCCGACCACGGATCTAGATAGATCTATAAATAAATTCACCAGTTAGGTTTTCCTTTCACTTTGGCCGTTGAACACTATAAGCCAAATTCCTGACCTGCCACTATGCAGCGTGGGCAGATTTCTCTGGTAAGCATTTAGCACTGGCCTTGTACTTGGATCCACTGTATATTTCTGCACTTGGTTTTCTTTTCACCTCTTTCTAATGCTCATCTTTCCTTATTCTATGCTTCCCTGTAAGCCACTCTATAGCCTTTTTGGTCTAAGTTGGGATAAGTGGGTGAGTGCAGAAATGGGGAGGGAGTGAGGGGAAGAAAGAGGAGATAGAGGTTATAAAGCAGTGCCTATCAATTTTATTGGCTCCGTCATGTAGATTCAGTGAATGCTGTAGCGCCATTGTTCTCAGAGTGGGGTTCTCAGACCAAGCAGCAGCATCGTCATCATCATCTGTGAGTTTGTTATACCTGGGTCTTCGCCCAACCTACTGAATCAGAATCTTTGTGGATGAGGCCCAGAAAACTGCTTTCACATAATCTCCCTGATAATTTGTATGCACATTAAAGTTTGAGAAGCACAGGGAAACAAAAGGAATGTTGATTTCTAAACATAAATACTTTCCATTTGCCCCATCATATCCTTTGCATTGGCCAAGTAATGCTAGCCACTACAATAAATAATGTCAAAAATTTTATTAGCTTTCTACAGTAAAAAAATATATATTGTTTTTTTTTTGCTTGTGTCACAGTCCAGTATGGATCACTGTGGGGTGGAGAAAGCTGTCTTGTTAATTTGTTCAGCCAAACAGCGTCCTTTCACAGTGAGGCTTTGCCATCCTCTACTACACCAAACATGTCAAACTCAAAGGCTAGCACGGCCCAAATGAACAAGGTTTACATTTATGTGGGCCACAAAAACACACACTCACACACACACACACACACACACACACACACACAAGCTTCAATTTTCATAAAAACATACATTTATTTCAATAGAGACATGCTGAATACAAAGGGCTGAAATAAACAAGTTATGAGTATTTGTTGTGGGCCACGTGCGGCCCGCGGGCCCCAAGTTTCACATTCTTGCTCTATACCCTTGGACTCCTCCTCTGGATCCTCTGCATTCAGGAAGGCAAGGGAGTGGTGGGTCTGAAAGTAACACCGACTTTTCTGTCCACAGTTCCACTGGCCAGAACCCAAAGCCATGAGAAGCTAGGAAATAGGTGTATCTGTGGAGCTATGGCCATGGTCGGCAAACTGCAGCTCACGAGCCACATGCAGCTCTTTGGTCCCTTGAGTGTGGCTCTTCCACAAAATACCATGGCCTGGGAGAATCTATTTTGAAAACATGGCATTAGAAGAAGTTTAAGTTTAAAAAATTTGGCTCTCAAAAGAATTTTCAATCGTTATACTGTTGATATTTGGCTCTGTTGACTAATGAGTTTGCCGACCTAGGGGGAAAAGGAAATAGCTTTGGTAAACCATCTCTACCCCACACTCATGGACCTAAGTGAATCTCATACTTCACTTGTCATGTTTTGTTTTTGTTTTATCTTTTTAATCATGTTTTATCTTTTCTTTTTAACTCCAGCACTATGGGACTGAGTACCACTGTCTTAGTGATGGCCTTCCTGCTCTCTGGTAAGAACCTTTGGTTTTATAAAGTCCTAGAATCCTTCCATTGTTTTAAGTCTGACAGATGCAAGCCCAGGCCTGAAATGAGGTGGGTTGTACTCATTTTCTACCCTGTGTTGTACAACATCACAGGCAAAAAAAAAAAAAAACTGGTGGAGAAGAAGGAACCATCAAGATTGAGAACAGGTATCTCAGCTGATGGCAGGCCTGGCCTCAGATGGAGCCCTATTTCTCCTGCGCATCCTTCTTTTCCATCTCACAAAGGAGAGTAGATTCTCCTGTCCAGTGGCACCTAGGGAGCAAAGAGAAGTCTGCTCTGATATCCCTTTTGCTCCACACATTCTCCTTTCTGGTATTCTCTGTTTCATTTCTGGAAGTCTCGGGCTTTTAGGAAACAGCTCATGGGCTTCTAAAAGCCTCCTTTCATTAAGGAGCATTGCTTTCCATGTTCCATACCTTTCCTCTCTTCCTCCTCTACCTCCCCCACCAGCCCATACCCATAGGTCATGGTAGCCACTGCTTACTGGGAGAATAAAAACCCAGCCCTGCTACTACCTACTTCAGTGACCTTCAGCTAATTGTATCAGCTGATTTACTATGACGCTAATGAAGCTGAGCTGCAGGGTTTCTCACTCAAGCTCTATCCAAAACCCCTTCAAGATCCCATGAGGGGCCTTACCAATATGGTCACATGTCTTTTGCTTTGGTAAAATTTTCAAAGGATATCTTACCCACAATAAGTCAAGAACACTGCCTTTCTTTATTGCGACTTTTCTCTCCATCTCATTCTCTGCCGGGTGGCAGGTATTATACTGGCCGTGGGCATTTTGAACTTGAATTCTGCATTTCTTAAAGAGCTCCCTGCCCCCAAAAAAGGAATTTTAAAAGTGTCTGTGTTTCACAGAAATAGGATCTTCCCTGTTTATAGCTCCACTCTGAGTTTCAATTTCTTCATCTGTTAATGAGTTGGTGGTTTCCTGCCACCCTGTGACTGGATGCCGTTAGTGTCCACTGCCCTGCCCCTTTCAGCTGCTCAATTACACCACCCTCAGCACAGAGAGGGAGCCCTCTCACACACCCAAATGGTGTGGGGTAGACAGGGAGGGGGGGCTGAGCCTGCACTTTGGCCACAGCAGCAACAGGCCACTCCTGACTCCCCAGCCCAGCCATGAGCTCAGCTCTGCCTGTGGTAGTTCTAGATCTCCTCAGCCCCACTTGGCAGACCCTCTTTGGTTGTTTTCTCTTCAGCCACACCTGTGCAGACCCTCCTTAGGTGTTTCTCCTCAGCCACACCTGTGCATGCCCTCTGGGTTTTGTCAACAGATGATTGGTTACTGACAGCAGCAAGTGGGGAAATCATTCACTGAGACAGAGGACAGGGAAGTGTGAAGGGGAGAAAGAGTAGCTATGGATATCTGAAAAGCAGTATCCAGTAGGCAATTAGATATGGATGTCTGGAACTCTAGTGAAAGTTATTGGTTGGAGATAAGCATATTGAATTATTAGTTTATATACACTGAGTGGCCAGATTATTATGATCTCTGAATGCATAATAATCTGGCCACTCAGAATATATATATTTATTTATTTTAGAGGCCTGGTGCATTAATTCATGCATGGGTGGACAGGCCAGCCTGGCCAGGGGGAGGGGACATGGGTAGTTGGCTGGCCTGCCTGCTGGTTGAACTGCTGATTGAGGGGATAATTTGCATATTAACCTTTTATTATATAGGATATACACTGAGTGGCCAGATTATTATGCTTTCAGAGATCATAATAATCTGACTACTCAGTGTATTTGGTAGATGAATCATGTGTATTTGTCCTCATGAATTTTCTTTTACTAAAGAAAAGCTAGAAAAAGTGTAAAGAGTAAGGAGATCAAGAGCAGGCACTCAAGATAATCAGTGATCAGAGAAAACTGACCAGATCAGAGATTGGGAAAGAATAGTTTCAAGGAGAGATGACCAGCAATGTGATGGTCAACAGAGTGGTCAAATAAAGTGAGATATGAAAAGAGCTCTGAATTTAGCAATGGTAGGAAGTCACTAACAATCTTTGCCAGGGAAGTTTTGGCAGAGAAGTGGGGGACAGAGGTTGGAAATGAAAGCAGCAACTGCTGCTTACTCTTTCAGGGAGTTTGACTATAAAAGAAAAAGAAATTAAAAGTAGTAACAGAGGGAACTGTTGTAAGGAAGGGAGAGGATTGTAAGCAGGGTGAGCAGCTCAGAGGCCAAGTTAAATGGGATAAAATTTATAATGTGACCAGTTCAAATAATTGAATAATTTCCTTCAGGGGTGCTCAAACATTCAGTTGTAAGAAAAGATATGTAGATCAAAAGTACAGTGTTTTTAGGATGAATTCTGCACAAAGGGGCAAGTTTATTGGAGTTGCTGGCAAAAGAATAATTGAGCCCTAGCTGGTTTGGCTCAGTGGGTAGAGGGTCGGCCTTCAGCCTGAAGTGTCCTAGGTTCATTTCCAGTCAAGGGCATGTACCTCGGTTGCAGGCTCCATCTCCGTGCATGTGGAAGGCAATCAATTGATGTGCCTCTCTCACATAGATGTTTCTGTGTGTGTGTGTCTCTCACACTCTTTTCTATTCTCTCTAAAAAATCAATGGGGGAAATATCCTTGGGTGAGGATAACAGAGGAGGGGCGATCGGGGGAGAGGGAAAGGGAGAGGAAGAGGAAGAGGGAGAGGGAGAGCATGATTGAAAAGATATAATGTCGCCCTGACCGGTTTGGCTAGTGGATAGAGCATCGGCCTTCAGACTGAAGGGTCCCAGGTTTGATTCTGGTCAAGGGCCTGTACCTTGGTTGCGGGCACATGCCCAGTAGGAGGTGTGCAGGAGACAGCTGATAGATGTTTCTCTCTCATCAATGTTTTTAACTCTCTATCCCTCTCCTTTCCTCTCTGTAAAAAAATCAATTATATATATATATATTTAAAAAGATATACTGTCACTTTGCTGTCCAATATGATAGCAATTAGCCACATGTGGCTATTTAAATTAGTTAGAATTAAATAAGATTAAAAATTCAGTTTTCAGTCACACTAGCAACATATCAAGTGCTCAGTGGCTCAGTGATAGTGGCTGGTGACTGCCATATTAGTCAGCACAGATATAGTACTTTCCATTGTTGCAGGGCTCTTTTGGAAAGCACTGAGCTATAGGGTCTAGACTGGTTGGAGTTGAGGTCTTGGTGAAGTAAAAATCAGATATAGGTGAAGTAATTGAGCAAATCTTAGAGGAAGAAATGCTGTGGACAGAGATAGGTACATTGATGTTTAAGGTTCTTAGAGCCGAGCTGTTCTTGGAAATGAGGTTTAGAGTTATGTCATGGGAGAGGGGGCTGCTAAAATAATCTGTGGATGAAGATCTTTGAAGTGGAAAAGATCAAAGAACTTTTTAGCAAGTGTGTTGGTGAACTCGTCCTTGCTGAAGTCACTCAAATTGATAGTAATAATTAATTGAAAAGAAAGATCTGTATAGGATGCTAAAATGCACGGTGAACAAGGAAGTAATGATGTTGCTGTTAGCAGCTGACAGCAATGAGACACAGGGGCACCTCAAAGGGGAAGGGTGTTGTTGCTCAAGGTCTCCATGAAGTATGCCAAAAGAAGCAGTGGCTGGGACAAATGACGTCCTTTGGGTAGGGCCAGAGTTCAATGAAAGCACAACCTTGGAGGAAACATTTGATGAAGATTGAAGATATAGTTTACTACAGTGGAATGAAGCTTCCAGAGGGCCTCATACAGGGCGTGGCAAAAGTAGGTTCACAGTTGTGAGTACATGAGACAGTTTGTTCTTGTATTAATTTTTAACTAGAGGCCTGGGGCACGAATTCATGCACGTGTGGGATCAGGCCAGCCAGCGCTGATTGGGCTGATGGGGGTGGGGCCAGCTGGGGGAAGGGGCTCCGAGTGGTTGGCTGGCGGCCCCACCCTCTGGTCAAACTCCCAGTCGAATTTCTGGTTGACGGGACAATTTGCATATTAGCCTTTTATTAGATAGGATGTCTTATTTTCCATACCAACAACTATAAACCTACTTTTGCCCCACCCTTCATAACATTGAAGGAAGTTTAGTAAATGGAGAAAAATTACTGAGTACAGATGATCCTTGACTATGTAAGACATGCATTTGGGGTAGTAGGCAGGGAATAATGAAGTCCCACATGGGGTCAGAGACCTCTCCGGTTAGAAGACTATAGTTTTTGTGTGATAGTCAAACAGCACACTGCTGAGGAAGTTCTCGTGTGTCTTTTGAAACAAACTCCTTTAGCTGTTTAGGGAGGTATCTAGATGGATTCTTGAGTGCCTAGCTCCTGACATCATCCTAGCAGCCAGTTATGTCTAGACCCAAAACACATCTATCACCCACGTGCTGGAGAAGGCGAGAACCTCAGTGCTTTCCCACCAACGGAGTCTTAGTGAGTCCGGGAGCTGTGTGGTCTAGGATTTTGGATCTTAACAGGGGATGCCTGAAGCCACTTAGGGAAAATAGACGTTTAGCTAAATCTTTCCCATATTGTAAGAGAGGGGCTTCGCATGCCTAGCTCTACGTGATGTCATGGAAGACAGTGGTTGGTGAGGAACTGTGGAGTGAAAATTGTGAAATACTTTTAGTTCCACCCAGAATGGGCTTCAGAGTGATTTCCATTCCAGAGTAGGAAAGAGGGTTTGGATGGAAACAAACATTCTTGTCATAATCTCCTCTGTTTTACTCAGAGACAGAGGTAGAAACCCATTATTGCAGCTTCTCAAACTGGAGGTTTTTTTCCCCCCCTAAATATATTTTTATTTATATCATAGATAGGAAGAGAGAAGCAGGGAGATAGAAACATTAATGATGAAAGAGAATCATTGATCAGCTGCCTCCTGCATGCCCCCTACTTTGAATTGAGCTTGCAAGCTTGGCTTGTGTCCTGAGTAGGAATTAAACCTTAACCTCTTCGTTCATTGGCCGATGCTCAACCACTGAGTCATACTGACCGGGCTCAAACTGGAGCTTTTATTAAAATGCAGAATATGGCTTAGTAGGTCTGGGTGGGGCCAGAATATGTGCATTTCTGACCAGCCTTCCCTGATGCTGATCTCTTTAGAACATAGGCCACACCTTTGGCTGGTAGGTGAAGAGGGGAGCAGTTAGACATATGGATGAAAAAGCCCTTTTAATCTTTTGGAGAGGTGTCCTGGGTCAGAGAAGTTGGACTGATTTGTGAGTGAAGGGAGTGGTTGGGAAGAAGAAAAAGTTCAACAGAGAAACAACCGAAAATCAAAAAAGCAGAAGCCTAAGGTTAAGTCAACTCCAGGCCCAGTAGGCACAATTGATCACCCACAAAAGGTAACGTTGACCACTAACTGGCAGAATTTCCAACCGTGTTTGGTTTCTCTGTTAGGGCATTTGCCCTGTATCATTTGGCAAGTCACTGATGTAACACAGTGATAGCTGCTAGAAGCTTTTACAGTAGGTGGCACTCTTACCTTATCTTTTGGATTTTAGCAAAGAAGGAGCAGGAGCCTCAAGGTTGATTTGTAAGATGATTACTCAATATAGTAAATCTTTAAGGCCTCTTTTTATTATTGTTTCAGGTTCCCAGGTAGGTTTTTCCACTTCCCTCCAATATGGGAATATATTCTATATGGATCCTGCATTTGTATACTTACAAGAGGTTCACAGATTTTACTGAGCAGAATGTAATAGATGGTTATTCAAATTTGTGCCAGCTCTCACTGATGTCTAGAGTCCTCTTCCCTTCAAATTTAAGACCACTGCAAACCCCCTTGATTATTTGTTCTCACTGGGCCATTCTGCACACAGTCCAATTTTGCCAAGTGCATGTCATTGTTATTTGCCCTTCTACTTTCTCTTGGAAGAGAAACCCATGGATCAGATCATTTTAACTTCTCCTACCAGCCCTCAACGAACACCTCAAATGAAACTACTCTTCTTTCTCTCACCAGCCCAACTCACTTTCCTCCTTAATATAGTCCTAAACAATGGAGCTTTACTTAAAACTCACCTTAATTTTCTCTCCAAGGTGGAAGCTAACTTCATATTAACTAAGAAACAGCATTTCCTCCCAACCCTGCAATTCTCACCCACCACTAATTTCTTGGCCATGTCTGAAATAATTCTGTGACCCAGAGTAGGTCCTACAAAAACCCTATAATCAATCACCTTTTTTTTAAAAAAAATATTTTTAATTACAGTTTACATTCAATATTATTTTATATTAGTTTCAGGTTAGACAATCATATACTTTACAAAGTGTCCCCCTGATATTTCAAGTACTTGGCACCATACATAATTATTACAATATATAATCAATTACACAAAATTCCTTCCACAAACTTCAAATGTCCTTGGGGAGGAAGCCCTTTCTCTGAACTCTCCCAGCTTGTCCTCCAGGGGTTGCAAAAACTGCCAGAACAGTGCATCCTGGGAAGAGCAAGTATATAGTAATTTGGGTTTCCCCAATACTCCAAAAAGCTCATTCTCACCTTCCCATCTATAATTCATTTTTAGTCTTTCATTCATTACCTCAAATAGTCTTTGACTACCACAACCCCAAATAGCTATCGCATTTGCTCAGTTATCTTTCTGATCCCTGAAAGAGCTTAGAGAGGTCAGAGATTAGAAGCCCTGGTTGACTATTTATGTCATTTCCAAACTGTACTGTATCCTTGGAAGAGCTGGCCATTAAATATGCAGTCATAAGGGAAGCTCTATATAGGCTAAGGAATAAGGGGATGGGGAGAAAAAGGGAGCATTTTTAGTGATAGTGTAGAAGTAATGGGGGCTGTAACAGCTATAGTGAATTAGTGTTCAGGTTATAGGAAGGTAACAGATGGACGAATGAGTTGTCCAACTGCTGGTTTTCCCTGTTCTAGGATTTAAATTCATAGACCCATAGTACTGGACAGATTCTTAGAACGTTTGATTCACTTCTTCATTAAAAAGAAAAAAACTGAGCCTCATAGTAAATGAAGTTTACACACGGCCACACAGATTTAGTTAGCAATAGAGTGAGAACAAAAATCCCATCCTCCAGATGCCAACACGTATGCAACTGTCCCAGAGTTTAACATCTAGTTCCTCGATCTCGTTTCTGATAAGGTAGCATCTGGGTATTAAACAAAGAAAAATGGAGTTGTTGCTGTTGTTCTTCCCTCTTGTTTCTCCTTCCCCAATAGCCACCTTTTTTTTTTTTTTTAGGTGCTGCTTCCATGGAGAGGCAGGCATATTTCAACAAGACTGGAGACCTTCCATGTGAGTTTGTAAACTCTGAAGAGATAAGCCTGGCTGACCTGGTGGTATTTTGGCAACACGAGAAAAAGATGGTTCTTTATGAACTATACAGAGGCCAAGAGAAACCTCAAAATGTTAATGCCATCTACAAGAATCGCACAAGCTTGGACCAGTATAATTTGACCTTGCGACTCCACAATGTTCAAATCAAGGACAAGGGATTGTATCAATGTTTCATCCATCATTTCAAAGAGTCCCAAGGAATGATTCCCATCCACCAAAAGGATATCAACCTATCAGTGCTTGGTATGTTGTCAATGGCATATCCAGTTCCCTGGCCTTTTAGATGAGACTGCAATAATCAGGGAAACACTGGTGGGGGTCAGGGGTGACCTAGAGAGAGAAGGCAAGGGACAGTCATTTCTGGGAAGTCCACTTGAAGGTAATGCAGGGTTTGGGAGTAGGGAACTAGAAGTCCTTTACACTTTTTATAGTTTGCCTCTGAAGGATCAGTAAGAATCCACTTTGGGAACAAAATTAGCTAACTAAACAGAAGTATTGTGGCTAAGTGAAAACCATGGGTAATTTTTCCATTACTAAGTTTATATATCACATAGACCTCAAATCTCTTTTACATTCATTTTCTCCTTTGGTCCAAGATTTCTTACCCCCTGAATCCTTGCCTGTAGCTCCTAGTGAGGGTGGCAGCTAATTAATTTGGGTTTTCCCTTCAACCTTCCAGAGATTGTTTATGAGTTGTTTGCTGCCCAACCATGAGCCTGGCAGACAGAAGGGAAATTGCCCAACCATGAGCCTGGTAGACAGAAAGGAAATAACCCAATGCATAGAGTTTAAAAACTAGTAAACCAGCTCCTTTGTTCCTCCAGGCCTTGAAGAACCTAAATGTCAATATAGATTTTTAAAAAATTATAATACAATAAAATGTGTTGTTTTTAATTTTTTAAAATATATTATTATTGATTTCAGAGAGGAAAGAAGAGGTAGGGAGAGATAGAAACAGCAATGATGAGAGAGAATCATTGATTGGCTGCCTCCAACATGCCCCATATTGGGGATCGAGCCTGCAACCAGGTCATGTGTCCTGACAGGAAATGGATCCATGACATCATGGTTCATAGGTTGATGCTCAACCACTGAGCCATGCTGACTGGGCATAGACACAGATTAATTTTTTATTAAACTGAAAAAGGCAGATTAACAACAATTCTGAAACCAGAGTAAAGCAAAGTAAAAATAGAATTAGAATGGGAAGTTGCTCCCTTTAATCCCTGTGTCACCAACTGGGCTGTAGGGCTTTGGGGACATGTAACCAAATGCTACAGTGATGCTTTCAAAGTGTGGTCAGGTTCTATAGAGAAACATGGTGTGTTTTAGGTGGGACACAGACATTCATGTTTTAAAATATATATCTTTATTGATTTTAGAGAGGGGGAGGGAGACAGAGAAGCATCAATGATGAGAGGGAATCATTGATTGGCTGCCTCCTGCATGCCTCCTACTGGGGATCAAGCCCTCAACCCTAGCATGTGCCCTTGACCGGAATCAAACCTGGGGCACTCTGCAGGCCAATGCTCTATCCATTGAGCCAAATGGTTTATATTATTTTAATATGGCTTTATATTATTTTAATATGTACTAGAAAAACTAATAAAACCTATAATTTCATAGATATTGCTAATAAGGCTACAGTAGGTGTACCATGGCATTCCACCTTTGATAGACCACATATAGTTACAAGCAGAATGCTTAAGTAGTGTGTTGATATAGCAGAACTTGTAGTATGGCATGCAAATCAGAGACATATGCTAAAGTATACATTAGTATGTAGAACCTGAAAATGACCTCATAACTCTTGAAGGAGAGTGAGTTATTTTTCTGGCAGAAGGAATAGGTGCCAGCATTCCTCAACAGCCATAAAAATCTGAATGGTAAACAAGGCAAGAGAAGCTCTGTGTTTATTAACAGCATATATTTTTTCCTAAAAATAGCTGGGTTTGCCCTTCATCTTAAAGTATATGATGAAGATACTTTGACAGTCCTTCCCAAAATCAGTATTCTAAATCTAAAGTCCCCACCCACTCACTTCCCACCATCCTATGTGGATTTCTGGAAAATAAGGCCCAGAGAAAAACCAGCACCCAGAACTCTGTTGATTCCTAGTGGAACTTTAACCTCAATCCCATTCTGTTCTCTTGGTCTGGTGACCTGAACATATTCCATGGGACACTTAGGTCCTAAAGTCAGACCACTTCTCCTTCCAAAGACTTTATTCCTTAGAGAAATGGCCTCATTATAACTTTTTTTAATTTTTGTTAATCTTCACCCAAGAATATGTTCCCATTGATTTATAGAGAGAGTAGAAGGGAGGGAGGGAGACACACAGAGAGAAACATCGATGTGGAAGAGACACATAAAATGGTTGACTCTTGCATGCACCCCAACCCGGGCCAGGGATCAAGCCTGCAACAGAGGTACATGCCCTTGACCAGAATCGAACTCTGGATGGGCTGACACTCTCCACTGAGCCAAACCAGCTAGGGCTCATTATAAAATTTTGATTATTTAAATTTAGTCCTCCTATCACTCAGACAGCATTGCCTTGATTTGGGGAAACAGAAAGTAAGCATGGTCCCAAACTCAATTCTTAAAAATTCAATATGGGGCCTTTATGTGGCTCTCACCATGGTCTGAGAACCATGCATGAGGCACTCTGGGGCTCTGAGATGGGCCCCCTGAGAGTTCACAGAACAGGTACCTAGCCATTTGCTATTCTCTTCTAAATGCTCTTAAATTTTGATTGACTTTTCTCTCTCTCTCTGTATCTCTATTCTGATTTCAGCGAACTTCAGTCAACCTGAAATAATGCTAATTTCTAATAGAACAGAAAATTCAAACATAAATATGACCTGCTCATCTGTACAAGGTTACCCAAAACCTAAGAAGATGTATTTTCTGCTAAAAACCATAAATTCAACATACGAGTATGATGCTGACATGAAAATAATCCAAGATGATGACACAGGACTATACAATGTTTCTATCAGCTTGTCTTTTCTGGTGTTTCCTGAAACAAATACGAGCATCTTCTGTGTCCTGCAACCCGAGTCAACCCAGATACAGCTTCTTTCCCAACCTTACAATATAGGTAAGGCTTCTCCCCAAGACAATGTCTTTTACCAGGAATTATATACAAATGCTATGGCAGATCATCAATGTCCCAGGAAACCTCCAACTGAGCCATTTTATACTGACAGAGGTCGTCTGAGTGCTGCAAGGTCCAGGACGCTATGAATCTACAGCCACCTTTGTGAACCTATGCTGCACTGGAGGAAGCATGTTCTTACGTCCTGACACTAACCCCGTCTTTTGGGCTACCTTTGGATAGACAATTCTGAAGTTTAGGTCAGAAAATGCAAGATTTCTCCAGGCTAGAATTCTATCATTCATTAAAATACACACAATACCCCCCCCCCACACCGACCCGTCACCCCCAAAACACACACCAGGCATATACATACATATAGCACTTGTTGTGAATATAGAACCATTCTAGAAATTCTTGGTTGCAAAGATGAAAACTAAAAGGTATGAGATATGCTCTCTGTCCTCAAAGACCTCCCAATAGAATTAAAAGTCTGTGATGTAGACACATGAAAATCTGCATTTTTAAAAAGATTGGATTGGAATCTAAATTATATTCCATAGAAATAAGTTGTAAGATTAAAAACTAAAGTGATGTAATTAGTTTTACAAGCAATCAGATATAGGCAAGTTCTTGAGGGTCAGGGGAAGTCTTTTTGAAGGAGGTGAGATCTTGTAACACAACAAAAGAAAGAACTGGTGGTGAGGTGATGACAGGTGAGGACCACAATGGACTAGCAGTATCCAACGTGGGCGCAAAAGGTAACGTACATATATGTCAAGGAAAGACACAGAAGCAGAAATTCTCTTGGCCTGTTGACAGTGCAGTATGGAGACCAGTCCAGCTGGAGGAATGCATTGAGACTAAGCAGTGTCCACGAATAGGAGTCTGCCATTTTAAAGTCATGACTTTGCACTTGAGGGAATGCGTCCATATTTGAAACCCCACTTTTGAAGAGCAGTGACCGCAAGATTCTTTCCTGGAATAGAGGCATTCTTCTCCCACACTGACTCCATCACTGCTGGTTCTGATGCTGACCCTTCCCCAACCTATCTGCCTTCTGCTTGCCTTGGCCCCTTCTCCAACTCTGGCCCCATGCTTTGTCTTTTCCTAAGTCATCCATTCAACTCCTAGATCCATCCTCTGGCTTTGCTGCCTTCTTATCCTGATGTCTTCTTATTCAAAGGTATTTTGGCCTATGGACATATTCTTTTGTGCAGCCTCTGGGGCCTGTTCCTACCAGCCAACTTCACCAATAGGCCAATTCTCTCTCCTGGTATGGTCTTTCTCCACTCAGGCACTTCCCCCTCTGAGAATCCAGTAAATGGTGTGGGACACATGGCAGAGGTCCCCAAGCCTGTCCTGGTTGTTTCTACTGTAGCCTGATATAGGCCTCTCCAAGCCACCTCTGAAGTTCAACACCTTGTTGGAGTCCCTAATATCATCACACATGACATGCTCTGGGGCCCTCTGCCAGGGCTCCCACAGTCGACAAATGAATAGGGCCTCATCATGACTCACTTTCTCTGCTTCTCAGCTACTGCTGAAACCTTCCAAGCTACTACCATCTTCAGAAACTTTCAGCTCCAGCTGCCTCAGGAAGCGAGGGCTGGCCTCTCCATGACCCTATTCTATTGCTTGATCAGAGATAGTTTAAATTCTGAGTCAAGGAATTTTGGGGGTTATCAAAAGGTAGCATTCTCCATGTTAACAAGTATAAACCTTGCCCTCCCACCCAAATAAGCTGAATGAGATGAACTGGGACAGACTCAAAAAGTATTGAATAAGACTTCCAATAACTCCTCTTCTTAATGCCCCAGGATCAGGGCATGGGTCCACAAATTGCAGCTAAGCTAACAGGAGGTCCTGTTTTCCTATAATTTAGGATTCACTACCGGAAGTGTTCTCATGAATGTTTATGAAATGGGTCCCTCAGTTCTCAGTTTTTCCCCCCAAAGCCTCTTTTTCAACTTCTTGGAAACTTATGAGTATCCATGCAAGGAAATAAGCCTTAGCTTCCCAGGAGCTGAGAAGCTAAGGGTACGAAAAGACAGCAAAGTTTTTCTGGTAGGTGAGACATGCTGACAGCCATGCTTGGGGAAATCTGCTGTGACCTCCATGTAAAAGGCAAACAAACAAAAACAAAACTGGGGACAGAACACCTGTGAGGAGATCATTATATTTGTCTAGGTGAGAGGTGTCTGAAGCCTGATCTAGAGATGACAGTGGATGGAGGAATTATTATGAAGGAAACTTTAGGACCTGGGCCTGACTACACAGGGAGCTGAGGATGCAGACATCACACAGAGGACTGTACTTTCAGAGCCTTGGCACAGGTACCTTACCCAGATTCCAAGGGCAAGGTCAACCCTCTTCTAGATCACAGTCCTTTTCATCCCAGCCTCTGGGAAGGTAAGAGAGCTCAGTCCAGGAATTTGGTCAGAAGCACTGGCTTGTTTACTAGTGAACCGCTGAAGACCCCGAGACTGGGACTTTCTAACACTTCATATTGTATAAAATTTCTGGCTTCTCTGGCAGTAGAGCCCTGGGGAAAAGCTGGCATGTAAATAAGAGAGCAGCAGTCATAATAACCAATCTTCCTGGCTGATTAAAAATTTGTGGTCATTTTTAGATGCGAAGCCACCTCAGCCACCCCTGCCTGCCCGGGACAATGTCCTCCTGACTGCTCTGCCTGTACTGTTCATTGCGTGTGCGATCCTAGTGTTATTTATGACACTAACGAAAAGGAAGAAGAAGAAGCCTGGCCCCTCTCATGAATGTGGTGAGTCAGTGCTTGTCCTCTCTGCAGAGTGCCACTTTGCAGGGACTTCCCTATCTGCTGCCTCCCGCAGCTCCTTGGTTGAGCCCAGACTGGCAAAAAGTCAACAAGAAGTTGGAAGGCAAGGTTTCCTTGCAGGATCTGGAATCTAGATGAGACTCAGCAACTGATAACATTGCTCTGGTTTTCTAGGAAAGGCACTGTTTCTAACCTATGACTTACACATATGAAAGATTATTCCTTGCTTTACCTACCTCCCTTCGTAAGGTTACTTTCAGAATCCAATGAAGTAAAATGGTGAAAACACTCATAGACCTGGTGATGTTCAAGCAGGGATGTGTGGTGGGAGGAGAGGAACATGAGATAACCATGAGATTTGCCTTCAGATATCTAAAATAGGTCTCCTGAGCAGTTAGATGAATTGTTCCTCACTGACTTTAAAAAATAATATGAACTTTCATTGATTACCAAGCATTACATATGCATTACTAAAATATACAGGGGGAGGGAGGGGTAATCACCTATAGTTTCAGTAGTGATATATGTGTGTGTGTGTGTATATATATATATATATATATATATATATATATATATATATTGCTGATAGCATTTAGTGTATATCATCCAGATACTTTTTATGTATCAATTTGTTCTTTTCCATAAGTGGGATACTATTATAAGGACTATTTTGTTTTACAATTAGGTTAATCTCACATGTTTTCTAACTTTTTTGTACTAAATGTACAAAAAATATTCAATGTCATTAAACATTATTCTATAGCATCACATTAAATAGCTGTGAGATATTCCATTATGTGGATATACGTTTATCTATTTAACCAACTCTATACCGTTGGACACTTGGATACTTTTGCTATTATAAATAGCACTGGATTCAGCAGCCTCCCATATATGTTGTAAAAGTGGCCTGTGTTTGTTTAGTGGGGAAAATGGTTCCTGAATTTAGAATAATCTCTATATATGGTTTGGGCTGGTTTGGATAAAGTTGTAAAATAAAGTTGGACTTCATCTCAGTAATTGCCTCTAGTAAAAGTTGGATTGGTGTTAATAATTAGGTAATCTTACTTATGGTAAAAAGAATAATGCTTCTGGTCAGCATCTTATTTGAAACTTCATTATTAATATATTGATTTTAAGATCCATGTAGAAAATAGATGGATGACATTATCAGTTATTTATTTCATCCCTGCTTTAAAACAGGAAATTTGAGAGTGATTATCCAATTTCCATAAATTAACACAAAGCATATGGCAGAGCAATTCAAGCTGCTAATGTAGGAAAATTCAGTACACAGGATCAGATGTTTGGATTTATCATGCTCATCCAGGCCTTGACTTTTCAAGGTCAGAGTTTTGAGCTTCTCTCTCTTTTTTTTCCAATCTCGTTGCCTTTAGAATTGGCTAAATGTGCAGAGGCAACTTTCGGTTAGGGAAGAAGCTGTGTCCTAAATTTGCTTTCACATTTGGAATGATTAGTTTACAAATGAGACAAAGAAGAAAGGATAGAGGAAAAGAGAGTAAGAATGTTTCTTCCTCCAAGAGGCAATCAGAAAAATTCAGGAGACTAGAGACGGGAGTTAAAGAGGAGGATGTGTGTGACACATGAGAGAAATTGGAAAGAGTTTTAAGAAGCTATATGTGTGCATAAAAGATGGTCAAATTGAGCTATGGGTGGTAAAAGGCAGAAGAGAGCACAGCACATATATGAACCTTTCCTCCCCTCCCCCAAGAATGTGATAAAAAGTACTGATAGGAAAACGTTGTCTGGCCAATCACTTATGCCAATGAATTTGGTAAAAGAAAAGAGCCTTGATATCACTGAAGGAAGGGAGATGTACTGAATAACTATGATGTGTAGATATGAGATGTTTATAAATTTGGGTTCCATAACTTCAGCAGTGTCTATATTTACTTTGTGAATTCCTCTCGCATTGGCTATGTGATAAACAGAATAATGCCCACAGTAAGGTATCCACCTCACATACCCCAGAATCTGTAATATTTTCTTTTACAGCAAAGAGTACTTGCATATGTGATTAGGACACTGACCTTAAGATGATGAAATTATCCTGGATTATCCAGGTGGACCCAGTCTAATCACATGAGTCAGAGAACTTTTCCCAGCTTGGTTAGAAAGATAAGATAGAAGGAGAAGAGAACGTAAGACAGACTTAACCCACCATGTCTGGCTTTAAAGATGGAGGAAGGGGCCATGAGCCAAGAAATGTAGGCAGCCTTTAGAAGCTGAGAATGGCCTTCACCTGAGAGCCAGCAAGGAAATGGAAATTTCAGTCCTACAACCACAAGGAACTAAATTCTGCCAATAGACAAACATGAAAGTAGTTGTGTTCTGTTAGAGAGAGACACAAGTTTACTAATAATCTATAGGAATTTTTCCAAAAATGGAGCTTCCTCCTAATCCAAAACTAATCCTCTTCTCAGAGGAAAACAATCCTCAAACTAACTTGTTATCAAAAGTCCTTTCCAGTGTTTGTTCATAGTTATATTGGTTTCTCCCCCCGCCCCCAAACCATACATATTTACCCTGTTTAACCTGTTAAATTAATATAAGGGACATGGCATGGTTATTCTAGCTGGTTTCCAATCTCTCTTCTCTTTTTATTTTTTATTTTTATCAAATAAGACAGATAAGGCATGAGAAAATGTCATCTTGAATTACCGCCTTTTCCAATCAAAAGCTACCTGTCAGCTCACCCTCTCAGGAGAAAGACTAAAAAAACTCCTCCTGGAATTTTGCTTCCTTGTTTTGTGTGACTGACATCTATATGTAATAGTGCCATAGCAACCAACAGTTGTGCTTTTTTTCCTTGTTTTTTTTTTTTTTTGTTTTGTTTTGTTTTTTTTTCCAACTTGCCTTCTTCCACCAAATCTGAGTCTTGGGTTTTCCAGGAATGATCTCTTAAAGGGCAAGTATTTTCTTCAAAATAAAACATTTCAACCACCGTTTAAGCAGAAACCTTTACAGGTTTCTGAAAGTTGGTGATATCATCATATCTGCCCTTCAAAATGCTAAATTTATAACCAAACCTAACAGGTTAGAAATCTATCTTTATTATCTGCTTTCACTTTAAAATAGAAGTGTGTGTGTGTGTGTGTGTGTGTGTGTGTGTGTGTGTGTGTGTTTAGTGGTGATGATTTTTGTCACGGACATAAAAGGATAATTTAATTATTCTGGATTGGTCTATAGACATTTGAAATACTCCTTTCAACTGTAAGCACCATTATTTTCAAGAGGAATGTTTACATATATAGAACCTAACCAGCTTTATTTTGTCTGGAAACTAAGTCAAATAAGACACAGCTCTGATGGTAGGGGAAACCCTGATATCAAAACTAAAAAGAAAAATTACAAGAAAACTACACATATCTCTTATGAACATAAATATCAAAATACTTAACAAAATTAACAACTAAAATCTAACAATATTGTAAAAGTATGATACATCGTGATCAAATGGGGTTTATTCCAGGAACATAGATAGGTTTAACATACAAAAACCAAACACTAAAATCCACCATATTGACAAACTGGAAAGAATAACCATGAGATCATGTCATTGGATACAGATAAAACATTTGGCCAAATTAATATCCATTCATGATTTTAAAAAAGGAAGAACAGTAGGAATAGGGAGGAACTTCCTCAACCTGACAAAGGACATCTACCAAAACCTTTAATTTAACATCATATTTAATGACAAAAGACTGATTGCTTTGTCCCTAAGATCAAGAATAAAGCAAAATGTTCACTCTCACGATTTTTGCTCAACATTGTACTGGAGGTCCTAGCCAGTGCAACAAGTCTAGAAAAAGAAACAAAGACATACATAGTTGGAAAGGAAGAAGCAAAGCTCTCTTTTTTGCAGATAACATGCTCATGTTTATAGAAAAGCCTAAGGAATCCATTAAGAGCTATTAGAACTAATTGAATGTAGCAAAGTCACACGATATATAGTCAACACACAAAATAAATTGTATGTTTTTTTACAAAAAACAATTAGACACTGGACAAAATTTAAATGCCATTTACAGTGACATCAAATAATATTAAAGGTTTGGGAATAAAATTTTAAGAACAAATTCAAGACCTGTATACTAAAAACTAAAAAAAAATTATAACCCACAAAAATTTTAATTACCCAAGTAAATGGAGAAATATGCCAAGTTTATGGATCAAAAGACTAGATTTTAAGATACCAATTCTCCCCAAATTGATTTATGGTTTTAATGCAATACCAATCAAAGTCCTTGCAAGCTATTTAGTGGAAACTCAAAACCTGATTCTAAATGTCATATGGAAATGCAAAAGACTTATAATTGCTAAAAGAATTCTGAAAAATAAGGAAACAGAGGACTTATACTACCTAATTTTAAGGTTTACTATACAGTGATAATAATCAAGGCAGCATGATATTGCTGAAAGTACAGACACATCAGTCAATGGACCAAAATGGAAAGTCCAAAAATAAATTCACATGGTCAACTGATTTGACAAATGTGTGAAAATGATTTCATGCAAAAAGGATAGTTTTTCAACAGATGGTATTAGGCAATTAGATATCCACATGGAAAAATATGAACCTAGGCACACACAAAAATAACTTGAAGTGAATTATGTATCTAAATATAAGAGCTAAAATTAAAAGACTTTGGAAAGAAAACAAGAAGAAATCTTTGTGACCTTACCTTAGCCAAATCTTAGAGAAACACAATAAACACAAATTGATAAACTGAAATTCATGAAAATTAACAACTTTATCCTTTGACTTTATTAAGAAAATGAAAAGTCAAGCCACAGACTGGTAGAAAATATTGCAAAAATGTGTATCTGGTAAAGGGCTTATATCCAGAATATATGATTATGTATTACTACTAGGTGATAAGAAAAAAAAATCCACTTAAAAGGCAAGGAGCAAAAGACTTGAACAGATGTTTAACAGAAGAAAGAATATAAATGACCAATAAACATAGTCACACAGTCACAACACCATTAATCATTAGGGATATACACGTTAAAGGCATAACAAGATACCATTACACACCCACTACATGACAAAGATTAAAAAGATTAATCAATACCAAGTTTTGAAGAGGATGTGAAACAACTGAAATCCTGACGCACAGTCCTGCAATTCTAGGTATTTACCCATCTATATAATAAAAGTCTAAGTGACTGTTACTGCGGAATGACTGAAACAACCAGTTGCTTTGATGCGTACTGACCACCAGGGGCAGATGCTCAATGCAGGAGCTGCTCCTTGGTGGTCAGTGAGCTCCCACAGGGGGAGTGATAGCTCAGCCAGAAGCTAGGCTCATGGCTGGTGAGTGCAGGGCAGTGGTGGTAGCCTCTTCCACCTTCACAGCAGAGCTAAGGAGCAGTGGGCCAAGCATAAGGAGAGAGGGATCCTGGATTGCGAGAGAAATAATCCAGAGGGATCAGGCCTAAGCCAACAGTCAGACATCCCATGAGGAGTCCGGGACTGTGATGGGGTGCAGGCTGGGTTGAGGAGATCATCCCTCCAAAGTGTACAGATTTCATGCACCAGGCCTCTAGTGAGAAATAAAAACCATATCTGCACAGATGTTTACAGCAGCCTATGGTACTAAAAACATGGCATCCCGAATTTTTATCAATTGGTGAATGAATAAACTAATAGTGGTATAGTAATGGCAACATGCCACAACTAAGATGAATTTCAAAAGCATTATCTATGCTAAATGAAGGACTCCAGACACTAAAACACTACACATTATATGATCTTACTTACATGAAATTAAGCAAAACTCTTGTAACATTAAACAGATCAGTGGTTACCAGGGAATAGGGTGGGGGAAAGGGGCAGCAGGGAATTTTGAAGGCTTATATAAATGTTCTATATCTTGGTTATGGTGGTAATTATATGACTGCATACATTTGTTAAACTCACCAAAATCTATATGAAAAATGACTGGGTTTTGTATATTAATCTTCCTATATAATAAACGGCTATTATGCAAATCAACCAAATGGTGGAAAGACTGGTCACTATGATGTGCACTGACCACAGGGGGCAGATGCTCAACACAGGAGCTGATCCCTGGTGGTCAGTGCGCCCCCAAAGGGGGCACACCGCACTCAGCCAGAAGCCGGGCTCACAAGTGGTGAGCATAGTGGCAGTGGTAGGAACCTCTCCCACCTCCACTGCAGGCAGGTGGTGAGGAGCGAGGGGTCCCAGACTGCAAGAGCCCCAGACTACAGGAGAGATGTCTGACTGCTGGCTTAGGCCCTATCCCCTGAGGCATCCAGGACTGTGAGAGTGTGCAGGCCCAGCTGATGGACACCCTCTCCAGTGCATGAATCTCATACACCAGGCTTCTAGTACCTCAATAAAGCTGGTTATTTTTTAACACACACATGTGCATTCACAGACATACACACACACACACACACACACACACACACACACACACACACTCACTCACGAGCGTGCGCTCCTGTGTTTGCATGAACTGCCCATGATAGAAAGTATTCAAAACCATCAGGGGAGCTGTTGAGAAAATCGCCCTGGTCCCTAAGTTCCTCTGTGGTCACCCAGGTTAACAACCCCTGCTGTAAGGCTCCAAGTGGGACAATAGCACTGTCACAACCTAGAGGACTTTACACCCCAAGTTGCATCAGAAGTAAGTCTATTCCAGTAGCAACTCACGCTTTGGGAGATCTAGCCAGCTGGAGATTTCTCAGGTGGGTCTATCCATGCAATATTGTGTAGTTGGTAGTATCAGCTGGCTAATCCACTTCAGCATCAACATCTTCAAGATTTCCTTTTCCTCCCAAGTCTTATTTTCAGAAAAGGATTAGAAATTCTTGTCTGATCACTAAATGATTGCTAAAACTAAATGTGTTCCCCGCTCCCACTAGTATTTTTATTTTAGCAAAGACTAGATTTGTAAGTGAAAATCCTATTTCCAACATTAGAACTGAAGGCACAGTGGGCAAGTAAAGGCATTTACTTTTTGGATGCAAGGAGCTCCTTCTCAGGCCCCCTGAAATTGCATCAATTATTTCACACTTAAGACTACAAGGACTTTTCTCTGAGTCCTAGGACTTTGGAGTCCCTTCAAACTTTCCCTTTTTTAGGGAAATGAATGGGCAATTCATTTTCTGAGATTGTTTTGCTCTCTTTCAGAAGTCATCAGAGCAGAAGGGGAAGAAAGTGAACAAGCCAATGAAAGGTGAGCCCAGACCCTACAACATTGTTGAAAGAGGTCTGATTCCCAGAGGGTCTATAACTTGAATAGACTTATGTCTGAGGCATGTTGAGACCGCAACAAACATGAACTAATGGAGAGGGAAAGGAAAGCGAAACCAATAGGACCAGGAGGAAAATGTCCTAGATGTCAATGGATGGCAGGGAGTCCAATGCACAATGCTCAGTCATGGCCAAGTAAGCAATCAATACCAAAGGGGCCTGATGCGGGGAGCATGGGCTGCATTTTATTCACCACGGTAACCACAGTACTAGTGGATTTCCTACATGTGTGGAACGAATACCTGAATAAATGAGGAATGATAATATGTTCCATTTAGCTTCTGTGTCTTTGAATCTGCTGTGCCTTCTGCTTGGAATATTCTTCTGCCTCTTCTTCATCTCACTCTTCAGATCTTGATTCAAACAGCACTTTCTTAAAAACCCATCCCAAACTAGATTATGCCAGCCCATTATAGTGTCATGTGGATACCTATCCCTTTTCTTTATAAGGAAACATTATTTACTATTATTAAACTCTAAAAATTGAACTCATCTAGACTCTGTCGAATGCAGGATTCATATTAGTTAAACTAATCATTGTGCTGCTAGCAACCAGCATAGTGCCTGGCATATAGTAGGTGCTTAATAAGTATTTGTTGAAAACTTGAATGAGTACATGAAGGAATGCATGAAGATTCCTGGTGATCAGTCCTTTCACAACATGATATAATTGGATTGCCCATACCTCCATCCCTCCTGAGGAACTGAGCTTGTCAAGAATATTAAAAAAGAAAAAGAAAAAAAAGAATATCAAGACTCTGGCTGCATGTCTGTGGGCTCAAAGCAAACCTCAGTGAAGAGCCTGGTCACAGAGACACAGCTAGGACCCAAGGGCACATATTCCAGCCACTGTGAGTCTAGGGATCCTGGATGGTGAGCCAGAGTCCTGAGATCTTGCCTTCCCTGTCAGACTTAGTTCAGAAATGGTCCAGAGGAGCCTATAGAGGGAAGGTGGCAGGGACTCAGGCTAGGGCAGGGGCAGGCCCAGACAAAAATATAGGGTAGCTACTGAGAAAAGTGTGGGTGACACGTCACATCTCTCTTCAATAGTTTGTTCTTCCTCGTTGTTATTGCAATGCCCCCTATATTTGGCCTTCTCATTGAAATCTAGAAAAGGAAATGGCTCCACTGTGAAATCTGACCAAATTCTTTTTTTCTGTTTCTCCAGAGTAGAAAACCGTACACCTGAAAGATCTAATGAAGCCCAGTGTGTTGTCAACATTTCAAAGACAGACCCAGGTGACAAAAGTGCTGCACATTTTTAATTAAAGAGTAATGTCCATTTGACTATTTTTTAAATATGTGGGTTGTTCCTCTTTCTTTTTCCCTTTTTAAATTAAATGTATTGGAATTACATTGGTTAAGATTATGTGGGTCTCAAGTGTACAAATTCTATGATACATATGCTTTCCTTTACAAGTTTTGGGGTGACTTTTTTTTTTTTGTCTCTCTAAACCTTCCCAGTTTAGAAAATATTACCATTAATAATAGTGGAGGCTCTAGGCCTCCCTCTAAATGAAATAGCCTCCTTATAATGCCAGTTCTGCTCCCTATGCCAGGAGCAGATTTTATCTGCTTCTTTTCAGAGCACACGGATTGGATCCTAATGTTTAGGACTAATGCCTTCTGTGTCAGAGTTGGTCTCTTTTCTTAATTTTACAAACTGTGCTTTCTGTAGAACTCCCACTTCCTAGAATAGTGACTTTTATCTACTCTGAATTCTAAGGTAATGCCACAAGCTATCTTGTATACTTATGACTGAACACCTACCTTCTCAGTCTGAGAGGGAGCTATATATTTTATGTCTTCGAAGTGTTAATATTAACATTTTGAAATATAAAAAAAGTACTCTACTAATGTAGTAATTATGATGCCTTGAGAAATGTCCACCCTTTGCCAAGGAGTTGTTGTTCTTCTCTGATGATCAGTAAGGAAAGCAGACAAACTCAAAATTTGGGAGACTAAGTGAGTCGGAGATGGCAGCACCATGGATCCTGGAGTCATTTCTAAATGGGCTGTTGCTAACACCAAGGAAGACCTATGTGCCCTACAAGCTATTGATAAGCCTTAGGAGAGAACGCTGGATAAAGCAGGACAGTGCCATGCTTCATGAACCCTACTTCTCTTCTAGAAAATACTGACTGAGATTGTGGCCTAGGCAACCGTGCAAAAGCCAACAGAGAGATCACAATACTCAAAAGAGAGGGGGGGGGGTGGGAGAAGATCTTGACCAACAGAGATGCACATGAATGTTCGTCTATCCAGTCCTTCAACAAGCCTTGGGAACAAGCAACAGATGAACAGTTTGTCCAAATGGACTTAAGACAGACAGTAGTTTTCTGGGTGATCAGTGGAGGGTTTTGATGATACCACGTGGTTGTGATGTTTTACCTGACTGAAAGCAGAGCTTGGGGTAGAGAGCTATCATCTTGATCATGGGGTAAATGGAAGGAGACTTGAAACGTTTCCAACTAATGGCGGAGAGACAAAGAGCTGGAATAAAATTAGTTTGACCAGCATGCAAATCATCCGGAAGTTGACTTAGCCCACAGATGCCTTAAGAACATATTGGCTAGCCCAGAGCAATGCTGGTGAACTTGTGTCTGAGGACTATGAGCATCATTTTCAACAATAAGTAAACTGGGTGCAAGAGAAAAATATACCAACCCAGTAGGAATAAGTTGAGAGAACCTGGCTCTAAAGCAACATCAGTAAAGGATGGAGCAGCTTCAGTTCGAACCTGAAGAGGACTATGGGAGGCCCATGCTATAGAAATGGTTCTGTAGACCCTAGAGGGTTATAGACAGCTATGCTAACCGTGCTTGTCCTTATGAAATTGTCATTTGTGTGCTCTACCCTGCTCCTGCCTTCTTTAGATTCTCAGCATCTTGTTTAGAGTTTTGTACAGAGCAGCTCTCAGTAAATTTTCATTAAACTGATGTAAAAATTTATGTTTGGCTTCCGGAGTATTACTCAACCCTTGTAGTCTGATGCTCTGCCCTATACTTCTTTCCTCTTGACATCTCTGTGGTAGCTCCATTCTCCAGTCACCCTAGCTAGAAGCCTCTGACTCACCCCAAACCTCCTCCTCTTCCCTTTCCCCTAACCATTGTATGAGAAAGAGGCATGAATATAATTCTATATGTTAATCTCAGTAATAAGACATAAAAATTAGTTAAGACAGGTTGTTTCTGAAGGCAACTGGAAAATTTAGAGTGAAAAAAGGGATACTTGCTTTTCAGTTTATAAACTTTCATACTGTATAATTTTAAAATTATGTGCTTATATATACACTAAACAAAGGCTAATGTAAAAGTATTTCTAAAAAATACACTATTATAAAATAAATTCATATAACTGTACTCTATGTTTGAAAGTTGCTAAGAGAGTAGATCTGAAAAATTCTCATCAGAAGAAAAAATAATTTGTAACCATGTATGGTGATAGATGTTAATTAAACTTATAGTGGTAACCATTTCACAGTATGTAAATATATCAAGTCATTATGTTGTAAACCTAAAACTAATACATTATATGTCGATTATATCTCAATTAAAAATAAATAAATAAATGTAGGGAAATTCTGGGGAAAAACTATCTAGGCTCTCTGAGAGCAGGGATGTGATTTAACTTCTTCACCAACAAATCCCAGGAAACTAATATAGAATCTCAAAACTATTTATTTAACTATTAAATGGAACATTAAGTATTAATGCTTCATTCAATATTAATATCTGGTAAAAAAAACAGAACAAAACAAAACAAAAAACCATCCCTCCTTTGTATACTAACTTTTCTAGATCTTCTGTGTTCCAAGTCTGGGGAAAAGAAAGCCAAGAAAGGTTAAAAGAGTCTCACCTTGTAGCAGAGACTCCTCTAAACCTTTAAATGTGTTATCCCACTTGTTCCTCATAATGACCCTGTGATTTCATTATTGGAATATGATGCCCATTTTGCTGATAAGGAAACTTAGGCACATAGTGGTCAAAGCAATTTATCCAAGGTCTCCAACTTAGTAAGTGGCGGAGCTGGGGAAACTTTTTAAAAGCATAACACCCCCACCCACCCCGAATCCCTTTATTTCCCAGCCCATGTTTTCTGGCCATAGAAGAGACAGCAGGTGAGTGCTCACACATCACATCTTTCGATACACTAACTGAGTCACCCAAGATGGTGCTGCAAAGAACCCACCATTGATTTTCCAGAAACCATTCATCATCATCTCATAAGGCATATGATGTGGGCAGTGAAAATGAGTTTTTGGTCAGGAGGGAAGTGAAATATACTCCTGCCACTTATTCTTTTGCAATTCACCCTCCTCCCTCCACCATTCTGAAGCCAGTTTCATCCACTCAGTGCCTTCACGTGTTAACCCACGCTAGAAAGCACAGAGTCATCCCTGACTACTGTCCTGTGACCTTTCCCTCAACACCCACTGCCCACCTCTACTGTATTTGGTCATAACCAGGTCAGGCAAGGTCCCTCCAGCTTCAGCACCCACCCCTTCTTTCCTCAGCCAGGCTCTTATTTCTAAGAAGTGACAATCAAAACCAAACTGACCCCAGTCTACTCTCTCTTTTATCCTGGATTTTGTTCAAAACATCAAAAGGCACAAGGGGGGGGGGGGGGGGCGGCAGGGGGAGAGTAAGAGATCAACCAAAGGACTTGTACGCATGCATATAAGTATAACCAATGGACACAGACACTAGTGGGATGATGGCATGTGCTGGGGGTTGGGCGTGGACAGGGAGAGGTCAATGGGGAAAAAGGAGACATACGTAATACTATTGTAATACTTTAAATAATAAAATAAAAAATTTAGAAAGGGAACAAGGAGATGGAGAAAAGATCTCTCTCACATTCTTTTTTTTTTCTAACCACACAGAAGCAAGTTTAATCTCCAGCTTCTTATGTATCCTTCCACACATCATATATATATATATATATATATATATATATATATATATATATATATATATATATATATATATATATGATGTGTGTATGTGAGTCTATGAGTATATATAGTGCATGTATACATAAATATACACACATATATGTGCATATATTTATTTTATCTATATGTGTTCCACATGTTTCATATATATAGTTCAGTCAGATTTGGTTTTATTCTACACCTAAACAGCCAACATAAACATAAGGCTCTTGTTAAGAAGATTACAAACATACTTCTTTATTGTATCTGTTTGCAGTCTCATCCATATACCAGCATTCTTATGGAACTTATAATAAAAGTGAGGTTCCATTGGCTTTCATCATCGCCACCAGTGTACTCCAGGAGGGAAAATACAAGCATATACAAAGTCCTGTACTGTCCTTAGACACAAAATTTTGAACATGCTCCAATCATAACAAATTATACACTAGGTCTGGTGGATTAGTCATTCTGAACTGGATTTCCTATTTCCTGCATTTCATATATTTGTCTTTCTTGACTTACTTCTTCACTTCAGTTGTACATATCCACTAGTAGCTTTTTGAAAAAGAATATGTGAGAAGTAAATTTAATGAGATTTTGTGTATCTGAAAATATCTTTATCCTTCTCTCCTACTTAATTGACCATTTGTAACAAACAAGTGTAACATAAAGATTAGAGTGCCAGGACTTTTTAAGTGTTTTTATTATGAAAAGATGTATTTTTAAATTATATACAAACTTATTTCAGATATAGAATTTGGAGTTAGAAATATATATATATATATATATATATATATATATATATATATATTATATATATATATATATTTTTTTTTTTTTTTTTTTTTTTTTTTTTTTTTTACAGAGAGGAAGGGAGAGAGATAGAGAGTTAGAAACATCAGTGAGAGAGAAACTAGCAATGAGGTACTTTCTATCTGAAAACAAACATCCTTTACTCTAGGGAAATTTCTTGAATTGTTTCATTGATTTTTCCCTCTCTATTTCTCTAATCTGTCATTCTAGGATATTGGATTTCAGTGTGGGCTCTTCCAGGTTGATCTTCTTATTTTCTTATCTTTCTGTCCTCTTCCATCTTTTTGTCTTTTGCTCTGTTTCTTAAAGATTTCCATAATTTTATCTTCCAAACTTTCTGTTGTATTTTAAATATTTCTGCTATCAAATATTCATTTCCAATAGCTCCTTTTTGTTCTCTGAATATTTCTTTCTCTAAGGAGCCTATTCTTAATTGTTTCTGTATAATTTTTTAACTTTCTGAAGATGTTGGTAGGTTTTTAAGTGTTATTTTTTCTGTATTGTCTCTGTATCCTCCAAGTTTTTCCTTCCTATTTGGTTGCCTTGGTCTATAGAAACTATGTTGGAGGCTTCTTGTGATTATAAGACTTAATAAAACATACATACCTCATTAGATGTCTGATTATCTTTGATTGTCTATTCATGAGTAAAAGTGAGAAACTAGAAATTTGTTTGGAGGATCTGAGTCTATGGATTGGCTTATTAACTTTAGCTTTATTATAAAAGAATCTGGTGAGCCTTTTTTAGGAAACCATCTCTAAAAGGCCTTTTCTGTTGGGCTGGTAGCTTTGTAGTATTTTGCCTGGAAGGTAGAAGTCTGGCTGCCAGCATTTTGGGAACCAAATGAGAGAAGAGAAGAGGTTTGTGTTTGTATGTGTTCCTCCTGATCCTGGCACCAATCATACTATTTCCTATTGGTATACACACAAGAACAATAATCTACACTAATAAAAGAGAAAGATGCAAATTGACCGTACCTTCGCAACACTCACCAGCCAATCAGGAGTATACAAATTAACCCAACACAGATGGCAGGTTAATTTGCATACACAGGCGACAAGCAGCTGGGGGCGGGATGCTTGCAACATTGCCATGGCAACAATGCAGGCAATTGGCACCGCCCCAGCGGCTCCAGGCCTCTAGGCAGCTTGGGAGGGTGGAAAGGCAGCTCCAGGCCGGAGCAAAGGCGGTGCCTGCAGCCTGGGGAAGGAGGGCCCTTTCTTTGTGCATCGAGCCTCTAGTGTATTTTTATAAACAAGTGTAACATAAAGGTTAGAGTGCCCAGTACTTTTTCTGAAAAGATGCCTTTTTAAAATATTCACAAACTTATTTCAGAAAGTATGTCTCTTGCCTGACAGTGGTACCAGCTCAGTGCTACTCATAGCATATGGCAAAGTGGCTTCTTCCCAAAATCTAATTGTATATCATTGTTCTGAGATTAAAAGCTGTGAACTCATGGGTTTGCCAAATATATAGAGTGCAGAGTAAAAGATCACTAATTGTCCCAACAGTCTATTAGAAATGGAAGAAATGTAGAAAGCATCCATTTTGTTTGTGTGTGTGTGTGTGTGTGTGTGTGTGTGTGTGTGTCTGTGTGTGGCAAATGAGAGAAAAGAGAAGAGTCGTCGTCAAACACCAAAGAGAGCCATGACCAGAACTTAGGCTCCCGATCTTCAGACCAAGGTGCTTTCCACCTTACTCAGCCCCTCTTTTCTTCCCGTTCCCTGGAAGAGCTGGGAAGTGGGTGTCATCACAGTGTAATGCAGCCAGAGCATGGACTTTTGGTCAGATAGACCTGACACTGTTTTAGTTGGCCTGTGATCTTAGGCAAACTTCTTAATCTCCTTGATTCTCAGTTTCCTTATGTATAAATAGGCTTATTAAAACATACCTACCTCATGAGATCAAAGACAACTCAGAAGATATGATAATTAATCAAATATAAGAGGAGAGGAGAGCAGAGGAGAAGAACACCAACAAACCTGTAATTAAAGTGGATTTGGGGGGTGATGAAGAAGCATTAGTAGAGGAAGAATTGGAACAGGAAGCTATCATGGAGTAATAGGGGTGGGTGTGAATTTACATATGACTCTCAGCTCAGAAGTCCCTGCACACTCTGATGAAAGCCACAAATGCTCCTACAATCATTGCTACATCAGCATCACATGAAGAATCCTTCCAGCATCTCAGCCCCGGGGACTTTTCCATCTTTACTGTCTGAGGCCAAAGCCACCTTTCTAAGGCCTTCCTTATTCTCCCCTTTGTAAGATTATTTCCAGACATTCCAAAAATATCTATTTCTCTGTTGATATTTCACAAGAGCTCTGTTCTTGCTAACTAGAACATAAAATTCTAAGCAGTCAGGTTGAGATCAAAAGTGGGGGTCAGGGATCCCTAGCCAAGATTTTGAAAGACATCCATTTTAGAGGGCACTCGTACAGAAGATGGTTTGTTGGGGAGAGGAGTGTGTATATCAGAGGCAGGAGAATCAGTTAGGAAGCTGGCACAAGGATGGCATTTCTAAGAAGCTGAACTAGGCAAAGCCTCCTGAATTTCCAGAGTGGATCTTGGTGCCTGGGCTCATTTACCAGGGGCATGGCCAAGTACACTCCACTACAGAAGCAGATCCAAATGGAAACTCAAGGGAGTTGCTCTACAAGAGAAGGACCACAGGAATTCTCTATACTCAATCAGGACATGAGGAAAGAAATCCTAACATATGATGTTGGAAAGGCTATATGATCTGCTATAGCTAGAAGACTAAAGATAGTATTATACATCAATCTTTGATTTAGTCACTACAGTGAAAGGTTCTTTTCCAAATCACACACCCAGCATGAGTTGGGGCAGAGGTTAATTTCAAATATGAGAGACAAGAGACACAGAGCGGCCGAAACAGGTTTGGCTTAGTGGATAGAGCGTCCGCCTGCGGACTGATGGGTCCCAGGTTCGATTCCGGTCAAGGGCATGTACCTTGGTTGTGAGCACATCCCCAGTAGGGGGTGGGCAAGAGGCAGCTGATCGATGATTCTTTCTCAACAATGTTTCTAACTCTATCCTTGCTTCCTCTCTGTAAAAAAATCAATTATATATATATATATATATATATATATATTTTTTTTTTAAGAGACACAGAGCGGAAAGCAGGGTCTATTTGCTTCCTGATCCCTGACTAAAAAATAATTAAATTTCCATCTCAAATTCACATTTGCAGCCCAAAGCATATATGTGAAGTTTAAAATATGCCAGGGTATGGTTACCTTGCTGACTGGTAGCACAAACTCCCAGTTATATGCTGTTTCCACCAGTCTGTCTGCCACTTTTTCACTGTACACATCAAGTATTCACCCTCAGGCTTCCGACCTCACAACCTCTGCCAGAACAAGTGAGCTGTGTCCACTTGATGGGAAAACACCATCTATTTCATTTTTAAAAAGCTGATCCAAATAATCAAACCAGTCCTCTTTGTTTTTTTTAAGGATTTACTAATATTTTCTCTAGTTTTAAATTTATTTATTGAACTCATTTAGTGAGTCAGAGTTTGAGACTATCAATTTTAAAAGAAAGAAAAGGATTGCTTTTTTAACATTAAAAATAAATTTGTTCCTGTGTCCAAACCAGCCATGTATATTATTAGCATCTATGAGTATTCTCAGAATTTAAGTAGTCTTGGATGAAAAAAAAAAAGTACTGTAGCAAGACTAAAAGAAACAAGATGGCAGGTCAATGAGAATTTTAAAAACTTTCATTGTCTCAGAGTAATTGCTTATATCCAGTATTTACTAGCAATGGTTTGTTTATAGTAGAAAATATTGATGAAATATGAAGAAAATCTTACATTAAGGTATTAAGCAGTGGAAGTGATTTTCAAATCTTCCCAGACCTATTTAAAGAAGAGATGTTGCATCATCATCATCTTTATCTCTATTTTTTGAGCCCACCATGTGCCAGGAACTATATTAAACAGTTTACATGTATTATCTTGGGAAGAAGAGAAAAGGCTGCATCATCTTGTAGAAAGTTTAATAACTTTCTCTGAGAAGCAGAAGGAGAACCAAAAAGAAAGCATACTGAAGTAAAATAGTATGAGAACATAAAGAAGATAAAAGAATTATGAGAGCAGCAGATTAGTGAGCAACCATTTTGTTGTATTGGGGCAGGATGGTGCAATGTAAAACCAAATTGTCCTTTACTAAGGCTCTGGTATAAGTGATCATGAGGAAAGAACTGATGGGGAAGAACTGATGGGATTCGGAAATAATTTATCCTAAAGAAAGAGAGAACCCAGGCAGAGGTGTTTGATTCAGGAATCATGGAACTATTGTCAAATGGAGTAAGTAGAATTTGAGGAAACCAGAATATCTGTCACTCAGCTTATTGTCTAATTCACATTTAACCCAAAGATGGAGCCAGTCCTAAGAAAGCAGATCCAAGAGATGAATCATGATGAGGTCAGGCATGCCCCTCCAGCCACCTCTGAAACAAATCTACTCCTGGGCTCTTCAGTTATGTGAGCCAATAAGTCAGTTTCTTTCTCTCTCTCTCTCTCTCTCTCTCTCTCTCTCTCTCTCTCTCTCTCTCTCTCTCTCTCTCTCTCTCCTCTCCTCTCCTCTCCTCTCCTCTCCTCTCCTCTCCTCACACCCCTTTTTACTCCTTGAGTTGATTTTATTCCTTAAGTTAGACTTTCTGTTCTAGACAACAAAATGTTCCTAACTGATACATTACAGAATGGAAAAGCCTTGGCTTGTCTGAGAATACAGAGAAGATAAAGGAGTTATAGAGCAATAGATTAGTGACCAACCATTTTGTTGAATTGGGGCAGGATGGTGCAAATCAGTATTTTCAGGCCACTCTCTCTCTTCAATTTATTTTTTGGCTCAGATTTCTTGCCTGCTGATATCCTCTCCTGTTATAGGCAAGTTCCTTCAATGCAGCCGGGAAAGGTGGCCACAAGCAGCTCCAGCTTATGTTGTCCAGAGTATCTTCTCTGTTGGATCCAGCAGAATATCCTTGAGAGGATGCTGTTTAGGTCACAAGTTTATCCCAGAAGCTATGACCATGACTAAGGATTTTGGCCCTTGTTCTCTCTTTTTTCCTCCCCCAAATACTAAAGGAACAGAATCAATCCAAACTTAAACACATGGACTGGAGGAAAGGTGTGTAATGGTTGTTGGTGGTGGCCCACCCAGGACCCCTTACCTGGCCAATGCACCTCTTCCCCAGATGCTGTGAATGTTGAATGATAACCCACAGCTGCCCTCTCTCTGAGACTTGCCCTTACTCATATGGGAACCTCCTCCCCTAATCCTATCTTCATTTAAAACTTGGTTTTATCATCGACGGACAATTAAGTTGTTTCCTTGTCTTAGCAATTATACATAACACTGCAGTAAACGTGAGGGTGCATATATGTTTTCAATTTAGTGTTTTAGTCCTCTTTGTGTAGATATTCAGAAGTGGAATTGCTGGATCATGTGATGGCTCTATTGTTAATTCTTTTAGGAACCCCTATACTGTTTTGCATATTGGCTGTACCAAACTGCATTTCCGCCAACAGTACATAAGGGTTCCCTTTTCTCCACTTTCTCACTGACACTTGTTATTTCTTGTCTTTTAATAATAGCCTTTCTACCTGGTGTGAGGTTTTTGCTTTATTTATTTATTTTTTAATTTCAAGAAAAACTATTTAAAATATAACATTACATTTAATAAATATTAAATATTTCAAGAAATATTAATGACCTACTTTGTACCATTCCTTAGAGCACCCCTCTGGTTGCTAGATGGGGTGCTGCCTGATTCATGAATCACTTAATAAAGCCAATTAGATCTCTAAATTTATTTGGTTAAATTTTGTTTTATAACAGATTTGGGGGCAGGGATGCCATCAAAGGAGATTTCCAGTGGCGTCAGAGAAGAGAAACATGGGCGTGGAATCCAGGAACCCTTTTGAATTCACTGTCTTTCTCATCATTTCTGGGGCTGTCTGTAAGTTCCTCTCAGTTTTGAGCTCCACTCTTTTTGCATTTAAGCTCCCGGTTTAATCGGCTTTCCCTTACTGGGTAGGTCAGCTTGAGCTGGCTCAGAGGTTCTCCCTAACCTTTCAGACCACAATTGCTAAGACTCAGTAACATCGCTTGGTTGCTGACAATATTGTGGAGAACCCTAGCCCTTGATTCTGCTCCCAAATTCCATATTGGGAACTGTCGGTGTGGAATTCTCCATTTGTTTGGAATCAGTCCACAGTCCCATTCCTGTGATTTGCTGGTTCATTTCTTTCTCTAATCCATGGTTCCATGGGAATTGTCAGTGGTGTCCACAGAGCTTTTTCTTGGCCAGGACACAGTAATATCTCTTGGTTATTGCTGATATGTTTAGGTGCACAAATTTGTTTGTCCTTTTTTCTACAGATAAAGGTTAAGGGAAATGGCATCTTTTATATCCAAAAAAAATTTACAACTATAGTTCCAAAAACTGCAGATATTTAGCAAAATGGCAAAGTATTAACAATGGTCATTATAGGGAATATTCCAATTAGACAAAATTGTTCACTTAAGAAATGCATTTGAGAGCAAAGGATGCCAGTTAAACAAAAAGAAATGGTATGGCTACTTTAATTGATATGCAGAACCTAAAGAAAAAAAAAAAAAAAAAAAAAAAAAAAGCCTTCTTACTCCAAAGTGCTTTCATTGAAAGATTCATTGCAAAATGCTAACAATAAAAAATTAAAGCTATGAAAGGTATTTAGGCCTTCTTGTTATACCCTTTCCGGTATCAAAACACTGGCCCAGAAATTGATGTCTTAATTGTAATCAACTGGCACACTGGAGAGGAAACTGTCCTCAAGATTCTTTGCAAATTCTCCAATGCCTTCACACCTGCCTTCAAAGGAGGGCCACGCAGAAGCCCCTCCTAAAACTGATGGGACCCTAAAAATGAGAGATTTTCTAGAAAACTGCCATGATATTCTCTTAAACAAACATCAGGAAACAGAAATATTTACTATTTGTCCTGGTTAAAACCTGATAAGATATTTGAAAGGAATTAATAAACTTTGATCACAAATTTGGTCATATTGGAAGCTGACATTCAGAGCCTGGTAGGAATGTTTTTTAATACCTTCCCCCCTATGTTAAAACTAGGAAAGAACCATTCCAACCATAAGTGGATGGGTTATTGCTTTGATATTATTCAAGCTGCAATCCAGTTCTTAGGGAACTGGAAACACTATCTTTGTCTTGCAAGTCTCTGTAAGGCCAGAAATGTGGTTCTAGTGGTTCAAAGTTGATCTGCTAAAAATGGCCCCTCATTGCCAGACTTTTGCCATCCTGGTGTTCTTATAACATGGTAACAGTGTGCTCCAAAAGTAGAGTGTTAAGATGGGTAAACAATGTTTGTAAATTACATGAACAGTTAGGGATATGGGATATAACCATCTGCTGATCCCTTTGTGTCCATGCTAGTATGACCAGCTCCTGTAAGTCTTTAATGTCTTATAACACAAGTCTATTGTCAACAGGTTAAAGAAGCCTTACCAGATCCCAATTCAAAGATTCCTGTTTGTTACAGTCTAGACGAGCGTGGTGCTCGTATTCCGGAAGCATCATGAGAGGAAGACAGCCCCCGAGCCCCATTAGAAAGTACCTTTCCAAGTGCTCCTGCTACAAAACTGAGCTGTGGATGTGCATCAGGCTCTACCTGACATCCGGTCCTGTACAGACACTGGAGACCTCCAAACCAAATTGATTAAGACGGGAACGAGCTGACATCAATTAGAGTGCTTCTGTTCAATCAAAGGATCAAGACTTCCCACTTCTCCCAGCTGGGTGTAGGTCAGCGGTTGAGCGTGGACCCAGGAACCAAGAGGTCACCAGTTCGATTCCCGGTCAGGGCATATGTCCAGGTTGTGGGCTTGATCCCTATTGGGGGGTGTGCAGCAGGCAGCCAATCAATGATTCTCTCTCATTGTTGATGTTTCTATTGCTCTCTTGCTCTCCCTTCCTCTCTGAAATTAATAAAAATTATATTTAAACAAAAAACAAAACAAAAAAAACACAATAAAAATAAGAAGACTTCCCACTTCAATAAATTTGGAACATTTCCGCCTTCTTTTACTTTCCTTTACTCTAGCATTGGCTTGGAAAGCTAACACCAACATGCATCTCGCAGGCCATTACTAAGAGGATAACCTTTCAGATTGTTGGATCGTTATCAAAGATTCCAATTTATACATAATTAACAAGCTACGATTTTCCTCCACCCATTAGGAGTCCTCCACAGCAGCACCCATTGTTACAAGGCATTTAGGATGACTCTTTGTTTCATGCTAGGAGAGTCTCTTTTCATATGCATTAAAAATCTAACTAACCCCTGGTTTGAACAGGTATATGCAGCAATTCCTGAAAATTTAGTCTATTCACAGTCCCACCATAGCACACAGGCAGGCAGTGCCTCTTAGATTACCCTAACTTCACAAATGAACTGGGATTCCTCATTGGTCAACTTCTCTGAGTTTACATTGTTGAGTTAGAATTCTTACGAGGAGGCTTCATTTTAAATTTCAAAAGGACCTTCGGCAGGTCCTTGCTTCCCTGGTTTAGGAATAAATACAAATGAAGCAGAAATCTGTATTAGCAATAGCTACCCCTCATCCCCCACCCAAATCCTTACATTCTCTAGCCAAAGTTGTTCTTGATAATAGAATAAACTTCTATTATATTTTTGCTGAGCAAGGAGGTGTCTGCTGTGGCCAACACTACCTGCTGTACCTGGTTCAACTCTCCTCGGGAAGTTTAAATGCATGTTCACAGGTGCTAACTACTCAGCAAATGACCTCCCTAGGACCTGAGAGGGAAGAGAAAGTGACAGTCTTGAAAGTTGTGGGCCTGGGGCCATAGCCTGTGAGAGTTCCAAGATTCAGCACAATGTCATGACCTAGGATTACCACACAAAGGATCAGCAAAAGCTGCAAGAACTAGAGAGTGGTTGCTGAGAGTGTCTCTAATGCCTTTATTGTTTCCCACATGTCTCAGGCTGAATTTGATCAAAAGGGCGGGATTGTTAAAAAAGAAAGAACATGCCCAAAATGGAGTCATTTGCCCCCATGACAGCAAAACAAGACCTAATTGCCAGATCCTCTTTTAGGAATGTAAACTTCAAGCAGTTAATCAAAATAACCTGATTAGCCGAAATCGGTTTAATTTGGCTCAGTGGTAGAGCGTCGGTCTGCGGACTGAAGGGTCCCAAGTTCGATTCCGGTCAAGGGCATGTACCTTGGTTGCGGGCACATCCCCAGTAGGGGGTGTGCAAGAGGCAGCTGGTCGATGATACTCTCTCATTGACGTTTCTAGCTCTCTATCTCTCTCCCTTTCTCTCTGTAAAAAATCAATAAAGTATATATTTTTTAAAATAACCTGATTAGCACTCGTAAGATAATTTTCATGAGACCCCTGCCACTCTTTTCCCCCTCAAATAAAAGATGACCTGGCCTGAAACAATTCTTTCTTTTATATTGCAAAAGCTCCATTGCACACCCCCCTTTTCTGTCTATAAAAACTTCCAATTTTGTTCAACTCCTCAGAGCACCTTTCTATTTGCTGCCCAATTCACAAGTCATCTAATAAAGTCCATTGGGTCTTCAAATGTACTCACTTGAATTCTGTGGTTGTTCCTTTTTTTTTTTTTTTTTTTTTAACACATTCTTATACACATGTCCTGGTATATACGTACACCAGGGTTTGTTTATGGGGTCATGGGGTATGCTTAGCTTCTGTGTTACTAGAGAAAGTCAAACTATTTTCCAAAGAAGCTTTTTCCAAATTAAACACCCATCAACATGTATGACAATTTCCACTGAAAAGTGAATTTATCCCTGCAGTATATAGAAATGACACAGTTACCAGATCACTCACTGAATTAGTTTCCTAAAGTTGCTGTAGCGAATTTTCACAAATTCGGTGCTCTCTTGCAGTAAATACGATGAAAACGAAGAACAGGTGCCGTGGGACAGGATGGGCATTAGAGCTTCACTGCGCCTGGCTCACCTCCAGGCCAGCTCTCACCGTCCCTTGTTCTAATTGTCTGAACCCTGGGCTTGTTTTTTTATGCCTTGGCCACCAATTCATCCTTTGCCTGACAGCATTTCTCTCTGAACCATCATCCCTAACATAGATAAACTCCAGGTTTGACTCCATTTCCCTCACTGGCCATCCTGCTGACTTAGCATGGGTATGAGTCATTCTTGCTCTGAGAAACAAAGTTCTGAGAAAAATGAGCCAACACACTGGTGACAGAAAAATAAAACTCCTAACGCAAGGGATTTGGAGCAGGTAGGGGTGGAAAAATCACTTCGGAATTATCAGATGAACCTGATCCAGATAAAATACTCCGTGCTCAGATGAACAAACAGATAGTGAAGTAAATAAAAGTGCATTTGAGTACTGTTTGAAACAGTGGTGTGGAAATGCCTCCAATACCTTGAGAAAGGCCCTCACAGTTACAATAGAAATCTTGTCACAAAACCAAACCTGACTGGGACAAAATTAGAAGACAGAATATGCAGCTAATTAATCCAAATTTTCCCTATCACCGTAGTCTGGAAAATAAGTCATCAGATCCTTTCAGAATCTTAGAAGTCCCTAAAATGACAGGAAAGGACATCCTGGTGTCTTCCTCAAGTTCAGGGACTTCCATTTACAATCAAATCTCTGCTCTACCAGGTGCATGATCATAGAGAGGTTTTTTCTAACCTTACTCTGCTTCTGTTTCTTCTTGTGTATAATGTGTAATAATAATGGGCTCTCATCATTTTTTTAAAGCTAAATATGATAGGCATTATATCTTTATAATATAGTAGAGGTCCCATTCATGAAATTCATGCATAGGATTGGGGGGTGGGGGTGGAGGGCCGGTTCCCTCAGCCCAGCCTGCACCCACTCCAATCCGGGACACTTTGGGGGATGTCTGACCACCGGTTTAGGCCCACTCCCTGATTCTACCAATCCTGAGAGATCAGGCCTAAACTGACAGTCGGACATCCCTCTCACAATCTGGGACCACTGGCTCCTAACCACTCACCTGCCAGCCTGCCTAATTGTCCCTAACTCCTCTGCCTGCCTGCCTGATCGCCACCAACTGCCTCTGCCTGCCTGATCAGCCCTAACTGCCCTTCCTTGCTGGCCTGATCTCACTCCCTACTGCCCCCCCTGCCAACCTGATCTCACCCCCAACTGCCCTCCTCTACCAGCCAATTTGGTTCTGATTGATCTTTTTCTATGCCAGTCAGCATCAAAAGCTCTGCCTCCTAGGCAGCCATTGGCCCCTTACATTCACCCAGATTTGGTTCTGATTGGTCAGTTTCTATGCCAGTCAGTGTCTCTGGGCCTATCAACCTGGCCTGATCAGAAAGGCAAGACTGATCAGCAGACCCACTGGAGGCCTGGAGAGAAATGGAGGCACTGCTGTTGGCCAGGCTGGGAGAGAAAGAGAGGCAAGTTCTGATCAACGGCTGCCACAGAGGCTACGTATCAGACCCTACCTCTCTATCTGCAGGCCTCTCTCCAGGCCTAATCTGCAGTCCCCTAGGCAGTCAGTGCTAGGTCAGAGGCTGCACGTCTGAGATAAAGTGGAGGTGGTCTCTGCAGCCCTACAGAGGCTTTCAGAGGCCTGGTGATCTCACCCAGAGGCATTCCAAGATGGCTGAGCCTAGCTAAGCCCCAGCATGGAAAAGACTTCCTTCCTTTACCTGATCCAAGGGCCTTGTTGGACTCCTTTATCGTCCACCTTCCTAGAAGGACACAGTCACAAAAGCAAGAGAACAATTTGAATATTCTATTTTTTTTTTAAAGTAGAATATAAAAAGCACTGGGTAATGCTTATGAACAATCCTAGTCAAGCTTCGCTAAAAGGAAACCTCTGGCTGGCCAGGGAGGCTTTGCCAACCACCTGCCCAACACAATATTGCATAGCGTTGGCTTTCCCCAGCAGGACAGTAGCCCAGTCCCAGGCCCCACACCAGGATTCTGAGCTCTCTTTCCTGACCAGAGCCCTATCCATGCCTGGTGGTCTTCAGGAAGCTCTAAGAACATTATTACTTTCCGAATGGAGCTGCAGAAAGCATCTCCTCTATTTTGTCATCTGCTTCACCACCCAGTTGAGCGCTGAGCACAAGGCCCCCTCTTCTAGCTAATTCCCTGGGTGTTTAATGGAAGCTTCAGCTCTGCAGGGACTCTGCTCATGGGAGCCTGATACCTAGGTAAAAGGAGGATCCCTCTGAACTGCCCCGTGTCCCGAACCAGCCTATGACACTGAATAAGAAGGGTTTCTGGCTGGCTGTCTGTCGTGGTTGAGCGTAGACCTATGAACCAGGAGGTCAGGATTCAATTCTGGTCAGGCCATATGCCCAGGTTGTGGGCTCGATCCCCAATATGGGCTGTGCTGGAGGCAGCTGATCAATCAGTCTCTCTCATCATTGATGTTTTTCTCTCTCTTTCCCCCTCTCCCTTCCTCTCTGAAATCAATAAAAAATAATAATAATAAAGGGGATTTTCCGGGGAGAAGAGAGACAGTCTGCATGCCTCTACCTGAGACGGTAAGGATCATTCTAGAAATTCTGATGGAAAAATTGATGGACCCAATTAATTAAATTATCTAAAATTCAGAGACAAGCTTTTATCACAAAGAAAAATAAGGCCAGAATTTTTTTTTCCTCAAAAGAGCCTGAGCCACTATTTGGAAAGGACGTTTGATATTTGTAATTATGGTTTTCTTAATACCTGGAAATAATTTTAAATATCAAGAATTGGAACATAACTAAACACTCAGATATGAACTTACTACAGTTAAGGTCAATACTGTGACAGTAAAATGATTGATCTTCGGTTCACAGCTGTGGGGTAAGACAGAAAAAAAAAAAAAAAAGTTTATTTCCTGAAAGCTAAAGACTAAGCTCTCTCTCTAATCCCAGACCGCATTATGCTGATAAATAAGGAAGCGGTGCTTATTAACAGGAGCTTAATAAGATTTCAGCCCCCATTAAATAATCCTGAAGACTCTGGCCGCTTTCCCCTCCAGCTGTAAACTGTGGTGAGCAATTTCAGGTCATTTCCTGCTTTTCCTGTGGACATGGCTGACCAGGGCACCGAGCCTCAGGAGTCATCTTTCTCCCAGCACATGGATATGAGAGCAGCACCATTTGTAGGAAGCACAATTTTGTCCAACGTGCTTCTGGGACAGCAAAAGCTGTCCCTATTCTGAGACTGCAGAATTTAATTTCCTCTCTTGCCTGTGGAAAGGGTCTCAGCCTATAATCCTATTTGATCACAGCACCTTAAATTCACCTAAGGTGGCCGGCTGATGGCTTCCCTGGGCCATGCAGATGGCAGTGCTATTCCTCCAGCCCCAGCAGACAGAGCTCTTGGCCGCCCCACCAACCACAGGAGACATGTGCGATAAAAACCACTATATAGTTCCTTAGTTCAAAGATGCATATTATTTTCTTCAGAAGGAAAAGAAAGCACAGTACTATTTTAACAGTTGGCACCAGAATACCACAGAGGGAAGAGAATTTGTTCCAGCAACAGTAATGTGCATTCATTTTTATGCTCTTTTCAGAACTATGTTCAAATTCCCCTCTGTTATCGCTACCCCTTCAGTATCTAGTATAGGCAACCACCTGTATTCCTGAAGCCTTGCAGAAGGAAGGAAGAAAGGTAGTGCCTGAGTGGAGTGAAGGCGGGGGGGGGGGGGGGGGTGGAAGGAGAGCTGCAGATCTGAAAAAATGCATAGAAGCCAGGAAACAATGGAAAGGAAGGCTGCAGTAGACATACTCAGAGACAGACACAAGAGAAACCCTGCCAAGGAGGGTGGGGAATAGGAAAATACACAGATGGGGATAGAAGACCTTGGGGCTTATATGGAAAGGAGCTTAATATGATAATTCATATTAATTTAGTACCCTGACATTTCTGCAAATATAAAATCAGAAACAATTTCTATGTTAATAATTCATTATCTTTGTAAATATATTTTTCAAATTATAGTCTATTGAGTAGATTTGCCAAGGATTATTTAATATACTAGTGGTCTGGTACACAAAATTCATGCACATTAAAAGGGGATTTAATTAGAGGAAATAATTTATTGTAATATTGCTATTTGCCCTTTCTCTATAATAGAAGTGACAAGAGATAAAGAAAATTAGTAAAATGTATATAAAAACCTTCCTCCTGTCAGAGTCTGGAACACACCACGGGACCCAGAGTCAAGTCCCTGCCCACCCACATGCACCTCAAAATTGCATGAGACCTGGCTGGCCCCTGCCCACCCTTGCCAAGCCCCACCGGGCAGGGAACATAGCTTCAGGTCCCCTGTCAAGCCCTGCTGAGTGGAGAGCATAGCCTGAGGTCCCCCATCAAGCCCTGCCAGGAGGGGCAGCACAGCCTCAGGTCCCCCAGCCCAGCACTGGGAGGGGGCCACAGCCTCAGGTCCATCAAGCTCGACCAGAGGGGGGAGTACAGCATCAAGACCCCATCAAGCCCTGCTGGGCAGGGGCACAGCCTGAGTTCCCCTGACCCAGCACTGGGGGGACACCTTGAAGTCCCCTGTCAAGCCCCACCAGGCAGAGGGCACAGCCTGAGGTCCCCCAGCTTGGCACCTGTGCAGGAGACGAGGCCTGAGGTCCCCATCAAGCCAAGCCGGGTGGGGGGTGTGGTCTGAGGTCCCTTGGCCTGATGCTAGGGCGTGGGTCGTGGTCTGAGGTTCCCCAGACTGGCACTGGGGCAGAGGAGCAGCCTGAGGTCCCCTAGCCCAGCACCAGGACAGGAAGCACACCCTGAGGTCCCCCATCAAGCCCTGCTGGGCAGGGGGGGGCATGGCCTAAGGTCCCCCAGCCTGACAGCAGGGCAGGAGTGCAGCCAGAGATCCCCTGTCGAGCCCTGTCAGGTGGAGGATGTGGCCTGAGGTCCCCTGTCAAGCCCTATGGAGATGGGGGAGGGCGTAGTCTTAGGTCCCTGCCGTTTGCTCATTAAAGGCTCCTTATGGGAAATTGGCTTCACCTGTGGGTGCAGCCATCTTTGTGATGGAATGGTGGTCAATTAGCATATTCCCTCTTTATTTTTTAGATAAGATTCTCATTTTGGACTTCTGAATAAATTACTATTTTTTTGCTATCAAGGTTGATGATGCTAGGAATATATTTATGTATAAAGGTTTTATCATAGGATAATTTTCTCACGACAAATTACCAGTAATGGAATTTACTGAGTCAGATGGTATGAAATTTTCAAACTTTTGATAAATACTAATAAAGTTGTTTTTACTCCCATTAATACTGATGAGAATCTGTTTTTTCTGCACAAGGGAAGCCTTCTATTAAGTTCCACTTATTTTCTAGAGGGAGATGTTACGATTGACAGGTATTGCCCTAACCCAGTGGTCAGCAAACTCATTAATCAACAGAGCCAAATATCATCAGTACAAAGATTGAAATTTCTTTTGAGAGCCAAATTTTTTAAACTTAAACTATATAGGTAGGTACATTGTTATTAACTTATCTAGGGTACTTCTAAGCTGGCCTTTGCTAAAAACTCAAGGGGCCAAAGAGCCACAGTTTGCAGACCAGTGCCCTAACCAGTTTGGCTCAGTGAATAGAGCATTGGCCTGTGGACTCAAGGTTCCCAGGTTTGATTCCTGTCAAGGACATGTACCTTGGTTGTGGGCTTATCCCCAGTGAGGGATGTGCAGGAGGCAGCTGATTGATGTTTCTCTCTCATCGATGTTTCTAACTCTCTATCCCTCTCCTTTCCTCTCTGTAAAAAATCAATGAAATATATATATATATATATATATATATATATATATATATATATATATATATTTTTTTTTTTTTTTTTTTTTTTTTTTAAAGACTGACAGGTATTTTTAGAGATTGACAGGCATTTCTTAGATACTGGTAGGTAATGCCAAATTGCCTTCCAACTAGGCCAGGCCATTTGAATTCCCATCAACAGTGTATGAAAATACTCAGTTTCTATACTCTCTGCAACCAGGCCTTTATTTTGTTCAACCTGATGGTCAAAATATATTATTATTTTAGTTTACATTAACCGCTAGAGAGGCCAAACATTTTTTCATATTACTAGCTACTTATATTTTGTCACCTGTGAATTATCTGTTCACATACCTTGTCCATTCTATTTTGATGGCTCATATTTTACTTAATGATTTATAAAAACCCTCTAAATATGACTAAATTATAGTGCCTATTATGTATATTGCAAATATTTCTCCCTGTCTTCTTTGTTTTTAATGCTTTTTATTGTACAGAAGGTTTAACTTGTGTATAGTCAGATCCATCTATCTTTCCCATTTGGCAACTGCTTTTGTCTAGCTTAGGAGGGTCTTACCCAAGATCCTATATAATAAAAGGCTAATATGTAAATTGACCAAACAGTGGAACAACCAGTCTCTATGACTCACACTAATCAGTGTGGTCAGTCTGCTCCCACAGTGGAAGTGCCACTCAGCCAGAAGCCCTGAGCTGGGCTCATGGCTGGCAAGTGCAGCAGCGGTGGCGGGAGCCTCTCCTGCCTCTGTAGCTAAGCATGTATTATATGACTGCTGGCTTAGGCTCGCTCCCCCGAGGATATCCCTGAGGGCTCCTGGGCTGCAAGAGGGCACAGGCCAGGCTGAGAGACAACAGCCGGGACCCGAGCCATATGCACATTGCGGACTACCAGGCTGGTAGGGGCGGGCCCTTAGGGGCAACAAGGAAGGCAGGCAGAGATGGTTAGGGGTGATCAGGCAGGCAGAGGAGCAATTAGGGGCATTAGGCAGACAGGAAGGTGAGTGGTTAGGAGCCAGTGGTCCTGGATTGCGAGAAGGATGTCCGACTTCCAGTTCAGGCCCGATCCCTAAAGGGGGTTTAATAAGGCAGTCAGACATCCCCCAAGGGGTCCCAGATTACAAGACCAGTGCTCTAACCCCTGAGCTATGGAGCCAAGGGGTTCCAGATTAGAGAGAGTGCAAGCTGGGCTAAGAGACCCTGCCCCCATGCACAAATTTTGTGCACTGGGCCTCTAGTTATAAAATATACTCAGAAGTTTTGTTCTAATCATTTTGATGTTTAAATTGGCTATTGAATCTATATGGAATTTAGTTTTGTATATATTATTAAGTGTAATTTTATTTTATTTTTTCTAAAAAAAGATGAATAATTGTCATTTATCACAAAATAAAGCCATAGTTTTCTTGGGCCTAGTTTCACATTCTCTAATTATTAACATTATAATAGCTTTTGTTCTACTAGAGCAAGTCACTCCTTGATATTTTTCCTGTTTTAAATGTTATTTGTCTTTCCTACGTATTTACTTCAGCAGATGAACTTTAAAAGAATCTGGAAGATAATTCTTTTTTAAAATCAATTATTATTTTTTTTAAATATATTTTATTGATTTTACACAGAGAGGAATTGAGAGGGATAGAGAGTTAGAAACGTCAATGAGAGAAATATCGACCAGCTGCCTCTTGCACACCTCCTACTGGGGATGTGCCCACAACCAAGGTACATGCCCTTGACCGGAATTGAACCAGGGACCCTTCAGTCCGCAGGCCGACGCTCTATCCACTGAGCCAAACCGGTCTCGGCAAATCAATTATTTTTTCATTGACATTACACTGAATTTATATATTAACTAGAGGCCCAATGCATGAAAATCCATGCAAGAGTAGACCTTCCTTCCCCTCACTGTGGGCAACAGCTTCCCTCCGGCACCTGAGACTGGGCTGCTTCTCTCCTCTGGCCACCCATAGGCACCTGGGACCTGGGTTGGCTTACCTCAGGCCCCAGCTTCATCAGGAAGGATGTCCAGAATGACATCCAGAAGTTGTCTGGTCTAATTAACGTATTACCCTTTTATTATTATAGATTTGGTGATAATTTCTTGGTAATAATGTTAAAACTTTCTTATGCATAGATAGAATGTCCATTACTCTCCATTTATTTACTTGGACTACTTTTCTATTTCTTCTATTTTTATTGATCTCTTCAAATAGTTAGTCTTGATTAAATTTTAATAACAGTTTTATTGAAATACAATTCACACACCAGAAAGTTCATCCGTTTTAAGTGTATAATTCAGTGGTATTTGGTATTATAATAGAGTTGTGTATTGATCACTACTATTTAACTCCAGAAGATGTTTGTCATTTTTTATAGGAACTCCATACCTATTAATAGTCATTCCCCATTCTTTATCTCCCCAAACTTGGCAGCTACTAATTTACTTTCTGTTTCTATGAATTTGCCTATCCTAGATATTTTCAAAAAGTTGAATCAGCCGGGACCGGTTTGGCTCAATGGATAGAGCGTCGGCTTGGGGACTGAAAGGTCCCGGGTTCGATTCCGGTCAAGGACATGTACCTTGGTTGCGGGCATACCCCCAGTAGGGGGTGTGCAAGAGGCAGCTGATCGATAACTCTCTCTCATCGATATTTCTAACTCTCTATCTCTCTCCCTTCCTCTCTGTACAAAAAAAACCAATAAAATATATTAAAAAAAAAAAAGTTGAATCATACAATTTGTGGCATTTGTATCTGACTTCTTTCATTAGCATAAGAATTTCTTTTTGTTTTTGTTAATCTTCACCTGAGGATATTTTTCCATTGATTTTTAGGGAGAGTGGAAGAGAGAGGGAAAGACAGAGAGAAACATCCATGTGAGAGAACCTCCAGAACACTGTTGAATAGTAGTGAGAGCAGACATACTTGTCTTGTTTCTTATCTGAAGGAAAAAAGCATCTAGTATTTAACCTTTATGTAGACCTCTAAAAGATGTCTTTTACCAGGTAGAGAAAGATCTCTCTATTCTTAGTTTATTCAATGTTTTTATTTTCATGTAAGGGTACTGTATTTTGTCAAAAACTTTTCCTTCATCTATTGGGATGATCATGTAGTTTTGTCCTTTATTTTATTAATATGCTATATCACAGTATTTGATTTACTGATGCTAAACCAAATGTGCATTACTGGAATAAACCCCAATAGGTAATGGTATGTTATTCTTTCTGTATGTTACTGATGGATTTTGTTTGCTAGTAATTTGTTGATTTTTGTTTCTATATTCATAAGGGATATTGGTCTATAATTTTCTTTTCTTGTGATGTCTATGAATGGTTTTGGTAACAGAGTAATACTTGCTTCATAGAAGGAGTTGGGAAGTATATCCTCCTCTTCTATGTTTGTGAAGAGTTTATGAAGGGTTGCTGTTAATTCTTTAAATGTTTGGTACAATTCATCTGTGAAGCCATCTGTGTCTAGACATTTTTTTATAAGAAGTTATTTTATTACTAAGGCAGTCTCCTTATTTGTTATAGGCCTATTCCAAATTCTCTATTTCTTTTTGAGTCACTCATGTAGGTTTTTTTTATTTGTTGAAATACTATCTATATATATAAAAGCCTAAGTGACCATCTGACCATTTGGCCATCCAACCAGTAGCTATGATGCACACTGACCACCAGGGAGCAGATGAATATGGTCCAAGAGGAACCAAAATGATTTTAAAGAATAAATTTAGAGATCTTACTGTACCAAATTTCAAAACTTAAAAGCCACAATAAATAAGACAGTGTGATATTTTGGCAAAAGAAATGACAAATAGACCAATGGGATACAAGGGTGATAGACAGAACAATAGGAAAAGATTGATCTTTTCAATAAATGATGACAAGTCAACTGGATATTCGTTGGGGAGAAAATGAAAGTTGACTCAGGAGGAGTGTAGATCTTAATGTAAAAGGCAAACAGTAAGATTCCTAAAAGATAATATTGAAGAATATATTGATGACTGTGTAGGAAAAGATTTCTTAAGCATGACAAAAACATACTAACCATAAAGGGAAAAACAGATAAATTTAACTTCATTAGAAATTAGAACTTTTGCTCATTAAAAAAACACACTCTTTAGAGAGTGAAAAGTCAAACCACAGTGTTGAAAAATATTATTTTCTATATTAATAGTTAATAAAGAACCTGGAATATATATCTAGATTTTTTTTTTTAATAAACACATATAGTCCAACCAGTGTGGCTCAGTGGTTGAGCATCAACCTATGAACCACGAGGTCATGTTCTATTCCCCTTTAGGGCATATGCCCAGATTGCGGGCTCAATCCCCAGTGTGGGGTGTGCAGGAGGCAGCAGCTGATCAATGATTTTCTCTCATCATTGATATTTCTATCTCTCCCTCTCCCTTCGTCTCTGAAATAATAAAGTATATTTTTTTAAAAATAAAAAATAAACACATATAGAAGAAAAGAGATCACTCAATCTTTTAAAAGGGGTGAGAGGGAGACATGAAGAGACACTTCATTAAAGAGAATATTTAAATAGTAAATATATAAAAAGGAACTCAAATTCACTGGTCATAAGAAAAATGAAAATTAAAACTGCAATGAGATACCACTTTACACCTATTCAATAGAAAAGTAATAAATATTTTTCAAAAGATATCTGTAATAACAAGTGCTGGTAAGTAGGTGAATAAATAAGAACTCTCATTGACTCCTGGTGGAAATATAAAATTTTATGACTACTTCAGAAAATCCTTTGATAGTAACTTCTAGTGCTACACATATGCATATCTTTTAACCTAGTAATATAACTGGTGAGATAAGGGGGAGAGAACAACAGAGGGACTGTATGCATGCATATGAGCCTAATCAATGGACACAGACTACAGGGGGAAATGGGGAAATAGGGACATATATGTAAAAAATAAAAATTAATAAATTAATAAATAAAAATTTTATAATAAAAATACATTAAATCTATGCAAGTGGTTACCACAACCTTAAGAGAAATTGTTTCTCCTGACAAAGATTTTTAAATGAAACTCTCTGTAGCCTGAAAATTATCATGAAAGGAAATAAAAAGAGATTTCCTTCAAAAGTCGTAAGGATTGTAATTGAAAGTCAATATATTTGGCCTCTTGAACTAAAGTAAATAATTTGTGTGTTTGCCTCCCTGACAAAGTTTATATAAAGTTACAAAAAGAAATTGACAGCCAGTTTGAAATTTAATTGCCAGGGCCCAGAGCAAAGAATATCCTTACATGATATTATCTTACAATGTCATTATAATTTTTGATATCTTACAACAGTATATTATTACCACCAAAAAATAAACAAACAAACAAACAAACAAACAAAAAACAACGTACAAACTAATTCTCTGAATGTTTGGCAGCAATTTTCAAAAAGACATGAAAGGGTTTAATCCCCTTCAGAAAAAATTAAGGCACTGGGAAGGCACTGGAGCATTCCATATTGTCCCCTCTTGCCCTTTTGCCAAGAGAGACCCTCCTTTTACAATCTAATTGTCCACAGCTATTGCCTGAGCTTTCTGTTCATGTTGAGGTTGAAACCTCGTGGTGACTGGTACCATGGATCTGTCTCTTGCCCAATGGTGTGAGTTGGGCCCTCCTTGGAGAAGAAACCTGAGTCCTCTGAGATATGTGATCAGTGCTGGGGCCCACCAACAGGCGAGGGGATCCCAAGACAGGAGTTGGGCAAGGAGGCCATAGGAGCATAGGCTACCAAGGAAACAGAACTGAACCTCAAATCACCCTGCTTGGCTCCAGAGGATGGCTGGTTAGCCAGAGACAGATAAGATTCCTCAGGGAAGGAACAACCTAAGACAGGCACAGTTGCAGAAGGGCCATCAGGAGAGAACATGGAGATCAACAGAGATGGGGCACAGATTCTCACCCCACCCCCAACCTTGCAGGGACCTGAACCTCCCTTCGGAGGGAGGTCTCCTGCCCACATGGCTGCTTTGCTTCCCATGCCCAGCTCAGATGGAGACCCAGGTAACAGATGGAGACTTGACTAACAGCAGCTGCCTTATATCTAAATCCAGCATAGCACCAGAAATGCTCATGGCCTACTCAAGAATGCAAATAATCTTTTCCACTAATATTTACAGGGTAAACTAAGATTGTTGTTAGAGTATTAAATTTTACAGTAAAATAGTAATCAAGTTTTCAAGTTAATTTAAATTGGTTAATAGAAATGAGTGAACATCCAAGAAAATTTAAGTGTACTGGGTAAAAAGCTGTTCCTAAAGTATTAACTAAAATTTCTATTGGTAGTGCATCTCATGGTAAAATTGCTTAAATGAACCTAAAGCAGTCTTATTTTTGTGCAAAAACTTAAATTTTGTTTTGTTTTGTTTGTTTTTTACATTTTTTTAAATTAAATTCTTATCTGTGTAGAAGGAATTCTCATCATTTGCAGCAACCTGTATGGAATTGGAGAACATCATGCTGAGTGAAATAAGCCAGTCAATGAAAGAGAAACACCACATGACCTCACTTATTTATGGATAATAAGAACATTATAAACTGATGAACCAAAAGATAGATATAGAAACAGTAAAACAACAAGCAGACTGTCAAATTACAGCGGGGAGGATAGGGAGATCTGGGGGAGATAATATTGTAGATCAACCGAAGGACTTGTATACATGCATTAAGTACAACCAATGGACACAAAACTCTGGGGAGGGAGGGTATGTATGGAAGGGGGGGAGCAATGTTTAAAAAAAAAAACCTTAAATTTTAAAGTTATCAAGACTGCATTACAAAATTTACAAAAGCATCCATTAAAAAAAAAAAAAAAGGAGGGATAGTAGGGTAATATCATGTAAGGAAAAATATCCTGTAAGTAAATTGCATCTAGAAAAATTTTAAGGTAGAAAATTAATTTTCATTTGTAATGCTAACAGCAACACACCTATAAAAATCACATGGTATCAAAATAAGCCAGAGGAAACTCGTTTGGGCAAAAATAAAAAGAATTCCAAGTCGATTTCATAGAAAAGATTCCTTTAGTAACTTTGGGTCCAGAATATGTTTGTATATTTTCAGAAAACTACTCCTGCAACAGAAAGGAGTTGTCAAGTCTGCTCCAACCGTAAAGACAAGAGGAGAAACAGTCCAGAGATGGAAGACGCTGACGATACCAGGCCACACTAGCAGTCAGCAGCTGTGCATTGCTGCAGGTTGCCCAGGACCAAAGCAGAGAGGGTCGGACCTGCATTGCCACCATCTGTCCATCATCCAGAGATCATTGCTGACATGTACACATAAGGAACTATTTGACATTGAAACTGGGCCTCAGAACTGTTAGACATTGAAATTGGGACTCAAATGTTTTGTTACTATATGCTTATTTCTAGTCTGCAGTTGCAAAATATTTCAAAGAAAAGAAATGGGGGGAAATAGTTATAGAGATAAAGAACCATCGAATAGACTGTCAAACTATAGCGGGAAGGCAAGGGAAGTTGGGGGTGGGCTGTAAGAGATCAACTGAAGGATTTGTATGCATGCATATAAACATAACCAATGGATACAAGACATGGTGGGGGGGCACAGGTGAAGGCATATGCAGGAGGGTGGAGGGGAGGCTAGGGGGAGGTCAAGGGGGGAAAAAAGGAGACATATGTACTACTATTTGTAATGCTTCAAACAATAAAAAATAATAATAATAAAGAAATGGTGATGGAATGGGTTGAATAAGGAAGAGGGGCTATGCTACTAAGAGCTAGACATCTCAAAGGAACCCCTCTCTGGAAAGGTAACATGAATAGAGAGAGAAAAAACAAACAAACAGCAAAACAAAAATCATGAGGGAGAAGAGTGTTCCATGCTAAGAAAAGTAAATGCAAAGACTCTAAGGCAGGCTATACAGGGCACATTTAAAGACCAGCAAGAAAACCAGTGTGTGTGGAGCCAAGAAAGATTTTGGGAAATTACATCAGAGAAATAGCCAGGAGCCAAATAATGCTGGCCATGGATTTTACTCTGAATGAGATAGAAAGTCATTACAGTAAGGATTTTGGGCAGAGAAGTGACATAATTAAAGTTAACTGAAATATATTGTTCCAGTTGCTGTGGGAAGAATATACTATAGAGAGGCAAAAACAGAAGGTTTTATGAAAGAAAAATGATGCTGGCTTGGATGAGGCCACTAGTGGTTGGGTGGAGCAAAGAGGTTTTTCTAGGTGTATTTGGAAATTAGAACCAGCAAGAGTTGCAGGTGGAGGAGAAAAACCAAGATGGTGGCATTGGTAAATACCTAAACTGCTGCCTCACACAACAATTTCAAAACTACAACTAAAAAACAAAACATCTCTCACCCAGAACCATGGGAAAGCTAGCTGAGTGGAAGTTCTACAACTAGATGGAAAGGGAAAAGAGCATTGAGACATGCACAGCGCTGAAAAGCTGAGGTACTGAGGGCATGAATCAGGCTGGTGGTGGGCAATTGGATGAGCTGCTTTTTTTTTTTTTTTTTATCCCAAAGGAAGAAAAGCTCCCAATTATTCTGAAATCCAGTTTTAGGGGAGATGCTGGGAACCCAAACTTCTATAGGGAGAAGCTGGACTGTTGGCCATCAGGTTGGAAAGTGAGGGTGACTTTCTTGCAGAGCCGCGCCCACCAATCATTGTTTACTGTGCTGGGGCACAGGATGCAGGGACTTGGCAGCCATTGCTGTTTGCCACTCCCTAGCCTAGTGATGCCCTGAGACTGTCCTGCACAATCTACAAACCCACCCAAGCTCCACGCAGCAGCTTTTGTATATAAATGGCCTGCCCTATCTCATCTTAAACAAACAAATTGCAGTTCCGGTCAGACAGCTCTAAAACCTCCAAACCCCAAGCAAAGAGGAGAAAACTATAGTTCTTGCTGTAGCTACTGCTGGGTGACCTCAGACAGTAGCTGACTTGCACCCCATTGGAGATCCAGAAGCCAGTGTATCTAGTGGTCTGTGTGAGATGACACCAGATTTCAACTACTCTCATAAGGGACACATTCAAGAGGAAGACTCAATGAATACTAAAGTCCCAGTGAAACAAGTTCTGCCCCATACGCTTGTCTCTAGCACAGCAATTCTTCCATTATAGACACAGCGGGTCCTCACAACCAATTGTCCTGGAGGTCAATTCCTTTCAGTGACACCAACAACAATCAAGACTTAACTACAACAATGCTGTACACACAGTCCACAAAGGGGTACACCAAGAGTGTGCACCTCAAGTAATTGGGAGGCCAACCCATTGGACCATATAGGGCACCTAGCACACAAGGCCACTCTATCAACTCAGGGAAGCAGCCAAAATTCGGAGACAAAGAAACAGATCACAAATGAAAAAAAAAAATGGAGGAAAACAAATGACTGGATATAGAGTTCAAAACCATGGTTATAAGGTTTTTCAAGAATTTCCTAGAAAAGGCCGATAAATTTAATGAGACCCTTAAGGGTATGGAAAAAAAAAAAAACAACAACAACTAGAAATTAAACATATACTGAATGAAATAAAAAAATATAATACAGAGACCCAATAGCAGACTAGAGGAATGAAAGAATCAAGTCAGAGACTTTAAATACAAAGAAGCAAAAAACACTCAACCGGAAAAGCAAACAGAAAAAAGATTCCAAAAAGTTGAAGATAGTGTAAGAAGCCTCTGGGACAACTTCAAGCATACCAACATCATAATTATGGGGGTGCCAGAAGAAGAGAGAGAGCAAGATACTGAAAACCTATTTGAAGAAATAATGACCAAACATGTCCCCACCTGGTGAAAGAAATAGACTTACAAGTCCAGGAAGCGTGCAGTACCCCAAACAAAAGAAATCCAAAGAGGACCACTCCAAGACACATCATAATTAAAATACCAAGGACAAAAGACAAAGAGAGAATGTTAAAAACAGCAAGAGAAAAATAGTTAATTACCTACAAGAAAGCACCCATAAATTGTCAGCTTATTTCTCAACAGAAACTATGCAGACCAGACGGGAATGGCAAGAAATAGTCAAAGTGATGAATAGCAAAAACCTTCAATCAAGATTATTCTACCCAGCAAAGTTATCATTCAGAATTGAAGGTCAGATAAAGAGGTTCACAGACAAAAAAAAGCTAAAGGAGTTCATCACCACTAAACCAATAATATATGAAATGCTGAGAGGTATTCTTTAAGAAGAGGAAGAAGAAAAGAGTAAAAATAAAAATTATGAACAACAAATACATATCTATCAACAAGTGAATCTAAAAATCAAATGAATTAAAAATCTGAGAAACAGAATAAACTGGTGAATATAATAGTATCAGGCACATAGAATGGTAGAGGATTGATAATTCTGAAGGGGAAAGGGCTTTGAGGGGTATGGGAAAAGACTGGACAAAAATCCTACACCTATGGATGAGGACAGTGTGGGGAGGAGGGCAGGGAAGAGGAGGGTAAGGGCAGAGGGTGGAGTGAGAACCGGATGGAGAGGAGCTATGGGAGGGGGGAGAGGAACAATTGTATAATCTGAACAATAAAGATTTATTAAATTAAAAAAAAAAGAGTTGCAAATGGATTGTATATGGAGTGTGAGACAAAGAGAGTCATCAAGGGCGCTCAGGAAAGAACTTGCTAACTCCAAAAAGCTGTCTGACATCGAATGAGCTGTCTCCAGATGCAGTTATTCAAATGGAGGCAGTTAGACCTTCAGAGGGCTCTTCTCTCTTTAGCTTACCTGCCAAGTAAGTTCCTTAGAACATTTCTACCCATAGAGCCAAAGGGCCCAGGTGACCTCTCAGATATCTCACGTGCCAATTCTTTAAGGCAGTAGGAATATGGTTCTGTACTTCATAAATTTTTAAGCTAAATGCTTGCAAAGTAAACACCAAAGTAATTTTTTGACTGCTGTGTACCTTTTCCTCACACACATACATTTTTATACTGATCAAAATGGGTTAAAAGGAACAGCAGGGACAGCTGCTTTAGGATAAGCAGGTACCACACAAAGAAACCTGAGAGTGGGAAATGCTAATATGTGGAAGGAAGGGGGAGCAGCCCCATCCTTTTGGCCTTTGGGGATGGTTATGAATAGAGTCTACACCAAAAGATGGTGTAATTGTAAATGATTTTTTTTATCAATAATAACTTTATTATTTTTTAAATTTTATTTTATTGATTATGATATCACATAATTGTCCTCATCCCCCCATTCCCATCCCAAACCCCTCCCCACATATGCCCCTACCACCCATGGCCACCGGCTAGGCCCATATGCATGCACACAAGTCCTTTGGTTGATCTCTTCCCCTTACCCCCACCTTCCCCACTTTCCCTCTGAGATTTGAAAGTCTGGTCGCTGCTTCTCTTTCTCTGGGTCTGTTTTTGTTCATCAGTCTATGTTGTTCATTATTTCCTCTAGATGTGTGAGATCATGTAATCAAAGAAATACCCTTGTAAGAACCGAAACTGAGACAAACCATAATGGTTATGCTGAGAGGCAAATGAATCAGTCTGTAGTGAGTTCCTTTCTGGGCCAACAATTCTTTTGTGTCCCAGTTTCAATGTCAAACAGTTCCTTATGTGTACATGTCAGCCATGATATTTCAGATCTGGTTGGTGGACAAATGGTGGTAATGCAGGTCCGACCGTGTCTGGTAAATGATTGAATTGTAAGCAAATACCCTAACATCTTCAAATCCCCCCAAATGTTGTCTCTTTCAAAACAAGAACCTTGGGGGTAATCTAGTGCTCCATAAACTATTCAGTTGTCATAGTGGCGTTGCCATTGCTCAAAGCTCCTTTGGAACTCTTCTTTGGGGTTTTTTCCTTGAAGAGAGCTAATGTAACTTACTCCAAAATCCAGTCCCTCCAGTGGTCAGGTCCCTGGGAAGCTCAGCTGTCAAGAACTTCAGATTCTCCTGGCTGGCAGGAACATTAAAGCTTCTAGCCTATCTGGTGTTTGACGCCCCCCCCCCCCCCTCCCCATGGCATCATTAGTGACAAGCAGGCTTCTAACCTCTAAGTCAAACCTGGAGTGAAGAAAATGTGGTTAACACCCTCAACACATCTTCCTATTCAGCTCTGATTGTCAGAAAGTTCTTTCATTTCTAATTAAAACCTGCCTCAGGTACCTTCCATCCACTGGTCATAATGGCGTGTGTAACAAAAGCCATGCATTTGTGTACCACCTCCATTATTTTGCCATTTTTATCCTACCCAAGTATCACTGGTCCTATTGGTTTTTAATATCTTTCTTTCAAATGGCCCAATTTTTATAGGTGGGTAATTTTACCTTAAATGCAAAGTACATCACTTTATAAGTGGAAAACCTCTATCAATTGGAGCCTGACAGCATAAGGAATAATATCAGAAGGAAGAGAAAGTGATGATATTAAATTCTACTTAGAAAGTGTTGCCTAGCAAAGGTGCTGAGCCTGAGGCAACCCCTCTCTGTTAAAACAGAGATTAGCAGATGGTGAGAGGTGTAGAGACAAAGCACCATGAAATGACTCTTCTTCCTTGTCACAGGCTCAGGAGAACGGAAAGGGGCATACTGTTTGCACCGTGTGGTCTCTTATTTAACCTCACTGTCTGTGTGCCACTCAAAAGCACCTCCTAGACGTCTAGTGGGAGGTGTACACACTGGGACCCCCTGGGGAAGGAGTCAAGCACTGTGGTGGTGGTCAAACTGATCAGATTGAGGTAACGGTTCTTCTACCTCCTGGCTGCTCGATCCTATACACCTTACCCACTGTAAACTTCAGTCTCTCCATCTTTAAGATGGGAGTAGAATTAGCTCTTCAGAGTGCTGCTTTCCTAAAGACATTTGAACATTATGCTGAATATTGAAGAATATAAATTCAGCCCAAGACGCCAGCATCATTCAGCTTTGGGGCTAAATTAATTCAGCCTTTGGACACTGACCAGGCTGTGCTTGCAGCCAACTAAAATGGCTGGGTTATATTGGCATGTTCTGCCTGACAACCAAATCCCCCATTGTAAACTTGGATTGCTAAGCATTTGGGCCCAAGGGAGGGCTTGGCACTTATTCCTATTACCTAGGTTCTCCCCTTCACTTTAATGTGGCGCTTGAACCTTTGTTCAACTCCTGCTACCCTGCATTTGACGGAAAAGAAGTCAAATGGACAGGGCGGGGCTATGATGAGAATGTATTTGAGACTCTAGATGTGGGTCTGCATTCCTTTGAAATAAGAAAATGGAAACTTTTTGATGAGTATCCACTATGTTTCAGGCACTTTCCTCTAACATCTCATTTAATAATCCCGGATCCCCTTGAAATAGGCACAATCCTCGTTTTACAGAGCAGAAATCTGAAGTTTTATTTTAAGTTGTTAAGCATGGTAATTATGCAATTTTTTTTTTTTTTTACTATTTTGGCTTAATATTATTTCATAAACACTTTATCTGCTTTATCATATTGCTTAATATTTTTCTGTTTTTCCCCTTTATAAATAAATGTCTTCTCCTTATTCTAAAAACATTATTTTGTTGTTATTAATCCTCATCCAAGGATATTTTTTTTTACCTTTTTAGAGTGGAAGGGAGAGGGAGAGACAGAGAAACATTGATGTGAGCGATACATTGATTGGTTGTCTCCGCACACCCCGTCCTCTCCACACTCCCCCACCTCCAGGCCAGATTGAGCCTGCCCTTGACAGGGATCGAACCTGGGACCCTTCAGTCCTAGGGCCTACGCTCTATCTACTGAGCCAAACCAACAAGGGCTCTCTAAAAAACGTTTTGAGACACGCTTTGCCTTAATGTTTAGCATTTTAACGGTTGTATAATAACCCTAAGTTACCCTACCTTAATTTATTTAACCAATTTCCTTTTGTTGACAGTTTAGCTTTGTTTGTTTGCTCTTTGCGGTTTTTTAAATTATTATTTCTGTAATAAATGATCCTGATAGGAACACCCCACACAGCTTTATTTTGTGCTGGAAATTTCCCCAAGAATGGAATGACTACATCAAAGAGGATTTGGCTCTTTATAGAGACTAGCGAATTGCTTGCCGGAAGGAATGTGTGGTACTTGAGAGAAAAAGAATTATCTGGTTTTCTACAAAAGAAATTAATGTTCCACTTATTCATAAAATATTGGAGCGCCTGATGGAGGTTCGGCGCTGTGCCAGGGGCTGGGGACTGGGTGAGCCAGAGGCTGAGGATTGGGGTGAGCCAGGTCCGGGCTGGTAGAGGCAACCCCGGCTCCAGGTCCCTGCCTCTCCGGACGGGAGGACCGCGCGCCCTTCGCCAGGGGAGTGGAAGGAGGGAGCTGTTGAGAGTCCCAGGAAGGTCTCCCAGCACAGACAGCTCTCGACCTGGGTCTCGCAGAATGAGTAAGAGTTTGGGCACGGGGTTTATATTTATTTTATTGTGACTCTCTGCCCTTCTATCAGGGGAGAAAAAAAATGTCCCCCCACTTCTGGCACAGAGAACATTGGTGGGGCCCGAAGCCCCCTCTTTCCATCGCCTGGTGGGGGGGGGGGGGGTCTTGGACCGCGGGTTCGGGGTCCCGGGGGTAGGGTCCCGAGTCCGGGAACTCCCGTCGTGGCACTGCGGGCAGAGGACCGGAGAGGACCCGAGTGCGGGGCCAGCCGTCCCCGAGGACCAGACCCGACGGGGGAGGGAAGACGCGCCCTGGGCGCAGGGCTCCCCGGAGTCCGCTCGGCGCGGTCAGGTGGGGCAGACGGCGAGGGAAGCCGGGCTGCTCGGGGTGCAGGGTCAGAGAGCCTCCGCGAGGGGCTCCGAGGGGAGCTGGACTCGGCAGTCGAGGACCCCGCGGGGCAGGCGGGCGGGGAGCGGGCGAGGGGCGGAGCTCGGAGGCCGGGGCCGCGGCGGCTGCCCAGAGGGCCTGCGGGGGCTGCGGGGACTGCGGTGGCCAGGTCTGGGGGCGGGCGCCTCTCCGGACCGGAACCTAGGAATCAGGAGCGGGGCCCGCGCGCCGTCTCAGCTAAGCCGAGAGCCCATCCTCGCGGGGACCCACAGCCGACGGGCCGGCGCTGTCCCAGGTGAGGGGTCCGGGTCTGGGCGTGAGGAGAGCGGGCAGCACGCGTCCCGGTGCGGGAGGGGCAGTGGCGGGTCTGGGGGCTGCGGGCTCCGGGGGGCCAAACGAAGGGCGCCGGCCCCGAGCAGCTCAGCCCTGGAAACACTGGGTGCCGGTCTTGGGGAAGTCAAGTGACAAGACCAAAAGCTTCCCTGCGGAACCCAGCGGCTCATTTTACCCCCAAAGGGGTGGTGGGAAGGGCGCCGTCGCGGAGGAACCTGAGGGCGAGCCAAGACTGGGACTGTGGATGGTGTCTGATGCCTGTGCCTTGTTTCTTCTGTCTGTAGCGTTGTCGCAAAGAATGCCTTTTCCGTGTGTGTTAAGGGAACAGACAGTTTTCTAGGGTGTTTGGATCTGTACCCACCCTGGTGGGCCATCAACCCTCTTGGAGGATCTCAGCCCAACCCTCCAGCTGCCTTAGGGTCCTGGCCTGGGTGGCACCAAATTAAGGTCCCAGCCTCTGGGCCTGATCACCAGCCTCCATATTCCTTGGGGAGTGAAATTTTTTTTTTTTTTACATATACCAGATAGATGATTTTCTTTTAAAAATTGTTTTAAAAATTATAGTTTCAATAGATAACACATGCACATAGTGTTGAAAAATCAAATACAACTTTATCTTCTAGATTCTAGAATCTAGAATAACGCCCATACGAGCATTTGTGTTTATCTATAATTCCCTGTTTTTTTTTTCACCCATATTCTTTCCTAACCTTCTTGTTCTGTCCCCTCCTGTTGATTCTGTACCCCACCTCCTGCCTAATGAACATACCAGAAGATAATGACGTCACCCCACTGTCTGCAAACCTTAAGCTCCCGTGTTGTCCATCAGCACTACCCCTGCTTTCTTCCAAGTCTTCCACTGCAGTTGCCCTTGGGGTAGGGAGCCCACTACCCAAAGGCTATTTCCTTTATTTGCCTTAACTCTCCAGCGATTTGAAGAAAGCAGCATTGGGGAATTGTCCGTGAGAAGTTCTGTACTCCCTGTTCTTTCCCTTAAACTGGACTTTCCCAGTGCAAGTTCAGCGGGGGGGGGGGGGGGGGGGGGGGGGGGGGGGGGGGGGGGGGGGGGCGGTAGTGAGGGGAGTCAATAAAGGATAGTTCCTAAAGTGTTCTAGATTCCAGAAACTAAGACCTCGCTGGTTCTGATTTTACAAAGTGGAACTCCGCCAGTTACATCTTTCCATTGCCCTCCTCTTCCCCTCTAGGACCAGCAGAGTTGCATGGGATTTTTCCTCCGTAAGAACTCAGAGGGTGGAGGTTTTATATTTGTGAAGGGGGCGGGTGGAGTGGGCAGTAGAGGAAGGAGGTGCAGCCCAAGACCCCTGAGTGGAGAAGAATCTGGGGCCCTGGGCCCTGTCATTCAGGAACAGCCGCCAGATGATTTTGTAAGAGACCATATACTGTATGTGGCTTCCTTCTTGCCAACAATCAGCACAATCAACTTTTTCCCAAGGCTTTTTCTATGCAGGGCAAGACAGATTGAGTAGGAAAAAAAAGAAGAAAAAAATATCAAACAAGCCCATTTTTATCTGTACGATAAAATAGAAGTTGTTCAAATTCTTTTTACTGAATTATAAGGTATTTTAGGAGTTGTGTAGAGTGTTTAAACCTAGTAGCTCCTCCAGTCGCTACATTTTCCTTTAGTTTTGCATGCTGCATGGAAAGCATGTTGAAATATACAGGTTGGTTAGAAGCTGCCACATCTAAGAAGCCCTGTGGATTTGGGGGGTTGGGAGGGAAAAGATTATAAAATAAGGACTTATCCTTTTGCTAATGCAAGGAAATAATGGAAAGGAATGGATGAAGTATCAGCTTGAGTTTGGTAAGAAATTGAGTATTAATATAATTAAGAAAACAGGGAAATGAGTAAGAGGTGAAGGAACCACTCAACATTCATTCATTCAAAATGTTTACAGTGTGCCTGGCTCTGTGCCAGTTACTGGGGGAGAAAGGGTAAGGGTGAATGGAATCAGGCAGGATCCCTGATCTCCGGAAGCTTACAGATGCTTTTGGGGAGACAGCTGTTAGTAAAACAACTATTGAAAATGTAATTGCAAACTAAACTACACTCTTTAAAGGAGAGAGGGGTGTGTACATGGACTGCACTGCATGACCAAGTAAGGCTTTCTCAAGGAGGATTCCCTTCAGCTGATACTCAAGGGCAACTGGGAATGTTGGGAATATATACCTGGTTTTGAGATAGGATCATAATGTATCAGTTAGTAATTGCATTTAGCTGCTTGGAATCAAGAAGTCTGTCTTCCATATGTTTGCCATACAGCATGTGCATACACACGTAGAGTTGTCATTTTTGGAATTTGGGGAAAGGGTGCTTTGTTATCATAGCATCATTTGTCCTGTCATGAGTTGGTTTTCCATTGCTGTTATTCTTGCTCTTAAATTAAATGTTTAAATTAGTTTTATCCTTACAGCGACAGTTTATTGTTATCTCTGGGTTCTTTCCCAGGTGAAAACAGCAAGGTAGACTGCAATGTCTTCTCCCCAGCCATGAAACAGCTCAAACCTTTTTAGAGTTTCATATATAGTTTTTAAGTAAAGGGGGGAAAACTAATTGCATTGATACCGTAATTAAAAGTAATATACAGCTCACAGTGGGGTTCTCTGACAAACAACGTATTTTATGTGCAAATAAATATTTTCATTTCTTCCAACACTGTTTACAGCAAATTTTCTAATGTCCAGCACTGAGTTAGATACTATGGATAAAATGGGTTAGTAAGACAGGGTCCCAGCATTTAAGGAATTCATAGAAGTCTAACAGATGGGACTCATACTCATCCACGTAAGGCTAGGAATGTACTGTTGCTATTATAAGAGTGCAGTGATGAGCAGAGAGGGGAGTGGTCAATTCTACCAAGGAAAGGAAGGGTTCAAAAAAGTTTCATGGAAGAGTTAATATTTGAGTTGAATCTTGAAAGACAGGACATTCCACAATCTAGACCAGTGGTTCTCAACCTTTCTAATGCTGCAACCCTTTAATACAGCTCCTCATGTTGTGGTGACCCCCAATCATAAAATTATTTTTGTTGCTATTTCATAACTGTAATTTTGCTACTGTTATGAATCATAATGTAAATATCTGTGTTTTCTGATATTCTTAGGCAACTCTGCTAGCGGTTCTCAACCTGTAGAGCCTAAGACCATCGGAAAACACACATATTTACATTACAATTCATAACAGTAGCAAAATTACAGTTATAAAGTAGCAACGAAAATAATTTTATATGCCGAAACCGGTTTGGCTCAGTGGATAGAGGTCCTGGGTTTGATTCCGGTCAGGGGCATGTACTGTGGTTGGGAGCACATCCCCAGTGGGGGGTGTGCAGGAGGCAGCTGACCGATGTTTCTCTCTCATCGATGTTTCTAACTCTCTATCCCTCTCCCTTCCTCTCTGTGAAAAATCAATAAAATATATATTTTTTTTTTAAAAGAAAATAATTTTATGGTTGGAGGTCACAACATGAGGAACTGTATTAAAGGGTCAAGGCATTAGAAACATTGAGAACCACTGATTCTAGACAAAGGAGAGAGGGCATTATAGAAGAGGGTTTAATATGCAAAAACAAACAAACTAACAAAACCCACAGAGGCATAAGGTCCAGGACATTCATGTGGCTCAATGAGCTGAAGCATAAGGAACAAAGAGGGGCTATTAAGAGATAAGACTGAAGTGGTGGGCAGGGCAGGTCACAGAGAATCTGCATGCCATCTTATGGCTAGCATGGTGGTGAGAGTATACACTCAATGGTCATGTAGACCCAGATTTGAGTCATGGCTTGCCCACTTTCTAGCTGTGGAACCTTGGTTAAGTAACTCGGCCTCAGTATATAATGGTAATGAAGGTTGTACCACCCTCATTGAGTTGCTGCAAGAATTGATTGAGATAAGTGATGTCGTAATGGCACCGATTATGCTCCCAGTTATTGTTGGCTATTGTTTTCATTATTCATCCTAGGACAAAGGGAACCACTGGAGAGTTTTAAGTAAAGGAATGATTTAGTGAGCATTTTGTTTAGAACACAATCATTCTGGCTGGCTGTGGATTCCGGGTTACAGAGGAGTATAAGCTTGGGGCAGAGAAACCACTTGAAGAGATTGCAGTCATTCAGATGACAGTGAAGATGGCGTGAATGCTGGTGGCTGGGGTAATAGCCCTGGAGAAAAGGAGACAAATGCTGGAGATGTCTGTGGGGCAGGCTCCACGGAACTCAGTTCCTCATTAGGGGTGGGGAATGGGATTCTCATCTGTCATCCTTTGGTTCTGTCATCCAAGTGACCTCAGGGTAAACAAAAGGAAGCCAGCCCTAAGCAGGACTAGGGATCTGGTATCCAGGAAGTGCTTATGTGAAGAGGACTTAATGATTGGTACCCAAGAAAGCTGTCTTCTGATTCAGAAGGTCCCTAGACAACTAGTGTGTCATAGAGTAAAAGGATCAGAAAGACTTAGTTGATCCAGAACAAATAAGATTCTTTGTTTCTCTCTCTCTCTCTCTCTCTCTCTCTCTCTCTCTCTCTCTCTCTCTCTCTCTCTCTCTCTCTCATCTCTGGGAGGCTTTTAGTTCAAGAAAAATGAACATTAGACTTTATCCATTTGCCAGAGTCATAAAGTGGGACATATAACCCTCACTCATGCCTGGCAATTTTGATTCAACTCTTGCCTGACGATGACCTGGTTGAAGTTTTTCTCCTCTTTTCTCGTGTCCTGCAATCCAATAAGCACTGGCTGAGGTGCCTTGATTAATGCCAGTAATAATTAGAGGATTTGGGTGGGCCCTATTTTATAATGCAGGGCAATCTTGGTTACCATTGCATCCATTCATAAAACGGAAAGTAACCCAGACATGTGTGATAGTGTTTGCTAAAAAGTTTCCGGGAGCTTTATGCCTATTTCCCCCAAATGTGGATCCTGGGAAAAGCAGATTGGTTGCAGTCGCTTGAACTGTACATTACTCAAAGGCACAGAAATGAAAAGACATAATTAGGCAGGGCCAATGAGTGAGGTGGCAAAACGTGAAGTGAGGAAAATAAGGTCTGCCTGTGCCATGGGCAGTCTAGGGTTTGGATGTAAGTGGACTTTCCATGCCTGTGACCTTGGGCAACATATCTAACCTCTCCAAGCCTCCGTGTTTACTGGTGGACATTCTTTTGATACCTGTACAACTTCGGTAATGTCCCCTGCAAGGGCTGGTTGTGAGCTGTGTATGGAAGTGCCTGGCATAGGGTGGCTGCTTAACTGACCTGTATCCTTTGACTCGACTGCCTCTGAGGTCTTTCCTTACATTGAAAGAGCAGAGGAAGAATGAAGATTTCTCGGGGTGAGTAATTCGAATCAATTGGCTTTTATGTGTTTCTCATCTACGATTGATTTTCTCCTCCCTGGTAACAGAGCAAATACCTGTTTTCCTCCATCCTCGGGGAATGCTTATCAGTGATGATGGGGCAAAGGTAAAATGATTCCTGCAGAGAGGAAGCTAATTTTAGCTATTCTTCTTTCAATACACACACACAAGCAACATTACTAACAAATAGAAAAATGGAGTGATTTGACTTCTTTCCAGGTGGAGTTCCTAACAAGCATTTTTCTTGTTTATTTGTTGTTTTTCATGGAGAAAGAAAGAAGCAGGCTCAAAGAGATTGTAATGGTTTCCCTTACCCTCCCTCCCATTCCTCCTCCAATAATTGTGAGCTGTTTGTTCTTAGGGGGGAAAAAAGTTTTGTTTTTCTCCTCTTAATAGGAGTTGATGATTGAAAGAATTCTCATACCCTCCATATAGTTTTTCTAAATATTCTGTACTTCGATTAAGCCTTCAGCATAGTTTAACAAGCATCAGTTGAGCTCCAACTGCATGCTAGGGAGGGGGTGAGTTGGCGCTGTGGACACAGAGATGCCAGCTGTGATACCCAGGTCTCCAGTTTGGTAGTCCTTGCAGAAGAGGCTGGGTAGGGAGAGGAGGTGGGTGCCAGCTGATTTAAGAGAGCCAGAGAGAAGGGACCCCTCAGGCCAAGGTTCTCTACTACAGCTTCAGACCCCTGATCATCATGAGATCATAAGGTCAGAATCCAGGTCTGCTCAGATCTATGCTCCATGTCCTTGCACATGGGAGCCCTTTTGTGCTAGGTATGTGACCTTGGGCAAGTCATTTAACCTCTGTGTGCCCCAGTTTCTATATTACCTACTTCATTGGTTGTTAAAAGACTTAAATGAGCTAATACACATTGTTCACACTCATCAAGCACAGATACTATGTCCTAGTCAACACTGAATCCAGTATGGTGCCTAGTACACTGGAGAAGCTGAATGAATGAACAAATCTCAATATGTAGGCATTTGACTGACAAGGCACTTTCCTACTATTAACTCACTTGATCCTCAGAACATCTCAGAAGGTAAATAAAGGACATGGACAGGATAGGTACCATCATCTCCATTTTACAAATGAGGATGGGCACTGCAAGATGGAGTGACTTGACCAAGAAAGCCCAACTATGTAAATGATGACTCATGCTTTCTTAAAGTATTGGCTTAGTAGGGGTGTCGAACTCAATCAGAGAAGGGGCCAAAATCTAAAATCCAGCCTAAATCGCGGGCCGAATGGTTTACTGAACAGTCATAAACTGTCATTGTGATGGAAACACAGCGGAGTGCAGTGATGACAGCGCGGTGCGGGCCACATTGCAAGGCCTGGCAGGACGGATTTGGCCCGCGGGCCTTGTGTTTGACACATGTGGCTTAGAGAGTGGAAAGGGAGAGGAGAGAGAGGAGAGATCGATTTGTTGTTCCACATATTTATTCATTCACGAGAGGCCTAGTGCATGGGAGGTGGGGTTGGTGGTGTCCCTCAGCCCAGCCTGTACCCTCACCAATCTGGGACCCCTCGAGGGATGTTCCACTGCCCATTTAGGGCAGTCGGACATCCCTCTCACAATCCAGGACTGCTGGCTCCCAACTGCTCACCTGCCTACCTTCATGATTGCCCCTAACTACTTCTGCCTGCCAGCCTGATCACCCCCTAATCACTCTCATGCTAGCCTGATTGATGTCTAACTGCTACCCTGCCAGCCTGTTTGCCTCCAACTTCCCTCCTCTGCTGACCTGGTCACCCCTAACTGCCCTTCCTTGCAGGCCTGGTGCCTCCCAACTGCCCTCCCCTTCTGGCCATCTTGTGGTGGCCATCTTGTGTCCACATGGGAGCAGGATCTTTGACCACATGGGGGCAGCCATCTGTGTTTTGAAGTGATGGTCAATATGCATATTACTCTTTTATTAGATAGGATAGAGGCCTGTGCATTGGTGGGGACCAGCTGGTTTGCCATAAATGGTGTCTCGGATTAGGGTGTGGATTCCCTTGGGGCATGGGGCAGCCTGGGTGAGGGGCCTGTGGTGATTTTCAGGCTGGCCATGCCCCCGGAGACCCAAGCAGAATTTATGTACCTTATACAATTGAAAATTTGTAGCCCTGAGCGGAACCAAGCCTTTTGCTTGCTCCGAGGCTGCCGCCATTTCTGTTTGGATTTGTTTACCTTCTATATTTGAGACTTTGTAGCCCTGACTGGAGGCTTAGGCCAGCAAGGGCAGGCGGAAAGCTTGACTTCTTCCATTGCCTGGGAAACCCAAGCCTTTCTCCTGCTCTCTGTGGGCTGCAGCCATCTTGGTTGGGATGAATTTGCATATTCACTCTGATTGGCTGGTGGGTGTGGCTTTGTGGGCATGGCTTGTGGGTGTGGCAGATGTGTGGTCAATTTGCATATTACTCTTTTATTAGATAAGATTAGTTGCTCCTTGTATGTGCCCTTATTAAAGATCAAATCTGAAACCTTGGCATATCAGGATGATGCTCTAATCAACAGGGCCAGGGCCTGATTCATGCTACTAACTCCATTTGTTCTTAGCCCTATGATCTTCCCACTATCTGGCTCTGGATGCCTCTCAAGCTTATGCAGATTTCATGGAACTCAAAGGTTATCCACCAGCAAATATAATCACACATAGCTTATTTAGCTTCCAAAGAAATGAACTTCTTACTGTAAATACACATAGTCAAATTGTAACTTCAAGTTAAAAGTTTAAGTTTGGGAAGTTTCTGTTTTGGGGGATGGGGAGAAAAGCAGAGGCTATCTTGTGGTAATAAGGAAGTTCTCTCTATGTGTGAAAGTAGCAGAGAATCATGAAGGAAAATATAGACAGATTTTGCTACATAAATATATAAAATACTTAGGTAAAAAAAAAAGTCACAATTAAGTTAAAAGGAAAATAAACTTTAAAAAGTTGATTTAGCTCTGGCTGGTATTTCACAATCGTTAGAGCCTTAGTCCAAGGACTGAAAGGTCTTGGATTTGATTCCCAGTCAAGGGCACATACCTGAGTTTTGGGTTCGCTTTCTGCTTCTGGTTGGGATGTGTGCAGGAGGCAACCAGTCGATGTGTCTCTCTCACATGGATGTTTCTCTCTCTTTCCCCCTTATACCCTCCCTTCCACACTCTCTGAAAAAGCAATGGAAAAATATCCTCTGGTGAGAAATGAAAAAAAAATTGCATCAAATATGCCAAAAGGTGAAATGTTTCAGTATCTAAAGAGCTCATAGGATTTAATAGGAAAAAACCATTAAGACCTTCTTTTTTAAAAAGTGGGCAAAGGATTAACACTTTTCAAATGAAGAAAAAATAAAGCACATGATTGGTGAATATATAAAATATTTTAACTTTACTTGAATAAAAGAAATAAGGTGGTTTTTTTAAAATGTATACCAGTTTGCTTATCAAGACTATTACAGCTATAGGGAAAACCAAGATGGTAGCATAAGGTATACACCTGTACATGCTGCCTCTCACAACCACACCAAAACTACAACTAAAGGACAAAATGTCTATCACCCAGAACCACAGGAAAGCTGTCTGAGTGGAAGTTCTACAACTAGAAGGAAAGAGAAAAGAGCATTGAGACCAGATAGGACTTGCATAGGCACAGAAAAGCAGAAGTACGAAGGCACAATAATCGGGCTGGCAACTGGGTGCAGTTTTTTCTTTTTTTTCAATCTGAAGGGAGACACAAGCTCCTGGATGCTCTGAACTCCAATTTCCGATGAGACTCTGGGGACCCAGATTTCTATGGGGAGAAGCTGGACTGTCTGCCATCAGGTGGAAACTGAGGGTGGCTTTCTTACAGAGGTGCAATCAGGAATCATTGTTTACTTCGCTGGGGTGCAGAATGCGAGGATGGCTGACTGGCAGCCATTGTTGTTTGCCATGCGCTAGTGATTTTCTGAGACCCTGCCCCATCCGATTTACAAACCCACCCAAACTGTGCACAGTGGCTTTTGCATATGAATGGCCTGCCCTTTCGCAGCTTAACCTAACAAACTGAAGCTGGGTCAGTCAGCACCAAAACTTCCAAACACCAAGCATAGAGGAGAAATCTTTAGATCTTGCTGTAACTACTGCTGGGTGGCCTTAGATAGCAGCTGTCCTGCATCTCCTTGGAGATCTAGGAGCCAGTGTACCTAGTGGTCAGTGTGAGACCACTGAATTTATTGGCAGTTTCTAGAAAATTCAGATTTCAACTCCTCACATCCATAAGTGACACATTCAAGAGGCAGATTCAGTGAGCACCAAAGCCCCACTGAAGTAAGTCCTGCCCCATAAAGGTGTCTCCAGCACAGCAGTTCTTCCATTATAGACACAGCGGGTCCTCAGAGCCATTTGGCCTGGAGATCAATTCCTCCCAGTGATACCAATAGCAATCAAGGCTTAACTACAATAAGACTGTGCACTCAGCCCATGAAGGTCTGTACCAAGAGTGCCTACCTCAGGTGTTTGGGGAGACTGAACCACTGGGCCCTATAGGTCACCTACCACACAAAGCCACTCCATCAATAGAGGGAAGCAGCCAAAATGCAGAGACAAAGAAACAGGTAACAAATTAAAGAAATGGAAGATATAGAGATCAAAACCATGATTATAAGGTTTTTCAAGAATTTTCTAGAAACTGCCAATAAATTTAGTGAGACCCTTGAGGATATGAAAAAGGACCAACTAGTAATTAAGCATACACTGACTGAAATAAAGAATAATATACAGAGACCCGATAGCAGACTAGAGGATCCCAAATCAACTCAAAGATTTCAAATACAAAGAAGCAAAAAACTCCCAACCAGGAAAGCAAAAAGAAAAAGAATTAAAAAAAAAGTGAAGATAGTGTAAGGAGTCTCTGGGACAACTTCAAACATACTAACACTTATGGGGGTGCCAGAAGAAGAGAGAGAGCAAGATATTGAAAATCTATTTGAAGAAATAATGAAAGAAAACTTATCCAACCTGGTGAAAGAAATAGACTTACAAATCCAGGAAGCACAGAGAATCCCAAACAAGAGGAATCCAAAGAGGACCACACCAAAACACATCATAATTAAAATGCCAAGAGCAAAAGACAAAGAGAGAATATTAAAAGAGAAAAACAGTTACCAACAAGGGAGTACCCATATGACTGTCAGCTGATTTCTTAACAGAAACTATGTAGGCCAGAAAAGAGTGGCAAGAAATATTCAAAGTGATGAATAGCAAGAACCAAGAGTACTCTACCCAACAAAGCTATCATTTAGAATTGCAGGTCAGATAAAGAGCTTCACAGACAAGAAAAAGCTAAAGAGTTCATCACCACCAAACCAGTATTATATGAAATGCTGAAGGGTATTATTTAAGAAGAGGAAGAATAAAAAGATAAAGATAAAAATTATGAACAACAAAGTGATAACAAATACATATCTATCAACAAATGAATCAGTGGATAGAGCATCGGCCTGCGGACTGAAGGGTCGCAGGTTCGATTCTGATCAAGGGCATGTACCTTGGTTGTGTGGGGGGCAGCTGATCAATGTTTCTCTCTCATTGATGTTTCTAGCTCTCTGTCCCTCTCTCTTCCTCTCTGTAAAAAAAATCAATAAAATATATTTTAAATAAATAAACAAATAAATAAATAAATAAATAAAATAATAAATAAATAAAAATCAAGTGAATAAAAAACCTGATGAACAGAATAAACAGGTGAATATAATAGAATCAGGGGCATAGACAGGGAGTGGACTGACAATTCTTGGGGGGGGGATGAGGGTGTGAGGGGTGCAGAAAGAGATTGGACAAAAATCTTACATGTATGGATGAGAACAGTGGCGGGAGGTAAGGAAATGGGATGGGGGGAATCAGATGGAGGGGAGCTATGGGGGGGAGAAAAGAGGAACATCTGTAATCTGAACAATAAAGATTTATTAAAAATAAAAGACCATTACAGCTTTAAAGATGCTGGTGGAGTGAGATAAAATGGCTCCCCTCATAACAAATTATCCTGAAAATAATCACTTTAAATTTGTTTATAGAAAAGAAACAAGTTATCTAAGAAACTATAAACAAAAGCATGCTCAGTACTATTGTATGGTCATAATAACTAAAGTGCTGAAGAACTATAACACAAACCTAAAAAAAATAAAAAGACTTATGCCTAAAGATGTTCTTCACAGTATTTATTTATGAACATGAAACACTAGAAACAAGCTATGTGTCTAATAATAAGAGAGTGTTTAAATAAATTATGATTGGAATGGGGCAGCATAGACTATCAGTTAAAAGCATCAAGTCTCACCACCTGGATTTAAATCCTGAATTGACTGCATATTAGCCCTACAATAACATCTTCATGTCTCACTTTATTTTTTAAAATTTTTAAATTCTTTATTATTTATAGTATTAACTGTGTCACCTTTTTCCCTCATTGACCTCTCCCCAGCCGCTCCCAACCCCCAGCACATGCCCTCACCCCTTTACTGTCTGTGTCCATGGGTTATGCTTATATACATGCATACAACTCCTTTAGTTTATCTCTAACCACCTTTCCCCCCCAACCCAACTCCATCTCCCCCCAACACACACACACACACACACACTATGCCTTCCCTCTGAGATTTGATGGTTTGTTCAATGCTTCTACATCTCTAGGTCTATTTTTGTTCATAGTTTATGCTGTTCATTATATTCCACAAATGAGTGAGATCATGTGATATTTATCTTTCTACGACTGGCTTATTCATTTAGCATAATGCTCTCCAGGTCCATTCATGCTGTTGCAAATGATAAGAGTTTTTTCTTTTCTTACTGCAGCGAGGTATTCTACTATGAAGATGTACCACTGTTTTTTAATCCACTCATCTATTGATGGACACTTAGGCTGCTTCCAAATCTTAGCCACTGTAAATTGTGTTGCTATGAACATAGAAATGCATATATCCTTTCTGATTGGTGTTTCTGTTTTCTTGGGATACATTCCTAGCAGTGGGATTACTAGGTCAAATGGGAGCTCCATTTTTAATTTTCTGAGGAAACTCTACTGTTTTCCACAGTGGCTGCCCAGTCTGCATCCCCACCAGCAGTGCATGAGAGTTCCTTTTTCTCCACATTCTCACCAGCCCTTGTAATTTTATTGATTTGTTGATAACAGCCATTCTGACATGTGTGAGATGGAACCTTATTGTTATTTTGATTTGCATTTCTCAGATAATTAGTGATTTTGAGCATGTTTTCATATGTCTTCTTTTGAAAAGTGTCTATTTGGGTCCTTTGTTCATTTTTTTTTTATTGGATTGTTTATCTTCCTTTTGTTAAATTGTATAAGATCTCTATAAATTTTCGAGATTAAATCCTTATCGGATATAACATTTGCAAATATAGTCTCCCATGCAGTGGGCTCTCTTCTTGTTTTGTTGTTGGTTTCTTTTGCTGTGCAGAAGCTTTTTATTTTGATGTAGTCCCATTCATTTATTTTCTCCTTAGTTTCCATTATCATAGGAGCTGTACTGCTAAAGATATTGCTACGACATATGTCTGATATTTTGCTGCCTATGAAATCTTCTAAGATTTTTATGGTTTCCCATCCTACATTTAAGTCCTTTATTCATTTTGAATTTATTTTTGTGTATGGTGTAAGTTAGTGGTCTAATTTCACTTTTTTTGCATGTATCTGTCCAGTTTTCCCAAACCATTTATTGAAGAGACTGTCTTGACTCCATTGTATGCTCTTGCCTCCTTTGTCAAATATTAATTGAGCATACTGGCTTGGGTCAATTTCTGAGTTCTCTGTTCTGTTCCATTGGTCTCTATGTCTGCTCTTGTGCCAATACCAGGCAGTTTTGAGAACAGTGGCTTTGTAATATAGCTTGATATCTGGAATTATGATCCCTCCAACTTTGTCCTTTGTCAGGATTTCTGTGGCTTTTCAGGATTTTTTTTTTATTCCATATGAATTTATGGAGAGTATGTTCTAGGTTTGTGAAATATGCCATTAATAGGAATTGCATTGAATTTAGAGATTGCTTTGGGTAGTATGGACATTTTAATGATGTTGATTCTAGCAATCCATGAACACGATATGTTCTTCCATTTGTTTATGTCTTCCTCTATCTCTTTTTTCAACATCCTGTAGTTTTCTTAGTACAGGTCTTTTACCTTTTTAGTTAAGTTTATTCCTAGGTATCTTAATTTTTTTGTTGTTGTTGCAATGGTAAGTGGGATTTTTTTTTAATTTATTTATTTTTTAGTTTCTCTTTCTATGAGTTCATTATTGGTGTATAAAAGAGCCATAGATTTCTGGGTGTTAATTTTATATCCTGCTACATTGCCAAATTCATTTATTAAGTCTAATAGTTTTTGGATGGACATTTAGGGCTTTCTATGTACAATATCATCTCATCTGAAATAATGACAGTTTTATTCTTTCTTTTCCAATTTGGACGCCTTTTATTTTCTTCTTCTTATCTGATCACTATGGCTAGCACTTTCAGTTCTATGTTGAACAGGAGTTGTGAAACTGGGCATCCCTGTCTTGTTCTTGTTCTTAAGAGCAACAAGAAAACCCCAGAGTAAGCAGAAGGAAGGAAATAATAAAGATCAAGTTCTCTGGGCTCCCTATGGCCTCCTATGGTGACTGGGAAATGCTCGTTACATAGTTCTTCCTGATCTTTGGGCACTTTGTCCCAAGGCAGCTTACTCAACCCTTCCTTAAACCTACTTCTAGGAAGACATCTTTTTTCTATACTATTTGGTTATAGTTGCTGGGTCATTATCATTATCAAAAACATCTACCTGAATTACTGAAACCAACACTGACTTTTTTAATCTGCCATTTGGACAACCATCACAAAGAGAGGTCAGGGATAATCTAGGATGACTTGCTCAAGCTGGATCCCAACTCTTTCAGTTGTGGTACATGAGAGGTGCATGCCCTGCCCTTGAAAATATTGTTCTGATATCTCCTGTGCGATTGTTCCTCCAGACCAGGATCTGCCAGTTGTCCTGGACCTCCATCCATGCATTGTCTGCCCATATTTACACCATTAACATTTGATGCTATGTTATTCCTTCTTGAAAACTCCAAGATGATTTTTGGAAGGGCCTGGGTTGTTGTTTTTGTTGTTGTTGTTGTTATTGTTGTATACTATTTTCTTATCCCATTGTCCCTCTGATATCTGTGCCAGATTCTGTCATTGGCTCTTTTGGGTTTGTTGATTCTACTTTATGACTCTGCTTTCTTTTTTCTGCCTACAGTATCCATTTAAAGATTCTTTAATGGAGAATATTCACTTTACTCATTAAAATCTTTTATTTGTGCTACCTTCTAAAAATAAATGCTTTCTTCAGAACTTCTTTAAAACTGTGCCACAGTAGATTTATGGTATCTTAAAGAGGGGTGTGCAAAGCTGGAAAAGACTCTGGTTCTTCAATCTCTCCTTTGTTTGGTTCAGACAAGAGGATGGAGACACAATATTGCTGTTCAGAATATTCATAAACCTTGTGGGGATAATGGAGCTGGGCAGGAGGGGGGGCATTGGGCCAGGAACCTCAATGTCATCTAAGGCCACAAGCTGAATACATCTGAGTCCCAACTCTAGCCTACTAGGGAAAGGTATACTACTAGTCAGGTAAAACCACTTGTGGTTTACTTTGTACTTGGACTGTAAAGGAATGCTTTATTATCTAGACTCTACTAGCTAGAATTTAGCCAACTATAAGCTCCCTTGGCTGCTAAGGAGTTCTTGGAATGAAAGCAGCCAAGAAAAGACCATGTCTCCTGACTGCCCACGTGGCAGGAGGGCAGGAAGGCTAATTCCTTGTTTGAAAGTGCCCGTAGCATAATATTTCTTCACCGACTGAACTAAAGGTCACACAAAGGTACATGACAAATGTGCTTGCTTTTCTTCAAAGTCATTTATTAACCTCAGGAGTGTGGAATGCACCACCAAGAGACTAACCTGTGCCACTGAAAGGACATAAACCAGAGTTTTCTGGACCATGAACGGGGAGAGTGGAAGAAAGGAGGGGATGAGTTTATCCTTGCCTTTGCTACCATTCCAAACATGGCTGCCCCACCACTGTGAATAACAGTTGCATAGAGTCTTTGCCTACACATATGAGAGAGCTGGGCTGTACTATGATTGTAGCCCTCTTCCTCCAAGAGTGAACCAAGAGCACAATCAGACAGTTGGGCTATGAATGAGGCATAAAATAGCTTACTGATTTATTTCAAACCAACACACTGGTGTGGGCACAGCCAAATAAATGTGGTCTCCTTTTAAGTAAAGCTCCTTGAAATGGTTTCCATTCATTCCATGATGTTTATGTTGCTCAAAATGATTGTTGGGTGGTTGAGTGAAGGAAAATACACACACACACACACACACACACACACACACACGCAAGCACGCACGCACGCACGCACGCACGCACACATGACAACCATCTACATCTACCACTCAGAATTAGCTACTGTTACTATTTTGGCATGTTTGTTTCCAACAATTGTTTTTATTTAGGAAATCTCTTTCCATTGTTTCTCATTAACACAAAACATGGCTCTTTATAGATTTAAATAATGTAGAAAAGAACAAAAAAATGCAAGTTTTTTAAAGCATCTAAAAGTCCATCATTAATATTTAGTAAACATTACTCTGGGCATTTCTTTTTTTTAATTTTTTTTTATTGATTATGGTCTCACATAATTGTCCTTATTCCCCAATTCCCATCCCAAACTCCTCCCTAGATATGCCCCCCCCCCCAACTCCCGTTGTCCATGGCCACTGGCTAGGCCAATATGTATGCACACAAGTCCTTTGGTTGATCTCTTCCCCTTACCCCCATCCACCCTTACTTTCCCTCTGAGGTTTGAGAGTCTGATTGCTGGTTCTCTTTCTCTGGGTCTGTTTATGTTGTTCATTATTTCCTCTAGATGTGTGAGATCATTCTTTTTATGTTTCATTCATTTGAATACCATTAGTTTTGGCAAAGTTTCCACCTTTGAGGAAGAATTTGGTTTTTGGAAATAGGTCCAAGTTGCCAGGGGCCAGCTAAGTCTGGTGAATAAGGTAATGTTTAAGCTGAGTAACAAGATTTTGGCACCAAGTCAGTGGGATTGGTTTTCTGGGATACCTCACATTGGCTCCAAGAGAGGCACCCTTGTCAGATGTGTTCCGAGCACCAACACAAACTGCCCACCGAGGGGCTCTCTATGAAGGATGTGTGCATGTGGATAGCAGACGCCTTAGAAACCATAACCTCTGCAGCTGTGCCAGGGATGTGCCCCTTGAGGCCTCTGGGCCTCTGCCAGGTCCTTATCCCCCTGGATCCACTATTTGCTCATCTTTAATGGGATGTTCATAATGTCCACTTTCCATGAACTGCTATGAAAATCAAATTAGGTCATGGAAATGAAAGCTCTCTAGCAAATTGTCAAGCCCTATACAAATGTAAGGCGCTATCATTTATGTTTGTCCAATTAATCTTATTTCTTGATAGGCACACCTGCTACAGACACCATCACTCCATGGATGGGCACATCATCTAAATATAAGTAGGTAGAACTTTTCTCTCTCTTTCCACTCCCCTCAGGCTACAGGTTTATCCCTCCACAACTGCCTTACCTTGTGGTCATTTTACTTGATTTTTCCAACACCCAAGTCTGGGCAAAGAAATCAGAGAAGGTCGATTTGAATCACTACTGCTAGCATTCCTAGCTTTCAGCAGCTGGTCGGAAGGGGTTGGGGAAGGGTTAGGAAGGAGTGGTGGTGGTGGTGAATGATTATTGTCTTGGATGTCTATTTTGGAATTTTAAAAGGATCTGATCAATTTACTGTTTACCTGAAAGTTCTTTTAACATTTGAAACTTGTCAATTACTTTTTCATGGAACAAGAAAATATGAGATCTAGATTTCTTAGGAGTTCTCATGGTGCATTAAAAAAGGAAGAAAGGCTTAAAACTGTAGCTGTTGCACCTATTAAAAAGGGGATAATAACTGTACCATCTAATAAATAGGTGGTTGGAAGGACTAAATTTCAGGCATTAGGACAGTTTGGCACATTAAAAATGCTCAATAAGCGTTAGCCATTATTTTGAAAAGCAACATCATCTTTTTTTCTAGGAGTACTTATTTATTTGGTCTATTAACACGAGGATCTGCAAAAAACAAACAAACAACTTCTAAACATAGGTTAAGAAAACTTGGCCCAGCTAGTGTGGTTCAGTGGTTGAGCAGGAGGTCAGAGTTCGATTTTCAGTCAGGGCACATGCCTGGGTTGTGGGCTCAATCCCTACTAGGGGTATGCAGGAGGCAGATGATTAATGATTCTCTCTCATCATTGATATTTCTCTCTCCCTCTTGTTCCTCTGGAAAAAAAACAATTTGCTCTTTAATTATTTTTTATTAATTTGAGAGAGAGAGAGAGAGAGAGAGAGAGAGAGAGAGAGAGAGAGAGAGAGAGAGAGAGAGAGAGAGGGAAAAAAGAGAGGGGAAAAAACCACATATCAATTTGTTGTGCCACTCATTCATACATTCGTTGGTTGATTACTGTTTGTGCCCTGACTGAGGCTTGAAGCCAAAACTTTGGCATATTTGGACAATGTTCTAACCAACTGAGCTGCCATTTAAAAGAGATGTTTTTAATAATAAAAAATTAAAATTTGAATATTAACATTCTTCTTCAATGTTGTGAAGCTCTGCAGTACAGAAAACATGTATACTTCAAACAGCTGGAAAAAATTATGTCTTTGGGAGAAAGAGAGTTTATATATTGATACAAGAAAAATTGTCATTTTTCTAATCCAATTCACTGGGAAGGTGGAGGGTATAAGAGTCACCAATTGCCACCTGGAGGAACACCAGCTCTGCTTTTCCCCCACTACCCACCTAGGTTGCAGAATGGTCTAAGAATCATGGCCTTAACCCTCACAGCAAAGAGAAGCCACTGAAGTCATTTAAGTAAGGACATGAAATGACCAGACTTAAAATTAAAAATCACTCCCAGTGCAAGGAGAAGAATGGATTGGAGGTGAATGAACATACAGAGACAATGTAAGAAACTACCATAGCAAGCCACATGCAGGTGGATAATAGCTTACTCTAGGGTAGTAGTGATGGAACTGCAAAGATGTGGAAAGAATCAAGCTATTGAAGAAGAATAATCTACAGGATCTCATGATGAAAACTGCATGGAGATGGTAGAACAAGGGAGGTTGGATAATAGGTTCATTCATTGATTCAGCAAATATTTATTGGACTCCACTTAAATTCTAGACACTCTGCTAAGTACTGCAGATTTAGTTCTGAACAAGACAGACAGAGGAACCTGCCCTCAAAGAATTACAATCTAGGTTTGGTATTAGAGAATTGATAACGAATAAGTCAACAGAAAAACAATCACATGCTTGCATTTGTAAGCCACAAGTATGTTACAGAGTATGTGATTACAGATTAGTGCTATAAGAAAAAATGAACAGCATGTCAGACTACTAAGGTGAGAGCCAACTTTCGATAGGATAATCAAGACAGACTGACCTATGGAGATGGCATTAAGGGCAGACCTAAGGATAAGAAGGAGGCAGCAGGAGAAGAGCCAGTGGAAGAGCATTCCAGGTAGAGGAAGAAGTTAGATCAGTGGTCGGCAAATTGCGGCTCGCAAGCCACATGTGGCTCTTTGGCCCCTTGAATGTGATTCTTTCACAAAATGCCGCATGCAGGTGCACACATATACTGCGATTGAAACTTCATGGCTCATGCGCAGAAGTCAGTTTTCAGCTCTCAAAAGAGATTTCAATCGTTGTACTGTTGATATTTGGCTCTGTTGATTAATGAGTTTGCCAACCACTGAGTTAGGTCAAAGAGCTTGGTGTGTTCAGGAGTAGGTAGGAGGCTAGGGCAGCTGAAAATAATGAGCACAGGAAGAGTCATACAAAATGGGGATGGAGAGGGAGATCATTTGTATGCCATACTAAAAGTTTGGGATTTCCCCCCGCTTCTTTGCATAGCCAATATAATGATCTCACTGGTGTTTAAAAGATAGTTCTTAGCATAATACTCTCCAGGTCCATCCGTGCTGTTGCAAATGGTAAAAGTTCTTTCTTTTTTACAGCTGTGTAGTATTCCACTGTATAAATGTATCATAGTTCTTTAATCCACTCATCTGCTGATGGGCATTTAGGCAGTTTCTAAATCTTAGCTATTGTAAATTGCACTGCTTTCAACATAGAAGTGCATATATTCTTTCTGATGAGTATTTCAAGTTTCTTAGGCTATATTCCTAGACGTGGGATCACTGGTTAAATGGGAGTTCCATTTTAATAAACTGATGAACAAAAATGGACTCAGAGACATAGAAGCATGGAACAGACTATTAAACCTCAGAAGAAAGGCAGGGTAGGGTCGATGGGAAGAGATCAACTAATTAACTTGTATGCATATATGTATCACCCATGGACACAGACAGTGGGGTGGTGAGGGCCTGGGTTGGGGGTAGGGACTGGCTGGAAGAAGGCAATGGGGGGGGGGGGGAAAGGGAGGACTTATGTAATACTTCCAACAACAACAATTTTTAAAAAAGATTGTTCTAGCTGTGATGTGGAAGTGGCAGGATGATCATTTCAGAACAAGAGTGAAATCAGGGAGACCAGTTAGGAGCCCATCATTCAGATGACAGAAGATGATGGCTTAGACTAGGAGTGTGCCAGTGAATCAGGGAGAGGTAGACACATGGATTTTGTAGATAAATAAATTTGGCCTCTCATTTGAGATCCAAATGGCCCCTAAAGCAGTGGTGGCAAGAATCATTTGCAGAGGTTGATAGCCTGGTGTAACCTACCTATAGAAACATAATCTAGGATTCCTCTACTGAGTCCAGGCAAGGATGGGGGCTGCAATTGTCCAAGCTCCAGAAGAGCAGGTTGTTGGCATTAGGGGGATCCAGCCTTGCTGGAGAATCAGAGGCCCAAGCTAGGCACTAGGCTAAATGGGACCAGGGCTCACCAAGATTACAGTTGCTGAAGTCACAGCGGCCCAGAGTGAAGAGGGAATTTGTTGAGCGAGGTCTCCACCAACGTTGCCTTCCTGGAGCCAGAAATGGGAACTAGTTAAAAACCCGGTCAGCCGTGGAGGTTAGAGTGACAAAGCTACCAGTTAAAGGTTAGAGGGATGGATAGATATTTCTACCTGTTATACCAGTTTGATGAAACATTTGGTGAATGGTTCAAGCATTTGAGATCTATTTATAGAAAGGCAAATAGTGTAATCCCAATGTTCTTCAGCTCTTTGTGGACTTGGTTTGATCCAGAACATGAGATCTTTGGGTAGCTTTGCTAGGAGCATACTAGCCTTCCTTGGTACCATCCTCTGTTTCTCTGCCATTGCAACAACATAATGCACATATGTGTATACACATGATGAGCCAACCATGTTATGTGGCAACTGGGGTGTGAGTAATGGCTATATAAGCTACTATATATATTATAACCTGCAGGGCAACAAGCAACTTCATGTTGTGAGTTACATACAAAGTTAAAGAATAAGCAAAAATAATCTAAAGTGATAGGTACCAGAATTGTGGTTTTGGGGTGTAAGTGACTAGCCGGGGGCATAAGGGAGCATTTGGGGTGTTGGGAATCTCTGACATCTTGATTTGGATGGTGGTTACATGGATGTTGTATATTTGTAAAAATTCATCAAGTTGTACTTTTACATTTTTGTGAACTTTGTTGCATATAAGGTATACCTCAATGGAAAAAAAAATGTTTTATGAAAGAGACAGAGAAAGAGAAGAGATATCTGATCCCAAAGCAGATAAGACAAAGGATGGTCAGTCACAAAGGCAGCAATGTGCCTACTCCTGGAGCTGGTTTGCATTTCACCACTCCTTCCTGCTCTTGTTCCAGTCTCAACCCCCAGCCAAGGCTAAATGCTACCCAGAAACATGTATAAAGGCTGCCAAATTATGACAAGAAGCCACGAGCCAGTGAAGTGTCAGCTCGTGCTGATTATTTCCAAGTCTTTCTTTTCTCCATCCTAGCCCCCCTTTTCTCACTGCAACTCCAGGACATCCCTAACCCATAGCAAATCTTACCCAAGTGTCTATGGTGGGGAAGAGTGAGGATCTACAAGGGTTCAAGGGAAGCTCTTGAATTCATTAATCTTTCATTAAACAAATATGAATACACCTGATGGAATTGAAAAGGCTCTATTTTTACAGTGTTTATTATCTACCTTGAGAATTGAACCCTGAACTCAAATCTTTTATCAAAAATGCAGACTTGTTAGTGATCTATTGCAGCTAGAAAGACAGTAACAATAAAATAAAATAAAAATCTCCAGCACACCAGTCAGGTCTTCTGGGAACAATCCAACCTAGGTTTAAATTCTTTCTCCATCATTTATGACAGTGTGACTTGGCCAAGTTGCTTTACCTCTATGATTTTCACAAAGTTTATCCTGTGAATAGGGATAACAGCTTCATCTTTTCTTCTTATGCCTTTTCACATTTTTTAAACAAATTGGTTTCGTGGTACATGCTGTTCTAAAAGTTTGTTTTTAATTTTTAATTTTTAACAGCATATCATGAGAATTGCCCCATGTCTTTAGGTAGTTTTATTACATGATTTTAAGGACTGAACAGTCTTCTGTTCTGAGGCTGTCTCATCTTTGCATGCTAATCCTCACTCATTGAACATGGAATTTCATTATTTGCTGTTATAAACAGTGTTGCCAGGTACGGAGAAAATGAAGGAATCCGAGCTCCTCAAATAGAGATCAAACCTCTTGTTTTCCACTTACATAGATCCATCTGTCTCTGGCTGGGATCAAGACCCTGAAAATAGGAGGGACTGAAGGACTGGCTGCTTAGACAAGAGGCTGAGTAGAATAAGGAAGGAGTCATATGTCTTCATTGGGGACTGAAGTGCCAGACAGTATTAGATGTATCACAACAGCAACCCTATGGAGATAGGTTATCCTTCAGCAAGGGCTGAAGTAAATCCATGCTCATACCAGGTTCCAAGGGGAAACTGAGTAAGAGGGGACCAGAACCACCACTGTGCCACCCCTCCTGTGCCTCCACCTGCCCTGCTTTCCCCACCCGGTGTCCTTCCCCCACCCCAATCTGTCCACACCTTCCATCCCCCAATGCCCACTCCTGTCAAACCCATTCCTCAGATACCCATATACCCGCTGATTTATCTTTCTTGGAATTCTCAGTCACATATTTAGCATTTTATTATAAACAATCTAACTAATTTACACAACCCTGCCTGTGTGCAATGAAGTCCCCACAATGTAGAAAAACTACCGTGTTTCCCCGAAAATAAGACATCCCCTGAAAATAAGACCTAGTGCAACTTTGGGAGAAAAAAATTAATATAAGACATTGTCTTATTTTCGGGGAAACAGGGTAGTTGTTTTTCTGAAAGTATAGTTAAAATTTGACAATCCCACAACACTTGGAAGATACTCTACGCTAAGAATATGTCATATTGTAAAGTCTTAAATTTAAAACATACATTTTGAAGTCTGCTAAGCACTTTTTGCACCCTACCCTCAATATCAGGACATGTGCTAGAAGCAAAATTTTCTGCTTTCCTACTGGAGTGAACATATGGGGTTTGTTTGCATTTTTATTAAGATGGGTTTCTCTATTTATTTAATAACAGCTGCAGCAGTGAGCAGGGCCCCTGGGAATCTATATGCTTCTCTGCCAGTTTAACATGTGATAACTGAAAAGAGGGAGTGAGCCAGAAGACCTCTAATATATTTCCAAATTTAAAGTTCTGTGTCATTTGGAATATTATTTTAATGTTTCAGTGAGATGGATCTTCCCTTTGTAGTTTACTTTATTTTCAAAACAAGTTTGTGCACTATAATTTGCAGAGTAAAATTAAAAATGAGTTTTCCATTCCTAAGTAAGCTCGTTGAAATGAGAGAATTAAGGAACATTCATGTCCAACTCCTAGTACACTCAAGCCTGGCCATGTGACATTAACAAGCCTTTTCCCTCTCAGTGCCTCAATTTATCTAATATTTGTAAATGCTAGACTTTAAACTTCTTCTGAGATGCCTTCTTGACAGAGTATTATTGGATTTTAATTATGGGGCCCAGTGCACAAATGTGTGCTCCTTGAAAGGAACTGTGGGCTACAAGGCTGCAGTGGGCAGAGGGATGGGTCTCGGCTTATCCTCAGTGCCCATACCTGGCCTCTTCCACCACAGCCCTGGGTCCTCTGTCTGAGAGTCACCCCGCTCCCACCACCCACACGCCAACAGCACTGGCCACACTCACACACGCTGATGGTGCAGAGTGATTGGGGCCCAGCGCCAGCAGCGAGTACAAGCAGTGGTTGCTGCCCTGATTGTCCCTCAGGAGCAGTGGGAGGTGGAGAAGGCCTCAGGGGTGATCAGGGCCAGCAGCTGCTGCTCACACCCGCTGATGGTGCTGAGTGATTGGGGCTAGCGCTGAGTGCCAGCAGTGGGTGCAAAGAGGCGGCTCTGGCACCAGCAACAAGTGCAAGGAGGGTCAGCGCATTAGCAGGTGCGAGCGCCCAGCAGGACCGCTGTGCACGAGAGCAAAGAGTTTTCAGTAACTATCAGAGGATCATCCTGATGACAGTGACCGGCACCTCGCTTTGGTTTTGTACCCCCACTCACCTGCTCTACCATCCTGCCATGGCCAATGCCCACCATGTTCCATGCTCTACCACCTTCCGCCAATACACTCCATGTTTCACACATGCCCCCCTAGTGGTCAGTGTACATCATAGTGACTGGTTGTTCGGTTGTTCTGCCATTCGGTCTATTTGCATATTAGGCTTTTACATATATACAGATTTTGCTCAGAGTGTGTCTCTCATCTTATCAATAACCCCTTAAATGGAACAGGGTCCCACAAGCCCAGCATAGACCTGCAGGGGCAGCAGTTTGGAGGAGTTGCCCTCATGTAACAGGAGAGCTCAAAGGCTGTGTTCCCTTGCCAAGGCCAGAGAGGGCCTCTCCTTTGGCTCCATGCATTGCAAGTCAAAACAACCTCTTTTCCCTGCTGACGCCACGTTGGCCAGGCTGGGGCTGAAAATCTACCTTCAATCTTTCTGCTCCAGCGATGGATGCAGGTGCGTGTGCGTGGATGCGTGGGCGGGGGCTGCTGACAGCGGGGAAAGGAGCCTGCTCCCTCTCCACACCATTCCCTGGCACAGGACTGCCACTGCTGCTGTGCCCCAGGGAGGAATGAGACCTCTCACCTGAACAGTGTGAGGGGAAGGAACAGGGAAGGGAGAGTGGCCACTTCCAAGCCCACCCCTCTACTGATGCTCCTCCTGCTTGGAAGAGACTTAGAAAGACCCACCACACCCTGTCGCCCACCTCAGCCATCTTGCAGATGAAGAAATCAAAGCCTAGGGAAGGGCAGCAGCTGGTCCCCAGGGGCAGTGGCAGAACCTAGACTAGGACCATAGTCTCCTGACCTTCTAGTCTTCTGTCTCCTCCACCAGGTTTCTTCAGCCTAAGAGCTTTCTCCTGTCACATTGGTCTATGCTTCCAAAACTGCCCTATCTGATTGATACATAAAGGGCAGGAGATTTGCACATTTGAAACCTGAAACCCATCTCTCCCTACTGAGGCTACAGCAGTCCTCCCTTGCTTGTTCTGCTTGCCATCAGACTTTCTGCAGCTTTCAGAGTGCCATCATCTGGCCTGTGGTAATCTTAGAGACATCAAAACACATCCTGACAGCGATACCTTTGTAGAAGTGAGTCACCCACCCTTTGGGCAGGATCTTACTGCATCTCAGAGAGCGCCATTTCTCTAACCAAGCTGTAGGGTGTCTGGCTGTTGACCCAATCCCATCTCATCATCATACACTTGCTGTTTGAAAGTAGCCCTCCTCTCTTCTGGGTGAGCTAAACCAGGTGCATTCTGGGACCAGAGAGAGATAGTAAGTGAATGTTCTGCTTACTATCAAAAGGGGAGACATCACTATCATATTAAGAACTATCTACATTTATTGAACATTTGCTATGTGCTAGGCTCTATGCTAAGGGCCTACAAGTATCCTATCTAATAGAGAATATGCTAATTGACTGCCATGCCCTCAAAGATGGTGGCACCCACAGCCACAAGATGGTGACGCCCAGTCCCCTCAGCCCTGCCGGGACAGCAGGTGTGCAGCAAAGCCAGACCAGCCCAGGCAGGCCCGGCCACTCTGCATGTCTACCTCCAGAGTTCTCCAGTCCCCTCAGTCCTTCAAGCCACCCACGGCCAGCTCGAGGCACAAGCAAGTCTCAGATGGCGGCTGCCCAGCTGCCCACAGCCACCCAAGGCTCAGGTAACCAGGGCTGGCCCAGGTTTGCGCTGCCAACAATGGCAGCAGCAGAGGTGTGATGTGGCATCATCGCCTTCCCCTGATAGCTGGGTCACCTCCCACCCTGAGGGCTCCCAGACTGTGAGAGGGGGCAGGCCGAGCTGAGAGACCCTCCTCCAGTGCATGAATTTTCATGCACTGGCCCTCTAACTATTTTAATATAATTCTTACAGCAAATCTGCTACTGTTATTCTTGTTCCACAGATGAGGAGACAGAGGCACAGAAATTAAACAATTTGCCCCAAATCACCAACTACAGTAGTACTTGTCAAAGCAGAGATTTGACCTCTGGCTTCATCCAGAGCCCATGCTTCCACCTGTTATGCCCCATTGCTTCTTGTGATGAAATAATCATCTTGGTGTAAGGGAAAGCGTACTAGATGAAGAATGAGGAAACTTGGCTTCTATTCTTACTCTACCTCTGTGGTCAGTATCCCATAACCTTGCTTTTCAGGTCCATGAAACAAATAGAATTATAAGTAGATGTGCAATTTTTTGAGAAAAGCAGCCATAATTTTTATCAGAATCTCAAAGAGATTCATAAACTCCCCCCAAACACACACACACACACACACACACACACACACACACACACACACATACACACACACACACACACACACACACACACACACACAAAACAGTCTAGACTACATTCTCTCCTAACATTTTAAACATGACGAAATAAGGGCTTCAGACTCCAGGACATCCCTGATTCAGGAGTGTGAAGGGCTCCTGGCTGCACGCTGGCCTTTCAAACATGCCCGCATGTCCAGATAGCGATCACAGGAAGGATGACGCTGGAATGGGATCATCAAATTCATCCTGCACCTACTTGCAACACCTCAGCATTTTTCTTTCAGCCCATGTATTCTTCACTTTCAGTCAGACTCTACATTTATATAGAAGTCCTAAGTAAAGATTTTAGAACCCTTTTTTGATTGTACTACAAAAAGAATTCTAGTGGTGCAGCTCCCACAGGTCATGGGGTAAAGCGTCCATTCATTTTTGGGCACCACCTGTGTCCTGAGCATACAGCAGTGAGTGAGATAGAACAGATTCCTGACTGCAGGGAGACTCAGAGGGCCTCAGGCAGGAAAGAGCTAGGCAGATGCACAAAGCACCTGGAGAGCAAGGTCTGGAGTGTCCTTGAGAAGTGGTAGGATCCAATCCCTGAAGGGTGAGTAGGAATGAATTAAGAGGTGCAGGTCAGAGGGTAGAAGAGCATCCAAGCAGAGGAAGCAGCTGTGGAAAGAGTCCAAAACAGTAAAGAACCGGCCATTAGAGGACTAAAGGGATGGGCAGGCTGGAGCACAGACAGAGGGGCAGTGGCATAGGCTCTCCCTATACCTACAGATGAGGCTGCTGAAGGAGGTAGGGCCAGTGTATGCAGGGCTCCCAGAGTCAACAAACATGGGTCCCAGTACCAGCTGTGACATTAACTGGCTGCATGGTAACGTCTCTGATCTTCCATTTCTTTAACTTAAACATCAGAGGGTTAGCCCGGCCAGTGTGGCTCAGTGTTGGAGCATTGACCTATGAACTAGGAGGTCACAGGTCAATTCTCAGTGGGGCACATGTCCGCGTTGTGGGCTCAATCCCCAGTAGAGGGCGAACAAGAGGCAATCACTGATTCTCTCTCACCAGTGATGTTTCTGTCCCTCTCTCCTGTTCCCTTCCTCTCCAGAACAAACATTTCTTCCCTCCCATAAAGCACTGGGCTTTGTCCATTCAGGCTTTCTCCTTCACACCCAACATGGGCTACTTGAGAGGTAGGGGTGTTTCTTTCCCGGCCAAACCACACCTATCATACCTCCCCTAAAGCCATCTTCGTGGGAAGGTAGCTGGCTCCCAGAGAACTGACTCATTTGGGAGTATCAAAGGGGACAAAACCGGTGGCGGCTGATGACTCAGCTTCTTGGCTTGGAATTCCCATCCTTAGCTGAAGTCTTCTCACTGGGGGGAGGAGTGTCCCCATCACCCAACCCACTCTATTCTGTTCATGTGAGCAAATGGCAAACAACCTTGACCCCTGATGCCTCCTGAGTCTGCTGGCAACCAGGGGGAAGACGTGACCTGTTTCTCTGGCCAAAAAACAGACTGTTGGACTCACTCCTCTGGTGGAGAAAACTAGTGCAGTCAGCTCCCATTGCTCACATGGGACATAACTATTTCCAAAGCTGACCCTGTGTAGTCTCGGCAGAGGTAGAGTTTTCTCTGTACTCAGTTTAGTGCAGGTTAACAAACTTTCTCTATAAAGGACCAACTAGCAAATATTTTAGACTTTGTGTGCCAGACAATCTCAGTTGTAAAGACTCAAATCTGCCTTTGTAGCCCCAAATCAACTGCAGATAATATGCAAGTGAATAAGCATGCCAGCATATCAATAAAACTTTACTTACAACAACAGGAGGCCCAGAGTTTGCCAACCAATCCCTGGTCTAAGGTAATCAATGCATGGGCACAGCTGAATAAGAATGGGAATAATAACCTTTCCCATAACTATTTTTTATTTTTATTGAATTTATTGTGGTGGCACTGGTTAATAAAATTATACAGGTTTGCCAAAACCGGTTTGGCTCAATGGATAAAGTGTCGGCTTTGGGACTGAAGGGTCCCGGGTTGGATTCCGGTCAAGGGCATGTACCTTGGTTGTGGGCATATCCCCAGTAGGGAGTGTGCAGGAGGCAGCTGATCGATTATTCTCTCTCATCGATGTTTTTAGCTCTCTATCTCTCTCCCTTCCTCTCTGTACAAAATCAATAAAATATATTTTAAATAAATAAATAAAATAAAATTATACAGGTTTCAGGTGCACAATTCTATAATACATCATCTGTACACTCTATTGTGTGTTCACCATCCCAACTCAAATATCCACCCATCACCATTTATTCTCCCTATACTCTTCCACCTCTTCTCAATCCTCTTCCCCAGCAATCACCACACTATCATCCACATACACGAGTTTCTTCTGTTTCAGCTGTCAGCCTGCTCTCAATCTATGAGTTTGTCTCTATTTTGTGTGTTCATTTTGTTCATTAGATTCCACATATGAATGAAATCATATGTTACTCGTCTTTCTCTGACTGGCTTATTTCACTAATATAATGCTCTCCAAGTTCATCTATGCTGTCAAAAATAGTAAGATTTCCTTCTTTTTTATGGCTGAGTAGTATTCCGTTGTATAAAAATACCACAGCTTTTTTATCCACTCATCTACTGATGGACACTTGGGCTGCTTCCAAATCTTGGCTATCCTATATAATAAAAGCCCAGCAACCAAAAGAGTGGAATGAGCCGAAGCTGGTTTAGCTCAGTGGTAGAGCGTTGGCCTGTGGACTGAAGAGTCCCAGGTTCGATTCCGGTCAAGGGCATGTACATTGGTTGCAGGCACATCCCTGGTAGGGGGTGTGCAAGAGGCAGCTGGTCGATGTTTCTCTCTCATTGATGTTTCTAGCTCTCTATCTCTCCCTTCTTCTCTGTAAAAAATCATATATATATATATATATATATATATATATATATATATATATATATATCTCAAGCCCACAACTATCTTTATAAAAAAAAAAAAAAGAGTGGAATGACCGGAATGACCAGTATGACCAGAATGACTGTGGCCCCTTGCCCCTGCCAGTCCTGTCCCCCAGCGAGTTCTCCCCACACCCTGATTGAGGGCCCCCATCAGGGCAGGCCAGCCGTGCAGGGCCTCTATCCTATATAAAAAAGGCTAATATGCAAATCAACCAATTGGTGGAATGGCTGGTCGCTATGATGCACACTGACCACCAGGGGCAGATGATCAAAGCAGGAAGAGTGCCACTCAGCCAGAAATTTGGCTTATGGCTGGCAAGTACAGTTGCAGTGGCGGGAGCCTCTCCTGTCTCCGCAGCACTGCTAAGGAGTCTGACTGTCTGCTTAGGCCTGCTCCCCATAGAAAGAAGGCCTAAGTCATCAGTCAAACGTCCCTCAAGGGCTCCTGGACTGGAAAAGGGCACAGACTGGGCTGAGGGACATACCCCTATGCACAAATTTTATGCACTGGGCCTCTAGTTGTAAACAATGCTGCAATGAACATAGGGTTTCATATATTATTTTGAATTTATGTTTTGGTTTCTTCAAATAAATTCTGAGGAAAGGAATCACTAGATCAGAAAGCATTTTCATTTTTAGTTTTTGAGGGAACTCCATACTGTTTTCCACATGGCTGCACCAATCTACAACATTTCCCAAAACTTTTAAAAGAGTTTATTTTGCATTAAAGAGAGTAGAAAACTTAAAAAGTAGTTTGGCCCAGCCACCATAGCTTGGTGATTGAGCATCAACCTATGAACTGGGAGGTCACAGTTCAATTCCCAGCCTGGGTTGTGAGCTCGATCCCCAGTGTGGGGCATGCAGGAGGCAGCTGATCAATGATTCTCTCTCATTATTAATGTTTCTATCTCTCCCTCTATCTTCCTCTCTGAAATCAATAAAAAGTATTAAAAAAAAAAAAAAAAGGTTTGGAAACTTTGAGGGAATCAGAGTGGAAGAGCTCTTCATAAAACCTCCTGTGACCTCTTTTTACCCTGATCAAGCTCTTTAGGACCACTCACTGGCCAGGGGCAGGCAGAGGGACACTGGGAGTTCACTGGATAGCCAAAAATTGCAGAATGCTCAGGACCATCCAGCTCCTGAAGAAGAGACCTTTCTGAGCCCCTAGAAGGATTCCCAGAGAGAGAGAGAGAGTGGAAGAGACCACGGGGTGCTGGAAAGAGGGGCTTTGTGAAGGTGGCTTCTAATGGCCACATGTAAACAGCATCCTGGACCTCCCCATCTGGGGTGAATGTACTGGTTGTGAGGAATATGTATTCATTTTGTAAATTTGAAAAAGGAATTTAATAATGAAAGACTTAAGTTTTAAAACAGAGCTCTCAAGATTCTGTCAGGGAAAGGTAGAGAAGAATGATAACCAAATGTGTAAATCCCCTCTATGTGACTGGGAGAGAAGGCAAGAAGTGGCTAATCTACGGTTCTTAGCCATTTTTCTCTAGTTCATAGATCATGCATACTGATTACAGATTCAGAAAATTACCCTAGCTACAGAGCAATGATTTCCAAACTGTTTTCTAAAATACTGGTGTCATATCGGGTTAGTAATTACTATGTGAGACATTTCAGGGAAACTGAAGAATGAATTGGCATTGACTGGAAACTGTTGTGTATCTATTCCATTGCATTTTTGCTTTGCTAAGTTATGCTTAGCTTTAAAAAAAAGTTATAGTATTGGAAGAAAAGGTTCATTTTAAAATCATTCTTAGGAAACAGATTTTTTGGAGTCAAGAGGTAATTAAGGGAGGATTTCATTGAGAAGGTGACTGGATTCAAGACCTGGGAAGGTGAGGGAGTGGGTCCAGTCCATAGAAAGGTAGTGGAGGTTGAGGGACCTTCCATTCAAAAGAAGATACAGTGCAAAAGCCGTGAGATGGTCTGTCCTGTTCTGTCAGAAACCACAGGGAGGCCTCGGAGGCTTGACCAGTAAGGGAGAGAAAGAGGCAGTAGCTGACCAAGATATGGAGGTGATGGTAGCATACAAAGCTGACTTTGTCACTGTGAGGACATCAGCTTCTTTTCTGAAGGAGTTGGGAACCATTCTGGTGTTTTGAGCAAGGGAGTTACAGCCTGACTGATGAGTTTACAGGAGCCCTCTGACTGCTGGGTGAGAATAGACTGTAGGGATCCCAGACTGCGAGAGTGCACAGGCTGGGCTGAGGGACCTCCCGAGTGCACAAATTTTCATGCACTGGGCCTCTAGTATTTTTATAAAAGGAAAACAAGAGATGACTACAGTGAAAATGACTGACAGGACCAAGGGTGGGCAAGGGAATGAATCAATGGAAATTCATGTATACTGTTCATGGGAAGATACATTGGTTACAACCATTTGAGAAATATTTGGGCCCAGCTTGTGTGGCTCAGTGGTTTAGCATGGACCCATGAGCCAAAAAATCCCTGGTTAGATTTCTGGTCAGGATACATGTGTGGATTTGGGGCTCAATCCCAGGAGGGGACATGCAGGAGATAGAAAACCTATTTGAAGAAATAATTACAGAAAACTTCCCCCACCTGATGAAAGAAATAGACTTACAAATTCAGGAAGCACAGAGAACCCTAAACAAGAGGAATACAAGGAGGACCACACTAAGACACATCATAATTAAAATGGCAAGAGCAAAAGACAAAGAGAGAATCTTAAAAGCAGCAAAAGAAAAACAGTTAGTTACCTACAAGGGAGTACCCATATGATTGTCTGATTTCTCAATAGAAACTATGCAGGCCAGAAGGGAGTGGCAAGAAATATACAAAGTGATGAATAGCAAGATTCTACAACCAAGATTACTCTACCCAGCAAAGCTATCATTTAGAACTGAAGGTTAAATAAAGAGCTTCACAGACAAGAAAAAGTTAAAGGAATTCATCACCATCAAATTATCAATAGTACTATATGAAATGCTGAAAGGTATTCTCTAAGAAGAGGAAGAAGAAGAAAAAGGTAAAGATAAGATATTATGAACAACTAAGACATATTTATCAACAAGTGAGCCTAAAAGTCAAATGAATAAAAAACCTGATGAACAGAACAAACTGGAGAATGTAATAGAATCAGGAGCATGGGAAGGTAGCAGACTGACAATTCTCAGGGGAAAGGAGTTGTGGGGGGTGCTGGAAGAGATTGGACAAATAGCTTACACCTATGGAGGAGGTCAGTGAGGTGGGAGGGGAAGGCCTGGAGTGGGGTGGGAACTGGGTAAAGGGTAGCTATGGGAGGAGAAAAGAGGAACATGTGTAATAATCTGAACAATAAAGATTTCTAAAATAATAATCTACACTAATAAAAGAGAAACATGCAAATTACCATCACACCACTATGCCCAACAAACAATCAGAGTGAGTATGCAAATTGAACCAAAAACATGGCGGCAGCCTGGCCTCCCCCCCCACCCAGCCACTCAGGGCCTATAAAAGTTGGAGAAGTCAGGCACCAGTGTCTGAGGCTGGCTGCAGCCATGGAGACCAAGAAGCTGCCTGTCCCGTGATCCCAAGCTGCAGCCAGTCTCAGAAGCCTCACATCCGCCTTGCCCCATGTCCTGGGGAGACAGAAAAACTGGACCCCAGCACCTGAGGCTGGCTGCAGCCCAGGAGATGAAGAAGCAGATGGCTACAGCCTGGTAGGTAGAGAAGCCACCCATCCCACAGTCCTTGCTGCAGCACAGGCGAAGCCACCTGCCCACCTATCCCCTGAGGCTGTAGCCGGCCTGACCAGAGGGAGGGAAGCCCTGATCCCGGATTCCAGGTGCCTGTGAACGGCTGGAGAAGGGAATCCTGGGTCCCAGGTAGGGGGCCAAGGCAGAGGTGGTTAGGGGCAATCAAGCCAGCAGGGGAGTAGCTAGAGATGATCTGGCTGGCAGGCAGAAGCAGTTAGGGGCAATCAGGCAGGCAGAGGAGCAGTTAGGAGCCAGCAGTTCTGGGTTGTGAGAGGGATGTCTGACTGCTGGTTATCCCACGAGGGGTCCCAGATTGGAGAGGGTGCAGGCCAGGCTAAGGGACACCCTCCCAGCCACCTCCCATGCACAAATTTTGTGCACCAGGCCTCTAGTTTAAGTAATAAGAGAGCTCAGTGACAAATCAGGACATATTATTAACATACAAAATCAATAGCTTTCATAGACACAAACAATAACCAGTTAAAGGATATAATGGTAAAGAAAGCCCTATTTATAATAACAAAAATATTTAATAATTAAAAATACACTACTAAAATGTGCAAAACATGTAAGAGAAAATGCTGCTGAAAAACACAACATTCATATTGAACAAAAGGGAAATCATAGCTGTTTTCAAGTACAACTCAATATCATAAAAATGTCAATGGAACATAATCCCCATAAAAATATTTTCAAACTTCTTTTTATGGAGCTAGTCAAGTTGATGTTAAAATTCACAAGGGGGACACCTGAATGTAGCCTACCACAACAATTTTGAATTTAGAACTGGAAAACGGGGGAAACATCACCCTGAAGCGCTGGATGGCTGGCTGAGAGGAGGCTCTACCACCTGGGAAGGAGAGAGAAGGCACGGTGAGCCTCAGGAACTGTGAAGGTGTGGAGAACTGTGTGTGCGAAAAGGCGGCCACCTGAGTTTGCTGCTGGCTTACTTCCGGCATGTGGAGAGGGCAGGCCGAGTTCGCTGCTGGCTTGCTCCAGGTGCGCAGAGAGGGTGGACAGCTAACGCGTGGCTGGTTTTCTTGTTCGGGAGGAAAACAGAACCACCCTATTGCTCTGATAGACGGCCCCAGTCAGGGAGAGGCTGGACTGTCAGACAGTGGGTAGAGATCTCTCAGAGGAGTGTGAAGTCAGTGGCCATTACTATGGGACTCAGGGAGGGGCTGACAAGAAACCAAAGCTTGTCTGCACCACATCGAGACTCCGCCCCATCCAAGCTGAGCACAGAAGGCTGGCTTTCTCTTTTGCCACAAATAGGACTTTCCTAAGGAGAGACTGACAGGAATCCAAAGCTTGTCTGCACCTATACCAAAGAGGTGCACGCGCCTGCAACCAATCTTGTGGGATTCACCACGAATAGGACTTTCCTAAGGAAGGACTGACAGGGAACCAAAGCTGGTCTGCACCACCCCGAGACTCCGCCCTATCCAAGGGTAGTACAGAAGCCCTCCTAGCTGAGACATTGCTGATCCTCACAGCCAATTGGCTTGGAGATCAATGCTTTCTAGTGATACCAACAACAAGCAAGGCTTAACAACAAGACTGCACACACAGCCTACAAAGGGCTGCACCAAGACTGTCCACCACAGGTAACTGGGAAGGCTGTGCTACTGGGCTCTACCAGAACACCTAGCACACAAAACTATTCCATCAAATCAGGGTAACAGCTAAAATGCAGAGAAGAGGCAGGACACAAAGAAAGGAGATGGAGGAAAAGAAAAGAATGGACATTGAGTTCAAAACTACAGTTATAAGGCTTTTCAAGAATTTCCTAAAAAAAAAAAAAAAAAAAAAAAAAATGAGACCTATGAGTATATGAAAAGGGATCATCTAGAAATAAAAAGGGACCAACTAGAAATAAAGAAAACATTGTCTGAAATAAAAAAATATTACACAGACTTTTAAAAACAGGCTGGAAGATCACAAGAATCAAGACCAAGATTTGGAACACAAAGAGCCAAACAACACTACTCCACAGAAGCAAGAAGATAAGAGAATCTAGAAAGTTGAAGATAGTGTAAGAAACCTCTGGGACAATTTCAAGCAAACCAACATCAGAATTATGGGGGTCCCAGAAGAAGAGAGAGAGCAAGATATTGAAAAGCATATTTGAAGAAATAATTACTGAAAACTTCCCCCACCTGGGGAAAGAAATAGACTTACAAGTTCAGGAAGGGCACAGAACCCCAAACAAAAGGAATCCAAAGAGGACCACACCAAGACACATCATAATTAAAATTCCAAGAGCAAAAGACAGAGAGAATATTACTGTAAAAGCAGCAAGAGAAAAGCAGGTAGTTACCTATAAAGGAGACTCATACGATTTCTGCTGACTTCTCAACAGAAACCATGCAGGCTAGATGAGAATGGCAAGAAATATTCAAGGTGATGAATAGCAAGAACCTACAGCCAAAAATACTCTACCCAGCAAAGCTATCACTCAGAATCAAAGGCCAGATAAAGAGCTTCACAAATATTATAAAATAAAATAAAAGCTAAAGGAGACCATCACTGCCAAAGCAGAATTATATAAATTGCTGAAGGGGGTTATTTAGGAAGAGGAAGAAGATAAAGATAAAAATTATGATTAAAAAAATACGTAACTATCAACAAATGAAACTAAAAACCAAGGGAATTGAAAAATCTAGTGAACAATATTAGCTGGTGAATATAATAGAATCAAAGGTATAGAAGGAGAGTGGACTGATGATTCTTGGGGAAAAGGGGAATGGGGGGTGCAGGAAGAGACTGAACATAAACTGTGCACCTATGGATGAGGACAATGGGGGGTGGGGAAAGGGCAGAGGGTGGGGTGGGAACTTGGTGGAGGGGAGCAATTGAGCGGAAGTGGGGAAGAGGAACACATTTGTAATAATCTGAACAATAAAGATTTATTTAAAATAAAAAATAAAAACCCCAGGAAAATAAAATAAAATAAAATAAAGCTCATAAGGAAAAACAAACATACAGGAATAGCCAGGAACAAAAACTACAAAGGTAAAGTAGTCTTACCAGATATTAAACCATACTGTAAGTCTCCATAATTAAAACAGGGTGCCACTGACACTAGAACAGACATTCAGACCAGTAGAGCAGATTTAGGGTAGATCTATCCCTGGGCTAGATCAAATAAATTTAGAAATAACAAAAGTGGCATCATAAATCACAGAAGTGAAAATGGGCTTTTTAATAAATGTTGCCAGCACAACTAGACTGGCACTTGGAAAAAAGATAAAATTAGATCCATATCTCACACCATACCCCAAAATAAACTCTTCACTGATCAGGGAACTAAAGGTACAAAAACAAATTAAATAGAAAATAATTGAGTAAATTAAGCTGGAAAAAAGTAAGATGAATTCCTCTATAAACCCAGTGTAAGAAAAAGCTTTCTAACACTGTCAAAATCCAAGCGCAATAAAAGAAATGATTCATTAATTTGACTACATACAAAGTATCTTAATTATATGGTTAAATCAGGACAAAGACCTGCCAAATAGAAGAAAACCTTTACAGTATATATCACAAATAAAAGGCTAATGTCCAAAATATATCTAAAGAACTCTCAAAAGTTGAGGGGAAAAGAACCAAATTCTGATAGAAAAATGGGAAGTGGGGGGGGATGGGAAGAGATTAACCAAAGAACATGTGCACATGCACAACCCACAGAAGCGGTGAAGGCCTAGGGAGGGGCAGGGGTGGGGCGGGGGAATAATGTGAAGGGAAGGGAAAGGAAATATCTGTAATACTTTAAACAATAAAGATAATTTTTTTTTACAAAAAAAGAAAAATGGAAAAATATATAAGAACAGGAAAAAAAACAACAATAAAGAAATAAAATTGCACCAGCCACAGATCAATGATGGGGATGTCACCGACTGGTTAATCCAGTTTTGTGCACCTGAGGTCCAATTAAAATGACAAGAATAGATTTTATGCTGTAATTGAAAGTAAGTTTGGTCTCCTGGGGAGACCTAGAATGATATTAAGACACACTAGGGTACACTGACAAATCAGAAAAAGAAAGAAAAAAGAAGAAAATGATTTTCTTTTCACCCCTAACCCTCACTCAGTTTCTGAATTCCAACTCCTTCATGTGATAAACTCAGCCACCATGATGCAAGCATTGCTGCGTCAGAAGGTTTCAGTGTGAACCAGACAAACTTCCCCGTTCCCTTCTGCCTCTGAAGTTCTGTATTTCAGATTGATGACCTGGTGCCCCCAACAGTCTGCTTAAATTCCCCACCCCCACCCCCACCCCAGTGAATGAGGTGGAGGACGATTTTTCCAGACACTTTCCTCCTGATTACACAGCAAGTTTCCCCTGGGGACACTTCTTACTGGCCCCAGCCAAACTCCAGATTTATCTATTTATTATTCCCTCCCATTATTTATGAAAATGAAAGGTTTAATAGGGGGTGGAAATTGGGGTGAAATAAGAGCAGGAATAAAAAGTAACACCGTGCGTAATATTAAAACACAGAAATGTGCGCTTTTGGTTTCTGTCTTAGCTAGAGCGGGGCCACACTTTGGCTTGCAGTTTCCTAACAGTCACTGCAGAGAGGAACACAGGAGCTAGAAGATGCATATGCCTATGATGTTGTTTAGGTCCGTTTTTCCAAGGAAGACCAGTATTTCTGCTCGTTTAGAGATACGTCCCCCTGCTAGGCTAGAGCGAGCAGGCTTCCACCAGCGGGAGAGCCAATGGTTAAATAGCAAGGATGTTTGCAAGTTGGTTGTGAAACCGTGATAGCTGGGAATCTGCCAATGGAGGGGGTGGGGATATTCAGCCAACATTACAAATCAAAGCTCTTCTGCCCTTTGGTTTTGTTTGTTTGTTTCGCCTTCGGAGAACACACCGCTGCATGGCCACTTGTTGGGGCCAGAGTTGCTGCAGGAATGTAGCAGAAACATCCCTCGGGAGAAGAGAGCGGGAATATATGCCCAGGGCCAGAGAATGTGGAGTATTCCTCAGCTTTCACCTACCCTACCTCAGTCCTGCCAGCTTTCCAATACTACCCTTTGGAATTTCATACATGGGCTTACAAAAAATGCTATGCCCCATGAGGGTCAAATATATATCTCCATTCACAATAGAAAGAGTCTTGACTTGGGTGGTGAACACACAATACACTATTCAGATGATGTGTTATAGAACGGTACACCTGAAACCTATATAATTTTATTAACCAATGTCACCCCAATAAATTCAATTTTAAAAATGCATCCAGCCAAAACCGGTTTGGCTCAGCGGTAGAGCATTGGTTTGCGGACTGAAAGGTCCCAGGTTCGATTCCAGTCAAGGGCATGTACCTTGGTTGCAGGCACATCCCCAGGAGGGAGTGTGCAAGAGGCAGCTGATCGATGATTCTCTCTCATCGATATTTCTAAATCTCTATCCTTCTCCTCTCTTTCTGTGAAAAATCAGTAATATATATATAATATATATATATATATATATATATATATATATTATATATATATTTTTTAAATGCATCCAAAGAAACTGGGAGAGGCTCAGGTGAAGGATTTTATGTTTTCCTCTAGGTCAGCATTCCCCAAGCCTATGTTTCACGGCATGTGACAAGTGTCCTTGTGGGGAAGGAAGGGAGCCATGAAAATGTTCGATGCTAACATAGCTTTGGGAAGGAGCAGGCCACAGTAAGCAGTTATCTTTTCTTAACTTTATTTTTATTGTTGGCACTATTACAAATGTCCCACTCCCACTCTTCTGTCCACCTCTACCCAGCCTCCTCCCCTCTTTTCCTTCTGGCTAATCCCTTCCCCTTCTTTCATCCAGCCTCCCCATCCACCTCCTCCCCCTGACAGTTGTCAGTCTGTTCCATGCATCCATCCCTCTGTTTCTGTTTTGTTCATTAGACTCCACATATAGTATTTGTCTTTCTCTAAGCAGTTATCTTTAGAAGGTGACTGTGCCTTGTGGCCCAGAGTGCACATCAATTCTCCTACTTATTTTACCCCAGAACATTTCGTGGTGGCACAGCTTGGGACACCAGACCGAAAATACTCTCTCTTGGTGGTCAAGGCTTTTTGCTGATTTTGAAAGACAACCTGGGACATTATTCCACAGGAATATTTCTTTCCTGCAGGACTTGAAGCTCTAGCATTTTTCTTTTCTTTTAATATATTTTTATTGATTTCAGAGAGGAAGGGAGAAGGAGAGAGAGAGAGAAACATCAATGATGAGAGAGAATCATTGATCCACTGCCTCCTGCACACCCCCTACTAGGAATCAAGCCCACAACGTGGGCATGTGCTCTTGACCAGAATTGAACCCAAGACCCTTCAGCCCACAGGCCGACAATCTATCCACTGGGCCAAACCTGCTGGGGCTGGCTTTTTCTTTTCTTTTCTTTTTTTTTTTTAATGACATCATGACTTGCACGTCTGCTTTTCACCTGAACCATTTCATTAAGCCTGTGGGTATCCACACATCCGTCAGCAGCGCTGACTTAAGGGAAACATTTCAGGACAACACATTTCTTAACTCGTGGCCTGTGTGGGACACAGGCATTGGCCATATCAAAGCCTCCAAGCTGGTGTACATTTCAGCTCACAAGGTTCTGGAGCAGAGAATGTGCCTTTCTTGTCATTGTTTAACCTTGAGTTTTTACCCCCACCCCTCAAATCCCATTCTGTTTTTTTTATTCTTTTCTGTCTTTCCCCTTCTCCTTGAGCTAGCCTTATAGACGCCTACAATGGTTTATTATGTCTACATACTCCACACATGCATTCACTCACTTAGTCACTTAGGGGCCCCCTCTGTGTTCCAGGCCACAAATGAGACAGACCAGGCTCTGTCCTCAGGAAGTTTCTAGTACAATATATGTAAGTGTTTGTTTCCGCTCCTATTTATCGTCTTTATTTGCTTTGTCTTGGCCATTTCTCCCCACTTTGCTGGGTGCCCATGCTGCTCCCGCCCACCCCGGGTCATCCTTTCTCCTCCCTTCCCTGATAGCTTTTCCAATGACTAACAGGAACCCAGCTCAGCTGGTTTTTATCACGCTCCTGTCCTTGCATTTTTCCGACTCAATTAAGCCATTACCGGGGCTAAATGAGGCATGGACTCTCCAAAAGTCACACCTGTTGTCTGGGAGACGGAAGGTAAACCTGTGCAGCTGGCGGGCAGAGGCAAGCAGGGCTGGAGGGAAGCAGTCGAGTGTGACCAGAAGTTTCTGTGCCCCCAGTGCTGCCAGCGGGCCCTCATTTTATTTTATTTTTTTATTTTTATTGAATTTATTGGGGTGACATTGGTTCAGGAAGAGTGCCCTCATTTTAAACAACATGTCCCTTGCTTTAATACAGAAGGAATGAAGTCTGACACAAAACTGGGGAATGGTCACATTGGTGATGACAGATAAAACACCCCTAATTCTTTGGCAAATGTGTGCCGGGTGTGCATAAAAACCCACATCGTGGACTTGTGCTCAGTAAGAGGTAAAAAAAAAAAAAAAAAAAAAAAAAAAAGCTTAAAAAAAATGCTGTAATCTGAGCCAGGTACTCACACAGAGTTTTGATGGAACTTGCTCAGGGTTTTCCCTGTCCACTCACATTAAAACATACATGGCTCACGTTTGTCATAGTGGCTTCACACCTCACAGTTCGTATCCTTTGTGATACGTGTGACAAAAGAGGGCACTGATCACAGCACAATCAACCAGAGACAAATCAGCATACTCCCACAAAGAAGATAAACCATCTCTATTGGAAATACATTTTGGTTTCATAATCACCTTTATGCTAGGCAACCTAGAATTTTTATTTCTGCAGTCTAGGAATTGAGAAATCATAGATTTTTAGCTTGCCATGCCTCTAGCTTTTTGAGTAGTTTTAGGTTTTGAAGGTCTATGCCCCACTTGCCTCTAGCTGAACTGTGGGCAAAATCATTCTGCTCTAGAATTAATTACACCATTTCCAGGAATTGTAAAGGTCAGGGTGGTTTCTACTTTGATGAAAGTTGAAATAATGCAGTGTTAGATCTAACCTTGCCTTGCTAGCCTCTGTTCATTTGTCCTCACCTCTGGAACTTGGATGAGTCATGCAACTTGTTGGACAAATGCAAGACCAACATGTATTTGTTGAGCATCCGTTCAGTGCCAGGTTCCTTGTTCCATGTTGGGGATGCACCTGGGATCATGATGAATCTCCTTCCTTTAGGAACCTTCAGTCTTGTGGGGTGACCCCTTCCCTATAGAATTGCTTGATCAGCTTCTAGTTTTTCCTGATCATGTTTCACTCATTCATTCAGAAAATATCTGTAGCCGAAACAGGTTTGGCTCAGTGGATAGAGCGTCAGTCTGCGGACTGAAAGGTCCCAGGTTGGATTCCGGTCAAGGGCATGTACATTGGTTACAGGCACATCCCCGGTAGGGGGTGTGCAAGAGGCAGCTGGCCGATGTTTCTCTCTCATCGACATTTCTAGCTCTCTATCTCTCTCCCTTTCTCTCTGTAAAAAATCAATAAAATATATTTTTTTAAAAAGGAAAGAAAAGAAAGGAAAGGAAAGGAAAGGAAAGGAAAGGAAAGGAAAGGAAAGGAAAGGAAAGGAAAGGAAAGGAAAGGAAAGGAAAGGAAAGGAAAGGAAAGGAAAGGAAAGGAAAGGAAAGGAAAGGAAAGGAAAGGAAAGGAAAGGAAAGGAAAGAAAAGAAAAGAAAAGAAAAGAAAAAAAATATATCTGTAGAGCATTTACTAAGTTTCAAGCACTGTCCTTGGTGCCAGGCTACCATGATGAGGAAGAGACAAACCATACCCTCAGGAAGGCCCCAGTCCTCAGGAAGGTCTCGCTCCTGGAGCCACCAGAGAGAACATCACTCTTCCCTCTGTGCTCCCTCAACATTTAGTTCATGCCTCTTCCTAATATATACATCACTGTAAGTATCAATATAATGCATCCTTTTGTCTCCTTTTAAGCCACGAATACATTGAAGGTAACAATCACAACTTTTTCTCCCACGTGCCTTACACTCCCTTGTGTCTAGCACATAGAGGGGCTTAATAAATGCTTTTCAAGTGAATAAATAATCATATGAATTTAGAAATTCACAAATCTATAGAACCATAGATCAGTCTGCCTTGACCTTTCATCCCATCTCTCTCTCTTTCTTCTCTCTCTCTCTCTATTTCTCTCTTCTTAAGTATGAGAAAAAGATAAGAAGGGAGAGGGAAAGAGAGATTAAAAACATCAATGATGAGAGAGAATCATTGATCGGCTACTTCCTGCATGCCCCCTACTGGGGATCGAGCCCACACCTAAGCATGTACCCTGATCAGGAATTAAACTGGTGGCCTCTTGGTTCCTAGGTTGATGCTCAACCTCTGAACCGTTTTGGCAGGGCCGCACCATATCTCTTGGATGAAGAACTCATTGACCCTCATCTGTCAGTACTGGAACACTCCTCACAATTTCAAGGACCTTCTAAACATAAAACCAGCTGGTCCACGGATCATTTCTTCTTCCAAATGTACCTGTCGTTGAGATAAAGAACAAATAAAGCTTTAGCTTGTGCTTAAAATACTCTCTTTTTTTTTCTTTTTCTTTTTTACAGAAGGCAAATAGGATTGTATATGATTTTAATGAAATAAACATAGTAAGGAGAACAAATGAGTTTATTTGTGACTCTTGGATAGATATGGTTAATAGAGCTGCAGGAAGGAAAAAAATATAATAGCAGTGGCTTACACAAGCTAGACGCTTTTTTTCTCTGTCGTGTAAAAGTCCACATGGAGGTTCTGCTCCATGAAAGCCTCACCTCATGGCACTGAGTTCCCTGGCTCCTGGTTCTGGATGGGCTCAGCTATCACTTCGCCTCCATACAGCAGAGGGGAGGAAAGGGGGGCGAAGGGACAAACAGCAAACACCAACTCTCTCTTAAGCAAAGGTTCCTGGAAGCTGCCACAGGCAGTTCAGTTTGCATCCCATTGGCCAAAATGACCACACATAATTATAAAAGAAGTTGGGGAAAGTAGTCTTTTTATTTTAAACAACCACTTGTCCAACTCAACACTATTTTACTATGGCACAAAAGGAGTATAGATGCGAGGGATGCAATTAGAAGTCTATCACAAATAGTCTATCCATTGTCCTATGTGCCCCTTGCCTTAAGTGGGGCTCTTAAGAGGCAAAGGGGCGCATGTGACAATGGATAAAACTGAAGTGTTAGTGATTATTCAAGAACTTTTGTATTCTCACTGTTATAGGCTGAGGTGACAATAATGAACTCCAATGGTTCACCCACAGTGTTACAATCACACTTGGTACTGCTCTGGTTGTCCATAGCTAGGAGGAGGAAGGAGTGAAGAAGAAAGAAAAAAGCTTTTGCAATAAGGAAGTTGGGGTAGAGGTGATGCAGTGAGGAAAGGAATAAAAGGAGGAAGGCAGAGTGGAAAGAGATAGTAGAATCAACAGGACAAAGTGATTGGATATTGGAAGAAAGGGAGGGGAGGAACCTAGAATGATTCTCAGCTTTGAAAGCAAATTAGACCCTGGTAATTGGACTAAAAATGGTGGTTTGGAGACTACATTAGATTGATGGGGTTAACTACTGCAAATTGACCTGAAATCTCTCCTTTATCTGTTTTTTTTTGCCATGAATTTTCTCTTGAATGGACTAATGAAGTTAATAAACTTTTCTAAGTAGTTAATCTTTCACAGGAAAAAATTAACAGGTCTCAGTGACTTAACCAAGCCTGTTATAATGTTCCCTCTTCTAATTCAGAACATTACACAGGACTCCTTAAAATTAAGTTCTTGGGGCATTCTTAATTTAATGTCAGAATTTCTCACTTGACTAAGCTGACTATTTGGAGAATCTATCCCCGCAACTGGAAAGTAGATTTGGTGTTGTTGCCCTCTTTACAGTTGTGAAGTTTAAAATTCATTGAATGTTTAGAGGACCTGCCTTGTGACTGGTTCGGTAAATGCTAGTTTCTGTCTCCTTCCAAAGTACTTTTTCTAATGCATTCATACAAACATTTATTCAGTGGTTACTATTTCACGCTATGCTGAGTGCTGTGGAGGAAAAAACTGAATTTAGTCATTGAAAATGAATTTATAATATTTTTTCTCACTTCTGGATGTTGAGGTAAAATGTAATCCTCTGCAGCAGAGTTGCCTGCCCCTTGGACTGGGAGTTTCTGAGGACAGGGAATAGGTAGGTGTTTGTTACTTTGTATTCCCAGGCCTTAGCATATGTATTTACTAAATGTATGATTGAATATATGACTTAAGACTCAAAAATAAATAAATAAATAAAAATCTAAAACCAAGACGGGAGTTAGAGAACCTAATGTTCAGACATTACTGGAGGCCCCTCCATGAATGCTGAATATCTATCTGCTGGGCTGCTCACACCATGTGTGGCTCAGGATCCTCTTCTAGAATGGCTGTTAGAGGAGGTGGGGCTCTTAAGAGGAAAGGGGAGCATATGACAATGAATAAGAGCTTGACATTTATGCATATAATTATAATAAAATTTGATGAATCTTTCAAGAAAGGAACTCCAAGATCCAAGATACAAAAGACTATAGCAGGTGGACCTACCTGGTGTGAGGGCTCAGGAAAGCCCTGGCTGAAAAGTCCTATAAGTTGCTTACTGCACAGCTGAGGTGTTAGCATAGATGGAAATCCAGCCTGTGTTTCACTCCCCAGGCAATAGGTTCACATTGGCCCGGGACGGTGTCTGCCCCCAGAGGAGTTATTTTCTCCATTTACACAAGGCCTTGCCATTCTCTGTGTCTTCCTCACTGCTACCCACAAGTCATGCCTTCAACGTTATGGACATCTGAAAGCTGAAAGATAAGCAGATGTTTTCCAGACAAAGTTTAGGCCAGGTGGAACAATAAAGGGGAGCATCATGTATGAGGTCTGGGGGATATAAAACAAGCCTGGTGGCCTGGCTGGCATGATTCAGTGGTTGAGCCTTGACCTGTGAGCCAAGAAGTCATGGTTCGATTCTGGTCAGGTCACATGCCCAGGTTTCAGGCTAAATTCCCAGCGGGAGGCATGCAGGATGATTCTCTCTCATTTATTTTTCTATCTTTCTTCCTTTCCCTCTGAAATATTTTTAAAAAAAATAAAAGAAGCCTGGTGCATTTGAGGATCTGAAGAAAATTCACGATGGGTGGAGCGTGGAGTTCAAGGGGAAGTTTAGCAAAAGTGAGGCTAGGAAGGTACTCATTACAACTGGCATTTTCTGTGAATTTACTAGCTCACTCTGCTAATGGTTCTCCATGCATTATTTTATTGAGATTACAGAGGTTAAGTGACTTGCCCACAGTCATATGTTAGGAAATAGTGGAATTATGATTCAAAACCAGGTTTAACTTCAGAGCCTGTGCTCCAAACCACTTGTTCTGTGGCTTCAAATAATTTGCAACAGTGGATTGCAAAGGGACAAAATTGAAGGAAGGAAGGCCAGGGAGGAAATAGTTGCAGAAATGCAGGCAAGAAATGTTGGTGGACTTAACATGACCTTGGAAATGGGAAGGTGTAGGAAGATTCCAGAGATATTTAGGAAGTACAATCTACAAAACTTGGTGCTTGTTTGAATATGAAGGGCAATGATGAGAAGAGGAAGGAGATAAGGATGACCCTTACAGTGTGTCTTTGTGGATGGCATGTCATTTGTTGAGATAGAAAATGGTGGAGGGACAAGTTGGAAGCACCTGTGGGACATTCAGGTGCAGATGTCCAGTTGATGCTTGGATGCTTGGGCCCGAAACTCAAGGGAGGCTGTGTATAATAGTTAACTGACATCAACATGTAACCCACAGAGTGGGTATTAGAGAATGTAGAGTGAGAAGAACAGAGAGTTTCTCCTAGGATAGCCATGCTAAAGCAGATCCAGCTGTTGAGCTTTGTAGGACATAACTGGACTCTTGATTTATCTGCATCCTTTTCAAGAACTAGTCTTCAAAGGTTTGTGGAGTGTCATGTTATAAATTGTAACCAGAGATCTGTGATGAGGAAGCACAAAAAAGGGAGGCTACCAAGATAAAGGAAAAAAAATAACTGGCCTTCCTGACATTTTTGTTTGATTTAAAGTCAAATGTAAACTTAAGTATGACCCGTAAGAACATATGTGCTGAATAAGGTAGTATTATTGTTATTCAAGGAATTGCCAATTGCCTATGCATTAATTACACAGAAGAATAAATGGAATAAAATCCAGCAGCAACATCAATGGAGGCCTTAGCTTATCAATGGCCTCTTTAAAATGTGGCCCTCACCTAGTCTGTGTGGCTCAGTGGTTGAATGTTGACCTATGAACCAGAAGGTCATGGTTTGATTCCCAGGAAGAGCACATGTTGGGTGTACAGGAGGCAGCCAATCAATGATTCTCTCATCACTGATGTTTCTCTCTCTCCTTCTCCTTCTCTGAAATCAATAAAATATATTTTTAATGTGCCCCTCACAACTGAACACAGACCTTCTCCTACATGAACAATTAAACTTCGCTGTATCTAATATAAAATGTTATAAAAATGAGATTCTGAGCCATGCCTTTCCCTGCTACTCTTCGGCTTTTCTAAATAAATTCTGAGCCACCTCTGTTGCAGTCATTATAACAAGATGGATATTCAGGCTTAGTTGACTTCATTGTGTCTCTCTTTTCTCTTAGAAAGGATCGCAGCAGTCTCTACATGATGTGGCTTCTAAAGATTCAAGGCCCACCCACCTTCCTAGTCTGCAATGGAAACGGCAGAAATGGAAATTCAAACATCACAATTCCCATTCTGTTATTGATCACTCTGTAGGCATGTGCCCCCACCGCAAGGAGTGAACTGCACCAAGGGGGAAAGTTCTTGGGGCCCCCAAACTTCAGCACTTCTGTCTCTCCCCCTGGAGAGGAAGCACAACTATGGCACTTTATAGCTGCTATTTGATCCTCTTGGCATTTATGTGGCACACTTCTGCCTATGGGCCTGACCAGCGAGCTCAGAAGAAAGGGGACATTATCCTTGGGGGACTCTTTCCTATTCACTTTGGAGTAGCAGCCAAAGATCAAGATCTAAAGTCAAGGCCAGAGTCTGTGGAATGCATCAGGTAAGGGAAGGAGCCACGTCAAAAATCTCTTCTCTTCTGGGTGGTTGGAGAAAAGCTGTACCAAACCCAAAACAATTCTTCAAACTTTGTTTCTTCTTTTCAAAAATGGTGATTGGAAATCATGCTGAAATTTAGTATCCTCCCACCCTGACTTTTTAAATAAATTTTTCCAAAAGTGTATCACCTTGCTTAACCTGGACTTCAGAAACCATTACAGCACCCCAAGTCTTGACCCATCTTCTATGAGAGAAAATAGCACCTTCATTTTGAGATTTGCAACTTCCAAAAGTGATTCAGTACTTTTCCTTGGTCTTCCTAGTAACTGAAAAATGAAAATGAAAAGTAGTATTATTCTAAGAAAAAAACTGAATTTTTGTTTATGTGCTAATGAGTGCTCACAAATTAGATAACATTCTCACATTTTCCTTATGAATTCAGAGAAACTAAATGCAAAATCATATTGATCCTGCTTATATCCTTCACATATAGCTGTGTGGAAAAGAACCCCTTTGCTGCACCCTGCTGGACAGAGTTGTGCATGTGCCACACTTACACCTATAAATAATTCAAGCAAGAAGCTTGACATTAAATAATATGTATTAAGAAAGATAGCAAAATTAGCTTAAAAGTACATATGTTTTATATACTCAAAAATTCTATAATATCTCTTCATAACTTTGCAGATTTTAAACAAATAATTAAATAACAGAAACATAAAGAAAATGGGTAAGAGAAAACATTAAAAGTTAGATCGGGACCTTTAGTACCCCAAACTAAAGTAGAGATTGTATTTCTCACCTCCTGTCATAGAGTTCAAGTAGTACAGCCCACAGTGAAAAGGTAGAACCTGCAGAGTTGTTTTGGGCAGAGATACACAGACTCAACACATTTTTGGAGCCTTGACTCTGAACCAAGTCTTTAGAGGATAAAACGGTGTCACTGACCCTATTTCTCTGTGTTAATTTGCTTAATTTTAATTTAAAACTATGTCCTTTGAAAAGCAATCCATGCTCATCTTTTAAAAAGAGGAAGTATAAACCAAAAGCACACAATTTTAAAACTCATATTCTACCACCCAGAAATAGCCAGTGTTTGTGAACAGCCTTCCTATGCATAATATTTGCTGATTTGTTTATTTACAAAGGTGAGGCTACTCATTTCCCTTTCCCCTTTGACCTCCAGGACTGTCATGGTCTAAATTTGTGACTTTGCAATCTGAGGTTATTCTTGGGCTCCTACATATTAAAGTCCTAACTTATTTTTATTTTCCCTAGTCCTTTTTCCTTTTCAATCTTTATAATACCAAGGAACCTTAAATTCTTTGCTGGGTGAGTCAGATGCAAATTATTAATTCTGTTACTAAAACAGTCTTCATTCTTACTATTCCCTAACTCTCTGAGGCACCATGCTGGGAGTTGTGCATAATTATCACCTGTTCCCAGCCACCCTAGGAGGTCTGTGCTATCCCCATTTACAGAGAGGACCTCGAGTCTCAAATAACCCAACGTCATGAAACCAAAAAGTAGCAGAGCCAACTCCAACTTCCATTGTATTCCATTTCTTCTTCCTTGCAGGTATAATTTTCGGGGGTTTCGCTGGTTACAAGCCATGATATTTGCCATAGAGGAAATAAACAGTAGCCCGGCTCTCCTTCCCAACATGACGCTGGGATACCGGATATTCGATACTTGCAACACCGTTTCTAAAGCCTTGGAGGCCACCCTGAGTTTTGTGGCCCAGAACAAAATCGATTCTTTGAACCTTGATGAGTTCTGCAACTGCTCGCGGCACATCCCCTCTACCATTGCTGTGGTGGGGGCAACCGGCTCCGGCATCTCCACAGCTGTGGCAAACCTGCTGGGGCTCTTCTACATTCCCCAGGTACCCGGGCCTGCTGAGGCGGGGCAACGCGGGCTGGGCTCAGGAGAACGGCGTGGGGGGCTGCCGTATGAGGTGTCCAAATAGTTAGCTCTTTTCCTCTCTCTAGCTATCCATGGACACAAAAGTCCTTTTAGTTACTTGGGACATTGGATCATGACCATTGGGGTTTTTTGAGACCCTCAATGTCAACATCAACTAGACTTTCACAAGTCTTCCAAAATTTATTTAAGTATGCCTTATGTAGCACCTAGTATATAACTTCTATTTGTTTATTATTTATTTATTTGTATACCTTGCATATAAGGTATACAAATAAATAAATGAACCACCAATGTGTTCAGTTCTTTATTTTCCACTCCATTCCTTTAGTAAATGACCTTTCTTCTGCCTTTACTAAAAGGAATGAGACCATATGTGTTAATCAAGCCGTTCAAACCCCAAATATGTCCCCAATCCTTCTCTACTCCCTTAAATATCTCTTCCTCTCAACTATCTGGTTGGAAATTTAGCTCAGAGAGAAGCAAAACATATTTCCTCCAAAATAGGAACTTGGTTGCACATCCTAAAAATGAAAAATATCTTATTCCATTCAACATCTATTTATAGAGTCTATATGAAAAAGCATCTCCACCCTGTAGGAAGTCAGCGTAGGTGGGGAGATGTCTGTATTTTCAGTGAATTGCACATTGACTGAAATATGTGCTTTGATAAATGTTTGTTCAAAGTTGCATATTTTTTCACCAAAGAACAGCAAACTTTAAATGTCATTTTATAATGTAATTTTTCTCCCTTAATACTATACAGCAAACCTTTTCTCATGATAATATTTATAGATCTATGACATCATTTTACAATAGTGAAAAATTGGAAACAACCTAAATGTCCATGGGTGGGAGAATCAGCTCAATTGTGATACATTCCTTATATCAATTTTTAAATTAAATTATAAATCACATTTTTAAATCAAATTTAATTTTTATGCCTAATATTTGAAATTTATACATTTCTTTGATAAATTCACGTTTCTATGTTGTGAGGTCCTTGTTTTGCTGGATGAGAGCCATTATCCCTTTACATATACGTGACAACAGAAAAAGTCTTGTCATCATTTCCCGAATCCTTACTTTCAGGGAATTAAAGGTATTTCCCATGGGGGATCCCTGGCTCTGTAACTTTTGTGCTAAAAAGACGTAACAAAGTGAATGTGTTGAGCAAAATGCAAATGGATACCTTGTAAATTTTATATATTGTGCAGTATTATTTTCAATACACAGTTAAAGCATATTGCTGTTATCTCATGTCCATCTAGTAAAAGATGTAATTGTCATCAATAAAGAACATGAAGGAAAATATTTTAATTTTTTGTGATTTGAATGAAAGATAATGTTAACTTTAATTTGAATATTAGAGATGCTGAGATGACTACAGTGATTATCAGTCAAACCAATGTAAGTGTCTCTACAGCAGTGGTTCTCTGCCCTATTGCATGTTGGAATCACTGGAGAGTTTTAAAAATACTGACCCCTGGGTTTTATTTCCCAGAGATCATGATGATGGCATGAGATGCAGCTTGGGTGTTGGGAGTTGGGAGTTTGGAAAGTTCCCGAGGCAATTCTAATGTGCAGCAGAGTTGGGAACCACAGCTCCGCAGGGTGCGGTCAGTGGTATTTCTGTGCCACTCACGCCACCAAGTGGATGAAACGAGCAGACCAGTTAGCCTGTTCTAACCATAATAAGTTGTGGTCAGAACAGTTCAGTGAATCATCCATGAAATTCTCCCCTCTTATAATGATAATTTTAAAAGTATGTGTTTTTTAAGGGGTTTTGCAGGGGGAGGGAGTACAGAGTGGTGTTTATCCCCACACTGGACAAATATTAAGAGTGAGTGCATTCTTTAAGAGAAACATATGCATGAGGGATATGTTTGTTTTTCAATTGTATTTCTTTAAAATTCTTTTTGGCCAAATTTCAAAAATCAAAAAGTAAGCAGTGATGAATGGATTTAAAAATTGCCCAAGTAGGTTTTTCATTTCAAAAACCAGATTTAGAAGCCTATTGGTTGGGTCTGCAAACAGAGCATCTCAAGAAATTATTTAATTTCACTATCTCATTAACTTCCAAGGTACAGCAAGCAGAGGCTTGTTCTTATCAAAAATAATTTTTGTCAATTTCACATTATAGCTGCCAAATTCAAAGTTCTTATTTAAAAAAATATGACCGCCCTTTCGCAAAATTGGTCCAGATTTTCATAGATCAGTGCCTTTTATATTTTGGTATAGAAATGATCCAATGATAAGAAGGAACATTTTAGGAAAAAATCATTTTAAAAACACTGAACATAGGAAATTAATTGTTTCAATTGGTGATAAATATTTTAAAAGGAATTCTCCAAAATTTCTTTAAATTCATATTTTTAAGAAGTTTAAAAATCTCTCTAGAAAACTGGAGAACAAGTGATATTAATATCCTTCATTCCCTAGAAGAAAGTCCATTAGGTATAAAAACGCTTTGTTCTTCAGAAGATATGGCCCAATAACTTGGAACTTCCTAACTAGTGAGCCAGGACACACAGGAGTGCCTCAAGTTCATAACCCAAAGCCTGTTCAAAGTTTTGGATGGCTAAGTCAGAGCACCCTCCACCAGGTCTGCTCAGCCTCTTCCATTCATTATCTGTGTTGGTCACAATGTTGGGGGTGGGGAGGTTGGGAAGCTCTGTACTAACAAATGCTTTACATGATATTCAGATACTCCTGCAGGCAATGATCTTTTACCATCAAAGAAAAGGCTTTCTTCCCTTGGTTCCCCCCCCCCCCCATTCTTCTCTCTCTCCCCCTCCTTTTCCCTTACCTCCCCACCCCCACCACCATGCTCAAATATAGAACAGGCTATGTCTAAGAAAGTGGAAACACAGCAAGGCAGCTTTCCAGGGTTCCTTTTTCAGCCTCTCTAGGTTTCAGAGACCCTCCGAAAGCTTGTCCAGAGGCCTAGGCCATCACCTGAAATGAACAGAGGAAGGGGCTCTGGGTGGTGACTGAAGCCACTAAGAAGCCAGGAGGAGGGGAAAGGATGTATTTCTGACTATATTTAATAATGTGTATCATTGTTATCGTGGTGCGGGGGAATTGAGTCCTAATGGCTAGTTGGGCCTAAAAGATAAACAGTTCTTGAAAATGACTACAATTAAGGGTACTTTTATCTAAAGTACTGTGGGGAGGGAGAAGGGGAAAAGTGGGGGGAAGAGAGTGAATAGCTAGAGACTAGAGATGGACAGGAAGAGAGAAACCAGGCAGTCTAGGAAAGGGGAATCCCTTGGGGCTCCTCTGAAGAGACATAGGTTCATAACCCAAAGGGAACCTGTACCTTTCAGAAGTGAGTCACGGGAAAAGTGTTCATCACAGTAAACGGGGAGCTAAAATGTTCCGATCAGACCCCGGACCCAACAAGCAGAAGACGTGCATATGGGGATAGTGTAACCAACAAGGCAGTACTGAGGAGCTGAGGAGAAACAATGGGAGGGTGCATAAATGCTCTCCACGAAAGAATACATGGATCCTACTACTATTGAGCTGACTTTATGGCCAGACCCATTTTTGAGGGTAGCATTGTGAAGACCCACCTGCTGCGAATTAGAATGCTCCCTGACAGATTGACTGACAGGTGCTTGGATGCCCACACTGGACATTCTGGTTGTCCTCACCCTTTCATTGTGTCTGTAGTGAAGAACATATTTGATAAATTATATTAATAAATGCTCAACAAGCCACCTCCACATAGCCTTGAGGCTCACCTAGCATTGCCCCCATTCATTCCTTCTGTGTTCTGTATTCCTTCCAGGTCAGTTATGCCTCCTCCAGCAGACTCCTCAGCAATAAGAATCAGTTCAAGTCCTTTCTCCGTACCATCCCGAATGATGAGCACCAGGCCACCGCCATGGCGGACATTATTGAGTATTTCCGCTGGAACTGGGTGGGCACCATTGCAGCTGATGATGACTATGGCCGGCCAGGGATTGAGAAATTCCGAGAAGAAGCTGAGGAGAGGGACATATGCATTGACTTCAGTGAACTCATCTCCCAGTACTCTGATGAGGAAGAGATCCAGCAGGTAGTAGAAGTCATCCAGAATTCCACAGCCAAAGTCATCGTCGTCTTCTCTAGTGGCCCAGACCTTGAACCCCTCATCAAGGAGATCGTTCGGCGCAATATCACAGGGAGGATCTGGCTGGCCAGCGAGGCCTGGGCCAGTTCTTCTCTGATCGCCATGCCGGAGTACTTCCACGTGGTCGGAGGCACTATTGGATTTGGTCTGAAGGCCGGGCAGATACCAGGGTTCCGTGAATTCTTACAGAAAGTCCATCCCAGGAAATCTGCCCACAATGGTTTTGCCAAGGAGTTCTGGGAAGAAACATTTAACTGCCACCTCCAAGAAGGTGCTAAAGGACCATTACCCATGGACACCTTCCTGAAAAGTCAAGAAGAAGGTGGTGGTAGGATAAGCAACAGCTCCACTATCTTCCGACCTTTCTGTACAGGGGATGAGAACATCAGCAGTGTTGAGACCCCTTACATGGATTACACACACTTACGGATATCCTACAACGTCTACTTAGCCGTCTACTCCATTGCTCATGCCCTGCAAGATATATACACGTGCTTACCTGGGAAAGGGCTCTTCACCAACGGTTCCTGTGCCGATATCAAGAAGGTTGAGGCTTGGCAGGTACATCCTTCCTTTATATAGCAGTTCTCTGTATGATAAAGGAGAGTTCGGCCAATCTGGGCAAGACAGATAAAATGGTTACCACAAAGCAACAAGATCCTAATAAGGTCACTAAATGTAGCTTTGGATTCAAATTCCCTTTACAAATGCCTGAGTAACTGACTCTGAACAAATGATAGTAATTTAATTTGATTAACTGTTAATTGTTGGCTCAATTGTTCTCTGGCCTAGTGGTTAGTCTACAGTAGGGGTGTCGAACTCAATCAGAGAAGGGGCCAAAATCTAAAATCCAGCCTAAATCGCGGGCCGAATGGTTTACTGAACAGTCATAAACTGTCATTGTGATGGAAACACAGCGGAGTGCAGTGATGACAGCGCGGTGCGGGCCACATTGCAAGGCCTGGCGGGATGGATTTGGCCCGCGGGCCTTGTGTTTGACACATGTGGTCTACAGGATAGTCCCTAAAAGATTTTTAATATTCTGGGACAGATTTAGTACTGAGGGGAGGATATTTTTCTAATGCTTTAATTTAAAGATACTGCTGTGAGTAACAAGTATTTTTTTTTTTAGTATCTATTACATTCCATATGCTAACAGACATAAAACTAGTGTTACTGTGTATAGTCACCACTTTGCCATTATATTGCTCAAAATATAATGTACTAATCCACCCAATAGACCATTTAAGCTTAGGACACAAGCAAGTCAAGAGTACAGAGAAAGCTTGCCTTAAAAGGATTTGGTATTGGATATTTCAAAAAAGAAGCACCGAAATAGTTACAGTAGAAAATAATCAAAACTTAAGTGGAATTCCAATAGTCATTATATGGTTTAGTTTAGTTTTGTATTTTTAAATTACATGTAGGAGAGACATCATAATCTTTTCATGTCATAGAACTTATGAAGATAAGTCTGACCTGACTTACATCTTACATATCCATTCATGTCTTGCATATGTATCTTGATTTGTATTTTTTGAAGTGTAGTTGGTATACAATATTATATTAGTTTCAAGTATACAATATAGTGATTCAACATGTACATACCTTACAATGTGATCACCACACTAAGATTCGTAATAATCTGTCTCCGTGTAACCTTGCCACAATATTGACAATATTCCCCTTCACTTTTTTACCCATCCCCTCACTCCGCCTCCCCTCTGACAACCATAATTTTGATCTGTTTCTATGAGTCCATTCCTGTTGTGTTGTCTTTGATTGGTTGGTTTTATGTGTTTTTTAGATTCCACATGTAAGTGAAACTATACTAATTTGTCTTTTTCTTCCTGACTCATTTCACTTTGCATAATGCCTCTAGGTCCATGTTGTTACAAATGGCAAGATTCATTGTTTTGATTGCTGAGTAATATTCCATTATGTATAACTAGAGGCCCATTACACTAAGAGACTTGTTCAATAGGCCTTCCTTTCCTTGGCTTCCAGCATTGGTTTTACTCCAGCACCTGAGATCCAAGTCTTCTCTCTGGCCAGACTCTGCTGCCTTTGCTGCAGACTCCGGCCAGAGTTTGCCTTCTTCATCTTCTCTGCAGACTGCCATCTTCACCTTCGTCTTCACTACAACCAGAGTGTTGCTCCCATAGATCCCTTCACACCCCTCCCTCCCTCTCATAGCAGGCATCCTGCCCCACCCAGTCACTCCTGCCTAGAGCAGCTGGGCAGCCGTCATCTTTGTCCTTCTGATTTGCATATTCCCTCCTGATTGGCTGGTGGGGTGTAGCAGAGTGATGGTCAATTTGCATGTTTTTCTTTTATTTGTGTAGATTATATAAGACATCTTTATTTGAAGAAAACAAAAACAGTAATTCAAAACAATATATGCATATCTATGCTCATTGTAGCATTATTTGCAATAGCCAAGATATAGAAGCCACCTGGATGTCCATTGATAGATAAATGTACCTTGATTTTTAAATGGTGGTGGGATTTGGGGGGGAGGGGGGGTTTTTGGTTTGTTTGTTTTTAATATATTTTTATTTACTTCAGAGAGGAAGGAAGAGGGAAAGAGAGAAAGAAACATCCATGATAAGAGAGAATCATGGGCCGAAACCGGTTTGGCTCAGTGGATAGAACGTCGGCCTGCAGACTGAAAGATCCCAGGTTCGATTCCAGTCAAGGGCATGTACATTGGTTGTGGGCACATCCCCGGTAGGGGATGTGCAGGAGGCAGCTGGTCAGTGTTTCTAGTTCTTTATCCTTCGCCCTTCCTCTCTATAAAATATATTTTAAAAGAGAAAGAGAGAGAGAGAGAGAGAGAGAGAGAGAGAGAGAGAGAGAGAGAGAGAGAGAGAGATTGATTCATGGTGGATTGGCTGCCTCCTGCAAGTCTCCCAATAGGGATAGATCCCACAACCTGGGCATGTGCCCTTGCCCGGAATTGAACCTGGACCTTTCAGTTCGCAGGCCAACACTCTATCCACTGAGCCAAACCAACTAGGGCTAGATGGCAGTTATTATAGTAGGATTTCAATATGTCTCTAATTAATAAATTAGGGGGCAGGGGGACACTAAAGTAACTTTGTACACAGAACCAAGTCACCATAAACCCTTTGGAAAAGATACTGAGACACAAGGAATGTACAACCTGTATCACTCATTTTAGAGGTTCTCAGGGAATGAGTGACTCTTGAAGCTCGGCAGAATGAGTCAGAACACACAAGATTTTAGTTGTTCTTGTGTGGGAAATATCTAACTCAGATGTCATTGTTGGCTGAAGTTTCTAATATCTATGAAATCCTTAAAGTTTCCTTCCTTGAACTGCACACGCCCCCGTCCCCAACTCTGTCAGAGAAAGAGGAGCTTTACTGAAGGTCAAAGACCAAAAATAATTCAGGAGCCATGACTGTAACTTGTGGAGTTTTAAGAAGAAATAAATATACAATATTTCAATAAATACTAGTGTCTTCCCTTGCATGTCCTCTGGAAAGAGGAACCCAGCTCCTGAAAACCTACAGAGCCAGGGTGGGGTTGAAGGGAAAGACACTTCCAGTGTATAATTTGACATTCTGCTTTTCAGTGAATCCTCTCCCAGACAAGGATATAAGACCCAGATGGTCAAGATCAAAGCTTGAACATACAATAAAAAAGCCAAGAATCAGGCTATAGTCAAAATATGAACTTTTAGTGGCATGTTTAGAAAATACAAACCAATGGGCTTAAACAAAAGAAGAACATTATTAGTGGCTCATAATACTGAACATCTCAGAAGTACAACTAGATGCTTTCATCTCCACGTCTCTCTTCCTTAATCCTCAGGATTAACAACAGTTTCAGGTTCATAAAATCCTTGCTGCTAGTCTCTCCTTACTTCCTAGGATCTCCTGTAAATGTGCCAAAATCCACATTGATTGACCAATCTAAGGCCACATACTCATCTCTGAAGCTAGAACTTTATAGACTGAGAGTAAGGCAGGGAATAGATCCCCCCATATTAAATCAGGATGCTATTACGAAAAGAAGGTGGAAAGAGAAACAAAACAGCCAAAATAAAATGTTCTCTACACAGACACCTCAGCTGACCCTAGTACTAGTAAAGATGTGCCTCCTGACTCACATACAGTCTGGTGCAATTCATCCAGGAGAGGAAACAGGAAAATAAGGCTGGAGCTCTAAAAAGGAATAACATGTGGGCACCGGCCAAAATGTCCTGTGCTGAAAGTCTCCTTTGAACCTCAGGATTCCAGGCAGTTAGGTGGGTATTCAGGAATTTAAGATCTTGGACATGTATCTATCAGAAGATGGACCAGCAATGATTCACACCCATTATTAAGACCTACATGGAAACCTGTCACTCATACTATCTATACAATCTAATCCAAGAACCTCAGCCTGGAATTGCACCTTCTCTCAATTGTCTTATAAGCCAACCATTCTGATGTCTTCCCACAAAACACTAATTACTTTCGGCATAGAATTTTTGCTTAGATACTATCCCACACCCAAAGAGCCATCATTGTTGTCTATGATTGTCCACAGCAAACTTTTAACTCTTTTTCAAAATTTACTTTCTCTTGAAAGTCTTTTCAAGTCATAGTCCCCCACCCACTCAAGCACAAGCACACACACTTTCTGGCCATTCTTTCTTCCTCATTTTTGCCATTTATACACCCAGTTTAAACTTCCACAGCTCTTCAGTTGACTGAAATAGTCATTTTCTTTTGTTGACCATTTCTGCACACACACACCCAGCTAAAATGTATCAATCAACTAACTCACATGCCTGTTAGTAATACTAGCAGGTAATTTATGAGCATACAACACACAATTACCTCCTGACCTCCACGGATATCCACCACCACCATCCTCCTCATGCTGCTCATCAGCTCTCTCCTCACTGTGATCCCCCCATTATACTACTCTAAGCTTCTTGAGGGCAGGAATCACATTTGTATTGTTCAGCAGTGTTCAGAACACCTGGCACCTGAATGAATGTGTGTAGAATAAAGGAATGAATGAGTAGCAGTCTAGTTGATTTGACCTAGAGTCCTTTGTAGAGAATTGTTCAACCCTGCATCAAGCACTGGCCAGGGTATTCTAAGCTGTTATTGGAAGAACCTGGGTCACATGTCCAATAATCAAGTTTGAATGGGACATCATGAAGTATGGAACTGCCTTCTTCCTTCTGTCAGGATGACTGTGCACAAGACATGCTTCCTCCACCATATACAAACCACTCAGTAGACCAAAAAAACAGGCATGCATGATGACAGGACCATGGTAATAACAGAAGCCAAACAAAACTGATCTTTCCAGGAATTACTAGTACTGTTGGGGTTGGGAGAAGGGAAGTGAATTGAGGTGAGCGTCAAAGGAGATGCAAAAGATGGAGTCAGAAAATAAGGATGAGGTTAGAGAAGGGAATTGGTCAAGGATTTTCCCTACTCTCTTAGCACAGGAAGTGGCCAAGAAGCAATAGGATCCTTATCTGTGTGAACTCTCCTTTAGTCCATGTGAATGGGGTTCTTTGTTCATCTTGTGCCACTGTCCCTCTGTGCTAGGAAGTGATGCCAAGAGTAGAGGGGAGGGTAAATCATTGACTATTATGGGACACGATGAAATTTTTAACTCGAAAAAATTCAACACTCATATGATTTTATTTATACCCCTGCTGTGAGGATGAAACACTATACAGGTTAGGGTTTGAAGTAAACAAGAAAATAAAAGATGTCATTCAAGTTGGGCCTTGAAGGCTGGATAGGATTTATAGAAAGGATCTGTTCCTTGGAAAAATTGTAAACTGCAAAGGCAAACACACCCAACAATGAAGATGAATCACAAAAAACATTATGTTACATGGAAAATATTCAGACCAAATACATACTGTGTGTTTCATTTATACAATATTCTGCCTCTAATGATAGAAAACAGATCTACAATGGCTTAGGGCTGAAAGTGGGAGTGGGATTAATTTGGAAGGGACATCAGGGTGCCTTTGGAAGTGATGGTAGTGGCAGTTCACGGGCATATACATCTGCCAAAACTCGGAACTATACTCTTAAAATGGGTGTATTTTATTCTATGTAAATTGATTTAAAATACAAAACAATGGAAAGTCCCATGGGCGGGAAAGTACAGGCCTTTCATGGAGATCTGGATATCACTCAGTTTCTACCTTTTTCCTATTATAGGCTCTTGTGTTGCCACAGCATTATACATGTCTCCACCTCCCACTTCTAAAATATGTCCATTTTCTCAACCTTAATTTTTATATTAGTTAACCTATTATAACTAGGGATAGACAACTTAATAGATACTGCCTACTCTGACTCCTACACCTGTGTTGTAGTATATAGTGAAAGGGTTGAGAGTTTGGACTCTAGAATCAGACTAACTGGATTTAAATCCCAGTTGCTACCTAATAACTTTATGACTTTGGAAAGTCATTTAATGTATCTCAGTTTCTTCACCTGAAAAATGGAGATATGAAACATAAATGTATTATGAGAATAACATCCATTGATATGTATAAGATACTTAGGATACTGCCTATATATAGTAAATGCTCAGTAAATATTAGTCTTGAGTATTATTCTTTTGTAGGTGAGGAAAGAAAGGCTCAGAAAAGCTAAATTGACTTGCCTGAAGTCATATTTAGCCAATAATAAGAAAGGCAACTTCTGCCACAGGCATTCTTTCTCTGATGAGGCCAAGGTAACTGTTAAAAGATCCATGTGCCCAGTTGTCCCTCTGGTGTATTGCTGTCATCATTCTTACATGGAACAGTTCTGGTGTATTGCTGTCATCATTCTTACATGGAACAGTTCTGGTGTATTGCTGTCATCATTCTTACATGGAACAGTTGTTTTTTTGGACTTACTCTCCTCTTCAGGTAATGCTCAGCTGTTACTGAAACATTATTGCACTACTAGAGGCCTGGTGCACAAAATTTGTGCACTTGTGGGGGGACGTCCCTCAGTTCGGCCTTGCAGTCTGGAAGCCATTGAGGGTTGTCCAACTTTCAGCTTAGGCCTGCTGCACTCACCAGCCATATGCCCCAATTCTGGCTCTTTCATTGAGTGTCTGCCCCCTGGTGGTCAATGTGCATCATAGTGACTGGTTGGTCTGCTGTTTTCTTGATTTGCATTTAGCCTTTTATTATATAGGACTAGAGGTCTAGTGCACAAAATTCGTGCATAAGTGGTGGCGGGCGGGGCGGGGGGTCCCCTCAGCCCAGCCTGCACCCTTTCTAATCTGGGACCCCTCGAGGGATGTCCAACTGTCCATTTAACATACAGTCAGATACCTCTCTCACAATCCAGGACTTCTGGCTCCCAACTGCTCTCCTGACTACCTGCCAGATTGCCCCTAACTGCTTCTGCCTGCCAACCTGGTCACCCTAACTGTCCTCTCCTGCAGGCCTGGTTGCTCCCAACTGCCCTCCCCTACAGGCTCAGTTGTCCCTAACTTCCCTCCCCTGCCAGCCCAGTTGCCCCCAACGGCCTTCCCCTGCATGCCTGGGTCTCCCTCCCCCCCCAACTGTCCTCCCCTGAAGGCCTGGTAGCCCCCAACTGCCCTCCCCTGCCGTCCTGATCACCCCTAATTGCTCTTCTCTGCCAACCCTGTCACCCCTAACTGCTCTTCTCTGCTGGCCCAGTCACCCCCAACTATCCTCCCCTGCTGGCGTGATCACCCACAACTGCCCTCCCCTGCCGGCCATCTTGTGGCAGCCATCTTGTTTCCACATAGGGACAGCCATCTTGTGTGTTGGAGTGATGGTCAATTTGCATATTACCTCTTTATTATATAGGATTATACAGGATGGTGATTCCAACTCCCCTTTCCCTCAACAGAGTGATGGAGGTTTTATAATAAGTTTATTCCATGTTTTGAGTGTTTACTGAAAATTAAATGTGTGCTAATAATAAAAAATTACACATGTAGCCCTAACAGTTTGGCCCAGTGGATAGAGCATTTGCCTATGAACTGAAGAAGCGTCCCAGGTTCAATTCTGGTCAAGGGCATGTACTTTGTTTGCTGGTTTGATCCCCAATAGGAGACATGTAGGAGGCAGCTGATTGACGTTTCTCTCTCATTGATGTTTCTAATTCTCTATCCCTGTCCCTTTCTCTCTGTAAAAATCAATAAAATATATATTTTTTTAAATTTGACATGTAAAATATGATATTTAGCTGTAGCTTTCCTAACAGATCACAAAGGAAATATTTACCCCCCCAAAATCCAAGACTTCTCTTTTTCTCTTATAAAGAGAACGTTAACATTTTATCCTGTGAAAACCACAATTCTTATGTCTGCCCTATACACTATTAAGTAAAATCTTTTAGCACATTTTTTAAAACAAATTCTACTAATATTTCATTGTTTGCCTGTTTGTTTCGTCTTAACCTGGAAGGTTTTTGTTATTTTTAAATCAAAACACAAGAATATTGATTATAGTTATAGTTCAGAGGGAGAAATTGTACTGGCCCTTTATCCTAGTTTTCAGTAATTTGCTTTTCAATATACTAGTATAGGTTTAAGTTCAACCAATTACATAAAAGCTTTAAATTCTATGGTCATCAATGGTAAATTTTTTAAAAAGTGAATCCTATGTCATTTCACTTTATCTGAAAGTTCTTCTGTTTGTTTGTTTGTTTGTTTTTGTTTTTGTTTTAGTGTAGAACTTAGATCTTTATGTTTTTGTCCTAAATCAGCCTGATCCAGTCCAGTTGTCCTGGTTAAGACTTCCAGTACAGCTACAGTGGGAACAGACATTCTTGTCTTGTTCATGAACTTAGGGGGAAAGCAGTCAGTCTTTATTTTTTTTTTTAATAAAGTTTGTTTGATTTCAGAGAGGAAGGGAGAAGGAGAAAGCTGAAAAATGGAGATATGAACCATAAATGTATTATGAGAATGATGAGAGAGAATCATTGATTGGCTGCCTCCTCCACACCCCCTATTGGGGATTCGGCCCGCAACCTGAACATGTGCCCTTGATCAAAATCAAACCCAGGACCCTTCAGTCTGCAGGCTAAGGCTCTATCCACAGGCTGATGCTTTATCCACTGACCAGGTAGGGCAGCAGTCAGTCTTTTACAATTAAGTATGATGTTACTAATGTAGGGGTTTTTTTTATAGATGTCCTTTATAGCATTAAGGAAGTTCCCTTTTATTCTTAGATTGCTGAGAGTTTTTATCTGAAATGGAGGTTGGAGGTTATAAACATGTTTTCTGTAACAATGGAGATGATCATATGATTTCTCTTTGTAGCATGTTAATGTAGTCAAATGACAAACTCTACTTGGTCACAGTGTATTTTCCTTTTGGTAGATAGCTAGATTTGATTTGAAATTCAGTGAAAGTTAGCACCCCTATACTCAGAGGCTGGATCATGCCTTACTCTTTCTTGGTGCCTCAGTGACCCCTAGCACTGGGTAGATCCCACATGAAAGACAAGCTGCTGAGTGCCCACTGCCTCCTCTTGACCCATGTCAGGGGCACTCAGGAAGCAGAGCCAGGAGCCTAACAATACTTCTATAGGGCATACCTATGAAGAGCACAGGCTTTGCACCCCTTGATAGCTATATGGCCTTGAAAAGATACTTTTGTTTTCTGTGCCTCGGTTTTCCCAAAAATAAAATGGGGTTAATAGTACTATTAGTTATGAAGATTAGATTAGAAAATAAATATAAATTATTTAGCATTGCTACCCAAAAGGAATAAAATGACCAGAAAGGCTTAGTAATTATTATCATTACTTCTTTTGTACAAGGGCTTTGTGACCCATAAGACCCTGTAAAAATAAGAGATAGGCCATAACTATTACACTAGGACTCCACCCACAGCCTCGTTTATTTCTTCCTCTCACTTCCCTCTGTCTTCCCTTTGGTAGCAAGACTTGCACAAAAGCAGTAGCATAGAGAAAGGTGGTACAGATCACAAGGGCACTTAGCGCCTCACTCCTTCCCCAAAGCCTATCTCAGAAAACACCAAGAATGGCTCTGGCTTACAAACCAGTCCCTCCTGGGGCACCACCAGATGATAAGGCACCTGTAGAAGTCTTGTCTTGCCCTTTGGTGAGATATATCTCCTTTCCTTCCCTAATTTTGAGAAAGTCTTTCCTACCCCAGGTACAATTTAAGCACCACGTAAAGCCCCTAGCTTACCAGGGCTGCTGCTAACACATGAAGTACCCCTGTATAAATGAGAAAAAGGGGCCGCTTCCTCAAGTCATGTTCCTTCCACTTTATTAGATAAGATAGTTTACTGTCCTCTCACCGTGCAAAAACCTACATAACCATATGTGGCAGCCCTGTGGCTCATATTCAGAATATTCATCTCTGTTCCTCTTTAGGTCCTGAAGCACTTACGTCACCTAAACTTTACCAACAATATGGGGGAACAAGTGACTTTTGATGAATGTGGTGACTTGGTGGGGAACTACTCCATCATCAACTGGCACCTCTCTCCAGAGGACGGTTCCATTGTGTTTAAGGAAGTTGGATATTACAACGTCTATGCCAAGAAAGGAGAAAGGCTCTTCATCAATGAGAAGAAAATCCTGTGGAGTGGGTTCTCCAGAGAGGTATGTGCTGTCCATCTGAACACCACATGCCTCCACCCTGGCAGGAAATGTGCTGGGCTTTGGAGGGCCTTGGACCGTTCACCACTGGACTTCCAGAATGAGTCCACTTCCCTCCGCTCACTCACTCTGCATCGCTAGGGCGCCCCATGAAATCCATGAGTGTTTAGTGTACAACAGAGAATCCTTGGAACCCGAGCCCTATGCTTATCATTTTAAAACAATTTTATTCTTTACAAATCTGACTCCCTGGCTAGTAATGGTTTCCTTAACTAAAACTTTCTCCAACCCGAGCAAAATATTTAAGCAAACATAAATATCATTCAAGGCAAAGCCTGGATAATTAATTCACAAAGAGTTAGTTCCCTATGATTCAAACATCTCAGGACTGCTGACCTATCAACCAAAATGAACATATATTTTTCTCCTTGGGAGATGTATAACACATAGGTGGATGTTTGTGACCATGATCAGGGTCCTCCTCCCTTGAGTATCACCGCATCCAGATGCCTGGTTAATAACCAGAAGCCCATCACCCAGTGAATATGCTCTCCAGGAAAAGACATGTGATATGCTAAAATGATGAACATTCTGTGGGGGTAGTGTCCCAGAATATAATAGGCTACTGAGGACCCAGGTCCTCTGTAGATACAAATCCTGGACAAGAGTTAAATCCTCTTTAACTCTCCCAAGATGCCTGGATGAAACCCACTACAGTACTCTTTGTATTTGCCTTTCTAGTATCACTTTCGAGTATCGTGAACTACTTTATAAAATGTGACCAAAGATTCAACTTCATCTGTTACCAAATGCTCCTTAGGTTGGTTGGTGGGTATCTGATCAGATGCTATACTTTTATTGGTTCCCAATAAAAGTAGGATAGTTATCCATGCAAAGGTCTATTATAGATAGTGAAGCTTATCCACAGGGTGCGAGTTATTGCTAGCCTCTTACTCAGAGAATGGATTCTCAATTTTAAACATGTCACGACCCTTTCCAGACAGAGATTTGGGGCTTCCAGATATTATACAATTCTCTCCACTAATTATACCCTTGTCTAAAGTTTCAACTGACTGTAATCTAAACTGATCGGCTATACTATCACTAATTCCCTGTTGTTAAATCACCCAGGTTATCTCTTACCTCCATTAATGTACATAATTGATTGTCTCTAATAGGTGTATGTCTCATCTCCCTTGAGAGGTGTATGTCTCATAGGTGTATGTCTCATCTCCTGCAATGAAGCTATTTCCTGTATAGTTCTCTATAACCCTAATTCCTGTATAGTTCTCTATAACCTATAACAGCCTGTGCAGACTGTGGGTTTAAACATTGGAAAATGAATAACAATGAATCTTCATGAACTCAGTCACTTCTGTTCCTGAGGTAGTTGACAGAGTTTATAAATTAAATCTAATTTTTCCACAGAAATGTTACTTCAAACTTAGTACACATAGGTACTCAACAAATATTAGGGTCTAATCCACTTTTTTCTGCATTTTTATAGAAATGACCACAAAAATGTCCTCTATCTTGACCTATAAATAATGTATTAATAGTTTCTCAACATAGCTCACAAAGTTGTTAATGAAATCAAGGATATAAAATTAATAATGCAAACTGTTATTAATATATCATTTATATATTTAAAAGCCCAGCGACTTTGATGGCAGAATGACCAGAACGACTGGTCACTATGATGTACACTGACCACCAGGGGCAGTCACTCAGCACAGGAGCTGCCCCTGGTGGTCAGTGCACTCCCACAGGGAGAGTGCTGCTCAGCCAGAAGCCGGGCTCATGGCTGGCTAGTGCAGTGATGGTGGTGGGAGCCTCTTCTGCCTTCACAACAGCAAGCCAAATGGTAAGGAGCAAGCAGGTGGGCAGTTAGGAGCAAGCAAGTGGGAAGTTAGGAGTGATAGGTCCCAGATTGCAAGAGGGTGTGGGCCAGGCTGAGAGCCCCCCTGCCTACGTGCACAAATTTTGTGCATCTGGCCTCTAGTTATAATATATTAATCAATATCTTGATTCAATATCTCGATTTACTTTCTAATGAAGCACTTTAGAGCCAAGGGGTCTTTTTTTTTTTTTTAAGCTAGAGGGGCTTTAAATATCTTTGTATCCAAAACCCCAATGTGAAGATGATGACACTGAGGTTTAGAAGGGAAAGAGTGATTTCAAGATAAGATAAAAGGTCAGTATAAGAGTTGAGACTGGGATCCAAGTGCTCTGACTCAGACCCTAGTGCTCCATCCTATACTATACTCTCCATAATTATTTCCTTATTTTATTACAACAAATAAGAAGGAAAAGAGGGTTCTTCTTTGGGGTCTTGGAATTCAAATGGTCTTGCTTGGCCAGAATTGGAAAGGTATCTTTGGTGCAGCTATTCAGAAGAATTAAAGATACTTGCTGGCTTTTTGCAAAATGGATTTTTCTTGATGGCTATCCATCCCACTTCTTTGGTGGTGGGATTTCTCTTTAGCTGAGGGATGCAGAAGGAGGCAATAAGGGGGCACCGAGGATGGCATTATTACAATTCTTCACTAGTATAAAGCAAGCTTTTCATACAGTGAAAAGTACAGACTTTGGAATACTTACCTGGGTGTGAATCCACGCTCTCCAATAAGTTACTATATGACCTTAAGTTTGTTTTTTAACCATTATGGAGAAAAACTTGGCATGACAAAGACTGCTAGAGGCCCCCAATGTTTGTTCTCCTTTTTTACTTTTAATAATAGAACTCAATTTTAACTGGGCACATGACCATCCAGAATTTTAAAATTTCCCAGTCTCAGCTAAGTATGGCCACATGACTAAATCCTGCATCATGGGATGCAAGTGGCAGTGTTATGTGATGGAATCTGAGAACCTTGGTTTAAGAAAGTGCTTGCAAGAATCCTTTGCTCTCTTCATCTTTTCCTTGATCCTGATTCCTAGAAACCAGCAGGTAGCAGCTAGACAGGGTGTTCACTGGGATTTTTGCTGAGTAGCCTCGGACCTTGTACTGGCATGGAGATTGAACCTATATAAATCGGGTGAACCCCATTCACCCTACCTGGTGACTCACTGATAACTTGCCTCATGCAACTCAAGTACCACCAAAAACTCTTTCAGTAACTGAGCCTAATAGGAAGCCAGCAGGTGGAAGCGGCAGAAATGGACCTAGGGGGTCCCTTAGGCCTTTCTGCTGACATGTCCCCAGCGTTGGTGCTGGTGGAATTCTGCCTTGGTGGACACCGTGGTCCTTCTCACACACATTCAGAGGCAGAGGCAGCCACAAAGTGACAGGTAGCTCAAGACCAGTCATAGGCAGTGTCTGATATTGATTTGCACCAGAATTCCTCCTAAGAGATCCCAGAACCAACACACTCAGTGGCCAACTTCAGACAATATCAAGGCAGGATTCAATTAGTTTCACAAGTAGCATATCCAAAGGGAGATCTCAGCAGGCACCAGAACCTGCTGAAGCAAATTTTGCTTACTGTGCTCAGTACCTACACAGCAACTTATACACTGTGCTCAAGGTTGAACCTCATCCTTGAGGGCTGAACCCACCCACAAATGGGCCAATAAAGATTCAATTACAACAGGGGGACTGATATAACCCACATAAGAAATATTCCTGCCGAAACCAGCTTGGCTCAGTGGTAGAGCGTCGGTCTGTGGACTGAAAGGTGCCGGGTTCAATTCCAGTCAGGGGCATGTACGTTGGTTGTGGGCACATCCCCGGTAGGGGGTGTGCAAGAGGCAGCTGGTCGATGTTTCTCTCTCATCAACGTTTCTAGCTCTCTAGCTCTCTCCCTTCCTCTCTGTAAAAAAATCAATAAAATATATTTTAAAAGAAAAGAAAAAAAGGAAATATTCCTACAGCACCCAACTCAGGTTATCAAAAGACTGCACCACTGGAACCCACAGGACACCTATTATCTAAGGACACCCTACCAATACTGGAAGACATAGCATATCTACTTAATACATAGAAACAAATATAGAAAGGCAGTCAAAGTGGGAAGACAAAGAAACATGCTCCAAATGGAAGAATAGGAGAAATATCCAGAAAAAAGAAGAAAAAAAAAGAGGGCTAAATGAAATGGAGGCCAGCAATTTACCAAATATACAGTTCAAAAACGTGGTTATAAGGATGCTCAAGAAACTGAGTAAGAACTAAGAGGAACTTATTGAGAACTAAAACAGCATGAAAACAGCTATAGAAACCATTAAAAAAAAAACAGTCAGAAATGAAGAATATAGTATCTGAAGTGAAGAAATCACTATAAGAAATAAATAGTAGGTTGGATGAAACAGAGGATCAAATCAGCAATTTGGAAGACAAGGTAGCAGAATTTGAGCAGCAAAAAGAAAAATAGAATCCAAACATATGAGGATAGTTCAAGGGACCTTTGAGACAATATGAAATATAACAACATCTGCATCATACAGGTTCCAAAAGGAAAAGAAAAAGAAAAAAAAACCAACAGATCAAGAACCTACTTGAAGAAATAATGGCTGAGAATTCCCTAATCTGATGAAGGGAAAAGACACACAAGTCCAGAAAGTGCAGAGAGACCCAAACAAAATGAATCCAAAGAGGCTCATACCAAGACACATCATAATTAAAATGGCAAAGTTTAAAGACAAAGAGAGTGCTAAAATCAGTCTGGCTCAGTGGATAGAGCGTTGGCCTGCAGACTGAAAGATCCCAGGTTTGGTTCTGGTCAAGGGCATGTACCTTGGTTGCGGGCACATCCTCAGTAGGGGGTGTGCAAGAGACAGCTGATTGATGATTCTCTCTCATTGATGTTTCTAACTCTCTATCCCTCTCTCTTCCTCTCTGTGAAAAATCAATTTAAAAATATATATTTTTTTAAATAAAGACAAAGAATCTTAAAAGCAGCAAGAAAAAAAATGAATTACCTACAAAGGAAATTCCATAGGACTTTCAGCTGATTTCTCAACAGAAACATTTCAGGCGTGAAGAAATTAGTATAAAATATTCAAAGTGAAAAAGCAAAGACCTAGAGCCAAGACTACTATACCTAGCAAGGTTACCATTTAAAAAATTGAAAGAGAAATTAAGAGCTTTCCAGACAAGAAAAAGCTCAAGGAGTTCATTACCACCAAATCATTGTTACAAGAAATGTTAAAGGATCTTCTTTAAGAAGAAGAAAATAAAAAATAAAAATAAAGACAACAACAACAGAGGAACTTAGTTACAAAGAATAAAATGGCAATAATATGTAACTTTAATAATCACTTTAAATATAAATGGCTTAAATGCTCTAATCAAAAATAATAAGGTAGCTGAATGGATAAGAAAGCAAGACCTAGCTGAAACTGGTTTGGCTCAATGGCTAGAGCATCGGTCTGTGGATTGAAAGGTCCCAGGTTTGATTCCAGTCAAGGGCATGTACCTCAGTTGTGGGCACATCCCTGGTGGGGCGTGGGGTGTGCAGGAGGCAGCTGGTCAATGTTTCTCTCTCATCAATGTTTCTAGCTCTCTGTCCCTCTCCCTTCCTCTCTGTAAAAAATCAATAAAATATATATTTTTTAAATAAACAAGAAAGCAAGACCCATATATATGTAGTCTACAAGAGACCCACCTCAGAATGAAAAATATACAAAGACTAAAAGTAAAGGGATGGGAAAAGATAGTTCATGCAAATAGAAATGAAAACAAAAGCTGAGGAAAGCATTTGAGGTTTTGCTCCACATCCTGTTGTCAATTGACTCAAATAAACCCTTATAAAAATTCAAAAGACAAACAAACAAAAAGCTGTAAAGAAATACTTATATCTGACAAAATATATTTTAAAATAAAGAATATAATAAAAAATTAAAAGGACACTACATAATGATAAAGGAATTAATCCAACAAGACGTTATAACCCTTCTAAACACTTATGCACCCAACATAGGAGCACCTACCTAAATATGTAAATCAAATCTTGATTGACATAAAGGGAGAGATCAATAGTAATACAGTCATTGTAGGGGATTTTAACACCCTTTTGACATCAATGATAGTTCTTCCAGACAGAAAATCAATCAGGAAACAGCAGCCTTAAAGGACACACTATATCAAGTGGCTTTAATTTATATCTTCAGAGCATTCTACCCCAAAGCAATAGGATTTATATTCTTTTCAAGTGCACATGGAACATTTTCTAGGATAGACCACATGTTATAACACAAAACAAGATTCAAAAATTTAAGAAGATTGAAATCATATCAAACATCTTCTCTGACCATTATGATATGAAACTTGAAGTCAATCACAAGAAAACACTGGGAAAAAAACACAAAGACATGGAGGCTATATGTTACAAAGGATACCTAGAAACAAATGAAAATGAGAATACAACAAGCCAAAACTTATGGAAGACCATAAAAGCAGGCCTGAGAGGGAAATTCACAGCATTACAGGCCTACCTCAAGAAACAAGAAAAATCTCATATCAGCAATCTTACTTTAATCTTTAAGGAACAACAACAAAGAACAACAAATAAAACCCAAAGTGAGTACAAGAAAAGAAATAATAAAGATCAACGTAGAAATAAATGAAATAGAATCCAAAAAGAAACAACACAAAAGATCAATAAACCAAGAGTGGTTCTTTGAAAATATAAATAAGATTGACAAACTTTAATTCAGACTCATCAAGAAAAAAAACCACAAATAAGTAAAATCATAAATGAAAGAGAAGTAACAACTGACACCACAGAAATACAAAGGATTGTAAGAAAATACTGTAAACACTATATGCCAAAAAAATTGGACAATCTGAATAAAATGTATAAGTTCCTAGAAACATACAATCTTTCAAAACTGAATCAAGAAGAAACAGAAAATCTGAAAGACTAATTACAACTAATGAAATTGAAGCAATAATCAAAAAATTTCCAGCAAACAAAAGCCCTGGATCAGATAACCTCACAGGTAAATTTTACCAAACATTAAAAAACTAACACTTGTCCCTCTTAAATAATTCCAAAAATATTCAAGAAGAGCCTAGTCATCGTGACTCAGTGGTTGAGCATTGACCTATGTACCATGAGGTCATGGTTCGATTCCTGGTCAGGGCACATGCCCGGATTGCAGGTTTGATCCCCAGTGTGAGGCATATAGGAGGCAGCCAATCAATGATTCTCTCTCATCATTGATGTTTCTATCTCTCTCTCTCCCTCCCTTCCTCTCTGAAATAAATAAAAATATTTTTTTAAATCAAGAGAAAGAAAGACAAGGCCAGCATTATCCTAATTCTAAAACCAGAAAAAGCCACCACAAAGAAAAAAATTATAGGCCAATATCCCTAATGAATATAGATGCTAAATTTCTCAACAAAATATTTGCAAATCAGATTCAGCAATACATTAAAAAGATCATATAACATTATCAGGTGGGATTTTTTTCTAGGGATGAAAGATTGGTACAATACCCGTAAATCAATAAATGTAATATACTACATTAACAAAATGAAGGATTTAAATCACCTAGATGCAGAAAAAGCATTTTATAAAATCCAGCACCCATCTATACTAATAAAAGCCTAGGTGGCCCTCACACCCACCCCCATGCCATCACAAGATGGCCACCTCCATGCCATCACAAGATGGCCATCACGAGATGGTTCCACAAGATGGCCAGCAGGGGAGGGCAGTAAGGGGTGACCAGGCTGGCTGGTAGGGCAGTTAGGGGTGACCAGGCCAGCAGGGGAGGGCAGTTGGGAGCCACCAGGCAGGCCGGCAGGGGAGGGAAATTGGGAGCAACCAGGCAGGTCAGCAAGGTAGGGCAGTTGGGGGTGATCAGGTTGGCAGGGGAGCAGTTAGGCATCAATAAGGCTGGCAGGCAGAAGCAGTTAGAGGTAGGCAGGCAGGCGACTGGTTAGGAGCCAGCAGTCCCAGATTGTAAGAGGGAAATCCCAGATTGGAGAGGGTACAGGCTGGGCTGAGGGACATCCCTCCAGTGCCCGAATTTCATGTACCAGGTCTCTAGTTTACTATTAAAAACTCTTAGTAAAGTGGGAATAGAGGAAACATACCTCAATATAATAAAGGCTACCTATATTTTAAAAAACTAAACAAAAAAATACATAGCCAACATCATACCCAATGTACAAAAACTAAAATCGTTTCCCTTAAGAGCAGGAATAAGACAGGGATATCTACTTTCACCATTCTTTTTTTTTTTTCTTTTTTTTAATATATTTTATTGATTTTTTACAGAGAGAAAGGGAGAGAGATAAATGAGAGAGAAACATCGGTCAGCTGCTTCCTGCACACCCCTACTGGGGATGTGCCCACAACCAAGGTACATGCCCTTGACCTGAATCAAACCTGGGACCTTTCAGTCCTCAGGCTGATGCTCTATTCACTGAGCAAAACCAGTTTTGGCTCACCATTCTTACTAGTATTTAACATAGTACTAGAAGTTCCAGCTGTGGCAATCAGACAAGAAGAAGAAATAAAAGCCATTTAAACTGGAAAGGAAGAAATAAAACTATCACTATTTGCAGTTGACATAATACTGTATATAGAGAACCCTAAAGATTCTATTTTAAAAAAAACTATCAGAACTGATAATTGAATTCAATAAAGTATCAGGATACAAAATAAATATCCAGAAATTGGTTGCATTTTTAAATAAATAAATAAATAAATAAATAAATAAATAAATAAAATACCAAGGAGTGACTTTAACCTAGGATGTAAAGTTGTGCTCAGAAAATTATAAGACACTGAATAAAGAAACTAAAGGAGGTACAAATAAGTAAAAGCATATTCCATGTTCATGGATAGGAAGAATTAGCTTCATTAAAATGTCCATACTACCCAAAGCAATCTATAACTTCAACACAATTTCTATCAAGATACCAATAGCATATTTCACAGAACTAGAACAAATACCCCCAAAATTAATATAGAACCACAAAAGATTCCAATAGCAACAGCAATCTTGAGAAAGAACAAAGTTGGAGGAATCACACTACCTAATATCAAACTATACTATAAGGCCATAGCAAAATAAACAAAGTAGAAATGGACTTATAGATACAGAGAATAGAATGACAGCTGTCAGAGGGGAGGGTGAGTGGGGGGCTGAGTGAAAAAAGGTGAAGATATTAAGAAAAAAAACACAGAGAGTATGGTGACTACAAGAGGAAAATGGGGTGGAAGGAGGTAGAAAGAAGGGATAAATAGTAATGGAAATTGAAAACTTTGGATGGTGAACACAATATAATATACAGGTGATGTGTTACAGAATTGTACACTTGAAACCTATATAATTTTATTAACCAACTAGAGGCCCGATGCATGAAGATTCGTGGAAGAATTGGCCTTCCTTCCCCTGGGTGTCAGCAATGATTTCAGTCTGGCACAGAGCCACCTTTCTGCCTTCCCATGCTGCCCAGAGGCTGTGCAGAATGCCTGCGTTGTCACCATGGTGATGATGAAGCATCCTGCCCCAGGCCACTCAGTGCCTTTGTATGCAAATTAACCCACCATCTTTGTTGGGTTAATTTGCATACTCACTCCTGATTAGCTGGTGGGTGTCACAAAGGTATGGTCAATTTGCATCTTTCTCTTTTATTAGTGTAGCTATCACCCCAATATACTGTATTCAATAAAAATGTTTATAAAATCAATTAAACTTGGGCTTCATTTTCAAAAACACTATTAGGCTGTGATATTTTAGTCTGAAGCTGCTCTCCAATTATTTTTAATAATTTGACTGTTGACTCTTTTGGACAACCTTATCATCTGCAAATATAACAGTTTTATTTAGTCCTTCCAATATTTAAGCCTCTCTTTTTTTTCTTCTTTTTTTGTCTTATTCTACCTACTAGTTAGGAACTCCAGTGCAGTATTTAATAATAGTTGTGATACAATCTACATTAGCTAGAATTTGGAAACAGCCTAGGTGCCCATCAGCAGATGATTGGATCAAAAAACTATGGTACATCTACACAATGGAATACTATGCTGCCATAAAAAAGAAGGAATTCTCATCATTTGCAGCGACCTGGATAGGAATTGGACAACGTCATGCTGAGTGAAATAAGCCAGTCAATGAAAGAGAAATACCACTTGACCTCACTCATTTATGGATAATAAAGAACATTATAAACTGATGAACCGAAAGATAGATATAAAGACAGTAAAGCAACAAGAAGACTGTCAAATTACAGTGGGGAGGGTAGGAAGATCTGGGGGAGATAAGAGATCAACTGGGAGGATCCCAGATGGCTGCACAGGTAAACACCTAATTGCAGCCACACACAACAATTTCAATAAAATACATCTAAAATATAAAATGGACATTACCCAGAACTATAGGAAAGTTGACTGACTGGAAATTCTACAATGAGAAGCAAGGAGAAAACCAGAAGGAAGAGCAGAGGAGCTGTAAAAGCCTAAGGGAAGCTGCGAAAATGGCAAGACAAGGAAATAGATCACAAATGAAAGAAATGGAGGACAAAAAGCGACTGGATATAGAGTTCAAAACCACACTTATAAGGTTGTTCAAGAATCTCCTAGAAAAAGCCGATAAAATAAACGAGACCTATGAAGATATGAAAAGGGATCAACAAGAAATAATAAGGGATCAACAAGAAATAAAGAATACATTGTCTGAAATAAAAAATAATATACAGAATCCTAAGAACAGAATGGAAGATCGCAAGAATCACGTCAAAGATTTGGAACATAAATGGCCAGAAAATACTCCTCAGCAGAAACAAGAAGGCAAGAGAATCCAGAAAGTTGAAGATAATCTAAGAAACCTCTGGGACAACTTCAAGCAAACCACATCAGAATTATGGGGGTCCCAGAAGATGAGAGAGAGCAAGATACCGAAAGAATACTGGAAGAAATAGTGACAGAAAACTTCCCCCACCTGGTGAAAGAATTAGACTTACAAGTCCAAGAAGTGCACAGAACTCCAAACAAAAGGATTTCAAAAAAGACCACACCAAAACAAATAATACCGGTAATTAAAATTCCAAGAGCAAAAGACAAAGAGAATATTAAAAGCAGCAAGAGCAAAGCAGGTAGTTACCTATAAAGGAGCACCTATACGATTGTCAGCTGATTTCTCAACAGAAACCATGCAGGCCAGATGGGAATGGCAACAAATATTCAAGGTGATGAATAGTAAGAACCTACAGCCAAAAATAATCTACCCAGCAAAGCTATCACTCAGAATCAAAGGACAGATAAATAGCTTATTAAAAAAAAAGCTAAAGGAGTTCATCACCACCAAACCAGAATTATATGAATTGCTGAAGGGGGTTCTTTTGGAAGAGAAAGTAAATAAAGATAAAAACTATGAACAACAAATACGTAACTATCAACAAGTGAATCTAAAAACCAAAAAAAAAAAATTTTTTAATCTGATGAACAATATTAATTGTTGAATATAATAGAATCAGAGGTATGGAAGGGGAGTGAACTGACGATTCTCAGGGAAAAGGGGAGAGGGGGTTGTGGAAAGAGACTGAACATAAACTGTGCACCTATGGATGAGGACAATGAGGGGTGAGGAAAGGGCAGAGGGTGGGGTGGGAACCTGGTGGAGGGGAGCAATGGGGGTGGGGGGGAGAGGAACATTTGTAATATTATGAACAATAAAGATTTATTTAAAAAAATTTTTTTTTTAAAGAGATCAACCGAAAGACTTGTATACATGCATATAAGTACAACCAATGGACACAAAACTCTGGAGAGGGAGGGAATGTTGGGGGGGGGGGGGGGTCAATGTTAAAATATGTACACAGATAACAATTTAATAAAAAATAAAAATAAAATAAAATAAATTTAAATAATAATAATAATAATAGTTGTGATAGTGGGCACCCTTGGTTTAAAGAAAATGCTATAAATAATCTTATGTGGATGATTATTTTGTTACCCCTCTGCAAGTTAAAGATATTTCTTCCTGCTTCTTTTCATTAAGTTTTTATCACTAGTCTTTGTTAAATTTCATCAAATGCCTCTTTATTTTTTTTAATCCTTACTGGAGGAAATGTTTTCATTGAATTTAGAGAGAGAGAAAGGGGAGAGAGAGAGAGACAGAAAAGAGAAATATTGATCAATTGTCTCCATATATGCCTGACCAGGGATCAAACCCACAAACTATGTGACCTGCCAGGGAACTGAACCTGCACCCTTTTGATGTACAGGACGATGCTCTCATTAACTGAGCCACATGGCCAGGGCTCATCAAATGCTTTTTTTTTTTTTTTCATCTGTTGATGATCATATTTTTTTCTGTGTTAATATACTATTGCAGTGAATGACACAGATTTTTTCTAATATTAAGCTTTTTTGCATTCCTGGCATAAACCTAACATGTTTTCTTTTTTACATCCTTTGAATTTGTTTGTTCATTGTTTTCGTATTTTTCATCTATTTTCAAGAAGTGGAAAATAGTTGTACTCTTCTCAGATCCTTTCACATTCCTTTCACTTTGCGTGCACTTCCAAGACTTCTGTATATTTTTGTTTCCAATAACCAGAACGTGCTGCTCTTTCTCAGAAGACTGCCTTGCCTGCACACTAATAGAACCCACTTTGCCCACAGGCTCAGAGAGGCAGAAGGGCCTACGAGTTTACATTTCCCTGAAATGACTTCTTAACCAGTGAGTAGGGTGAAAGTCTGAAAGCTCTAGCCCCTTCTCCCCAGATCAGGCCTGTTCTGCGCTCCCCTGGGGACCAGTTAGGAGCTACCCTCTGAGGGACTTTGCTTAAGATCACACTCTTGCTTCTCCCCTCCCTTCTGTGTTCTACTTCCTCCATTCTCTTCCTGTTTCCATTGGAAGAATTTTCTTTATAAATTATTCAAGCATAAATTCCTGACTTAAGTCTGTTTCTGAAAACAACTTAATGTGTGAAATGAGCCCGTATTTGTTTTTTTCTTTTTCATATTGTTCTTGTCTGGCTTTAGACTCAGGGTTATAGTGACTTTACAAAAATTAGGTGGAGGGTGTTCTTTCTTTCCCCCCCCCCCCTAATTTCCAGTAGAGTTTGTATAAGATTAGGTTGGTCTGTCCTTTGAAAAGTTAGTGTTATTTGCCAGGGATGGACCCAGGATATGAATATGTGGTGGGAGCAGAAGTCAGGGGCAGAGGAAGGATATATTATAGTTAGATGTAGTGTAATTGTTTCAGTCTTAGCTTTTGTTTTAGGTGGTTGTCATTCAAAATGACTAACTAAAAATGAGTCAAACATGAACAACAATAATGGAAAGAAACAAGGATTATGATTAGTTAAATTCTGTACACCTAAAGTCCATTAAGGAAATAAACATGTCAACTAAAATCTATGTATCTGGATGAGGACAATGAGGGCTGGGGAAAGGGCAGGGGGGGAGGGGGGGGACCTGGTGGAGGAGAGCAATGGAGGGGGTGGGGAAGGAACATTTGTAATAATATGAACAATAAAAATTTATTTTAAAATAATAAATAAATAAATAAATGAATAAATAAATTTGGGGGGAAATAAAAAATAAAATAGAATAAAATAAAATCTATGTTATCTGACATTAATGTAGTTGCTGCAGCTTTCTTTTGGTTAAAAGTTGCCTAATATATCTTTTTGATCCATTTACCTTCAACCCCTTCATGCCTTTACTGCCTGCCTCCCTGAGGATCTCAGAAATCTCCCTGAAAAGCCTAAAATAAAATTCCAAGAATTACAATGCACTGCAAACTTTACAATGCACTGCAAAATTACAATGCACTGAAAAAGTCCCGTTTTCAGACAAATGTCCCCTCACCTCTGCATTTCCCTTGTGATTGTCCCTCTGTGTATAGGTCCATGTCCTTGTATCTTTTATAATAGTTTGTCCCAAACTTCTACTTTTATGGAGAGTAAACAGATGGCTTGTTCTGGGACCTGGAGAAAATGGAAGGGGGAGGGGAGTTATTTAAGAAGGATTTAGGTCATGGCATCTTCCCAACAATTAATTTTCCTAGAATCTTACAGGTGTGTGTGTGTGTGTGTGTGTGTGTGTGTGTGTGTGTGTGTGCGCGCGCGCGCACACGAGCACTTGCATGTTCACTGGTCCATAAGCATCTCTCCCCTTTATAGACCCCATGCGGTAGAGTCTCTGGACCTTCCTCTGCCTGGAAAGGGCCTAGAGTCTGCCACACTGGTCCTTGAGCCCAACTCCTCCCCCTTATATGTGTCAAAGGAGCTGTAAGACTGTTCCCACAGCTGCAGCCCTCATTTGTGTGCTCTCCATCTTCCAGGTGCCTTTCTCCAACTGCAGCCGGATCTGCCTGGCAGGGACCAGGAAGGGAATCATTGAGGGGGAGCCCACCTGCTGCTTTGAGTGCGTGGAGTGTCCCGATGGGGAGTACAGCGACGAGACAGGTAAAGGAACAGCCCTTTGTGGGCATCGCGTAGAGCTTTGGGGACCTGGTGTCAGTGGAGTCCCCGGAAAGGCTAGGCTGAGATGGTGCTCAGTACAGTTTCTCATTTAACAAGGTGTATCTGAGCATCACGTTGGGCTGGGTCCTGAGGGAGGGAGAAAAGAAATGTTAGATGTCTTACAACACCATAAGAGCTTGCAAACACACCTGCTGCACATCTTTCTTTGACTTTGGCACTACTTCCCAATATTGTTTTCCTTTTCTTGTAGCTCAGAGGCCCGGAATAGACAAAATCCTGTCTGTTCCAGGCTCCAGAGTCAATAGGCCATGACAGGTGGCCTCTGGGTGCCTGGCACTGTACTTGCTGTCTTACGCATGTTTTTCCTGTGCCTCAGTTTCCTCACCTCTAAAGAAAGAATTAAATGAGTTAATATTGGTAAAGCACATGGCAAGTTCCAGGTAAACGTCTATTCAATACAATCCTTGATGGGCATATTAGAAGCACTCTATAAATATTAACTATAATTGCTATTATCTCATTTTGTCCTCCCCATAGTAATAGGGTTATTATTGCTTCCAGTTCATACATGAGAAAACAGAGGCCCAAAGGTCATACAACTAGTAAATAGCAGGGCCAGGATTCCTTTCCAGCTCTCTGACTGCAAAGCCCATGTTCCTCTCACATCCCCAAACTTCACGCTGTGAGGGACATGCCAGAGACTTACCAAACGCTCCTTGATGAAATGAGTCTATAGCCTCCTTCACTGGAAAGTCTTGGAAGAAGGCACAGGTCATGGGTGTACGATACTCTGCCTTGATCTGAGGATGTTTTCTCTGGAATGTCTACAAAGCCCATCTACATTTCCAGAATGAGTCAGGCTGAGCTTGAATCGTTCTGTGAAAAGTTGGTGGACTGTGTCATACCTCAGGGCAGCCACCTGATTGATCATTCTCTGCTGCAAACCATCAGCAGACAGTCTTAAAGGAAACATGTACGCCCCCCTTCCCCCATGTACCAAGGGGCAACAATTATAGAATCATCAAAGGCCCATGAAATTAAGTAGAGAATTAAACATGTCAGGGTTCCCTATATTATTTGACCATGTAAAAAAATCACCGTTTTCATCGGTAAGCGCCATACAAAGTGACCACTCCCAGTAACCCATGTACTCTCACCAGCACATTCACACCCATCCATTTTAGTCTCTGCTACACTCAGTCACTCCCTCTTCCCTGGGACATTTTGACAGATGCAAGTGCCTGCGACAAGTGCCCGGATGACTTCTGGTCCAACGAGAACCACACGTCGTGCATCGCCAAGGAGATCGAGTTTCTGTCCTGGACGGAGCCGTTTGGGATCGCGCTCACGCTCTTCGCCGTGCTGGGCATTTTCCTGACGGCCTTCGTGCTGGGCGTCTTCACCAAGTTCCGCAACACGCCCATCGTCAAGGCCACCAACCGCGAGCTCTCCTACCTCCTCCTCTTCTCCCTGCTCTGCTGCTTCTCCAGCTCCCTGTTCTTCATCGGGGAGCCCCAGGACTGGACGTGCCGCCTGCGCCAGCCGGCCTTCGGCATCAGCTTCGTGCTCTGCATCTCCTGCATCCTGGTGAAAACCAACCGCGTGCTGCTGGTGTTCGAGGCCAAGATCCCCACCAGCTTCCACCGCAAGTGGTGGGGGCTCAACCTGCAGTTCCTGCTGGTCTTCCTCTGCACCTTCATGCAGATCGTCATCTGCGCCATCTGGCTCTACACGGCGCCGCCCTCCAGCTACCGCAACCACGAGCTGGAGGACGAGGTCATCTTCATCACGTGCCACGAGGGCTCGCTCATGGCGTTGGGCTTCCTGATCGGCTACACCTGCCTGCTGGCCGCCGTCTGCTTCTTCTTCGCCTTCAAGTCCCGCAAGCTGCCCGAGAACTTCAACGAGGCCAAGTTCATCACCTTCAGCATGCTCATCTTCTTCATCGTCTGGATCTCCTTCATCCCGGCCTACGCCAGCACCTATGGCAAGTTCGTCTCGGCCGTGGAGGTGATCGCCATCCTGGCGGCCAGCTTCGGCCTGCTGGCCTGCATCTTCTTCAACAAGGTCTACATCATCCTCTTCAAGCCGGCCCGCAACACCATCGAGGAGGTGCGCTGCAGCACCGCCGCGCACGCCTTCAAGGTGGCGGCCCGCGCCACGCTGCGCCGCAGCAACGTCTCCCGCAGGCGCTCCGGCAGCCTCGGCGGCTCCACGGGCTCCACCCCGTCCTCTTCCTCCCCCATCAGCAGCAAGAGCAACAGCGAGGACCCCTTCCCGCAGCCCGAGAGGCAGAAGCCGCAGCAGCCGCTCGCCCTGCCCCAGCGGGAGCCGCAGCCGCAGCAGCAGCCGCCCTCGGCCCTGCAGCCTCAGCAGCAGCAGCAGCAGCCCAGGTGCAAGCAGGTCATCTTCGGCAGCGGCACCGTCACCTTCTCGCTGAGCTTTGACGAGCCTCAGAAGGGTGCCCACCGCAATTCCTCGCACCAGAACTCCCTGGAGTCCCAGAAAAGCAATGACACCCTCACCAGGCACCAGGCGCTGCTCCCGCTGCAGTGTGCGGATCCAGACTCAGAACTGAGCGCCCCGGAGACTGGCCTGCAAGCGCCTGCAGGTGGAGACCGCCAGCCGCCGCCGGGGACTGAGGACCCCGAGGAGGTGCCCCCGGCTCTGGTGGTGTCCAACTCCCGGAGCTTCGTCATCAGCGGGGGAGGCAGCACTGTCACAGAGAACAGGCTGCACTCCTAAGCCCGGAGGAGGCCAGTGGTCCAGGAGGGATCCAGAGATTTCCTGGGATCCACACATCCTCCCGCAGGGAGGAGGGGCTGCTCCCAACTCTTCTCTGAGGAAGGAGGAACAATAGTCATGCCAAACGCCTCCAACTTAGCTGCACTGTTTTATGGGACAGTGAGTTGACTAATGTTCCCTTTAACATTAAAGAAAAAGAAGAAGAGCCATGTGTGCTTCTGTGGTTGGATTCGTCCCAGCGCTGGGGTAGCCATGGTCAGATTCCCTGTTCTTGTCTCTTCTTTTGTGCTCTTCTTCTGTTCTGTCTGACCCAGCAGCCCTGAGGTGGAACAGGCTTTAAGGGATTCCCTGACCCTCCACCCTCTCCTCTTCTTTCCCCACCCCACTCCACTGACATGGCCGCCCTGAGCATTGCCGACTGCCTGGCCCAGGGACAGTGTGCAGAGTGGCAGGACATCATCTTGGCCACCACTAGAGTTAAGAGTCTCAAAGGCAGAAGGTCTCCAGTGTTGCCCAACACCTTGATAAGGGGAAGAACGTTACACGTTCAAAACCATAGGCCAGTGGTCGGCAAACTCATTGGCCAACAGAGCCAAATATCAACGGTACAGCGATTGAAATTTCTTTGGAGAGCCAAATTTTTTCAATTTAAACTTCTTCTCATGCCACTTCTTCAAAACAGACTCACCCAAGCTGTGGTATTTTGTGGAAGAGCCACACTCAAGGGGCCAAAGAGCCGCATGTGGCTCGCACAAGCCGCAGTTTGCCGACCACTGTCCTAGGTGACTGTGTCCCCTCCTACATATGGAAACCAGAAGACAGGTGGTCTTCTACTTGCTGCTGCTGTAGAAGGGTTAGCCCTCCTCCTGCACCAGGGGCCCTGGTTCCACACACCATGTGAGCGTGATGCCATGCTTAGATCCCAGGAGGATAAAGAACCCCCTCAAGTTGCTGGGCAGGGACTGCATCCCTCCGATGAGCTGTCTCTGAAATGAATATGGCTCTAGGTACCTTTCTCCTTAGGAAAATGCTTCTGTTGAGACAGTCCATGGACAATATAAACTGAAAAAAGTCACAGTTTGGCTGATATAAGGCAGTATTACTGAGCTCCGTATTTCTTGCCCACCCCACCACTCCCCCACCCCATGAGCTAAGCCCTATGTGAGCCCTCTCAGGGCCCCAGGAGCCCAGAATCTGCACCCGTCCTTGCCCCAAAGGCTTCCTGAAGCCAGATGTGTCCTTGTGCCTGTGGAGAATAAGCTCTCAGCCACTGGTCCCCTGCCAGTTGCTAGGGTGAGTCAGTGTGGTTTCAAGAGAGCTCTCCCAGGGCATTAGCCTGGCCCTCCACTCCCCAGTGCCATCCCACGTTCCCTCTGGCAGTGGGAGCCTACCCATGCGTAGTTCAAGAGGTTGAATGGCATGCAGCTGAGATGTCAGGCTCTAAGCACAGAAACCTAGGTTCAAGCCCTGGGTTGATTATCTGTAAGTTGGGTGACCATAGACCAGGAATGCTGGCCTTGCTAAGCCCCAGCTTCTTTGTCTCCAAAATGGGGGTAATAACCATTCTTTTCCCTCAGTGCTCTTATGTGGATTAAATAAGATAATGTATGCCCCCCCCCCCTCTCTCTCTCCCTTTCTTCCTCTCTTTCTAGCACACCCATGCCTTTCCTGACCCCCTTCCCCAGGCGTGTGTTCCTTGCCTCTCTCTTTCTCCTAAACTCCAAGGGCCTTTCTTTTGCCTCTGTCACTTGTTTCCTGAGCCCATTTCTTCTAGGCTCACTTCTTCTACCTCTGTGACTTCCTAATTAAACTTTCTCTTATTAAAAAAAATGAGATAATGTATGTAAAGTACTTTAGCGTGGTGCCTAGCACATAGTAAGTACACAATAAATATTAGTTACTATTATTACTAATATTGTAATTATTTTTTCACTTGTTTAAAAATACAAAACAAGCTTGTTTGTCCTTCCAATTTTAATGGCAAGCCCACTGATGACAGTAACGTTCTCCATAATAAACCCAAGAACCCGGGGCCCAGGTCAAGGTGTGAGCCCTGGTGATACCGCATGTGCTGCAGAAGGCAGCTCAGACACTGGCCCAGTGGCTCCACACTCTGCCTCGGTGGTGTCAGCAGCCAGATCTCCAGCACCAATGGAAGACCAACCCAGTCTGGCAGTAGTCTCTCAGATAGTTTATATGACAGTGAATTGACTAATGTTCCCTTTAACATTAAAAAAGGAAGAGCCACCGAAACCAGTTTGGCTCAGTGGATAGAGAGTCAGCCTGTGGACTGAAAGGTCCCAGGTTCGATTCCGGTCAAGGGCATGTACCTTGGTTGTGGGCACATCCCCAGTAGGGGGTGTGCAAGAGGCAGCTGATCGATGATTCTCTCTCATCGATGTTTCTAAATCTCTATCCCTCTCTCTTCCTCTCTGTAAAAAAACAATAAAATATATTTTAAAGAAGAAGAAGAAGATGAAGAAGAAGAAGAAGAAGAAGGAGGAGGAGGAGGAGGAGGAGGAGGAGGAGGAGGAGGAGGAGGGCCATGTGCTTCTGTGGTTGGATACATTAGAGCACTAGGATCGCCATGGTCAGATTTGCTGTTCATATCTCTCCTTTTGTTCTCTTCTCAATTGCTGCTCTTTTTTAAAGCTTTTAAAATATATATATATTTATTGATTGATTTCAGAAAGGAAGGGAGAGGGAAAGAGAGATATTGTAGAAACATCAATGATGATAGAGAATCATTGACTGGCTGCCTCCTACACATCCCCCATGGGGGATAAAGCCCACAACCCAGGCATGTGCCCTTGGCTGGAATCGAACCTGGGACCCTTCAGTCCGCAGGCTGATGTTCTACCCACTGAGCCAAACCAGCTGGGGCTCAATTGCTGCGCTTAAGCCATGGCCAAACATAGCAATTATGTCTGGGTGAGGCCTCAAACCTTACAGCTGCTAACTCCTTCTTCTGACCGCCTTCCTCCAAAGGGCTGCCTTTCTGTGATTTTTAAAGTAGCCTATGGATATGACAGTTGTTCATTTGGATGAAAAGACCATAGAGGGCACCACATGGGAGCATGACTGAGATTAAGAGAAGGTTTCACACAGGAAAGCCCTGGGGAGAAATCTGCTCCCCTAGCCAGGCCAGCCTGCTGTTCCCACCCTGCTCACACCAATGAGCAAGGCACAGAGCTGAGGGAAGGTTCATATTCAACATTCCACTCAGTCTGCTTTTCTCAAAGCTGAAAGGTGGATGGCTTGGTTTTTATGTGTCAGAATAGTTATGTGGAAATAGCTATGAGCTATGCAAAATGTCACATGCTTATCGTTCCTGAGATTGATTTCACTGTGCAGCTCACCCATCATGTAGTGATCTGGAGGGGAGCGAGGGGGCTCATCACAGACCACACACACCGGTTACACTGAGCTTCATCTCACCAGGCACTCGAAAATAAAGCACTCTCTCCCGTTGTTCTCATCAGAAAAGGAGACTCAGCACCACTGTCCTCATTTACATGTAGCTGGGATAGCTCTCAGCACAAAGCCAAAGGTATGAAATATGGACTCGCATTATTTTTCTGTGATAAACTAGTTTCTATCTCAAATTCCCATTCAGCCTTGTGACAGGAACATCATCTTAGTCAACTTGGGATTTTTCCCAGTAACATCAAAGGTGTCTGAATCAGAGCATGGCAATGGATTTTTTTTTTTGGGGGGGGGGGGGGGGTGCTTCTCTGTAGGCCTCTCATAGTGTACACATGCCAGAATAAACTGCAGCCTCGAATCATTGCTCAGCCTCCTTACCCTCTGGGCTGTGAACACTGAAGGGGAGTGCTCCGTATTCTGAATCAATTTAAATTTCTAGGGGTCTGACTTCAGAGGTTTGTTCCTTTCCCCTCCCAGGAGGGCTTTCTGTAGTGTAAACGGGGTGGGGTTCCTTATATATGGGCAGCTGCTGTTGACATCCCTGAGAACATTCTTATCTTGTCCCCCAATAATTAATGTGCCTCCTGCTAGCATTCTCTGAGGCATTGCATCCCCATAGGATCCCCACACATGGGATCCGCAGTGATTTCCTCAGCTGCATCACCCCTCTCAGGCCTGCCAGCTCTCAGGAAACTACCAGGCAGCTCTCAGGCCCCTCCCTCCGGGCACCCTACACTGCCACATCTACTTGACTGCTGCCTCCCATGCAGGCATGAAGATTTCAAGAAGGCTAACAAGCTTCCAAGGCACCAGAAGAAAAATGGGACACATGCCTCTACACCTGCATAGGCCTTTGTGGGAGACCGAATAAGGTTCCCCAAAGATGCCCTCATTCCAATCTCCAGAACCTGTGATATGTTATATCGCGAGGGTAAATTAAGGCTGCAGGTGGAATTAAAGTTGCTAATCAGCTGACCTTGGGATAGGAAAATGAGTCTGAATTATCCAGGTGGGCCCAATGCAGTCATAAGGCTCCTTAAAAGTGGGAGGGGGAAGCAGAAGAATCGGTGTCAGAGTGATGTATTGTGATAACAACTCCACCAGCCATTGCCGCCTTTGAATAGGAAAGGGGGCCACGAGCCAAGGAAAGCAGGCAATTTCTAGAAGCTGGGACAGGCAAGAAGACCAATTCTCCTGAGTTTCCTGAAGGAACCAGCCCTGTGAACCTTAATTTTAGTCCAGTGAGTCCCTTTTGGGACTCCAGAATGGTAAGATAATACTTTATGTTGCCTTAAGCCACTAGACTTGTGGAAATCTGTTCCAGCAGCAACAGGAAATGAGCACAACAGTCTTACTGTCATCTCTTTCCCTGAGTGGTGGCAGCTCAGGGAACAAGCCTGGATCTTTCTCAGAGATCCACACCTGCTCTCTGTAGCATTCTCCCCACCAACTAGTTTCCTCTCTCTCCCATCAGAAGAAAGTTCTGATAATGTTCTACTTCTCCAGATCCTTTTGGGGAGAAGTATAAACCTTGTTTTTCTGAGTCTGGATTTTGGTTTTAGATAATAGCCATTTTCTCTCAAATCTATTATCTGTTAGTCGTAGAAATCTAAAAAACAGTGGCATCAACAAACCAGGGTTTGTTTTTCTCTTGTCTAAAATAGGTCAGGTTGCTCGGCTGGCATGACTCAGTGGTTGAGTGCTGACCTATGAACCAGGAGGTCATGGCTCGATTCCTGGTCAGGCACATGACTGGGTTAGGCTCAATTCCCAGTGTGGGGAATGCAGGAGGGCAGCCAATTAATGATTCTCTCTCATCATTGGTGTTTCTATCTCTCTCTCCCTCTCCTTTCCTCTCTAAAATCAATGAAAATGAATTTTAATTAAAAATAATAATAAAAATAGGACAGGGTATTTTCCTTTAGATTCTCTGGCAAGATTCTTTATAGTCCTCTGGCAATGGGAAACTATTTATTTTTCTTTGGAAAAGAAAAATGAATTAGACAGTTATAAAGGACTTTCATTCAAAGGAAAACATTTCCCAGAAGTCTTTAAAAACTTTATGCTGGTAGTTCAGAGGTAATGATTAGCATATAACACTGTCCCCCTGAAAGTCCCTATGATCATTAAGAGCTGTATAATTGCATTAGTTTCCATTTTGGGGAAATCAGGGCTGCCCTACCTCTGTCTACAACAGTTGTATTTAAGGTCAATGTTATTTCTCCTTTTTGCCTGGCTAAAGTATCGATAATATAAGCTGTGAGCTACCTCTGCACTGAACCAGGGTTTCTTTCCCTCGGCTCATCTGCATTCAAACTTACCAGTGATAGAAGAATAAGAGAACATCAGTAAGGAGTGCTGGTTGATCACTGCAGGAGGTAGCCTGCATTGGTCTAAACCCAGCTGGGCATTTTAGGAGTTTGTTGGGGACAAAGGCTTCTACCAAAGGTGGGTGGAATTTGGGTAGGTGGAAGAAAGTTATCATAGTGAGATCACTGGTCTCCAGGAGACCCCGAATTTCCTGTCCCAGGTCATGAAAGAATACTCGGGATTGAATGAGAACTTTGCTATTGTACAATGAAGTGAGGTAAGGGTCAGGGATACTACAGATACAAGGTAGAACCAAGTTGTATTTCATTTTAAGAATAGGAAGAAGTGTTTTAGCCTTAAGGGAAACTGCTCAACCAGTGGTATGAGAAGTGGAAAATTAATAGAAGAAAGCCAAATTAGGGAAATGGGGTGGGGGGGGGGGGGGGAGTGGAGAATAGAGACAGAACCAGCATGAAATGTACTTAAGGTTTGAAGGAACAACCAAGGCATCAAATAGAGTTAAGGAGACTTTCTCTATTAACTGGAATAACCTGCATATACTGCCCTCCCATGAATTCTGCACAAGAATGGAGTTTGGAGTAGAGGTGAGGTACCTACTTTTATCAAGAGCTGGATTGGAGGGAGCAGTGAGCTATGGAGATATGTCACCAGCTTCCTTCCTCTGAAATTTAGATACTAGCTACCTGGATAACTAGCTAAATAGGAGGTTAGAGTTAATGAAAACAATTAATTAGGCCTGAGTTCCCAGCACATGATGGGCAAATGGTTACAAGTATAGTGAAAACAGGTAAAAGATCAAAGCCCAAGAATAACCTTCAGGGTCAGTACAAGACTTGATCCCTGACAAAAGCATCAGCTATTCTTTTTTTTCTCTTTTTTACATTTTTTTTCTCTTTTATTGTGTAAATTTTTACATATGTCTCCTTTTTCCCCATTGATCTCCCTCTACCTCGCCCCAGCCATTCACACCCCAGGGCAAACCCCCACTGCCCCAGTGTCTGTGTCCATTGGTTATGCTAATATGTATGCATACAAGTTTTAACACCCCCCCTACCATTTGTCTCTAGATCAATCTATTCTTGTTCATCAAATTATGTGGATCGTTATATCCCAGATATGAGTGAGATCATGTGATATTTATCTTTCTCTGACTGGCTTATTTTGCTTAGCATAATGTCCTCCAGTTCTATCCATGTTGTTGCAAATGTTAAAAGTTCCTTCTTTTTTATAGTGGCGTGGTATTCCATTGTGTAGATGTACCACAGGTTTTTAATCCACTCATCTGCTGATGGGCACTTAAGCTGTTTTCAAATCTTAGCTATTGTAAATTGTGCTGCTATGAATATAGGGGTGCATATGTCCTTTATGACTGGTGTTTCTGGCTTTTGGGATATAGTCCTAGGAGAGGGATTGCTGGGTTAAATGGAAGTTCCATTTTTAACTTTTTGAGGAAACTTCATACTGTCTTCCACAGTGGCTGCAGAGTGTGCATTTCTACCAGTAGGGCAGGAGGGTTCCTTTTGCTCCACATCCTCACCAGCACTTGTCATTTGTTGATTTGTTGATGATAGCCATTCTGACAGGTGTGAGATGGTATCTCATTGATTTCTGAGTTCTCTGTTTTGTTCTATTGGTTTATATGTCTGTTCTTGTGCCAGTACCAGGCAGTTTTGAGAATTGTGGCTTTGTAATATAGCTTGATATCTGGTATTGTGATCCCTCCAACTTTGTTCTTCTTTCTCAGGATTGCTGTGGTTATGTAGGGTCTTTTTTTTATTATTATTCCAGGTGAATTTTTGGAGAGTTTGTTCTAGATCTTTGAAATATGCCATTGGTATTTAATGGGATTGCATTGAATCTGTACATTGCTTTGGGTAGTATAGACATTTTAATGATGTTGACTTCACCAATCCATGAACATGGTATATTCTTCCTTTTGTTTATGTCTTCCTCTATCTCTTTGTTCAATGTCCTGTAGTTTTTCCAAGTACATGTCTTTTACATCATAGTTAAGTAGGTATCTTAAATTTTTTGTTGCAATGGTAAATGGGATTTTTGTCTGTTTCTCTTTCTCTGAGTTCATTATTAGTGTATAAAAAGGCCATAGATTTCTGGGTGTTAATTTTGTATCCTACTATATTGCAAAATTCATTTATTAGGTCTAATAGTTTTTTGATGGAGTCTTTGGGGTTTTCTATGTATAATATCATGTCATCTGCGAACAAGGAGAGTTTTACTTCTTCTTTTCCAATTTGGATGTCTTTTATTTCTACTCCTTATCTGATGACTATAGTTAGCATGTCGAGTAATATAGCAAGCAGGAGTGGTGATAATGGGCATCCCTGTCATGTTCCTGTTCTTAGGAGAAATGAGTTTATTTTTTGCCCATTGAGTATGATGTTGACTGTAGGTTTGTCATATAAGGATTTTATTATGTTGAAGTGTGATCCCTCTAATCCCACTTTGCTGAGAATTTTTATCAAGAAAGGGTGTTGGATTTTGTCAAATGCTTGTTCTACATTGATTGATATGATTATGTGATTTTTGTCTCTCAGTTTGTTTATGTAATGTATCACATTTATTGATTTATTGATTTGTGAATATTGTACCATCCTTGCATTTCCAGAATAATGGTAATGCTGAATCTGATTTGCTAGAATTTTGTTGAGGATTTTATCATCTATGTTCATCAAAGATATTGACCTGTAGTTTTTTTTTTTTTTTTCTTTTTTCTTTTTTTTGTGTGGTGTCTTTATCTGGTTTTAGGATTAGGATAATGCTGGCTTCATAGAAAGAGCTTGGAAGTGTGTCTTCCTCTTGAATTTTTTGGGATAGTCTAAAGAATATAGGTGTTAGTTCTTCTTTGAATGCTTGGTAGAACTCCATCCAATCCAGAGTTTTTGTTTGCTGGAAGATTTTTAATTGATACTTCAATTTCTTCAGTAGTTATTGTTCTATTCAGGATTTTTTTATTCTTCTTGAGTTTTGGGAGCTTGTATTTTTCTAAGAATCTGTCCATTTCATCTAGGTTGTCCATTTTGCTGAAATAGAGTTGTTCAAAGTATCCTATCTAATAAAAGAGTAATATGCAAATTGACCTCACTCCAATACACAAGATGGCCACCCACATGTGGTCAAAGATGGCTGCCCTCATGTGGACAGAAGATGGCCTCCACAAGATGGCCACCACAAGATGGTCAGCATAGGAGGGCATTTGGGGGTGACCAGGCCTGGAGAGGTGGGTAGTTGGGGGGACCCAGGCCTGCAGGGGAGGGCAGTTAGGGGTTACCAGGCTGGCAGGGGAGTGGTTGGGATGTGATCAGGCTGGCAGGCAGAACTGGTTAGGGGCAATCAGGCAGGCAAGCAGGCAAGCAATTAGGAGCCAGCAGTCCTAAATTGTGAGAGGGATGTTCGACTGCCTGTTGTGGGATCAGACCTAAATGGGCAATTGGACATCCCCCAAGGGGTCCCAGATTGGAGAGGGTGCAGGCTGGGCTGAGGGACACACACACACACACACACACACGAATTTTATGCACCTGGCCTCTAGTTTTTTTCATAATCATTTGTATTTCTATGGGATTGGTTGTCACTTCACCTTTTTCATTTCTAATTTTATTTGGATCCTCTCTCTTTGCTTCTTGGTGAGCCTGCCTAGAGGTTCGTCAATCTTGTTTATCCTTTCAAAGAACCAGCTCTTGGTTTTGTTGATCTTTTGTATTTTTTTTGTTTTGTTTGTTTGTTTTTTTGGTTGTGGCTATTCTTCTTAACATTAACCCAAAGATGTTGTTATTGCTGAAAATCTCCCAATTTTCTTTAAATGTTTTGTTTCTACTTGACCTCTAAAAACATTCAAATTATAAACTGAGACTTTGGCTTCTTTAGAATTGTCTATACTTTCAAATTTTTATACATTAAGCATTAAATTATATTAGAAAATAAATAATTTTAAATAATAACCATGCAATAAGGTTTTAAACAGATAACCATACAAACTTGGGTAAGAATAACCCTGTTAGGTCAGTTGCCACTCCTATAAAGTTTTTCTAGAACTATATTTGGTCTCAGGAACTATCTTTTATCTGTTTTACTTACTCATTAACAGGCTGAGTATATGAAATAGTGGAAAACCAAAAGTGGGATTCTAAGCAATACAACAGATACACTAACATCTTTGGATAAGGTACTTAATCTTCCTTTGTCTCACTTTCTTATATAAAGAGGATATAATTATTACCTGCCATAATTACCAACTATTGTTATTTGCCAAATAAAATAATTGTTGTAAAAGTGTCACCTTCAGAAGCATAGGAAAAATATAGAAAATCATTAAAAACACAGATGATTAAAGTTTAGAGGGATTTTTTTTTATAGATACTCAAGAAGTAACCTAGAGTTCAATGATTTCTCCTATAGAGTTTCTTAGTTGGAGACAATAGAATCCACTCTGACTAGTTTAATCAGAAAGGGATTTGTTATAGGGCATTAAGATGCTTCTAAACTGATGAACAAGCTTGCATGCTACATAATCAGGAACAATGCAACCAGAAGAAATACTTAATCCCTCCATGGGTTTGCTCTGACAGAAACTTCACTACCTCACCTGCCTCACACTTGGCACCCATGACACTGGGAACCAAACACTGGAGCCTACATTGTAGCCAGAGGAACCAAACTTCTCTGCCATTGTGCTTGGTCCTATTTACATCAACTTCCCAAGTGTCCCACTGACCATGTGCAGAACCGTAGCTGCAAGGGAGTCTGGAAATGTAGCTTTTGCTGCCCAGCCTCTATCATCTAGGAAGTCATGCTCCAAGGACATTAAAGTGAGTAATGAATAAGTCAATCTGGAATATTCACTGCCCACAAAGCATTTTTAAGATCAAACACAAAATGAAAAACACTTCTGAAGGGAGGAAAGAAAAGCAAAATATGATTTCCTTTCATCTTAGCAGCTGTGGTAAATCAGAAAGATATTGTGCTTAAAACAGAGCTGCAGCTGGCATTTTCCCATGAGAGAGCCTGCTGTCTACAAGAGAGCAAGCCGGGGCGAGCACTTCAAGGGATGGGTCTGGAGGGAATGGGAAGATGGGAATCAGTATGTTTGATTATAAGCCCATTACTACTATCTGACTTTTTATATAATGTGCATATGTTTGTTTGTGTGTCTGTCTGTGTGTGTTTGTAGCCTAGAAAAATACATAATCATTTAATAGTGATTAAGTCTGGGTGTTAGAAATATGAGTAGTTTTTATTTTCTTTTAAAATATGTTTTGTTTTTTTCCCCTTAATTTCTTTCCATGAGCATGACTTATAGAAAATAAAAATATATATATATGTTTCTGGATTATTAGGTGTGATTATATTATGGTCATTTTGTTTGTTTGCTTGCTTGCTTGCTTGCTTTTACTTCTTATTATTGAAATAATTTCAAACTTACAGAAAATTTGCAAAAATAAGTAGTACAAAAAACACTTGTATTCATTCTACCCAGATTTATTTATTGATAACATTTTACCCCATTTACTTTCTCATTTACACTGTGGTCATTTAAAACACACACTCACACACACACACACACACACACACACACACACACACACACACACTCACACACAAACACTCACACACACACACAAACACACACACACACACACACTCACACACACACACACTCACACACACACACTCACACACACACACACACTCACACACACACACTCACACACACACACACACTCACACACACTCACACACACACACACACTCACACACACTCTCACACACTCTCACACACTCTCACACACTCTCACACACACTCACACACACTCACACACACACACACTCACACACACACACTCACACACACTCACACACTCACACACACTCACACACACTCACACACACACACACACACACACACACACACACACAAATGACCACATGGTTCCTCTGACTACAATGTAGGCTCCAGTGTTTGGTTTTTAGTGTCATGGGTGCTAAGTGTGAGGCAGGTGAGGAAGTATTTATGGGTAAAACTATATAATACTCAGGATTTGCTTTAATTTATCATGAGGTGAGGGAAGGGAATAAGCTAAGGAGAAAGATAAGGAAAAATAGCAGGAAGTTCATGTTACTGAAGCTGGATGGTTGATACATGGGGCTTCATGTTTCTATTTCTTCTTTTTTGTGTTACTTTTAACTTCTATAATAAAAATTTAATTTAAAAAAAAAAACAGCCAAAGGATAACAAAAATTCATCCATTAAAAAAAATCACACAAAAGAATTTCAAAATTAGATTGATTCCATTTGTCACAAAAGAAGTCAGTGCATCAAACACTAAAACAAAAAGAACCTAAACGTCTGCCAAGCAGCTGATATTTTAGTTGAAAAGCAAAAATATTTAAATAAAACTAAGATCTTTACAACAAGGTTCAAAAAGTTTTTTGTTTTTTTTTGAGGCTCCACCTTCATGCTGAGGAGAGAGGCTTCACCAGAAACCAAACATCTGATCTTAAGCTTCCAGTCTCCTGAACTGTTAAAAAAAGAACTTCTGTTGTTTAAGTAAAAAATAATAATAATTATTATTATTATTTGAATTACTTTTTTCAGAAAGACCTTCTTGAGAGACAAGCCTCCCTGGAATTTCTGACATGATCTATTATGATCTATCTTATCCTGAGATGAACCAACTGAGGGCTCATCAATCAAGTTTTCTAGATTGTCCTCTAACAAAAGGTTTAAAAGTCTTTAACAAATCCTTCTTGGCCTTTGCACCAGTCATTTCTCGTTTATGTACACATTCCCAAGAAAATAATGCAACAGGCAACAAAATTATTAGCACCAATGTGTTTTGGCTAAATGAAAAACTGCCTGGGCCGTGTGCCAGGAGGCCTACACCCAGGGGAGCTCTGACACACTGCCGAATCCTGTGATGTAAACAGAGAGAATCCAGATGCCCAATACCCAGGGGATGGCTCAGGAAATGAAATTACGCTATAATCCCATTGTGGGAGAGCCACAAACATCAGCTATGACAAGTGTGTGCACTATGTCAAAATGGGTAACCAAGTTTAGAAGGTTAAGGGGGAGAGCAGGACACAGAATAGTATATCCACACAAAATAACATGAATAAAATTTCATTGGAAAGGAAGAAGAGGGAATGAATGCACGGGAAGAAAGTAGCTTATTATCTGCTTGCTTCTTTCTTTTGTAAAGTTATATAACTTAATTGAAATGAGGAGAGAAGGGAAGGGGGAAAAGAGGAAGAAACACAGCCTTGCCTGAGGTATTTTAGCTACAATTTAAGGACCAATAATGCCAAGACAGTAGATTAGAAGAAATCACTTGTGGGCTCTTGATTGGCTAAGCTATGGACAATATTAATTCATTTCCCTACACCCTAGCTAATCTTAAGTGACTTTATTTTTCTTTTTATGTTTATTGTTGAAAGTATTACAGATGTCCCTTTTTTCCCCCATTGACCCCTTCCACCTTACCCCACCCCTCCCAGGCCTTCACCACATTGTCTCCATGGGTTATGCATATATATATGCATATCAGTTCTAATACTCTCCAGGTCCCTTCATGCTGTCTCAAATGGTAAGAGATCCTTCTTTTTTACAGCTGCATAGTGTAAATGTACCACAGCTTTTTTAGCTAATCATATACTGATGGGCATTTGGGCTGTTTCCAGATCTTAGCTATAGTAAATTGTGCTGCTATGAACATAGAGGTGCATACATTCTTTCTGGTTGGTGTTTCAGATTTCTTAGAATATATTCCTAGAAGAGGGATCACTAGTCAAATGGCAGTTCCATAATTAATTTTTGAGAAAACTCCATCTCAGACATCTCTCATAGCAATATGTTTACCAATACATCTCCTAAGGCAAAGGAAACTAAGGAGAAAATAAACAAATGGGACTACATCAAAATAAAAAGTTTCTGCACAACTAAAGAAACCATCATCAAAATGAAAATGGAACCTACTGCATGGGAGGACATATTTGCAAATGATACATCTGATAATGGGTTAATTCCCAAAGTATATAAGGAATTCATACAACTGAACAAAAGGAAGACAAACAATCCAATTTAAAAAATGGGCAAAGGACCTAAATAGACACTCTCCAAAATGGACATACAGTAGGCCAAGAGACAAATGAAAAAAATGCTCAGTCACTAATCATCAGAGAGATACAAATTAAAACGATAATGAATTATCACCCCACACCTGTCAGAATGGCTATCATTAACAAATGACAAGTGCTGGTGAGGATGTGGAGAAAAGGGAACCTTAGTACACTGATGGTGGGAACGCAGACTGACACAGCCACTGTGGAGAACAGTGTGGCGTCTCCTCAATCTTAAGTGACTTTAGATGAGGTGGTAGGTAAAACATTCAAGGAATGCATTTTAAAATCATTTTTTTGTTAGACAATGTGGTTAAGTAAACATTAAGCCAAATATAAAACAAACACAATGGTATTAGCATTCCTCCCACACTTCTTTTCTCTTGACCCTCCTACCCCAGCATGCTAATTAAGGCACCAGACATCTCTGTCCTAGACTTTCACAATTGTAACAATCATACTGAATGAGCAAGACTCATGAGATATAATCCTAAAGCAATGTTTATTTCCCATCATCCATCTAAAATCTGTTCCATGAGGCTAGTTCTGCCTCTAAATAAAAAACTTGCGTATGACTTCTCTGGTAACTCTTAAAAGACACATGGTCCTAATCAGTAATTAAAATGTCCAGTTTCGCCGAAACCAGTTTGGCTCAGTGGTAGAGCTGCGGACTGAAAGGTCCCAGGTTCGATTCCGGTCAGGGGCATGTACTTTGGTTGTGGGCACATCCCGGGTAGGGGGTGTGCAAGAGGCAGCTGGTCGATGTTTCTCTCTCATTGACTTGATGTTTCTAGCTCACTATCTCTCTCCCTTCCTCTCTGTAAAAAATCAATAAAAATATATTTTAAAAAAATTTTTTTTTAAAAAGTCCAGTTTCATGTTACAGTCTGAATAACGTGGTTTCATTTAGGCCTCCTCCCTTTCCTCAGCTCAGGCCTCCTGCAGAAAGAGAAGCCAACTGTCAGAAAGGGGGTGTGGTCAGCTATTTCCCAATTTCCCCCACTTGTAATATGACCTTTCCTCCCTATGTGTACGATTAACCCCTCTAAGGTTGGGTCGCAGAGAGAAAGAAAAGTTAAATTGGTGCCTGGTGGGCCAGGCAAAGTGGTTGAGCGTAGTTCTATGAATCAGGAAGTTGGGATTCCATTTCCTGTCAGGATACATGCCTAGGTTGCATGCTCAGACCCCAGTGGGGAGTATACAAGAGGCAATTGATCAATGATTCTCTCATCGCTGATGTTTCTATCTCCCTCCATTTCTGATATAAAAAATATATATATATATATTTTTTTTTTAAAGTTCAATTATGCAGAAAACCCTCATTCTGGCTGTTGTTTAAAGCTGACCTTTTTGTTCATGGGCCTTTTATACATTCTTTGGAGACCACCTCCATTGCTAGAGACCCTTCTCCTGCAGATTCCTTAATGGAGGTGATATGCTCTCCTCACTTAACTCGCAAGCATCCTGCAGTATCGGTTTGCCCCTACTGGTAGCCCTCTTGGTCAGGATCTAAAGAACACACAGAAGAAATAAACTCTACATTCTCATTGCCTTGGGGTTCTCTTTCACCGGGTAAAATAAATGATGTAATGCAGATACACAAAAACATTCCAATTTACTTCCCCTGACACAATCACAATGGTGGGACATTCAGCCCAGTTAAAGCTCCCAAGTTATTGTAGATCTTCCTGTGACTTGTAATCCAAAACCATGCCCTCAGGATCCCTTCCTCGGTCCACAGCACAAGCCCCTCCCAAACTCCTTCTAAGCCTTCTCCCCGCATGGAGGTTGTGGTTTTCCCAGTGTAATACCATTCGTTTAAAGAGTAGGTCTCATTGACAGGGCATTCAAGAATCCCCTGATATACAATTCAACTCTAGCTTTTTTTTTTTTTTTTTTTTTTTAGCTCAGTTCTGTTGTATACTCAAGATTCTAATAGTCTCTTCCTTATTTTTTCTGACTCGCCCAATGAACTCCCTAAATTCACTCACTTAAGACATTTCACTTCTATTAACTAAAACCTCATAATTTTCCTTTCCCAATAAACTAGATTTCCCTACCTGATTAGTAATACTTAACAATTTTTATTTGCCACTTCAGAAAAACCCCACCAACCTTAGTGGGACAGACTTCGTTGCATTTTACGAGACATCAAGGAATCTGATTTTTTTTTAAACCTGAGAAAATAATATTTATTTAACCAGTAACAAAAATTCTATTGCATTAGCAAGTTATAAAAATTATAACAAGAGACCAGCACCCAGAAATCCCTGTAGACATTGAGTGGGCCCAAAACCACTCCAGAACCTCACCTTTCAATAGAGTGTTAAGTCCTGACACTATACCAGACTAGGTGTCAACAGCAAGATCCACCTCAAATCTGATTTGAACAGACAACCCAGGGAGGAGATGTGTGAGCCCACCTGCATTTTTGGACTCTTATAATACCTTGAAGAGATAGAAGACAACTTAGAATATTGATTTGAAGTGAATTGGAAGATTTAAGTCATTTGGATTCTGTAATTATGGTCACAGAAAACTCATAACTTCCTTATCAAAATCCAGTGAAACTAACAAATGGAACAATCTGACTTCAGATATATCAGATACACAAATCAGCACTATCCTCCAGAACCACGTGGTTATGAGAATTTTATTATGTAATAAAATCCTCCTAATGCCTCTTTTATTAAAGTTTCATAGACGGGATTAATCTTACGATCATATTATACTGAATTCCCAGGCAAAACAAATAAACATGTAAGTTGCAATGTATTAAAAGGACCCTTGTGAGTAATTTACTAATCTTTTTCAGATCGCTTCCTGTCCTAGGCAGAATAATGGCCCCAGTGATGCCTGCATCCTGATGCCCAAAAACCTATGAATATGTTACATCACATGGCAAGGGAAAATTCGGCTGTGTATGCAATTAAGATGGCTAATTGGTTGACCTTGAGATAGGGAGAGTATCCTGGATTATTCAGGTTGGCCCTTTATAATCACAAGAGCCCTTTTAAGTGGAAGAGGAAAGCGGGAAAGTCAAGGTCAGAGTCAGAGAGAAATTGGAAGATTCTATACTGCCGTCTTTAAGGTTGGAGGAGGGGACCATAAACCAAGGAATACAAGCCAGGAAAAGGAAGGAATGAGTTTCCTTTAGCACCTCCAGAAAGAAACACAGCTTTGATTTTAGCCCAGTGAGACACATTTCATACTGCTGACCTCTGTGTTGTTTTAAGCCACTATTTTTGAAGTAATTTGTTACAGCAGCAATAGGAAACTATTACACTTCCCCTTTTAAGTGTCATTGTGAGGTGGGCTTTCCTGCTCGGACATTCTATGGTTGCATGTCTTCCCAAACCTTGAAAGAATCAGTCAGACCAAAAGATTTTGTGGCTTCAAACCACTGCAACTCCTGAAAACTTTCACATGGTAGGTAATAGGAATTGGTTGTCCTAAAGTTAATTTGACAAAAATATGCTCTTAGAACTAAATGATACTACAAGTCAGACAACTGGCCTAGCATCTTCAGAAAGTCGGTATCATTGTTTTCAAAGCCTTTCTAGATTAAAAAAAAAAAATTCTAAATAGCAACCAGAAGTAATGGGTGGAACTTGAATTTGAGGGAAATTTGGAAAATGTAAATATGGACTAGTTATTAAATGAAATTAAAAATGAATTGCTTATTTTCTTAGGGTGATAAAGTCCTTTTATTTTAAGGGGATGCTGACTGAATAGTTTAGGGGTAAATGTCAGAATATATGCACCTTACTTTTAAATGTTTCACCAAAAATATATAGAAATTTATTAAAATATAAGGCAAAATATTAATAATTGTTTAATCTGAGTAGTGGTATATAGGTGTTTATTGCCTAGAAACTTTACATTTGGTTTTAAATATTCTCTGTGAATAGAACTTTCTAACATTATTTGAAATGACTTAGATTTGTGGCTAGGATGTGACAAGGTAAGTAACCATCATATGTAAAATAGTTTAAATGAGTTTCCAGTTAGAAAGCTGATGGGGAAAAAGTGATGTCACTCTATGAATCAGTGGAAAGTTGCTGTCCTGCAATTGAATAAAGTAACCGATGGGACGGGGATTTTTGGTCTCAGCAGATCACATATTTTCATTTCTTGATTTTGCCAAGTGAAGGGATAAAAATGAAACTTTGAAAATTAAAAAAATGGAAACTTAAGGTCAAGGAAAAGACAGGCACAAAATTATTCCCTAAACACCAACATCCTAGAGGTAGTAGCAGAAGGAAATTGCAAGAAAATTAAGTTACCCAGTTTCCTATTGATATATTACTATACGCAAACATAAGAGGATATTAAGAAATAGCATTCTAGCCCTAGGCAGTTTGGCTCAGTATTCTGTGTCAGCCCTGGTTTCCTGGGTTGCAGGCTCAATCCCTGGCTGTTTACCGCCAAGTGTGGGAGGCAACCAATTGATGTGTCTCTCTGACATCAATATTTCTCTCTGTGTGTCTTTCCCCATTCCTTCCACTCTCTCTAAAAATCAATGAAAAATATCCTTGGGTAACGAATAACAACACAAAACAAAAAGAAGAAAATAAATAAATAGAATTCTAGTCAGTCTAGAGATAAGAACAGGATTAGCTGCTGATAAAAAAATATATATTTTTTGTATAATTTTTAAATAAATCTTTATTGTTCAGATTATTATACAGTAGATGTTCCTCTTTCTTCCCCCATAACTCCCCTCTACTCGATTCCCATCCCACTCCACTCCATGCCCTTACCTCCCCTTCCCCCACTGTCCTCATCCATAGGTGTATGATTTTTGTTCAATCTCTTCCAGAACCCTTGTTGCTATATACTTGTTGTCACTTTGTTGCTCATAATTTTTATTTTTACTTTTTTCTTCTTCTTCCTCTTCTTAGAGAATACCCTTCAGAATTTCATATAATACTGGTTTAGATGAACTCCTTTAGTTTTTTCTTGTCTGTGAAGCTCTTTATCTGACCTGCAATTCTAAATGATAACTTTGCTTGGTAGAGTAACCTTGGTTGTAGGTTCTTGCTATTCATCACTTTGAATATTTCTTGCCAATCCCATCTGGCCTGCACAGTTTCTGTTGAGAAATCAGCTGACAGTTGTATGGGTACTCCCTTGTAGGTAACTAACTGTTTTTCTCTTGCTGCTTTCAAGATTCTCTCTGTCTTTTGCCCTTGGCATTTTAATTATGATGTGTGTTGGTGTGGTCCACTTTGGGTTTCTTTTGTTTGGGGTTCTCTGCACTTCCTGGACTTGTAAGTCTATTTCTTTCACCAGGTAGGGGAAGTTTTCTGTCATTATTTCTTCAAATAGATTTTCAATATCTTGCTCTCTCTCTTCTTCTGGCACCCCTATAATTCGGATGTTAGTATGTTTGAAGTTGTCCCAGAGACTCCTTACATTATCTTCATATTTTTGGATTCTTTTTTTCTTTTTGCTTTCCTGGTTGGGTGTTTTTCGCTTCTTCGTATTTCAAACCTTTTACTTGATTTTGGATCCTCTAGTCTGCTGTTGGATCTCTGTACATTATTCTTTATTTCAGTCAGTGTATGCTTAATTTCTAGTTGGTCCTTTTTCATATCCTCGAGGGTCTCACTAAATTTACCATATTTTCCGATGTATAAGATGATCCCCTAATTTTACAGTTAAAACAGGTTTAGGCCTATATTTGCTGTATAAGACTACCCCCCACTTCAAAGAAAAGACTTACTTTGCCATCAAGATCTGCAGGTAATTTTTGTGCAATTTTGGTCTTTTGCCCCCGATTTTCAGTTGACTTTTTTTCATTTCAAAAGTCATTTTATACCGAAAATACAGTATTAGCGGTTTCTAGAAAATTCTTTAAAAACCTTATAACCATGGTTTTGAACTCTATATTTTTCATTTCTTTAATTTGTGACCTGTTTCTTTGTCTCCAAATTTTGGCTACTTCCCTGTGTTGATAGAGTGGCTTTGTGTGCTAGGTGTCCTATAGGACCCAGTGGCTCAGCCTCCCCAGTTACCTGAGGTGGACACTCTTGATGCACCCCTTTGTGGGCTGTGTGCACAGTCTTGTTGTAGTTAAGCTTTGTTGGTATCACTGGGAGGAATTGACCTCCAGGCCAATTGGCTGTGAGGATCAGCTGCATCTATGATGGGAGAACTTCTGTGCTGAAGACACACTTATGAGGCAAGACTTGCTTCAGTGGTGCTCTTGTGCTCTCTGAGTCTGCACCCTCAGTGTGTCCCTTATGGATCTGAGGAGTTGTACTCTGGATGGTCCCACTCTGACCACTGGGTACACTGGCTCTTGGATCTCCAAGAAGGTGCTAATTTAGCCTCTGCCTGAGGCCACCCAGCTGGAGCTATGGAGAGATCTGAAGATTCCTCTTCTTTGTTTGAGTTTTGGAGGTGCCCAGATGAGGCCCAGCTGTGAAACAATGCAAGCCGTTGTGGGGTCTTGGGCCTTCTTTTGGATGTTCTGGGTCTCTCTGACTCAGTTGTAGTTTGTTAGGTAACTTTAGATTTCAAAGGACCAGGTCATTCATATGCAAAAGCCTCTGCACACAGCTTGGGTGGGTGTCTCAGGGTAGTGCAAACAGCAATGGCTTCCCATAAGCCCTGCCCTAAGAGGCCCCTGGGTCTCAGTGTCTCTCGGTAATCACTGCAACTGCCTCTGAGAGAAAGCAGCCCTCAAGTTCCTCCTGATGCCAGACAGTCCAGTTTCTCCCTGTATGAATCTGTGTCCCCAGTGTTTCACCTGGAACTGGAGTTCAGAGCAATCAGAAGATTATGTCTTCCTGTGGATTGAAAAAGACAGCCGCATACTCAGTTGCCAGCCCTTTTCATGCACACACGCCTCTGTACCTCTGCACTTTACTTCCGCAGCTCCTTTGAGTCTCAGTATGCTTTTCTCTTTCCTTCTAATTGTAGAATTTCCACTCAGCCAGCCTTCCTGTGGTTCTGGACGATGTCTGTTTTGTCTTTTAGTTGTAGTTTTGAAGTGGTTATGCGAGGCAGCTGTTTACCTATGCTGCCATCTTGGTTTCTTCTATTGTTTTGTATAATTTGCCTTTTAGGCTTTTTAAATACATATATGTGAATGGTCAATGCTGATTTCTATTTGTATTAAAGCAGCACTTCATAATTCAAAGTTTTTACTTAAAATACTTAATCTGTTTATTTCTATTTGAAAAATATTCAGTTAAAATTCACAATGGAATTTAAGCAGAAAACTGTTTGATCTCGTAGACAGCATAGCCAAGATGTCTGGTACCACCTAGTGGAGTATAACTGAATTACAGGAAAAAATGCCTAAGGTGAACAGGAAAGAGAATTTAAAAAATCAAAATTCTGATTCTCTGAAAAGCTAACAAAAATCAAACAGAATAATACATGACAAAAGAGAAATAATCATGGAGACAGAAAATATTTTTAAGATGTAAGCAATTACTTTGTACATCACTTTGAAAATACATTTGAAAAGTTAGATAAAATGGATAATTTACTACTAAAACATAGTCTACAAAAATGGACTTCAGTAGAGATAAAAAGCTTGAACAAACCAAAATAAATGGAGAACATTATCAAATCACCCACAAAAAGGCACCAAACTAGTTTCAAAGGGAAATTATATCACATCTCCCAAGATCAGATAGTCCCAATGCAACATAAATTATTCTATAGAAGAGAAAATATCCAAATTCTTTTCATGAGTTAAAGCATAACATTGATTGCTAAACCTGACAAAAATGGCACAAAGAAAATGACAAAACAATACTTCTTATGTACATTGATGCTAAAATTCTAAAATAAAATATTAGCGAATAGGATCCAATGCCATGTTAAAAATAAATAAATAAATAACACAACATATCCAATGGATATTTTTTCAGAAATACAAGAGTGGTTAATTATTAGAAAATAAATTACTATAAGTCACCATATTAAGAGATTTAAATGAAAAAAAATCATATGATAATCTCCAGAAAGGTTGAAAAAAATATTTGACAAAATTTAACACCTATTCCCAATGTTAAAAATAAAAAAGCATTCAAGAACATGGAAAATAGGACTGGCCAGTGTTTTCAGTGATTAGAGTGTTGGCTCATCCACCAAAGGGTCTCAAGTCTGATTCCCTATCAAGGGCATGTACCTGGGTTGCAGATTTGATACTGGGCCCCAGTCAGGGAGCATGCAGGAAGCAACCAATCAATGATTCTCTCTCATCATTGATGTTTCTGTCTCTCTCTCCCTCTCCTTTCCTCTCTGAAATAAATAAAAATAAATAAATAAAATAAAAAAATAAACTGAAAAACCAATTTAAAAATTAGTTTTGGATACACTTTCTTTTTTAAATATATTTTTATTTATTGCAGAGAAGAAGGGAGAAGGAGAGAGAGCTAGAAACATCAAAGATGAGAAAGAATAATTGATCAGCTGGGGATCCAGTCATCAGCCCTGATAGGGATTCAATCAATAACCTCCAGGTTCATAGGTCAACACTCAACCACTGAGCCATGCCAGGCTAGGATACACTTTAGAACATTCCATTGGGATATATTTTTGGAGCTAGAAATGTTTCAAAGGGAAAAGAGAATCGCTGACTGGTAGTGATAACTAAGAAAAGACAGACTAAAAGAGATATCATTAATAATACTAAGAACCTCCTACTGTTTAACCTCTGAGTTGAGTGTGCCAGTTACCCTATCAAGGCCACAGTTTCTTTGCCTGATCTCTGAGCTAGATCAGGAGTCTTCAAATTTCCTGTAAAGTGTCAGATAATAAAATATTTTAAGCTCTGTGAACCATTGTCATAATTACTCAACCCTGTTGTTGTAACAATAGATAATACATAAACAAATAGCATGGCTATTCCAATGAAACCTTTGGACAGCCCACGTCAGTGTGGCTCAGTTGGTTGGGGTTGTCCCAAGCACCAAAAGGTCGCATCATAGGTAGCTCAGATTGTTTTAGAGGTAGGTAGTTTTGGTCTTCCAAACAGATTTACAAATATGAGTTTTCAAACTTTACATGTCTTCCCTCTCTCCTTGCCACAAAGAGATTCCAAGCCACCAAAACACGTTTGGCTCAGTGGATAGAGCGTTGGTCTGCAGACTGAAAGGTCCCAGATTTGATTCCTGTCAAGGGCAAGTACATTGGTTGTAGGCACATCCCCAGTAGGGGGTGTGCAGGAGGCAGCTAGTTGATGTTTCTCTCTCATTGATGTTTCTAACTCTTTATCCCCCTTAATATTATTTAATTATTAATAAAAATCAATAAAATATATTTTTTAAAAGAGATTCCAAGCCCTGTACTCTTGTGTTTGAGAATTACTGCCTTACAGCTTTTACTTGAAAATTTCCAGTTAGAAAGTCCCCCTAAAAGCCTCACTTCTCCTTTCTGCTAGAAAAGAGCATGTTTTCCACGAACTCTGCTGTGAGTGAGGAGGCAACTTAAAGTACTTCGTGGAACAGCATCTTCCAGGTAAGACTGGGCTGGACTTCCTGTCAGGGCTTTCTTTCTTCCCCACAGCCAGACCCCAAAGCGTGCAAGGGAACAAAGACCCCTTGCATTTGTCCTCCTTCCCTGGTCAGTTTGATGACTATAATAACAACAAGAACAAAAAGTAGGAAATCTACAATTATGGGTAGTCCATGTAAGTGTTTTTAAATTATAGATAAGGAGAGAAAGAAATTAGCTACTTTTAGATTCATACCTGGCAATGAGCAACCTTAAAACTTCTCCTGGAAGGACATAGGGATTATAAAATGGCTCGTTCCCATAAATAAGTCTTTCTCTGTTAAAAAGCCTCATCAGAAAAGAGCAGAATCCTGGGGCCATGAACAGGGAATGCAGCATCCTTGCAGCATTCGATCACATCATCTCTCACGTGAGCCTGTGCACAGTGTAAAGTCAGTAGACACCATTAGCACCCTAGTGGCACATGAGGAATCAGGGCCTCCAGGTTTAACTCACTTACCCCAGGGCCCATAAGTACCAAGGAGGAGATAGGACTCTAATTCAGACCTCTGTAGAAAAGCGATTATCCCTTCATTATATTTGTCTGTTATCTGTCTGTCTGTCTCATCTCCACATCTACTACCTACAAAACATTAAGTCACTTATGTTTGAATAATTAAAAGTTCTCTGGTAGTTAGTTGGCCAGTCAAACCAAGTTTAAAAAAAAAAGAACTCCAAAGAGAAGTTGTCTACTGGCAACAGACCAAATAATATAACCTACCATGTTCTCTTCCAATCCTTATCACAAATCATGCTATGAGAAACGTTTCTGCAGGATACTCAGGGCGAGCAGGGGGAAAGCTCATGTTCTAAGTACTCCAAGTTTGACTCTTAAATCAAGCCAGAAGATTAGAGACTCTAGAAGCCACTGTTTGACTTTACTGAATTATAAAACATGTGACATGGTTAACCTGTACTGAGAGCTTCAATAATATACATAACAAAACAAGAACTAAAATATGCTTTTAAAATTCTAAAGCAAAGTCTAAAGTTTCTAAATACAAGTTAATTCTCAAAATGTCCAAATCACTACTTCATTCCTTTGAAATAATATGAAAGAATATCATATAGATAGATAGATAGATATCAATAGATATAGATATAGATATAGATATAGATATAGATATAGATATAGATATAGATATATAGATATATATATAAACTCCATGATATTATCAGAATTTACATTACTTATGTCCTACAATTGTACCTCTTAAAATTATGCCTCAGCCCTAGTTGGTGTGGTTCAGTGGTTGAAATATCAGCCTTCAGATCAAAGGGTCTTAGGTTTGGTTTCCGGTCAAGGGCATATACCTGGGTTGCATGTTCAACCCCGGGCCCTCGTCAGGGTGCATGCAAGAGGTAACCAATCTATATAACTCTCTCACACCAATATTTCTCTCTCTCTTCTATATAACTCTCTCACACCAATATTTCTCTCTCTCTCTCTCTCTCTCTCTCTCTCTCTCTCTCTCTCTCTCTCTCTCTCTCCCTCCCTCTCTCACCCTCCCTCTTAAGAAAAAAATTTTTTCTTGAGTGAGGATTAATAACAACAACAAAAAAAAACCTTTTGCCCCAGACTTCCAGTCAAGATGGTGATGTATATAAACATACTACTCACCTCCTCCCACAGCCATATCAAAATTACAACTAACCTATAGAACAACCATCATTTGAAATCACCTGAAATTGATCTAAATGGAAGTTCTATGACTACAGAAATAAAATTTAAAAAGCCACATTGAAACTGGTAGGAGTGATAAAGACACAAAATGAGATGGTCCCACACCCACATGTGGTAAATAAATATCTGGAGGGATATCTAAGCTGTAGAGGGCTCCCACAGGAGCACGAGGTCCAAGCCCCACATGAGGTTCCCGAGCCCAGAGTTCCAGAGCCAGGAAGAGAAGTCCCCATAAATCCCGGCTGTAAAAATCAGCAGGAGTCTAGACTGAGGGAAACAGAGGCTGCTAGAGTCCATGTAGATTCTCTTAAGGGGCCAGCACACACCAACTTATTTGAACTCACTCCCTCTGAACTCCAGAACAGGGTCAGCAGCTTGAAAGGCGCCAAAGACATATGGGGAGAAACTGAATTGTTTGTCATCAGGGCAAGAGCTGGGGGAGGGCAGCACTCTACCAGATAGACGTGCTGGCAGAGGACATGGTTCCTTTGATGAGTCCTTCCTTCACAGAGCCAGCAGGTAGGCACCATATTTGAGACTCTAACAACCTGGCACACACCTGTTTGCCCCACCCCACAATTCAAAGTACTTATAAGGATGCTCAGTGAACTTTGTGAGAACCTCAACAACATAAAAAAGAACCTGTAAGAAATGAAGAATACACTAACTGAAATGAAGAATAATTTACTAGGAATCAACAGTAGACTAGAGGAAGCTGAGAAGCAAATCAGTGATTTGGAATACAAGGAAGCAAAAGAAAACACCCAAAGAGAACAACAAAAAGAAAAAACAATAAAAAAAAATGAGGATAGTGTAAGGAGCCTCTGGGACAACTTCACATATGCCAACATTCACATGATGGGTTTCCCGAAGGAGAAGAGAGAGAACAAAAAATTGAAAATGTATTTGAGAAAATAATGACAGAAAACTTCTCTAAGTTGGCAAAGAAAGTAGACATATAAGTCCAGGAAGTGCAGAATCTCAAACAACATGAAACCAAAGAGGCTCACACCAAGAATTAAAATGCAATTAAAGTGGAATAGTAACATTCTCTAATCAATAAATACACATGAGAAGGTCTTTATGTAAAACAATATTTATACCACATTATTTATATTGGCAAAATTAAAGATAAAGATAATTTTAAAAGCAAGAGAACAGAGAGAATCCAAGATGGTAGCATTAAGTATATACCTGTACCTGCTGCCTCTCACAACCACACCAAAACTACAACTAAAAGACAAAACAACTATCATCCAGAACCACAAGAAAGCTGGCTGAGTAGAAGTTCTACAACTAGAAGGAAATAAAAAAAAAAAAAAAACACATTGAGACTGGGTAGGAGGTGCAGAAGCATGGAAGAGCAGAAGTATGGAGGCATATGAATCAGGCTGGCAACTGAGTGCACTTTTTTTTTCAATCAGAAGGGAGATACAACCTCCCAACTGCTCTGAACTCCAGTTTCCAGCAAGACTCTGGGGACCCAGACTCCTATGAGGAGAAACTGGACTGTCTGGCATCGGGTAGGAAAGCGATGGAGGCTTTCTCCCAGAGGTGCTCACAGGAATCATTGTTACTGTGACAGGGACATGGAGACACAGAGACACAGAGATGCAGAGACAGCTGTCTGGCAGCCATCACTGTTTACTATGCCCTGATGATTCCCTGAGACCCCACCCCACCCAATTTACAACCCAACCCAAGCTGTGTGCAGTGCCTTTTGCATATGAATGACCTGTCCTTTTGCAGCCTAGCCTAACAAACAGCAGCTGGGTCAGACAGCTTCAAAACTTCCAAACCCCAAACAAAGAGGAGAAATATGCAGATCTATAGCTCCTGTTGGGTGGCCTCAAGAAGTAGCTGACTGCACCTCCTTGGAGATCCAGGAGCCAGTGTACCTAGTGGTCTGTGTGAGAGAATACCATATTTCAACTTGTCACATCCATAGGCACTCAAGAGGCACTCAGTGAGCACCAAGTCCTTCCCCATAAGGGTGTTTCCTGCACAGAAGTTCTTCCATTATAGACACAGCAGGTCCTCACAGCCAATTGGCCTGGAGGTCAATTCCTCCTAGTGATACCAACAACAATCAAGGCTTAAATACAACAAGACTGTGCACTCAGCCCACAAAGGGGTGCACCAAAAGTGTCCACCCCAGGTGATTGGGGAGGCTGAGCCATTGGGTCCTTTAGGACACCTACCACACAAAGCCACTCCATCAACACAGGGAAGCAGCCAAAATTCAGAGACAAAGAAAAATTTCATGAACCAAAGAAATGGAGGAAAGCAATATACTGGATATAAAGTTCAAAACCACAGTTAAAATAAAACAACGACACAGGTATAAGGTTACTCAAGAATCTTCTAGAAACCTCTGAGAACCTTAGTGAGACATCTGAAGAACTTAGTGAGACCTTCAAGGAACTTCATGAGAATGCCAAAAAATGGAAAAGGACCAGTCAGAATTAAACATATACTGTCTGAAATAAAGAATAATATACAGAAATTCAACAGCAGACTAGAGGATCCCAAGAATCAAAGATTTGAAATATGAGGAAGCAAAAAAACACTCAACTGGAAAAGCAAAAAGAATCCAAAAATATGAAGATGGTGTAAGGAGCCTCTGGGACAACTTCAAGCATGCCAACATCCAAACTATGGGGGTGCCAGAAGAAGAGAGAGAGCAAGATACTGAAAATTTATTTGAAGAAATAATGACAGAAAACTTTCCCTACCTGGTGAAACAAATAGACAAACAGGAAATACAGAGAACCCCAAACAAAAGGAATCCAAAGAGGACCACACCAAGACACATCATAATTAAAATGCCAAGGGCAAAAGACAAAGAGAGAATCTTGAAAGCAGCAAGAGAAAAACAGTTAGTTACTTATAAGGGAGTACCCATATGACTGTCAGCTGATTTCTGAACAGAAACTGTGCAGGCCAGATGGGAGTGGCAAGAAATATCCAAAAACAAGAATATACAACCAAGGTTACTCTACCCAGAAAAGTATCATTTAGAATTGCAGGTCAGATAAAGAGCTTCACAGACAAGAAAAAGCTAAAGGAGTTCATCACCACCAAACCAGTATTATATGAAATTCTGAAGGGTATTCTCTAAGAAGAGGAAGAAGAAGAAAATAGTAAAGATAAAAATTATGAGCAACAAAGTGACAACAGATACATAGCTATCAACAAGTGAATCTAAAAATCAAGTGAATTAAAAATCTGAGGAACAGAATAAACTGGTGAATATAATAGAATCAGGGGCATAGAAAGGGAGTGGACTAACAATTCTTGGGGGAAGGGGGGATGAGGGGTGTGGGAAGATATTGGACAAAAATCATACCTATGGATGAGAACAGTGGCAGAGGGTAAGAGCATGGGGGGATCAGGTGAAGAAGAGCAATGGGGAGAAGAAAGAGAAACATCTGTAATAATATGAACAATAAAGATTTATTTTAAAAATAAAATAAAAGCAAGAGAACAGCAATTACCTAGAAGGGAGCTCACATAAGACTGTCAACTGATTTCTCAACAGACTTTGCAGGCCAGAAGGGATTGGCAAGAAATAGTCTAAGTGATAAAAAGTAAGGACTACAACCAAGATTACTCTACCCAAAAGAGCTATCATTTAGAATTAAAGGGCAGATAAAGAGCTTCCCAGACAAGGAAAAGCTAAGGAGGTCATTAGACCAATATTACCACCAAACCAGTATTAAATGAAATGTTAAAGAGCCTTCTTTAAAAAGAAAAAAAAATATTAAAATGGCAATAAATACATATCTATCAACAATTAAATCTAAAAAAGAAAATAATTGAACAAGCATAACAGAAACAGATTCATAGATACAGAGAATATTTTATTGTTGTTTGTTTTAAAATATATTTTTATTGGTTTCAGAGAAAGGAGAAGGAGAGAGATAGAAACATCAATGGTGAGAAAGAATCATTGATTGACTGCCTCCTATACAGCTCCTACTGGGGATTGAGCCCACAACCTCAACATGTGTCCTGACAGGGAATTGAACTGCAGCCTCCTAGTCCATAGGTCAATGCTCAACCATTGAGACACACCAGCCAGGCAATTCAGAGAACATTTGACAGCTGACAGATGAGAGGGGGGAAGGGAGGGATGGGTGAGAAAGTGAAGGGATTAAGAAGTACAAAATGGAGGGGGGAAATAGAAGTACAAAGTATTGTTACAGAATAGTAATGGGGATGTAAAAATACAGCATAAGGTTACAGTCAATAATCCTATCTAATAAAAGAGTGATATGCAAATTGACAGTCACTCCAACACATAAGACAGCTGCCCTGATGAGGCCATAAGATGGCCAGTAGGGGAGGGCAGTTATGGGCAATCAGGCCAGCAGGGGAGGACAGTTGGAAGGGGTCCAGGCCTGCAGGGGAGGGTAGTTGGGGCCAGGCCTACAGGGAAGGGCAGTTGGGAGGGTCAAGGCCTGTAAGGGAGTGCAGTTGGGAACAATCAGGTCTGCAGGGGAGGGCAGTTAGGGGTGACCAGGCTAGCAGAGGAGGGCAGTTGGTGCAACCAGGCCTGCGGGGGAAGCAGTTGGGGGGACTCGGGCCTACAGGGGAGGCAGTTGGGGAGGACCAGGCTGACAGGGGAGGGCAGTTGAAAGGACAAGGCTGACAGGGAAGGGCAGTTGGGGAGAACCAGGCTAGCAGGGGAGCAGTCAGGTGTTGATCAGGATGGTAGGGGAGTGGTAAGGGGGTGATCAGCCTGGCAGACACAAGCGGTTAGGAGCAGGCTGGTAGGCAGGCAAGCGAGCAGTTGGGAGCCAGCAGTCCTGGATTGTGAGAGGGATGTCCCAGATTGGAGATGGTGCAGGCTGGGCTGAGTGACACTGTGCCTCTAGTAGCCTAAGAACTATGTATGGTGTCAGACAGGTTTGAGATTTATTGGGATGATCAATTATTAAGTTATATGTCTAATCACTGGGATATATACCTGAAACTAATATAATAATGTATGTCAACTCTAATTTAAAATAAAAAATGATTTTATGCCTCATAAAAATGTCTCTGAATTTGAAACAATGTAGCTTAAAAATGATAGTTTCCATTAGTAGTACTCTAGTTAAGATTATATAAATTTTTATTAATTTATACAAAAAGTATAAAAAATAGAGTGGAGCCCTCATTGGTGTGGCTTTGTTAGTTGAGCAATGTCACCTGCACCAAAAAGTCACAGGCTGGATCCCCAGTAGGGGGTATGCAGGAGGCAGCTGATTGATGTTTCTCTCTCATCAATATTTCTCTTCCACACACCCCTTCTTTTTCTCTCTCTAAAATCAATTTTTAAATCTTTTTTTAAAAAATGGGGGGGGGGAGAGGGTAATAGATATGCCTTGACTTAGGATGGGGTCATGTCCCAATAAAACCATCATAAATAGAAAAAAAGAAGTGACAACAAGAACAGAGTCACCACTAACTTGAATGGACAGGGGAGGTATATAGGAAGAGTAGCCCACTGGTGTGGTGGCTCACTGCTTGCTCGTCCATCCATGAACCAGGAAGTCACAGTTTGATTCCCGGTCAGAGCACATGCCTGGGTTGCAAGCTTGATTCAAGGGGTATGTGCAGGAGGCAGCCAATTGATGATTCTCTCTCATCATTGATGTTTCTATTTCTGTCTCCCTCTCTTTGAAATCAATAAAAACATTTTTTAAAAGAGTAAAAATATAGGTAAATATCTGAAATATTATCTGGCCACACTTATATTTTTTAGACTTTACATAGGTTTTCAGATACCTTGTTTATACCATTTTTCATCTATCATTATCATCCCATCAACTGAAATAAGTTGGCAAATTTACTTTCTACTTCTAACCCCACTTTTTTCAATTGATTTATTTCTCTCTACTCTGACCCTAAGTCTCCACAAATACCAAAGATCCTGGGATTTGAAAGTATAAACTAAACCTAACTCACAAAATTAGGGCATCTGATCATCTTCATTAAGGAATAATAACATCCTCTAATCAATAAATACATGAGGGCAGGTCTTTATATAAAATAATATTTATACAGCACTATTTATATTGGCAAAAATTGGAAACAACCTAAATGCTCAGTAATAGAGAATTGTTTAAAAGGAGTAAGATCACATGATAAAATTCTATACACTGGTAAATATCGAGCTGTAAAAGAATATGTGATAATACAGGCAAATATAATAAAAATAATAAAGGAAGCATGACCTGTACAGTGAACATTTTATTTTATTTTAAATATATTTTATTGATTTTTACAGAGAGGAAGAGAGAGGAATAGAGAGTCAGAAACATCAATGAGAGAGAATCATCTATCAGCTGCCTCTTGCACACCCCCCACTGGGGATGTGTCCGTAACTAAGGCACATGCCCTTGACCGGAATTGAACCCGGGAACTTTCAGTCCACAGGCCGACACTCTATCCACTGAGCCAAACCGCTTTTGGCTGTGCAATGAACATTTTAAAAAGCACACATTGAATAGAGACTATAACAAAAAGCTAGAAAGTTCCTCACCAGAGTGTTCCAAGGGATCTCTGTGTGGTAGAATTATGATTGGGATTACCAATAATCATTATTTTCTTTCCATGTTTTCAATTTTTTTCTACAATGCTCAGATGTATTTTCATAATCTGATAAATAATATTATTTTTAAAACTAAAATCACTTATTGAGCTTATGATTTGTCCACCACGTATATACTGTACCTCAATAAAAAGTTTAAAAAGATAAACAAGAGTAGTGATCTTCAACAGTGAGAATGAGAAAAAAAAGAAACATCTGAGATCATCTCAGCCCTGATGGGCTTCCTTGCTCAATAAAGAAATGTTTTTTACTAATTAAATTTCCTGTCTGTCCCAGAAAAAAAAGTGCTTCTTATTTTTTCTTTTAATTCTCAGATATACATGTGCTTAATAAAAGTATTTGGCAAATCAGCCGGGACTGGTTTGGCTCAGTGGATAGAGCGTCGGCCTACAGACTGAAAGGTCCCAGGTTCGATTCCAGGCAAGGGCATGTACCTTGGTTGCGGACACATCTCCAGTAGGGGGTGTGCAAGCGGCAGCTGGTCGATGATTCTCTCTCATTGATGTTTCTACCTTTCTATCCCTCTCTCTTCCTCTCTGTAAAAAATCAATAAAACATATTAAAAAAAAAAAGTATTTGGCAAATCAAATGGGAGATTTGCTACAATTGTCCTCTCTCTCCACAGTTGACTGCAGAAACAGGAAGTAACCTGAATATGTCATACAGGTTATAAGAGTCTTGGTTCGCAGGTGAACTGAGTCATTAAGAGCCAATTGGGTGAAAATCTGGTCTGACTGCCTGCCCTGGACTTCATAGCTCCTGACTCCACCCTCTGTCTCTGGGCTCTGGGCTGGCTATGTGACAGCCCTACCTTCTCACGTGGATTTGCAGAGCAGATGAGGCAGAGTAACTAATGGTGCTCAGAAGGAGGAATGGCACTTGACTGAGGCATGTCTAGTGCAGAATTATGAAGATAAGAATGCTTCTGTCATTGTCATTACTAAATCTGGGTCAAATTTCACTATAACCACTTTTTTCTTCTCCTTATGTCTGAACCAGTTATCTTTAGTTTCATGGGGGAGGGGGGTTAAAAAGGGGTTTGCCATCCTCTGTTGTCTTCTGTTTGGCTTTATGACTGCTGTGTAACCAGAGAAGTAGAAGGGGGATGAGTCCTGTGATTTGTGCTGAGAACCATAATCTGGTTAACATTCTTTTTTTAAACTGAATTTATTGGGGTGACATTGGTTAATAAAATTATATAGGTTTCCAGTGTACAATTTTATAATACATCATCTGTACATTGTATTGCATGTTCACCACCCCAAATCAAGTCTCCTTCTATCACCATTTATCCCCCTTTGCCCTCTTTGGCCTCCCCACACTGGTTAATATTCTTTTAAACTATCTCTGACATTGAATCATCAGGGAATGTCTCAAAATTACATCCTGCATCTCTAGATCTCAGGTTTAAGCCATCTTCAATTTGTTCATTCATTCATTCATTCATTCAACTATGTTTTGAATGGCTGGAATGTGTAAGACGTTATGCTGGGCTCTGATGATGAAATAAATGGTCAACAGACACAGTCTGCCTATGAAGCATATGGTATAGATAGGCATATAGACACAAAAAAAAAAAGCAAAATAAGCAATAAAAAAAAAGGCAATCAGGCTAATACAATACACTGTGGTAAGAGCTCTGATAGAAAAATGGCAATTATGAAGTGCGGTAGGAGTAGGCAGCAGGGACACATAGGTGGCGGCTGTGGGGTGGGGAGACAGCATTGTGTGTCCCAAGGGCTTAAATCTCATACTAATTTGCTAGAGTTGCCAGGACAAAATACTACAGACTGGATGGTTTAAACAATAGAAATTTGTTTTCTAACAATTTTGGAGGCTCAATGTGTTGGCAGGCTTGGTTTCTTCTGAAGCCTCCCTCTTTGGCTTGCAGAGGCCATCTTCTCCCTGTCTTCCTGTGGTCTTTCTTTGCTCTGTATGCTTGTGTTCTAATTTCCTCTTTTTATAAGAACACCAGTCCTATTGGATTAAGGCCTGCCCTAGTGACCTCATTGTAACTTAATTGCCTCTCTAAAAACCACGTGTTCAATCACATTCTGAAGTGCCAGGAGCTAGGACTTCACCTCATAAATTTTGAGAGGGAAGATACTTCAGCCCATAACAAGCCTGAAAGATAATGAAGAATTGGCCAGGAAAATGGAAACGCAGGGAAGGGTTTTCTGCATGAGCAAAGAGGCAGAGAGAAAGGCAATCTAGGAAAAGGTAGCAGGAACCAAATCAGAAAGAGCATGTGAGCCATGTTAAAGAGGGAGAACTGCCGAAACTGGTTTGGCTCAGTGGATAGAGCGTCAGCTTGGGGACTGAAAGGTCCCAGGTTTGATTCCAGTCCAGGGCATGTACCTTGGTTGCGGGCATATCCCCAGTGGGGGGTGTGCAAGAGGCAGCTGATCAATGACTCTCTCTCATCGATGTTTCTAACTCTCTATCTCTCTCCCTTTCTCTCTGTACAAAATCAATAAAATATATTAAAAAAAAAAAAAGAGGGAGAACTGTATCCCATGGGCATGGGACCCTAGTAAAGGGTTTTAATTAAGAATACAGTGTGATCAGCCCAGCCAGTGTGGTACAGTGGTTGAGCATTTTCCCATGAACCAGGAGGACACAGTTCAATTCCTGGTCAGGGCACAAGTCTGGCCTGGTTTCAGGCTCCATCCCCAGTGGGGGATGTGCATGAGGCAGCCAATCCATGTTTCTCTCTCTTCATTGATGTTTTTATCTCTCTCTCCCTCTCCCTCCCTCTCTGAATTCAATTAAAAAATAGACTTAAAAAAAAAAGAATACAATGTGATCAGATTTACTTTGTTGTTGTTAATTCTCACCCGAGAAATTTTTTCCTTTGATTTTTAATTTTTAGAGTGAGAGGAAAGGAGGGGGAGAGATTGGGAGAGAAACACTGATGTGAGAGAGACACATCAATTGGTTGCCTCCTGTAAGTGTCCTCTAAGACCAGGGGAGACAGCCATCAGGCCTTGCTATCAGGAAGAAGTTGTGCTTATCATAAGGCACTTTTTGTTCTTATTTTCTCTTCTCCACTAATTGTGTGACTGACCTTGTTTCTGTCTTTGCTTTGGCTCCAAGGTCCTTAAAAGCTAAATCTGGCTCAAACTGATATGGCTCAGTAGATAGAGCATCGGCCTGCAGACTGAAAGGTCCCAGGTTTGATTCTGGTCAAGGGCATGTACCTTGGTTTGCAAGCACATCCCCAATGGGGGGTGTGCAAGAGACAGCTGATAGATGATTCTATGTCATTGATGTTTCTAACTCTCTATCCCTCTCTCTTCCTCTCTGTAAAAAATAAATAAAATATATATTTTTTAAAGCCAAATCTGCAGGCTTGCCTCTGGCAGCTAACCTTACCTTAGAGAAGTCAGTATTTAGTCTAATCACCTCACTGTGGTTTTAATTTGTTTTTCTTTTTTATTCTTATTTTTCCCCTACTCCAGTACCAGTTTCCTCAATTACATATGGTACAGTTTATCTTGTGACTGTGTATGGAGCACATAGGCATGCTAATTTAAATCCTTTTTAGAATATCTCAGGATGGAAACAATCAATTTAAGATGGAAAAACGAAGGTCACAATTAGTGTTGCTTGAGTTATATTTAAACCCAGATAGGTAAGGAATGATAACCAAAGCCAAAAAAGGATTCTGTTTGCAATTTCAAAACCTGCTCTGGTTGTTCCACAGGTTTATCAATTCTGACCTGCTTCCTGACTCATTCCTAGTCACTACCCATGACAGAGATTGGCAAGGCTCTGGCTTCTCACAGGTAATGGGAGTGCCCTGCCTTTGTAAGCTGTTTGTCTCTCTAGAACCCAGCCATTTTTGGTGTAAAAATACAGAAAATATAGGCCCAGCTAAACCTGTATGAAGAAAAGAAGAAAGATATTTTTGCATATGTGGAATTATATTTTATCATTAGTGAGACACAACAAGGCAAGGTGATAGACTAGATTTTTCTTTATTTTGGTTACTTAATACCACTTAGACTGGTGGTTAAGTCTAATCCAAGTCTTATGATTAACAAGCACTGTGAACCCCAACTGATCCTCAGTTTCTTCAACTGCAAAATGGAGAACTTGACCAAGACATGTTCAGCCAATGACCTTCAAGGACTCCATAAAACTATGTTGGAAGTTGCCCCTTCTCCCAATAAGAAAATGGTGAGATGTGTAAATTTTCTGGGCAGATGCTGTACTTGATAATCTCAGAGGTATGTCTGCCATGGAAGAAATTAGAATCAGATCATAAACAAGATAAACAGAAATGTCGATAATTGAGATAATGAGAATACATAGTGCAAACCAAGTGCTAAGAGGAACCACAGAGGCTTTGAGGGGTGCAGTTTTTGAAAGCAGTACTGAATGTAAGTTGATGGAGAAGAGCAAACATAATATCCCACTCAAGGGCATCACGTGAACAAGAACATGGGGCATAAATGAGAATGAGGACCTGGTGCGAGAGACTTGGCTGGAGGAGAGTTCTGAGAGAGAAGGCTGGCCCAAGAACCTTGAGTACCAAGATGAGAGTCTTAAGAATTTAGAATGGTCCAAGCCAATTTGGCTCAGTGGATAGAGCGTCAGCCTGTGGACCAAAGGATTCTGGGTTCAATTCCCGACAAGGGCACGAACCTCAGTTGCAGGTTCCTCCCTGGCCCAGGGCCCTGGTCAGGGCTCATGCAGAAGGCAACCAATGAATGTGTTTCTCTCACATCAATATTTCTCTCTTTCCCTCTCTTCCACTCCCTTTAAAAACCAATGGGAAAATATCCTTGGGTGAGGGTTAGGGGGGAAAAAAAAGGAATTTAGAATGGATTTGATAGATGATAGGAAGTTCCCAAGTTATGGAGCAACAATTTTTTTAAGGTTTATGAGAAAGAGTTTGGTATTCAAGAGGGACAAGAAGGGTAGACCCAGCCAGGAAATGTCAGCAATAATCCAGTAAGGAGGTGATGAAAGATTTGATATAGCAGTAATGAAAAAACAGCAGGGAAACATGAATTTGAGAGAACTTGTGAAATCTTAACTGCCAGTGTATTTGAGTAATTTCTAGCAATATTGTCCCTGGGTTTCTGTTTTAAATTGGAGATTTCCAGCATCTCAGAAGTATTATGCGAAGACATCATTATTCAGTTTAATGTACGTTTGGGGTTGCTAAGGCTCTATTTAAGTCTTTAGAATGCCCCCTATAAGAATAGAGTATCTATAAGTATTAGTGGATGTAAAGTAAAAGAATATTTAATGTCTAACTCTGCCTTGATCCAGGGTGGTTGGATCAAAGTAGAAAAATTAAAAGAAAATAACACAGAAGGCAGAGACTCTACTTATTATAGATAAATATTGGCTTTTGATTGATGATGGGCTAGTGCTGTGACCATCATCTGTCCCCTATTGATTACAGAGCTTCACCTGCCCAGCCACAGAATTCTCAGCTGGAGCCGAGACCGGTTTGGCTCAATGGATAGAGCGTCAGCTTGGGGAATGAAGGGTCCCGTGTTCGATTCTGGTCAAGGGCATGTACCTTGGTTGCAGGCATATCCCCAGTAGGGGTGTGCAAGAGGCAGCTGATCGATGACTCTCTCATCGATGTTTCTAACTCTCTATCTCTCTCCCTTCCTCTCTGTACAAAATCAATAAAATATATTTAAAAAAAAATTCTCAGCTGGAATTGGGGGCATGGCCATTGAGCCAGGACAGACTGCTTTTAAGGACTGGAACATTACGTCCCCAGTGGATGTTCTACAACATGAACCTAGAACTGACTTACATCTAACTCGATATGAATAGTATGTGTTACCAATATCTGCATAGTCTTTCCTTGGTCTTTTTTCACTTGTTTTTCTCTTTGTAAAAATGGCTTTCCCATAGCAATGGACTGCTTGTCCAGATTTCTACCTTTTCACCTCCTCACTGCATTTATAAGCTTAGCCCAGTGGTCAGCAAACTCATTAGTCAACAAAGCCAAATATCAACAGTACAGTGATTGAAATTTCTTCTGAGAGCCAAATTTTTTAAACTTAAACTTCTTCTAATGCCACTTCTTCAAAATAGACTCGCCCAGGCCATGGTATTTTGCGGAAGAGCCACTCTCAAGGGGCCAAAGAGCTGCATGTGGCTCGTGAGCTGCAGTTTGCCGACCAGGGGCTTAGCACATAAACATTGTAAGTTGCTGGGCCACTAAATTTAAGGCACACAAGAGTCACCTAGGGAGTTTTTAAAAATGCAGAATCTAGGGCTCATCCTAGAGATTGCAATTTAATGAATGTGGATGGGGCTGAGGAATATGCATTGAACAAGCATCCCAGGGGATTCTGGTGTAGGTGGTCCCCAGATATTATGCTGGGAAGAACTGCTATGTTGGATCCAGCAACACAATTAAGCCAGGTCAAAGTCAAACTCATACATTAACATTTATCAAGATACCTTTGAGAACATGTCCTGATGTTTCTGTGTAAACCCCTTTATCCCAGGGCATGAGCATGACAACATCATGCTAGGAGACACCTATGACCCCAGTGCATGCTTCACCGCAGGGAGAGGCACAGTAACTTTGATTGCATAATGTTACTCCACCCTGGCATTTATTGTTAGTCATAAAAATTGACAGCCAACTCCAACGTAGCCAGATCACTTGATCAGTATCCAGGGTAGTTAAACTCTTGCAATTGCCTTCTCTGTCCCCCAAAGGGCAAAAGCACAACTCCAGCTAGGGACCAGGCTATACTAGGCCAATATTTAAATGATCCAAGAGGCCATACAAAGGTTTCTGCATTGTTCTGAGAGTCCCCAAAAGCCACTGTGGCTGTTGAGATCAGCAGTTCCTTTGTCCTGTGGAGAAAGAGGAGGAGATGAGGTTTGCTAAACTCACTTTTGAAGTGGAAGAACCTGCAGAGTGCTGGAAGATTTATTCTTAAAGGATATTTGGCAACATCGTTGTTTCTATAACTCTCCAAACTATCCTCACACCCTCATCCTGAGGGTCTTAGCACCCAGAGGGTGTCCTGGGGCAGGCGCAGCACGGATACTTTTTGGCTTTAGCTACTTTAATCCCACCTTCATTCTCAGCAAATCTGCATAAGCCTCATTGAAGTTAGTCATGTGACCACTGGGGAGATTAGGTAAGGATCACCCGGACTAGCTGGTGAACAGAGAAATGGGCTGTGGCCTTGAAAAAAAGTAGGAGGCATATGTATGAAAGGACGAAGTCAGGGATTTTCTGTAATCCCCAAGCTGAGCCAAAAACTTAAGACAATTTGTGACATCTTCCTCTTGAGTGAGCACCATGTCATCCACATTTGCTGTTTTCAGTACATGGAGGGGGACATTCCATGGACGGCCATCTGCACAGCACCCCTGAGATTATCCAGCAAGATACTTACCTATCTCCAAGAATTGTCAAGCACCTGCCAAGCATTACAATGAAAGAAGCACCTTTCTATGTAGTAATGTAGAACAATATCCAAAATATACAGTTAGGGGTAAAGCAAAGTATATAATAGCTTATGTAGTAGGGTTCCATTTGTAAAAGAAAAGTATATACGCATGTGTATATATGCTGGTGTCATTAATTATTTACATACTAGAGGCCTAGTGAATGAAATTCATGCATGGAGGGGTTCCATTAGTCCAGCCTGCATTCTCTCCAATCAGGCACCCCTTGGGAGATGTCTGACTGCCAGTTTAGGCTCGATCCCATAGGGATTGGCAGTCAGACATCCCTCTCACAATCTAGGACTGCTGGCTCCTAACCACTCATCTGCCTGCCTGCCTGCCTGCCTGCCTGATCGCCCTTAACCATTCTGCCTGCCTGATTTCCCCAACCCCTCTGCTTGCCTGCCTGATTGCCTCTAACCTCTCTGCCTGCCTGCCTGATTGCCCCTAACTCCTCTGCATTGACCCCCACCACCATGGCTTTGTCCAGAAGGAAGTCCAAAGTCCAGAAGATGGCCAGTTGACCCAGTCTAATTATTAGTATATTACCCTTTTATTATAGTATAGATATACTATATAGGATAGTTTTCTTAAATGAGGGGGAGTCTTTTTCAGCAGGAGGAGATGCTCTTTGCAGACAAAAATGCATAATCTCTATATCTGAACTGATAGCCAGCCATATGCCAGGTATATTGCCAAACCAGTTATTAAAACATTGAACCACTTTCTTATACCTTACACCAAACAGCTGTTGCCCTTAAAACCCCTCCCCAGCCCCCACTTCAGGTTCTGCCTTCACAGTTCACCCAGATTAGGATCTGATTGGTTGGTTTCTATGCCCATCAGTGTCAAAAGCTCCACCTCCTAGGCAGCCATTGGCTCTTTTGGGAAATCCAGAAGGCCCTGCTAACAGCTGTCTCTCCTCTGGACCTATCTCCAGGCCTGATCTGCAGCCTCTCTCTTTTTCTCATATCCTGGCCAGCAACCTGCAGCGGCTGATGATCAGGCCCTGCCTCTATTCCTGGGCCTCGCTCTGGGCCTGATCCACAGCCACCATGCCTGCCTCACCACATCTATCTCCCCACCACCACCCTCTGCCTGTCTGCCACCAGCCTTTCTGTGATAGGAGCCTATGGGCTGTGGAGAAGAGACCAAGAAGTGCTCCATGCACTTCTTGGTGACCAGTCGTCCATCTGGTCATTTAGTTCATGATGGCCCTAGGCTATTATTAATATAGACTAGAGGCCCAGTGCACAAAATTCGAGCGTGGGGGGAGGGTCCTCTCAGCTCAGCCTGGACCCTCTCCAATCCAGAACCTCTCAGGGGATGACCTACTGCCAGTTTTGGCCCAATTCCTGGGATAGGGCCAAAACTGGCAGTTGGACATCCCTCTCACAATCCAGGACCACTGGCTCCTAACTGCTCACCTGCCTGCCTGCCTGATAGCCCCTAACTGCCACCCCCCCCACCATCCTGGTTGCTCCTTAGTGTCCTCCCTGCTAGCCTGTTTATCCCCAACTGCCCCCTACCACTGGCCTGATTGCCCTCAACTGTCCCTCCCCCTGCCAGCCTGGTCATCTACAACTGCCCCCCACAAGCCTGGTCACCGCATGCAGCCTGCTGGTCAGTCATTTGGTTGTCTCTCACTAACCCCCTGCCTACCTGGTCACCCCATGCAGCCTGCTGTTTGGTTGTTACTATGAGGGCGTCATGACCTATATGCATATTACCCTTTTATTAGAATAGATTTATATGTGTAAATAATATCTCTGCCCAGCTGGCATGACTCAGTGGCTGAGCATTGACCTATGAACCAGGTAGTCATAATTAGATTCCCAGTTAGGACATATGCCAGGGTTGCAGGCTCAGTTACCAGTGTGGGGCATACAGGAGACAACCTACCAATGATTCTCTTTCATCATTGATGTTTCTATCTCTCTCCCTTCCTCTCTGAAATCAATAAAAATATATATATATTTAAAATAATAATAATATCTCTGAAAGCTAAGTGAAACCAGTGAATAGAGCAGGTAAGGGATAGAGTGGTTGAACTCTCTTATTCCTTTTGAACACTTTTACCATATGTATATGTTACATATTCCAGAAATTGAATAAAATAACACAAATAAATATTCACACATGCAAAAAAAATTACTTTTAGATAAGTTGCCTGCAGATTCCTTCACACATATACAAAAGGGGGAAATGAAATATTATTTACAACAGTAAAAAACTAGAAACAACCCTAACCAGTTTGGCTCAGTGGATAGAGCATCGGCCTGTGGACTCAAGGGTCCCAGATTTGATTCCGGTCAAAGGTATGTACCTTGGTTGGAGGCACATACTCAGTAGGGAGTGTGCAGGAGTCAGCTGATTGATGTTTCTCTCTCATCAATGTTTCTTACTCTTTATCCCTCTCCCTTCCTCTCTGTAAAAAATAAATAAAATATTTTAAAAAATTGAAACAATCCAAATCTTCATCAACAAGGGAATAAGTATGTAAAATATGGAATACCATATAACAGAAAGAGCAAGTAGAGATGATAGATAGATCTATCATAGAATAAAGTTAAAGAAAATTAATTAGATTCATCAGTATATAAACATGGAGCGACAAATATGTTAAGTATTAAAAGCAAAGTATACAATATACCAGAGGCCCAGTGCATGAGGTTCATGAACTCAGGGGGTTCCTCAGCCCGGCCTGCGCCCTCTCAAAGCCCAGAAGCCCTTGGGGGATGTCCGACCAGGCCCAAGCCATTAGTTGGACATCCGAACACTGCCGCAGAGGAAAGAGAGGCTCCTGCCTCCACTGCTGCATTTGCCAGCCCTGAGCCTGGTTTCTGGCGGAGCAGTGCTCCCCCTGTGGGAGTGCACTGACCACCAGGGGGCAGCCCCTGTGTTGAGCGACTGGCCCCTGGTAGTCAGTGTGCATCATAGCGACTAGTCATTCTGCTGTTCAGTAAATTTTCATATTAGGGTTTTATTATTATATATAGGATGTCTAGCATGCGATTTAACATACTAAGTCAAAATACAAAAATAGGCCAGAAGGATACCAAACTCAAACTGTAAAACTAACTGGGGGAAGCAGAGTGTTGCTGTAATATTTTATTTCTTAAAAACAACTACCAGAAAAGATAGAAAGTAAAATGACAAAATGTTCAAAGTTTGAATTCTGGCTAACAGGCATATAAGTGTTTGTTGCTTTATTCTTTGTTTTTCTCTATATTTTAAACAGTCCTAGTAATGTAAATAGATGTAAAATACAATTATTCAGCCATGGTTCTTTACTTTCTTTTTTTTTAATATATTTTATTGATTTTGTACAGAGAGGAAAGGAGAGAGATAGTTAGAAACATTGATGAGAGAGAGTCATCGATCAGCTGCCTCTTGCACACCCCCTAATGGGGATATGCCCACAACCAAGGCACAGGCCCCTGACCTGAATCGAACTCGGGACCCCTCAGTCCCCAAGCCAACGTTCTATCCATTGAGCCAAACCGGTCTCGGCAGTTCTTTACTTTCTTTATAAAGAATTTTTTTTACTTTAGAAAGTTGAGTAAATTCTAAACATTCCATCTTGATAAAAAAATAAAACTTGTGTAAGAGGTTTTTGGGGAACTCTTGCTGGGGCTTCAAATTTCCACTCCTCAGATGCAGCAGGATGGAACCATCCATTGTGAGAGAAGGCAGGGAGTGTGACTCCTGCTAAGGCATGACTCCTGGGGCACACCCACTATTCACCCTCAGTCCCTCCTTCTTCTGAATTCCTGTTGGCTGTTCTGTTGAGGAAGCAGGAAGACTTGTCTCAAGGGATCCTCATTTCCCTGGTGCCTTTTGCTCTTTGGGAAAAATAAAGCATTCTGTAGGCGGAGCTTGTGAACAACATCTTCTTTAAAAACAGGAGTCCCCAGGCTTACCTGACCATTTCAGTTCCAGTATCCTACCTGGCAAAGAAGCAATTAGCCAAAATGATGCCTGGAGGTTTAACTGAAGCCAAACCTGCCACTCCAGAAGTTCAGGAGATTGCTGATGAGGTGAGTTGATGTAACCCATGGAGAAAGGTTTGATCCAAAATCTTAGTTCCTAGGTTGGCCATGGGTGATGTGGGATAACTTGAAAATCAGAACATTCCTGGGAAATGTATAGTTTTGATCAGGCTTTTTTTTTTTTTCTTTCCAACTAAAAGTCTTTTTAGATGAAACCTCTGATAACCCCAATTGTGAGAATGATCTGGAGAAAGCCATGTGCCTTCTCCAGGACTCAGTTTCCTCATTTGTAAAAGAATCATTTTTTATTGGATGATCCCTGAAGCTTTTACAATGTATGTTCCTAGGATTTCTAACTGATGAAACTTTTTTCATCTCACCGAGTGAAGTCAACGTGTAATTAAAGTCTGAGGTTATTAACAATTTGACAAACTAGACTTCAAACTCACTGCAGAGAAATGTTTTCAAATGGTTGAATAGAGAACAACCTTGCAAAGGCAATCCACTTACTAATTTCCTACACACTTGGCCAAGTAGACAATGTTTTAGTCTTAGTATTTAGAAGATGATTAACTATTGAGATAGTAGAAAAGAGAAGTGGAATAGTCTATGGTGATTCTGAAATTGATCGTGGTGAAAACAGAGCTCTAAATGCTTTTTAGCAAGTTGATATGTTGTTTCTTTTCTAAGTGCTGTTTGATTAGCTATCCCTCCTATAATAAAAGTGATTATATTGCATATTTTATGAAAAGAATAATATATAAATTTTATATTTATTTTAGGTTTGTACCATTTTCTATTTTCTTGTATCATTCTTTCTTCCTTTTCCTCTCCAAAGCTTCATTCTATGACACTGTTGGGCCAACAAGATCAGCTTCTTGTGTAAGTGGAAGAGATGAGATCCCCTATGTTAGAGCCCTGGAAAGCTCCCTAAGAGATCCGATGCCTGGAATTCTACCATACATTCTTTGGGGCTCCATATTTCTCTTCTAAGAGTCCTTTAGAAAAACCAGTACCGTGGAGCTTTCTTTTTCTTGGAGATGATAATGTTAAGTCATCAATAATTTCACTTGAATCCCTGTATCAGGTCAGGATTCTCAAACTTGGGCACATGAATCGCCTTGGGGGCTTGTTAAAATGAGATTCTGACTCAAGTAATTCTGGGATGGGCTTGATATTCTGCATTTACAATGAGCTCCCTGGTGAGGCCCATGCTGCTGCCCATGGCTTCACTGGCCAGCAGGACCGGAGATCCATAGTATCCTAAGAGACCTATGAGAGATGGCCTTTCTAAATGCAAAGTGCTGCCCAAACCTTCTCAGTGTCATTTGTGAGAGGAAGATAACATCTTTTGTCGTGCCAATCTCAGAGCTGTAAGGACTAATTGAGATAACTTGCATAAAAATTACTTGGAAAACAAGAAATAAATAGCATAGGTGAGGCATCACAATTACTTACTTCAATTTTTTTGCTGAAATCAGCCCTGACCCTAGGAAATCCCTATGAGACTCTTCAAGGATCAGAACTGTAAGGGGTTGGAAGATAATAGAGATTTAAAATATAGAAGGTGCAGAAGATTTTAATGTTAATGATTTTTAAATTTTTATTTATTTTTAAAATATATTTTTCTTGATTTCAGAAAGGAAAGGAGAGGGAGAGAGATATATAAACATCAGTGCTGACAGAGAATCATTGATTGGCTGCCTCCTGCATGCCCCACACTGGAGATTGAGCCTATAACCTGGGCATGTGCCCTAACAGGGAATCAAACCATGGCCTCTTGGTTCATAGGTCTATGCTCAATCACATGGCAATTTTAATGATTTTTCAAAGCCTGTCTTGGTTAGCAGCAATTAAAAAAAAAAAAAAAAAAGGAGAAGATATTAGAAAACTTTATGGTTAATAACACCCATCTGGTGCTGGATTCGGCAGTACATAGACTAAAGTTGGAACGATACAGTAAATATTAGCATGGTCCCTGCACAAGGATGACATGCAAAATTGTGAAGCATTCCATATTTTTTTAAGAAAAAAAGATAACATCCATCTGTAAGCCAAACCTTAAATTATAAACTTAATTTCAAAGTGTGTTTCTTACTGCACATCTCAGGCTCCAATCTTGTCAGAGAGTAGAATAAGGGAGGGGTATTTACAGTAGCTACATCACCCCAGAAAGGTACTTTGCAGTTTTTGTTTTGTTGTTGTTTTTAATATATGTTTATTGATTTCAGAAGGGAGGGGGTGGAGGAGGGAGGAGAGAGAGAGAGAGAGAGAGAGAGAGAGAGAGAGAGAGAGGTCAATGATGAGAGAGAATCACTGGTGGGCTGCCTCCTGCACACGCCCCATGGGAGATCGAGTCCACAACCCCGGCAGGTGCCCTTGATCGGAATCAAATCCTGGACCCTTCAGTCCCCAGGCACACACTCTATCCACTGGGCCAAACCAGCCAAGGCAGTACTTTGCAAATTTAAAAGCTTTCTCCTCCTTTCAACCTCTCATTAGATCTTTATAACCTCTGGGGCAGGGAGGAAAGGCATCATGCCCATTTTTCAGAAGACAAAGCTGAGATTCAAAAATGTTAATAACCACCTAGTGAAGAAGCCAGCCTATCTCCAGATATCTGACCACCTGCCTTTTCTACCCTACAGTGGCAGGAGCATGGAGAAGTACAGGGGGTGAGGCAAATATCCTGGGAGATAGCATGTGGCAAATCTGCTTCTCTGTGCAAGCAGCAGGCCTCAGATTTAAATCAATATGAGAAAAGGGTATCAATGATTCTTTTCTTAAATGTCTCTTCTGTGTTAGCACTATATTGTATATTATAGAAGGTACAGAAGGACTGTAAGGCATGGCTCCTGCCCTCAAGGAGTTTCCATCCATTTAGGGAACATATAATAATAACACATAAAATAATCTCCAGTTAAGTACATTTTTTATAATCATAGGCTTTGGACCAGAAACGACATTAGAGATTGCTTGTCAAACCTCCTTACTTTCAGGTGGATAATTACTGTGTGGTAATGTAGTTCAACTTTTCAGGTGTTAAACTTCCAATTATCATTTATCTTCCCTCGCACAGAGGAACCTTAGGGAACGATTTCTGATTAAGTGTTGGAAGATAGAGGAATAGTCCATTCAGAAGCACTTTACAGTTTAGGAAGCACTTTCACACCAATTATATCATTTGTTCCCCCACAAGCAACCCCAAGAGGCAGATGTTACTATAACCACTTTTAAGTTAGTAAGTACAATCAACACCACCAAGATAATAGAATTAGTTAGGTAAGTCCCCCGGCAGGGTCAGGCAAACCACATACCTAGTATGATTTGAGGGAGTCCCAATCATTTACCTTATAGGTTTCTTTGATTTTTTTTTAATGTATTTTTATTTTGAAAAAATCACCTGTTAAAATGCAGGTGTTCTTGAGGGAGCTGTTGATCAGGTTTCCCTGTTCTTACTATTGGGTCGGCAACTAAGTACTTGCGGATTTTTAAAAAATCAAAGACAACTTTTTCATGGAACTAAATAACTTTATTCTGTAATGTATTGCCCATTTTGATCAATGACCTTTTGCCATCTTTCAGGCAGCATCATAATCCCACGTTAAAAAAAACTTCTGGTTTTTATTAGCAAAAAACTGAATCAGGTACGATTTGACATCATCATCATTATTGAAATTTTTACCATTCAAGGAGTTTTGTAAAGATCGAAACAAAAAGTAATCAGATGGTGCAAGGTCAGGACTATATGGTGGATGTGGCAAAACATCCCAACCAAGCTCCATTAATTTTTGCCGAGTGACCAAAGATGTGTATGGCCTTGCATTGTCATGATGGAATACAACACCTTTTCGATTTGTCAATTCGGGCCGCTTTTCTTCAACTGCATTGTTTAATTTCGTTAGTTGTTCAATGTAGACATCAGAATTGATCGTTCGGTTGGGTGGTAAGAGTTCAAAGTAGACAATTCCTTTGTAATCCCACCAAACTGATAACAAAACCTTCTTTTGATGAATATCAGCTTTTGATGTTGTTTGAGTTGGTTCACCTGGCCTGCTCCACGATCTTTTCCGCTTGATATTGTTGTAAACAACCCATTTTTCATCGCCAGTTATCAGTCGTTTTAAAAATGGATCATTTTCATTACGTTTCTTTAGCAAATCGCAGCTGCTAATGCGCAGTTGTGTTAACTGTGATTCTTTCAGTTCGTGAGGAACCCATGTATCGAGTTTTTGAACATAGCCAAGTTGTTTTAAGTGATTTTCAATGCATGTATGTGATACATGAAGCTTCTCTGCAATCTCACGTGTTGTACTGTGACAGTCCGAATTGATTATTGCTTTGATTAGGGCGTCATCAACTTCAACTGGACGACCAGAGCGTTTTTCATCTTTGAGTGAAAAATCACCAGAACGAAATTTGGCAAACCAATTTTGACACTGCCGTTCTTTTAAGGCTTCGTCACCATAAACAGCACATAACTTTTTATGAGCTTGCGATGCGTTTTTCCCTTTGCGGAAATAAAAAAGCAAAATATGACGAAAATGTTCCTTTTGATTTTCCATTTTTCAACGAATGCCAAACGAAAACTACAAAACAGATCAAAAAACTTTTTTTACTGATTAACAGCTGAATAGCCAACTATTAAATAACAAAATGTGTTTTACATTTGTACTACGTCTGCAAATCTAAAAATTCAACTGAAGCCATATATGTGTGAAACCCGCAATTACTTAGTTGCCGACCCAATAGAGAGCTTCTTAGTGGAATGCCAACTGAAGGAAGAACCCCATTGGTGAGGTTAGGGAGGGAAAAAGAGGGGGAAGGTCATCTCATAGAGAAGGGAAAGCATCAAAAAATAAATGAGCCCTAGCCAGTTTGGATAGAGCATCAGCCTGTGGACCAAAGGGTTCTGGGTTCGACTCCAATCAAGACCACATACCTTGATTGCAGTCTCCTTCCTGGCTCAAGCCCTGGTCTGGGCTCACTCAGAAGGCAACCAATCTATGTTTTTCTCTCACATCAATGTTTCTCTCTGTCTTTCCCTTTTTCTTCCACTCTCCCTAAAAGTCAATGGAAAAATATCTTCAGGTGAGGATTAACAAAAATAAATAAATACATAAATACATAAATAAATGCATAAAATAAAATAAAAAATAAGTGATAACTGTATATTCAAGGAATTTGATATCACAATGAAAGAGGGATGTTAGATGAGGTAAAAAACGATTAAACAAAGAGTTTGGGGTTCAGAAGATGAGCATTTTTTGAAGGGAGAAGAAAAGAGTGTCTTCATTCTGAAGATAACAGAGACTGGATAGTCAGTGCAGAATCATCACCAAAGAGTTTTAAGGGTACTTGGGACCAGAGTATACCTGAAAGGAACCTTCTCTTCCAAGATTCTCTATATTACTTGAGCACCTTGGCTGCACCCTTCTTCTATCCTCTTTTTTTATTTTTGAAGACAAGTTGTCACAAAATAACAAACCTAGTCTCATCATTCAGAAAACATTGATTATGTACACAGTACTGTGTGAATTGCTATGGGGAGAGAAGAGGTTTAGAGGATATAAAAATAGTCCTCCCTCAGGAAATTTACAAAATAGATTGGAAATAAGAGATAAACACAGGAAATAAAGAGCATACATACCTCACCTATGAAAAGCCATAATACAGGGTGGGACAAAAGTAGGTTTAGAGCTGTGAGTAGGTGAAAGAGTTTATTCTTGTATTATGATTTATGTACTATTATGTTTTTCACACAAACAACTGTACACCTACTTTTGCCTCACCCTATAATTAAGGACCAAATGAATAACAACTTGTGCACCATTATCTTATTAAAACCACTGAGTAAAAAATAGGAAAATGTTTATGGACAGGAAAGAAATGTTATTTCAATAATTATTTTTAGAAATAAGAGCTATTATTACACCTGCATGGGCACATACACATAAAACACACACACACACACACACACACACACACACCCCTAAGTCAACCTGATTACTGAATACCATTTCTGAAATACACACTGATCATGATTTCTGTCTGCCAGGACACTACACAAACACCTCATCTGCATACCATATGGACACACCCCAGGGCTTAGCATGTCATGGCACTCACTCACACACAAATTTGTGTTCTACTCTGTCTATAGCCTCCCATCAATCACCTCTCCCACTGCCCCACACCCAGAGAACATGCCATTCAGCCACCTACATCAGAACACACAGAGGCCCACCAGATCACTCACCCAGCCTGGACCTACGTGGGTGGTTCCATCCTCTCCACCCTGGTTTCCATGACCCGGTGAGCCTGTAGCATTCCAATCCTCAATTAAAGACCACTCCTACTGCCACCACTTCCTCCTAAGCTTCTACTCCAGGTTCAGGAAACTTTGCTCAAGTAAGATGCAAAATCACAGAAAACTGAGGACATGTATGGGAGTGGAGTGGGGTGGGGGAGGGGGGGGCAAATGGGAGGATGGACACATAATACCTTGATCAATAAAAAAAATTTTTTAACAGAATAAAACACAGAAAGCTCACCCATTATAAATCTCTGAATTCATGCCAACAAACAACCACTACAGAACTTTGGGGCTGCCAGAACATTATCTTTGTCACATCTTGTTGGTTCTTTTCCAGAAACACCACAGAGATGGAGTTGAACCTTATGTCTCCTCAGTTCCTCAACCCCTCCCATCACCTTGGCCCCTCCAGCTGGTGTCTCAGTTCCTCTCTTAGAAGATCGCAGTCATACTGTGTAAGAACACCCCAATTTGCTTAGTCACTGCTGATCTCACTCCTCCATCCAATCTCAGACTGTGTCCTCCTTTCTTAAGCCCTCCTCTCTTATGTCACACGCCATCACTTCTTATACACCAGGTGCCATGCCCCAGAATTCCCCCTTCCCTCAAAACATAGACAACAAATGCCCACAAGTCACCTCTCACCAGCCCTTCTGTACTTTCACACTGCTACCTAAACGCCCCTTCCTTACTCTCTAAAACTTCCCCAAATATGGCCTATCCATGTTGCCACCATTACCTTTCCATCCATTCTTTCCTAAACCATGCGTAATTCATACGATTCTGCAGAATGATTGTAGGTAAGATAAACTCCTGGGTGTTGGGTGCAGTGTGGCTGGAAACCTCAGATGCCAGGAAACTAACAAGGTGCCAAGGTCCATGCTCTGCAGCAGTAAGAAATGCTGAACAGCCCGGGGGAGATGTGTTTCACCAGATCTCCTCCCTGGCAGCATCCTTCCCCCAGTGCGGGCATGAGCAGTACACCTGCACTGTTTCTTCCAGTGTCTCGGCCACCACCACGCGTGGTGAGCTGAGCAGGGTGAACACCAACCGTGTCCAGCTCAAGGTCTGTCAGTTTTCCACCAGATCCTGACCACTACTCCTGTTACTCGGGCTACCTGTAGCTGTGTCCAATAACAAAGGCAGGGTTGAATCCTGTATGGTGTTTATTGAGGAGGCCAGCCAACCAAGAATACAGGAAACTTGCAAACATCCAAAACCTGTCTTACAGCAAAGTCTAGGGGACAGGATTACAAAGGAGAAGGGGCTAGGTTGAGTCTGGGAGCACCTGGAGGTCCACAGAATTCAGCTATTGTTCTTGGTCTTCAGACAATGAGATGATGGCTTGACCATGCTAAGTGGTTCTGCTTGCTTGCTGGGTACATTGTACTTTGTCCTCAGCCCAGTTACCTCCTCGATCACTTTACCCGGGATCAAAGGGAGTGCGCCGTAAGAAATGGAACTTAGAAAAACTTAACCCTCTGTTCCCATATAAGAAAGGTAACCCTCTGATCACATAAGTATAAGTATTCTAGGATTTAAAGTTAATATGATTATTTTTTCAGATTAATTCAGGTGCTCTATCAGATTATAGGATTCTCCCCTCTTCCTCTCCCCAATGCCCCAACTTCACTCCCAGCTGGCATTAACCTCTTAGCACCCATTCTGGGGGCCTCTCAGCACCAAGTTGCTTTCTGAAACAGGTTTCACTGAGCAGCTTCTTCCTACTCTCCCCCTTTTCCTGTCCCTCAGCTTCAATCTCATCACCCCAGGTTCACAGCATCCAACACTAGAGCATACAAATCTGTTTTACTGGAAACAGGGAGTACGGCTACAGGGAATAAGTGAGTAGCTCCTCCATACCCTCAGGCTTCGCTTCTGCGAATTCAACCACCCCCAGATCAAAAATATTTTGGAAAAATAATCCCAGAAAGTTCCAAGAAGCAAAACTTGGATTCGCCACTTGCCAAGCTCTATGGCGAAAACACAGGAATGAAGCACGTGTTAACCTATAGGCAAACACGGGCTGAGTGCAAATACTGCACTACGCTGTCTTACATAAGGAACTTGAGCATCTGCAGATTTGGGCGTTTACAGGAGGTCCTGGAACCAATGCTCCTCGGATTCTGAGGGACGGGTGTACTGGGAACCTAGAATCGGGGCTCACACTGGGCTAGGAGCCAGGTCACTAGCAGAAGGAAAGCAGGACCATCAAAATCAGCTCTCATGGAAAACTCTGGACTTACAGACTGCAGTGATACAACAGAAAGGTTACAGGTTTACATATGACAGGTACAAATAAAAACTACCGATACGTGATAAATACACGACCTGTAGCTATGTCCAATAACGAAGACCAGAAACCAGAAGGAGGACAGAGAGCTGCAAAAAATAAATCAGATACTTAAGTTGTTAAGTGAGGAACTTTAAGTAACTATAATTAGTATTTTATCAGCCTTAAGCAGTCATCTTCTCACAATGTCCGGTTCTTTGTAAAAGAGGTTTAAATAGATAATTTTGAGTTTTACGTAGAGATTAACCCTTTCCAGCTCTTTCTAATGTGACTGGTACACAGTGTTGGCTGAAAAGGGTTAGGACAGGACAGCAGACAGTAACCCCTTTTCTTACTCAACTTCTCTCTCCACTCTTGCCCATTGTTCTCCTCTCTCTCCTGCACCCACCTCTTCCCGTTTCTGGTTTTTGTTTTTTTGTTTTCTCACTCTTTGTCGTCTTTCTTTTTCCATTGGAAGCTTCTTTTATCCTTCGCAGGATTACTGGAGAAATGAGTGGTAGGTAGTCCACGAATGGTTTAGCCCTCAAAAGTGGTCTGATAATGCCTCGTTTGCAAATGTCTTCATCTTTGAAAACGGCTCTGGTGGCCAAACTGAGGCAACAATAGAAAAGTATTCAAAACACTTAGCCACTGATGGGAAGGCCTGGATGGCCTCGAGAGGACCCCAGATGTACTGGAGGCCTGACCAGAGCTGTGTACGCACATTAAATGCCTTGGGGAAGGGCAGGGAAGCAGGGACCCAGGAAACAAGGCAGAGCAAGTAAACCATTTATTTCCCTGTAAATACTAGGAAAGGATTGAGGTAAAAGGGACACAATCATACAAATATAAAGAAAACAGAAGATAGATAAGGGCCGCCTTAGAGATGCCGACAAAACTTTGGAAGTTGAAAACAGATGAACATTGGAAAATGACTGAGCCATCGAGACAGAGCCTAAGGCACAGAGGGGACCATCTGAGCTAGAAGCAAGCAGACTCATAGGCAGAACTCCCAACTACCTCAAGCACCAGACACTGACTAAGGGAGTGCTGGTGTGGGGCTAAAGCCGAGAGGATTGCTCAGAGATCTGTATGAGGAGCAGTTAGACTCCTCTCTCACTGTCCTCCATCCGACAAGACAGGCTACTTCCTGTCCTCCAGCCCGGCCTCTGCTGGAACTTCACTGTTAGCAGACACTGAGTCAGAGAGACCATGGCGGACGCTAGCATAGGAGGCCCAGCTGAGAGCAGGAATGAAGGACCTACACTGAAAACTTGAATTCGGTAAACGTTTCCATATAGGATTTGAGACTCTTGCTCCCTTCTCTGGTTTGGTTCAGGAATTCTGGCATCTAATTCTAAGCTTATATTCCTCTATGGTAGGCAGAATGATGGCCATCACATTTCTGAATCTTGTAAATATGTTACCTTACATGGCAAAGGGACTTGTAGGTGTGATTATATTAAGGATCTTGAGATACTATGTTTGCAATTTTGAGTCGGGATTTTTTTTTTTAATGAAGTCATAATTATTGCTCTCCCTTTTTTATTAATCAAAGGCATATATAACTATTAGAGTTTTGCCAGTCAAAACATTACCATATTACCTTATTACCATATCTCCACATTGAGTTGATGAACATGCAACCTAAAGCAACAAAATTTGATCTTTCAGTTAGTTCATACATATCTTCCTTTTTTGAAAATAGGAAAGTAGCTCATAGATCTCACTGTCATCATTTAGGTACTTGAGATCTAAGATGTGTAAATCACATAAATGAAGCCCAACATGGTTTGTTTTTAAAAATATATATTTTATTGATTTTTTTACAGAGAGGAAGGGAGAGGATAGAGAGTTAGAAACATCGATGAGAGAGAAACATCCATCTGGTGCCTCCTGCACACCCACTACTGGGGATGTGCCCACAATCAAGGTACATGCCCTTGACCGGAATCAAACCTGGCAGTTTTCAGTCCACAGGCCAGCGCTCTATCCACTGAGCCACACAGGTTTGGGCTCAACATAGTTTTGATGATGTGTTTCTTCTTTTCTTTTCTTTTCTTAAGGTTAAGCCGCAGCTTGAAGAACAAACAAATGAGACTTATGAAGAATTTGAAGCTGTAGAATACAAAACCCAAGTGGTTGCTGGAATAAATTACTACATCAAGGTTAGAGTTTAACATCCACTTTGGCACTAAAGGACATTGTATTTCTCACTTTATGTGAAGCTCCCTGTCACCTCTAATGTATTATCTGGTCCTTTTCCTTGTCCTAAATCAAGATGCCCACCTACCATACTTCCTAAGTAATAAACTCTCAAATTTAAAAGCTGAAGGTACAATTATTCCTTTTTTTGTTGTTAATTTAGAAAGCCTTCTTATATTGATTCTTAACTTAGTTTCCACAAGTCGTGTGGAAAAGGATCTCATAAAGTGCAGGTCCTGTTTAGCTGTGGCGATGACTACTTCATATGTGAAGAGGGAGCCTGAAGGCCTGATGGGGCCAGGTGCTCTGGTGAAGCTTGCTCCACCGCAAAGCATTGTGGTTCTGTGTGTCCTCAATTAAGGGGACTAAGGAACGACTGGAATCACTAGCTGGGGAAATAATTTAAAGCACCTTTTCCCTATTTGCATTTTGATTAATAAATTTAAATAATCTTCACAACTCAAATAAATGGACTCTATTTTAAATAACTTAAATGAATAGATTAAACTTTTGGCACTGAAGGTTTAGTTTAAAGCAGTGGAACATTAAAAAAATAAAAATTTAAAATTAATTTCAGAGAGGAAAGAGGAAGGAGAGGGAAATAGAAACATCAGTGATGAGAGAGAAACATTGGTTGGCTTCCTCCTACATGCCCCATACTGGGGATTGAGCCTGAAACCTGGACATGTGCCTCACCGGGAATCAAACCCTGATCTCCTGGTCACTCAACCACTGAGCCATGCCAGCTGGGCCATTAAAATAATTTTTTTATTAAATACATCTATATCATGAAGTAAATGATTTATTGATCAGGTTCCAACTGAAGAAAAAACTTGTATAGATACTGGAGAGGAAACCAATTCAACAAGTCAACCATAGATATTTGGGAGCCATTTTTGCCCTTTTGTATTGAGGAGATGATAATTCTGATTTAATAAATAATGACATCCCTAGCCAGTTTTGCTCAGTGGATAGAACATCAGTCTACTGACTGAAGGGTCCCAGGTTAGATTCTGGTCAAGGGCACGTGCCTGGGTTGTGCACTCAATCCCCAGTGGGGGCGTGCAGGAGCAACTGATCAATGATTCTCTCTCATCCTTGATGTTTCTATCTCTCTCTCCTTCTCCCTTCCTCTCTGAAATCAATAAAAATATTTTAATGGAAAAATAATGACAGACATTCAAACGTATTTACTTCATCTTTACTAAATTATTTGACCAGGGCACAGTGTGGCTTACTTCTATTTAACAAACAACTACTTAAAATATAAAAAATTTTAAAAATGTGTTTAGCAATGGAAATAGCATAAGTGCTATTAACCAGCTCAGCATGAGAAAATCACAGTACTGGTTCATGTAACTGGATTAGCCCAGTTCTACCAAATTTGAAATCCTGAAATATGCCAGGCCCAGGGGTTGAGCACAGGAATGAGGGCCTGCTTTCTTCATAGCTGGAAAAGAATGCTTTCCAAGGAAAAGGTGATTTTATTCAATAAGAAACATTTCCTCCAAATTGGGATCATTAATACTTTTTAATTAATCTAAGTGCATAACTTTCACATATTAATTAGCTCATGTATTTCTTTAAAAAACTCATCAGAAAACTATCTTGAAATTTTTCTCCCTTAAGTTACGTGCCAAAAAAAAAAATCAAGAAAAAGATCACCTGTCCAGTCTTAACCAGAGTCTCTTCTCTTCCCTTCCCTTTTCTTTCCCTATCCTTTTTCCTTCCCTCCTCCTTCCTTCTGCTATCAAATTTCTCCTATTGGATTATAGCTACTGACCTCAATTTCCTCAGACTTCCTGACAGTCTAGCTGTTAATACCTTTGCTCTGAGCCACTCTCTTGATTTAAGGTTTTGCTGTTGATGTGACCTTCTCTGCTCTTTCTCAAGTACCCATCCAGAGGCAGGTGGTTTATACTTGCTATTTTTATTTTATTTTTTATTTTCTTTATTGATTTAGGTATTACATATGTGCCCTTATTCCCCAATACTTATTATTTTGCCTATTGTATTGGATGGAGACTCAGCTACCAAGTCAAATAGGGCCAGTGAATTCTGATATTCTTGTATGAATGCCAGTTTAATGGGGATTATAAAATTTTGTCATTCAGTAAGATATTTGAAGTAGAGTTTTAATTTAATCACATTTTCTAAATGTTACAATAATTGTTATATTTTATTAAATTCATTTTCTATTAAAAAAAGAAAAAGGTGAGTGATAAGAATGAATTATTGTGAGGTTAGTCCTGGGTTAGAAGCCTTGCATAACTTGTTCTATTAGTCAAAACCTGTGTGATTGCAGCTGCTCATCTTCTCTGAGCCTTCATTCCCTTATCTGCACAAAGCAGATAATAACCTACCTTTGCAGAGTTTTGTGTGGTAAATGAACCAAAAGTTTACTGAGCATGTAGAATGTACCAGGCATGTTCCAAGAGCTGGGCTTGTATTATCTCATCTAATCCTCTCAACAAATATATTGGATAAGTATGACTATTTTTCTTGTGTTACTGATGAGACAATTGAACCCTGGGAAAGTGAAGTAACTAACAATAAAAGCAGAACTCAGCCCTAGCCATCCATTTTGACTCAGTCGATTGTGCATCAGCCTGCAGAATGTTCAATTCCAATCAAGGGCTCAGCCGGTGTTGCAGGCTTGATCCCCAGTAGGGGACATAGAGGAGCCAGCCGATCAATGTCTCTCTCTAATCATTCATGTTTCTATCTCTCTCTCTCTCTTCCTCTCCCTTCCTCTCTGAAATCAATTTAAAAAAAAAAAAAAAAAAAAAAAAAAAAAAAAAAAGCATAACCCAGGGAGTCTGATGTTTAACTATTGCCTCTAATAGTAAATGCCAAGGACAATTCTGGGTTTCTTCCCCCTTCTTAAATCATGTGGCAAATAAAATGTTCCAATTTGGGAGTCAGAATCACCAAAAAGGTTGAAACTTGTTTTTTGGGGGGTTTTTTGTTTGTTTGTTTGTTTTTGTTTTTTGTTTTTTTGCTATGTGCATCTTTGAAAATGAAATGCAAATATAAAATAAAACACACCTTAGGGCCTAAGCCTCTTGTCATGCCTTTAACCTGCCCGTTCTCTCATAAATTAAGGTGACAGGCTTATGAAAGCGAGGGGTCTAAGAATGCTATTCCAGAAAAGCCATTGCAGTGAGGTCTTGAGAGGCCTATAGATTCTCACTTGTCATAGATCCATGCAAAATAAATCTCCTTTCCCCCCTTTTTTATCTTTCAGGTGCGGGTAGGTCAAGATAGTTACATTCACATAAAAATATTCAAACCTCTTCCTCAACAGCAGCAGTCTTTGAAACTCACTGGCTACCAGACAGACAAAAGCAAGGATGATGAGCTGACGGGCTTTTAGCAGAACATTCAAAAAGCCATTGGATTTCTTCCATTAATGATGGAATTGCTAATAATTGTTAAAGAAACTTTCCTTTTGAAATAAATTAATCCTTTCAATTCCCTGACTATTGCATTAAATAGTAATTATCTTTTCTTTCTGAAAATCAATGTTATTCCATTAGAGCAAAAATTCCATACAGGAGAAGCCAAGATGGCAGCATAGGTAAATGCCTAACTGCAGCCTCAGACAATTTCAAAAAAATACAACTAAAATATAAATTGGACATTATCCAGAACTACAGGAAAATTGACTGACTGGAAATTCTACAACTAGAAGGAAAGAGAAAACCAGAAGGAAAATCAGAGGCGCTGTAAAAGTCTAAGGTACAGAGACACAGTGCACGCGTGGGGAGAGGACGAAGCCGGAGAGGAGGGGGAGGCTGAGGGCCTGGATGGCGTTCCCTAGTGGGAAGAAGATAAAAGCTCCAGACTGTGCTGAACCACAGTTCCGACAGCACTGAACCCCAGTTCTGGGCAAGACCCTGGGGACCCAGGTTCATACAGAGGGAATCTAGGCTGTAAGGCAGAAAGGGGAGCGGTGACAGGCAGTCCAGGAGGCACACTCGTTGTGCGCAGAGGACAGACTGTTGACTGTGCCGTGGGATTGCCCTAGTGGGAAGGAGACAAAAGCTCTGGACTGCTCTGAACCCCACTTCCAACTGCACTGAATCCCAGTTCCAGGCTCAGTAGGGGAGTGACTAGACTGTCTGGTAGCGGGCAAAACTCGAAGGCACCTTTCTCTCAGAGGTGCTTGCAGTGAGTACCGAAGGACACTGAGGAACACTGAGACTCAGGTACCTCATAGTGCAGGGCTGAGGGAAACCAAAGCTGTAGGCTCCACCCTCAAACTCTGCCCCATCCAAGTTGAGCACTTTTGCAATTTTCCAAGTCTAGTCGAATAAGGCTGTCTCCCGGCATAGACACAACTGATCCTCACAGACAATTGGCCTGGAGGCCAGTTCCTCCCAGTGATACCAACAACAATCAAGACTTAACTACAACAAGGCTGTACACACAATCCACAAAGGGGTGTACCAAGAGTGTCCACCTCAGGTAACTGGACGGCTGACCCACTGAAGCATATAGGACACCTTAGCACACAAAGCCACCCTACCAACTCAGGAAAGCAGTAAAAATGCTGAGACAAGCAAACAGATCACAAACAAAAAAACAAAGGACAAAAAGTGACTGGATATAGAGTTCAAAACCAAGCTTATGAGGTTTTTCAAGAATTTCCTAGAAAAGGCCGATAAAATAAACAAGATCTATGAGGATAAGAAAAGGGATTAACTAGAAATAAAGAATACATTGTCTGAAATTTAAAAAAAATATATATTTCACAGAGTCCTAAAAACAGAATGGAAGATCGTAAGAATCAAGTCAAAGATTTGGAACATAAAGAGCCAGAAGACACTCCTCCGCAGAAGCAAGAAGACAAGAGAATCAAAAAAATTGAAGATAATGTAAGAAACCTCTGGGGAAACTTCAAGAGAACCAACATCAGAATTATGGGGTTCCCAGAAGAAGAGAGAGAGCAAGATACAAAAGAATACTGGAAGAAATAGTGACAGAAAACTTCCCCCACCTGGTGAAAGAAATAGACTTACAAGTCCAGGAAGTGCACAGAACCCCAAACAAAAGGAATCCAAAGAGGACCACACCAAGACACATCATAATTGAAATTCCAAGAGCAAAAGACAAAGAGAGAATATTAAAAGCAACAAGAGAAAAGCAGGTAGTTATCTATAAAGGAGCACCCATACGAGCTGATTTATCAACAGAAATCATGCAGGCCAGATGGGAATGGCAAGAAATATTAAAGGTGATGAATAGCAAGAACCTATACCCAAAAATACTCTACCCAGCAAAGCTATCATTCAGAATCGAAGGCCAGATAAAGAGCTACACAAATAAAATAAAAAAAGCTAAAGGAGTTTATCACTGCCAAACAAGAATTATATGAATTGCTGAAGGGGGTTATTTAGGAAAAGAAAGAAAATAAAGATAAAAATTATGAACAACAAATATGTAACTATCAACAACTGAATCTAAAAACCAAGAGAATTAAAAAAAAATCTGATGAACAATATTAACTGGTGAATATAATAAAATCAGAGGATGGAAGGGGAGTGAACTAACGATTCTCGGGGAAAAAGGGAGTGGGGGATGTGGGAAGAGACTGAACATAAACTGTGCACCTATGGATGAGGAGTTGGGAAAGGGCAGAGGGTGGGGTGGGAACCTGGTGGAGGGAAGTAATGGAGGGGGGGAAATGAGGAACATTTGTAATAATATGAACAATAAAGATTTATTTTTTTTAATCCATATAAATTTATGTCAATTGGAAATCTTGTAAAAATTAGTCAGGCCTAAGCAACTGGCTAAAGGATAATACTACCCCCACCATGAGCCCACAGTGCCCTCTGATTTCTGAGAATCTGACAAGCCATCTCCACTCTCACATTTCAAATTTAAATCAAGTGTTTTACAAAATACTTATATTTTGAAACAATCTCAAACTTATAGACAAATTACAAAAAAACTTTTTTTTGAATATTTGAGAGTAAGCTGCCTATAATGGTGCCCCATTACCAATAACTTCTTTATTTTACATTTTCTACAAACTAGTGTAGTCTCCTAAATAACTAATATGCAACCACTAAAATCAGGAAATTAACACTGATTCATTTACTTGCATTTTATCACCAGATAACATTCAAATTTCCCTAGTCATCCCCAAAGTGTCCTTTATTGCAAAACCAGAGGCCCGGTGCATGAAATTTATGCTGAGTGGGGATACGAGGGGGTGAGGGGGGCTCAGCCTGTCCTGCCCCCTCTCCAATCTAGGACCCCTCAAAAAGGATGTTCTGCTTCCAGTTTACAGGGATTGGGCCTAAATTGGCAGTCCGATATCCTTCTTGCAATCCAGGACTGCTGGCTCCTGCCTGCCTGTCTGATTGCCCCTAACCACTTAACCTGCATATCTGCTCACCCCCAAATTCCCTCCTGCCAGCCTGATCACCCACAACTGCCTCCCGTGCCAGTGTGCTCACCCCCAACTACCCCCCCCCCCTGCCAGCCTGCTTGCTGGCATGCTTGCAACCCCATCCCTCCTCATTGACCTGCTTGCTGCCCCTCGCTGTCCTGTGGACCTCCAACTGACCCCCACTGATGGTCTACTCACACCCAACTGCCCCCCATGCCAGCCTAATCACCCACAACTACTGTCCCATCCTGGCCTGATCACCCACAACTGCCCTCCCCTCTTGGTCTCTAATCGCCTCGACCTCAACCTTCCCACCATGGCTTTGTCCAGAAGACTGTCCAGAAGGTCTCCTGGAAAGCCTCCCAATGTAATTAGCATATTGCCCTTTTATTGGTATAGATCAAGGCCTGGTGCACAGGTGGGGGCCAGCTGGCTTGCGCTGAAAGGTGTCCTGGAGCAGGGTGGGGGTTCCTGTGGGATGTGGGGTGGCTTGGGCAAGGGGCCTGTGGTGGTTTGCAGGCTAGCCACGCTCCCTGGGGTGAGGGTCTTTGCTGGGGGTCATGGCCAGCCTGGGTGAGAGGCTGAGGGCTGTTTTCAAGCTGGTCACACCCCCTTCAGCGTGGGGGTTCCTGTTGGGGTGCCTGGTCAGCCTGGGCGAGGGGCTGATGGCTGTTTGCAGGCTGGCTACGCCTCCTGGCTGGGACTCTTACTCCATGGGGGCATGGCCACCCTGGGTAAAAGGCTGAGGGACATTTTTAGGCTGGCCATGCCCCCCTGCAACTCAGGCTCCGAGACCCTCCTTCAGCGGTGGCCAGAGCAGGTCGGAAGTTTGGCTTCCTCCATCACCAGGGGAAACACAAGCCACCTGTTTGCTCCAGCTCCAAGGCTGCCACCATCTTTGTTGGGTTAATTTGCATACTCACTCCTGATTGGCTGGTGGGCAAAGCACAGTGATGGTCAATTTGCATGGTTCTCTTTTATTAGTGTAGATTATTATAGAAGATCTAGTTCAAAACCATGTGTTTCCTTTAATTGCCATTTTCTCTTTTTTAACAGCTTTATTGAGATATAACTTGCATACCATACAATTTGTCAATAAAAGTATACAATTCAATAATTTTTGGTATATTCAGAATATGTACAACAATCATCACAGCCAATTTTAGGACATTTTCATCACCCTTTAGCTCTCATCTTCCATCCTCCTCCATGCCCACAGTTTAAGTAGTCACTAATTTACTTTTGCCTCTATAGGTTTGCCTATTTTAGACATCTTTATATATACACTAAAGGCCCAGTGTACAAAATTCGTGCAAGGGAGCGGGGGCGGGGGGGAGGATTATCCCTCAGCCCAACCCGCACCCTCTCCAATCTGGGACCCTTCAAGGGATGTCCGACTGCCCAATCCCACCAGGCTTAAATGGGCAGTTGGACACCCCTCTCACAATGCAGGACTGCTGGCTCCCAATTGTTTGCCTGCCTGCCTTCCTGATTGCCCCTAACCACTTCTACCTGCCAGCCTGATCACCCCCTAACCACTCCCATGCCAGTCTGATTGATGTCTAACTGCTCCCCTGCCATCCTATTTTCCCCCAACTCCCCTCATTTGCTGGCTTAGTCACCCCTAAGTGCCATCCCCTGCAGGATTGATGGCCCACAACTGTCCTCCCTTGCAGGCCTGATGCCTCTCAACTGCCCTTCTCTGCTGGCCATCTTGTGGTGGCCATTTTGTGTCCACATGGGGGCAACCATCTTTGACCACATGGGGGCAGCCATGTTGTGTGTTGGAGTGATGGTCAATCTGCATGTTACTCTTTTATTTGATAGGATATAGGCCTGGTGCACAGGTTGGGGCCAGCTGATTTGCCCTGAAGGGTGTCCCAGATCAGGGTGGGGATTCCTTTGGGGTGTGCGGTGGCTTGGGCAAGGGGTCTGTGGTGGTTTGCAGGCCAGCCATGCCCCCAGTGACCCAAAAGGAAACCCTGGTATCTGGAATTTATTTTCTACAATTGAAACTTTGTAGTCTGGAGTGGAGGCCAAAGCCAACAAGGGCTGCAGAAGCTTGGCTTCCTCAATCACCTAAGGAAACCATAGCCTCCTGTTCTTCTAGCTCTGTGGCTGCAGCCATTTCTGTTGGAATGTATTTACCTTCTATAATTGAAACTTTGTTCCCTGGAGTGGAGGCCTGGGCCCTCCAGGGTGTGTGGAAAGCTTGGCTTCCTCCATTGCCAGGGAAACCCAAACCTCCCTCCTGCTCTCTATGGCTGCAGCCATCTTGGTTGGGGTTAATTTGCATACTCACACTGATTGGCTGGTGTTCGTGACTGGTGGGCATGGCTTGTGGGTATAGCAGAGTGATGGTTAATTTGCATATTACTCTTTTATTTGATAGGAAAATGGATGAATTTGCAAATTTGTCTGGATCACTGTCATGTCACGAACCTTCACAGTGCGGGCATGGCTGGGGGGCCATAGGACGGCACTCAGGGTCGAGGCATGATTTGTCCCACCCATGCAGACTTCCACAACCGAATCCCAGTGCCCACCTGGGGTTTACTAAGCTTTACTGGAGCTGCTCCCCAGACCCCCGCCCCCTGCCCCAGGACTGTGCTGCCCGCAGCAGGGGCCCCCAGCAGCGACCTGACAGGCAGGTGGCCCAGGAGAGCCAAGTGGAGCATGGGGTGCAGGGAGCCATGGCGGGGCAAGGCTGCCTGAACCAAATTCCTGGGGGTCTGAGGAGAGCATCTGAAGGAAGAGGAAGCTTCAGCAAAGCACCAGCCATGAGCTGAGGTCAGGGTGTCCACAGTCACACAGGCAGGACAGGCCTCCACCTGAGAAACAGCTCAGCTCCCGGGCTTCGGCGAATTGGGTGCGGAGTGGTGCCAAGGTGGGGTGCACCAGAGGGGGCTCAGGCCAGGGCAGGGTGTCAGGAGGTGGGGATCTGCCTCACCCGCAGAGAGCGAGGTTCTGCAATGGCCCCAAGACACATGAAACAAGAGGTGCATGGAAGGAAGTCCAGGCTGAAGGGCGTGGACCCACAGCCCTGAGACGGGGGTTGAGGGACGGCGCCACCTCAGTGGAGGGGCACCACACTGCTGGGTACTCCACTGCAGCTGTTTGGCTGTTCAGAGAAGCTTGGGAGGCCTCGACTCCTGCTCCTGCCTTGGCCCAAAAACAAGCCCATGCCTGCCCCATCCCATCCCCAGTTCCTGCCCCAACCCTGAACTCTGAGTGCGAAGCTTACCGCCTGCTCCCCAGAACAGGGAGGGGGAAGAGGGGCGGGGAAGAATGGGGGCTGGGGGAAGAGAGGAAAGAATGTGGAACATCCACAATAAAGAGGTGCTTGAGAATGAGGCTCAGAAGCCTCATGGGGGGGGGGGGGGTGTTTGTTCTGTTTGCTCCCTGGCTGTCCCTTAGGAAGGGCGGAGAGCATACTTGTAGGAGCTTCCTGCATGCTGAGTCCGGTTCCACAATCAACGGAATTCGCCTCAGTTTCCTGGTCTGTAAAATAGATTAAGCATGTCCCAGTACCTTCGCTGAGCTTTGAGGGCCAACTGAAATACTATCTAAAGAAAATGAGGGAAGAAGTGAGAAAGAAAAGGAAAGGTGACTAACAAGAAAGAAAGACTGGAAGGAACCTGTAAAACTATTGTCACTTAAATAGGGAATATAGCCAACAGTGTTGTAATGATGGTATGATGCCAGGTGGGTACTGGAAATATCGGGGAACACTTTGTAAAGTATATGATTGTCTAACCATTATTCCGTAACTAATATAAAACCTGAAACTAATGCAAAACAAGCCACCCAGCAAAGGCCACACTTTCTTGATTACTGTTGCTTTGTATTGAGTTTTGAACTCAACAAGTGAGTCTTCCAACTCTGTTCTTCTTCAAGAATGTTTTGGTTCTTCCAGATACTTAGAGATTTCATTCTAATTTTAAAATCAGCTTATAAATTTCTACAAGGAAGTCAACTAGGATTCTGATACAGGTTATGTTGAATTTGTAGGTTAGTTTATGGATTAGTGCTCTCCTAACAACATTAAAGATTCCAGTCCATGAACATGGGATGTTTTCCCACTTATTTATCTCTTCTGGGATTTCCTTCAACAATTCTTAATAGTCTTCAAAGTATAAGTTTTGCACCAATTTTGTTAAATTTTTCCCTAAGTATTTTATTCTTACAGATGATATTGTAAATGGAATTATTTTCTTAATTTCATTTTGGCTTGTTAATTGCCAAAAATAGAAATACAATTGATTTTTACATATTGGTCTTATATTCTTCAACCTTGCTGAACTTGTATGTTAGTAGAATCCTCAGGATTTTCAATAAACTACAAGATCATGTCACCCACAAAGACAGTTTTATTTCTTCCTTTCCAATCTAGATACTTTGTATTCTTTTCTTGCTTAATTGCACTGGCTAGAGCCTCTAGTACAAAGTTAAATAGAAGTGATGAGAGTGGATATCTTTGTGTGGTTCCTGATCTTCGGGAGAAAGCATCCAGTCTTTCACCATTTAGTGTGATGTTTGTTAGCTATGGAGTCTTTGTAGATGCCCTTTATCAAATTAAAAAATTCACTTCTATTTTTTTTATCATGAAAGAACATGAGATTTTGTCAAATTTTTATTATGCACCTGTTGAGATAGCCATGTGGTTTTATTTTTCAGTCTATCCCTATAGTATATTATATTAATAATTAATTGATTTGGGGATATTAAACAAACCTTGCATTCCTAGAATGAATATCATATGGTCTTGGTGTCCCAAGGAGGTTTAAGTAATTATTTTTTATATACTGGCTTTGATTTGCTAGTGTTTTATTGAGGATTTTTGCATTCATGTTCACAAGAGAAATTGGCATATAGTTTTTGTGTGATGTTTTTGTGTCTAAGTAATAATGGTCTTATACAATGAGTTGAGAAGTATTCTTCCCTCTTCTAGTTTTTGGAAGAATTTGTGTAGAATTGGTATTAATTCTCTAAATGCTTGGTAGAGTTCGGCAGTGAAGCTATAGGAACTTGGGCTTTTCTTTGTGAAAAATTTTTATTATTATTATTATTATTATTATTATTACTAATTTGATCCTTTCAATTATTATAGGTCTTTTTAGATTGATGATTTCTTCTTGAGTTGATTTGATAATGTTTCTTTCTAGAAATTTGTTCATTTCACGTATACTATCTAATTTATTGGCATAAAATTGTTCATAGAATTCCTTCCTTATCCCTACCTAATGGATTTTGGACTGAATTTTTTAGGAAGGAGAGGGGAAGTAGAAGTGGAAGAGAGAGGAATGTGCAGGAGTCAGCTGATTTATGTTTCTCTCTCATCAATGTTTCTAACTCTCTACCCCTCTCCCTTCCTCTCTGTAAAAAATAAATAAAGTATTTTTTTAAAAAAACTAGAAACAATCAAAATCTTCATCAACAAGGGAATAAGTATGTAAAATATGGAATACCATATAACAGAAAGAGCAAGTAGAGATGATAGATAGATCTATCATAGAATAAAGTTAAAAAAATTAATTAGATTCATCTGTGTATAAACATGGAGTGACAAAACATGTTAAGTATTAAAAGCAAATTATACAATATGCCAGAGGCCCAGTGCATGAGGTTCATGCACTCAGGAGGGTTCCTCAGCCCGGCCTGTACCCTCTTGAAGCCCAGAAGCCCTTGGGGGATGTCCGACCAGGCCCAATCCGTCAGTTGGACATCCGAGCACTGCCGCAGAGGAAAGAGAGGCTCCTGCCTCCCTGCTGCACTCGCCAGCCCTGAGCCTGGTTTCTGGCTGAGCAGTGCTCCCCCTGTGGGAGTGCACTGACCACCAGGGGGCAGCTTCTGTGTTGAGCAACTGGCCCCTGGTAGTCCCTGTGCATCATAACAACTGGTCATTCTGCTGTTCGGTCAATTTTCATAATAGCATTTTATTATATAGGATGTCTAGCATGCGATTTAGGTAGATTTTCTTTTAACATACTAAGTCAAAATACAAAAATAGGCGAGAAGAATACCAAACTCAAACTGTAGTTGGGGGAGGCAGGGTGGTGCTGTAATATTTTATTTCTTAAAAACAACTACCAGACAAGATAGAAAGTAAAATGTTAAAACTTTGAATTCCAACCCAAACCGGTTTGACTGAAGGGTCCCTGCAGACTGAAGGGTCCCAGGTTGGATTCCGGTCAAGGTTGCAGGCACATCCCCAGTGAGGGGGGTGAAGGAGGCGGCTGATCAATGATTCTCTCTTAGGTGTTTCTAACTTTCTATCCTCTCTCTTCCTCTCTGTAAAAAAATAAAATATATATATATTTTTAAGTTTGAATTCTGGCTAACAGGCTTATAAGTGTTTGTTGCTTTATTCTTTGTTTTTCTCTATATTTTAAACAGTCCTAGAAATGTAAATAAATGTAAAATACGATTATACAGCCATGGTTCTTTATTTTCTTTATAAAGATTTTTTTTTTTTTACTTTATAAAGTCAAGTAAATTCTACACATTCCGTCTTGATAAAAAATAAAACTTGTGTAAGAGGTTTTTGAGGAACTCTCGCTGTGGCTTCAGATTTCCATTCCTCAGATGCAGCAGGATGGAACCATCCTGAGAGAATGCAGGGAGTGTGACTCCTGCTAAGACATGACCCTGGTGCACACCCACTATTCACCCTCAGTCCCTCCTTCCTCTGAATTCCTGTTGGCTGTTCTGTTGAGGAAACAGGAAGACTTGTCTCAAGGCATCCTCATTTCCCTTGTGCCTTTGCTCTTTAGGAAAAATAAAGCATTCTGTAGGCGGAGCTTGTGAACATCACTTTCTTTAAAGACAGGAGTCCCCAGGCTTACCTGACCATTTCAGTTCCAGTATCCTGCCCTGCAAAGAAGCAATTAGCCAAAATGTCCCAAGGAGGTTTAAGTGAAACCAAAACTGCCACTCCAGAAGTTCAGAAGATTGCTGATGAGGTGAGTTAACATAACCCATGGAGACAGGTTTGATCCAAAATCTTAGTTCCTAGGTTGGCCCTGGGTGAGGTGAGATAACATGAAAATCAGAACACTGGGAAATGTATAGTTTTGATCAGGCTTTTTTCTTCTTTTTTTTTCAACTAAAAGTCTTTTTAGATGAAACCTCTGATAACCCCAATTGTGAGAATGATCTGGAGCAAGCCATGTGCCTTCTCCAGGACTCAGTTTCCCCATTTGTAAAAGAATAACTTCTTATTGTATGATCCCTAAAGCTTTTACAATGTATGTTCCTAGAATTTCTAACTGATGAAACTTTTTTCATCTCACCGAGTGAAGTCAACCTATAATTAAAGTCTGAGGTTATTAACAATTTGACAAACTAGACTTCAAACTCACTGCAGAGAAATATTTTCAAATGGTTGAATGGAGAACAACCTTGCAAAGGCAATCCACTTACCATTTTCCTACACACTTGGCCAAGTAGACAATGTTTTAGTCTTGCAATATTTAGAAGATGATTAACTAGTAGAAAAGAGAAGTGGAATAGTCTCTGGTGATTCTGAAATTGATCATGGTAAAAACAGAACTCAAAATGCTATTTAACAAGTTGATATGTTTTGTTTTGTTTTCTAAGTGCTGTTTGACTAGCTATCCCCCATATAATAAAAGTGATTCTATTGCATATTTTATAAAAAGGAAAATATACAAATTACTATTTTAGATTTGTACCATTTTCTATTTTCTTGTATCATTCTTTCTTCCTTTTCCTCTCCAAAGCTTCATTCTATGACACTGTTGGGCCAACAAGATCAGCTTCTTGTGTAAGTGGAAGAGATGGGATCCCCTGTTAGAGCCCTGGAAAGCTCCCTAAGAGATCCGATGCCTGGAATTCTACCATACATTCTTTGGGGCTCGATATTTCTCTTCTAAGAGTCCTTTAGAAAAACAAGTACCACGGAGCTTTCTTTTTCTTGGAGATGATAATGTTAAGTCATCAATAATTTCACTTGAATCCCTGTATCAGGTCAGGATTCTCAAACTTGGGCACATGAATCGCCTTGGGGGCTTGTTAAAATGAGATTCTGACTCAAGTAATTCTTCCATGGGCTTGATATTCTGCATTTACAACAAGCTCCCAGGTGAGGCCTGTGCTGTTGCCCATGGCTTCCCTGGCCAGCAGGACTGGAGGTCTAAAGTATCCTAAGAGATCTATGAGAGATGGCATTTCTAAACGCAAGGTGATGCCAAAAACTTCTCAATGTCATTTGTGAGGTGAAGATAACATCTGCTGATCTCAGAGCTGTAAGGACTAATTGAGATAACTTGCATAAAAATTACTCGGAAAACAAGAAATAAATAGCATACGTGAGGCGTCACAATTACTTACTTCAATTTTTTTGCTGAAATCAGCTCTGACCCTGGGAAATCCCTATGAGACTCTTCAAGGATCAGAACTGTAAGGAGTTGGGAGATAACAGAGATTTAAAATATAGAAGGTGCAGAAGATTTTAATGTTAATGATTTTTAAACTTTTATTTATTTTTAATTTTTTAAAATATATTTTTCTTGATTTCAGAAAGGAAAGGAGAGGGAGAGATAGAAACATCAATGCTGACAGAGAATCATTGATTGGCTGCCTCCTGCACGCCCCCACACTGGGGATTGAGCCTATAACCTGGGCATGTGCCCTAACAGGATATCAAACCGTGACCTCTTGGTTCATAGGTCTATGCTCAACCATGGGGCAATTTTAATGATTTTTCAAAGCCTGTCTTGCTTAGCAGCAATTTTTTTTTTTTTTTTTTTAAAGAAGAAGCTATCAGAATGCTTTATGGTTAATAACACCCAACTGGTGCTGGATTCGGCAGCACATAGACTAAACTTCGAACGATACAGAGAAGATTAGCATGGCCCCTGTGCAAGGATGACACGCAAAGTCGTAAAGCGTTCCATATACTTTTTCAGAAAAAAAAAATAATAATAATAACATCTAACAGTAAGCCAAACCTTAAATGATAAATTTAATTTCAAAGTGTGTTTCTGGCTGCACATCTCAGGCCCCAATCTTGTTGGACAGTAGAATAAGGGAGGGGTATTTACAGTAGCTACATCACCCCAGAAAGGTACTTTGCAGTTATTGTTTTGCTCTTGTTTTTTATATATTTTTATTGATTTCAGATGCGAAGGGATGGGAGAAGGGGGGAAGAGAGAGAGAGAGAGAGAGAGAGAGAGAGAGAGAGAGAGAGAGATCAATGATGAGGGAGAATCACTGATGGGCTGCCTCCTGCACACGCCCCACGGAAGATCGAGTCCACAACCCAGGCAGGTGCCCTTGATCAAAATCAAATCCAAGACCCTTCAGTCCCCAGGCTAATGCTCTATTCACTGAGCCAGGGCAGTACTTTGCAGATTTAAAAGCTTTCTCCTCTTTTCAGCCTCTCATTTGATCTTTATAACTTCTGGGGCAGGGAGGAAAGGCATCATGCCCATTTTTTCAGAAGACAAAACTGAGATTCAAAAATGTTAATAACCACCTAGTGAAGAAGCCAGCCTATCTCCAGATATCTGACCACCTGCCTTTTCTACCCTACAGTGGCAGGAGCATGGAGAAGTACAGGGGGTGAGGCAAATACCCTGGGAGATAGCATATGGCAAGAAACTTTGCTCAAGGAAGATGCAAAAACACAGAAAACTGAGGGCATGTATGGGAGTAGGATGGGGTGGAGGGCAATTGGGGAGGATGGACACATGTAATCAATATAAAAAAAATTTTAAACAAAATAAAACACAGAAAGCTCACCCATTATAAATCTCTGAATTCATGCCAACAAACAACCACTACAGAACCTTGGGGCTGCCAGAACATTATCTTTGTCACATCCTGTTGGTTCTTTTCCAGAAACACCACAGAGATGGGGCTAGACCTTAGGTCTCCTCAGTTCCTCAATCCTTCTCGTCACCTTGGCCCCTCCAGCTGGTGTCTCAGTTCCTCTCTTAGAAGATCGCAGTCATACTGTGTAAGAACACCCCAATTTGCTTAGTCACTGCTGATCTCACTCCTCCATCCAATCTCAGACTGTGTCCTCCTTTCTTAAGCCCTCCTCTCTTATGTCAGAGGCCATCACTTCTTGGACACCAGGTGCCTTGCCCCAGAATTCCCCCTTCCCTCAAAACATAGACAACAAATGCCCACAAGTCACCTCTCACCAGCCCTTCTGTACTTTCACGCTGCTACTTAAACACCTCTTTCTTACTCTCTAAAACTTCCCCAAATATGGCCTGTCTATGTTGCCACCATTACCTTTCCATCCATTCTTTCCTAAACCATGCATAATTCATACGATTCTGCAGAATGATTGTAGGTAAGATAAACTCCTGGGTGTTGGGTGCAGTGTGGCTGGAAACCTCAGATGCCAGGGAACTAACAAGGTGCCAAGGTCCATGCTCTGCAGCAGTAAGAAATGCTGAACAGCCCAGGGGTGGATGTGTTTCACCAGGTCTCCTTCCTGGCAGCATCCTTCCCCCAGCGCGGGCATGAGCAGTACACCTGTACTGTTTCTTCCAGTGCCTCGGCCACCACCACGCGTGGTGAGCTGAGCAGGGTGAACACCAACCGTGTCCAGCTCAAGGTCTGTCAGTTTTCCACCAGCTCCTGACCACTCCTGTTACTCGGGCTACCTGTAGCTGTGTCCAATAACGAAGGCAGGGTTGAATCCTTACAGTGTAAGGCGTTTATTGAGGAGGCCAGCCAACCAAGAAGACAGGAAGCTTGCAAGCATCCAAAACCTGTCTTACAGCAAAGTCCAGGGGACAGGATTGCAAAGGGAAAAGGGCTAGGGTGAGTCTGGGAAAGGGTGCTGCTACGTGCAGCCCCTGGAGATCCACAGAATTCAGCTATTGTTCTTGGTCGTGGGAAAGGGCTAGCTCCTGGAGATCCACAGAATTCAGCTATTGTTCTTGGTCATGGGAAAGGGCTAGCCCCTAGAGATCCACAGAATTCAGCTATTGTTCTTGGTCTTCAGACAATGAGATGATGGCTTGACCATGCTTAAGGGTTCTGCTTGCTTGCTGGGTACATTGTACATTGTCCTCAGCTAAGTCACCTCTACCACCTTTCCGGGATCAAAGGGAGTGTACAGGTACACTGGCCAAAGAAATGAAACTTAGACAAACTTAACCTTCTGTTCCCATATAAGAAAGGTAACCCTCTGATCACATAAGTATAAGTATTCTAGGATTTAAAATCTGATTATTGTTCAGATTAATTCAGGTGCTCTTTCAGATTATAGGATCCCTCGCCCCTCCCCACCCCCCTGTCCCAACTTCACTCCCAGCTGGCATTCACCTCTTAGCACCCATTCTGGGGGCCTCTCAGTACCAAGCTGCTTTCTGAAACAGGTTTCACTGAGCAGCTTCTTCCTACTCTCTCCCTTTTCCTGTCCCTCAGCTTCAATCTCATCACCCCAGGTTCATAGCATCCAACACTAGAGCATACAAATCTGTTTTACTGGAAACAGGGAGCATGGCTACAGGGAATAAGTGAGTAGCTCCTCCGTACCCTCAGGCTTCGCTTCTGCGAATTCAACCACCCCCGGATCAAAAGTATTTTGGAAAAATAATCCCAGAAAGTTCCAAAAAGCAAAAACTTGGATTCGCCACTTGCCAAACTCTATGGCGAAAACACAGGAATGAAGCACATGTTAACCTATAGGCAAACACAGGCTGAGTGCAAATACTGCACTACACTGTCTTACATAAGGGCCTTGAGCATCTGCAGATTTGGGCGTTTACAGAAGCTCCTGGATTCTGAGGGACAGGTGTACTGGGAACCTAGAATCGGGGCTCACACTGGGCTAGGAGTCAGGTCACTAGCAGAAGCAAAGCAGGACCATCGAAATCAGCTCTCTCATAGAAAACTCTGGACTTACAGACTGCAGTGATACAACAGAAAGGTTACAGGTTTACATATGACAGATATAAATAAAAACTTCTGATATGTGATAAATACACGACCTGTAGCTATGTTCAGTAAGGAAGATCAGAAACCAGAAGGAGGACAGATAGCTACAACAGATAAATCAAATACTTAAGTTGTCAGGTGAGGAACGGAAAACTTTAAGTAATTATAATTAGTAATTTATCAATCAGCCTTAAGCAGTCATCTTCTCACAACGTCCAGTTCTTTGTAAAAGGTCTAAGTACATAATTTTGGTTTTTGTGTAGAGATTAACCCTTTCCAGCTCTTTCTAATGTGACTGGTACACAGTGTTGGCTGAAAAGGGTTAGGACAGGACAGCAGACAGTAACCCCTTTCCTTACTCAACTTCTCTCTCCACTCTTGCCCATTGTTCTCCTTTCTGTCCTGCACCCACCTCTTCCCGTTTCTGGTTTTTTCTCACTCTTTGTCTTCTCCCTTTTTCCATTGGAAGCTTCTTTTATCCATCTCAGGATTACTGGAGAAATGAGTGGTACGTAGCCCATGAACTGTTTACCCCTCAAAAGTGGTCTGATAATGCCTCGTTTGCAAATGTTTTCATCTTTGAAAACGGCTCTGGTGGCCAAACTGAGGCACCAATAGAAAAATATTCAGCCGAGACCGGTTTGGCTCAATGGATAGAACGTTGGCTTGGGGACTGAAAGGTCCCGGGTTCGATTCCGGTCAAGGGCATGTACCTTGGTTGCCGGCATATCCCCAGTAGGGTGTGTGCAAGAAGCAGCTGGTCGATGACTCTCTCATCGATCTTTCTAGCTCTCTATCTCCCTTCCTCTCTGTACAAAATCAATAAAATATATATATTTTTTAAAAGTATTCAAAACTCTTAGCCACTGATGGGAAGGCCTGGATGGCCTCGAGAGAACCCTAGATGTACTGGAGGCCTGACCAGAGCTGTGTACGCACATTAAATGCCTTGGGGAAGGGCAGGAAAGCAGGGTCCCAGGAAACAAGGCAGAGCAAGCAACCCGTTTATTTCCCTGTAAATACTAGGAAAGAATTGAGGTGAAAGGGACACAATCATACAAATATAAAGACAACAGTAGATAGACAAGGACCGCCTTAGAGATGCCAACAAAACTTTGGAAGTTGAAAACAGATGAACATTGGAAAATGACTGAGCCATCAAGACAGAGTCTAAGGCACAGAGGGGACCATCTGAGCTAGAAGCAAGCAGACTCATAGGCAGAACTCCCAACTACCTCAAGCACCAGACACTGACTAAGGGAATGCTGGTGTGGGGCTAAAGCCAAGAGGATTGCTCAGAGATCTGTATGAGGAGCAGTTAGACTCCGCTCTCGCTGTCTTCCATCTTCCTGTCCTCCAGCCCGGCCTCTGCTGGAACTTCACTGTAGCAGAGAGACCATGGCGGACGCTAGTATAGGAGGCCCAGCTGAGAGCAGGAATGAAGGACCTACACTGAAAACTTGAATTCGGTAAACGTTTCCATATAGGATTTGAGACTCTTGCTCCCTTCTCAGATTTGGTTCAGGAATTCTGGCATCTAATTCTAAGCTTATATTCCTCTATGGTAGGCAGAATGATGGCCATCACATTTCTGAATCTTGTAAATATGTTACCTTACATGGCAAAGGGACTTGCAGTTGTGATTATATTAAGGATCTTAAGATACTATGTTTGCAATTTTGAGTCAGGATTTTTTTTAATAAAGTCATAATTATTGCTCTCCCTTTTTTATTAATCAAAGGCATATATAACTATAATATTAGAGCTTTGCCAGTCAAAACATTACCATATTACCTTATTACCATATCTCCACATTGAGTTGATGAACATGCAGCCTAAAGCAACAAAATTTGACCTTTCAGTTAGCCCATACATATCTTTCTTTCTTAAAAATAGGAAAGTAGCTCATAGATCTCACTGTCATCATTTAGGAATTTGAGGTTAGAGATGTGTAAATCACATAAATGGAGCCCAACATAGTTTTGATGATGTGTTTCTTCTTTTCTTTTTTTAAGGTTAAGCCACAGCTTGAAGAACAAACAAATGAGACTTATGAAGAATTTAAAGCCATAGTATACAAAACTCAGGTGGTTGCTGGAATGTTTTACTACATCAAGGTTAGAGTTTAACATCCACTTTGGCACTAAAAGACATTGTATTTCTCACTTTATATAAAGCTCCCTGTCACCTCTAACATATCACCTGGTCCATTTCCTTGTCCTAAATCAAGATGCCCACCTACCATACTTCCTAAGTAGTAAACTCTCAAATTTAAAAGATGATGGTATATTTATACCATTTTTGTTGTTAATTTAGAAAGCCTTCTTATATTGATTCTTAACTTCATTTCCACAAATCATGTAGAAAAGGATCTCATAAAGTGCAGGTCCTGTTTAGCTGTGGTGATGGCTGCTTCATATGTGAAGAGGGAGCCTGAAGGCCTGGTGGGGCCAGGTGCTCTGGTGAAGCTTGCTCCACCGCAAAGCATTGTGGTTCTGTGTGTCTTCAATTAAGTGGGACTAAAGGACTGGAATCACTAACTGGGGAAATAATTTGAAGCACCTTTTCCCTATTTGCATTTTGATTAATATAATTTAAATAAGCTCCACAACTCAAATAAATACTCTATTTTAAATAACTTAAATAAATAGATTAAACTTGTGGCACTGAAGGTTTAGTTTAAAGCAGTAGCACATTAATATATATATATATATATATATTTTAATTGCTTTCAGAGAGGAAGGGAGAGGGAGAGGGAGATAGAAACATCAATGATGAGAGGGAAGCATTGATCGCTGCCTCCTGCACGCCCCACACTGGGCGTGGTGCCCCAAACCTGGACATGTGCCTCACCAGGAATCAAGCCCTGATCTCCTGGTCACTCAACCATTGAGCCATGCCAGCTGGGCCATTAAAATATTTTTTTATTAATTACATTTATATCATGAAGTAAATGATTTATTGATCCAGTTCCAACTGAAGAAAAAACTTGTGTAGTTAGTGAGAGGGAACCAATTCAACAAGTCAACCACAGATATTTGGGAGCCATTTTTGTCCTTTTGTATTGAGGAGATGGTAATTCCTTTGTTTGATTGTTTGCTTGCTTGCTTGTTTGTTTGTCTTTAGGAGATGGTAATTCTGATTTAATAAATAATGACAGCCCTAGCCAGTTTGGTCAAGGTCACGTGCTCGAGTTGTGGGTTCAATCCCCAGTGTGGGGCATGCAGAAGGGAGCTGATCAATGATTCTCTCCATCATTGATGTTTCTATTCCTCTCTCTCTCCCTTCCTCTCTGAAATCAATAAAAATATATTTTAAAAATAGAAAAATAATGACAGACATTCAAATGTACTTACTTAATCTTTAAATTATTTGACCAGGGCATAGTCTGGCTTACTTCTCTTTAACAAACAACTACTTAAAATAAAAATTTAAAAAAAAAAAAATGTGTTTAGCAATGGAAATAGCTTAAGTGGTGTTAAGCAGCTCAGCATGAGAAAATCACAGTACTGGGTCATGTAGCTGGATTAGCCCAGTGCTACCAAATTTGAAATCCTGAAATATGCCAGGCCCAGGGGTTGAGCACAGGAATGAGGGCCTGCTTTCTTCATAGCTGGAAAAGAATGCTTCCCAAGGAAAAGGTGATTTTATTCAATAAGAAACATTTCCTGCCAAGACCGGTTTGGCTCAATGGATAGAGCGTCGGCTTGGGGACTGAAGGGACCCGGGTTCGATTCCAGTCAAGGGCATGTACCTTGGTTGCGGGCATATCCCCAGCAGGGGGTGTGCAAGAGGCAGCTGACCGATGACTCTCTCTCATCGATGTTTCTAACTCTCTATCCCTCTCTCTTCCTCTCTGTAAAAAATCAATAAAATATATTTTTTAAAAAAAGAAAAATTTCCTCCAAATTGGGATCATTAATACTTTTTAATTAATCTAAGTGCATAACTTTCACATATTAATTAGCCCATGTATTTCTTCAAAAACTCATCAGAAAACTATCTTCAAATTTTTCTCCCTTAAGTTACCTGCCAAAAAAAATCAAGAAAAAGATCACCAGTCTTAACCAGAGTCTCTTCTCTTCCCTTCCCTTTTCTTTCCCTATCCTTTTTCCTTCCCTCCTCCTTCCTTCTGCTATCAAATTTCTCCTATTGGATTATAGCCACGGACCCCAATTTTCTCAGACTTCCTGTCAGTCTAGCTGTTAATCCCTTTGCTCTGAGCCACTCTTGATTTAAGGTTTCGCTGGTGATGTGACCTTCTCTGTTCTTTCTCAAGTACCATCCAGAGGCAGGTGGTTTATACTTATTTTTTAAATTTTCTTTATTGATTAAGATATTATATATGTGCCCTTATCCCTTCATACTTATTATTTTGCCTACTATATATTGGACAGATATTCAGCTACCAAGTTCAATAGTGCCAGTGATTTCTAATATTATTATTTTTAAATATATTTTTATTGATTTTTTACCGAGAGAAAGAGAGAGGGATAGAGAGAATCATTGATCAGCTGCTTCTTGCACACCCCCTACTGGGGATGTGCCCGCAATCAATGTACATGCCCTTGACCAGAATTGAACCCGGAACCTTTCAGTTCTCAGGCCGACGCTCTATCCACTGAGCCAAAACGGTTTTGGCGGTGCCAGTGATTTCTGATATTCTTGTATGAATGCCAGTTTAATGGGGATTATAAAATTTTGTCATTCAGGAAGATGTTTGAAGTAGAGTTTTAATTTAATCACATTTTCTAAATGTTACAATAATTGTTATATTTTATTAAATTCATTTTCTATTAAAAAAAGAAAAAGGTGAGTGATAAGAATGAATTATTGTGAGGTTAGTCCTGGGTTAGAACCCTTGCATAACTTGTTCTACTAGACAAAACCTGTGTGATTGCAGCTGCTCATCTTCTCTGAGCCTTCATTCCCTTATCTGCACAAAGCAGATAATAACCTATTTTTGCAGAGTTTTGTGTGGTAAATGAACCAAAAGTTTACTGAGCATGTAGAATGTACCAGGCACTGTTCCAAGAGCTGGGCTTGTATTATCTCATCTAATCCTCTCAACAAATATATTGGATAAGTATGACTATTTTTCTTGTGATACTGATGAGACAATTGAACCCTGGGAAAGTGAAGTAACTAACAATAAAAGCAGAACTCAGCCCTAGCCATCCATTTTGGCTCAGTGGATAGTGCATCATCCTGCAGACTGTTCAATTCCAGTCAAGGGCTCAGCCTGTGTTGTATGCTTGATCCCCAGTAGGGGACATATAGGAGCCAGCCGGTCAATGTCTCTTTCTTATCATTGATGTTTCTATCTCTCTCTTCCTCTCCCTTCCTCTGTGAAGTCAATTAAAAAAAAAAGCATAACCCAGGGAGTCTGATGTTTAACTATTTCCTCTAATAGTATATGCTAAGGACAATTCTGCATTTCTTCTCCCTTCTTAAATCAGGTGGCAAATAAAGTGTTCCGATTTGGGAGTCAGAATCACCAAAAAGGTTGTCACTTGTTTTTTGCTCTCTGCATCTTTGAAAATGAAATGCCCAGATTATAGTCAAATATAAAATAAAACACACCTTAGGGCCTAAGCCTCTTGCCATGCCTTAAACCTGCCCGTTCTCCCATAAATTAAGGTGACAGGCTTATGAAAGCCAGGGGTCTAAGAATGCTGTTCCAGAAAAGCCATTGCAGTGAGGTGCTGAGAGGTCTATAGATTCTCACTTGTAATAGATCCATGCAAATAAACCTCTTTCCCCCCTTTTTTATCTTTCAGGTGGGGGTAGGTCGTGATCGTTACATTCACATAAAAGTATTCCAATCTCTTCAACAGCAGCAGTCTTTGAAACTCACTGGTTACCAGACAGACAAAAGCAAGGATGATGAGCTGACGGGCTTTTAGCAGAACGTTCAAAAAGCCTTTGGATTCCTTCCATTAATGATGGAATTGCTAATAAATGCAACTATCAATAAAGAAACCTTCCTTTTTAAATAAAGTAATCCTTTCAACTATCTATTGCATTAAATAGTAATGACCTTTTCTTTCTCAAAATCAATGTTATTGCATTAGAGCAAAAATTCCATACAAATTGATGTCAATTGGAAATCTTGTAAAAATTGGTCAGGCCTAAGCAACTGGCTAAAGGATAATACTACCCCCAGCATGAGCCCCCAGGGCCCTCTGATTGCTGAGAATCTGACAAACCATCTTCACTCTCACATTTCAAACTTAAATCAGGTGTTTTACAAAACATTTAATATTGAAACAATCTCAAACTTATAGACAAGTTACAAAAAACTTTTTTTTGAACATTTGAGAGTAAGTTACCTATAATGATGCCTCATCACCAATAACTACTTTATTTTGTATTTCCTACAAACTGGTGTAGTCTCCTGAATAACTGACATCCAACCACCAAAATCAGGAAATTAACACTGATCCATTTACTTGCATTTTATCACCAGATAACATTCAAATTTCCCTAGTCATCCCCAATGTGTCCTTTATTGCAAAACCAGAGGCCCAATGCATGAAATTCATGCAAGGAGCTCGGCCCTCACAGCACCAGCTTCGCCCAGAAGATGTCCGAATGGTTGTCTGGACAATCGTTCTGCTGTTCAGCCATCTGGTCTAATTAGCATATTATGCTTTTACTTGTGACCTGGTTCACGAAATTCATGAGGTGGGGAGTGGTGTCCTTTAGCCTGGTCTGCACACTCTCCAATCTGGGACCCCTCAAAGGATGTCCTACTGCCGGTTTACAGGGATTGGACCTAAACCGGCAGTCAGACATCCCTCTTGCAATTCGGGAGACTGCTGGCCGCTAACCTCTCTCCTGCCTGCCTGCCTGTCTGCCTGATTAATTGCCTCTAACCACTCTGCATGCCAGCTTGCTTGCCCCAACTGACCCCTGTCACCAGCCTGCTCACCCCCAAATACCTCCCCACCAGCCTGATCACCCCCACCTTCCCCCTGAGCCAGTGTGCTTGCCCCCACTTCCCCTCCCCACTGGCCTGCTCACCTTCAACAGCCACCCTGCTGACATGCTCCACTGTGCTGATCACCCCCAACTGACCCCCCCTGCTGGTCTGCTCACCCCCAACTGCCCCCTGTGCCAGCCTGATCACCCACAATTGCCTTCCCCTCTTGGCCTCTAACTGCCTCTACCTTGGCCCCACCACCATGGCTTTGTCCAAAAGAACATCTGGAAGGTTTCCTGGAAGGTTTCCCAGTCTAATTAGCATATTACTCTTTTATTAGTATAGATAGACACCTGGTGCATGGGTGGGGGCCAGCTGGTTTGCTCTGAACGTTGTCCTAGATCAGGGTGGGGATTCCCTCAATGCTTGGGGGTGGCCTGGGTGAGGGGTCTGTGGTGGTTTGCAGGCTGGCTATGCCCCCATGGGGTGAGGGTTCTCATTTGGGGGCCTGGCCAGCCTGGGTGAGGGGCTGATGGCTGATTGCAGGCTGGCCACGCCCCTGGCGACCCAGGCTCCCAGGCCCTCCTTCGGCAGCAGCCAGAGCAGTTTTTTAATCCACTCATCTGCTGATGGGCTGTTTCCAAATCTTAGCTATTGTAAATTGTGCCGCTATGAACATAGGGGTGCATATATCCTTTCTGATTGGTGTTTCTAGTTTTTTGGGATATATTCCTAGAAATGGGATCACTGGGTCAAATGGGAGTCCCATTTTTAGTTTTTTGAGGAAACTCCATACTGTTTCCACAGTGGCTGCACCAGTCTGCATTGCACAAGGGTTTCTTTTTCTCTGCACCCTCTCCAGCACTTGTCATTTATTGATTGGTTGATGATAACCATTCTGACAGGTGTGAGATGGTACCTCTCTGTCATTTTTATTTGCATCGCTCAGATAATTAGTGACTTTGAGCATGTTTTCATATGTCTTTCAACCTTCTGTATGTCCTTTTTCAAAAAGTAACTATTTAGATCCGTTGCCCATCTTTTAATTCAATTGTTTATCTTCCTTTTGTTAAGTTGTGTGAGTTTCCTGTGTATGTTGGAGAATAATCCTTGTTGGAGATCACATTGAAAACCTGAAGATTTTGATTGTCCAGAGAACCTTTTTTGTCCAGGACATGTCACAGGACACTGGCCAACTTAATGTTTGGCTGTGTTGGGCCTACTGCCCAACTCTGAAGAATCAGCATCGTGTGAAATGGGCTTTCAGTGGCTGCTCTTTCAGTAGCAGCTGTAGGCCAAAGTTTCCCCTTATAAAAGGGCTCTGGTGTGGCAGGTATCTGATTCATGTGACAAGTGTATGGATGGATTGATGGATGGACAGATAGTCAGGAATACTTTGTCCTCAGAAAAGCAAGGCATGATTTATCAGTAGGAGAGAGAGATTCAATGTGGGTTGAACAATTAAGCAAAAAGATAACTGCATTTGTATGTTAACATGTTTCATTGAGATCTGACCTCAGTCCTTAGGAACCAAGTAATGGGCAGATCCTGGATGAACTGGCTATTAATGACAAGTCTTCCTTCTTAGGGAAATGAGATGACTTTCCTCCAAAATTCCTGCACATACCTCTGGCTGTTCCTTCATAGAAGCTCTGATCTTCTCTAGCTTTTCCCTATTAGAATTTTCCAAGGTTCATCTCATATATATGGCTATATATATATATATATATATATATAGCTAATGTGCTAAGTGTCCTTCCCACGGTCCAACCAGTCGCTATGATGTGTACTGACCACCAGGGGGCAGTGACACACACTGGTCATTTACAGAGAAATGGCACCAACAAAGCAACACTCAGCTCTCCCCATATGGGACACAGGCCACACCACCATCCTGGAGCGACAGCCCACCAAATTGCAGCCGATGCTGCCATGGTGCAAAATGCAGCCCACAGCCCAGCCCAGTCCAGCATGTAAGCGATGGCTGTGGGCACCGGGTAGTGATGTCACATTTTTGTTTTTTGTTTTAATATATTTTTATTGATTTCAGAGAGGAAGGAAGAGGGAGAGATAGAAATATCAATGATGAGAGAGAATCATTAATTGGCTGCCTCCTAAACATCCCCCAGTGGGGATCAAGCCCTCAACCCAAGCATGTACCCTTGACTGGAATTGAACCTGGGACCCTTAAGTCTGCATGCTGATGTTTTATCCACCGAGCCAAACCGCTAGGGCCTATGTCACATTTTTATTGACATTGTGAAGCCAAATTTGTCAACAGAATGTATCTGAAGACCAACAATTGTCACAACGTACCTCTGAAGCTGAAAGGAAGCGACGTCGTAGACAGAATATGCCTGAAGAACAGTCACCAACAAGTACTACCAATACTGGTAGGAACTGCCTTCATAGCAAAAATGAGGATGCAATTATCATACACAGTTGTGGTGGAATGACTGTTACATGTCAATTTTGTCTGTCCCTAAGTTCCTCCAATGAAAAACCATCTAATGCAAAATGTACTCAATGTTGTAGCAAAGGCAAAGTTTGTCCAAATGATATAAATTTTCCAGAATACCCAACATAGTTTTAAAAATTAATGATAATGATTCTGACAGTAAAAATATCATGGAAAATATTCATTGTTATAGCATGTTGTTATTGTGGGTTTTTTTTATCAATCAATTTATATATTATTTTCATGTACCTTTTACTAATTTTATTTCATCTCTGACACTTCTATTATAGAAAAACAGCAAATAGTGATATTAAAATATTTCTTCTAATTAATTTCCTTTCAATGTGCACGAATTCGTGCACTGGGCGATTAGTCTCATATAAAGTACTTAGAATGGTGCCTAATTTGTAGTAAGCACTGAGAAAACAAGTTATTAGTAACAGTATACTCTTCATTCATTGAATAAATATTTGAACAGTGCGTCACCTTTGGGGCAGTATTTAACAGAATTTTAAATATAGAGACTTAACCAAATAGGTTAACCACTCTTACTACACCCCTGAATGAACAGATAAAAACCCCTGCTCTCACTTAATAACAAGTTTGGAGACACAGCCTGAGGCTGGAAAGGCAACCCACAATGTTATTTAGGATCCAGTTTCCCGGGCTCCGGAACAGCAAGATGTTTCCAAACAGATGGATAGTGAGGTCCAACAGCTTCCTGGTCCCTCTTCTTCTTCCTCCTCTGTCCCCTCATACCCAAGCCCTGCCCCACCCAACCAGAATTGTCCTTTCTTTCTCTGTCTCATGGGGTGCATCCTCATATCTCCTGCTTTCTAATGGAGGGTACCCAGAAAGGCACTAATATTTGAAAGTGATATATTAAACTATGCCTAGCCAGCTCTAGTCAGTTTGGCTCAGTGTGGACTGAAGGGCCCAGGTTTTTTTTGTGTGTTTTTTTTTTCCAACTTTTATTATTTATTATCCTACCCACCTGATAGTAGGCACAGATCAGATACCATAAGACACCTCCGAATTATTTCTGCTCTGTTCTTACTTTGCTAATTTTTTTGGATCATGTTTTGAAGCTTTCCTACTTTCTTTCTTTTTTTTAATAAATCTTTATTGTTCAGATTATTACAAATGTGATCCTCTTCGCCCCCTCAATTGCACCCCTTCACCAGGTTCCCACCCCACCCTCTGTCCTTTCCCCATCCCCCATTGTCCTCATCCATAGGTGCACAGTTTTTGTTCAGTCTCTTCCCACACCCCCACTCCCCTTTTCCCTGAGAATCGTCAGTCCACTCCCCTTTCATACCTCTGATTCTATTATATTCACCAGTTAATATTGTTCATCAGATTTTTAAATTCCCTTGGTTTTTAGATTCACTTGTTGATAGCTACGTATTTGTTGAACATAATTTTTATCTTTATCTTCTTCTTCTTCCTAAATAACCTCCTTCAGCAATTCATATAATTCTGGTTTGGTGGTGATGAACTCTTTTAGCTTTTTTTTATTTGTGAAGCTCTTTATTTGTCCTTTGATTCTGAGTGATAGCTTTGCTGGGTAGATTATTTTTGGCTGTAGGTTCTTGTTATTCATCACCTTGAATATTTCTTGCCATTCCCGTCTGGTGTGCATGGTTTTTGTTGAGAAATCAGCTGACAATCTTATGGGTGCTCCTTTATAGGTCACTACCTGCTTTTCTCTTGCTGCTTTTAATATTCTCTCTTTGTCTTTTGCTCTTGGAATTTTAATTATGATATGTCTTGGTGTGGTCCTCTTTGGATTCCTTTTGTTTGGGGTTCTGCGGGCTTCCTGGACTTGTAAGTCTATTTCTTTCCCCAGGTGGGGGAAGTTTTCTGTCACTATTTCTTCTAGTACTCTTTCGGTATCTTGCTCTCTCTCTTCTGGAATCCCCATAATTCTGATGTTGGTTCGCTTGAAATTGTCCCAGAGGTTTCTTACACTATCTTCAACTTTCTGGATTCTCTTATCTTCTCCCTTCTGCAGAGGAGTGTCCTCTGGCTCTTCGTGTTCTAAATCTTTGTCTTGATTCTTGCGATCTTCCAGTCTGTTTTTAGACAATGTATAATATTTTTTATTTCAGACAATGTTTTCTTCATTTCTTGTTGATCCCTTATTATTTCTAGTTGCTCCCTTTTCATATCCTCATAGGTCTCATTTATTTTATCGGCCTTTTTTAGGATATTGTTGAATAGCCTTATAACTGTAGTTTTGAACTCAATGTCCAATCTTTTCTTTTCCTCCATCTCCTTCCTTTGTGTCCTTCTTCTTGTCTGCATTTTAGTTGTTTCCCTGATTTGATGGAATAGCTTTGTGTGCTAGGTGTTCTGGTAGAGCCCAGTAGCACAGCCTTCCCAGTTACCTGTGGTGGACAGTCTTGGTGTAGCCCTTTGTGGGCTGTGTGTGCAGTCTTGTTGTTAAGCCTTGCTTATTGTTGGTATCACTGGGAAGCGTTGATCTCCAAGCCAATTGGCTGTGAGGATCAGCAGTGTCTCAGCTAGGAGGGTTTCCGTACTCTGCTTGAATAGGGCAGGGTCTCGGGGTGGCACAGACAATCTTTGGTTCCCTGTCAGTCTCGCCTTAGAAAAGTCCTGCTCATGGAGAGTTTTGGAAGACTGGTTGCAGGCGCGTACCTGCCTCTTTGGTAAAGGCGCAGACAAGCTTTGGATTCCTGCAAGTCCCTCCTTAGAGAAAGCCAGCCTCTGGGAGAGCTTCTGTGCTCGGCCACAGGTAGGGCGGAGTCTCAGGTTGGTGCAGACAAACTTTGTTTTCCCTTTGGCTCCTCCCCAAGTCCCGCAGTAATGGCCTCTGGCTTCACACACCTCCAAGAGATCTCTGCCCACTGCCTGACAGTCTGGCCTCTTCCTGTCTGGGGCCGTTTATCAGAGCAATAGGCTGATTCTGTTTTCCTCTCGGACAAGAAAGCCAGCCGCGTTAGCTGTTCGCCCTCTCCGCGCCAGGAGTAAGCCAGTAGCGAGCTCAGCCCGGCCCGCCCTCTCTGCGTGCAGGGAGTAAGCCAGCAGCAATCTCGGTCCGGCCATTCCTCTCTGCACCGGGATTAAGCCAGTGCCTTTTCGTACACACAGTTCTCCGTACCTTCACAGTTCCTGAGGTTCAGCGTGCCTTCTCTCTCCTTCCCAGATGGCAGAGCCTCCTCTCAGCCAGCCGTCTGGCACTTCAGGGCAATGCCTCCCCTGTTTTTCAGTTCTAAATTCAAATTTGTTGTGGTAGGCTGCATTCGGGTGTCTACCCTATGCCGCCATCTTGGTTTCTCCGGCCCAGGTTTGATTCTGTCCAAGGGCACATGCCTAGGTTTCCGGCTTGATCCCCAGTGTAGGGTGTGCAGGAGACAGCCGATTGATGATTCTCTCTCATCATTTATGTTTCTATCTCTCTCTCACTCTTCCTTCCTCTCTGAAATCAATAAAGAATATATATTTTTTTAAATATGTCTAGCTTGCTAGCCCTGGCTGCAAATCAACATTTAGGGACAGGCCACTAACTCATGTGGAAAACAATGATTCTAGAACAACAGTCCTCCAACTTTTTCAGAAAGGGTGCATCAGAAAACAGTGGAGCTTTAAAAACTCGGAGTGCAGAGCCCTACCCCAGTTCTTCTCAGCCGGTCTGAAGGGGCCCCAGGAATTTGCATTTCTGCACATTACCAAATGATGCTGTTATAGACAGGGGCAAGGCTGCATTTTCTGTTTTGTCCTCTGGTTAAAGAAGTTTTGCATGTGAACAAGATGTCAGGAGGACCAGCCACCTTTCCAAGATCCCCTGGCATTTTAGAAGCACACGTTTACAAACAACCAACATGTTCATTCGAAAACCTGACATCCTTCATTTACCCTGGGCATGCTGAAACAGCTCCTCTTGAGCACCTTAACTTAACAGCCAAGGCTGACTCATTTCAGGAATTTGGAAATCCAGCAGGAGGTGACTTCAGAGAACTGGCCAGGCCCAAACCTCAACAACAAGAAATAAAACAGCCCAGCTGGCATGGCTCAGTGGTTGAGCATTATGACCTATGAACTAGAAGGTCGGTTGGATTCCCCGTGAGGGCATATGCTCAGGTTGCAGACACAATCCCCATTAGGGGGCACATGCAGAAGGCCACCCTAACCATACCCTAGGTAGAAAAGAGGAAAGGACAATGCCTTTATCAGGAAAGTAAGTTTCTCAGAAATGCTTTAGCAGCCAAAACTGCCTCACTGCTATCTGGAGCTACAAAGGAAGCCGAGCACACTACCACTCCCGATAAAATCAGGATTCTGTTTGGTCAGGAAGGGGAAAATGTATATAAGAAAGGGAACTATCATAGCATTATTTCAGGTTTTCCAGGCCAGGCATTGAGAATCACAGTGCCAGACCTCAAAAGTTGGCAAGGGAGAGGAAAGTAGCCACGGAGAAGCAAGGTGAAGATCATGAAAGAGGTGCTGCTCTTGGGAGCATTTAAAAGGGACACCTAACCCGTATTTGAGAGGTCAGGAAAGGCTTGCTGAAAAGAAGTGCTAGTTGAGACATGAAGTAGGGAAGAGAGAGCATGTGCAGAAGTTCAGAGAGGAGAATGGGTCTTTTCTGGGAACTGAGTGATGGCCTATTGGTATGGAGCAGAGTGTAGGCAGAGAGCTGTGAAGTAGGGGGTAAGAAGGAACCACAGCACCAAGGACTTTGTAAGCCATTTAAAGAAATTGATGCTAATCTTCAAGGCAGTGAGAAGCCACTGAGGAATTTTAATTAGGAGGCAGATTTTTGCTTGTTTGTTTTAAAAAATGAAATGGGGGGGAAAAATCAATCTACAGCAATTACCTTTACAGCCAGTGGATTTGCTGTCCTGTCCTAGTGTCCAGGAGACCCAAAAATTCCTCTAGACCAATCCTTTCCCCTTTCACAAGGTGGCCCTCAGCTGGCTGGCCACTGCATTTAGAAGCTGGGAGCTCTTCACTTAAACTCTTACTAAGATTTTGGGTTTCCTCCTGTACATAATGCACTGGGGTAGTTTAGGCTTCCTTGGAAAATTCTTCCCCTATAAGGAGCAAGCACGTTTTTACTTCTTTATTCTTCAACTAGAGGCCCGATGCATGAATATTTGTGCAATGGGCCTTCCTTCCCCTGGCTGCCAGCACTGCCTTTGCTTCAGTCCTGAGCCGCCTTTCTGCCTTCCCACGCTGCCCAGAGGCCTGGAGTGGTGCAGAACGCCTGCATCACCACCATGGCGACAATGCAAGCATCCTGCCCCTGGCCACTAGGTGTCTGTATCCAAATTAACCCACCACTTTTGTTGGGTCAATTTGCATACTCACTCCTGAGTGGCTGGTGAGTGACATGAAGGTACAATTTGCATCATTCTCCTTTATTAGTGTAAATGTTCATGCTCAACTACACAAGTTGTTTATTAAAGAGTCAATCAAGCCAAAACCGGTTTGGCTCAGTGGATAGAGCGTTGGCCTGCGGACTGAGGGGTCCCGGGTTCAATTCCGGTCATGGGCATGTACACTGGTTGCGGGCTCATCGCCAGTGGTTGGTGTGCAGGACAGCTGGTCAATGTTTCTCTCTCATTGATGTTTCTAACTTTCTATTCCTCTCCCTTCCTCTCTGTAAAAAATCAATAAAGTATATATATTTTTAAAAAGAGTCAATCAAGGATAACTATAAGGCTAAGTACATATGGAAATAATGAGCTACCTAAGAAATCTCTACCATATTTGACCAGGTCACCTAGCTCTAGAGAGAATATTCAATTTTCTTGACTTGAAATGAGACCACACATTTAACAAATCTCCCAGTTTACAAGTTATTCCTGGGTGGTCTAAAATAAGTAGTGTGGCACATGAGCAGAGTAGCACCTGGTACATTATTGTTCCATTTCCCAAAGTGGTATCTTTGGAGCACAACTTTAAAAAGAGAATGACTTATTAGGAAACTTCCTTTTTATAATATTACTGAATTTATTTGGTATATGTCAGTCTGTACTGAAAACATCTTTTCAAAGACAAGGGCACCATGTCTAACCACCTGACAATAGTCACTTGCCACTCCTCATTACTAACCCCCCTCCTTTTGGGGCATGGAACATCACTTTTAGCATATTATATAATTTACTTCTTTATCATTGTCTGTCTCCCCTCACTATGTAATGTAAGCACATTAAGAGCAGGTATTTTTATCTGTTCTTGCTCAGTGATCTATTAATAGTGCCTCAAATATGGAAGGCATTCAAGTGTTTGTTCAAGGAATTTGCAAATGGCTTATCATGGGTGTTTCTTCTATGGCTATCTTCTGTCCTACTCAGGAAGGGCCAAACTCATCTCTGAACTTTCCCACATTTTGTTTCCTCTCTTATTTTGGCTAAATCTTACCTATCCTCCAAGTAACAAGGCTTGTTTTTAAGGCAGCAATTACATGTGAGACTAATCAATTTTCATGAGCAATGCACCATTATTTGAGGCTTTCAATGCCATTTATCAGACAGAATATGCTACTCATTCAGACTAAAAGTCACTCTACATTACCAAAAGTACACATTTTTCATGTTACACTGGAATAATTCAGGCATCTTAACATAACTACCCTGTTCCCCGAAAATAAGACAGTGTCTTATATTAATTTTTTCTCCCAAAGTTGCACTAGGTCTTATTTTCAGGGGATGTCTTATCTTTCCATGTGCTAGGTCTTCTTTTGGGGGAAATACGGTAGATAGTACTTTAGCAGACCTGGAATTCTGGAAAGGCTGTTATAAATCCTAAGATTCTGTTTCTGAATTCCCACCTGAGCATCAGGAAGATCTTTGTGAGGCTATCTTTATTCTTGCAATTCACTCATACATCCAGTAATTATTGAGCATCAACTTTCTACCAGGCACCTGTCATTAATAGGTAAATCCTGTACAAAAATTTCATTTATTGCTGACTCTAGAAAAATATTGTTGAAGACTAGGTTAGCCCTAGCTGGTTTGGTTCAGTGGATAGAGTCAGCCTGTGGACTGAAGGGTCCCAGGTTCGATTTCAGTCAGGGGCACATGTCCAGGTTAGCAGACTTGATCCCAAGTGGGAGCATGCAGGAGGCAGCCAGTCAATGATTCTTTCATCATTGATGTTTCTCTCTCTCCCTCCCTCTCTGAAATAAAAGAATATATATATATATTAGAAAAGACTAGGTTGCCGAAACCTGTTTGGCTCAGTGGATAGAATGTCACCCTGTGGACTGAAGGGTCCCAGGTTCGATTCTGGTCAAGCACATGTACTTTGGTTGGGGGCACATCCGCGGTAGGGGGTGTGCAGAAGGTAGCTGGTCAATGTTTCTCTCTCCTATCATCGATGTTTCTAGCTCTCTGTCCCTCTTCCCTTCCTCTCTGTAAAAAATCAAAATATATTAAAAAATAAATAAAAATAGCCGAAACCGGTTTGGCTCAGTGGATACAGCATCGGCCTGTGGACTGAAGGGTCCCGGGTTTGATTCTGGTCAAGGGCATGTACCTTGGTTGCGGGCACATCCCCAGTAGGGGGTGTGCAAGAGGCAGCTGATCAATGATTCTCTCTCCTCGATGTTTCTCTCTATCCCTCTCTTCCTCTCTGTAAAAAATCAATAAAATATATATTTTTTTAAATAGGGAGTTTCCTTTAAAATAAATAAATAAATAATGTAGACTCTGGACTTAAATTATCATAAATTACAATATATTTAAAAAAAGACTAGGATACCATCTTCACAGTAGGTCTTGTGTTATCAATACCCCAGCAACTAAGATAGTATCTGACCCACAGCATGTGCTTAAAAGTTCTATTAAAAGAATGGCAAGCACTTAATACTTGTATTGCTCACTTCCAACTGCATAGTCTAACCAAGATCAACATACTAAATACACAGGCCTACCCATGATCAGTCTCTCTGTGCCAGAGCCATGTGGCTTAAATTGTGGTAGGCAAAACCCTAAATGGCTATCCCACTCTAATCCCTCAGATGGTGAATGTGAAATATTACATCTGTGATCTTTATTACTTGGCCAAAGGGATCTGCAGATGTAAGGAAGATGCTGATTATCACGGTAGGCCTAAACTAATCACACAAACTATAAAAGCTGTTTGTGTAGCTTACATCAGAAAAGGAAGTCATACTCCAAGAATTAAAAGGATTCAACACTCTGTTGCTAGCTTGAAGAGGGAGACAGCCATGTAACAAGAAATGTTGGTAGTTTTCAAGAGTGTAGCCCCTGCCAGCCAGCAAGGAAATGGGGATTTCAGTCCTAAAACAGAGGATCTAAATTCAGCCATCACACTGGATGAGGCAGGAAGCAGATTCTTCCTAGGGAATGCAGCCTGGCTGACAACTTGGTCTCAGCCTGTTAGACCCCGGGCAGAGAGCCCAGCCTAGCCTGCCTGGGCTTCTGACCTACAAAACTACAAGATGACAAACAGGTGGGATTTTAAACTGCTAAACTCTAGTAATTTGTTAGGCAGCAATAAAAACGAACACAATCATCCTGTACTTAAAAAGTGCTATTTTTGCAATGACCAAATCCTGACAGTTTTTTCACTGACTTTTTTATTACTATCATAAAGCCCTCCTCTGCCTTTCCTTTTCTGAATTTGTTTTACTGCTTTCCTTTTCATGGTCCACAGAAGTACTGTCCAGGAAAACATCTCTGTTGCATTTGAAAACAAGAGAAGTTAACATACTAAGAGAAAGTTTCTTTGGACAGGATCCAGCCTATAATACTGCCCTTTTACTTAAGAGCAATAAACGTACAAACATAAAGGGATAAAATCATCAGCAACCCAAAAGGCCCATGTTCATGCCAATAAATTCATAAAAATCAAAAAGGTATAATGCAAATAAAATCAGATACTAAAATTGTGTTCATATTCTCTCAACTTGGAAAATCATCAAATAAATATATACACTGAGTCAGAAAATTATTTTAATAGTTACAAAACATCTTTTTTTTTTTTTTTTAACAGAATCAGTATAAAATAGCAGTTGATTTCTCCATAATTATCAGAATTATTTATACTTGAGGTCTTGGCTAAGTGGGGCTGAAATCAACAAAAAGTCTTGGACTGTTGGCTCAGAGATCGTCCTGGGAAGCCCGCCTTGCTGATGTCTGTCATGCTTAGCTCTTATGAGATGACACGGTCCTTTTAAAAAAAAGAGGAGCTTTTTATTCATTCTTTGGAGGCTTGAAGTGAATTCGGCAGCGTTCATTAAACACCTAAAATATTAAAAGAGAAACAAGCCATCGAGTTATCATGTGTAAATCAGGCCTGGAGCTAAATTAAATTTGTCATGGTTCAGGAGGATGTAATCATTTGTCCCAGGCCAACAATTTTAGGAAGCAGAGTTTTCTCACCAGTTCAAACTGACTGATCAAGTGCTAAGAGCACAGAAAGTTTTGATATGCATTTATAACGGAAATTTTAGTATTTTAATAAAACAAATTATTCAAGGGGAAAATAATCATCACAAACTAGCTTACTTAGTAACCAACAGACATATCAGTTCCATTATTTTGGACACTTAGACAAAAATACCTAAAATAAGTTTAAGGTTTCATCCTTTTAAAAAAATAACATAAAATGTATTTAAACATTGGTTGTGTTTTCCTAAATGACTGCCAAACCCTTCTTTTAAGTAGGTATGCTTGAAAGGAAACAGTCTTTTGTTAAACTGTGTAAATTTATATAATGTGTTGTTCTATTTACTTTGCTTCCTAAAAATCTAAACAAATTAAATATAAATGTTAAAAGAACATTCTGTGACTGTCAATATAGGATAGTGTTAATAAAAAAATTTTTGATACAGCCATTCAATGGAATACAATGTAAGCATACAAAAGAATAAGGTCCTGGCCAGTGTGGCTCACTGGTTGAGTGAAGACCTATGAACCCGGAGGTCACAGTGTAATGCCAGGTTTGCAGGCTTGATCCCCAGTAAGGGGCATGCAGGAGCAGCTGTTCAATGATTCTCTTTCATCATTGATGCTTCTATCTCTCTTTCCTCTCCCTTACTCTCTGAAATCAATAAAAAGACATTTTTAAAAAAGAATAAGGAAGCTCTTTATGTTCTGATTTTAAAAAATCTCCAAGATCTAATAAGTGGAAGAGCAGTGTGGACAGTACATTTACATTTGTGTGACAAAGGGAGTGAGTGTGTGTATGCACATATATAAAGTTAGAAAAGGTGCAAATATCTATCTGAAAGCTGTCTATCTATCTATCTATCTTCCTTTCAGAGGGAAGGGAAAAATGACTATAAGAGATGAGAGAGAGAATTTTTACTGTATATACTTTAATATTTCAAAAAAAACCTTTTAATCATATGTCTAAAAATTGAATACTTTTTTAAAAAATATATATTTTATTGATCTTTTTCAGAGAGGAGGAGAGAGGGATAGAGAGCTAGAAACGTCAATGAGAGAAACATCGACCAGCTGCCTCCCGCACACCCCCTACCAGGGATGTGCCCGCAACCAATGTACATGCCCTTGACTGGAATCGAACCTGGGACCCTTCAGTCCCCAGACCGATGCTCTATCCACTGAGCCAAACCGGTTTTGGCTAAAAATTGAATACTTTTCACCCTCAAACTTCATTAACAAGGAACAAATCATTTTTAAGGTTTGAAAAAAACCTATGTTGGCTACTGTGGACTATCTATAATAATAAAAGCATAATATGCTAATTAGACTGGACAGTTGAATGACCTTCTGTACATTATTATGGACATCCTTCTGAAAGAAGCCACAGTGGCAGGGACCAAGGCAGAGTGGTTAGGGGCAATCAGGCAAGCAGGTAGGTGAGCGGTTAGGGGCAATCAGGCAGGCGAGTGTTTAGGGGTGATCAGGCAGGCAGGTGAGTGGCTAGGGCATCAGGCAGAGTGGTTAGGGTCAACCAGACAGGCAGGTGAGTAGTTAGGGGCAATGAAGCAGGCAGGCAGAGTGGTTAGGGGCGATCAGGCAGACAGGCGAATGGTTAGGAGCCAGTGGTCCCAGATCGGGAGAGCAATGTCCAACTGCCAGTTTAGGCCCAATTCTGCAAGAATTCCTGTGGGATCGGGTCTAAAACAACAGTCAGACATCTCCCAAGGGGTCCAGAACTGTGAGAGGGTGCAGGCCAGGCTGAGGAACCCCCGTCCCCCATGCACAATTTTAGTGCACCAGGCCTCTAGTCCTATATAGTATGAGCCTAATATGCTAAGTGTCCAGTCAACTGGTTGGACATTCAACCAGTCAAAGTGTTAATATGCTCATAATATGCTAAGGCAGCTCAACCGCTTATGACATGCACTGACCACCAGAGGGCAGACACTCTGACCAGTAGGTTACCTTGCTGCTGGGGTCTGGCCGATTAGGACTAATCGAGATGGGCCAGACATGCCCTGGAGCCCTCCTAAGGTCCCTCCCCAGCTGACCAACCTCCCGCATCTCTCCCCAGCCCAGATCGTGTACTGGTGGGTGTCCTCGGTCTGGCCTGCACCCTCTCACAATCTAGAACCCCTCAGGGGATGTTGGAGAACCAATTTCGGCCCAATCCCATAGGCCAGGCCGAGGGACCCCATTGGTGCATGAATTCGTGCACCAGAACTTTAGTCATAAAAATAAAAGCAAAATCTGCCGAAACTGGTTTGGCTCAGTGGATAGAGCATCGGCCTGCGGACTGAAGGGTCCCGGGTTCGATTCCGGTCAAGGGCATGTATTATACCTTGGTTGCGGACACTGGGGAGTAGGGGGTGTGCAAGAGGCAGCTGATCAATGATTCTCTCTCATCGATGTTTCTAACTCTCTATCCCTCTCTCTTCCTCTCTGTAAAAAATCAATAAAATATATATTAAAAAAAATAATAAAAAAAAATAAAAGCAAAATCTACAGAGGGAGTTTTAAGGTGGTGCTATTATTCAACTTCTCAAGCTAGGTGGTAAATACATGAATGTTAATTTATTAACATTCTTTAAATTCTACATGATGTATACGCCTAGGCCTGTGTCTCACAATTAAAAAACAAACAAACAAACAAAAAACGTTGAAAATATATAGACTCCTTCTGTTCCTTTCATCTAATAGTTTATCACAGGTCAGTTCCCAGCCCTAATGTTCCTTTAAGTTCCCAACACTCAGACCAGCAGAGGCTTCAGATTAGTGGCCTTGACACAGTGGTTTGGACAATGTATATAGCTCAGTTGAGCTTCTCCAAATCCTTTTCCTAAATGACTTCCTAACTACTTTTGCTGGCCTACTGCACCATGGCTACATTTTCTTCTTTTTAAAACAAGTGGGGAATCTTACTTTCTGTGGGGGAGGATGGAGTATACTTCCTTTATAACTACCGTGTTTCCCCGAAAATAAGACATCCTCCGAAAATAAGACCTAGCACATGGAAAGATAAGACATCCCCTGAACATAAGACCTAGTGCAACTTTGGGAGAAAAAATTAATATAAGACACCGTCTTATTTTCAGGGAAACAGGGTAGTATCAAATCCAAAAATGCTTCACTCTTCCCACTACAATACATTTTACCTATATCAACCTCTGCACTGGATTTTTCAAACCAGTTATTTATTGTACCTCTCCTCTTCCCCATTCTAAGAGCAAATATTATCTCTCCAGTGAATTTAAATGGACAAATATTGCCAAAAATCTTTCAAGTAGCAAACACCTTATCACATTGGTGAAAAGGGTTGGGATAGGAAATGTTGGCAGAAGATCAAATAAAGAAATGTATGCGTCATTCTCTATGGAACCCGCCCAGGTCTTTCCCCACACTCTCCCCCCAGGCATGTTTTCCTTGCCCCTCTCTTTCTCCTAAACTCCATGGGCCCTACTATTGCTTCTGTAACTTATTTTCTGAGCTCATTTCTTCTATGGCTCACTTCTACTTCTGTAACGTTCTAAGTATACTTTCTTTTAGAGTTTGAAAGGGGGGTGGGGGTGGGAGGAGAGAAGAATGTACAAAAACAAAGAAAATCAATTTGTTTTTGCAATTTATTCATGGATTTGCATTTTAGTTTTTAGTTCAATTAACCTCTTCTAGATTAAGCCCATACCACTGGTTACTTACAAAGGATAAAACAAAATTTTCAATTCATTCTTTCAGATTTAATAGATTTTACCCTTCGGAAAGGAGAGGGGGATATAGTTTTGGAAAGGGGTATGCAGACAGACATTTTTAGGAAACTAAAGTCAGGATTTTATGATTTTTTTTTTTTCTACATGGGAAGTCCTAGAATCCCCATCCACCTATCTGATTCCTAATCAGTACTATGCAGGTGGTAATAAAGATCATGTGAATCTAGGAACCAGAAAAAGCTCTACTGTCAGATACTAAAAACTACAATATGTACAAGAATGTTTCAGGATCAGAAGTTAGAAAACAAGCAACTGTGAAGGGTAGCTGATGTTATAAAAATTTATGGAAAGTAACTGGGCTCAAAAGGACTAATTTTAACAAATAACCTCAGTAAAGGTTCTGAGTTAATTGAGTAAAAATTCTAAATATCAAATATGCCCATAATTAGTATTAAAAACATACAGAATGTCTCCAATTTTATTACCATGACAAGTCATACAATTCTACCATAACTTTAAAATTAGTTTTTATAAGATGATTCTATTTGGATGCTAACCATATCCTCTGCCCCCCAACCCCACTCCCAAGTGAAAACCCTCAGCTGCTTGTAAATGGAGGATCTCTATTCTTCTTAGGAGCCCTAGGGCTCTCCTGACTCCTCCTCCCTTGGTTTCCCTCCCAGTTCTCTCAGAGCTAATATTGCTTCATACCTTCCAGCTTCTGTCATTTACCACTTCTTCGACATTCAGTTCTGACTGCATCCATTTCAACTGCAAGAAAGGAAAAACAAACTTACTAATAAGTTATGAAAATGTAAATTAAAAAACTAAAACCAAACTCTATAATGTTTTTCCAACAAAACCAGCCACTGTTGCTGCTTTCTTTGTTAGCAGTATTACCTGGGCTAGATTTAGGAACTTTCTTTGACACACATTCTTTCAATAACTAATCAATTGTTAAATCTTATAAAACCCATGGATCTCAAGTTTTTCTGTATATTATAACCACTTTGAGAGCTTTAAAAAAAAAAAAAACCTAAAATTCCCAAGTAATTCACAGAAGAAATAAAAATAGCTACCTCTATAAAAGACAATATAGATTTTATCAAAAATCTATAAATTCACATGTCCTTGAACTAAAAACTCCCAGATCTGGTTATTGATTCTAAAATACAGATTTGCAGACAGCACAGAGGAATAAAAAGGATGGTAAGGAGGTGGCTATTTGATTTAGATTAAGAAAAAGGACTTGGACAAGGCGGGGAGTGGGGGTGGGGGACCAAAGAGAGGAAAGGGACTATATAAGGCCCAACTGATCTTGAAAGGCATGAGTTTTCTACACCTTGACCATATAGCTCCAGAGGTCTAAAGCAAAAAATTCTTAAGTCTTCCTAATTTTCTTTATAACTGCCAACCTAATCATAAAAGTAGCCGATACAACTGCTAGGTCCAGATGTCAGGGACTATCATATTCCTAGTCACTCACCTCTGGTAAGAGAAACCTGAAAGGAAAGAACCTAACAATTCCAGGAAAAGGGCTTGAAAATATTCAGAAAAATTAGGATAAAAAAGCAAGAACTACAGGTTCAGACAGCCAGGAGGTCAAAACCAGAATGATTTCCTCAGGCCAAAGTCAAGAACCAGGCCATCTTGGCAACCATGAGCCGGAGACCCAGGCCAAAGAACCTGACCAACAGGATTAGAGCTTAGGCAGGAAGTTTGAGAACGTGCATGTCTATATAATAAAGAGGTACCGTATTTTTCGGACCATAAGACGCACTTTTTCCCCCCCAGAAGTGGGGGGGGAAAAGTCCCTGCGTCTTATGGTCCAAATATAGCCTACACATATACTTTTAAAAAAAAGTTTTTTTTACTTGCCCGGCTCTGTGTGGTCTCTGTGTGCTTGCCCGGCTCTAAAATGGTTCTAAATGCTGCTGTTTACTTTACAGGGTTGATTACATGTGTTTATGACTGTGATGTTGGGTTTTAATGCACATAAAATATTTTAGGACACTATTTGTTTCAGAATCTTTTTTTCTTCATTTCCCTTCTCTAAAAACTGGTGCGTCTTATGGTCTGGAGCGTCTTATGGTCCGAAAAATACGGTAATATGCAAACTGACCATCACACCAACACACAAGATGATCACCCCCATGTGGACATAAGATGGCCGCCACAAGATGGCCAGCAGGGGAGAACAGCTGCGAGGGGGACCCAGGCCTGCAGGGGAAGGTAGTTGGGAGGGACCAGGCCTTGCAAGGGAGGGCAGTTAGGGGCAACTAGGCTGGCCAGGCAAGAGGCGAGGACAGTAGGGGGTGACCAGGCTGGCAAGGGAGGGCAGTTAGGGGCAATTGGGCAGCAGGGGAGCAGTTAGGTGTCAATCAGGCTGGCAGGGGAGTGGTTAGGGGGCGATCGGGCAGGCAGGCAGGTATATGAGCAGTTGGGAGCCAGCAGTTCTGGACTGTGAGAGGGATGTCCAACTGCCCGATGGTGGGATAGGGCTTAAATGGGCAGTTAGACATCCTTTGAGGGGTCCCAGATTGGGCTGAGGGAAACCCCCTGCCCTGTGCATGAATTCCATGCACTGGGCCTCTAGTAATATTAATAAGACTGTACTGACACAATGGCTCCTTGTAAATGCCCTTCCTTGACTCTGAGCTGATGTCAGAGTGTAGGCCAGTACACAGGGCTAAAACTGGGGAACACAGGGAAGGGCTGCATTTCCATGACTGGTGCTCTGCTGTCAAGGAGCAACAAGCCTGAAGAAGCCTACCTGCACATACCAAAGCCACCTCAGTTTTGGATTTTAATCAGCTACATGGGCCAGAAATCAGAATTTGATTAGTATGTCCACTACAGTAATAGTGGAAGAGATGGAAGAGATGGGTTCAAGTTCCAGTTCTACTACTTACCAGCTTGTGATTTGAGGGTGTCAGTTAGTATCTCTGAGTTTCAGTTTCCTATACAGAAAATGAAGAGGTGGAGCCAGAACAGCTCTGTACAGCTGTCTCTTTCTGCTCTGGCCAGGTAGCTCAGTTGGTTAGAGCGCTGTCCCAATAAGGTTGCAGTTTAGGGCACATATGAGTATCAGCCAATGAATGTATAAATAAGTGGAGCTACATAATGATGGTTCCCTCTCTCTCTCCAAAAAACTGATTTTTTTTAAAAAAAGGGCTGTCTCATTCTGACTCCATAATCTCCATAGCAAATAAAAAATTCAGGTTTCCTTATTTACGTAAGTAAATTGTTACCCTATAGTCCTATATGGTATCAGGTAGAAAGCTATACTTCCTGACTCACTGAGTGGTTTCTAAAGCTCCCCCTTTACAGTGGTCACCCTGGTGACTCTCTGGGTCCTAGAGGCAGAGGGCAGCACTGAGGGCGGGGCAATCTGTGTGACACTTCCAAACACTCACTGGTTTCTGAACTTTGCTCTCCACTAACAGTCACTTTATTCTTTGTTTGACTAAATTTGCAAATAGTGATTTTTCAGTTTCTGATTTACCAGCCCTGCCCTGCAGTTTTGTTTGTTAATACAGTAAAGAGTGTTAAAATACAAAATCCAAAAGCAACTGCATTTTAACGGGCGATATATAAATTATCTCTAGGTCTTCATAAACACTAATAGTATAGCAAGATGACCATTAGAGAAGAAGTCCCCTATCGAGAAACCCTCCACTGATGAACAAGCAGGTATGGAACACAGGGCTGAAGCAGTCTCATGACCAAAGAGAGCAGTGGCGACAGAGGGTGAATCCCGAATCCAGTGAGACAGACAGCACCAGGGGGAGGATGAGAAAGTGCACACTCATGTGCAGCTCCAAGAACAAAGGCTTGAAAGAGATGACAAGGCCTCCTTTTCAAAGTCTGGCTACATCTCCTAACAAAGGGCAAACTTCACAACTGTTCAATATGAAAAACATGATCCCATCCCACAATGGATTTGCACTCACCTGACAAGCAAGGCTCAGGAAGTCACCTGTCATGGCATCTTAAAATATAGACATTATTTTGATAATTGTACAGTGGTCATGTAAGAAAATGCCCGTCTTTAGGAAATAACCAACGTACATAAGGCTAAAGGGGTACAACATGCCAAACATACTCTCAAACAGGCTTAGGGGGAAAAAATGTATAGGTGGGAGGGAAAGGAAGACTGGGAAAGAGGGAGAGAAGGATAGAGGGAGAAGGGAGCATGAAAAGAACAGATTGTAAAGCAGGTGGAGCAAAATGTAAACAAATAGGTCAATCAGGTAAAGGGTACACGTGAGTTCCTTATACTATTCTTGCAACTTTTCTGTAAGTTTGAAATTATATAAAAATAAAAAGGTACCCCTTAAGAGACCCCCAGGAGACAGTAATGCATACCACATAGAAAAATATGATACATACACATTTCACCTGTTTTCCTGCCATGTCACATTTAGGGCTTTAAAGAAGTGTTCTGTTTCATTAGCAGATGTCCACACCTTACCTACATTATAGCTGACTCTGGAAAATAAGCTTCCTCTGACATAGCTCTCAGAGGGCACTTGCTATTTTCTTAACAGCAAAAGCTTCAGGAATGGAAGGTTAAATAGCATGTCCAAAAAAGAGCCAAAGAACCAGAGCAACTCTCCATAGTAAGGAAATAAGTTATAATGAGGTTGTAGTATATCTGGTTATAATAAATTATACTATATTTTAATGGATGAAGAGGTTAATGTTCTGAAGTTAATTATCTGTATTATATTTCAGCAAATTTCTACAAATAACACCAGAAGTAAATATTTTCAAAGTGTAAATACATTTAAGAAATGTTTTTTCTCAAGTCAAGTCTCAGGACACAGATACAGATGTGATTTTTCTAGATTTTCTGGTGTGATATTGGTCTGAATTAATCCTTTTACCTTTAACAGCAGGAATTGAAATAAAATATGATTACATGTTTATTTTAAGCTAAACCTGCTACAATGCATACATTCATGAAATGCACATTAATTTACCAATTTACCACAGGATATTTCCAAATGTAAAAATAAGGTCCACTGAAAATGAAGTTTTAATCTCTTGGTAATTTTCTTAAAGTAATAATCATACCTTACTCTAAATTTTTCATATTAAAAACTGCTTTTATTTTGAAGGCTAAGTTTGGGAAAACTTTGCCTCAGAAATGTAAACCTTATTCAACTTACCTTTGTCTGTTCTTTTCTAAGTTGCTTTAATAACGTTAAATCGTCCAAATTCTTTTCTCTCTCTTCTCGGAGGTGTTTTACTACTGATGAAGTCTGAGCTATACAATTTTTTATAAATCTGTCCCTACTGGTATGAGCCTCCATCAACTAAAAGAACAAAGGAATGAAAAAAGAAAAAAAAAAATCACACCAATTTATCACATTTTAGTGTTGTTTTTTAAATCCTTATTTTTAGACTACAGAAATGTAATACTTTCTAAAACAGTCTTTAAAAATTATGTCCATGGAAGAAAAGATGGTGCTAATCAGCTAAATCCCCTAAAAGCAGATCAAAGGAAGCACCTCTGCCAGTGCTTGGGTCGTCCTCTTCCTCAATAAGCTCCCAGGGCTTCCTGCTCTCTTCCTGAACCCTCTTCCTGCACCCCCACACTGGACTCATCGCCTCTGTCTCCTTTTCCCTGCCATGCCCCTCTCTCCTCATTCCATCCATATGTTCCTTTACCCTACACCCATCTTCCGGGCCACTTCCTATTGGTATTCTTCCTCCCTTTTTTTTGTCCTTTCATGCTTTCTTCAGCCTCATGTTGTCACCAAATACAAGGAATTATAAAGTAGGTGACGCAGAGCAGCTCTTAGTTTACAATAAAGAAAAACAAAGTTACTTTACCTATGTAAGACAGAGTCCTTTTTAAGATTTTAAAATATCAATAAGGAAAACGTATGTATAATGTACATATTATTGATTCCACCAATTGTGTGTGTTGATTGAAAGGACATCTGTCAAAACAATTTTTTACTAACCATCATGTTGATGTAGCAAATCCAGTATAACAATTATAACAATTCACATCTATTTTCTGTCTTGATTCATTTCAAACACATTCCTATGATCATAGCCAAAGTTTTACCACACCTCAAAAATCTGGGGCACAGAAAAAGCAAAAACACTAAAATAATATATTATCACAATTGTAAAGGTACATAAATATCAGTGGTTCACCTACAACTAAAATTTAAGTGTTAACTTGCTCTTTGTAATTATCATTCCTTCTTCTTTCTGAAGAGAGAATAACCTAATGTGGTAGTTATAATAGGGATAACTAACTTAACCATTCTATAAGCATTCTTCATAAGTTATTTGAAATACATCTCCCAGATGTATTGGGACCCTACGGTTGAGAATGACTGATGTATCTTTCACCTGGAAAGAATAAGCCTTTGCAGTTCTAGAGTGCAGTCCTAAAAGTGCATTACTAGTGATTATAAACCATACCCACAGAAAGAGAAAAAAAGTACAAATAAACTGCCTGATAGACATTAACCCCACCTATAGCAAATTTCTCTAATATGCTATTTTTTTTTTCGTTGTAACATTTGATTCACAAATGGTTTAATATGCTGCTTCTGTACTCCTTCAGGTATAATTACAGGAAATTAAAGGAGCCACTAAGGGTAGGGAACTACTCTTCCTAAAAGAGAATAAAAAGAAAAGAGCCATCCTGAGAGTTACAAAGTTCTCCTTGTTGCTGTGTAACAAGGAAATTAGCATTTCCAGGCTTCAGTTTCTTCTTTTGTAAAATTCTGAGAAAATAATCACTGATATCCTTTCTACCTCTAATATTTGGGGGCAACATGACTCAATACACTGCTCAGATACCAGATGTTATTTAGTCACCTTGATATTGTGTCTAACTCCCCAGCAACTGGTGAAATAACACTCGCACCAACTAGAAGTATAACAAAATAGTCTCACTTTTCTATCTGCATTTTAGTTTTTAGAACTTTAATATTTTTTCAATTCAGTTTTTCTTCAAATCCCTTTGGCTTCTGATATGATGGTCATTAAAAGTATATTTATATATTTTTATTGATTTCAGAGAGGAAGGGAGAAGTAGAAAAGGATAGAAATATCAATGATGAGAGAGAACCAACTGATCGGCTGCCTCCTACCTGCCCCTTACTAGGAACAAAGCCGGCAACCAAGACCTGTGCCCTGACCAAGAATCGAACCATGGCCTCCTGGTTCATAAGTCAACGCTCAACCACTGAGACAGACCAGCTGGGCTTATTTTAATATTTTTAAATTTTATTTTTCAATTACAGTTGGCATTTTTCTATCTGCATTTAAAAATCAAATTTAAATTTTGGACCTTTCCTTTCAGTCTCTCTCACCACTAAGTTTCCTTCTTTGGTTGGACTTTCCTTTACTCTTCCCCTCTTTAACTTGCCCATTTTCTGTGCACAGACTTCTAGCTGCAGATCACCCTCCCACCCTCACCTGCTTACTTCTCCTTCATATTAGCCTCCTGGGGAACCACTTGATGTGAAGAGAAATTACTGGGCAAATTTTCTTTTATTCTGTATAATCAATTGTTTTAATCTGGTTTTCATGACCATCCTTCAGTAAAATTCAGAATTCAGAGCCTGTGCAAGAGAAATATGCCTGGACTTTTCTGTGTACCTATGTCAAAGAAATTAGGACACTTGATAATTAATAATAGATTATCTGACATAAGCCTAGCAAAGAAAAATATTGCACTAAACTAGGCTTGGCTCACTAGCAATTCAGATGCTTAGGATCTGGTCACAGAAGAACTGTTTCTGATCTATATGAAGTGCTTATCAAAGGAACCGACTGAGGTTAAATTTATTAAGAAACTTGGTAAATGGCAAGGAAGGCCTTTGAATACAGGGGGGGAAAATCCTGAACAATAAGCATATCATAACCATACTTCCCTTGAGTTGGAATAAGCAATTTTGAAATGCAGATACTGGAGGCAGGAGAACGATTCAAAACTAGTCTAAAGGAGGTTTACTAGGACTTTTGGTTTTATTTGATCGAAACTTTAAAAACTTCGTTTAATCTAAAATTTTCATGTCTTTTAACCACTATTTTAAAACAATGTTTTCTGTCCTTAAGAGAAATATAATGCCAACAGTTGTCCTAATTATAGTATGGGGTGTTTTGTGTGGTTATTTTGTTTGTTTGTTTGTTTGTTTTTTGGTGTTTTTCTTTCTAAAGCAAAGATTGATTCTAAGTAAACTTCAAATTAAATTCTAAACATCATTTGATTTGTTTTAGAACCTTGAGAATGACCCTTGGTTAAATATCATTCAAATAAAACAGAAGCCCTGGCCACTATGGTTGGTTGGGCATCGTCCTGTGCACAAAGGAAAAGGCTGCTGCTTAGATTCCCAGTCAGGGCTCAGGCCCGAATAGTGGCTTGATTCCTGATCACCTGTTGGGGGTGTGCAGGAGGCAGCCAACCAATGTTTCAATCATACTGATGTTTCTCCCTATCTCTCCCTTCCTCTCTCTATATAAATCAATTTTAAAAAATAAATCAAAACAAAAATTACGAAGTTTTTGTCATAGCATTTTTTTGTGTTTTAAATCTTCTTCAGACAAAAATAATGTAAAATAATATACTTAAATTCATACCATTTAAATATATATGAATCACCCTAAATCAATCATTGTAACACCAATAATAGTTTTGGAGCACTATTCCAAGTTCATAGACACTATATTGCTCAGAACTGATTTTTATGTTCATCTTGAGAACAATAAATAAAGCTAGACTAATTTAATAGATTGAAGGGAATATGCTCTACCAAGGGGATCTAAAATTATTTTATTTTTACTACAAGTAATTTTTAAGATTTGGAATTTCTAAAACAAGTGCTTCATAATAACTTTGCTGATCATCTCCTATGAAGAAGCATTATCATTAGAGTGCAAATACTTATTCATCAGCTACAGACGAAGGGTCGGGGACTAACATGAGTCAGGGTGACTACAAGCAGCTTAGACATTTCATGGAGTTCCATTACTTAACTGAGACAATATTTGAAGGAACTCAGGGGTATTTATTAACACTGTGCTGCACAAAACTACTTAATAAACAATCTTTTGCATGATGTTCATGTTGCTGAATCCCTCTAGGAGAGTGATTTTCAACCGGTGTGCTGTGGTACACTTCTATGCCATAAAAAATTTTAAAACATGCAATACCTGACTATTTAGCCAGGGGCACTGACCTCTTTTCCCTTAGATTATCAAATAAAAAACTGACAGCAGCTAACACAACAGTAGCTATTTTTAAACCTAATTTTTTTGTCAGATCAGCAAAAAATATATTTTTCAATATGCTGCAAAATTTTAGTAAGTAGTTTATGTGTGTCATGAGATAAGAAAGGTTGAAAATTGCTACTTTAGGATAATGACAGAAAAAAATCCAAACATATACCTAAGAATATACAAAACAGAAAGGTTCCAAATTTAGTATGCCAGGTTATCCTGGCTCAACAAAAGAATAACAAATAATAATAGCAATAACTAATAATAGGAGCATCAAGCATTACTATGTAAAACATTCAGTACAGTAAGCACTTTATATTAGCTCATTTAATCCTGTAAACAACTCTATGAACAAGATATTCTTATGATACTATTTTACCAATAAGGAAGCTAAGGCAAAGGTTATGTAACATGTTCTAGGTCATCTACCTAGGAAGTAGCAGAGGTGGGATTTAATCTAGATCTGGAATCCATTTTATAATCACTACAATATAATCTTCTAAATTAATAAAAGGACTGGAAACAAATAGGTTACAGAGATTAGGAGTAGTGGGGTGGGTTCGCTAAAGTGATCATAATTTCCAGTTCAACAGCTACCCAAAGAAGCTAAGTGAACAGTCAAACAACCTCACAATAAATCAGGTCCAGTATGATGCTGCCTACTTCCAAAACTGGATTCTACTCATTAAAGCCCATTATCCTGTGATTTTCTAAAGCCATTAGAATTACCTGACCACTCACTGAAATAATGTACTTTCATATGAAAGCAGAACAAAAATAGCAGCAGTTAATGGCTTAAATTTAACTGAAATGAATAAGCTCATCCAAAACTGATTTTTTTTTTTTCATCATAACTGAGAAATGGACGTCAGGTTTTAAGGAATTCCTTCTTTATGAGACAATGAATCCAAATAGCATTCTTGCAGTAAAGCCTAAAAAAGCAAATGCCATTTGAACTTTAGCTTCCATGTTAAAGAAAATATATAAGTAAACTTAAAAAATACTTAGCTATACATTATTATTTCCTTCCGCTTTTAGAAAGTGAAGAGAAAAATAAAGGGCATCTTTAAGAGTCAATGAAAATACATACTTGAAAAACCAGTCTTAGGAAAAGACATTTTATCTGTGACTTTCCTTCTCTCCCAACGGCCAAATGCTTCTATTCCCCTTCCTGACAAGTAAGGGAAGAAAGAGGACATAGAAGGTTTGACAGGTTTTAATTCTTCTTATACCAGCTGTCTGGCTTCTTAGGACTGAGCCCTTCTCTTGTTTCACTATTTTACTTGACTGTTTTCACTCTCTCCTTCATTCCTTTGCATATAAGGTTTCCTTAAGTTAAAGACTACCCAAGAAGGGGCCAAAAACGACCACTCCCATTCCTTCGAACCATCTCTTCAGACTGTGCCTACAATCACACATTTCGTTAGTTTGTAGAAACTAGGTCAAAACTTATACGCAACTTCAGATGTGAGCAAGAAGAAAATATAATGTCATTATTTTATCCACAGTTTAATTATAACATTTATCAAATGAGTTCTTATTTTGCCTGCAAAGAAATGCATAGAAGCACAAAAGAAAGACTCAAAAGATACACTTACAGACTCATAAAGTTGTTTACAGGTTTGGCTGGCATCAATTTTCCCTGCAAAGGAAGCTGTTGGAACCGTAGTGTTTAATTCATGTACTATTCTGTCATCAATCGTCCTCATCACCTTGAGTAATTCCTATATATTTTTAAAATAAAAGAAGAATAACCTGAATGGCAAGTAAAGTGATTTTTTTAAAAAAGAATTTAAACCAAAACATAAAACTCTTGATTTTACAATGATGTATGTTAGAAGTGGGGAAACCACGCCAAAAATAATGTAAATACAGGAAAACATTCATTGCAAGAATTATATAATAGTAATTCTAATAATGGGCACCAGCTCTGTTTCCTTGGCTCCAATGTGATCATCTTAAGGGTATAGACTGTTTAATTCATTTGTAACCCACAGTACTTAACAAATGGTGTGTGCTCAATAAAGTGTTCTACTGAGCTGGATTCCCACATTCTCCAAATCAATCCAGCATAATTGCTCGTTCCATTTCCTCTCTATCATTCTAAAATGTGATGCTAGGTAGAAAACTTTTGGAAAGATAACACAAGAAACTATTGGTAGTGGTTAACTTGCTGAAATTTATCTATACCCTTTTAGGCTTTTCATTGTTAAGTTGTTTTTTTTGTTTTGTTTTTTTTACATGGTGGTATAATTTTTGTGACAAAAGTAAGTAAAACAAAATATGCTGCTAGAGAAGGAATCACATCTCTTCATGGCTCTCTTGTTTATAGAACAAGCAAGAATCAGTTTTATCTTTCTTAGGAACTCTAGCTCACACTTCCCAAAGACTTCGTACCCCTGAAAAAGGCCCCAACTCTCAAACAACCACAAGAAAATGGAAACAGGCAAGAGGACTTGGACTTTGGTGAATAAGCATGCATTTAGCATAGTCCCTTCTCCCAAATGACTAGCGTACATTTGTCAGAGAAGTTGGTAATTAGCTACATCCTGTCTCCAAATAACATAAACACCAGAAAGGCGTAGTATACCTTTCTCTTTAAATTATTTCCTAAACCTGCCCTCACCCATAAACAAACAAACATGATCTCTGCAAAATCATCAAGAAAACAAGTATATATTGCCGAAGCCGGTTTGGCTCAGTGGTAGAGCGTCGGTCTGTGGACTGAAAGGTCCCAGGTTCGATTCCGGTCAAGGGCATGTACATTGGTTGCAGGCACATCCCCAGTAGGGGGTGTGCAAGAGGCAGCTGGTCGATGTTTCTCTCTCATCGATGTTTCTAGCTCTCTATCCCTCTTCCTCTCTGTAAAAAATCAATAAAATATATTTAAAAAAAAGAAAACAAGTATATAACTCTAGTTAGAGACTTATTACTAAAAACATCCAAGTTCACATTCAATACTAATGTGTATGAAAATCAGGGAACTCCCTTCTGTTTGCTAGATGGGATGCTGCCTGATTCATTAATCCTATATGATAAAGAGGTAACATGCAAATTTACCATCACATCCTCACAAGATGGCGGCACCCATAGTGGGGGCAAGACTGGCCACTCTGCACCTGCCTCCAGAGTCCCCTCAGCTCCTGCGCCCCTTGCCCCCCAGGGCCCCTCAGATCCTCCTGCACCTGCCACTAACTGACAGCCACCCAGGCTCCTCCAATGAGCTGCCCATCTCTCTCTTGCTCCCTTTCCGGAAGCTGAAGACTGACTGGTGTACAACAAATTGGAAGTTATAACTCATGTCATTGAGAGTATCCTCCATGCCTCAGCAGGCCGCTCAGCACGCACCTGCTGCCAAGAGTTCCCTAAGCCCTGCTGGGAGCCTTGGGTCCTCCTGAACTCCCCCACTGATGAGGCTCAGGCAAACAGGACCGGCAGAGAAGCCTTGGATGGCAGCTGCAGACAAGCCTTGGATGGCGGCTACATACAAGCCTTGGATGGAGGCTGCCCAGCCGCCCATGGCCAGCCCGAGGCACAGGTAACTAGGGCTGGCCAAGGATTGCGCTGCCGGCACTGGCAGTAGCAGAGGTGTGGTGGGGACATCATCTTCCCCTGATCGCTAGGTTGCCCCTGCGGGCTCCTAGACTGAGGAGGGCAGGCTAAGGTGAGAAACCCTCTCCTCCAGTGCATGAATTTTCAAGCACTGGACCTCTAGTCATTCAATAAAGTCTATTAGATCCTCTATTTCCCTCAGCATAATATTCTATTTCTTTCCTTTGCCAAACTTTAATCCAGACTGAAACCAACTCCTTCATTTCTTTCTTTACCCATTTGTTAAATATTTTTACTAGCACTAAAGCATTACACATTCAAATTAGAAAAAAATTTTAAAGAAAGTTAAAATCATTCAGTTATTATCAATATTTTAACATGTCCCTTCAGTTTTTCCTATAAATACCTATGAATATTTTTATAAAACTGAGATACTATGTAACAGTTTAATGTCCAGCTTCATGACATTATACCATGAGCATTTTGCCCTTGTTATTAATAATTATTTTATCCTGTGCAGGTAGCGCAACTTCTCTGACCACTTCCCCATTAATGACCATTTAGGCTGTTCCCAATTATAATAACCACTTAGGCTACTAATTTTTCATTAGTAATTTAACAATCTTTTCTAATTTCAATCTAGAAATAAAACAGCTTTCAGCAGGCTCATAATTTCGACTAATAAAACACAGGCCAACATCAGGTCTAAAATCAACTTCACTATCTTATCCCCTCTTCTTATATGTTTCTATCTTTGTCAATAGCATCATCCATCATTCTCTGTACAATGGAATTCTTAGCGGTTAATCTCAATATATTCACTAAGCAACTTTAAATAATGCTTTATGTACAGTGCAGGATGTATCATGTCAGTGAATGGCAAATTCCAAACAAATGATGGTTAGCACTATGTCAAAAAATGGGTAAGTAGCAGAGAGGGACCTACCTTGTTAACTTTATCTCCTATAATTTGACTATTTTTAAAAAAAGCCTCTTTTAAAATCAAACCAATCTTCTGAGCCAACATTTAAGTTATACCCTTTAGATAAAGCTTTCCTTGGCTGAGAGGCCTCAATAATCTTTTAAAACTATATGTAGTAATTAAAGACAGTACCACAGAGTTCACTCACTTATTAACTCACTGTTCATTAAAAAGTATTCACTAATGTCTAATTTATGTCAGACATCATTCTACAATAAACACCAAGACTATAGTGGTAAATAAGACAGAAAAATTCCGTGTGTTTATGGAGAAAATTCTCAGAGACAGGCAATAAACAAGATAATTTCAGTAAAGTAGTCCCCCATTATTCACTGGGGATACACTCTCAGACCCCCATTGGTTGCCTGAAACCACGAGCAATACTACACCCTATATATACTGTGTTTTCCCTTATACATACATACCTTTTCACTTAAAGAAAGCCATATATGGCTTCTTTTTGACCTATCTGAATTGCCAGCATCATTCTCTTATGCTCTGGGCCATTATTAATAAATATAAGCACTGCAGTATCAAGACCGTAGATCTGATAACCAAGACAACTACTAAATAACTAATGGACAGGGAGCAAAGGGATGATTCACTGATTCATGTCCTGGGTGAAATGGAGCAGGGCAGCACGCTACTCAGAAAGTTGTATAATTTAAAACTTATGAGTTGTTTCTTTTTGGAATTTTCCATGTAATATTTTCAGACTATGGTTGACCACAGGCTGAAACCTCGGATAGGGGTTTCGGAAAACAAACTAAGGTAACAGGGATGAAGAGTGACTGGGTAGGGTGGAAAGGTCTACTTTAGATAGGAAAATCAAGGCCTCTGTGAGGATGAAGCATTTGAGCTGAGACCTAAATATGAATGAGTCAACTATAAGACATCTGGGGGAATAATCCTATATAATAAAGAGCTAATATGCAAATGGTTGTCATGCCCTCACATGGTGACGCCATAATGGCTCAGACACTCAACACTGGGAAGAGAGGAATGGGGACCAGCCAGGAACAAATGAGCTCATGAGAGAAATGGGGACCAGCCAGGCACAAATGAGTTCACAAGAGAGGAATGGGGGCCAGCCAGGCTACGGCCCAGGAGAGGGACAAGCCACCCCCCCTGTGGTCCCAGGTGCCAGCGGCTGCGCCTACGCTTGTGGCCCGGCCTGGGAGAGGGACAAGATACTAGTTAGGGGACTGATACAGCAATCAGGGTGAAAGATTATCTAACTTGATACTGCCTAGGATTTTGATTTACCTGGAACTTTAACCAGTTTTAAATTTGATGGAGGCTAAACAGTCAAATTTCCTCCAATAAAACAACTAGGACAGACTGTTAAATTACTTATACAGCAGTGGGAATTCATCTGCCTTACTAGGTGATGAGTGAATCACTCAATAGAACCTACAAATGTGGATTATCAACTATATCAATTCTTCTGTGTGCTAGAGAATTATCAATATTTGACCTTATAGGGCAGAGACTAGCCACATGAGGTTCCTTTAATTAAAATTAAATAAAATTTTAAATTTAGTTCCTCAGTTGCACTAGCCATAATTGAAGTGCTCAAGAACCACATACTGCTAGTGGCTATTGATAGTGGACATCACAAATTCCACCATCACAGAAAGACCTAATGGACAGTACTGAATTTAAGAAAATATGACAGTCTCGCCCTGACCGGTTTGGTTCAGTTGATAGAACTTCGGCCTGCGGATTGAAGGGTCCCAGGTTTAATTCCAGTCAAGGGCATGTACCTTAGTTGCAGGCACGTCCCCAGTGGGAGGTGTGCAAGAGGCAGCTGATCAATGTTTCTCTCCCATCGATGTTTCTAGCTCTCTATCCCTCTCCCTTTCTCTCTGTGTCAATAAAATACACACACACACACACACACACACACACACATACACACACACACACACACACACACACACACACATATATTGTATGAATGACAGTTTCTAAACTAATACTGTACTTGTCCAGGGACTGCTGAGAACTATAAGCTATTCTTTAAATGTCATAGAAAAGCTAAAGATAAGAAGGGATATTTTCCCAAGAATTCTAAGGGAGAAGGAAAAGAACTATAAACTCAATAGGCATATATTTCTTTATATTGGAAAAAGCATTAGAGCTCACAAGACAACTAGAGGTCTAGAGCAGCGATTTTCAACCCCTTCAATCTCTTGGCACAAATAAATTAATTCTGTGGCATACAAAAAATATATATTATGCTTAGGTGACAAAAAACACACACATACCCACACACAAACAGGTATAATTTTGATTCATTCACACCAAAGAGCTATTGTTGTGTTAGCTGTTGTCCATTTTTTTATTTGGCAACCTAAGGGAAAAGAGGTCAGTACCCCTGACTAAATAGTCAGGTATTTCATGTTTTAAAAATTCTTGCAGCACACCAGTTGTAAATTGTTGGTCTAGAATAGGGGTGTCGAACTCAATCAGAGAAGGGGCCAAAATCTAAAATCCAGCCTAAATCGCGGGCCGAATGGTTTACTGAACAGTCATAAACTGTCATTGTGATGGAAACGCAGCGGAGTGCAGTGATGACAGCGCGGTGCGGGACACATTGCAAGGCCTGGCGGGACGGATTTGGCCCGCGGGCCTTGTGTTTGACACATGTGGTCTAGAAGAAAGCCTGGGCAGCCCTCACAGATTAATAGCAACTGGAATGTTAATGTAGGTACAAAAGTACTGCCATTTAATGTGTCTCATTCATGAAGGATTACTGACTATCTATCTGATGCCTAGCCCTAATAGCATACCCTCTCACAAATTCAACCAAGAAAATATACAGAAAATGTCCTTGGCAGCTTATCCTAACTAATAAAAGAGTAATATGCAAATTAACCATCACTCTGCTACACCTACAAACCACACCCACTTGTCAATCAGAATCGAGTATGCAAATAACCCAACCAAGATGACGGCAGCCACAGAGTGAGCAGGAGGTTGTGTTTCCCCGGCAATGGAGGAAGCCAAGCTTTCCACACACCCTGGTAGGCCCATGCCTCCACGCAAGGCTACAAAGTTTCAATAATAGAAGATAAATAAATCCCAACAAAAATGGCTGCGGCCACAGAACAAGCAGGAGGCTTGGTTCTGCTCAAGGCTATAAAGTTTCAATTACAGAAAATAAATAAACCTCAGATACAAGGGCCTCCACTTGGGTCACCGGGGGTCATGGCTGGCCTGCAAACCACCACAGGACCCTCGCCCAGGCTGCCCTAGGCCCCAAGGGAACTCCCACCCTGATGCAGGACATCATTCAGGGCAAACCAGCTGGCCCCACCTGTGCACTAGGCCTCTATCCTATCTAATAAAAGAGTAATATGCAGCTTGACCATCACTCCATACACAAGATGGCTGCCTCCATGTGGTCAAAGATCCTGCCCCCATTTGGACACAAGATGGCTACCACAAGATGGCCAGCAGGAGAGGGCAGTTGGGAGAGACCAGGCCTGCAAGGGAGGGCAGTTGGGGGCGGTAAGGCCAGCAGGGGAGAGCAGTGGGAGGGACCAGGCCTGCAAGGAAGAGGGTAGTTGGGGGCAATCAAGCCTGCAGGGGAGGGCAGTTAGGGGTGACCAAGCTGGCAGAGGAGGGAAGTTGTGGGTGACCAGGCCTGCAGGGAAGGGCAGTTGGGGTCAGGGGAACCCAAGCTTGCCAAGGAGAGCATTTGGGGGGGGGGGGGAGCAGGCCTGCAGGGGAAGGCAGTTAGGGGTAACCAGGCCATCAGAGGAGGGAAGTTGGGGGCAAACAGGCTGGCAGGGGAGCAGTTAGGTATCAATCAGGCTGGCAGGGGAGTGGTTAGGGGGTGATCAGGCTGGCAGGCAGAAGCAGTTAGGGACAATCAGGAAGGCAGGCAGGAGAGCAGTTGGGTGCCAGCAATCCTGGATTGTGAGAGGCATGTCTGACTTCCCGTTTAGGTCTACCAGGATCGAGCCTAAACAGAAAGTCGGAAATCCCTCAAGGGGTCCCAGATTGGAAAGGTTGCAGACTAAGCTGAAGGACACACACCCCCATGCATGAATTTCATGCACCAGGCCTCTAGTACACAATAAACTGCAACTGAAGTTCACAGAAATACAGAAATACACACACTTCTCTGAAGGCTACATCTTTATGTAGAACCTGGAATCCAGATCAGCTTCAAAATGTCAAAGCATAACAAAGAGAACTCTTCAAATTTTATAGTGCCTCTACCTTCTCCTATCTTCCTTCCTCAAAACAAGAAGAGATTCTAATATAGCATGAATCTCTAATTTTAGACTGACTCTTTAAAATTATTTATGTACTTTATCTTGGAATTTCATTTTCTGTCTTATCTGTAATTGTGGGATAAAAATCTCAATTTCAGTACTGAAAGAGTGCCCATATTTCATAGTAGGAAAGAGTAAGTGTGTATTGCCTCTCTGGTCTGGTGCACAAAGATTCATGCATGGGGGGCGGGTCCCTCAGACTGACCTGTACCATCTCCAATCTGGGAGTTTTTGTCTTTGCAATTATATGAGTGAATTGTCTGAGACCCCAACTCAGTTTGGTTTGTAGCTCACAGAACAATAGAGGTGTTTTTTTACTTTGCTTCATCGGTGAAGATTTCCTCAAAGTTTTAGAATATCTTTGCTTTAACTTTTCCTTGACATTCTGATTTTACTTCTGTCTCTCATCTGTGCTTTCCCTCCATACCCACAGCAACAGTAACTTGCTCCAGGCTCACTCTGCTCTACTGTCTAGGAGATCTACCTGCCACCAGACTTACTACTCCCAGCATTCCTGATGCTCCTGTGCTATGGGTTTTCCCTTCCTGCTCTGTCTCTGTCCCATGGCTTCCCGCTCTGCCAAGTCCTCCAAACCACCAGCTCTATCTCTCTGCTCTCCGTCTGGAGGCTTGGGGAGCCAAGTTCCCAAGCTGCTACATTCTCTGCTGGCTCTCCAGCTCTGCTCTCCACACTGTGCCTGTGTATGCAAATTAATCCACCATATTTGTTGGGTTAATTTGCATACACACTCCTGATTGGCAGGTGAGCATAACAGAGGTTCAGTCAATTTACATATTTCTCTTTTAGTATATAGAATTATATAGAACTAGAGGCCCAGTTCATGAAAATTCATGCACTGGAGGGGGAGGGATCCTTCAGCCCGGCCTGCCCCCTTCTCACAGTCTGGGAGCCCTCAGGAGCGGAAGGGGATCCAGCAATTAGGGGAAGGCAATGCCCCATCACACCTCTGCTGCTGCCGCTGCCAGCAGCACAAGCCTCAGGTGGCCTGAGCAGCTGGAGGACTGGGGGACTGGGGTCTGGAGGACCCCGGAGGCAGGCGTGGAGCCTCAGGCTGGCCCTGGACAATAGTGGTTCTGGTAGCATCTAAGGCTGCTTGTACCTCAGGCTTGGTCTGAGCAGCTGGAGGGCTGAGGGGACTGGGGGACTCCAGAGGCAGGCACGAAGTGGGCAGGCCCGGCTTTGCCATGTGCTTGCTGCCCCGGCGGGGCTAGGGGAACTGGGTACCACCATCTTTGAGGGCGGAGCAGTCAATTAGCATGTTCCCTCCTTATTGGCTATGGGCACTGCCATCTTTGTGACGGCATGAGTGTCAATTAGCATATTCCCTCTTCGTTAGATAGGATTTCTAAGGTTAACCCTCCGATAAATTCCTTTTATTATTTTGAGCAGCTTTAGGGTTTATGGGTGGTGGAGGTGGGAAAAGGTCTATTACAGGTCAGTAAAATACAAATGTATTCAAAAAAAATAATCTCAGATTTATCCTTTCCTCTCCACACCCGCTGCGGGTAGGCACCCAGTAGATCCCATGTACATTTTTTAGACAGAACTGGTTCCTCAAACTCCATTTTCCCAGCAGTACTCACACTGTTCCCCTAAGCCAGAAAACAAAGACTTGCCTACAACTGTCAGAGTCCTCTGACACCCAGCACCCCCAGGCACAGGGACAGAGAGCATCTGGGCATGTTGCAAGAGGAACCATAACTAATGCTAGACAACAGTCTATTTAGTTTGTACCTAATTATCATATAAGATGGTGGTACCCAGTTCAAAATGAACTGTGTATAAATGAATAAATATTCCTAATAGAAATACTAAGACAAATACTCTGGGGAGGGATATTGAGTTGGTTTTGTTCAGGTGATATATGAATTAGATCTCAGACAGAGTCAGGAAAAAAAAGATTTCAGGGTAGCCACAATTAAAAAAAAAATACACATGGAAATAACAAAGAGCATAATGTGTTCAGAGAAAAGTAGGTCTAAGTAGTTGGACAACAGAGATCAAATGTACATTGGAGGAGGTAAGGTTTGGGGGAGAGAAACATGCATGAATAAGGACAGTGGTAAAAGATATAACTAGAGAGAGGCACTTTGGGATTGAATGCCATGTTAAGTATTTTAGATCTAGTAATACAAGCCTAAAATTCAGACTGTAAAATTTCGAAGGTAACAGTATAAAGCCATATTATGGAGATTAGATTGAAAAAGATATATATTAGAGAAAGGAATAACTGAAAATAAGGAGATCTATCACAAAACTAGTTGAAAAATAACAGAGCCTGAACAAAGACCATGACACAGTGAGGAATCTTCCTAAAACACTTGATCATATTACACCCGCTGCTCAAAATTGGCTCCTTAATCTCACACTTGGAATCCAAGGCCTTCACAACCTGGTTCTAATCTTTTGTGTAAATCCAGCAATATTGATTGGCTATTTCCCCAAAGATATAAAATTACCTTATATACTATGTTTTTTCTATTGAAAATAGCCCTGATCCTATTCACTTAAGGCCCAGCTCATTTATTTATTTGTAATTGATTTTAGAGAGAGGAAAGGAGAATTGATTGGCTGCTGCCTGCACACCCACTACTGAGGACCGAGTCAGCAACCTGAATGGAAATAGGACTATGACCTCCTGGCTCAAGGGTCAATACTCAACCCTAAGACACACCAGCTGGGCAAGGCCCAACTCAATTACCATCTCTTGAGTTATTTTTCTCTGAAATGTTATAGCATTTTATTTATATTCTCAATATTTTCTACATTTTATACCCAGTCCACTGGATCTTCCCAAGTGCCTGGTACTTAGCCATAACTGTTTTGAACTGCACTGTGCCCTCCCAAGATTTCTGTGACTATATCTGGAGATAAAGCCTTTAAAGTAGTAAGGTAGGGTGCTAATCCCATAGACCTGGTGTCCTTGTGAGAAAGAGACACCAGAGATCTTTCTCCCACTACATGCACAAAGAGGCCTTGAGAGAATGCAGTGAGAAGGTGGCAATCTGCAAGCCAGGAAGAGAGGCTCACCAGAAACCAATCCTGACAGGACTTTGATCTTGGACGTCTAGCTTCCAGAACTGTGAAAAAAAATACATTTCTGTTGTATTTAAGCCACCATTTGTGGTATCTATCATGGCTGCCCTAGCAGACTAATACAATATTCAATAAATTCTTGCTGAATCTTAAAATGGGATCCCAGACATTCAATTTCAAACATTAATTTCAGGATTTTTAAAAATATATATTTTATTGATTTTTTACAGAGAGGAAGGGAGAAAAAGGGATATGTAGTTAGAAACATCGATGAGAAAGAAACATCGATCAGCTGCCTTCTGCACACCCCCTATTGGGGATGTGCCCGCAACCAAGGTACATGGCCCCTCCCCCCCACCTTTTTTAAAAAATATATTTTATTGTTTTTGTACAGAGAGGAAGGGTGAGAGATAGAGAGCTAGAAAAATCAATGAGAGAGAGTCATTGATCAGCTGCCTCTTGCACACCCCCCACTGGGGATATGCCCGCAACCAAGGTACATGCCCTTGACCGGAATCAAACCCGGGTCCCTTCAGTCCCCAAGCCGACGCTCTATCCATTGAGCCAAACCGGTTTGGGCTAATTTCAGGATTTTTAAAAAATATATTTTTAAACTGATTTCAGAGAGGAAGGGAAAGATAGAAACATCAATAATGAATCATTGATCGGCTGCCTCCTGCATCCCCCATACTGGGGATCAAGCCCAAAACCTAGGCATATGTCCTGACTGGGAATGAAACTATGAGTTCCTGGCTCATAGGTTGATGCTCAACCAGTGAGCCATGTCAGTCAGACTCTTTTCTGGATTTTACTTCATTTTGCAAATAGGATATTTTCCAGGAATGCAAAGTCCAACTTCTATAATCTATATATATAAAAGCCTAAGCAACTGGCCTACTGGTAACTATGATGCACACTGACCACCAGTGGCAGACACTCAATGCAGGAGTAGAAACCAGAGGCATGAAAACATGTAACAGACTGATGAATCTCAGAGGGAAGAGAGGAGGGGAGAGAGTGGGAAGAGATTAACCAAAGATCTTATATGCTGTACCCTTTCGCAATCTGAGATCCCTCAAGGGGATGTTGAACAGCTGGTTTCAGCCAATGCCCAAGGGCCAGGCCGAGGGACCCCATCAGTGCACAAATCTGTGCACCAGCCCTCTAGTAGAAAAATTAAAATTGTAAAAATTTAAAACACTTTTAAAACTCTTAAACTTTATACCTATATCCTGGCCGGGTAGCTCAGTTGGTTAGAGCGTCGACCACTGAGCCAAAATTTCAGATTCAATCCCTGGTTAGGGCACATAAAAGAATCAACCAATGAATGCATGAATAAGTAGAACAACAAAATCATTGTTTCTCTCTCTCTCTCAACTCAATAAAAATAATAATAAATAAAAACATGCACCTATATGGAAAAAAAACAAAACAGAACACTAGTTGTCAGAGGGAAGAAGGGTGGGTCAAAGACTGACTAGAAAGGGCATGAAGAAAATTTCTGTCAAAACTCATTTAACAGTCCAGTGGCTAAAGCATTTGCCTGCAGATGAAAGGTCCTGGGTTTGATCCCCGGTAGAGGGCGTGCAGGAGGCAGCCAATCAATGATTCTCTCTTATCACTGATGTTTCTATCTCTCTCTCCCTCTCCCTTCCTCCCTGAAATCAATAATATATATAAATTTTTTTTAAAAGGTAAATTGATGGATAGAGAGATTGCTATTTGATAAATACAGAAAATCATTGGTTAAAGAATTTAGATGGTAGGTACCAGTGTTCACTGTACAATTCTTTCAACTTTTTGTAGTGTTTGAATATTTTCATAATAAAATTCTGAAAAAATACAACTAATCTTTATAGTGGTTAGAGCATCAGCCCCAAAACCAAAGGGTCTCAGGTTGGATTCAGGATGTGTGAGAGAGGCAAACCAATCAATGTATCTCTGTCACATGGACGTTTCTCTCTCTCTCTCTCCCTCTCTTTCTTCCACTCTCTCAAAAAAATAAATCAATGGAAAAAAATTCATTTACAATTAACAAGAACAACAAAAATATATACAAAAAAATAAGAAAATAAAAGGAAAAATATCAAAAGAAACACACACACAAAATATTCGTGACTTGTTTCTCTTTGACAGTGTTCAGTGCAGTGCTTTTCACATTTAGGATACTTACACATAAATATAATGATTCCATAGCTTTAAAAAATTTAAACTGCTTAGTAATTTGAGAGTATGCCAGTTAAATTCATCTAAACCAGTGAAGCCGGTTTGGCTCAGTGGATAGAGCGTTGGCCTACAGACTGAAGGGTCCCGGGTTCGATTCCGGTCAAGGGCACATACATTGGTTGTGGGCACACCCTCAGTGGGAGCTGTACAGAAGGCAGCTGATTGATGTTTCTCTCTCATAGATGTTTCTGGCTTTCTATCCCTCTCCCTTCCTCTCTGTAAAAAAATCAATAAAATATATTTTAAAAATAAAAATAAACCAGTGGTTCTCAACCTTTCTAATGCCGTGACTCTTTAATACAGTTTCTCATGTTGTGGTGACCCCCAACCATAAAATTATTTTCGTTGCTACTTCATAACTGTAATTTTGCTACTGTTAATGAGTCGTAATGTAAATATCTGTTTTCCGATGGTTTTAGGTGACCTTGCTAGCGGTTCTCAACCCGTGGGTCACAACAGACCATTGCGAAACAGATATTTATGATTCATAACAGTGGCAAAATTACAGTTATGAAGTAGCAACAAAAATAATTTTATGGTTGGGGGTCACCACAACATGAGGTACTGTATTAAAGGGTCACGGCATTAGATAGCTTTAGAATCACTGAAAACCTAAATGCTATACCAAAACTTTATAGTTTTACAGCACCTTCCTTTAAGTTTCTGTGTGCAAGGCAATAGGGACAAATGTTATTCTTGTTTACAATGAGGTTAAATGATGTGCAAGGCCAGCTCTGGAAAAGCAGTTCTTCTTCTGACTTTTAGCCCAGGATATTCTCCACTATACACCATGTACTTGGAAAAGTCCTAGAGAAAATATTTAGAAACTTCTCCTAGGTATCACTAATTACTTATTTTATTATTTTTTTTCTCTGAATGGAATGGCTCTGCACGACAGTTTAGCTTTTGTCCCACTTACAACATTTTTTAAAATATATATTTTATTGATTTTGTACAGAGAGGAAGGGAGAGAGATAGAGAGTTAGAAACATGGATGAGAGAGTCATCGATCAGCTGCCTCTTGCACACCTCCTACTGGGGATATGCCCACAACCAAGGTACATGCCCTTGACCAGAATCGAACCCGGGACCTTTCAGTCCCCAAGCCGACGCTCTATCCATTGAGCCAAACCGGTTTCGGCCCACTTATAACATTTTATCTGACCTTCCAAAAGGATAATCAGTGTTTTAACAGCAAAAAGAGATCCTCTGAAATTTGGTTTTAGAGATTCAAATAACATTATAGAAATTGAAGAAGTTTTATATATTACTTAACATAATCTTATTTTACAGACTCAAAAGTTAATTGCCAAAGGAGTTAAGTGATTAACTCAAGATCCTAAAGCTAATAGAATGGCAGAAGCAGTACTAAAACCCAGAATATCTAAATCACTAACCAATACTCTTTCTCATAAACCTTAAGACTATTATTACACAGTTATCTGAGTGTACTGACTCAAGTTAAATCACAGTATTAATGTGACAAGACCAAGGCAACAAATGGTGTAAACCTTAAATAGTCCTTATACTTTAGAATTCAAGTCTTTTTTTCCTACTTAAGATTTTTAATATATATATATATATATACACATATTATTAACTTTTTACAGAGAGAATAGAGAGGGATAAAGAGAGAATCATGGATCAGCTGCCTCTTGCCTCTTGCCTCTTGCACACGCCCGTACTGGGGATGTGCCCGCAGTCAAGGTACATCCGGTCGAGCCTTGACCAGAATCGAACCCGGGACCTTTCAGTCCACAGGCCGATGCTCTACTCACTGAGCCAAACCGGTTTTGGCCCTACTTAAGATTTTTATAAATGTTTGCATTTGTTGGGCATATGAATCATATTTGAAGTCAACTGCTGTGTTGAGCTAGTCTGAAAAGCAACTGAAGTGGTGAAGAGGGTGCAAGTAATGACCTCATATACAAAAAGACCCCACATAAGGTCCTTTGCCAAATCATTTGTCAAAGAATTCAGTCTGTTGAAGTTATCTTCAAGAATACCACTCCCTACAAAATGGCTCAAAGCACAAAGCTTACTACAGATAAGTCAATGACATGTGAAATAATTTTTCAATATCTTTAGTTAAAAATACATTTGTAGCTCTAGCTGGTTTGGCTCAGTGGATAGAACGTGGGCCTGCAGACTAAGGGGTGCTGGGTTGGATTCTGGTGATGAGGACATGCCTTGGTTACAGGCTTGGTCCCCAGTGGGGGGTGTGCAGCAGGCAGCTGATCAATGATTCTCATCAGTAATATTTCCATCTCTGTCTTTCTCTCTCTTTCTCTGAAATAAAAAAATATTTTTAAATACATTTGTAATCTAGACAGCAGCACATTTGTGCCCACGTTGAAACAGATAATTTTCACTGCAACTCGGTCAAAACCCAAAACCCGGTTCTCTAATCCACGGGTTAATATTTAACCCTAGACCTCTGGTGCTTGAATATATAAAAGATAGAGCATTTTTCTTAAATGTTACATTCTCTCTAATGCTTAGAAAGGCAGCAGCACCAGGGCAGGTACTAGAATTAATCGCTCTTCCAAGACCCCAAATATTATACCCCACCAAAACAATAAAACTTGTGCCCCGTTGGTTTATCAAATGAGTAAGCTCTCATTCACTTTTTAAAAAATCTCCTACAAAGGCTCCACTTAAAATTCGAGAATGGTACAGGCTAGGCAGATTTGGGTGGGTGGCTAAAAGATTGTTACAATCCCTACCCACGGAGCCCAAGCGCGGCTTTACCACCGCGCAACCACCCGGAGTGTCCCGTGCGGTTGCTCAAGGCCTGGGCGGCGCGGGGAGAACCATGACCCCCAAGGAGCAGCCTGGCTCTCTAAGGCCAACCCCGCGCCCCCATGACCTCCAATGGCTCGGAAAAAAAGAGCCTCGAATCGCCCGCTTCTTCCATAACTTATCCGCATTCTCTCCTAGGCCAGAGGAGGGTACAGGGTCCGGGGGTAAAAGAAAGGACACACCAGACACTGGGAAAAACCCCATCACCTGGAACTCGGCGAACTCTTCACAGTTCACACCGCCACTGGGCGCCGCCATATTGGACAAACGTGAGGCCCCGGCCGGGAGCCAATCACCGCGGAGCAAAGGTGCCCGCGGCAGCGCCTGACAAAATATTTCAAGGGAAATCGGCGAGAAAGATAGCTGAACATTATTAGTCTTTTCCCTGGTCCTTATTCGCTTAGAAACCTGGAACTTTGCAGTCCTTTTCACTTTTACGCCTTTGACAGCTCACTTTCATCGCAACTTGGCCATGTCCTCCTAGAAATGACCCCTATGCATGGATCGAGGAATGTCAGAACTTGAAGGAACTGTTTTACCCAAATCCCATTTTCTTATAAAAAGGAAAAACGATTTCCTAGTGTCACCAACCAGATCCTTCGAGGAGGAAACCTGGAGTAGAAGTGGCTTTTCTTAACCCTCCCACTCCAATATCTATCTCCCGTCCCTAAAGACAAGAGGGGGGCTTTGTTTGTTAAGAATTTGGGATCTATAACAAATGTCAAGAAAAGACATTTCTGACACAATGCATAAGGGTTGTTAAGGTGTTCGGTGTTAGGTAAATAAATAGGAAATAGACATGTTAATTTTTCAATTAGCCTCCCAAAGCCAACAGGGTATGGGGGCCACTGAGCCCCAGCTACCGTGTTTTTGACAAAAGCGTGACTCATTGAAAATACTTGCTACGACCGTGTACTGAAATGCTGATTTACCTAGGCAGCGTGATTTCGGGGGGTGCACAGTTCGCAAAAGTTCTGCAATGAATGAGCGCACTACTTTTCTTCTATTTTAAGAGAGTACTTTCTTAAGATGCAAAGGATAATATTGCAAAAGCCCGCGATGCCCATCCTTTACAAGAACATTTTAAGGACGCGGGGAAGACGCCAAGCGAGGGAGAACCCGCTGGACACGCCGCTCGCACATTCTGCACGTCACCCACGTCCCAGGCAGCAACCCAAGTCGCGCCGTCAGCCCCGCCCACCGCGCCCGTCAGCCCCGCCCACCGACGTGCTACGTCACGCACGACCCTCTCGCTCCGCCCTTACGTCCCACACGCCCCGCCATCCGCCGGCGCCGGCGTCCTCTTGGCGTCATTCTGTGACATTGAATGCTCCCGCGCCTACGCCTTCCCCGGGGCGCGCAGCCGGTCAGCGGAGTGGGCGGCCATGGGGAGCCTCCGCGGCCTGCGCCTGGCGGCGGGTGAGACGCGGGGACGGGCTGAGGGAGGGCGGGAAGCCAGCGTGGCCGCTGGGGTTGGAGGAATCCTGCAGCCTCCCCAGGCCTGGCAGTGGTTTGGTGCCGCCACGCACTCCCCTCCGGTTGCTCGGGATTCTCCCCGCACGCCCGGCAGTAAGAGCGGGAGCGAACAGTTGCCGAGCCGACCCTGGGGGCTGGCCCGGTGTGACGCTCGCCACCTGGCTCTCCATCCACCGCGCCCACCAACTGTAGGAGCCCTGTTCCCCCTGTACCCCCTGTCTTCCCACCTCCTGTCACCAGCCTCCTCGGAGCTCAGGTCACCGCCGTCTCTAGAACTCCCTCCTTGCCTGATTCATTCCACACTTTTCAGGCCAATCTCTCTCCCTGACCTCCGTTGCTCTGCTTGAGTCTTGAGTCTCCTCCGTCCCCCATCTCGAGCTGATCCTTGCTGTCAGAGAAAACCTGTAGTCTGGAGTTGCCTACCCACTTAAGTGTCTGATGAGGCAACGGGTTTAAGATTTCACAGTTTTCTTAAAATGAGGGCTGCATTTTTTTTTTTTAATTTACAGTTAAGTGCTTTGAACTTCTTTTAATGCAATGTAAATGCAGGACCTGCAGTTCGTTTTCCTAGTAGAAATTTGTATAATGGGCATTTGGATTCAAAGCTTAATTTGCCTCTTTGGGGAACCAGTAGAACTTTTACTTATGAGGGGCCATTTTATAGCTAAATATATTCACCTACGTTATTTTACATGACTGATTTTTTTCATAGTAAGCCTTCTTAGGTAAGTTTTAGCGTTCCCTCTACATTTTATAATACAAGTGAAGAAACGTAGCTCGGAGGGCTAAATGACTTGTCCAAGATCTCTTCCCTTCACAATGTTAGAGCCAGGACATGAGCCTGCCCTCTAGTTCCAGAACTTGTGCTCTTTGACTTGTTCAAATTGCCTGTTCACAATGTGTGTATATGTATTTGTCGTGGCTAATTGGATCTTTTTGATGTGCAATGAGTCATGAAATGCAAGATTACTTATGAAAAGGAAGCACACATCCATATGCAATTGGGTTTTCAAGTAAGAAGACTGATGTAATAAGCATCCTGAACCAAGTAATGTACAGCCTGAGCTCCTATCCAAGGACTCAACCAAGCACCATTCAAAAATACTAAAAAAAAAAAAAAAAAAAGTTACCTTGTTGCTGAGATGAATTATGCAATTAGATCTATGATGGCTGCAACTCTACCGAACATGTACACTTTTTTTCTTGTCATTGTTTCCTAAACAATATAGCATAATGGCTATTTGCATAGCATTTACCTTGTAATAGGTATTATAAGTATTCTAGAAGCTTTACAGCATTAGGTTATATGCAGGTACTTTGCTAGCCTATATAATAAAAGGCTAATATGCAAATCAACCGACCGCTGGACTATGGGTCCCTATGATGCGCACTGACCATCAGGGGGCAGATGCTCCATGCAGAAGCTGACCCCTAGTGGTCAGTGCATTCCCACAGGGGGAGCGCAGCTTACCAGGAGCTGGGCTCACAGTTGGTAAGGTCAGCTGCGGTGGCAGGAGCCTCTCCCGCCTCCATGGCAGTGCTAAGGATGTCTGACTACCAGCTTAAGAGCGGGCCTAAGCTGTCAGACACCCCCCACGGCAGTGGTTGGCAAACTCATTAGTCAACAGAGCCAAATATCAACAGTACAATGATTGAAATTTCTTTTGAGAGAGAAATTTTTCATGAAGGTAAACTTCTAATGCCACTTCCTCAAAATACACTCACCAAGGCCATGGTATTTTGGTGGAAGAGCCACTCTTTTTTTTTATAATATATATTTTATTGAGTTTTTACGGAGAGGAAGGGAGAGAGATAGAGAGTTAGAAACATCGATGAGAGAGCCATCCATCAGCTGCCTCTTGCACACCCCCTACTGGGGATGTGCCCGCAACCAATGCACATGCCCCTGACAGGAATCGAACCCGGGATCTTTCAGTCTGCAGACCGACGCTCTACCACTGAGCCAAACCGGTTTCGGCTGAAAAGCCACTCTTAAGGGGCCAAAGAGCCGCATGTGGCTTATGAGCCGCAGTTTGCCAGCCACAGCTCTGGGTGAATGAAATTTCAAATAGCCACAGTTGAATACTTTAAACAATGGCCCTTTATTTTTAATGGTTTCTGTTGGAAATCTTTGCTATACTCCCTTATCAAACAGAATATGAGCTTTTATGAGCTTGAATTTATTTGTTGTTTTGTAGATATACAATAGGTCAGGGTTAACTTGCAATTCTTGGACCACTTCATAGATGACAGGTCCTGAGGACCTCTGGAATTATACATCATATAATTTTATTCAAATGTTTATGTTGCCGAGACCGGTTTGGCTCAATGGATAGAGCGTCGGCTTGGGGACTGAAGGGTCCCGGGTTCGATTCCGGTCAAGGGCATGTACCTTGGTTGCGGGCATATCCCCAGTAGGGGGTGTGCAAGAGGCAGCTGATTGATGACTCTCTCTCATCAATGTTTCTAACTCTCTATCTCTCTCCCTTCCTCTCTGTACAAAATCAATAAAATATATATTAAAAAAAAAAAAAAAAATGTTTATGTTTACATACCTGTTTATGAAGAGTCCAAAGCTTGCATCCATTATTCAGATCAATATGTACACTTTATATTTAAAAGTATTGATATAGATGATTTAGAACTAAATAGCTACTGACCCACACTAGTGTGGGTTTCATGAAGATAAAGATTGTTTTGTTTTTACTAAATCTTCACCACTTACCAGTGTCCAGCTCATAGTAGACAGGTAATAGATTTTTTTTTTTTTTTTTTTTATGAGAAACATTAGCAAGTATTGTGGAACGTGCTGCAGAAATATCTTGGAACTTGCTCATCTCCTTTCCCAGAAGTAGAATAAAATAGATATAACCTTTAGGACATTGTATCTTTCTACAGAATAATTACTAGGTCAAAGGAATGGAAAGGCCTTATAAGAATATTTCTTCACACCTTAGAAAAGTATGACGCCTTTGACTTACTAGTGGATTTTAAAATGAATTTATTATCACTTTTATACCAATGCAATGGACCTTAGTCTGTCTCCTTGTCAGTTTAATCCACATCGCAGAGCATTTGAATCAAGTTAGAAGTCTTGTAGTCTGGTCCCCTAATTGTAAGGATGAAGGAACTTAAGGCCCAAGAAGTAAATTGACTTGTCAGGGGTCACATGAGTACAAAGGTGGGACGTAACCAATATTTCTCCTGAGTCCCATTCTGATTTTATTTCCTACATTTATTGTTCTTTTTGCTTATTCTTGCTAACCAACCCTGAATGAGTACATGCCCATTTCTCCTACTCCAGTCTTTGGCTTTGCATCTCTTTAAGCATGCTTTGTGCCCTGTACACTATGAAAGCTCTAATATGAGTGGACAGAGAGTTTATTGTGATGAACAGATGTACTTAAATAGTACACCTGGAGAGGTTGTGCATAACAACATAAAGTTTTTGGTTACAGAACAGCTTTCAGTTCTATGGAGTCCTGGAGCCATTTCTTAATGGCTTTGTGCACATCTCTTTCCAATTTCATCCCAATCAATGATGTCACATTGGTAGCTTGAAGTCTGCTATGGTGAAGGTAATTGGCAAACACCTCAAATCAGGGCTTTTTCCTGCCAGCCCTCTCCCAAGAGCCAGCATTACCTCTGGCTTTAAAAATTCAGAGAAAGGAAAAGCAGTGTGGGTTATGATAATCTATTACTGAAGGCTTCATTGAAACAGAAAGGATGGGAGAGTTCATAGTAAAGATAAGGGTCTAATGAGTCTGGAAAGGGGTATGATATGGTGTCGAGAAGGCAAAGGGCAGTAAGGAGAAAGAATGACCTTGGATTTTAGTCAGGAGGCAATAGGAGATGAGGTGTCTTTTGAAGATTTTGAGCAGACGTCAAACATTTTTCAAAAATTAACATGGCTGCTACATACAACACTAATAGCTGCTAACTATGAAAGTAGTGCAGTAATCCATGTATTGGTGAAAATGACACAAGACTAATATATCTGGGATATGTTTTGAAGAAATTGTAAGTATGACTGAGACAGAGTTATTTAAGGAAATACTTAAAGACTTGACATTTTTCATCATGGGGGACTGAAGGAGTGTTGGGAATAAGAAAGTTGGGAAGAGGCGCTGATTTGGCAGACAGGATGGTGCACTATTGAGTAGTGGGTGGTACTGAGTTATAGGTGAGGATGGGACTTCTCAGTCAAAGACCTGAAGACAAAGGAGGGGTAAAGGTAGGGAAATGTATGGGAGCCATCAGTGTGGAGCCGATTATTAAAACAGAATGGAGGAGTCCTCCCAGAGAAGAGTGTGGAACAGAGGCAAAAACTGCACCTTAGCCCTAGCTGGTATGACTCAGTGGATAGAGTGTCAGCCTTTGGACTGAAGGGTTCAGGTTTGATTCCGGTCAAGGGCACATGCCCAGGTTTCGGGTTTGATCCTCAGTAGGGTTCTGCAGGAGGCAGGCAATCAGTGGTGTTTCTATCTCTGTTTCTATCTCTCTCATCATTGGTGTTTCTATCTCTTTTTCCTCCCTTTCTCTCTGAAATCAATAAAAAATATGTGTTTTTTTAAACTGAGGCCTGACAGTGTAAATAATAGAGGACATTAAAGAAGGTAGATCATAGAGGTCACAGATGAAAGGAGAAAATGGTGTAGAATGGAGAAGGAAAAATAAATAAGTAAGTAAGTAAAATAAATAAAATAAAATAAAAAAGAAAGAAAATGGTGTAGGATGTCACGTGGGCCCGAGTCCTTGTAGAAGGATGAGGTCTGTAGAGTCAAGTGACTACAAAGATGGGAAGAGTGGAAACAAATGAGGTAATGATGAATCTAAAAAAAAAAAAAAAATGATGAGAAAGAGATCACTAATTTATCAGAACAATTTTAGTAATGAGTGGGGGAAGGAATGTTGTAGTAAAATGTGTGGGTGGTGAGGTTAAGGTAGGATGCATGCCTCTTAAATCATTTGAGCTATGAAAGGAAACAGATTAGTATTTTATTTATAGGAGCTGTTGAGAGCAAATAAATGTTTTGTCCACGATAGTGAACTCTCAGTACCACTGTGGTGTGATGAAATAGGAATTCTCATCAACTACTGATAGAAGTGTAAATTGATTCAGCCTTTCTGGAAATCAGTTTATTATAAATATGAAGAATCTTAAAAGGGTTCATACCCTATAGCCCTCTACTACCAGGATTTAGTATAAGAAAATAATCAGAAATGTCATTAGACATTAATGTAGAAAACTGTTTGCTGAAACATTTGTTTAGTGAAAATGTGAGATTGAATGTTATACAGCTATCAAAAGTACTTTTAATTAATATCTAGGAAAAGTGTTTATGCCATAAGTAAGATATGATATTTATTATGTTATTATGAAAAATGTATATGGCCCTGGCTGGGTAGCTCAGTTGATTGGCATCCCAATATGCCAAGGTTGTGGGTTCAATCCCTGGTCATGGCACATACAAGAATCAACCAATGAATACATAAATAAGTGAAACAACAAATCAGTGTTTCTCTCTTTCTCTCTCCCTCTACCTTTTCTCTCTCTAATCAATAAGCAAAGACATTTTTAAAATGTTTATGTTGTGTGCAAGCATAGGAAAAAGTTTAGGAAGAAATACACTGAGTTGTTATTCCTAAAGAGTGTGATTGTGGGTGCTTCTATGTATTTATCTTTTAGCTTCTAAATTTTTTTATAATGGGGAGGTGTTAACTTTTATGATTTCAAGTTTTTTTTTCAAGAGTGGTGAGACAACATTTGGCATTAAAAGGGCTGTGGGAAGGAAGGAACTAGAGGTAGTGAAGTAAGTTTAATAAGGATCACGGATGGAAGGATTCACTATTTCAGAGTGAAGGACTAGTGTTCTCCTGAGCCTGCAGGGAAGCCTGAGAAAACAGATGGAGAGAGAGGGAATCTGTTTCTGTCACAAAGCCAATTTAGGTCAACAGCTAAGGCCAAGGGAGTTTCAAATAGCCCCTGTTGGGAGTGGGCTGGAATGTGGATGGGGGGAAATGATCACCAAGGCGTGGCCCATCTCACTGAAGTTTGGCCATCAGATAGGATTGCAAGACTTTTCCATAGAGTCCCCACTCCCCAATTAAAAACTGGATAGATGCCAACGATTTATTTATAAATCTGGGGGGAGGGAGGGTTTTCAACTCCAAAAGATTTTTCCCATAGAACCATTGTTACAAATGGTGATTAGGATTCTAGCCAGCCCACACACAAAAAAAAAAAAAACCACCAAAAAACTCATAGTGTCGATCTGTCTTGCCAGTTTTCCTTCCTCAGTATTTTACACGTATGTCCTTTTCATTAGGACATATAGCCACCCATTTTCTTTACACAGTCCACTTGAATAGTGCTGTGACATGACACCACCTAAAAGGAGGCTCCATGCTCGCTCCCCCACCTTCTCCTCCACCCCAGGCCTGTCCTGCATTCTGCAGTCAGATTTATCTTCCAGAAATATCATTGTTCTTGTTTTCCTGCTCAAACCTGCTTTGCCTGTTTTCCAAATCCTTTTAGGGGTCTAGCAGACAAAAGGAGTCTCACTGTGGGGGAGCATCAATGCCACAGACCCAGCGATGGTGAGCTGGGCCAGCGCCATCACTTAGGTTCTGAGCCCTAGGACGTCAGCGTGGGCCTCATTAAAAGGCAGAGACAGATTATGAGTGTTGGTAGCCTGGCAGGCAGACCCAGAAATCTATGCTACGTGCAAGAACAAGCAAATCAGATTTAAAGCCAGATAAAATCCATTCCTTGTCAACGGTAGTTGCAGACAGGGGAAATAAAACCAGTCAGATCTGATTTTTGAAAAGCTCAAAGCAAGTTAATACATGGTGTCCCCAAGAAATGTACACACTCTCTTTTTTTTTTTTTTTTTTTTTAAAATATATTTTATTGATTTTTTACAGAGAGGAAGGGAGAGAGAGAGAGAGCTAGAAACATCGATGAGAGAGAAACATCGACCAGCTGCCTCCTGCACAACCCCCACCGGGGATGTGCCCGCAACCAATGTACATGCCCTTGACCAGAATCGAACCTGGGACCTTTCAGTCCGCAGACCGACACTCTACCGCTGAGCCAAACCGGTTTCAGCTGTATACACTCTTTAATAGCTGATAGCTCAATTGATGTTTCTTTCTTTTCAGATTTAATCCATTGGAATTAATAATTATTCAAAATGTATATACATTTTTGGAGGGAATGTCCTGTATTTCAGGTTTGTTCATTTGTTTTGTTGTGGTCAGTCTTTAGTGCAGTACAGTTTTGTCTCTAATGTAGAAACTAAATCAGTGGTTCTCTATTTTGAAAGAGCTCTGGGTGGCCCTGGCTGGGTGGCTCCGTTGACTGGAGCATTGTCCCATTTGCCAAAAGGTTGCGGGTCTGAGTTCTGGTCAGGGCACATCTCTCTCTCCCTCTCTCCCTCTCTCCCTCTCTCCCTCTCCCTCTCTCCCTCTTCCTCTCTTCCTCTCTTTCTCTCCCTTCCTCTCTCTCCCTCCTTTTCACTTTCCCTTGTTCCCTCTCCCTCTCTCCCTAAATATCAATTAAAAAAACAACATATTCTTGGCTAAGGGTAAAAAAATATATATATGGGGTGTGGAGGTCACCAGGGAGAGGTCAGTGGGGGAAAAAGGAGACTTATGTAATACTTTAAACAATAAAGAATTTTTTTTTTAAAGTATAGAAAGTGAGCTCTGGGTGGAAATAAGAGCTCCACTTTTCTAAATGATAAAATTACCCTAACTTAATCATTCTTTTCTCTACTAGGTCAATTAGAACAGCTATAAACATATGATATACAATTCATCATAATTATAAAATAACAGTTTTTAAAATATATTTACTTCATAGAGGAAGGGAGAGGAAGAGAGAGAAACATCAATGATGAGAGAATCATTGATCAGCTGCTTCCTGCATGCCTGCAACACATGCATGTGCCTGACTGGAAATTGAACCGTTTCTTCCTAATTCATGGATCAACGCTCAACCACTGAGTCACACTGGCCAGACATAAAATACATTATTGATGAGATAGTGTATGTATATGAACTATGCTATACTCAAGATAAGCCTACATGTAGCTTTTTTCCTCCTGAGACTTATAATTGACTGAGTCACAAAACAGATTTTCAAAGTTCCTTCCTTAGTCTTGCACTTTTCTATCAAAGCAAACATTTTAGGACTAGCAATATCCTATTTCAATTCTAAAAGGATTAAATAGGCATTTGTGGACTGTCATGAGTACTGTGTATTTAGATTAGAAAATCTTTCCATGGGACACGAAAAGAGGAATATCATTTGCCCCAGAAACAAGCTTTTCCCAGCCGAGGTCATGGTAGCAGCCACTGGCCTGGAACACTAGGAAAAGAGAACGAGGTGGGTGGCACAGTCTCACATCCCTGAGTAGGATCAGCTCTGTGAGCTCTGGTCACTCACGATGAGATCATCAGACAGTGACTGTCCCCCCACGAGGGGTGGCCAGCTGCTGTGGAGGAGGGATGTGAAATAAGCCTTTTCCAGGGGGAGGAAAGTGGCAAGGAAACTATAGACCTGTTCACATTGCATGTTATTAAGGACTGAGGGGTGTATTACAGACTCTAGGGGATGTGGTGTGGGCCGGGGCAGGGGGAGGCTGCAAAATCTGAAAGCTGGGCATATTCCACAGGGATTCTAAACTTATTGTTGATGTGTCAAAGTTAGAAGTAAAGCTGAACTATTCAGTAAATTAACTTTTGAAAAGAGGGATTTTTGAGTCCAGACAGAGGAGACATAGTATTAAGCTCTGCAGTTGTGCTCTGGGATTAATGATGCTTATGTTCAACAGAGACTCTAGCTGGTTGTGCTGAAGAGCAGTGACTATTAAATATGGCAGCTCATTTGAATCCCATGGGTGGGGAACCTTTTTTTCTGTCAAGGGCTTTTGGACATTTGTGACATCATTTGAGGGCCATACAAAATTTTCAACTTAAAAATTAGCCTGCTATATTTGATCAAACATTTAATTAGGCCCACCCCTAATGGGTTGGCAGGGCAAGACCAAATGAATTCATAGGACTTATATGGCCCACAGACCTGACTTTTCCCACCCCTCCTTAGAGAAGCTTTTAAAAAAATATTAATGTCCAAGCCCTGCTCCCAGAAATTGGGATTTCATTGGTCTGTATTGATCCTGTGTTTTTTCTTTCTTTCTTTTTTTTTTTTTAAAGGTATTCTGGTGACTCCAATATGCAGAGTCTGAAATCCAGGTTCCTAGAGCAGTGCTTCTCAAACTTTAGTATGCCTAAGCATCGCTTGGAGAGCTTGTAAAAACAAGATTCAAGGTTTGGTGTGAGGGTCTGAGAGTTTGTATTGCTATGACACTCCCGGCTGAGGCTAAATAGCATTGGCTTAGACTTTGGAGAATGTGATAGTGGTTCCCATGTGTCTGGGATACAGTAAGTACTCAGCAACTGTTGAATGAATATGAGTGTCTTTTTTATTCTCAGAATTTAATGTTCATATGAATTATTTGGATATCTCATTGAAAATTTTGTAGGTCTGGGGTAGGAGTTGAGATTCTGCCATTCTAAAGGCTCCCAGGTAATGTCAGCCACACTTGCGAATAGCAAGGTGTGACAAGATACATTCTATAATATGTAATTTTCTCATCTCCTTTTCACCAGAGTATACTTGTCAGGTGACCTTCGCCTGTGCATCTTTGGTCTACCATGAATTGGGCACATTTTCTACCCCATTCCTCTTTTTTTTTTTTTATCCCATTATAAAGTAAAATCAAGATATAGTTGCCCTACTCAGTTTGGCTCAGTGGATAGTGGATAGTGTGCCTGCAGACTGTAGGGTCCCAAGTTCGATTCCGGTCAGGGTCACATGCCTGGGTTGTGGGCTTCATCCCGGGTAAGTGGAATGCAGGAGGCAGCTAATCAAAGATCCTCTCTCATCATTGATGTTCCTATATCTCTCTACCTCTCCCTTTCTCTCTGAAATCAATAAAAATATAAAAACAAAAAAATAAGATACAGTTAATACCCAAGTACCCATGTTTTAAAATTTTTTAATTTGGAATAATTTTAACTTACAGAAAAGTTGCACAGGTAGTAGAGTTCTGTATGGTCCTCACTGTCATACAGTGTCACGATCTCACATAACCACAGAACATATGTTAAACTAAGAAATTAACATCAGTTCATTATTGTCAGCTAAAAGACAGACTTTATTCAGTTCTCCAGTTATTCTGTTGTCCATTTTCTGTTCCAGGACTCAATCCAGGATACCACGTTGCATTTAGTTGTCAGAGCTCCTTAGTCTCTTCTGATCTGTGACCGCGTCACATGGTTTGATTTTCATGATCTTGATAGTTTTGAAGAACACTGGTCAGATATTTTATAGAATGTCTCTCAATTTGGGTTTGCTTTCTTATGATGAGAGTAGGGTTATGGGTTTGGAGGAAGAATAAATAGCACAGGTATAAAGTGTCTTCGTCACATACTAGTCAGTACACGCTATTCACATGATTTATGACTGGTGATTTTGGCCAGTTTGTTTCTTCCTTGTAAAGCCACCAGGTCACTAAGTCCAGCGCATACTCAAGGGGAAATGAATCCAGAAGGGAAGAGTATCTACATGTATCTGGAATTTCTCTTTAAGGAAGATTTATCCCTCTCCCCCATTTATTCATCCAAACAGTTATTTATATCAGTATGGATGCATATACTGGTATGTTATATCTTGTTATAATCTATAACTGCATTATTTATTTTGTTGGTCAAATTATTCCAGGCTAGCTTCTATCAACTCAGCTCCTGTGTCCCTTTACATGGCCCCATCCTTTTGATTTTTGAACACTTTTTTTCTTTCTGGTCCTACAGGATATTTAAGATTCATCTTGTTTTTTCTCTGCCCGAGCCTAGAATCAGCTATTTTTCTCTGAGGAACTCTAGTTCCTTTTATTGGGTAATGGTATTTAGAAACTAAGATCTGGGCACTGAGAGTGTCTGATGCCACAGAAGTATCACTGAGCTGGCAAATACATATACGTATGTGTACTAAGTCATAGACACATAATTATGTCTGTATCTGTCTATATGTCTATCTTCTATCATCTCGCTATGTTTACTAATATATAACATATATAAGTGCATAAAGCTAAAAGAGTTCATATACTGTTCTCTGGCCCTGATCCAGCACCACAGGGTTTACTCTAGCTTTCATCCTTGCTTTGGGAACTTGTTTCTCTGGCAGTGAGAAACCTGGCTTTTATCTACCATTTGTTTACTTATTTGTTTAACCCTAGTGTACTTGTATAAAGTAGTTTTAGAATTGTTAACTCATGCCCAAGTAAAGAAAAAAAAAATCTGCCAATTAGAAAACAGTGCTTATGTATAGTTCTTTTTGTATTTAGTCTTAGTTTTCAGTTAAAACAATGTTTTTCAAAGTTACTTAGGTCAGCTCCTTTTTCCCTCACCTTGAAAGTTATGAGGTTAGGTCATTTCATACATTTTATTATAGTATAGTTAGACACATTTGTCACATTCTGCATTTCATCCTGGAATTCCTCCAGAATCCTGGTTGATATTTATTTGTTTGTTTATTTATTATTGATTCTAGATAGGGATGAAGGGAGAGAGAGAAACATTCATATAAGAGAGATAGTAGTACATCAACCAGGTGCCTGCCATATGCGCCCCAATTGGAGAATGAACCTGAAGCCTAGGTATGTGCCCTGACCAGGAATTGAACCCCCAACCTTCCAGTGCACAAGACAATGCTTCAACCAACTGAGCCACACCAGCCAAGACATGATTTATTTATTTTTTTATTATTTTTATTTCAGAGATGAAGGGAAAGGGAAAGAGAGATAGAAACATCAATGATGAGAATCATTGATCAGCTGTCTCCTGCACACCCCCCACTGCGGATCGAGCCTGCAACCCAAGCATGGGCCCTTGACTGGAATGGAACCTGGGACCCTTGATTCCGCAGGCTGACCCTCTATCCACTGAGCCAAACCAGTTAGGGCGATATTTTTAAATATCCATCTATTAAAGCTCTTTTATGAGTTTTGACAAATGTCATGATTTTATTTTTAAGCAAATTAATGGCAAACTTCATAGCTAGCAACACACCTGACAATTGATCTTTTTATTTATTTATTTAATCTTTATTGTTCAGATTGTTATAATTGTTTCTTTTTCCCCCCATAGCTCCCCTCCACCTGGTTTCCACCCCACCCTCTGCCCATAGCTGTACAATTTTTGTCCAGTTTCTTTCCATACTCCCACATCCCTTTTCCCCTGAGAATTGTTAGTCCACTCACTTTCTATGCCCCTGATTATATTATATTCACCAGTTTATTCTGTTCCTCAGATTTTTTATTCACTTGATTTTTATTTATTCATTTATTTTCTTTAGTGTATATCAGATTGATTCTTGGGTGTCCTTTTTGCAATGTTAGAATTTAGAATTTTTGAAGTCTGCCAATTTTTTAAAATAAATCTTTATTGTTCATATTATTACAAATGTTCCTCATTTTTTCTCCTCCATTGCTCCCCTCCACCAGGTCCCACCCCACCCTCTGCCCTTTCCCCACCCCCCCATTGTCCTCATCCATAGGTGCACAGTTTTTGTTCATTCTCTTCCCGCACCCCCCACTTCCCTTTTCCCTGAGAATCATCAGTCCACTCCCCTTCCATACCTCTGATTCTATTATATTCAACAGTTAATATTGTTCATCAGGTTTTTTAATTCCCTTGGCTTTTAGTTTCACTTGTTGATAATTACGTATTTGTTGATCATAATTTTTATCTTTATTTTCTTCCTCTTCCTAAAGAACCCCCTTCAGCAATTCATATAATTCTGGTTTGGCAATGATGAACTCCTTTAGCTTTTTTTTATTTGTGAAGCTCTTTATCTGGCCTTTGATTTTGAGTGATAGCTTTGTTGGTTAGAGTATTTTTGGCTGTAGGTTCTTGCTATTCATCACCTTGAATATTTCTTGCCATTCCCGTCTGGCCTGCATGGTTTTTGTTGAGAAATCAGCTGACAATCTTATGGATTCTCCTTTATATGTAACTACTTGCTTTTCTCTTGCTGCTTTTAATATTCTCTCTTTGTGTTTTGCTCTTGGAATTTTAATTATAATGTGTCTTGCTGTAGTCCTCTTTGGATTCCTTTTGTTTGGGGTTCTGTGCGCTTTCTGGACTTGTAAGTCTATTTCTTTCTCCAGGTGGGGGAAGTTTTCTGTCACTATTTCTTCCAGTATGTTTTTGGTATCTTGCTCTCTCTCTTCTTCTTGGACCCCCATAATTCTGATGTTGGTTCGCTTGAAGTTGTCCCAGAGATTTCTTACATTATCTTCAACTTTCTGGATTCTCTTATCTTCTTGCTTCTGTGGAGGAGTGTCTTCTGGCTCTTTATGTTTCAAATCTTTGACTTGATTCTTGCAATCTTCCAGTCTGTTTTTAGGATTCTGTATAATATTTTTTATTTCAGACAATGTATTCTTTATTTCTTGTTGATCCTTAGTATTTCTTGTTGACCCCTTATTATTTCTAGTTGATCCCTTTTCATATCCTCATAGGTCTTATTGGCCTTTTCTAGGAAATTTTTGAAAAACCTTATAAGTGTGGTTTTGAACTCTGTATCCAGTTGCTTTTTGTCCTTCATTTCTTTCATGTGTAATCTGTTTCCTTGTCTCGGCATTTTCGCAGCTTCCCTGAGTTAGTAGGGTGGCTTTGTGTGCTAAGGTGTCTTATATGGTTCAGTGGGTCAGCCTCCCAGTTACCTGAGGTGGACAGTCTTGCTGTAGCCCTTTGTGGGCTGTGTGTGCAGTCTTGTTGTTAAGCCTTGCTTGATGTTGGTGTCACTGGGAAGTGTTGATCTCCAAGCCAATTGGCTATGAGGATCAGAAGTGTCTCAGCTAAGAGAGTTTCTGTATTCCGCTTGGATGGGGTGGAGTCTCGGGTGGCACAGCCAAGCCTTGGTGAATCCCACAAGATTGGTTGCAGGTGCACGCACCTCTTCGGTATAGGCACAGACAAGCTTTGGACTCCTGTCTGTCCCTCCCTAGGAGAGTCCTATTCGTGTTGAACGAGAAAGCTAGCCACTGAAAGGGCTTCTGTGCTCCGCTTGGATGGGGCGGAGTCTCGGGGTGGTGCAGACAAGCTTTATTCAGCCCCTCCCTACGAGTGTCTGGTTTCTGAGTCCCACAGTAATGGCCGCTGGTTTCCCACACCTCCGAGAGATCTCTGCCCACTGCCTGAGAGTCTGGCCTCTCCTGTCTGGGGCCATCTATCAGAGCAATAAGGTGGTTCGGTTTTCCTCCCGAACTAGAAAGCTAGCCTCGCATTAGCTATCCACACTCTGCCCTCTCTCTGCTGGCAGGGAGTAAGCCAGCAGCGAACTCAGCCCGCCCTCTCCACACTCCGCAAGCAAGCCAGCAGCAAAATCTGGCTGCCGCCAAAAACTGTTCTCCGCACCTTCACAGTTCCTGTGAAGGTTCAGTGTGCCTTCTCTCTCCTTCCCAGATGGTAGAGCCTCCTCTCAGCCAGCCATCCGGCGCTTCAGGACGATGTTTCCCGTTTTCCAGTTCCAAATTCAAATTTGTTGTGGTAGGCTGCATTCAGGTGTCTACCCTTTGCCGCCATCTTGATTTCTTCCTCACTTGATTTTTAGATTCACTTGTTGATAGATAAGTATTTGTTGTTCATAATTTTTATATTTACCATTTTCTTTTTCTTCCTCTTCTTAAAGAATACCCTTCAGAATTTCATATAATACTGGTTTGGTGGTGATGAACTCCTTTAGCTTCTTCTTATCTGTGAAGCTCTTTATCTGACTTTCAATTCTGAATGATAGCTTTCCTGGGTAGAGTAATCTTGGTTATAGGTTCTTGCTATTCATCACTTTGAATATTTCTTGTCACTCCTGTCTGGCCTGCATAGTTTCTATTGAGAAATCAGCTGACAGTCATTTGGGTGCTCCTTTATAGGTAACTCAGTGTTTGTTTTTGTTTTGTTATGTTTTTTTGCTGTTTTTAATATTCTCTCTTTGTCTTTTGCTCTTGGCATTTTAATTATGATGTGTCTTGTTGTGGTCCTCTTTGGATTCCTTTTGTTTGGGGTTCTCTGAGCTTCCTGGACTTATTTATAAGTCTTTTTCTTTCACCAGGTGGGGGAAGTTTTTTGTCATTATTTCTTAAAATAGGTTTTCAGTATCTTGCTCTCCCTCTTCTGGCACCTCCCATAATTTGGATGTTAGTACGTTTAAAGTTGTCCCAGAGGCTTCTTACACAATCTTCATATTTTTGGATTCTTTTTGCTTTTTGCTTTTCCGGTTGAATGTGTTTCGCTTCTTTGTATTTCAAATCTTTGACTTGATCCTTGCGATCCTCTAGTCTGCTGTTGGATCTCTGTTTATTATTTTTTTATTTCAGTCAGTGTATGCTTAATTTCTAGTTGGTCCTTTTTCATATCCTCGAGGATCTCCCTAAATTTATCAGCTTTTCCTAGGAAATTCTTGAAAAACCTTATAAATGTGGTTTTGAACTCTATATTCAGTCGTTTGCTTTCCTCTATTTCTTTCAGTTGTGACCTGTACTTTGTCTTCACATTTTGGCTGCTTTCCTGAGTTGATAGAGTGGCTTTATGTGCTATGTGTCCTATGGCTTATCCTCCCAGTTACCTGAGGTGGACACTCTTGGTGCACCCCTTTGTGGGCTGTGTGCACAGTCTTGTTGTAGTTAAGCCTTGATTATTGTTAGTATCACTGGGAGGAATTGACCTCCAGACCAATTGGCCATGAGGATCAGCTGTGTCTCTGCTGGGAGAACTTCTGTGCTGGAGACACCCTTATGAGACAAGACTTGCAAAAGCCTCTGTGCTCAGTTTGGATGGGGCAGAGACTCAGTGCAGAATAGATAGCAATGACTTCCTGTCAGCCCTGCCCTAAGAGGCCCCCTAGGTCTCAGTGTCCCTCGGTAATCACTGCAAGCACCTCTGAGAGAAAGCTGCCCTTGAGTTTTGCCCATTGCCCGACAGTCCAGTTTCTTCCCATACGAGCCTGGGTCCCCAGAGTCTCCAGGAACTGGAGTTCAGAGCAGTAGGGAACTTTTGTCTTCCTCCTGATTAAGAAAGCCAGCCATGTACTCAGTTGCCAGCCCTCTCCTAGTGTGTGCCTCCATATCTCTGCCTTCCATACCTCCTCTGAGTCTCAGTGTGCTTTTCTCTTTCCTAGTTGTAGAATTTCCACTCAGCCAGCCTTCCTGTGGTTCTGGATGATGTTCATTTTGTCTTTTAGTTGTAGTTTTGAAATTGTTGTGCAAGGCAGCAGTTTAGGTGTTTACCTTTTCTCCCATCTTGGTTTCTTTCCTGACAACTGATCTTGACAAAGGTTAATTAGTTATTGTAGATACTAACTTAGATAATCTTCTAAATGCCTCTTTGTCATCTAGCATTCATTGACCCTTCATTTGTCATTACTGATTCCCAGAGAGTGGTCATATCTCAGGTCACATCACTGATGCTTCTCTCTAGGAGGTTGTTGAAAGATTCTGAGAGAAAAGGCATCCCTACTCTCTGCACTGTCCATCATGAGGTTGGAAAGACTTTTTAAGGAAAGGAAGGGACAAGGTAGAAACCAATACTTGAACCAGCTTCATCCCAACTAACCCATTACAACAGGGGTCGCCAACCTGTGGTTCCCGGACCACTAGTGGTTCGTGAGGTTTGGAAGGTTGGTGACTGCCGCATTACAGTGTCCAGCTAGCAACAGTACCTCTAAGGCACTGGTATTCAAATTGTGAGCCCCAGGACCAACAGTATCAACATCACTTGGGAAATTGTTATAAGTGCACATTTTCAGGTTCCACCCCATAGTCGCTGAATCAGACACTCTGGAAATGGGGTCTAATAACCTATACAAAAGTTTGAGAACCTCTATTCTTTTTTAATTTTTTAAAAAGTGATTTAGAAAGAGGAAGTAGGAGGGAGAAGGAGAGAGAGAGAGAGAGAAAATCATCAGTTTGTTGTTCTACTTATTTATGCATTCATTGATTGCTTTTTGTATGTGCCCTGAATGGGGATCAAGCCTACAATCTTGGCATATTGGAACTATACTCTAACCAACTAAGCTACTAGATCAAGGCAAGAACCTCTACTCTTAACATTAACCAGACATTAGAGGCAGCTGTGAGACTTCATCTTGACTTCCTGCTAGGGCCCTAGGGATGCAGAACTGTCAGCCAGGGACAGTCTGCAAGTTCAACCAGAGAGCTAAAGGGCTGTTTTCCTTTTAATTTGTATGTTTGTTTTTAATGGTAGTCCACCAGAGATGGAAAATTTTTGACTTGGATATCTGGGACAAAATATTCTATCTCTTGGAGATAGACAAAGAAAGCCTTAATAATACTAAAATTGAATGATTTCATTTTTTTTTTTTTTTGTAATAGCAAAGTAAAAACTGAGATCACATCAAGTACTTCATTTTTTAATGATGTCAGTTTTTTAAAATTATTTTTGCTTTGGTATGTTTCTAATATGTATAATAAGATCATTTTTGTATATATTTTAATCAGCACTTATACCTTAGGGAGGTAAAAATTATTGGCATCGAATATGAAGCTGTAGTAAGGAAAATTTGGTAAATATTTTCTGATGTAGATAAACCCCTCATGCCTTCAAGTCCTTATCCCCACTGCCACCTCAGGTACCTCTATAATCTCAAATCCTTTTCTTCATATTATTTACTCTTTTCCAGAATCACTCTAGTGCCCTTGCACTTACTGTTGTTTCTGTTTTAAATAGCATTCCGCCAGATATCTGCATATGTATAGCTAGCTCCTTCACTTCCTTCAATGGGGCATTCTCAAAGAGAACTTCCCTGACTATCCTATCTAAAATTTCACTCACACCCTCCACTCCAAGCACACTAGCACTTTCTATCCCCTCTGTTTATGTTTTCTCTCTGGCACTTACTATCTAACTATATCGTTTCCCCCTCTAGTAGAATATAAGTTCTACTATAATAGATTTTTATCTCTTTTTGTATATTGCCTGGAACATGGTAGGTACTCAATTATTTGTTGAGTATCTCCAAACATGCATTTATGTGACCGATTGTAAATAGGTGTACATGTGAGCATTTTTGCTTTAAATTATTACTTAAACTGAGTTGAGAGGCAACTTCTGTTCTTAACTATCTGTTCTCTACTAAACTGCCTGTGTTCTAATTAAGTGGGATGGGGCACCCTAAACTTTTCGGCTCAGTGGATAGAGCATTGACCTGCTGATTAAGGGTCGTGGGTTCGATTCTGGTCAAGGGCACATGCCCAGGTTGTCTGGCTGAATCCCCAGTAGGGGATGTGCAGGAAGCAGCCCATCAATGATTCTCTCTCATCATTTATATTGCTATCTCTCTCCCTTTCCCTTACTCTCTGGAATCAATAAAAATATATATTTTTAAAGGAATGGGGAAAGGCAGCTACTAAAGGAAATAATTATTGATTTTTTAAAATATATTTTTTATTGATTTCAGAGACGAGAGAAGGGAGAAGAGAGAAACATCAATGATTGATAGAGAATCATTGATTGGCTGCCTCCTTCATGTCCCCCACTAGGGATGCAGCCCGCAATCCGGGCATGTGCCCTTGACCGGAACCACATCCGAGACCTTTCAGTTCGCAGGTCAATGTTCTATCTACTAAGCCAAACCAGCTAGGGCTGTTGATTATTTTTCTGTTTCCTACTTAGAGAGCAGAGTTCTAGCTCACTGCCAATTACCCTTGTTCCTTTCTGTCTCAGTGCCTGCCAGAAGGCAGTGGGACAGGACTGTGAGATGGGGCCTATAGATTGCATGAAACCAGTGGTTCTCTGGGGAAGATGGAAAAGTCCTGGAGATGGATTGTGGTGATGGAGGCAGAACAATGTGAATGTACTTAATACTACAGAACTGTACATTTTAAAATGGTAAAGTGTGTGTTATGTATATTTTACCACAATTTGTTTTAAAAAACACAGTGGTTCTCAAAGTGTAGTACCCAACCAGAAGCAGCAACTTCACCTGGAAATTTGTTAGGAATATAAATTCTCAACCTCCACCTCATAACTAGTATTGATCCTGAAACTGGAAGTAGGTATGTCCAGTGATTTGTATTTTAACAAGCCATTCGGTCATTCTCACGCACACTGAAGTTTGAGAACACACCACTAAATAATTTTGTTGTAGTCCTGAGAGCCATAAAAATCTTTTGAAGAGTTTCCATAAAATTTTCTCATGTCCTGGTAACTGCATGATTATCTTGGTCAGAAAAAGTGCTCTGGAAATGTTTTGAAGATTGTTTTAAGTAGTGTTTCAAAAAACAAACTTAACCTTTAAGAGTGCCTGCTGTGTTTCAAACATCTTGCCAAAGGCTCTAACATTTGTTTTTTCCATTTAATCTTCAAATCAGCCCTGGTAAAGACTACATTGACCACATTTTAAAATGAGGAGCAAACATGCTCAATTGACACTGATGGTGTGGTTACCCGCAAAGCTTTCTGGGATAACAACCCTAGAAAACTGGAATAACTGAGGCCTCTTATGAAGGAAATCAGACTGTAGGTAACCACAAATCCTTGCACAAATAGAGATTCCAACTTCTGGTACATTAGAGTAAGGACCTCTGAAACTCCACTCCTACATAAAAGTAATGAAAAACTGCCAAAAATTCTTAAAATCAATTTTTTGCAGAACTCTAGAAATTAACCAGAAGCTGTGACAATCCAAATAGCATTTATCCAAGAAAAAATGACTTAATCATGATAAAAACAGCAAGCCTTGTAGAGTTTTAACTGATTTGCTACCTCCTCTCAGCTTCATGGTAGCCTTGAAAACTAATAGCCCCACAGTCACAGTAGCTGTGGAAACCAACATCCTAGCACTGGAGAAGGCAGAATGGATTTAGAGTTCCCCCAAACTCTCAGCCTCAGAGGATAGTTACTGTTCGGCCTGACAGTTCGCTGGAAACCCCTATTCACAGAGCTAGTGTTCGTCCTCCCTCCTTCCTCCCTCCCTCTCGCTCTCTCTCTCTCTCTCTCTCTTTCCAATGCTCATAGCTACTTCAATGCCAACAGCTCCCCTGCCCCATAACCCCAATCCTGGAGCATGGTCCAACATGCACACAGTTCTTCAGCAAAAACTGGCAAGCCTTATTGGTGGAACACATTTACGTAATGAAGTTTCTGTCCAGTTATTGGCTGACCACCAAGCTAACATGGAACATAGACGTCTGTGGCAAAACACAACAAAGAGCATGAGGGACTATATTGTAGATCAGTGCAATAGAAGAATCAGAAATAAACCCTCACATTTTTGGTCAATTGATTTCCTGAATTATGCCAAAACAATCCAACAGGGAAAAGAATAGTCTTTTCAACAATTGATGCCCGTGTGAAGTACAGACTACATTAACCATATTTTACAATGAGTAACAAGCGAGCTCAATTATAGTGTGTACTTGCAGCCAAATACCACTTCATGTCAAATATCACTTCAAAACCCACAGAATCCAGTGGAAGAACTGGTTATTGACATACAAAAGACAGTTGGACCCCTCCTTTCCACGGACAATGTTCCACTATTAACTCAAAATGAATCACAACCCTGCCCTGGCCGGTAGCTCAGTTGGTTAGAGCATCATCCCAATACACCAAGGTTATGAGTTTGAATCCTACTCAGGGAACATAGAAGATTCAACGAATGCATAAATAAGTGGAGCAAATCAATGTTTCTCTCTCAAGTAAGTTTCTAAATAAAAGTATTCTTAAAAGATGAGTAAGTTAAAAAAAGAATCACAATTTTCAATGTTAAAGCTAAAACTATAACATTCTTAGAGCAAACCTTTGTAACCATGTATATGACACCAAAGCTCAAGTAACAAGATAAAATGGATAAGTTGGACTTTATCAAAATTAGAAATTTCTGTACTTAAATGACATCATCAAGATAGTAAAAAGACAATGTATGAGATGGGGGGAAATATATGCAGTCATATCAGAAAAGGAACATTTATCCAGAATATGTAAAGACTCTGCAACACGATAATAAAAGACAACCAGTTAAGAAATGAGCAAAGGAGCTGAATGTACATTTTTTCAGAAAAGATATATAAATGACTATAAGCATATGAAAAGATTCTCAATGGAAAATACAAATCAAGACTACAATGAGATATCACTTCACACCTCCTAGAATGGCTTTGAAACAAACAAAAAAACCTCAAAAATATAAAAGTAAGTGTGGGCCAGGATTTGGAAAATTGTAACCCTCATACATTGCTGATGGAAATATAAAGTGCTACAGCCACTTGGAAAACAGACTTGCAGTTCCTCAAATGATTAACTGTAGAGTTACCACATGACCCAGCAATTTTACCTCAGTATATGCCACAAAGAAATGAAAAATGATGTTCCCTCCTTATTCACAAATGTCCATAGCAGCATTCTTCATAATAGCCAAACAGTGGAAACCACCTAAAAGTCCATTGACTAATATTTAAACAAAATCTGGGATATCTATACAATGGAATAAAATTTGTCCATGAAAAAAAAATCAAGTACTGATATTATAAATGCTACAACCTTGAAAATTTGCTGGGTGAAAAGAAGGCAGTCACTTAAAAAAACGGGGAGGGAAAAAGGCAGTCACAAAAGGCCATATATTATTTCACTTGCATAAAACGTTCAGAATATGCAAATCCATATAGACAGAAAATAAATTAGTAGTTTCCTACTACAGTTAGGGGAGGAAAAATGTGAGTACTAATGGATTCAGGATTTCTTTTTGGAATGATGAAAGTCTTCTGAAATTGCATAGTAGTGATTAGTACACAAATTGTGACTATACTAAAAACCACAAAATCATATGCTTCAAAAGGATTAATTTTATAAAATGGAATCATGTAACAAAAATGTTCTTTCAAAAATCTTTACACAAATACATATGCCCATGAGAAGTCTACAGTAGTGTCTTTTTATTTTGTGGATAAATATAATGCTTCATTTTCTTTTTTAAAACCTGTCATTAATATCACTTCAAAGAAGTTGCCCTTTGCTTTTTCTATTTTTGGATTTGCTGAATAATTCCACATTCATCAAAGTCCCCACTTACTCTGACTATTACTTTCACAGTAACACACCCTCATTTAAATGTATATTAAAAAGTTAGCCTAGTGCCAAAACCGGTTTGGCTCAGTGGATAGAGCATTAGCCTGCGGACTGAAAGGTCCCAGGTTTGATTCTGGTCAAGGGCATGTACCTTGGTTGCGGGCACATACCCAGTAGGGGATGTGGGGATGTGCAGGAGGCAGTTGATCAATGTTTCTCTCGATGTTTCTAATTCTCTATCCCTCTCTCCCTTCCTCTCTGTAAAAAATCAATTAAAAAAAAAAAAGTTAGCCTAGTATTTTGTTTTATTTTTGCTTTTCCCTCATGGGACAATGATTAGAATCTGGTGACATGTCACAGGAGGTTTTGTGAAAGGGTCAGTGATAAAGGTTTCCCTGCCCTTGATTCTGTGGTCAGGAACTGGGATGAAGGTGTGGGGTCAAGGTCTTCCTGTCTCTGTGAAGCAATCCTTGGGTACAAAGTAATGCAATCACTCCCTGTGCTTTTGCCAGTCACAGTAAGAAAAATAAAACTGAAAATAGTATTTGGATGTGATGCTTGAAATAAAAATAATAATAGAAACTAACAATGAACTCAATTTTAGTTACAGGAGAACCTCAATATTTCCATAGGCATTAAAGAAGGGACAGTGAGGATGCCCTAGGGGAGGACGAGGGTGGGAAGAATAACATTCAGGGGCAAATTGGGATTACAACTAGTAAGCAGTTTCATACATTATTTTACACTAAAATGAGCATGCATGATTATTTTATATAACGATGCCAATTTTATAAGGCATGAGATTTCAAAAACCTTTCTAGGTATATTAGGCCATTGTGGCCTATGTCCTAGGTTCTCCTTTTATTATTATTTACTTGGGTAACATAGGCTAACAGGGGCATATAGGTTTCAAGTGTACATTTCTGTGATACATTGCATTGTGTAGCCACCACTGAAAGTCAAATCATCTTTCCTCACTGTATATTTATTCCTCTTTATCCTTTACTACCCTCCACCCCCTTCCCTCTGGAACCACCATGCTTTTTCTGTGTCTCTGAGATTTATGAAAAGAAATCATATGCTTCTTAGCTTTTTCTGACATTTCACTTAGCATAATATTCTCAAAGTCCATCCATGTTGTCACAAATGGCAGTATTTCATCTTATGGTTGAGTATTATCCATTTTGTGTGTGTATAACCTCTTTACCCATCTATGGACGGACACCTTGGCTGTCTCCATGTCTTGGCCACCAGGTTTAATGCTGCAGTGAATATAGGTGTATATATTGTATCTTTGAGTATAAATGTTCTTTAGTTTTTCAGGTAGATACCCAGAAGAGGGACTACTGGGTCATATAGGTAACTCTATTTTTTACGTTTTTGAGGACCCGCCAGTCTGTTTTCCAAAGTGGCTGTACCGATTTACATTCCCATCAGCAATGAATGAGGGTTCTTTTTAAAAAATATTTATTGATTGATTTTAGAGGGAGAGAAACATCGATTTGTTGTTTCATTTACTTATGCATTCATTCACTGATCTTTTTTTTTTTATATATATAAATATGTTTTATTGATATTTTTACAGAGAGGAAAGGAGAGGGATAGAGAGTTAGAAACATCAATGAGGATGAGAGAGAAACATCGATCAGCCATCTCCTGCACACCCTCCACTGGGGATATGCCCACAACCGAGGTACATGCCCTTGACCAGGATTGAACCTGGGACCCTCTAGTCCACAGGCCGACACTCTGTCCACTGAGCCAAACCAGTTAGGGCTCATTCACTGATTCTTATATAGGGATGCAATTAACAAAATCTCAAATGAGGAAAATTCTATAGAACTAATGACCTAGTTTCTTCAACAAATAAATCATACCAAAAAAAGGAGGGGGTGAGGGGACAGAGAGGGTGACCTACCCAGAAAGCATCAACCATATTCGATGTGTGCACCTATTTAGAATAAACCAACTAAAAAAATTATGAGCCCAAACTGAATCATTATTTGACCAAAGTGTGATGATAACAAGGAATTATTGTTTAGTAATACAAAAAAGTTATTATTTGAAAAGTTATTTGGTTTGAGATGCATACTAAAGTATTTATGGAAGAATTGACATGATGTTTGGGATTTGCTTTAAAATAAGTAGGGGAGAAAGAGAGGGTGGGGTCCAGATGAAACTATTTATTGGCTATGTATTAATTGTTGAAACTGTGTGGTGACTACATGGAGTTTTGTAATACTACTCTACCGGTGCTTAGAACTTATATTAAAAAAAACTACCAACCTATATCTAGAGGCTTGGTGCACAAATTCATGCACATTGAAAGGAAATTAATTAGAAAGAAATATTTTAGAGATTTTGGAGGGCTCCAGGTCGTCTCGCTCAGTCTCGATTGGGCAAACCCCACCAGCAAACCTACCCACCCATTGGAGTATCTGCCCCCTGATGGTCAGTGTGTGTCATAGCGACTGCTTGAGCAGTCAACTGAACAGTCAGACATTTAGCATATTAAGCTTTTATATACATAGATACAGTTTTATATATTTACCAGAGACCTGGTGCACAGCCCGGTGCAGTCCTGGCCTGAGGGGATCTGGCCAAAACTGGCATTGTGACATTCCCTGAGGGATGTAGCAGTGCTGAAGCGGTAGGCGGCTGGGGAGGAACCCAAACTGGGGGTGGGTGCCGCACCACTCCTGCTCACCCCCCCACTGCATCTGCTGGTTGGTAGCACTGCCTTGGAGACAGGAGAAGCTCCCACCACCACAGCTGCACTCACCAACCATGTTCCCGGCTTCTGGCTGAGCAGCGCTCCTGCTGTGGGAGTGCACTGACCATCAGGGGGCAGCTCCTGTATTGTCTGCCCCCTGGTGGTCAGTGCGTGTCATAGCAACCGGTCGTTCTGCCATCCAAAACCTGCTCTCTGACATCCCCTAAGGGCCCCGGATTACATGAGGGCACATGCCAGGCCAAGGGACCCCACCGGTGCACGATTGGGTCCAGGGAGGGACACGAGAGGTTAGCCAGCCAGAGAGGGGCCATGGGAAGGCACCAGGGCATGTCCAGTCCATCTCACACAGTCCCGATCAGCCGGACCCGAGCAGCAAGCTAACCTACCAGTCAGAGCGTCTGTCGCCTGGTGGTCAGTGCACGTCATAGCAAGTGGTTGGGGATTTTAAAGCAAATCCCAAACATCATGTCAATTCTTCCATAAATACTTTAGTATGCATCTCAAACCAAATAACTTTTCAAACAATAACTTTTTTGTATTACTAAACAATAATTCCTTAGTATATCATCAGCATATTATGCTTTGATTGGTTAAATGGCCAACTGAATGACCAGACACATAGCATACTAGGCTTTTATTATATAGGATGGTTGTGTGTATAGTTTTAAAATTACACATAACTCATGACTATAGTCAAAGTTGATTTTTAAAAATTGATTTCAGAGAGAGAGGAAGGAAGAGGGAGAGAGAGACATGAGAAATATCCATTGATTGCCTCCCACATGGGGATTAAACCTGCCAGTTTTTGGTGTATGGATGACACTCCAATCAACTGAGCCATACAGGCCAGGGCTAAAGTTGATTTTTAATTGGAGAAATGTGTCTTGGAAGAAACAGGCTTTATAGAGCCCCATTGACATTGCAGCTTCCTACCCAGAGTTGGCCACAATAATATTGGCAACTTGGTGTCTTGGTTTATCATGTCTGTGAGGTTGCTAATCTCTACCTAAACAGCCAGGTGACATAATACGTAATATTTCCACCAGAACCTTCATTGTTATGAAAAGTGAGTAGTACTTTTATAAAACTTACAGCTGATAAAATGTTTGTTGTAAATTGCTAATTTTCTAATCAGCAACACATGTATATTTTAAAATGATACCAAGCATAGTATCCCTATACATAGCTTATATATAGAGCAGTATATTCATTTTCTCAATGAGTTAACTTTGTTAAATGAAATATATACTTGGCAGGCATTTCTTATTTGGAGACAACATCCAACATTTTTCTCTCTTTTCTAGGAAATTGTTTTAGGTTATGTGAAAGAGATGCTTCCTCATCTGTAAGGCTCACCAGAAACTCTGATTGGAAGAGAATAAGTGGATTTTGCACCAAACCCCAGGAAAGTCCAAAGCCTCCATCCCGTAAGTTTTCGTTACTTTTCCAGTATGGACAAGGCAGCTCCCAAAGAGGAGGGCAATTTGGAATTAAAAAAAAACGTAAAGAGGGTGGTCACTGCATTATACCCTGGCATGTAGTTCAGGCCTCCAAATTGTACTGACATTGGCTGTGCTCACAGTAGCAATTACTTCTTCATTTTCCTCATTTGTCATGTTTATTTCTTGCCCCAAAGATTGGATTGTCACTTTTTGTAGGAGAATAGATGCACCGAAGTAAATAGTAGTCTGGAAATTAAAATTATCTTTTAAGGAACCCCAAAGGTGAACCAAATCAAGAAATGATGTTTTGGGTAAAATACAACCTGGGCTAAGGTCTGGCTTAGGCTTTAATTTCTGCCAGGTTTTGTCCTATCCCTAACTCACACCCTTCTCTCTCACCACCATAGGAAGAAGGAGCATAATTTACAAACTATAAGGTCCTAAGAACAATTTGCTTGTTGCTTCTTCATGGGAGTATTCTAGGGCCAGACAGGTCTTGGTGAGTGGAAAGGAATCATACTCAAAATATATTTATCAAGAGCTTAAAATGTTTATACCCTTCAACCTGGTGTTTCACTTCTGGGCATGTATCCTAAGGAATAATCTCTACATATGAGAAAAGCTTTGAGTATAAAGATGTTTCTAGTTTTTATAGATAATAGGAAAATGAGAAATCTAAATGTCAAATACTCTATGAATGATTAATTATGTATGTCAGATCTAATTGATGAGATTATGCAGATGTTGGAAATGTTGCTTTTAAATACCATGTACAAGCATGGGGAATGTTATAATGCTAACTAGATGCCCAGTGCACGAAATTCGCGCACGGAGGGGGCAGGTGTCCCTCAGCCCAGCCTGCACCCTCTCCAATCTGGGACCCCTCAATGGATGTCTGACTGTCCGTTTAGGCCAATCCTGCCTAAACGGACAGTCGGACATCCCTCTCACGATCCAGGATTGCTGGCTCCCAACTGCTCGCCTGCCTGCCTTCCTGATTGCCCCTAACCACTTCTGCCTACCAGCCTGATCACCCCCATACACTCTGCTGCCAGCCTGATTGATGCCTAATTGCTCCCCTGCCAGCCTGTTTGCCATTAATTGCCCTCCCCTTCAGGCTTGGTCCCTCCCCCAACTGCTCTCCCCTGCAGGCCTGTGTCCCCCCCAACTGCCCTTCCCTGCAGGCCTGGTCACCCCCAACTTCCCTCCTTTGCCAGCCTGGTCACTCCTAACTGCCCTCCCCTGCAGGCTTGATTGCCCTCCCTTGCAGGCCTGGTCCTTCCCAACTGCCCTCCCCTGCTGGCCATCTTGTGGTGGCCATCTTGTGTCCACATGGGGGCAGGATCTTTGACCACATGGGGGCAGCCATCTTATGCATTGAGTGATGGTCAATCTGCATATTGCTCTTTTATTAGATAGGATGAACAAGGCAGGATTAAAAAATTTACATTTGTGTATCAATGTAAAATTAGCATGATACAGACAGCATTACACACACACACACACACACACACACACACACACACACACATATATATATATATATATATATATATATATATATATATATATATATACACTTATGGGGATAGCCTTAGGAAACACACCAAAACAAAAATATAGGGATTATGCTATGACAAGAAAATGAGGGGTGATTTTTATCTTTTTCTTTTTTTCACTCCTATGCTTTTTTTTTTTCTCCACATCTATACTTTCTGAATTGTCTTTAATGGATGTATAGTGTTTAAAATGAGAAGGAAAAAATGTGGGGGGTGTTTCTCTCTTTCCCGTGTCCATCTCCATCACAGAAAAGGAAACAATCAGGTTCCTGAGTGGAGGAGCTGGGGATTAAGAAATTAAAGAAAGAAAGAGACCAAGAGGCAGAAATAGATCTATAAAGCAGGGCACTAGGTGGGTGCCCTTCTCTCTGATAGAGAGGCAGTGGGCACTGATCCACACAGCAGGTTTTATATCCCAAAATACCAGAAAGTTACACCAAAACTTAGGATCAAAGGAACTTATCTGCATTCTTAACTAGGTCCTAGCATTACTGAATTTACATATCTGGACCCGCCCCTGCTGACACCTGGACAAAGGTAAATCAGAAACTGAATAACACCCCAGGCCTTCTTCGGGGAGGGGTGTAACTGGGGATACAGAGTCTGCCAGTGCCTCGGGCTCAGCTGACAATTTAAAGAAATGTCCATGTGCCTTCCGAGGGGGCTCTCTACAATTACTATAGTGACAGTTGTGCCAAATCCTGGACGTTTTAGATTAAACTACAGCAGCACTATTTCTATACTTCTAAATCTCTTTTCTTGCCTTTGGTTCTTTGGATATTTCCCCTATTAACTTTCCTGTTCTTTTGCTGTTGCCTTCTGATGAAGTGAAAGGGGACAGCATAAACAAAGGTATGGAGGTGGGAGTGAGTGTGACCAGGAGGTCTGTCTGCAGTAGAGTGGTAGGCAGTGTGTGGCATTTGGATGAGATTATCTCCAAGATCCCTTCTAACCTGGACGTTCTGTCATTCACTAACGTTTTCTGCTCCTTATCTTCAGTGACTTTCCCTTCTTAAAAAGTCTTTTTCCTACAATCTGTGGTTTTGTACCCTTTTTACTCAACTGCCTCTTTGGCCACTCCATTTTCTCCTGTCCCTTTCTTGGGTCTTGCCTGAGGTTCAGCCCTTGACCTCTTCTCATCGTTAACACCCTTGCTGACGGTTATCTCTACTCCGGAATAATTCATGAAACCTACACAAGTGGCAAAAATTCAGACCCAACAGATCTAAAATGGCACAAATGGCATTTTTTTATTTCTAAATCTGAGTATTAATCTCACATAAGCATGCATCTCATCTTGTTTTTCTCATAGAGACTTACAGCCACAGAGTGCCATTACACAAACCTACGGATTGGGAGAGGAAGATCCTGATATGGGCAGGTCGCTTCAAGAAGGAAGATGAAATCCCAGAGACTATCTCGTGAGTGCTGATGCTAGGGTTGTAAGCAACTTTGTTTCTCACTGATCTGTTTTAAAGGAAAAGCAGTTCCTTTGAGTCTATTTAAAAGCTATCAACCCAATTTTAAAAGTTTTCACTTCTTGCCTTGGTGGTATTGCTCAGTGGCTAGAGCACCAAAGGAGTCTCAGGTTCGATTCCCCGTCAAGGGCACATATCTGCGTTGCAGGTTTGATCCCTAGCCCCAGTCAGGACCTGTGTAGGAGGCAACAGTGGATCAGTCTCTCTCACTCTCTCTCAGGACCTGTGTAGGAGGCAACAGTGGATCAATCTCGCGCGCTCTCTCTCTCTCTGTCTCTCTCTCTCTCTGTTCCCTTCACTCCCTCCTTTCTACTCTAAAAAAGCATTGGGAAAAATACCCTCAGATGAGCACTTCTCTAAATGTTTCCTCTTTATCAAGTACCTGGGATAAAAACAGCTAGGATATCTCTCTTACCATTGATATGTCACATAGAGACTAGTGAAGAGCATACTCTGAAGTCAACTTTGTTGATTTTTTTCTCCTAGGTACAGCGACCAAACAGTGATGTTCACTCTTTTTAGGTTGTTTTAATCTAGGTGTACGAGTTAGGTACCAGTGACAATAAGTATATTCTATACAATTCACTCAAGTCTTCAGACATAGGCATAAAAGTATTTAAAAGCAATGTATTCTTTCTCTGGGATCCAGGAAAGAGTGCCTTCTGCCGCCATCTTTGGGATTTTGGGACTTTTTCATAGTCTGTAGATGGATGGGTACAGATTCCTCTAACCCATGGTTTCTCAACCTCAGCACCGCTGACATTTCTTGTGTATTGTAGGATATTTAAGCAGCATCCATGTCCTCTTCACCTCGTATATGTCAGTAGCACTCATTAATGACAATCAAAAATGTCTCCAGCACAACCAGTATGGCTCAGTGGTTGAACGTCAACTGATGACCCAGGAGATCAAGGTTGGATTCCTGGTCAGGGCACATGCCCAGGTTGTAGGCTTGATGTCCAGTGGAGGTCATGTAGGAGGTAGCTGATTCTCTCTCATCATTGATGTTTCTATCTCTTCCTCTCCCTTCTTCTCTGAAATAAATATAAATAAATAAATAAAAATGTCTATATGTATTGCCAATGTCCCATGGGGGCAAAATCACCCCCAGTTGAAAACCATTACTTCACTGATTGGTGGCACCTTGATAACAGAGATTCTGAGAAATAGATGCCATCTCCCCCATGGGGCATCATACTCTTCAGAGAGATGGACTTGGGACAAAGCTCCTAGACAGTCCCTTCTAGCAAAAAAAACTATTCCTGCACCTTCTGGTCTCTGGTTTCAAATTATGATTGTAAAAGATCTGGGTTTATTTAGGGTATATTTTTCCAGGAAGATAAGTAGTATTTGCCTTCTCTTTACAACAGCTTAAAAAAGAGCCCTTCTGCTTCTGCATATCAAACTAAACAGCACATTCTTTTCAACAGGAGAACATTACTTCAGCAGGAAATCCCTGGTCCTTCTTTGCTCAAGTGACAATGTGCTTTCCTGGGAAATATCAATGACATTAGTTTCTTGCTTTTCCCAATTTCTTCCTAAAAATCCCAGCAGAAAACAAGCTGGTATATGCCCATGGTCCTAATAGGTGCTATGTGGATTTTGCTAGGGAACACCTTCTTTTGTTCCCTTGTTGGTCCCTGGCCCTCAGATCCCCTGAAGCCCCAAGTATAATAATACCTAGTGAGTCACTCTAGAAGGCCTTTCTCAGAGCCCAGACAACCATTTATCCTTGTGCTCTTAGTTCTCAACAGGCACTGCTTAACTTGCCCATTGGGATTGGTCCCTATAGAATGGAGGGTAATATCACAGCATTATTTATGTGCATTTTACTTTTTAAATGTTTCCTCAAATGTAAACTATATCACTTTTCATGAGAATCACAGCACATCAGTTGGAAATACCAATTTACATAAAATAATGTTAACATGGGTGGTTGGTTGGATCTTAGATGCTTTTTTTTAAAAATTGATTTAGGTATTTACATATATGTCCTTATCTCCCCCATTGCCCCACACCCAATCATGCCCTCACCCCTCTGGTGTCTGTTTCATTGGTTATGCTTATATGCATGCATACAAGTCCTTTGGTTGATCTCTCTCCCTTACCCCCCCTCTCCCCTACCTTCCCTCTGAGGTTTGAGCATCTGATTGATGCTTCTCTGTCTCTGGATCTGTTTTTGTTCAGCAGTTTATGTTGTTCATTATATTACACAAATGAGTGAGATCATATGATATTTATCTTTCTCTGACTGACTTATTTCGCTTAGCATAATGCTCTCCACTTCCATCCATGCTGTTGCAAACGGTAGGACTTCCTTCTTAGATGCCCTTAATAAAGCAAGTCAGTGTCCGTAGCAGTTGTCCCTGGCTTCTCCCACCTGCAGGTCCAGCTTCAATGCCTGGAGACTCCATCACCACCTCACTGGGTCCCAGTGTATATGCTTTCAGGGAACTCCTTCCAAGCATTTTTTGTTGTTAGTCCTTACCCAAGGATATTTTTTCTATTGATTTTTAGGGAGAGTAGAAGGGAGGGAGAGGGAGAGAAAGAACTATCGATGTAAGAGACACATATCAATTTGCCTACCACATGTGCCCCAACTGTGGCTGGGAATGAACCAGCAACCCAGATACATGCCTTGACCAGGAATCAAGCCCATCACCCTTCGGTGCATGAGTCAACATTCTACCACTGAGTCATACTAGCAAGGGCCCAAGCATTTTTTTAAAAGACCTTTTTTATTGATCTTTAGAGAGAGAGGAAGGGAGAGGGAGACAGAGGAAAGAAGAGGGAGAGAAGCATCGATAGGAGAAACATTGACTGCTTTCTGCACACCCCCATTAGGCATGTGTCCTTACCAGAAATTTAATTGGCAACCTCTTAGTTCATAGGTTGATACTCAACCACTGAGCCACAACTGGCAGGCAGACCAAAGCATTTTTACTTTGTACTTTGATTTCAAATGTAATTTGTGTTTAAAACACGAGAAGGAAAAACAAAACAAAACATTAGTGTGTGTGGGGGGGGAGGAATTAGCATTCCAATCCCATCAGCTAGAGATAATAATCACTTAACTATTTATACCCTACTGTGTAGCCGGTTCTTTATTCTGGGACCACTATAGAACTCCACATGCCCTACCCTGAAGCTCTACCAGACATTCACGGTAATAGAGCTTCAACCGACTGCCCACCTGCAGAATCACCAAGGTGAAAGGGCCTTTTCTTCACACTCTCTTGTTTGGTCTCAGCTTTCACATAACCATAATCTAACTCTCAACTTTCTGTTAAGGCACTCAGATCTGTATTCAGTGGACAGGTAAGAAGAGGCACTTGAGAAAGAACTAAAGCTCACTGTCACTCAATTTAAGTAAAACATTAGTTAAAAGATAAACAGGGCTCAGCCAATGTTGCTCAGTGGTTGAGTATCAACCCATGAACCAGGAGGTCAGGGTTCCATTCCCGGTCAAGGCACATTGGGGTTTCCAGGCCCGATCCACAGTCGGGGGCGTGCAGAAGGCAGCCAATCACTGATTCTCTCTCATCATTGATGTTTCCATCTCTCCTCCCTTCCTTTCTCTGAAATCAATAAAAAGATATATTTTTAAAATATATATAAAGAGGGTATTGCTTAAAGGGTCTTTCTGCTGATCTAGATATTCTGAAATGTTCCTAGTTCAAAGCAGAGAACAGAAATCTGGGTGTAAAAAGCACATTAGTTTAACTCCTGTGTTTGTTTTCTTCTTAATTGTGTTTTGTGTTGAAACTTAAGAGATTCATTATAGTATCTGTCAGGATGTTCAGCTAATCATTATATCATATAATATCCTCTTGAGAACCTCAAGGAGAAACAGCTACTGATTTCAATTTTAGCACTGACTAATAATGTGAAACTTTTGAGACCCAAAATCAGGGCCCACCATAGCAAGCATAGATTCATATGCCTCGCCTTTTTTGTTCCTGACTTCACTTCCTATCTTTACACTTCTCCTTTTCTACTTTAAATTTGTGCTGTCTCACTGTAATTTATATATAAAGTGAGTTGTGAAAATGCTCCAACCTCCCTAAAGTCCTATAAGATTTCCAGGCCCTATCTCCTTTTTCATATTTATAGACTCCACTGAACTTCTGATTTGTGGTATACAAAGCTTTATACCCTGCTGGCAACTTCAGAAAGTTAACTTTCTCTCTTGTTAACTTAATCTCATTGTATTACTAGGTTTGAGATGCTTGATGCTGCGAAGAACAAGCTCCGGGTGAAGATCAGCTATGTAATGATTGCTCTGACAGTGGCAGGATGCATCTTAATGGTTATTGAAGGCAAGCAGGTGAGAGAGGACTTCCTATCTCTGTTTTCCACAAAGGGCCTGTAGGAAATCAGGGATTGACTCCCATATTTATTCTTTTGAGGAAAAGAGGCTGCTTTTACACAAGAAATGATAAGAAAAGAAACAAAGACATAGTAGGGCCAAACCTAAGATCATACCTGGGGATAAATAGCAAATCCTAACTTTGGCAAGGGGAAGGACTAAGTTAGTTTTCTGTAAAGTAAAAAGTATTAATCAATCCCCAGATGTCATAAATAATGTAAAACAAGAAATGTGACACTGGCAGATTTAATGATAGCTCCGTGCATGTCTATAAAGCACTCTTAGTACCTGGGTTTATTTATCCTCCTTCTAACTGCCTTAATCCTGGTGAGCAGTCTTACCACAGTTCTCTACTTCAAGCTCAGCCAAGCTGGTCATATATCTGAAGACCATAGATCTTAAGCAGTACATAGGAAGTCAAGCCCATAAATTTTTGTTTTAACATAGATAATTATTAATACCAATCACTAATTGAATACTTTGCTATTGTCTCATTTGAACCTCACAACCCTGCGAGATCAGTACTATTATTAGGACCGCATTTCCAGCTGAAAAAACATAGATTAGGAAGGTCATGCATCTCCTTAATGGTAAAACCACAGTTTGAACCTAGACATAATTGAGGTGATATTAAAATTGCTCCCACTTATTGAGTGCTTATTATAAAACAGGCATTGTTAAACTCATTTATTTACACAGCAACCCTAAAAGGTAGGTTCTATTGTTATCTGTGTTTTATGAAAGAGCATGAAGCTTAAAAGGTGTTAAATAATTTTTCAAAGTCACATAGCTAATCTACACTAATAAAAGAGAAAGATGCAAATTGACTATACCTTCGCAATGCCCACCAGCCAATCAGGATTGTGTATGCAAATTAACTCAACAAATATGGTGTGTTAATTTGCATACACAGGCCCCAGCAGCCGGGGGCTCTCAGACTCTGAGAGGGGGCAGGCCAGACTGAGGGACACCCCACCCACCCCAGTGAACAAACTTTCATGCACCTGGCCTCTAGTAAATTATTAGAGACAAAAAGATTTAAAAAATGAGGCCAGAAAGGAAGATAAGTGCTTGAATGGATGGACTGATGGACTGTGAAGCAGTAGAGGAAGCAGAAGTCACATGGAAAGGACTGCTGTGCGCAGTGTACACGCACCAGACTGTTCCATTCTTGTACTGCTGTTGCTAACCTGTTGCTATCAGTAACATCATTCACAAATGGGCATAAATAATTTCTTGTTCAAATTTGTTTCATTTTAGGCTGTCAAAAGACACGAGTCTTTAACAAGCCTGAACTTAGAAAAGAAAGCTCGTCTGAGAGAGGAAGCAGCTATGAAGGCCAAAACAGAGTAACAGAGGTACTCACGTTGGCTGGATTTTGAAAATCCAAGAATAAAGTGTCAGCAACAAGCTTGTCTTAAACAAATGTGGTATGAGGATCCATTTCATAAAAGTTATGGTTTGTACAAACATGCCATTTCCCTATTTCTGCTATAGAGGTACAAATAAATTTTCTTAAATGACTTGTCTAATTTCATGGATTTGATCCAGGTTAAATGCATCCTCTCAACTTTTTTGGTTAAATGAAAGAAATGAGACAACTTATTTTGACTTACATATTAACTCTTTAGAGTCAGGTTCTATATCTTACTTTACTTCCCATTACCAAAGTGACCTCTCCTCCAAAGCCAAAATGGCTTTTTTTCTGTATTTCTCTCTCATTTGTATTCCTTTCTGGAGAGAGAAGGAAGGCCAGCTGAGTACATTGCCCAAGTGCATCTTAGAGAGCCAACCTCCTCACGTGCCGTGGTTCTTCTCAAAGCCCTGGGAAGCAGACAGACTGTACTTTGCCATTCTGGGGTGTGCTGGCAGAGGCTTTAGCAGCACAGTCCTTGAAAATGTCCTAGCAAGGTGATGATAATGATCTTGCCACAAGTTTCTGAGGACTTTGAAATCCCAGCATCATTGAATTGTTTGGGACCAGCAGTCACCTCTTCTGCCCCATGGCTTAGAATTCCTAAGTGGTCCTTGTCCTGCTGCCTTTACAATTATGAAAGTCTGTCAAATGCATTTTCTTTTTTTAAAAATATATTTTATTGATTTTTTACAAAGGAAGGGAGAGGGAGAGTTACAAACATCAGTGAGAGAGAGATATTTATCAGCTGCCTCCTGCACACCCCCTACTGGGGACGTGCCTGCAACCAAGGTACATGGCCTTGACCGGAATCGAACCTGGGACCCTTCAGTCCAAACGCCAATGCTCTATCCACTGAGCCAAACCGGTTATGGCACAAATGCATTTTCTTACTAGGTTGCATTTGCACCTGGTATATATCTCACTTTGACTGGGATGCTAAGCTCTCTCATATTTAGGTATAGATGATGGTTCTATTTTAAATAGTCATTTATTCTCTCACAAATAATAGTGGATGACAAGTCCTCACAGCCATCTCAGTCTGTTTGGTCTCATAAGAGGTTTATAGCAGATTAAAATGCAGCTGTTCGGGAACTTGGCTTAATAAAATGTAATACATCAGTTTACCTAGAGCTTTGTAACTATCTGATGTTAATGATGTTTGTCTATAAATTTTATTTAGAGTAATTTGACCATAACTTCTTTTTAGATACCAAATTCTTTTATTTTTATCACTTGGAAATTTACTATCAAAAAGCACTTTTTCTTACACATTTTAGATTAGTTATTTTGGAACATTTATGTTACATCTTACCTAAACCAATATTCTAAATATGGGTAAATTTTAATGTATTTCATTTAAAAATAAATAATCTTTCTTCATAGAACAATACCATTTTTAATTTCTAAAATAGCATTTTAAAGTGTATCTTGGAGAGTTATTGTAATAAAAAATGTTTCTTTAAACCAAAGCTCACATATGCAACCAGAATACACACAATCTTTTCTCATTTTGTGTCATTTTTCTGTTCAGAAACTTATAGTGACTACCTCTTTATGGATTAAATACAAATTTCTTGGCCTGAATTTCAGACCTGCCCCTATCTAATCTCACTTCTCCCAGTACCCTCACATACTAACCTCTCAGCAGTCATACCCTACTAGTAACTTTTAATATCTTATGTTCTTCAGAACTTGGTCAAACAATTCAGATTTAATGAGCACTAGTATAAAATATTGTACAACACAAAAAAAGACAATTTTGCTCTTCATACTTTCAATTAAATTACTGTTGTACTATCTTTTGCTTAATTTCTAGATTTTTTTTTCATGTTTACCCTGCCTGTCTCTATAGGTAGTGAGCAGAAACCATTTTCCATTTTATATTTTATATAAGCCTTCTTTGTATAAAGTTAAAATGTGAGATTATACTCAGATAAAACAAAAATAATAGTATGGGGAATTGCTCCCAAAACGTTAGTGAAAACAGGTAAGGAATAAATTAAGTGCTGGTGATATAATTCATTGTCATTCATCCTACATTACTTGAGTCCCTTCTATATAAAAAAACTGAGAATGCAAAGATCAATAGTATAACATATCTGTCTCCACAGAACACATAATATACCAGTGGATAAAGCATTAGCCTTTGAATTGAAGGGTCCTGGGTTTAATTCCGGTCAAGGGCACATGCCTTAGTTGCTCAATCCCCAGTAGGGGGCGTGCAGGAGGCAGCTGATCAATAATTCTCTTATTGATATTTCTATCTCTCCTCCCTTTCTGAAATCAAATATATTTTTAAAAATAATAATAAAAATGCTTTCTTTAAAAAAAAAAAAAGAAAAAAGAAAAGAAAGAAAAAGAAATAGCAATAAAACCTAACTCAGCTGCCAACTATGGTTGGAGCCAGGCAGGCAGTGACGGCTCCACAAAGTACTGACTTCTGAACTAAGTTGGAAGCATGGATAGGAAGCAGTGAGTCAGTCACATAGTAAAAGAGCGGCCTCACCACTCCAACATTTAGCTTGTCTGAAAATGAGGAGGGCACAACCTGAAAAGCCATCTAGGGATCCTTCAGTAAAATGCCATTTATAATGTTTTAGACTCTCAGAACAAACCATGACTTATTTTTTCCAATAAAGTCTTGATTCCATAAACTACTTCATGTCCCATTTAGTAGGCTATCACTTAGTGTGAGTGGTGCTTGACACACATCTCCAGTCCAACACCATCGCAGGCTTATGCTCTTATTCATCTGATCTCCCAAACCCAAAACCTAGGAGTTATTCCAAACTCCTTTGCTCTCCTCATTTAATTAATCATTCTGTCTTGTGAATCTTCTAAATATTCCTCAAATATACCAATCCTTTAGAATAGTCTTTGAGAAGAATAGAATGGAAATCTATTCAAGGACAGACATAAGAGATTAATAACAAACTTCAAGATTAAAAGTCAGAAGCCCTGGATTCTAGACTTGCTTTTCCAACTGTCTTGCTTTGAAAATTTAGGTTATAATCTTTTATAATTCAAGACAATGTTAAGAAGAAATACAAAACCATGCCAAAATTAAGAGAAAACATCTTTTAAAATATACAACTTTTTGCCAACTTGGCTTTACTACTTGATTTCTAAAGGGTTTAGTAGTTACTTATCCACAGTTTAATTGTTTTGTCATTTCCTAATGCTGCTGATGCAATGATATTTTCTGTAGGATGACAAGCTACTGAGATTACAACATCAGTATGACCTTGTAATTTCTGTACAATCTCTTTAGTCTGAAGGTTCCAAATGTAAACTAGGTTATCCTCTGAACCAGACACAATCCACTTCCCTCCAGTAACTGAAAAATTGGCAAATATGCAGTATTTCTCATTTTTATGACCAGTGTATGTCTTCAGGCATCTGCCTCTGCTATAATCCCATAGTTTAAGAGTATTATCCAGAGTTGCAATGAGAATGTATTTACCATTTGGAGAAAATTTTACAAAAGAGACAGGAGGGTTATCATCATCAACAAGTGTTTTTAAACACTGACCTGATGCAGCATCCCAGATTCTACAGATGCCATCATAACTACCTGACGCTATCAAGGACCCGTTACAACTAAAATCAACAGCAGAAACCGGGTCAGAATGAGCAGACAAAGTCTTGAGGCACTTGCCTGTTTTCACCTCCCATATTTTCACACTCTCATCAAAAGATCCTGAAATTATGAGATTGGATGGTGGATTGAAATTACAGCAAAACACATAATTACTGTGCCCCTCCAGCGTTTTCAAGCATTTTCCTGATAGTACATCCCAAATCTTTAGAGTTTTATCATCTGAGGCAGAAACAAGACGACTGGAATCTGATGACCAGTCAACATCTGATATTTCCAGACTGTGACCATGAAGTATTTTCTCCTTTTTTCCATCATATGCTCCCCAAATTATAATTACTTTGTCAGCAGAAGAACTTGCTAGCCACTCTCCATCAGGACTAAACTTAACTGATGATACTGCTTCCACATGTCCCACAAGAGTGTATCTGAGAGTATAGTTTGGTTTTTCATACTCTTGTTTGCTCTGATCGGCTGATGAGGTGAGGGCTGACTCTGCTTTGGCATCTGATTCCTTTGTTGCCATGGCTTTGAAGCTCCAAGTCACTAGGTTGGCTCAGCGTCCGGTCCTGAACCAGGCAGCCGAGTATTTTGATTTTCTGCCCAGCAAAATGAAGATTAAAACATTAGATTATTAGACTTAAAAATAAACGGTCTCTAGTGATAATTTTTGGATCATCTTTATTTTTAAAAAAGTGTATTTTATTGATTTTTTTACAGAGAGGGAGAGGGGGAGAGAGTCAGAAACGTCGATGAGAGAGAAACATCGACCAGCTGCCTCTTGCACACCCCCCACCAGGGATGTGCCCGCAACCAAGGTATATGCCCTTGACCAGAATCGAACCTGGGACCCTTCAGTCCGCAGGCCGACCCTCTACCACTGAGCCAAACCACTTTCGGCTGGATCATCTTTAAATTGCCATATACACATGGCTTGGACCACTTATGTTTTTCCTCACTTCCTTCTGTAAACAAATACTTGAGAAATATGCCGAAACCGGTTTGGCTCAGTGGTAGAGCGTCGGTCTGTGGAGTGAAAGGTCCCGGGTTCGATTCTGGTCAAGGGCATGTACCTTGGTTGCGGGCACATCCCTGGTGGGGGGTAAGAGGCAGTTGGTCGATGTTTCTCTCGTCGTCGTTTCTAGCTCTTTATCTCTCTCCCTTCCTCTCTGTAAAAAATCAATAAAACATATTTTTTTAAAAATACTTGAGAAATATTATTTAAAAGTCCCATGTGCTGTCAGCAAGTAAGGTATTAATGTTGGGTACTCTGTGAACGTACACAGGCGTCCAAAGTCAAGTCGCGCGGGGCAGGGCAGGGCCTGGCGCAGGGAAATCTATAGAAACTATTTCTCACGGCCCCTCCCCCGAGTTGGACAGGTTTGAGAACACGGAGCAACCCTACCAGTCTGGCAGAGTTTAAGTACTTTAGCATGAACGCGTCAGCGCTTTAAGCAGAAGATTTCAGAAGCCAAGAGGAAACCTGCGTACGTAATCGCCGTTATTTGAGGCTCAGCCTGCCGACTGCATTCTGCAGATACAAACGGGTCCTCATCGCCGCGTCAATCGCAACAGCAGCCGACCGGACGCTGAGCGCATGCGCGGAGGGGAGGGAGCCATCTCCTACTTCCGAGTTCAGGTGACCAATGGGAGAAGCCCCCGTGCGCCTGCGCCAAAAAAAGAAAGGAAGGGGAGGGTTCTTCCGCTCTTCTTTGCCCCCGCCTTCGGCACGAAATACTCAAGGTCTTCTTAACCCAGGAGACAGGATCGATCCAGATTTGACCAGCTAGAGTGGGAAGCGGTGAACATGACAAGAAACATTTGTTTCTTTTTATAAACCGTGTCACAAGAAAGGACTGCATTTCCCGATGCCTTTAGCCGCAGGTGAAGCCCACAGCTGGGACGCGAGCTGCTCAGACAGTGCGCGTTTGGGAAATGTAGCTGAGGCTCCCGTACAGCAGGGCTGCAAGTAGGCCAGGGGGCGAGGCGACTTCTCGTTTGGTTTGGTTTGGTTTGGTTTGGATTTTGTTTGTTTGTTTGTTGGGGTTTTTGTGTGTGTGTGTGTGTGTGTGTGTGTGTGTGTGTGTGTGTGTGTGTGTGTTTTTAGCAGTTCGCCCTCTAGCTTATGCCCCAGGTCACCCGGAGCTGGTGTACTTGGTGTCAGCCTTGGTGCCCTCGGACACGGCGTGCTTGGCCAGCTCCCCAGGCAGCAGCAGGCGCACTGCCGGCTGGACTTCCCGGGTCCTCAGTGTGGTTCGGCCTGAGTACTGGGCCAGCCGCTCAAACACGTCAAACACTAGTGAGTGCATGGTGCTCATTGCCTTGGAAGAGATGCCGATGTCAGGGAGTACCTGCTTTAGCACCTTGTAGATACACATTGAGTAGGTTTCTTTGCGCCCGCTATGCCTTCTGGACTTCTTCCTGGAACTACGGCCCTTTCCACCTCCAGACTGCTGCTGCTGGTTTTAAAGTTTTTCCTTAAAGCTATGGCCTGATTGCTCAGTCAGAGCGTCATTCCTGTACACCAAGGTGACAGGTCGACCCAGGTCTGGGCATATAACAGGAATTAACCCCTGGCCTGTGTGTTTCAGTGGTTGAGCGTGGACCTATGAACTAGGAGTCATAGTTGGATTCCTGTCAGGGCGGGTTGTGGGCTCAATACCCAGTAAAGGGCGCTGGGGGGAGGGGTGGAGTCAATCAATGATTCTCTCTCATGGATGTTTCACCCTTCCTCTCTGAAGTCAATAAAAATATTTTTAAAAAATAATCAACCAATGTAAGTGGAACAACAAATTGATGTCTGACTCTTTCCTCCTCCCCATCCCTCTTTCTCTAAAATCAATAAAAAATAATGAAGTTTCCCCTAAATATTTAGAAAAGGATGAAAGAATTATGTTAGGGGCCTTTAAACGTCAGTGCTCAGAGAGCATGATCTGGTATTGCTGGGGTATATGAGCAAACATTTAAGCGCTTCCTTATACAGTAGTTTAAGCTTCCAAAGAAAATTAAGGGAAGTTCAGATCTGCATAGGTGCGTGAGACAGAAAAGGGACAAAGAAGTTAGTGGGATGGGGTAAGAAATGTGTATGGTTACTTATTAGACTTTAGAGTGTTTACCCCAGTTTTAAGAAATGAGCAATGGTCGTGAAAGTATTACCTGAACAATAGATGTGTTTTAGATGTAATTACACTCTTTAAACAAAAATAGGTTTTACAAAAAAAAAACAATCTGGTAAGTTCTCCAGTCCTTGAATTGTTAAATAATGAGTGCCTGAGGGAGTCAGCAAGTATTCTGTCTTAAGTGGTTTTCCCCATAGCCCAGAGGGCAAATATCCTTCATGTTTTCTATTGAGAATTAAAATATTTTATAATAAAACAAAGGCTTTCCAATCTTAGAAGGGACTAGAGGCCCAGTACACAACATTTGTGCATGGGTAGTGTCTCTAGCAGCTGCCAGCTGCCAGCCTCCCCCAACTGCCTGCTACTACCACCGGCCGGGGCCTGCCTTTGCACTGGTCTGGTGCCACCTGCTTACCTGCCCCACCATCCTGCCTTGGTCCCTCTCCTCTGGGGCCATCTGGCCTGCAGCACCTCCACTACCACAGCCGCCAGCGCCACATTGCCAACGCCAACCATGGTCTGTGCCGCCCCCTGATGGTCAGCACACATCTAACTTCCAGTCAGTAGAACTCCAGCCAATGGGACAATTTGCATATTAGCCTTTTATTATATAGGATTATATAGAATAATTGGTACAACAGCACAATTATATCATCTCATCACCTATAATAACCAACTATAGTAAAAACCTCATCACTTTAAGACCCTAATACTTTAGTTTAGAAATTATACAGGAATTGCACAAATGCTTTAGTCTTAGGTAGTCCAAGTCAATAAGATAAGCATCTTTTTCTTCTAGATAAACATCTTTAAAATGGTTTAGAACTTCCATTTATACACATTATGGTTCTTCTTAACTACCATGGACCTCCCTTCTGAAACATTTTTAAAAGACAACACGTTTTCACTGTAATGTATCTTAAAGTTCAATTCTGATTAAACTCTGCCTCCTCTCTCCTATCCTCCTCCCATTAGCCTAGATCAGTGTGATTGTTGCTGGGAAACTAGAGCTATTTTAAATTCTGCATTAATTGAAATTATTTCCATTGTAATTAATTCATTAAAAATAAATTTAAAAGTACTTCAGGAAACAAAGTGTAGGCTTTGTTCCAAAGAATTTAAGCAAATGTTTTTCCAATAATTGTTCTATGTGCTGGGAGAGTAAAGAAAGAGGAAATTAGACAAGGTAAACGCATGACATGAGGACTAGGTTGGGGTATTAGTGCTGGAGTATAGTTAGCCCACTAGAAATATGAGCATGAGGGAAAGGGGGCACATGAGAATGTGTTGATAGGAATATCCACCAAAAAAATTTTTACAGAACCTGACTAAAAAAAAAAAAAAAATTTCCAGTATTAAAATCCATTTCTTGATTTTAGATTTTTTTTATTTTTTTTTTGTCTACAAATAGCATCAGGAATTCATGTAAATGAAATTAAAGCTATGACTATATCATAGCAGCACAATTTACAATAGCTAAAATTTGGAAACAGCCTACGTGCCCATGAGCAGATGACTGGATCAGAAAACTATGGTACATCTAAACAATGGAATATTATACTGCCACAAAAAAGAAGGAATTCTTACAATTTGCAGCAACCTGGATGGAATTAGAGAACATTATGCTAAGTGAAATAAACCAGTCAATGAAAGAAAAATACCACATGATCTCATTTGTGGATAATAAAAACCATTATAAACTGATGAACAAAAAGATAGATACAGAGGCAGTAAAGCATCAAACAAATTGTCAAATTACAGCAGGAAGGTTAGGGAGAGGTGGAGGAGATAAGAGATCAATTGAAGGACTTGTATGTATGCATATAAGCATAACCAACGGATGCAAATCATTGGGGGGTGAGGGCATGTATGGGAGTGGGGTGGGGGGAGGCAACGGTAAGATATGTACACATATAATACCATAATTTAAAAAAAGGAAAAAGAAATAAAGCTATGACAATAACTAGTTAAACCATTATTCACTAATCCTGCTAATCCTAACATGTAGTTATAATATTGTCGTCCTTGTGAATTAAGACTAAGGATTTCAGCCGGGACCAGTTTAGCTCAGTGGATAGAGCGTCGGCCTGCGGACTGAAAGGTCCCGGGTTCAATTCCGGTCAAGGGCATGTACCTTGGTTGCGGGCACATCCCCGGTGGGGGGTGTGCAAGAGGCAGCTGATCGATGATTCTCTCTCATCGATGTTTCTAACTCTGTCCCTCTCAATTCCTCTCTGTGTAAAATCAATAAAATATATTAAAAAAAAAAAAAAGACTAAGGATTTCATAGTTTACTTCCTTGGGGGCACAGGAGCATCAGCAGAGTAAAATGAACAGGAACCTGCAATTTCTATATTTGCAGCCTTTAATTGCCACCAAATAAGTGATTTGGAAGTTTCCCTTCCTGTAGAAATAAAGTTGTTTTCTTTAAATTTCCCATGAAAAATTTAACATTTTTTATTTTTGTTAATACTCAGCCAAAGATATTTTCCCATTGGCTTTCAGAGAGTGAAGGGGGAGAGATGACAGAGAGAAACATTGATGTGAGAGAGACATATCGATCAGCTGCCTCCTTGACCAGGGATGGAACACACAACCTAGGCATGTGCCCTGACTGGGAACCAAACCGGTGACCTTTCAGTGCACAGGACTATGCTCAACCAACTGAGCCACAGCAGCCAGGACACTTAATTTACTGACTTCAGAAGGAGGAGGGAAAGAGAAACATCAATTTCTTGTTTCACTTATTTATACATTCGTTGGCTGATTCTAGAATTCTACCCAGGGATTAAATCCCCAACCTTAGCATATGGGGAAAACACCCGAACCAACTGAGCTACCAGGTCAGAGCATATGTTTTTGTTTTATTTATTTATTTATTTATTTAACTAGAGACCCGGTACACAAAATTTGTGCACTGGGCTTGGGGGAGGGGTCCCTCAGCCCAGCCTGCACCCTCTCCATTCTGGGATCCTTCTCACAATCCAGGACTGCTGGTTCCAACTGCTTGCTTGCTTGCCTGCCAGCCTGATCACCTCATAACCACTCCCCTGCCAGCCCGATCACCCCCAACTGCCCTCCCCTGCCAGTCATCTTGTGACCACATGTGGGCGGCCATCTTGTGCAAGGGCAGCCATCTTGTATATTACCTCTTTATTATATAGGGTAAATATATTTTTATTGATTTCAGAGGAAGAGGGAGAGATGGAAACATCCATGATGAGAATCAGTTTGTTGCTGCCTGCATGCCCCCTAATGGAGATCAAGCCCACAACCTGGGCATGTGCCCTTGACCAGAATTGAACCCAGGACCCTTCAGTATGCAGGCTGACGCTCTATCCACTGAGCCAAACCAGCTAAGGCTGTTTTTTTAAATATGTTTCTATTGCTTTTTTAGAGAAAGGAGAGAGAGAGAGATAGAAATATAGATGGACTGCCTCCTGCATGCCCCTTACTAGGGATTGAGCCTGTAACCCTGGCATGTGCTCTGACTGGGAATCAAACCAGTGACTTCTTGGTTACTGGGTTGGTGCTCAACTGTTGAGCGACACCAAACAGGCAGGTTTCTGAGGTTTTGGTTGTTTTAATTAAAAACATTTTTTTTAAATGTGTGTCAGACCTAAACATGGCCTGGGAATGATTTCCTATATTAAGGGTCGTCTTAACTGACTTGTTTTATGGTAATTCTGATTACCAAATTCAATACTCAAAAATCAAGCTGAGCCAAGACCAGTTTGGCTCAATGGATAGAGCGTCGGCTTGGGGACTGAAGGGTCCCGGGTTCGATTCCGGTCAAGGGCATGTACCTTGGTTGCAGGCATATCCCCAGTAGGGGGTGTGCAAGAGGCAGCTGATCGATGACTCTCTCTCATCAATGTTTCTAACTATCTCTCTCTCCCTTCCTCTCTGTACAAAATCAATAATAAAAATATATTAAAAAAAAAAGTGTGAACATTAAAAAAAAAATCTTAAAAAAAAAAAAATCAAGCTGAATAGGACTATGTACCTACTGTTGCTTTTGACCACCAGCAATTTAAACATATGAAAATCTACTTGGGTTTAAATATGGGCTGGCCATGTAACTTATCTAAACTGAGACTTTTTAAAATGAAAGGAGACACTAAAATAATTAACAGGTGTTAATTGATCTAAAAACCGGGACTGCCCCCAGAAAACCTGCCACTGCTGACTTCTCAAGAGTGCTCTCCTCATAATCATACTTTAATCTTGGAAAGTTCTGCCCTCTTCACATGGTATTTTACACCTGCCAAGATCTCTCTCGTTCTATTCTGTTCCCACCACTATGGTCTTCTGAGTTTTTATTTTCTCCCTCCCCATCACTCTAAATAATGCTGGGTCCAAGTGGTTTTGGTAGGGAAGTGAACCACATGTGGACACCCACCCGGTGGACTCCTCTGGCTTCCTCGGTGTTAAGTGGGAAAGAAAAAGGGATTTAAAGAGTAATTTTATTCTTTGCAAAAACATTCAACATCACAAAAATGACCACTTATTTTTTTTTTTTTTTTCTAAAACAAGGCTCTTTCAAAATTGCAAATGAAATAAGGGCAACCATCTAAGCTGATTACAATAAACTTGTAAACCCAACAATTTTGTACTATAGATGACAGGGTAGTCTGCAGGAGTTAAGGCTATATTTTGCTTTATGAATTTGTTTTGTTTTCAGAAAAAGAAAAACAAAACAACTGGCCAGTGGAGTCTCTCAAAAATAATAGAGAAACAATCATGGGATCAAGAAATATACCATTTTTCTGTTTCTACTGATCTGTCACTTAAATTGGAGGAATGGATAATGTTCTCATGCAGCAGTACATTTAATATGTAATAAAAAAATCCCTATTTACTAGTATAGGGCAACCATCAATTTCCACATCAATTGGATATAATTAGTCAAAAGTTTTAACCCTAGACCACATGTGTCAAACACAAGGCCCGCGGGCCAAATCCGTCCCACCAGGCCTTGCAATGTGGCCCGCACCGCGCTGTCATCACTGCACTCCGCTGCGTTTCCATCACAATGACAGTTTATGACTGTTCAGTAAACCATTCGGCCCGCGATTTAGGCTGGATTTTAGATTTTGGCCCCTTCTCTGATTGAGTTAGACACCCCTACCCTAGACTATGCCAGAAGAGACAGGTGAGCTATTTTTAGTATAAACACACGGGGTTGATTTTGTAATTAACTATCCTGTAAAATATACCCATTAACTTCTCTCAGAAGGCATAGGTTGTTTTTATATAACAAACCTGTGATACAACATTTACTTTTGTAAACTTCAGATCAAATTGTCTCCTGAAAGTGCATTTATACTACGTATAAAATACATTTTAAGACAATAGCTTTACGAGTTAATAATCTTGATTTCAAACAGCATAAATGAATTCCTTTGAACTTTTTGGTAACCAAATGCCCTTTACTAATACCATATTGATGCATATTCCTTAAATCACTTAGTGTTTATTAAAGTCTACTAAGTGCAAGGCGCTCACCCATGGCCTGACATACAATATTCAAGTACAAAGAATCATTAGAACCATTCCAAAGAGTAAGAACACTTTGAAAAAGGACCTAAGAGTGGTCAAAATGACGAGGTAAGCAGAACGTAACAACATACATTAAAAAGTGATCTTTTTTACAGTCCTTGGGAGGATACTCCCTTAGGAAGTTAGCTGTGTTATATTTATATCTATGATGGCACTGCTAAGGCAGGATTCTTCATTTCAAAGTCTTACTTTCTGTGTTAATACCTTCTACATTTGAGTTGTTGAATGGAAACATGCTTCTGAGTTTAGCCATTATGCTACTAAACTTAAAATCATTTGCATATTATTTTTAAATTTGTTGTTTTATTGGTCGGGTTATACACAATTTTAGCACCACAGAAGGGGAAAGTTTGGGCTGAGGATCTACACACCAGAATACATAACCTTAAAATAACTTATACCTGATGCAGTCACTTTTAGGAATGCTGCTGCTGAGGAAGATTCAGAATGGCCCAACAAAAATAAAAGCTGGCCCAGATGTGGCTGAGCCTGGAAGTTCCTGGCTCAGAACACCTCCATGGCTTTCTTGGACATAAAGCCTGCAAGACTCTTCCCCATCTTTGGACAAACAGTATCTAATGGTTGTGACCTTGGGCAAAGTAAATTCTCCTAAGTCTTGATTTTGTCATCTATAACAGAGTGACAATTACCCACATTAAAGAGCAGTTGGAGGATTAAAAGAGAACAAGTGAAAACCCTTAGCCAACAACAGAAGCTGAAATAGTAATCTTTATTTGACCCATGGGAAAACACATGGGGACTCATCTCTCCTTAGTTGAGAAAGGATGGAACTTCAGCTACCTGTAATGTTCTTCTTACCCCAAATTTCCAGATACATTTTTGCCCAATAGCAATTTGATGTTAAAATTAGCATTTAATATTATTTGATTTTTCACATTATTATTCTGATGCCCTAGTACCTAGTTATTGCCCATCCTTTTCTAGCATTAAAACACAGAATATTCCCTATGTTGGACTAGATTTACTGAAATAGTTAGTGCCACATCTGGCATTCAATTACTTTTATATATACCTTTTCTAAGTATTTTAAAAATTATTTCAGAGAGGGAGAAATAGAAACATCAATGAGAGCATCATTGATTGGCTTCCTCCTGTATGTCCCACACCAGGGATCAAGCTTGCAACCCAGGCATATGCACTAACCAGGAACTGAATTATGACCTCCTAGTTCTTAGTTTGATGCTCAACCACTGAGCCAAGCCAGCTAGGCTATATATAGCCTTTGATAAGAAAACACAGCCCAAATATTTCCATACACACACACACACACACACACACACACACACACACACACACACACTCTGCTCACCTCATAATAAAATGCCTTTGAGTTTCCCATGTGTAGGTTTATACCTATTACTACAAATGAGCAAAGTTTAGAATGTAGGAGGTAGCATATCCTATATAATAGATAATATACTAATTAGACCAAACAGCGAAACAATAGTCTGGATGACCTTCCTGGGCAACAAGGACTGAGCTCCTTGCATGAATTTCATGCATTGGGCCTCTAATATCTTATAAATATGGAAAACAATGCCCCTTCCTAAAAGTAGAACTCTTTTCTTTACTGAACATCATCCTTAGACATCACAATTTTCTAATCCTTCACAGGGTGGGGCAAAAGTTGTTCATATGGAAAATACAGTAACAGATTATACAAAAAACTTTCGTGTACTCACAACTGTAAATCTGTTTTGCTTCACCCAGTATGGAAAGCCCCAAGACCAAAGCCCCAGCTATGACTTATTAATACAAAAATGTTCACAAAACTAATCAGCAAGAAAGAAAAATCCTTCAACCTGAGGTATACCTTCATAATGCAACCCCAAATTGGGGGATGAAATAACTAAAACATTTATTCAACACTAGATAAGTAAATTCAAAGTTGCCGGTGGTGGGGTAGCCATGTGCAAGTTAAGATCTAGATGGGGAAGTTTGGTTTATAAAATAAGCTCTTTTCCTACACAAAATCAGCATCAATCTGGAATAATTCAGATTTATGTGGGATAATTATCAATGTTTATGTCTGTGCTGATGAAAGCAACCCAGTTTTATATGGCAGATGGAAGAAACAATCTTAGGGTAATATAGTTTTAAAAATCAGTACAACTGACAAAAAAGTAACTATACAGAGACAAGAATATGGGTTAATGTGTTTGATGGAAAACTCCATTTTCTAAATCTCACTACTCTTCATATCAATCATTAACTTTCCCAGTATTTCCCAAACTAATCATATCTACTTTCTGGTCCTTTCAGCTATAAGGTCCCTTTAACTCCCAGATCTTCTCAATAATTTTCCCCCCCAACCGAAGTTCTTATTACAAAGACTACACTTTGAAAGTTTGGAGAAGAAAAGGAAAAGGGGGAGAGACGATCAAGCCACTTTCTCCCTTATCAGTATATAAAACCACAGAAGAGTTTTCCTGTGTTAAAATTAACATGCTTTTGTAATGAGTAATATCTTAGTGATAGGGTATATCTAATATATGGAAAGTAAATTAACAGAATCTGTCAGGCGGATAACTAAAAATACGTACGTCTTAATTACCTCCTGATATGTCGTTTCTATTACAAAAAACAAAACAAAACAAAAAGGCTGCTTTCTCGGTTCTCCCAGTTATGCTCAGATATAACTTTTAGTCAATTCCAATTTTTATTTTTAAAAATATTTTATTCTAAAAAAAATTTAGCTCATATATCACGGCTCATGAACTTCTAGGACAGGTGCAAGACACATTCCTCTTTTAAATAGAAAATAAACCACATTAGTTGAGTGGACTTTGTTTTAATTCATTCATTGAGACACCTGCAATTGCTAGCAAAAGTTTCCAACGTATGCTATTCTAACTTGGAGAAACAACTTTGTGTGCTTTATATATACTATCCATTCAAATTGGTTTATCAACATGAACTAAAAAACTATTAAAATTATTCAATAGAAGGTACATAATTTAAACATCCTACAGAAATGATGTTACCAGTAATTTACAATATTTAAAAACTCAGCCACACACAAAAAAAGTCAAGGCTAAAACCAAGATTTTTACTATGAATCAGTGCTTCTATTATCCTTCTGAAAGAAGTTATATTTTAATGTGATGTCAAGGCAACACTGAAAGTTTTCTTTTAAATTAACCACCTAACTTGTCCCTAAAATTACAAAGAATCAAAGTCTTTTACAGGTCAAGTGCAGTAAATTAAAATGTCCTTTCAGCCCAAAGCAGCACTAGAAAAATTAACAGTTATAAATGAGAGTTGACTAGTTTTGCAGTGGCTGCTCCATCAATGACAGACAAACATCAGACGGTATCCATCCAGAGCACAGACACAACTACAAGCTAGATGTGAAGACAGTGTCACAGGCTTGGCTGAAATGTCCATTGTTTTTGTTACCTTTCTACTTTAAATGAAGTGGATTTTTTAAAAATCTAATCAGGTCACATAAGTTGACTGCTTAAATGACAACATGTTGAGGTACGAAAGCTCTTAATATCCCTAACAATCAGCAGGATTTACCAGAGATGTATAAATAGCTTGTCAGGGGAACTTCCAAATACTTACACTATGGGTTAAAATGAATTCTAGAAGAGGACAACATTAAAGAGGATTAAAAGGATATTCTCTAAAACAGAAATGAGCAACTTTTCCTTCAGAATTCACTTTGAATAGCACATTAACAAATATAAATCTTCTCTGATAGTGTGTCCCAACATTGAGTCAAGATGGCCAACTAGCACCAAGAAGTCGTATGTTCAGTTGCAGTTCTCTTGGCAATTAAACCTATTTTTTCGTTCCAGTCCAAGCTCAAATGTAGATCACTGAAGACAGTACTGGAAGCGCCTTTTGCAGGTACAGATTGCAGTCATCATTAAATGAGCTAGAAGGTAGAAACTTTTTATTTTATGACAAGGGGGAGGGCAACTTGCCTGGGCTATACTAACTAGCAGGAGATGAAATTATTAGGGAGGGAATAATGAGGTTATAAGAAAATGATCACTGCCCTTATTTGGATTAAATAGGTCATGTTGAGAAGATAGTTATTTGTTCAAGATAAGGATGCTACATTAAAGGAACATATATTCATATATGCAGCATGAATACATTAGAATCAAGCTGCACCCAATTAAGGAAAAAAAAAGTCCCGAAGTAACCTTTAAAAGTACGTGTTCTCTGCCAGTCACAGAGGGGAAAAGCACCTAGGGTGAACTTTACAATTTAATGAGGACCTTATCAGGACCACAAAGCCTGAAACATCTGTTTAAATGCAGAAACACAGCCTCTAATCACACTGGTGAAGTTGGGAAAATTAAAGGGTGTTTTTTTTTTTAATTTTGTTATTGAATTACAGAATATACAATAGTTTAAATTACTAAGGATTCTAAATCTTCAACCAGCATTAGAACTGAACCACTTTCAAGTCCTAAGACACAGAAGACCCAAGAGAAGCAATAGCCATACAGATTAATATGTGCCCCTCTGCTTTCTGCTCTAAGGAAATCTTCAAACCAGTATCATATGAGAATCAGTGTTAATTCTTCAGCATTCCTGACAACTAGAAAGCATATTCACTGAAGGCTGAAGGTGAGAGAGCAGATGGTTTAACTTTAATATCTGTGAAGAATGGCGCCAATAGAGGAAAGAAAACCATCCAATCTCGGAAAGAATTAATGCAAATTTGGCTAGCAAAAGCCACCAGGGTTCACTGTGGAAGAACGCATGAGAAGTACTCTGAAGTACACAACAGGTCTAAACATCTCCCTTGTTGCAAGTAATTGTGTGAAATTCAAGATAAAGTTTTAGTCTTATCATTTTAATGTCAGTATTTTTTCCCACTTAAAAGGTAATAAGGAGTCGTCCTCTTTTTTTCTGCCACAAAATAAGAAAGCCACATGAATATGTGTATATTTCCATGACTCTTATAATAGAAGTGCAGATCTCCAAAGCCTAGGGATTTTCCTTAAGAGTGGGCCGTCCTGGTTACTCTTTCCTTAGAAGAATATTCCACCACAGAGAGCCAGAGGTTTTCCAGATGTGTGTGAGAGAGCAGGTGCGCAAGGCAAGCAAATGAGCGCAAACAGTATTATGGAAAACATTTGAGAAGTCAGCTCCATGAGGACTTGGGCTCCACAAGAGGACGTGACTAGGTAGCCTGGTCTGACACAGGAACATGAAAGCAGTGTATTGCCTCAAAGCTGGAAACCTTCCATAGGAGCCTCACACTGCTGGAAGATGTACTGCTGCTGGCTAAGGTCAACCTGGGGTGCAATGCTGCTGTCCTCATCCTCGGTACCGAAGTAATGCTCAATAAGATCAAAGGCCTTCTGGTAGATATCCTGATTTTCATGACTCTGTAAGAACTCAATTTTATCCAGACCTAGAATAAAGAACAAAGGAAAATCTGTCATCTATAGGAAATTCCAATGAAGCAATGTTTTGCAACATGTCTCCTTTCTTGAGGCTCTCTTCTCCATTTATATCTCATATGTACTTTGTAATAGCATAGACAGTATTGCTGGGGATTACATCTGAATACCAGCACATTACAAACTGACATCTTAAAAGCACGTACAAACAACAGTCAGACCCCAGAAACAGCAATTTCTATAAGTCACCACATCATCTAGTGCCAAGGGCAAGTCGCAGAAGAGTTCCTGCTGGACTATACCTACGGCCTAATTAATTCTTGGCTCTAGTTCTATCTACCTAGACACTGAGTTATTCAATATCATTACAGTGAAGCTGTAATATCCTTAAATCAATCAGAATCTGTTTTTATTGCTTAACCTTAGAAGTCTGACCAGAGCAATTAGCCAACATATTCCCTTTATTAAGGTCAAGCCCATCTGATCTTAATAAAATATTAAAATCAAAGGAAAAAATAACATTGCTAAATGGAAAAAAAAATACATATTCATATACATATCCATATTAACCTATATAGAAATAAAGAAGTAACAATAGTTATCTCTGTGGAGAAACATCTTTAGATAAAGAACATTTTTTCTTTTTTATACATTTCAAAACCCCTCATACTAAATAGGTATAGCTTTTGTAATCATGTTTTTTAAAAAAAATAAGTTGTTAAAATCTTTTGAAAAACAATTCTGCATTAGCTTATAAATCTGAAAAATAAATGTACCCCCATGATCCCTAATTTCAATCTCAGGAATAAACAAACCCCAGAACAGTGGTTTTTAACCCAGACCATGCGTTAAAATCACTTAGGCAACTTAAAAGGTTAAAGTACATTAGTACATTGATTAAGAATACAGTAAAGACTGAGATAGAAGAATGAGGAAACCAAGTGACTCTAAGATGAAACTCTCAGGAACTCTTTAGGCATACAGGAACTGAAGGTACAATACAAAATCAGAACTCTCAAGCTTACAAGAGCAAAGGAGTCAGGCATCATATACAGTAGGTACGGGTGTTCTTGAGCCTCAGATGGATTAGTTAAGGAAAAGCAGTCAGAAAACTGGGAAGATCCTAAGAGACTAGTGTAAAACTGGTTAAAATGAAGGGGACTTGCTTCTTTCGTATTTACAATACATACTCTTTTCCAATTCTACATACTACACATTATAATTCATAAGAAAACAATTTTTTCTATGTGTTTGCTAATGACAGATATGGACAGGCCAGAAAAGCAAAGAGAGGAAAAAAAAAATAACTTTAGGACATCTGTTTAATACTCTATCTTACCATAAGCTTCTTCGATCAAAGCACAGTAAGGATTAATGCCAGTGCCATTTCTTTTGGCTTCTTGTTCTCCAAGCCTCAGGATATTTTCCAAGCCGTTTAGGGCAACCTGTACAATCTTAGAGTCCATGACTGTGAGGAGATCACAGAGTGGCTTGATACAACCCAGTTCTACGAGGTACCTAAAGTAATAAAAAGAGTACTTTTGTCAAAGCTTTTAATTCAGTAAAACTTATTAGGGTGATGGAAGGATCATCCTCAACCTGACTACAGAAATAAAAAAGAGCATCCATTCAACTATATGCTACACCTTACCACACACAAAAAGCACAAATAAATCAAAGTTCTCTAGCAGTCAGTTCCATTCTTTTTTCCTTCCACAATTACTGGACTCCAAGGAACTGGAATACTCTTTCTCTGAACATGCACAACCCAAATAATAGAATAGTTTTGTTTCTATAGGTAACTGCACCTCTGAAATATGACACACTTGCTGTGAAAGCCAGCACAACATGCCCAACAGGCCACTCTATTTTGTACAAAGAACTCTTAAATATTAAAGAAATCAACTCAATGTAAAAATGGGCAAATGATCTGAACATACACCCGCAAAGATATACAATGGCAAATAAGCATATAAAAAGATGTTCAACTCATATACAGGGTATCCGCAAAAAAAAAAATACACATATTGAATAATTATAAAGACTGCTTATTAAGATACATTTTATTTTCAAAATGCAATAGAATCAGCTGTTAAAGTGTGTATACATATTTTTGGGACACACTATATATAACAGTAGGGGGCTATAGATTAAAACAATGATACTACAGACTTATTACAATGGCTCAAACCCAAAACACTGACAATACCAAATCCTGATAAGTATGTGGAGCAACAGAAACTCATTTTTTTGTTTGTTGGTTAGAATGCAAATTAGGATAAACCACTTTGAAAGACAGCTTGCCAATATTTTACAAAGCTTTCTATACAATCTGGCAATCTTACTCCTAGGTATTTACCCAATGAGGTAGAAAATTATGTTCACACAAAAACCTATACACCAATATGGCTCAGTAATTGAGCATCAACCTATAAACCAGGACATCATTGTTTGATTCCTGGTTGGGGCATATGCCTAGTTGTGGACTCAATCCCCAGATTGGGGTGTGCAGGAGGTAGCCGATCAATGATTCTCATCAATGATGTTTCCATCTCTCTCTTCCTCTCTGGAATCAATAAAAATACATTAAAATCATCATAATAAATGGCTAATATGCAAATGGCCATCACACTGGCCGTGATGCTGTAACAATCTATCAGCAGGGACCTGAGACTGCGTGGTGACAAGCCGGGCTGGGGGACCTGAGGCTGCGCCCCGCAGGGTGGGACTGGTTGGGTCTGGGTCTCGCCCAATGGGGGTCAGGCTGGCCAGGTCTTGGTCTGGCGTTATTTCAAGGCACGCGTGTGAGTGGGCAAGGACTTTACTCTGGGTCCCGCAGTGTGCCCCAGACTCTGACAGGAGGGAGATTTTCATATATATTTAACTAATTTTCTTTCATCTCTGACACTTCTATTATAGAAAAAGGACAAATAGCAACATTAAAATATTCTCTCTAATTAACTCCCTTTAATGTGCACGAATTTCATGCACTGGGCTACTAGTAAATAAAGACCACTATAGTGGTTTATTTATATTTGGTTCATTTAGCATAGAATTATAGATATCCATAATAATAAAAATGTAATATGCTAATTAGACTGAATGTCCTTCTGGAAGAAACCAGGGCTACAAGGGAAGCCCAGGTTCTGGGTGCCAGAGGAAAGCTGGTGTCAGCAGTTGGGGGAAGGAAGGCCTACTTGAATTTTGTGCATTGGGACTCTAATTTTTTATAATTGAAATCCATCTAAATCTTGTCTTCCCAACAAGAAAGAGCGGAAGCCACACAGATATCTGTATCAGAAAGCCAGTCTATTTTCTATAATTTGGACTATCATATTTTTATAAGAATATTTTTAACAAAATACTTCATCTAATTAATAAGAAACTGCTATGCAAAATTTAAAAAAGGGTAGTAGCCATTCTCTTTTCTAACTGAGCAAAATATCCCAAATACTTTCTGATGAAAGCTACCACAGTATTTTGGAAATGTTTTAAAAATGTGTACAGTTTAACCACTTCAATTAAGAAAACAGATTTGGTATACAATAAAGAAACCATTAATAATTACAAATCTGAATTTGAACATAAAACGTGACTATTAACTTGTTCCAAACTTCTGTAGTATTGCACATGACTGCCATCTGGTGGTGGCATACTGGCAGTAATGGAACATACATTAAGGCCTCAACATTGTCCAACTTTATGAGAAACAACACATACCAAAACCAATTTTACCACAGGCTCATTTATATAAACAAGAGTTAAGTTTCTACGCTAAAACAAAATGGTATTCAAGGACTTGCCATACCACAGAACAAGAATCTTGAAAGTTGAAAACAAGACCTAACCTCATACAAGACCACTTGAAAATCTTCCATTAATAACCTATCTATGATGAATTTTACCAAAATAGCTGTTGCATATGTTAACCTATTTATAAACTTTACAATTTCAGGTAAATACTTCTTATCTTCCATACCTGATCAATTTCTAACCACTATACGATCACGGCGAGCTACCGGAGCCTTCCTGATCAATTTCTAAAATGTTAGGATTACTTTACCTTTTCATTTTTAATTTTCAACAGAGGAATAAAAATTAGCATTGATTCTGTGCCTACATTTAAACCGCCGAAGCAGCAATAGCAGAGGTAGCTGTTTCCCTGACACTACATATGAGGAAGGGGTGGATGCTTTAACACTCATCGGAAACCATCTTCCCCTCATCTGAATTTCCCATAAAGAAAGTTAAGGCAGCCCTAGCTGGTTTGGCTCAGTGGATAGAGCATAAGCCTGCAGATTAAAGGGTCTCAGGCTCGATTCCAGTCAAGGCTCAGGTTGTGGGCTTGATCCCCAGTAGGGGGCATGCAGGAGGCAGCCAATCAATGATCCTCTGTCATCATTGCTGTTCTCTCTCCCTCCCTCTCCCTCTCTGAAATTTATATATATGTATTTTTTAAAAAAAGTTAAGTCAAGCTAAGAGTTGAGGATTCATTTTTTTCTTCATCACTGCTCTTTCTATCTGAGGTATTCAATGTCTATAATTTAGCATTTAATTATATATTCTTTTGAGGAATTAATTCCCGTCCACATTTTTTTCCCCCAAATTAGAGTTTTCATTCAATATTTTTTTTGTATTAGTTTCAAGTATACAGCACAATGATATACTTGACAAAGTGTTTCCCCAGTGTTTCCAGTACCCATCTGGCACTATACATAGTTATTACAATATTACTGACTATATTCACTGTCCTGTATTTTACATCTCATCCCCATGACAATTTTGTAACTACCCATTTATACTTCTCAATCCCTTCGCCTTTCACACCCAGTCCTCACCCCCCCCTCCCTTCTGGCAACCCTGAGTCTGTTCTCTGTATCTATAACTCTATTTCTGTTTCGTTTATTCTTTAGATTCCACATATAAGTGAAATCATATGGTATTTATCTTTCCCTGAGTTATTTCACTTAGTATAATACCCTCTAGGTCCATCCATACTGTCACAAATGGTAAGATTTCATTATTTCTCATGATTTCTACCCATACAAATGCCTTTTCTAGCCATCCTATGTAATAACAGGCTAATATGGAAATCGACTGAATGGCAGAGTGACTAATTACAATGATGCATACTGACCATCAGGGGGCACTCACTGCAGGAGCTGCCCCCTAGTGATTAAGGTGCTCCCACAGGGATAGCGATGCTCAGCCAGAAGCCCTGAGCCTGGCTCACAGCTGGCAAGCAGCGCAGCATATGGTGGTGGAGGGAGCCTCTCCTCCCTCCACAGCCACTGGACACCCCCCTGGACTGTGAGAAGGCACAGGCGAGGCTGAGGGATGCTCCCGCGCCCCCACGCACGAATGCAATGCACCAAGCCTCTAATACTATATAACAAAAGGCTAATATGCAAGTTGTCCCCTCAGGAGTTCGACCAAGAGTTTGATTGCTTGCTATGATAACATACACTGACCACCAGAGGGCGGCACAGAACATGGCAGATGACCAGTGGCGGAGGCAGGGTGGCGAGGGAGTGAGGGAAGGAGGAGGCGGAGAGCTAGGGAACCTGATCAGCCATGATCACTGGCTGGGCTTAGGAACCCTACCCATGCACGAATTTCATGCACTGGACCTCTAGTTAAGATTATAAGCTGCTACTACCCAAGGGGCCATTTAGTCTTAAGCTAATACAAATCTCTCTCTCTCTTTACTGTATACTATAGTACTTTAGGAGACACTTGCCTCCAATGAATTTGGTACTTTACCATATACCTCTCTTTCAAGTCTGGTCCAATTAAGCCATTTAAACTTGAAAGAGCAAGAGTTAACTATTAATGCTGGACTCTAAGGATTCTACATATAACTTTCTAGACTATTCAAGATGTTTCTGATCAAGTAGCTCCAGAATGCACTAAAGCCACCACTATAGTTATTTCTGCTTCAAACCTCAACTTTGCCATACTTCTCACATCCAGAATTTGTTTCTGCAAAAAGGCATGGGAAAGATGTAAGGAATGAATATCTATTATATCAATTATAAAACCGAGAATAATCTTCCAGGAGGCTAGAACTGAATATTCTTAAATGGCAGAGAAAATAAAATTTTTCTTTAACTTATAAGATGCTCCCTGGCTAGTACTTACTTGATCTGTTCAGCTGATCCTCCAGAAGTTGCATTTGTGATGGCCCAAGCAGCTTCTTTCCTTGTCCGAAACTCAGCAGTTTGTAATATACTAATGAGGGCTGGGAAAATGTTGCCATCTATCACAGTCTGAAATTAAAGAAAAATTAAATGGGAAGAAAAAGTATAAGATTTGTAATGTCTAACTACTATGGTGTACATGTGAAACTAATATAAAATATTAAATGTCAACTGCAATTAACAAAAATTTATAAGTGTAGCCGGGACCAGTTTGGCTCAATGGATAGAGCGTCGGCTTGGGGACTAAAGGGTCCTGGGTTCGATTCCAGTCAAGGGCATGTACCTTGGTTGCAGGCATACACCCAGTAGGGAGTGTGCAAGAGGCAGCTGATCGATGACTCTCTCTCATTGATGTTTCTAACTCTCTATTCTCTCTCCCTTCCTCTTTGTACAAAATCAATTATATATAAATTACTTCTTTAAAAAATAAAAATAAATTTTTTTTATAAGTGTTAATAATATGCCCTGGCTGCTATAGCTCAGTTAGAAGAGCATCATCCCGTGCACCAAAAAGTATCGAGTTCGATTCCCAGAAAGGGCATATGCCTGAATTTTTGGGCTCAAACTGCAGTAGGAGGCATGCCTGAGGCAGCCAATTGATATTTCTCTTTCTCTCTTCCTTCCTCCCTCTCTAAAATCAATAAAATATTGTTTTTTTAAAGTGTTCATGATACTAATTATAACTTTTAAAAATATATATATTTTTTTGATTTTCCACAGAGAGGAAGAGAGAGGGATAGAAAGTCAGAAATATTGATCAGAGAGGATCATCAATCAGCTGCCTCTTGCACACCCCCTACTGGGGATGTGCCCGCAACCAAGGTACATGCCCTTGACCGGAATCGAACCTTTCAGTCGGCAGGCCTATGCTCTATCCACTGAGCCAAACCGGTTTCAGCATAATTATAACTTTTCAGATGGTTTCACTAATAACATCCCTCCACCTTTTAAAAATAAATAGGAAGGAGTTACGTACTCATTATCCGTAACCTTTTGGCCATACTTGATATCAATAGCACCCTCTCTGGAGTCTGTGACCTTGTAATTTACTTTTACCTACCGGTATGAGTTTTCTCTTTTATTTTATTATCCTGTCGTGGTCCACCCACAATAAAGTTCAATTCTTTGTTCCTCTGCTATTCTCATTTCTCTCATAGCATCCACCTGACATGTGTGTTGTAACTCTCTTCTCACAGGAGCCCCAACCCAGAATGGCCAACAGCTTACATTAGATCTACTAATCGCCTCAAACACATCATCTGGCCTCTATACCAGGTTTCCTTTCAAATCTGTCAAATTCACAAAGGCTCTCTGTGTATTGATTCTAAATTCAATCATTCACTACATGTTTTACATTTTAATTTAAATGCTCTGGGTCCACCCTTTCCTTTCCTTTAGCACTGCCACCATCCTGTTCCAAGCCACCACCTCAATCCAGATTACCAGAATAGCCTTTAGCTGACCAGAGTACTTTTACTCAATCCCTCTACTCTACTAATATTAAAGTAGTGTTCTTCAAATTATTTTCTTCATGTTTCTCCTTAGCTCAAGTACTAAAATTGGTTCATATCATTTCCTACATAAAAAAACGTGAATGCTACATAATAGTCTGGTGCACAGCAAGCAATCAACTGCAGTTGAAATCACCTTGTATGTAAGCGATGAACTGCAAAAGCTACCAATGTCAGTCCCTGACAGCATTCTGTGAGGGGAGGATTAACCCATGCTTTCCTGGACGAGAATTTTTTCTATTACGCCAATGAGAGAAGCAAAGTTTAGCAGAAAGACACTTAATCTTCGTTCTGTCATTTACTCAAAATGCCCTGAAGCAAACCATTTTATTTCTCTGAGTCTCAGTTTCATCTATAAACAAGAATGCTGGATTAGACGACCTCTGATTCCACTCAGCTCAAAATCTCATAAATTGTTGTTCCAGCCTTTCTCATGGCCTACTTAGACCACTGCTTATCTTCCACTTCGGTTATTCTCCCACTGATAAATATATATATATATATATTATCCCTAATATGCAAATAGACCAAATGGAAGAACAACCGAACCACCAGTTGCTATGATGTAAGCTGACCACCAGGGTTTGTGCGCAGAACATGGTGGGTGTCAGCCGCAGGATGGTGGAGCAGGTGAGTGGGGACACCAGACCAAGGTGGGGTGCAGGTCTCTGTCATCGGAGCGAGCCTCTGGAGGTTACTGAAAATTCTGTTACCATGCACCATGGTCCCACCTGGTGCTTCACTTGCTGCTGGTGCTAGTCCCACTCACACCTGCTACCGGCACTGGAGCTGCCGCACGGCACCAGCCCTGATCGCTCGGCGCCATCAGTGGGTGCCAGCGGCAGCTGCTGGCCCCAAATGTCCCTAAGGCTTCTCCACCTCCCCCTGCTCCTGAGGGGCGATCAGGGCAGCAGCTACCACTCACACCCACTGCTGGTGCCGGCCCCAATCGCTCTGAGCCGCCAGCACGTGCAAGTGGCAGCAGCAAGAGCAGGGCTACCAGCAGACAGGGGACTGGCGGCCACAGTGGGAGGGCCAAGACCCATCCCTGTGCCCACCGCAGCATTATGGTCACGGTTCCTTTCAAGGTGCACTGGGCCCCTAGTATAAGAATAAAAGAAAAGCATAGATAACCAGCTAGAGAAAAATGAGTCCCCAAAGGTTCATGAGAAATTAAAGCAATCTAATACGTGAGTCCAATAGAAAAATAAGTATTTTACTTGGCAAGAGTAAAGCTAACCTGTTCGGCATAAAGTCCAAAAAAACTGCAAGAAAACAAGACACTATTACACTATCTTGGAATATCATCAAATATTAAAGGCAAAGGGAAATACCAAGACCCAAGTATAAGTTCAAAAGACTATCTTCTTTAAAATAGGGTTGTTGTTTTTTTTTTAAATAAAATGTAGACTGACAAAATAAGAGAACAATGTTGGCAGTAAGTAGTCTCCAAGGCAATAATGAAAATATCCTACCTAATAAAAGAGTAATATGCAAATTCACCATCACTCTGCTACACCCACAAGCCACGCCCACCAGCCAATCAGAGCAAGTATGCAAATAAATCCAACCAAGATAGCTACAGCCACAGAGAGCAGGAGGAAGGCTTGGGTTTCTCTGGCAATGTAAGAAGACAAGCTTTCCATCTGCCCTTGCCAACCTAAGCCTCCATTCAAGGCTACAAAGTTTCAATTATAGAAGGTAAACAAATCCAAACAGAAAGGGCAGCAGCCACGGAGCTGGAAAGAGTGGGAGGCTATGTTTGCCCCCCCCCCCTCCCCCGGAATGGAAGAAGCAAAGCTTTCCGCACACCCTGGCTGGCTCAGGCCTCCACTTAAGGCTACAAAGTTTCAATGACAGAAGATACACAAACAGGAGGCTTGGCTCTGCTCCAGTCTACAAAGTTTCAATTGTAGAATGTAAATAAATTCCAGATACCAGGGCCTCTGTGTGGGTTGCCAGGGGGTGTGGCCAGCCTGCAAACCACCATAGGCTCCTTGTTCAAGCTGCCCCACACCCAAAGGGAACCCCCACCCAGATCCGGGACACCCTTCAGGGCAAACCAGCCAGCCCCCACCCATGCACCAGGCCTCTATACTATCTAATAAAAGAGTAATGTGCAGATTGACCATCACTCCAACACACAAGATGGCTGCCCCCATGTGGACACAAGATGGCCACCACAAGATGACAAGCAGGGGAGGGCAGTTGGGAGGGACCAGGCCTGCAAGGGAGAGCAGTTGGAGGCGATCAACCTTGCAGGGGAGGGCAGTTAGTGGTGACCAGGCCGGCAGAGAAGGGAAGTTGGGGGCAAACAGGCTGGCAGGGGAGCAGTTAGACATCAATCAAGCTGGCATGGGAGTGGTTAGAGGATGATCAGGCTGGCAGGCAGAAGCGGTTAGGGGTAATCAGGAAGGCAGGCAGGTGAGCAGTGGGAGCCAGCAGTCCTGCATTGAGAGGGATGTCCGACTGCCTGTTTATCAGGCCTAAATGGGCAGTCGGACATCCCTTGAGGGGTCTCAAATTGGAGACCTGTGCACGAATTTCGTGCATCAGGCCTCTTGGTATATTTTAATAACTGACACAAAAAAAATTGTACTTATCCATAAAAATATGAAGAAAAAAAAAAAAAGATGCTATGAAATTACCTGGATCTGGGCCCTGTTTCCTGCTGTGATATTTGATATTGTCCAACATGCTTCCTTTTTGATAGATTCCTTTGGGCTACTCAACAAATGCAATAAACTCTGCAGAGCGGAGCAATTCAAAATTACCTAAAACGAGAAGTTTGAAAATTTTACTTAGTGATGCAAACAAATGTAAGTAAATCTTTACAAAAACTTTATTTTAGGAAAAAGGCAAAGAAATAACTTAATGTCCCCCCCTTAAAATTTTAGAAACAAATAACTTCATATCTTACCTACTAATAGGCAAACGTAAATTGATTGTACCTTCACTACACCTATAGCTAATCAGAGTGACTATGCAAATTAACCGCCAAAAATATGGCAGTTAATTTGCATACATATTTGTATGCAAATTATTTGCAGGGCCTGTGTCTCAGGAACATCCTGGCACCCAGGTCAATGTGAAGTAGGCCTGGGCAGGAGCGGACCCCCTGCGGTTGGCCGCAGGGAGCTGGGGGTCTGCTCCTGCTGCTAGAGGCTTTAGGCCTGGGCAGGGCCCAACCCTCCACTGGTGTGAACTATAGAGGAAACACCTTTTCTGACTGCACAATGGCTAAGCTTCCTGTATGCCACTGGTAATATTCTTAGTAACTTGGGTAATAAGAATCCAAAAAGGTGATCTAGGGTTTTTCCACTACACTCTGGAGAAAAAAACGAAGGTCCACTGCTGGAGGGCTAAGAAATGTCATATCCTGCCCTAGCCAGTTTGACTCAGTGGATAATGCCTCGGCCTGCAGACAGCAGGGTCTGGGTTCAATTCTGATCAAGGGCTTGTACCTAGGATGCAGGCTTCTCTCTGGCCGGGGCCCAGATCAGGGTTCATGCAGGAGACAACCAAACAAAGTATTCCTCTCACTTTGATGTTGCTCTCTGTCTTTCCCTTTCTCTTCCACATTCTCTAAAAGTCAGTGGAAACATATTCTCAGGTGAGAATAAAAGAAAAAAAAAAGAGAGAGAAAGAAATGTATATCCTATGAAAGACACATCTTGAAAATGCCTTAAGAAAATTGTCATTTTTTTCTTGGTGAAGGGACTGGAGTCCGTATTGATGAAACCACCTTAGTGACTGTGGTGATTGGCAGTGGCTGCAGCAGTGGGGTGATGGGGGCTGGTGCCTTCCCCTGATCAGCCCAGTTGCCTCCCACCAGCCTCCCACAAAGGGAAGCCAGGTTGCAGCTTAGGCTTGCTCCCTGGGGAGCTCCCAGTATGTAAGAGGGGGCAGGTTGGGCTGAAGGACTCCCCACCTCCAGTGCACAAATTTTGTGTACTGGGTCTCTAGTATGTAAAAAAGTATTCACTGCTAGTAATAATTAGTTTCTATGATTATCAAAGCAGTTTCATTGTACACATTCTCAACTACTAAAACCATACTTAGTAAGACATAATAATGTCTTATTTACTTTCCTATCCTTACAGCACATTAAAATGCCTTTGAATGGGTACATATCAAATGGCCAAAAATTAAGAAGTGGTCTCAGAATTTTAAGTCCTCTGATAACCCTCTAACTGGTAGTCAATGAACCAATACATACTTAATGAAGCATTATAAGATACTAAGATAAAAAGAATATCTCTTTAGCTACCAAACAGCTTACAAAGGTGAGGGAGATAAAAAATAAAGAAGAGCTACTCTACCAAAATTAAAATCATAAAGTTGTCATGATTAAAATTATTAATAGGTGGCTGGCTCAAGAATCAACCACCAAACAACAGAATAGATAACAAGTACAAAAGCAAATGCAGATATTTATAAAGAATCAAGTATATAATAAAATTAATCCTTTCCTCCTACAATAATTGGTAGTCTTATTTAATAGTTGGTACTAGAATAAAGGAGAGTTGAAAACATTTTTTTAAAAATCCGCTCTTAACCCTAGTTATAAAAATAAACTTTGCAGTTGGTTTAATGAATAAATATAAAAGAAAAATCATAAAACAGAAGAAAATATCAGTAAGTAGCTGGTTTTGGGATAGTGAAGGACTTTTTAAGCATAAAAACAATGAAAAAATGGGAAAATCAACAGATAAGAGGGTTGCTAACTTTAATATGTAATGGTGAAAAACTAAAATTTTAATAAAAAATCATCTCACAAGTAATGAAAGAAATGCAAATTAAACGGAAGTCTTTTTTTTTGGGGGGGGGGGCAGTTAAATTAATGTAGCTCAAACAAAAAAAAACAAAAACAAAAAAAACACACCACCAAACTTTAAACAAATATTCTAAATAATAGTATAAAAGGTGTCACAAAGTAACTTTACAAATACCAAAACATGTGGTCTGGAAAATAAACATATCAGAAGTTAAACATAATACTTGGGGAAGAGTTGTCAGGAAAATACTTTATAGGAAGGATGGGTAAGATTTCAAAAGCAAAGAAGAGAAAGGAATCTCCAACATTTACAGGAAACTCATACAACTTAACAAAGGAAGATAAACAACCCAATCAAAAAATGGGCAACGAACCTAAATACACACTTTTCTAAAGAGGACATAAGGAAGCCAAGAGACATATGAAAACATGCTCAAAATCACTAATCATCTGAGAGATGCAAATCAAAACGACAATGTGGTACCATCTCACACCTGTCAGAATAGTTATTAACAAATCAACAAACGACAAGTGCTGGCGAGGATATGGAGAAAAAAGGAACCCTCGTACACTGCTGGTGACAATGCAGACTGGTGCAGCCACTGTGGAGTTTTCTCAAAAAACTAAAAATGGAACTCCCATTTGACCCAGTGATCCCACTTTTGGGAATATATCCCAAGAAACTAGAAACACCAGTCAGAAAGGATATATGCACCCCTATGTTCATAGCAGCACAATTCACCATACCTAAGACTTGGAAACAGCCTAAGTGCTCATCAGCAGATGAGTGAATTAGAAGACTGTGTACATCTACACAATGGAATACTATGTTGCGGTAAAAAAGTTCTTACCATTCACAACAGCATGGGTGGAACTGGAAAGCGTTATGCTAAATGAAATAAGATAAATTTTACATTCCCAGTCAGAGAAAGATAAATATCACATGATCTCACTCATTTATGGAATATAATGAACAATAAACTGATGAACAAAAACTAATTCAGAGACAGAAACATATTATAGATCAGAACATCAAACCTCAAAGGGAAGGTATGGGAGGGTGGAGGCTAGGGGGAGAGATCAATCAAAGGACATGTATGCATGCATATAAGCTTAACCAATGGACAAAGATAACAGGGAAGTGATGGTATGAGTGGGAGGGGGAGTTGAGGGAATAATGGGAGAATAAAGACACATATGTAATTCCTAACTCAATAAAGAAAGAGAAAGGATCCCTAAGGTAGGTTGAAAATGAGAAAACGAGCTATTTCTCCACCATCAAGGTGCATACGTTAGCTTCTTCTTCACCATGTCTTCTGACAAGACTTTCAGGATCAAGAAGTTCCTGGCCACAGAACAAAAGCAGAACCAGCCCATTCCTCAATGGATTCGGATAAAAACTGGTAATAAAATCAGGTACAACTCGAAGAGGAGACATTGGAGAAGAACCAAACTGGGTCTATGAGGAATCACACAAGAGATGACTCTCATATTTATGCTGTATCCAGGTTGCCTACATCTTTAAATGATTGAAAAGATCGATACTGTCTGGACAGTTGGGGCATTTTAATTGGAAAATTAATGGACTCATGATTCTGCTCTACTCACTTTTTTTTTTTCTGCAGTAGTAGGTTGGTTCAATAATAAATGTGAGACCTTTCAAATCAGAGAAAATGCACGTTGACCCAAGAACCAGGCCAGTTTCGATTCTCAGTCAGGGTTGCAGGCTTGATCCCCCAGTAAGGGGTATAAAGGAGGCAGCCAATTAATGATTCCCATCATTGATGTTTCTAACTCCCTCTCCCTTCCTCTCTCTGAAATCAATAAAAACATATTAAAAAATATTTAAGAAAATGAGAAAATGCTGAGATTGGCTACCCCAAGTACCAAAGTAAGAAATTAGACCAAAATTAACATTTAGCCAGAAAAAGAAAACGGAGACTAAAATCTTAAAGTGCAAATTCCTTAAAGTCTTTCCAAGTTCTTTATCTCATAGGCATAAAATAAGCTTTTTTCTTTACTCCAAGCCCGCAACCAACTCGGGCATGTGCCATGACTGGGAATTGAACTGTGACCTCCAGTTTCATAGGTCAACACTCAACCACTGAGCCATGCCGGCTGGGCTTTTTTTTTTTTTTTTTTTTTTAAGTTTCCCTGTAGTTTATTTTATTTTTTAAAAAATGTATCTTTATTGTTTTCAGAAAGGAAGGAAAAGAGATAGAAACATCAATGATGAGAGAAAGTCACTGACTGGCTGCCTCCTGCATGTCCCCTACTGGGGATTGAGCCCGCAACCCAGGCATGTGCCCTTGACTGGAATCAAACCTGGGACATTTCAGTCTGCAGGCTGATGCTCTATCCACCGAGCCAAAACAGCTAGGGTGAAGCTTATTTCTTTTTATAATATAATTTCTTTTCTTTTTTTTTTTAAATATATTTTATTGATTTTACACAGAGATGAATTGAGAGGGACAGAGAGTCAGAAACGTCGATGAGAGAGAAACATCGACCAGCCGCCCCTTGCACACCCTCCACTGGGGATGTGCCCGCAACCAAGGCACATGCCCTTGACCGGAATCGAACCCGGGACCTTTCAATCCGCAGGCTGACGCTCTATCCACTGAGCCAAACCAGTCCCGGTGTGAAGCTTATTTTTAAGAGGAAAATAAATAATGTGAACAAAGTTATTTTAAGAAAGGTTAAGCTGTTATTAGAATAAATTGAGGGGGATAATGCTTGGGGAAGTAGGAAGTTAAATCAGGTGGGTACAACAACAACCTTTGTGTGAGAGAAAAAAAACAAGAACCAAAATAAGATGATAAGACATGGATCAGGCAACATTTAACATAAGACATGGATCAGGCAACATTAACATAAGACATAACAGTAAGAATCAACAAGACCTGGTAACTTATAAGGTGTGAGAGATATGGAGACTTCAAATATGACTGTAAAGTTTCAAGTGTGGATGAAGAGTTGTATCTTTAATTGCAATGGAAAAAATCAAGAGTTGGAACATGCTTTGTGGGGGAAGAACATAAACTGTACAAGACAAATGTGAGACATGCAAGCAGAAATATCTAACAGGCTACTAGATAAATGGGACTGAAACTTAAGAGAAAGTCAGAATTGATGTATAGATTCAGAACTTCATTCAATAAATATTTTAGTTCAGTCAATTTGCATATTATTCTTTTATTAGATAGGATTAGATAGGATAGAAGTCTGATGCATAGGTGGAGGCTGGCTGGTTTGCCCTGAAGGGTGTCCCAGATCAGGGTGGGGGTTCCCTTGGGGTATGGGGTTTGGGGTTTGGGGCAGCCCAGGGGCCTGTGGGTGGTTTGCAGGCCGGCTATACCCCCGTCGACCCAAGAAGAGGCCCTGGTATCTGGGATTTATTTATCTTCTATAATTGAAACTTTATAGCCTTGAGCGCAGGCCACGGCAGGCCAGGAAGTTTAGCTTCCTCCATCGCCAGGGAAACCCAAGCCTCCTGCTCACTCCGTGGCTGTAGTCATTTTTGTTGGGATTTATTTATCTTCTATAATTAAAACTTTGTAACTTTGAGTGGAGGCAGGGCAGGCCAGGGCAGGTGGAAAGCTTGGTTTCCTCCATTGCTGGGAAAATCCAAGCCTCCTGTTTGCTGCAGCTCTGTGGCTGTACCATCTTGCTTGGGTTAATTTGCATACCTGCTCCTGATTGGCTGCTGGGCGTGGCTTGTTGGGATAGCAGAGGTATGGTTGATTTGCATATTACTCTTTTATTAGATAGAATAACTTGGAGAGATTTCTATATCAATGATTAAGAATCTCTTCCTTCTGTTGCATAGTATTCCATTATATAGTTAACAAATTTTATTTTTATTTATTTTTAAATGTTTTTTATTATTAATTTTAGAGAGAGAGTAATGGATAGCGGGTATTTGTCAGAATTGGTTGATGAGAGAAGAAACATAGATTGGCTGCCTCCTGTATGCCTCCCACAAGGAATCTAGCCAGCAACCTGGGCATGTGCCCTTAATAGGAATTGAACTGGAGATCTCCTGGTTCATGGCTTGATGTTCAACTACAGGGCAACTCCAGCCCTGCGATACAGCTGCCAGATTTTATATGATCTTAAACATCATCCAAGGACAATATAGAGGGCCATAAAAAGAGATGTGATCAGATTTGTGTAACATGCGAATGGTACAAGAAATGTCTGAACTAAGCACTACAAGAGATGAGTAGAGATGGAATAATAGTTAGAGACTGATGATAGTATGGAAGAAGAATCAAACTGATGTCCAGGTTTTTGCCTCAGGTAACTGTCGGTCCCATTTACTGAAAACAGGAACATAAATAAGCAGAGGCCCAAATATATAAGAGAAAACAATAAGTACCATAGTGGATAGAATAAATTTAAAGAACATATGAGAGTTTGAAGACAGAACAAACTCTATCTACCTTAATTTTAGAGATCAGAAAAGTACAAAAGACATTAAATGTCTGTTGAAAGTAAGTGGTGGTTAAGAAAAAGCAAGGTAAGGCTAAAACCTAATTCTCAAAGTGATGGATGAATTTGTAAAAAGATCAGTGAATAAGGCTGAAGGATTATCTCCTGGAGAATTCCCACAAAAAGTAAGAAACAGAAAAAGGAGCTCACTAAAGGGAAATAATAAATAAGTTAGGAGACCTAAAATACTTCAACACCACAACAGCCTAAAAAGATAATTTAAAGAGGACAGCAATGTGCCAATGTACCTAAGAGACCAAGAAGGAAAATGGCTAGGCCAATCCACTGTGAGTAATGATCTGGATACAGAAGTTGAATGGAGTGACATTAGGAGCTAGAAGGGAAGAATCCTCCTCACACAGGAGACTTACTGACCATATGCAAAAAGGAGAAAACTATCAGAAATGATGAGATAAAGATGACAGAGAAAGAGAAAAGATGCTAATGAAGGCTTCAAATGCTCACTAGAACCTTTTCAAATAGGAGTAGTAGGAAAGAAACCTGCTCAACCAAAGATTAAGTTAAATCATAGGGGGACCCAAAATTTCTATAAGTACCACATCAGAAAGGTTGTAAAAGTAGTTAACCAATTTTTTTTGTTTGTTTTACTTGCCTAATTTTTATTTTTGAAGGAAAAAAACAGTTGTCACATATTCATACCTGTGTCTGAATATCATCCCCTGTGACAATGTTTCCCACGGCCCGCAAAGCAGGAGAAACCACTTTGTAATCATTATGCCTGCAACCATAAAAAGAAACGTTATTTCTAAAAATTCTATCCTTAAATTTATTTTCCATAGAGCTAAAACACAAACTAAATAACATGTGATAGAAAGGTACTGATGGTGGTTATTAAGGGAACCCTATCATGATGACAGAATGTTTGCTATCCCCTAGAGCACATGTGTCAAACACAAGGCCCGCGGGCCAAATCCGTCCCGCCAGGCCTTGCAATGTGGCCCGCACCACGCTGTCATCACTGCACTCCGCTGCTTTTCCATCACAATGACAGTTTATGACTGTTCAGTAAACCATTCGGCCCGCGATTTAGGCTGGATTTTAGATTTTGGCCCCTTCTCTGATTGAGTTCGACACCCCTACCCTAGAGGATCCAACTCTTGGTTTATTTAGTATTTTTGGATAAAAAACTACAAATCTTTCCTAATAATATTTCTTGGTATTCCATCATTGGGATTCGAAGTTTTCCCTCTGATTGTTTGTCATAGTCTTTATTTGGTCTCTAAACTACTCCTGACATACTCTTTCACATAACCCTTTATATATTTGAAGACAAATATTAAATCTTTACTTCAGGCTAAGTTAATGTCTTTTAATTTTCCTTCAAAATCCTATTTTTTTCCTCCCTTTTTAATAAGATTGATCACTCTTCTCAAAACTGTGACAGTTTCTTCACATTTAAGATTGGATGATTAAAAAGAAATGGTTACGATACATATGTAATCTAGAGACTAAAGAGTACAAAAGATTACTTCCCTGATTTTAAATGCTGTACTTCTGACCCCTGGAGCATCAGATTGTTTTTAATTCACAATAGCATTATGCTTCTGATCTGCACGCACTCTGCAACAAGCTATAATCCCAGAGTTTGTCATTGTGTATATTACACTTATCTAATTCATTTCACGAGGCATGTTTGACGCAGTGTCTCCTTGCATCGACTTTGTACTTACTTGAATTAAATTTCAAGCGGCTTATAATTGTATATCATTTCCCCGTTATCTTACCACTCTAACTTTTTTTCTTTAGTATTATCTAAAAACTAGAGGCCCAGTGCACGGAATTCGTGCAAGATTAGGCCTTCACAGCCACAGCTGCCTTGATCCTCCCTCACAGCAGGGGGACGAGGGGCGGGTGGGGAAAAGGGACTGCCTAGATCCCTCCCTCAAAGCCTCACAGATGCCTTTATCCCACGGATGCAGCCCTGGCTTCCTCCCAGAAGGATGTACGGTCTAATTAGCATATAATGTTTTTATTATTATAGATTGTTATAGATTTGAATAATACAGTCTTTATGTTGTCAGTAAATCTTCCACTCCATCAGTCAAAGGCATCACAAAGAGATATAGCAAATTAAAATTCAAAGGATGACATCAATCTAGAATAAGTTCTAAAGCAGACAGAAAGGTAAGGAATGACTATTGTTAGTGGCAATATGCCTTTCACCATCCAGTAAATATGAGCTGAAATTACATACATTAGTTTATCAAGTGTTCCTGAAGGAATGCTAACAGAAGAAAAGTGAGAAGTTCTTTATAAGTCTCAAAACAAACAAACAAACAAACAAACAGACTTGAGATCAATATAAACAATTACAAAAGACAGAAGCCCAAAGCACAAGAAGCCAATATAATGAATATTTGAGTTCAGCAATTGTTATTGGGACAAAAAAAAAAGCAGGCACACTTTCTTCAAGATAACTTACATCAGCAACTCCACAAGTCTTCTACACACCCCTGCATCAATGACTGCTTGAATTTTATCATTAGGTCCATCAGATAGATATGAGAGGGCCCAGCAGGCATCAGCCAGTACATCAGTGTCGCTGACAAATAGCAACCAGGAAAGCACATTCAGACAGGGGGAAACCTGTAAAGGGAAGATGGTATAATTATGAAATTCATAGAATAAAAGCAAGTGAGGTGAGAAACTCCAAAAAGCAACCAGACACACACTTGCCGACTTCTGGAGTGATTAGTAGTACTTCTAGAGATGGAGTAGCAAGTGGTCAAGTGGCATGTCCATCTTTGGGAAAGCTGTAGGTGGCCTTGTAGTTTACTTAATGAGGCAGAGAGAGCCCAAGGAAAATAATTTCAGAGAGCAAAGTTTAATATAGACCAATTTTGAGAGAATCCTTATCAAAACACACTCATTGCAGATCAAAGAGGTAAAGGAACTTCCATAAGTGTTAAGCTAGGAAATTCTGTATTTTAGATACTTTGTTATAAACAAAAAAGGCTAGGTTTACAGATTAATTCAGAGCTTTTTCAGGCAGTGAAAATTTATCCAAAAACAAAACAAAACAAAAACAAACAAAAACAAACCATTTCTCTAGAAAAAAGTTTTGATAAAACTTGTTAGAATTTTATTACTTTTTTCCTCTCATATTAATATTGGTTGCTCACTTTTTTAATTGTAATTTTTCTGCCAATTTCCTACAAGTATAATCCTTACCTTTGCAAATTCTGGAGGTGGACTTTTCCCTCTACAGAGATTAGACAAAGCCCACACAGCATTCCGGGTCATAGTCAGGCGGTTTTGCTTTGAAAATAACCTACAAGTATGATGACACAATGGTAAACAATATAATGAACATTAATTCTGTGATGGCATAATATAAATACTAACCCATTTTCTCCAAAGCAATAGCTTAATTCTAACCAAACCATTCAGAATTTTGGGGCTGGAATTTCTTCAGATGCCTGAAGAAATTATCTGAATAAGTCATTAAGAAAATGTCTAAAACAACAATAAAAATAACAGAAAAATCCAAAATGATTTTCAAAGATGTATTAGCTTTCTGAAGAATATCCCATATTTTTATTACTTAAAAAGGAAAAAGAAACTTACTGCAAAAGAGGGGGAAGAATGTTGCAGTCTAAAACATAGTCCCTGCACATGGTACTATCTCCAGCAATGTTGCCAAGAGCCCAGACTGCCTGTGAAAAATCATTCATTAATGAAAGTTGGTATATTTTTATTCTCTTATAATTCTTTTTAAAGAAGTTAACAAATCACAATAACTCTACAAAATTACACTGTAGTTAATCAACATATTATACATGGACATCACTAACATCCCTAAGCTCACTCATCAAGAAGTCAGATAGTTGTAGGATTGGGGAAAGAAGATCAATAATAATATAAAGTTTACACGCAAGGTAGTAAACTTCATAAAGAGGGGAAACAGTTCTTAAACGTATTCTTTACCTTCGGGAACCCACCCCTAAGTAACATTCCACACAGCTCTTGGTATAGAGCAGGGATGCCTATGGCTTACTCAGCTGGTTAAAAATGTATTTTAAGCTTGCTTGCAAAAGAAAACAGTAAACCAAAATTTAAGAACAATAAAAAAACACAAAACTTTTGGACAGGTGATGGATATATCAACTTTCTTGATTATCATAATGGTTTCATGGGTACATATATGTCAAAACTTATTAATTTATATATATATATACAGTTTATTATAAGTCAATTATACATCAATAAAGCTGCAGAAGAAAATTATTACCATTTAGCTTTTTGTATTTGTGAATTTTGATAAAGTTGGCAGTAATAAAAAAAATTCATGTTTCTTAAGTCTTTTGTGCACAAAAATGGCAAAGATCTGTTATTTCAATCAACACTAGATTTCTATAAAAAAAAGCTCAATTAGTAATCTAAAAAGTATATCTATATCTATAGGGCTTAAAGAAATTCAGGATTGGAAGGAAAAGTGGTTTTGTTTCTAGAAGAAATTCTACCTATATTTGCTATAAAATTTTTACTTTGGTAAATTTAGATTTCTAGAATGTTCCCTGTAATGAACCATAGAATATCATGGCCAAATGGTAAAATTGAGGCCCTAAATGTAAGAAAATTGTATTCTTTCACCTGCTTCTTTTTATCTGTTTCATTTTTTTACCTGCTCCTGGACATCTTCAAACTCTGAGCTGAGCAACTCTATGAAGATAGGCACAGCTCCTGCCTGAATTACAATCCGGGTCTGATGAGAATTTCCTGAAGCAATATTTGTCAATACCCAAGCTGATTCAAACTATAAAGATAAAAATAATTTCATTATATTATTAAGATTTTAACAGCATGTTTAATTATAACAATTAGGTTTTCTGTACATGAAGAAAAAAATCTGAGATGATTTGTATATATAACCTATCAGGTAAATGCTATATTAATTTTAAAAAGAATTCCCAGAAGAAATACCTCAGCACCCAGAGGACTATTTGGGAGTCTAAAATTTCAGATCAAAGCAGAGCTGACAAGAGACCATAAAAAAAAATGAGGGAGTGCTTCATATGCTAACATAGAATAATCTCCCAAATTATGAATTTTTTAAAAAAATGAAAAACAGCATACATTAATATATCATAATATATTTTCTAAAAGGGTTAAGAGGGAATGTATACATTAATTTACTTATTGTACAGAGTATCTCTGGAAGGAGTCACCAGTAACTGCAAATACTTGTTACCTATGCAGAGACATCAGGGTGATTAGGGAACAAAGATGGGAAGAAAAAACAGGTAGAATGAAAAAGGCAAAAGATGTTTTAAATCAGCGGTCGCTAACCTTTTAGACCTCATTGACCACCAGTGGTCCACAGGCCACCAGTTGGCAACCGCTGCTCCAAAGGTTTCCTTAAACCAGCAGTCGCCAACCTTTTGGACCTCACAGACTACCAGTGATCTACGAACCACCGGTTGGCAACCGCTGCTTTAAATAGTAAGTAGGGCAAAATAAGTTAACAGACATATAATTGATAGAAATGGGAACTTCAGAGCATAGGAGCTTCCAATAAATGAGAAGGCTCCACACCAAGGCACAGAGGTAAAATTAAAAAGAACAATCTTAGCCTTAGCCGTTTTGCTCAGGGGATAGAGTGCCAACCTATGGATTGAAGGGTCCTGGGTTCAGTTCCGGTCAAGGGCACATACCCAGGTTGTGGGCTTGATCCCTCGTAGGGGGCATGCAGGAGGCAGCCAACCAATGATTCTCTCTCATCACTGACATTTCTCTCTCTCTCTCTCTCCTCCTTTCCTCTCTGAAATAAAAAAATAAAAAATAAAAAAAAACATTCTTAAAGGTTAATAAACTGGTAAACAAAGATTCTGAAGAAAATTGTGGTCAATGAAAATTACTGCATATTACTAATCTTACCCCTTCTATAGTAACTTGACCTGAGCCTATTATAAATCTAGGAATTAACTATTAAAATCCAAAAAATGAATTCTTACAATTCTATTATAGTTGAGTTCTTAGTTTTTTATTCCTTCTTCTGTTTTGTCTTTTAATCATCCTTTAACAAAGATCATATGCAGAAAAAGATTCAATGGTATGCCCTAGCCCAGTGGTCGGCAAACTCATTAATCAACAAAGCCAAATATCAACAGTACAATGACTGAAATTTCTTTCTTTCTTTTTTTTTCTTTTTTTTAAGAGTCAAGTCCAGCTCAAGAGACTATGTGCACTTGTTTTTATTTAAAAAAAATTTTTTTAATATATATTTTATTGATTTTGTACAGAGAGGAAGGGAGAGAGTTAGAAACATCAATGAGAGAGAGTCATCAATCAGCTGCCTCTTGCACACCCCCCACTGGGGATATGCCCGCAACCAAGGTACATGCTCTTGACCGGAATCGAACCCAGGACCCTTCAGTCCCCAAGCCAACGCTCTATCCATTGAGGCAAACCGGTTTCGGCTGGAATTTCTTTTGAGAGCCAAATTTTTAAACTTAAACTTCTTCTGACACCACTTCTTCAAAATAGACAGGCCCAAGCTGTGGTATTTTGTGGAAGAGCCACATCAAGGGGCCAAAGAGCTGAATATGGCTCGTGAGCCACAGTTTGCCGACCACGGCCCTAGATGATTTAACTCAGTGGATAGAGCATTGGCCTGTGGACTAAAGGGTCCTTGGTTTGATTCCCATCAAGGGCACATGCCTAGATTTGTGAGGCATGCAGGAGGTAGCGGATCAATGATTCTCTCTCATCAATGACATTTCACTCTCTCTCCCTCTCCCTTCTTCTCTGAAATCAATAAAAAATATATTTTGAAAAAGGAGCTATGACTATTCTAAGCTTTGAGGTAGACTGAAAGGCAGTTGTCATTAAAAAAACAACAACACACATCAATCATAAGGGGTGAGAAGATGGAAGAAATCTGATTAGCACAGTTTAAAGCCACATATGAATGATAGCAAATTCATAGCAGAAGATGTTTAAAGAGGATGTTCAAAGAAACCTATAAATGTGACATGCACAAGTGAGATAAAGTGGCTTGGTAGCTATAGTGGACACTGATATTACAAGAGCAATCAGTACCAGAATAGGAGCATCCTTTCAAACCCTGAATCATCACAAAACCCATCAGCCTAGCCAGTCAGGTAGCTCAGTTGGCTGAGTGTCATCTTATACACCAAAAAGATTGCAGTTCAATTCCTGCTCCGGGCACATAAGGAAGGCAACAGATTGATGTTTCTCTGATACATCGATGTTTCTCTTCTCTCTCTAAAAAATAAATAAAAATATTCTTGGACTCAGCTGGTATGGCTCATTGGTTGAGCATCAACCTATGAACCAGGAGTTCTCTGTTCAGTTCCCAGTCAGTGCACATGCCCAGATTGCAGGCTTGATCCCCAGCGTGAGGTTTGCAGGAGGCAGCTGACCAATGACTCTCTCTCATCATTGATGTTTTTATCTCTCTTTCCCTTTTCCTTCATCTCTGAAACCAGTAACAATACATATATCTTTTTAAATCCTCAGGTGAGGATTAAGAAAACCAAACACATCAAATAACCCCCTATAATTAAATCACTACTGAAACCAATGCTCAAACCCATTTCAATCTGTCTAAATTGAAACTTTACATTTATATAACATACTCTCAGATGTTTCTCACAGCAACCCAGAGAAGTCTGGCACTTCTCTAGTTTATGAATAAGGAAACTATTAAAAAAGATCCAACAATCTAATGATTGTTACACAGCCAAAGAGAACTATACTTTAGTCTCCTATTCTACTACACTTATAGCCAGCCTCTCTGGCTTCCTCTTTCAGTTTTATCTCTGAAGTACACCTGTAACACTGACAAGATTATTTCAACTGTAGTTTTGGTATCTAGGGTCAGAAATGTCAAATATATCAGATTATTTACTGGATATTAAACTGAAAACACAGTTCACCTAAAATGTAGTTTCTTTTGCTTACTAGGGAAACTAATTACTAAAACTGACATGTATAATGTGAATATAAAGCAAACTTTCCTACTAAAAGGCAGGCTTAAAGCTCAACAAAGAGTTGTCATTTATGTAGAGATCACACACACAAAAAAAATTTGAAAACTGTGAGGCAAAGCAATCTGTAAATAATGAGTAAGATCAGCATATAAAGCAATTAATATCTAAGTGAAAAGAATGTGGTGTTGATTTTATTGCAAAAGAAGTGGTAACAATAATCTGAGTATATAAAGAATATATTAAAGAGTATCAATGAGACGAAATTAGAATAATAATTGCTGCCAGAGTCCAAACTGCTATTTGTCTGATGACCAAAAGTCTCACAGAAAATGAGAGAGAATTCCAGATGCTATTTACATGAATAAATTAAAGAAGCAAAATAAAAAGAGTGGCAATGATTAGGAAAACATGGATTAAGTGAAAAATAGCCTAAACATGAATGGATGAAAATTAGAAATTAGGACATCTCAGCAAAAGAAGAATGTACCAGAGTCATGTTTATTACTAGGAACATAATGATGACAACTTCTGAGCACAAAGATCCAAGGTCTCCCTTGGTAAGAATGAAAATCTGAAATCAGTTCTGCCATTACTAGGCCAAAAAAAGACAAATAACTAATAACCAGAAAGCCACTAAAACTTAATCATACTCATGCATTAATAAAGCATTAAAACATACAAACATACACACCACACCGGGTGCTAATTAAGCTATTTGTGCAATTTGCTATATCCATGTATTAAGTATGTTATAAACTTTTATTTTTCACTGGATTCAGCACTTTTTAGGTTAATGTTTTGGCGCTGGGTCCCTGATTAGAATTTAACATGAAAGATAGTTGTAAAATGGGATAGCCCAGAGTTGACAGCACAAACAATGGCATAAAATTATGATAGAAATGTCAAGGAAAATTAATTTAAGTAACCATGTGATTCAAAAACAAATCAGTAACATGAAGAAATGAAAAACAAAAAATCTAATAGTATTACCTAAAGTAATAAATGGCTGCCAAAATAGTTACTTTCCTTCCTATTTGTCGTTGTAAACTACTATATTCTTAGTATTGCAATAATGGTACCATATAAGGAAACAACCTGTCATGCAGCTGTAATTGCTTATAAATTGTAATTCCATTATTTTTCACTATCCAGAACCTGCTAAATAAGGCTACAACTGAAATCTGAAGGGTACACTGAAGTTTTGATATTTTCTCTCTTCCCTGATCTCTACCTTCTGGTGCTCAGTTCCTTAAATAAGGAAAATGAAAGTCCAAAGCTGAAATACTTCTGACCTCCTATCAAGTTTCCCACTCCAGGTTGAGGTACGCCTGGTTCCCTTTCTCCATTTGGATCAGGACTCTGTTGCTGGCCACTTTGCTGGGTCCATTCTGGTTCCTAGCAAATGCCAGGCTCACCTGGAGAGCAAGTGAAAAGAAAGGCTCACATCAGAAAAATAAACCCAGATATAAAACTCTGTGGAGAACAGTGCCTGAGTCATCTGAGCAACCTTTCAAGAAAGGAAGAAGGACCAATGAAGATGGGGAAAAAAGTAGGAGGATGAAGCTTACTGCAGTTTATTCACATTCAACTTTTAGAAAGGATGAGAGACAGTAAATGGGGAAACTAAACTGTGTTGTTTTTTTTTCCTTCAAATTTATGACCCTAAGGCGAGTATGTGTCTAATGAGGGGAGCTAGGAGGCAATTTACTTATTTCTAAAAATTCTTATAAGCTTCTATAAAGTTTGAGAATATAACCTCTTAGCATTGCAAAGGACAATACACAGATGCTGGGCCTGGACTCAGGATACCCTTAGCCAAATGGTATTGTCTGCTTTCTAAATCCTAGATTCCACCCATGTTTATCATGTTTGATGGCAAGAGAGTATCCAGATAGCACTGCCCAAAGCAGGAGTTTTTATCTCCCTAGTTTGAGTCACCTTACTGATTTCCAGATAAGGAAAGCCAGAAAGGAAGTGAAGAGACCCTTTACTAGGATTCAGTCCTTTATCTATGGAATGAACAAATTAAGTTTGTCCACAGGATTTATTAGTGAGTTTAGCTATTATGACCACGTTATTATTCTCTTACCGGAAGTGAAATGGCAAAAGCCCCATTCCCAAGACATACTATCCAACTTTCTAACAAGCAGGTAGGAGTATCCAAGAAGACAGAGGAAGGAGTGCCCTCCAAGTTTACCAGAGCACATCTAATTATTAAGCTCAAAGCCTCCGGTCCTAAGATTTCCCTCAATATATTTGTTCCTCCTGTTTTTGGGGGTAGAGGGGTCAAGGTTACCCATTAGTCACACTGGAGAAAGAACACCATGTTGTGCTTAAATGTACACCGAAGAAAAGCTGGGGATGACTTTCAGATAAAAGATAAGTTATTTCTCAGAGTGTTTGGACATCTAAAGTTAAAATCATGAGATGGTTTTATAGTAATTTCTCAATCTTTCAGCCTAATTATTAGTTTACAAAGGGGTGGAATCTGAGAATTTAGATAGAAGCAAATTAGAGATATCTGAAGGCATTCATCTATAGATATTTTAAGGATAAAAATTCTAGGATAACAGAATAAAAATGATGTAAAATTTACACAGGCTAGCCAGGAGAGGGCACTGTCTGAGAGAATACTGGAGAATGTAGAAATGAGGAAGTACCCATTTCTCTGACTTTTCATTTTAGGCCTAGGTTATGCCATTTATCTTTAGTGCATTAAGAAACTGCAATCCCCTATTAATAATTGCGAGATGGAGGAGTAAATTCAGCACTCGGAACTACTCTCGTTGTCAGAGACAGGATAAACATATTTTCACATGAACAAAATAATTTTCCCTACCTCCCTCTTTCTACAAAGCTTTTCAAATGATAAACTGCAGTAAGGCTCTTCACTGGGCTCCTCTGGTGCTCTCTGCAGATAGCTTAGGGGCTCAGGCTCTGTTCTCGGCAGTGTTGGTTGTCTGGATTTCTTTTTTTTCTGAGAAGTCTTTCTTTTCTTGCTTTCTAGTTGAACCTGATAACTTCTCAGGTGATGGTGATCCTGGCCTTAGATGGGGACCAGAATTATAATCCAGGAGGCAGCTAGCAAAACAGAATCTTAATTCAAATGAATTTGGGGATTAATAAATGTCAAACTGGAGAAGAAAAACTGAAGGGGCACTGAAGTACTCTACCTTTTCTGGATTTCTTGTTTTTCCTCTGGAAGATACGCATCACCGCAACAAAGAGAGTAAAAGAGGGAGAAAAATGGAGTGGGAGGAAAGGAAAGAAAATATCAAGACAAAGCATCAAGTCTATAAGGCTCTGGACAGCAAGGAACCTGAGGACAGAGTTGTCATTTACAAAAATGTCCCAATCCCTATAGCCTTATGATAAGGCAAAAGCAAACAAGGGGGCAAAGTTATCTTTATGATTAACTTGTTGTTGACAAACATTTACTTGGAAAAATAACCCCATTTTTGTAATCTACTTGGTACCTAACCAATTATTATAGTTGTCAGAACCCTTCATATTAGATCCTACAAATACTTGATAATTTAGGTGTCACAGGTATTTGTTAAAGAATAGAGAAATTAATTCAGCTGTTACTCCAAGGAAGTCTAGCTACTGAAAAATGACCAACTTACTAAAAGTCCAACTTTATTCAGGAGCAAAATTGTGTTGTTGTTTTTTTTAAATTATATTGGGGTGACATTAGTCAACATCATATAGGTTTCTGGTATATGTTATAAGATATGCATATTGCAACATGTGCTCAACATCCAAAGTCAAATCTCCTGTCACCATACATTAGGACCCCTTTTTCTTCCCTCTGGCAACCTTCTGGCAACCAATGTACTGTTGTGTTCATGAGTTTCAGTTTTATATCCCACATATGAGTGAAATCATGTGGTTCTTAGCTTTTTCTGACCAATTTATTTCACTCAAGATCGTGTTCTCAAGGTCTATTCATTTTATTGCAAATGGCACTATTTCATCCTTTCTTATGGCTGAGTAATATTCCATTGTGTATATGTACCGCATCATCTTTATCTAGTCCTCTATTGCAGGATACTTGGGTTGTTTCCATATCTTGTCCACTGTGAATAATGCTGCAATGAGCATAGACGTGCATATATCTTTGAAAATACATGATTTCAACTTTTCTGGGTATATACCCAGGAAATTGCTGGGTCCTATAGTAGCTCTTTTCTCTCTCTTTTTTTTTTTTAGGAATCGCCAGCCTGCTTCCCATAGTGTTTGTACCAGTCTACATTCCCACCAGCAGTGGATGAGGGTTCTTCTTTCCCTCATGACTTTTCCAACGTTCGTCATTGCTTATCTTGTTGATATTGGTCACACTAAAAGATGAGAGGTGGTATTTCACTGTATTTCCCCAATTGCCAGGGAGATAGAAAACTTTTCTTACATCTATTGCCTGTTTGTATGTCTTTTTGGGAGAGGTGTATTTTCAGGTCCTCTGCCCACTTGTTGATTGTTTGGTATTGAGTTTTATGAGTTCTTTATATATTTTGGAAATTAAACCTTCGTTGGAGCCACTGTGTGCAAATATCTCCCATCTGGTTGGCTGCCTCTTTGTTTTGTTATTGGTTATTCTGCTGTGCAGAAGCTTTTGATATATAGTCCCATTCATTTATTTTTGCCTTCACTTCCCTTACCTTTGGGGTCAAGTTCATAAAATGTTCTCTCTAAGGCCCATAAAGTTGGTACCTATATTTTCTCCTATGGAGCTTATTATTTCAGGTCTTATATTTAAGTCTTTGGTTCATTTTGAATTAATTTTTGTACACAGGGACAAACTGTAATCCAGTTTCAGTCATTTAAATGTGGCTTTCTAGTTTTCCTAGCACCATTTGTTGAAGAGACTATGTTTGTTCCACTCTGTGTTTCTGGCTCCTTTGTTGAAAATTATCTGTCCATTTACATGTAATTTTATAGCTGAACTCTCTATTTTGTTTCATTGATTGGTGTATCTGTTCTCTGCGAATACCATGCTATTTTGATTACCATAGCTTTGTAGTATAATATGAAGTCAGTTAGCATTATACCTCCAGCTTTATTCTTTTTTCTCAGGATTGCCTTGTCTATTTGCGGTCTTTTATGGTTCCATAAAAATCTAATAGTTTCTCGTTCTATCTTTTCAAAGAATGACATTGAGATTTTGATGGGTATTGCATTAAATCTGTATATTATTGCTTTGGGTAATATGGCCATTTTAACTATGTTGATTCTTCCTAATCCATGAACACAGGTTTTTCATTTTGTTGTCTTTTCCAATCTCTTTTACTAATGCTTTGTAATTTTCCATATTTAGGTCTTTTACATTCTTTGTTAAGCTTATTCCTAGGTATTTTATTATTTTGGTTGCAATTGCAAAAGGATTTATTTTTTGCATTTCTTTTTCTGAAGTTCTGTTGTTAGTATATAGGAAGGCAATGGATTTTTGCACTGACTTAGTATCCTGCAATTATTATATTTGTTTATTGTTTTTAATAGATTTTTGGTGGTCTTTAGGGTGTTCTATATACAGAATCATGTCATCCACAAAAAGTGAGGTTTACTTCTTCCTTCCCTATTTTGATGCTTTTTATTTCTTTCTCTTGCCTTATTGCTCTGGCTAGGACTTCCAGCACTATGTTGCGTAGGAATCATGAAAAGTGGACATCCTTGTTTTGTTCCTCATCTTAAGAAAAGCTTTCAGCCCTAGCCAGTTTGGCTTAGTGGATAGAGTGTCAACTTGCAAACTGAAAAGTCCCAGGTTCAATTCCGGTCAAGGGCACAGGCCCAGGTTGTGGGCTTGATCCTCAATGGGAGACTTGCAGGAGGTGGCCAATCCATGATTCTCTCTCATCATGGGTGTTTCTATCTCTCTCTCCTTCTTTCTTCCTCTCTGAAATCAGTAAAAATTATTAAAAAAAAAAAAAAAAAAGCTTTCAGTTTTTCACTTCTAAGTATGATATATGTTGAGGGTTTATCATATCTGGCCTTTATTATGTTGAGGTACTCTCCTTCTATCCCTATTTTATTGAGTAAACTGATATTAGTGGAATAACCCTGCTGAGCAGCAGTTAAAAACCCTGCTGGAGTGACAGTAGTCTGTGAACTGGAGGACTATGCTGCCATGTCCACAGGAGATGCAGAGCTCCAACAGTAAAGACACCTCATTGGAGACCAGATGCCAGTTGGCCTTGAAGGCTTTCACTCACATGGCACAATATGATGAAGAAATTTCAGATTACTTCAGAAAACAGCAAAGGAATAGCTCAGATGCCCTTGCGTTTCGGAATGAACTCTCATCAACCTCCAGCCCAACCTTGCCATCACAATTTTAAATGGAGCTCCTGGATTTACAAACTTGTGTGATGCTTTGAATGCCTAGCAGCTGGTGAAGGAACTCAAAGAAGCCTTAGGCCTTCCAGCTGCTGCCTCTTTCAAGCATATCAACCCAGCAGATGATGCTGTTGGAGTTCTCCTTAATGAAGATAAGGCCAAAGTGTGCATGCCCATGTATATAACCCTCACACCCTAGCGACTTCACATGCATAGCCAGAACAGCTGATAAGATGTCTTCATTTAGTATCTTTGTTGCCTTATCTGAATCCCTATATGTGATATCCCTACTGCCAAAATCTCCAGAGAGGTATCTGATGGTATTACTGCCCCAAGGATATGAAGAAGTAGCTTTGAAAATACTTTCTAAAAAGAAAAATGGGAACTATTGTGTTCTTCAGTTGGGACCAAAATCTTACAATCCAGAAGTTCGGACTCTCTTTGGTCTAAGTCAAAAGAGAAATAATGGTGTCATCTATAGGTCATTATTTAGCAATGTTGTTACCAAGAAAAAAGATTTGCTGAAATTTGTGCTCTAAGACCTCATCATGGCCACCATTGCTGGGAAGTACAATCAATTCAACTCCGTGCTATGCCAAGAACAGGCAGGAGATTGGCATTGGAGCAGGACAGCAATCTGGATCCAGTGCACACGCCTGGCAGGAGCTAAGGTGAACTTCTGGTGGCTTCGGCATCGCCCACAAGTGCTCTCAATGAAGTTCAAAACTGGAGTGAAGAGTGCAGAAATCTCCAACACCATTGATCTGTATGTTAATGGGACCATGGGCAAGGATGAAGATTTGGTAAAGTGGAAGGTGCTGTTTGAAGAAGTCCCTGAATTACTGACCACAGCCAAGATGGAATGGGTGGACAAGCTTAGTGAAGTGTCCGTTAGCTAGGATGCCTTTTTTCTTTTCAGGGATAATGTGGACAGACCTAAAAGGAGTGGTGTGGCATATATTGCTCCTCTATCCGGTTCTGCTGCTGACAAAGTTGTGATTGAGGTCCTCAATGAACTGGGAATAGTCCTCACTCCCATGAGTCTTCAGCTCTTTCATCACTAAACCCATCACATGTGCTTTAAGCTTGCTTATGTTGGTGTGGGCAACTTTGAAAATACTTTGGAAAAAATAAGATAATGAATCTGAATAATAATCTTTGGGGGAAAGGGGGAAGTGATGTTATACCCTACCCAGTTTTTCTCAGTGGATAGTGCCTTCAGCACCTTATTATCTGTGTTCATGGATTATGCATTCGAGGTCTTTGGTTGACTACCTCCCACCCACCCCGCCTTCCCTCTGAGGTTTGCACTGTTCCATGCTACCATGTCTCTGGATTCATTCTGTTCTTCAGTTTGTTACTTAGATTCCACCTGTAAGTACAATCATGTGATACCTGTCCTTCTCTGACTGGCTTATTTCACTTAGCATGATACTCTCCAGGTCCCTTTATACTGTCTCAAAGGGTAAGAGATTCTTTTTTACTTCTGCATAGTATTCCATGGTATAAATGTATCACAGCTTTTTTATCTACTCATCTACTGATGGGCATTTGGGCTGTCTCCAGATCTTAGCTATTGTAAATTGTGCTGCTATGAACACAAGGGTGCACACATTCTTTCTGATTGGTGCTTTGGGTTTCTTAGGATATATTCCTAGAAGTAGGATCACTAGTTCAAATGGCAAATGCATATTTAATTTTTTGAGGAAACTCCATACTATTTTCCATAATGGTTGCACCAGTATGCATTCCCACCAGCAGTGTACTAGGGTTCCCTTTTCTCCACGTCCTCGCCAGCACTTGTCATTTGTTGATTTGTTAATGGTAGCCGTTTCTGACAGGTGTAAGATAATACCTTATTATCGTTTTGATTTGCATCTCTCAGATGATTAGTGACTTCTAGTATTTTTTTATATGTATCTTAGCCATCTGTATATTCTCTTTGGAGAAGTGTCTATTTAGGTCCTTTGCCCATTTTTTTATTGGATTGTCTTCTTTTTGTTAAGTTGTATGAGCTCATTATATAGTTTGAATATTAACCCTTTATGAGATAAATCATTGCCAAATATCTCCCAGAGTGGGCTCTCTTTTCATTTTGTTGATGATTTCTTTTTCTGTGAAGCTTTTTATTTTGATTTGTCCCACTTGTTTATTTTCTCATTAGTTTCTTTTGCCTTAGGAGATGTATCTGAAACATAGCTACAAGAAATGTCTGAGGTTTTGCTGCCTATGGTTTCCTCTAGGATTTTTATGGTTTCACAACTTAAAATTTAAGTTCTTTTATCCATTTGAGTTTATTCTTTTTTTTTTTAAATAAATCTTTATTGTTCAGATTATTACAAATGTGATCCTCTTCCCCCCCTCAATTGCTCCCCTTCACCAGGTTCCCACCCCACCCTCTGTACTTTCCCCATCCCCCATTGTCCTCATCCATAGGTGAACAGTTTTTGTTCAGTCTCTACCCACACCCCCACTCCCCTTTTCCCTGAGAATCGTCAGTCCATTCCCTTTCCATACCTCTGATTCTATTATATTCACCAGTTAATATTGTTCATCAGATTTTTAAATTCCCTTGGTTTTTAGATTCACTTGTTGATAGCTACGTATTTGTTGATCATAATTTTTATCTTTATCTTCTTCCTCTTCCTAAATAACCTCCTTCAGCAATTCATATAATTCTGGTTTGGTGGTGATGAACTCTTTTAGCTTTTTTTTATTTGTGAAGCTCTTTATCTGTCCTTTGATTCTGAGTGATAGCTTTGCTGGGTAGATTATTTTTGGCTGTAGGTTCTTGTTATTCATCACCTTGAATATTTCTTGCCATTCCCGTCTGGCCTGCATGGTTTCTGTTGAGAAATCAGCTGACAATCTTATGGGTGCTCCTTTATAGGTCACTACCTGCCTTTCTCTTGCTTCTTTTAATATTCTCTCTTTGTCTTTTGCTCTTGGAATTTTAATTATGATGTATCTTGGTGTGATCCTCCTTGGATCCTTTTGTTTGGGGTTCTGTGGGCTTCCTGGACTTATAAATCTATTTCTTTCCCCAGGTGGGGGAAGTTTTCTGTCACTATTTCTTTCAGTATTCTTTCGGTATCTTGTGCTCTCTCTTCTGGAATCCCCATAATTCTGATGTTGGTTCGCTTGAAATTGTCCCAGAGGTTTCTTACACTATCTTCAACTTTCTGGATTCTCTTATCTTCTCCCTTCTGCAGAGGAGTGTCCTCTGGCTCTTCGTGTTCTAAATCTTTGTCTTGATTCTTGCGATCTTCCAGTCTGTTTTTAGGACTTTGTATAATATTTTTTATTTCAGACAATGTTTTCTTCATTTCTTGTTGATCCCTTATTATTTCTAGTTGCTCCCTTTTCATATCCTCATAGGTCTCATTTATTTTATCGGCCTTTTTTAGGATATTGTTGAATAACCTTATAACTGTAGTTTTGAACTCAATGTCCAATCTTTTCTTTTCCTCCATCTCCTTCCTTTGTGTCCTTCTTCTTGTCTGCATTTTAGTTGTTTCCCTGATTTGATGGAATAGCTTTATGTGCTAGGTGTTCTGGTAGAGCCCAGTAGCACAGCCTTCCCAGTACCTGCGGTGGACAGTCTTGGTGTAGCCCTTTGTGGGCTGTGTGTGCAGTCTTGTTATTAAGCCTTGCTTATTGTTGGTATCACTGGGAAGCGTTGATCTCCAAGCCAATTGGCTGTGAGGATCAGCAGTGTCTCAACTAGGAGGGTTTCCGTACTCTGCTTGAATAGGGCGGGGTCTCGGGGTGGCGCAGACAATCTTTGGTTCCCTGTCAGTCTCGCCTTAGAAAAGTCCTGTTCGTGGAGAGTTTTAGAAGATTGGTTGCAGGCGCACACGCACCTCTTTGGTAAAGGCGCAGACAAGCTTTGGATTCCTGCAAGTCCCTCCTTAGAGAAAGCCAGCCTCTGAGAGAGCTTCTGTGCTCAGCCACAGGTAGGGCGGAGTCTCGGGTTGGTGCAGACAAACTTTGTTTTCCCTTCGGCTCCTCCCCAAGTCCCGCAGTAATGGCCTCTGGCTTCACACACCTCCAAGAGATCTCTGCCCACTGCCTGACAGTCTGGCCTCTCCCTGTCTGGGGCCATTTATCAGAGCAATAGGCTGATTCTGTTTTCCTCTCGGACAAGAAAGCCAGCTGCGTTAGCTGTTCGCCCTCTCCGCGCCAGGAGTAAGCCCGTAGCGAACTCAGCCCGGCCCGCCCTCTCTGCGTGCAGGGAGTAAGCCAGCAGCAATCTCGGTCCGGCCCTTCCTCTCTGCACCGGGATTAAGCCAGCGCCTTTTCGCACACACAGTTCTCCGTACTTTCACAGTTCCTGAGGTTCAGCGTGCCTTCTCTCTCCTTCCCAGATGGCAGAGCCTCCTCTCAGCCAGCCGTCTGGCGCTTCAGGGCAATGCCTCCCCTGTTTTTCAGTTCTAAATTCAAATTTGTTGTGGTAGGCTGCATTCGGGTGTCTGCCCTATGCCGCCATCATGGTTTCTCCTCCATTTGAGTTTATTCTTGTGTATGGTGTAAGTTGGTGGTCTAGTTTCGTTTTTTTGTATATATCTGTCCAATTTTCCCAACATCATTTCTTAAAGAGACTCTTGACTCTATTGTATGCTCTTGCCTCATTTGTCAAATACTAATTGAGCGTAATGGCTTGGGTCAATTTCTGATCTATTCCATTCATCTATACGCATGTTCTTGTGCCAGTAACTGGCTGTTTTGATTATAGTGGCTTTGTAGTATAACTTGAAATCTGGTATTGTGATTCCTACAACTTTTTCTCTCTCAAAATTGCTGCAGCTATTCAGGGTCTTTTTTGATTCCATACAAATATTTGGAGTATTTGTTCTAGCTCTGTGAAATATTTCATTGGTATTTTAATAGGGATTGCACTGAGTCTATGGATTGCCTTGGGTAGTATGGACACTTTAATGATATGTCATTAATTTTTGATAACTTGAATACGAAGTGCTTTGGAGAGGGCCTCTTTGGACTGAGGTAACTAAGTGTTCTGTTTCTTCTGGGATTCAAAATCTACTTCTTCCAAGAGATTTGGGAAGTTCTCACACACTATTTGTTTAAATAGACTTTCCATTCCATGCTCCCCCTCCTCCTTCTCTGGAATGCCTATCTTATATAATAAAAGGCTAATATGTAAATTGTCCCCTCGGGAGTTCAACCGCTTGCTATGACATGTGCTGACCAACAGGATGGCGCTAAACATGGTGGGTGATCAGCAATGGCAGTGGGATGCTGAGGGAGCAAGGGAAGAAGGAGATGGGAAGGCGGGGAATCTGATCGGCACTGATCACAGGCCAGACCTAGCGGCACAAATTTCATGCACTGGGTCTCTAATAATTCTAATATTGCTTTTTCTGATGAAGTCAGATAGTTCTTGTAGAGCTTTCATTTTTCTTTATGCTCAGATCTCTCTTTTCCCCTCTTAGTGGTTTCTAGATTCCTGTCTTAGATATCACTAATTCTTTGCTCCATCTGGTTGGCTCTGTTTTCTACGCTAACTAGTTCACTTTTTTTTAAAATCTTCATCCACGGATATTTTTCCATTGATTTTCAGAGAGAGTGGAAGGAGAGGGAGAGACACAGAGAGAGAAACATCTAGGTGAGGGAGACACTGGTTGCCTCCTGCATGTGCCCCAAGTGGAGCCAGGAATCGCACCTGCAACCAAGCTATTTACCCTTTACTGGAATCAAACCTGGGACTCTTCAGTCAGTGGGCTGACGCTCTATCCATTGAGCAAACCAGATGGGGCAGTAGTTCTCTTTTTTTTTTTTTTTTTTTTTTTTTTAATATACTTTATTGATTTTTGTTTTACAGAGAGGAAGGGAGAGAGATAGAGAGCTAGAAACATCGATGAGAGAGAAACATTGACCAGCTGCCTCTTGCACACCCTCACCGGGGATGAGCCCACAACCAATGTACATGCCCCTAACCAGAATCGAACCTGGGACCTTTCAGTCCACAGACCGACACTCTATCCACTGAGCCAAACTGGTTTCGGCAGTAGTTCACTCTTGATCTCCTTAACATCATGCTTCATTTTCAGGATTTCTGATTGGTTCTTTTTTCAAAGTTCTAATCACTTAGGTAAAATACTTGTTTTATTCATTCGTTTTCTGAGTGCACTGAGTTACCTGTCTATATTCTCTTGCAGCTTGTTAGTATTTTCAGAACTGCAATCTTGAAATATCTTGTCATTTATATCATATACTAGAGGACCAATGCACAAAATTCGTGCAGTAGGGGGGAGGGGGATCACTCAGTCTAGCCTGCACCCTGTCCAATCAGAGGGTCCAACTATCTGTTTAGGCCTAATCCCTCTCACAATCCGGGACCATTGGCTTCTAACATCTCGCCTGCCTGGTGCCTGATTGCCCCTAACCCTTCTGTCTGCCTACCTGATCTCCCCTAACTTCTCCCCTGTCGGCCTGATAGCCCCTAACTGCTCCCCTGCCAGCCTGATTGTTCCTAAACACCTCTGTCTCAGCCCCCACACCCGGGACCCATGCTGACTGCACCCAGGCCAGCCGCAGGTGCGCGGGACCTCAGGCGGCTTTACCTGGGCCCTGCTTTGTCAAGAAGAACATCCAGAAGTTCGTCTGGAAGAAATCCGGTCTAATTAGCATATTACCCTTTTATTAGTATAGATTTCCAAGTGTTCAACCTTTCTTTCTGGAGAGTTTTCATTTTCTTTCCGGTTATCCTCATTACTGTGGTTATTCATGGTATTTGATGTACTCTTTTGCCTATTAGTATGTAGTATTTATCTCTAAAGAGTCCTTTCTACTATTTTCCAGTAGATGGCACTGAATTGCAAGATTGTTTACTTTTGTGATCTCCCAGTGTTGAACCTTCATGGCTTCCATAAAAGAGTACAGCTGAGCATCTTGGGGGTTTGTTTTACTCTCACCGTAAAGGCGATTCCTGACCTCCATGGGTCCTGCCCCAAGTACCCCTTCTGGAGATCAGTCAGGAGACAGTGGTTCCACTGCAATAGCTCTTGGTTTATACGTAATATGCTCCTGGACCCAACTCCAAAGGCAATGGGTATTGAGCTTTGGAAGTCCAAATACAAGAGGGCTGTGTGGTTCATTTCTTTGTATGAAACACCATCAGCCTGAACGTGGAAGCTGCATGGCAGAACCCTGTCAGGTATCTGCTAATTCAGACACTATTAATTCCCCTGCCACTAGGCCTGCTGGGCTGACTCTCTACCCCCCGAAGCTCTCTGTTCCTCCGGCTGAAGGAAACGTCTGCTACCACAGGCTTTCTCCCTTCTCCTGGCCAGCCAAACTATAAGCTCCTCAGTGCAAGGCTGTCTAAGGGCTGTCTGCACTTTCCTCCCTTCTCCTCTCCCATTTATTCCTGGTTGTTAACGTTTAGATGTTCCAATGTGCATGTCTCTCCAGCATGTGTCTATGTTGAGCAGGGATTTTTTTGTTGAATTATAGTTGGTCAACTTCAAGGGAAGAGGACAGGGGCTCTCTCATACCCCCATTGCTCTGCTGTCACTCACAAAATAATATTTTAAAATTTATAAACAATTCCCAGGATGAGTCAGTTGGCAGTAGATCTTTTTACTGTGAAAATTATCCAATCCAGAATTTGTAGAATTTCCTCTTAGAATTCTAAGATAACACAGTATTGATAGACTAAATTAACACAGCAAAAAGCACGTAGATGCCTGCCAAGGCTATCTCCTTGTCAGTTCTTTGGAAATAGGGAGGGAAGGACTAATTAGGACCAGATTTGGGGATTAGTGAGAAAGCTAACAAGTATAAGCTAAAAACCCTTCAAAACCAAATTTTACATAGCCCACACTTACGTTCTATCTATAATAGCTCCTCTATGACAAACAATTCCCTATTGGATAAATATTATCCACAATCATCATAAAATTATCTTTTACGTGACAAAAATATGACAAAAATTCTAAAGAGTTAAATCAAGGACCTGGATGTTAAAAAACTATCAAAAAAACTTACAATGTGGTTGTTGGAAACATCATTAAAAAAAACCTTCATATAGATTAAAATAAGTACCAAGATGTAAATTTGCAGAGAAGATAAGAGGCAAGAAATGTAAAGGCTCATACCTGCAGTGTACAATTCTCTTTTCGTTTGAGGAATTCCACAAACCTGGCCACTACTCCTGGTGTGCTGATGACTTCATCGATAGGAGGATTAGGTTCTGTCTCACCATAAAATAAAAAGAAAGAAGAAAATTAATTCTTTGATTTCAAAGCAAAGACTTTATAGATAAAAATTCCCTCCCTATATTTTAGCATCTCTTTCACGTTGGAAATCTCAAAAAGAAAAACAATGTAAAATGAGTTCAGTCACTTTGAGACTGCAGCAGCTTGAAAGATTTCACATTAAGTAAGTCTTAACATGAAAATGATAGGCAGAATTCTTAAAAATTAAAATTACTACCTCTAGTATTTTAGAAAATAGAGGAAAAACCATTCAAAGATAACCACTGTTATTATTTTGGTATATTTTCTTCTAGTCCTTTCTTTGTGTATGGGTTTATTATTCGTCTTTTTCATTTAATACTGGAGGCCTGGTGCACGAAATTCATACATGGGTAGGGTCCCTAGCCTGGCTGGCAATCAGGGCCGATTGGGGCCTCCCTTCCCCAGTTGCTGGCAGCTAGCCAGGGCCTTCCTGCACCATGCCCTGGTGGTCAGCGCACCTTACAGCGAGTGATTAAACTCTCAGGGGGACACTTTGCATATTAACCTTTTATAGATAGATAGATAGACAGACAGACAGATAGATAAGCTATCTTAAGAAACTGGATCAGGGGAGCATTTGAGATCTTGCTTCCTGGCACTTGTCATCAGTTTGAAAATGGAAAGAAATGGGATTAGGACATTCTGAGTGTGCTTGCAGAACTTAATTTTGCAGCTGGTAAGTTGTTAAGTAGAAATCAGAGCAAGAATGCACTAAGGATGACTGCCAATTTAATCTCATTTTCATTTATAACAAGAGTAGCTTATAAATGAAGTCAGTAGAAACTTGGATGAATAAATAGGAAATGTCCTAAATAATCAGCATAATAATTTCAGCAAGAGATTTTACAAAATTTTTTATGAGATTTATGTAGCAATGCAAGAAAAATGGCAACTGGATTACAGTACTACTACAAATTCTTAGCCAAGTCAATGACTTTACTGAAAGAGCTGATTAATGGTTCAATGATAATTTGGAGAGAATTCTAATGGCATGTTTTTTGCCTGACATTTTTACCAAGCATTCAGATAAACACAACAAATAAATTTGATATTATAATAAAGACTAAGTAGTTAATATGCTAGATTACAAAAACAACATATAGAAAGAACGTTAAGCCAAAGTTGGCAATATAGCAACAGGGGTAAAGCAAAACTCAGCAACAGAGTTTTTAAAAAAATTATAACAATAACAATCCACATGACTTCACTTGAAAACAGTTCATATAGAAAAGTACTAGGGAGTTTAGAATGCTGCAAATAAAATGAAACATTACTGTACCATGATTACTGACATTTTTGAAATTTTTCTTAAAAAAGAGTGGAGTTTCTCAATATGAATTAATATAAAATATTAACTACTGTTCTTACCACTTCAAGGTCTTTTTTAAGATAGCTCAGAAATAAAAATAATGCTGCTTTCTGGTCCTGATAAGATCACACAAATAAACAAGGAAATCCAAAAGTTAGCTACGCCTCAGCGTTATACATATTTCTGTATGCATCCTTTTATTCTGTTGATAGACAAACTCCAAAGCAAGTTATCTGTGGTGTGAACAATAGGTTATGGGAAAGTGATATTTTATAAATAAATATTATATGTAACACCAGCGGACTGGTAGACAGGATTCATGCACTGATCGGGGGCATGGCCTACGGGGAGCGACCTGCTGTGGGAGCACAGCTCAACCTGGTCAGCCAAGCAGCAGTGGACCTGCCCTTTGGTGGCTGCTCCCGCTGTGGGAGCACATTGACCACCAGGGGGCAGCTCCTGCATTGATTGTCTGCCCCATGGTGGTCACTGCACTTCATAGCGAGTGGTCCAGCAGTTGTTCTGATCATTCCGCCGTTAGGTCTCTGGGCTTTTATTATTTAGGATATTCAGAACTCACCTTTTGAAAGCAGTTTTCTGAATTTCTGTGTAGCTGAAAGTTGCTGTTCTGGGCTATTGGAAAATATCATTTCAATCATGTCAGAAGTAATAACACCACCCTGGGATCGCAAACAAAAAACAAATGTAAGGAAATTTTAACTTTAATTCAAAGATAAAGATAGTATACATTGTAGTAATGTTACTAAGTTAATCATATTTATCTAGAAGTTACACTACGGGAGGGCAATCTTTACATGTAAAAAATGAGGTGATTAATAATGTGAAGTCAGTATCTATCATTAAAAAGCTCATGACAGTGAGAAAGCAGTCATCTTAGTAGTAAATACTAAGACAAGATTTTTTTTTTTAATTCTTTCTCTCATTGCTCATCAAAGAGTTAGCTATTCCTTGTAACTCAGATTAAATGTTAAATTCTAAAGGAAGGCTTTTCATGACATACAAATTTAAAGGATCCACTCCATGTCTATCCTATCCCTCTATTTTAATCCTGGGTACAGCCCTTTTCACTATCAGATATATATTTTTCTTAGTTATTTGTTTACTGCCCAGGTTTCCTCGGTACACTGTAAGCTCCTTGAAAGCCAAAGATTCTGTCTATCTTACCACTCTATCACTGATAGCTGGCATACAGTAGATGCTCAACAAATATTTATTGAATGAGTAGAATCATCCAATATAAAATACAGATTCTAGCCACTGCTAAATTCAACAGCTGATTTAAATTTATTTAAATTTTATATTTTCTTGCTTTATTAAAACTTTTCAGAAAGTCAAGCTGTTCTCTGTTTTTTAAGTGGATGTTAAATGAATGTGAAGTATTTTGTGGACTGTATTAGAGTTCTATAGACGAAACCTCACATTTTCATCAGAGAAACACTAAAAAGAGTTTATCATCTTACTTACTGGTGCCATTTCCATATTATTAATCTGAGCCTCATGGAAGCCTCCATCCGACATAACTTCCTCTTCTGTTTCTTCTTCTGCAGTAGCAACATTTCTTCGCTTGAATAACTGAAAAATAAAATATTGTTACTAAAGTAATTTTAACACAAGGGAGTTCGACAGCCAAACACTAGTCACCCCAGTTAAAAGGTAATAAGGATGGAGATTTTGAAAATTATTTAAAAAATTCGAAAGTCTGTGCCACTTTCAACCTTTCCTGATGAAACTATTTCAGAATTCTCCAGTTTTATAATACACTGCAATTAACTACCACTTGATGAGTAAAACTTACTGAGAGGTCTCACACTTGCATGACATATAAAAAGGTAAGGTTGGAAAATGGAGCTGGGGCATGCTTGGCCATTTCCTGAGAGATCAACACAGAACTCCAAAAACCTGCAGAAAGTATTCTTTGAATCTTTAGCTTAATATTGATCATTGCAGGTGTGTGAGGAAAAGATCCAAAGTTAAAAAATGAACCACTTCCAACGAACATGCAGAACAATTTCAGAGGTCACAGAGATCAAGGGATAGTTTATGTTCTGACAAACTGGAATAGAAAAAACTTCTAATATATGGGGCATTGAGAGAAGTCGCAGTATTGATTTAGCTGTGATGCTAAATTAGCCCTGAATTAAAGGCTGTTCTGGTCCAGCCTGCTCAAAGTTTTTTGCAAACTGCTTCCAAGCAAATTAACTACATCCAATGACAATGTCAGAATTATATACATTATGGGGAGATAAAATTATACTTATTAAAAAGTATATTAAAAAAAAAACTCCAACATCAAATGAGATCAAAGTCACAATGCTTGGCACTCAATTAATAATCACCAAGCATGCAAAAGTAGATGACTACCGCCGAGGCCGGTTTGGCTCAGTGGATAGAGCGTCGGCTTGCGGACTGAAAGGTCCCGGGTTTGATTCCGGTCAAGGGCATGTACCTTGGTTGCGAGCATATCCCCAGTAGGGGGTGTGCAAGAGGCAGCTGATCGATGACTCTCTCGCATCGATATTTCTAGCTCTCTATCCCTCTCTCTTCCTCTCTGTAAAAAATCAATAAAATATATTAAAAAAAAAAAAAAAAGTAGATGACTACCAATGAAGAAGAAAAAAACCCATCAAAATCACCTAGAAATGATAAAGATGGCAAACTGGACCAGGACATTAAAATAGTTTTCATAAATAAATCTACAATATTCAAAAAGTAGAGTAAAACATAAACATGAGAAGGAGAGATTGGAAAACACCTACACACAAAAGCAAATCAAATACTTAAGAGATGAAAAATTTTTCAGGTGAAAAGTATGCTGGGTGGATTTACAGCAGATTAGATATTATAGAAAAAAAAGATTAGCGGGCCAAAGCTGGTTTGGCTCAATGGTAGAGCGTCGGTCTGTGGACTGAAGGGTCCCAGGTTCGATTCCGGTCAAGGGCATGTGCCTTGGTTGCGGGCACATCCCCGGTGGGGGGTGTGCAGGAGGCAGCTGGTCGATGTTTCTCTCTCATCGATGTTTCTAGCTCTCTATCTCTCTCTCCCTTCCTCTCTGTAAAAAATCAATAAAATATATATTAAAAAAAAAAAGATTAGTGGATTTATGGACATTGCAATAGAAGCAATCCAAAAGAATAAAGAAAAAGACTGAAAAAAATATGTACAGAACATAAAAATATTTCTGTGGGACAAGGAATATATTTAAACAGACTTCATTAAAGTGGATATACAGATGGCATATACGCCCGTGAAAAAATACATTCAACTGTAGTCATTAGAAAAATGCAAACTAAAAATATAACGACATACTATTACACACACCTTGGAAAACGACTGACCATATCAAATGTTGACAAGGAAATGAAACTCCATACATTACTAATAGGTAGGTCAAATGGTACAACCCATTTTGGCCATCAGTTGACAGTTTCTTAACTATACAACTATAATACTAAACAATCCAGCCATTCTGTTCCTAGCTATTTATCCCAGAGAAAGGAAAATATGCATCTATAAGAGCCAGCTATAAATGCTTATAGAAGCTTTATTTGCAATCACCAAAACCCAGGAATGCTCCCAATTACCATCAACAAGTGAATGGATAAACCAACTGATACATACACAGCATAAGTATACCTCAAAATTATTAAGCTAAAAGAAGGCAGACAAAAAAATACATGTTGTATGATTCCATTTATGTAAACTAATCAGTGGTGACATAAATTGCTTAGAAACAGGAAAGGGTACTACAAAGGTATAGCAGAAAATTTTGAAAGAAATAGTTTCATTATATTTTCTTTTTTAAATATGTTTTTATTCATTTTTAGAAAGAAGAAGAAAAAAGGATAGAGAGAAAAAAAATCAATGGTTGCCACCTGCATACCCCTTACTGGTGATCAAGCCCACAATCTGAACATATTCCCTGACCTGGAATAGAACCAGTAACCACTTGGGTCATGGGTTGATGCTCACACCAGCCAGGCAATAGGTTTACTATCTTAATTACATTAGTAGTTTCAAATAATATATCAAAACACCAAACAATACACTTTATTATTCCCCCGAGGTGGAGGTTGCGGTCAATCGCCTGGTCAATCTGCACCTGCGGGCCTCCTACACCTACTTCGCTCTAGGCTACTATTTCAACCGTGATGCTGTGGCTCTGGAGGGTGTGGGCCACTTCTTCCGAGAGTTGGCAGAGAAGAAGCACGAGGGCACGGAGCATTTGTTAAAGTTGCAAAACAAGCAAGGCAGCTGAGGTCTCTCTCAGGATGTGCAGAAACCTTCCCAGGATGACTGGTCCAAAACTCAGGATGCCTTGGAAGCCGCCCTGGCCTTGGAGAAGAGCCTGAACCAGGCCCTTTTGGAGCTGCATGCCCTGGTTTCTACCCGTGCAGACCATCATGTATGCGACTTCCTGGAGAACCACTTCCTGGATGAGGAGGTGAAACTGATCAAGAAGATGGGCGACCACCTGACTAACATCCGCAGGCTGGTTGCCACCAGGCTGGGCTGGGCGAGTACCTCTTCGAAAGGCTCACTCTCAAGCACGACTAGGAGCCTTTGGAGCCCAGAAACCTTTCAGAACCCCCCGCTGCCCCCTCCCCCCCATTCCCCTGGTGTCTCTGGCTTTTACTTGAGCTTCTTCCCGAAACTACTGGCCATTCTTTTAACCACCCTGGAGCCCTCTCCCCTACATCAGACCAAAAGAAACAACAAAGCTTTTGGCCGAAAACAAACAAACAAACAAACAAATGTACAGAAAATCTTAAGTTGCAACTTTAGAAAAACAAAATACACTAAAAACAAATAGGTCAAAGTATTTAACAGTGGTAATAGTAGAAAAATGGGAACAGGAGAGATTTCTTCACTCTTGTATTTCACTTTTTCTCCCCACCACCAAAACATGTTGATTTTACAGTGTGTCTGTGGGATATATATGTGAAAATAAGACGGTGTCTTATATTAATTTTTGCTCCCAAAGATGCGCTAGGTCTTATCAGGGGATGTCTTATTTTTCCAAAAGAAGAATACAGTACACATTTATTGTTAAATGAAAACAAAGGAAATTTATTACCTGTATACGGTAAGGTAGTACAGTAGTTGTCAACACAAACCAGACAAACTGTGAATCCTACAGTATCAAGAATTTACTCACTTATTCAATGACAATCATGTCATCATCTTCTGGAACATCATCATAACAATCCATTTCCTGAATTTCCTGGTGAATTTCTTGTGACTCCATTTCTTTCAGAACCAGTAGACCAAATCTCTCATGTTTAGCAATAGCACTGTCTTTAAATGAGTACTTCTTGTCAAGGTAGCCTGCTCGCAGTGCATTTGCAATGCAACTGTCAGTAATTTTCTCCCATGAATTCTTCACCCAAGTCACAACTTCTTGCAGTTTAGGTTTCACAGTTTCCAGGCTGACTTCTCTCCATTCTATTTTCAATGTAGTCATTAATTTCCATGTGCAAATTGTCTTTGAATGGCTTGCTTACTGCAATATCAAGAGTCTGAAGATAGGCCGTCATTCCTGCGGGAATCATTATCTGATCTATTTTTCTTTCGTGAAGAAATGTCTTCATGTCTTTAGCGTAGTGAGTGCTTCCTGCATCCCAGACTAGCAGACCTCTTTGACTCCCTCGCATAACAAGCGGCAGCATTAAATCAACCCACTTTCTTATAACTGCTTGTGTGGCCCAGGTTTTTTCAGTTTCAAGAATAAAAACGCCCAAAACACGTTCAATCTTATCCTTCTTGCCCTTAGAAATGATTAAAAGTGGGATTTTAGTGCCATCCAAAAGAATTGCCAAAATATAGGAAACACGTGCACTTTTCTAAGCAGTGGAGGGGATGTACACTAAGGAGGCACCCCGCTGTTCAATTGTTGTTTGAGATGATTGGCCCATAAACACTGCAGTTTCATCCATAGCAATCATGTTGGAAAGATTGTATTTAGAGAAGTTGGCATCATCAATAAAGGACTTGAATGCGAGTGCTCACTTAATAACTTGAGTATCTTCCAACCTAAACAATGTTGTAGATCTTCTTAAAGACAGTTCACTTCACTGAAGGAAATTATCCAGCCAGTGTTGTGATGCTTTGAAGTCTTCGGGGGCTATGTCAAACTGTGGTGCCATTGCAAGGGCAAATTCTTGAACCTGAGCCCTATTCACAAGCAAAGCCTTTGCTCTCCTGTCAACAACCCATTCACAGATCAGGTCTTCCAGCTCGGAAAATAATGGTTGCCGACCTGATCCACACTTGTGCTTTTTAGCATTTCCCTTGTCCACTTGTTCAATGAGGTTACCATACTCTGCTCGCCATTTTCGGACCAATTGGATACTCAACATCTTATCTTTGCAGAAAGCAGTAAGATTTTGGCCCCAAGGGTCTCCCACGATTCCTTTCTTGTACTCCACAGAGTAGCTTTTTCTTTTTGTGCTCATTTCTAGGGGTAAAAAGAAGGAATTGGGGTATCAAGGTGGGGGGAGGGGGAATCACTTAAAATTACACAGGGGGGGATTAGAGGGGGGAATCAAAATGGCACAGGAGAATCAGAGGGGGGACTACCATTTTAGTAACCCCTTTTTTATCCTCCTGTGTCATTTTGATTGCCCCCTCTGATCCTCCTGTGTCATTTTAAGTGATCCCCCTCCCCCCACCCCTGTGCCACTGAACACCTTCACCAGACATCCCCCCTACGCCTTTATCAGACATTTACCCCCTGGGCCTGCCTGGGGACTGTCACTGGGCTTGCTGGGGCCTGGACCTGGGCTGGAGCAGGGTCTGCCACTGATTGAGAACCTTCAGTCATCATGAGGGGGGCCTCGCGCATCGGGTAGTGTCACCAGAGACAGACCAGCACTCACCACCTTCGCCACGTCCCGTCAGCTCTAATCCTCCTGTTCTTCTACACAGTCTGCGAAAGTCTCCTCCTCTCTCCCGCCCAGCGCTCACCACTCATTCCAATCTTCGCTCCGCCTCCACACAGCAGTAGCATCAGGACTCCGGGTAATGTCACTGGTTGCTAGACACCAGTCGGGGCGGCCCTAGCGACCAGTTTATGGTAAATTAATTTTCATTCTGAGACAGAGCCTAGGGGGGGGAGGGGGGCCTTATTTTCGGGGGGATGCCTTATATTTCACTCAGAAGGAAACCTGTAAGTAGGTCTTATTTTCGGAGGATGTTTTATTTTCGAGGAAACCTGGTATATATGTGTGTGTGTATATATACATATATCACAGATATATAAAATCATTATCAAAATTAAAGGAAAGTGGTTTCAGTCTTAAAATTGAACATTAAGTACTTTAAAAGGAATAAATAATATAGTAAAGGACTTACCTGCTCTTCTCTTTTTTGCTTACGAAGCTGCAGTCCTTCTTCTTCCCTCCTCCTGCGCATCTCATCAGGATTCAGGGACTTATTTTTATAACTTTTCAGGCGAAAGTTCTCTTTTCCTGGGGTAGTCATGATTTCTACAAAAATGAGAGTAAAGAAACAGATGAGCTTAGCTTACTGTAAAGACCTCTGCCCAGATTCACCCCATAAGGATACCAGAAATATAACACCTTTATTAAAGTACTAGAGACCCAGTGCATGAAATTTGTGCATTCAAGGGGAAGGAGGGTCCCTCAGCCCGGCCTACACCCTCTCGCAGCCTAGGAGTCCTCAGGGGATGTCCGACTGCCAACTTAGGCCCACTCCATGCCACCACCGTTACACTTACCAGCTGTGAGCCTGGCTTCTGGCTGAGTGGTAAGCCCCCTATGGAAGTACACTGACCACCAGGATGCCACCCCATACTCCACCTCACCCCTCCTGCTTCCCTCACTGCCATGCCACCATTATGGTGGGAGGGTGGCAGGTCAATTGGGACCTGCCAAGTGAAAGGAGGGACAGGGCACAAAAGGTCGGCTTGCAGCCCTCAGCCCTCCTGAGAAAGGGGCCACATCTACCGCCATCCATTCCCGGTTCCCCGTCCCAGCCCGGGGCCTGCCAGCCCAGGGGAGGGAGCATAGAAAGTGCTTTCTGTGGGAGTACACTGAAGGCTGGCTGTGGGAGTACAATGACCACCAGGGGGCAGCTCCAGCATTGAGCATCTGTCCCCTGGTGGTCAATATGCATCATAGTGTCTGGTCATTCCAGTCGTAATGGTTGCTTAGGCTTTTATAGATATATAGATACAATTCAATGGTTTTTAGCATATTCACAGCTAAATGCAATCATTGCCACAGTTAATGTTTAATTTTCATCACCAAAAAAGAAACCTGGTACCACTAGTTGTCATTTCTAGTCTGGACATCTCATATGAATCATATGTGTGATCTTTTATGGCTGGCTTATTTCACTGAGCATATTTTCAAGGTTCATCCATATTGCAACATGTATCAGTACTTTATTTCTTTTTGTGGCTAAATTATATCACACTGTATGGATATACCCCATTATATTTATCTCATTCTATTTTTTTGACTATTATGAATAATATTTATTTGTGGACAAGTTTTGGCATAGACACGTTTTCATCCCTCTTAGGTATATACCTAAGGATGGAAGTGCTAGGTCATATGGTAACTGTTTAATCATTTGAGGAACTGCCTAACTAGTTTTCCAAAATTAGAAAAACTAGTTAGGCAGTTTTACATTCCCACCAGCAGTATATAAAGGTTGACCATCCTGGTGAACACCTGCTATCAACTTTTTTTTTAACTCCCAGTGAGCTAGATGTCATTTCACATGGTTATTTCCCAAGAGTATATCCTCCATTTTAAAACTCTTTGCCCGTTTTATTTTATTTTTTTTTAAATATATTTTATTGATTTTTCACAGAGAGGAAGGGAGAGAGATAGAGAGCCAGAAACGTCGATGAGAGAGAAACATCGACCAGCTGCCTCTTGCACACCCCCTACTGGGGATGTGCCCGCAACCAAGGTACATGCCCTTGACCGGAATCGAACCTGGGACCTTTCAGTCCGCAGACCTACGCTCTACCACTGAGCCAAACCGGCTTCGGCACTCTTTGCCCATTTTAAAATTGGGTTGTCTTTTATCAGAGTTGTAAAAGTTATTTATATATTCTAGATAGAAGTCCTTTATCAGATATCATGATTTTAAAATATTTTCTTCCATTCTATCAATTGCCTTTTCACTTTTTTGGTGGTGTCCTTTGAAGCACAAAAATTCTTAATTTTGATAAAGTGTAAATATATATATATATATATATATATATATATATATATATATATAAAATATATTTTATTGATTTTGTACAGAGAGGAAGGGAGAGAGATACAGAGTTAGAAACATCGATGAGAGAGAGTTATCGATCAGCTTCCTCCTGCACACACCCTACTGGGGATATGCCCGCAACCAAGGTACATGCTCTTGACCGGAATCGAACCCGGGTCCCTTCAGTCCCCAAGCCGACGCTCTATCCATTGAGCCAAACCGGTCTCGGCTAATATATTTTTTCTTTTGTAGATCATACTTTTAGTATCTTAATTAGGGATTCTTAACCCTAAGTTTCCTTCTAAGAGTTTAAAGTTTTAGCTTACATTTAGGTCTGTCATCCATTTTGAGTTAATTTTTGTGTATGGTATAAGGTAAGGACCCAAATTCATTCTTTTGCATACAGCTACTCACGATGTTCTAGCATCATTTGTTGAAAAGACTATTCTGTGTTGAATAGTCTTGGCACACTTGTTGAAAATCAGTTGACCACAGATACACGGTTTTATTTCTCAACTCTTAATTTTATTCTATTGACCTGTATGTGTATTCTTGTGCCAATATCAGTCTTAACATTTTTGTAATAAATTTTTAAATCATGAAGTGTAAGTCCTCTTATTTTGTTCTTTTCAAGATTGTGTTGGCTTTTCTGGATAATTTATAATTCCACAAGAATTTTCTAATCCATTTGTCAATTTCTACCAAGAAATCAGCTAGGATTCTGACATGGACTGCACTGAATCTGTAAATCAATTTGGCAAATATTGTCACTTCAACCTTCAACAATGTTAAATCTACCAATCCACGAATATGAGATGTTTTCTATTTACTTAGATCATTTTTAAATTCTTTCAACAATGTGTCATAGTTTTCAGAGTGTTTCACACTTCTCATTAAAATGTATTCCTAGGTATTTTAACCATTTTGATGCTATCGTAAATGGAACTGTTCTCTTAATTTTCACTTTTGAATTGTTCATAGCAAGAAATACGATTTTTGTATATTGATTTTGTGTCCTGTAACCTTGTGCAACTTGCTAATTAGTTCTAATCTTTTAATAGATTCCTTAGGATTTTCCACATACAAGCTCATGTCATCTACCAGAGATAATTTTGCTTCTTTCTAATTTTTATCTTTTCATTCTTTTTCTTGAACAATTACCAGGTTTAGAATTTCCAATACAATGTCAAATAGAAGTACAGAGAGTAGACAAGCTTGTCTTAAGCCTAATCTTAGGGGCATAAACGTCTTTCACCATTAAGTATGATGTTACCTTTGGATTTTTCATAGATGTCCTTTATTATGTTGAGAAAGCTCCCTTCTATTCCTAGTTTTTGAGATTTTATCATTTCTGCATCTATTGCAATGATAATGTGGCTTTTGTTATTTTACTGACATATTATATTAAGAGGTTTGCATTTCTGGGATAAATTCCACTTGGCCATGATGTATAAATCTTTTCATATGCTGCTTAATTTAGTTTGAATTTTATGCTCTTATTGGTTTGCAGGTTTTTTTGTGTGTGTCATCTTTATTATTGGGGTAACACTAGCTTCATAAGTTGGGAAGTGTTTTCTATCAATTTTTGGGAAGTGTTTGTGAAGAAACAGTATTCTTCTTAAATGTTTGGTAGAATTCAGCAGTGAAATCACATGGACCTGGACATCTCTTTGCAGGTAATTTTATGATTAATTCAATCTCTTTATCTGTTATAGGTCCATTCAGATTGTCTATTTCCCGTTAATTTCAGTACTTTTTATCTTTTTTAAAAATTGTCTTTTTTTATCTAAGTTATGTAATTTATTGGTATACATTTGTTCACAGTATTCCTTTATAACCCTTTCAACTTTTATAAGGTTAATATCAATGTTTCCTCTTTTATTTCTGATTACAGTAATCTGTCATATTTCTTTTTTCCTGTCAACTTAGCTTTAAAATTTTCTTTTTAAAGTACCAGTTTTTGGTTTCCTTAATTTTCTCTATTGCTTTTAATTTTCTCTAGCTCATTAATTTCTACTCCATGCTTTCTTATATCCTTCCTTCTGATTTAGCTTTACTTTGCTCTATTTTTTCTAATGACTTAAGGTGGAAGGTTAAGTTATTAATTAAAGATCTTTATTTTTTTTTTAATACATTTTATTGATTTTTTACAGAGAGGGAGAGGGAGAGTTAGAAACATCGATGAGAATCATCAATCAGCTGCCTCTTGTACACCCCCTACTGGGGATGTGCCCGCAACCAAGGCACCTGCCCTTGACTGGAATCGAACCTGGGACCTTTCAGTCCGCAGGCCGATGCTCTATCCACTGAGCCAAACCGGTTTCGGCTAAAGATCTTTATTTTAATTTTTATTGATTTTAGAAATAGAGAGGGAGAAAAAGACGGAGAGGAGAAAAATAAACATTGATGTGACCAGTTGCCTCCTGTACACACTCGCCTGACGAAGGATGGAACCACAACCTGGGTATATGCCCTGACCAGGAATCGAACCCACCACCTCCTGATGTATGGATGATGCTCTGATTATGCCACAATAGCCAGGGAGTTTCTTCTTTGTTAATACAGGCATTTGTTGCTAGAAAATTCTAAGCACTGCTTTAGCTGTATCCCATAATTTTCTAATGTGGTAACTTCATTTTCATTTATCTCAAAGTATTTTTCTGATTGTACCTTTTTATATCTTTGATCGACTGTTTATTCAGAAGTATGTTCTTTAACTTTTACATATTTACTATTTCCCAAAATCTTTCTCTCTAATTTCTTTACATTGTAATCACAGGACATCCTTTGTATTATTTTAATCTTTTAAAATGTATTAGGGCTTGTTTTGCAGCCTAGAATATGGAATATTGTGGAAAATGTCCCATGTGTACTTAATACTCATGGTAGGCAAAACTAGGTTTACAGTTGTGAGTACATGAAACTAAGTTTGTTCTTGTATTATTTATTAATGATTATATTACAACTGTGAACCTATTTTTGTCCACCACCATATAGTTTGCTATTGCTGGGTAATCTAAAGATGTCTCCTGGATCTAGTTGGTTTATACAGTTATAACTCCTTTAGCTTTTTCTTATCTGTGAAGCTCTTTATCTGACCTTCAATTCTAAATGATATCTGACCTTCAATTCTAAATGCTGAGTAGAATAATCTTGGTTGTAGGTTCTTGCTATTCATCACTTTGAATATTTCTTGCCACTCCCATCTGGCCTACATAGTTTCTGTTGAGAAATCAGCTGACAATAGTATGGGTGCTCCCTTGTAGGTAATTAACTGTTTTTCTCTTGCTGCTTTTAATATTCTTTATCTTTTGCTCTTGGCATTTTAATTATGATGTGTCTTGGTGTGGTCCTCTTTGGAGTACTTTTGTTTGGGGTTCTCTGTGTTTCTTGGACTTATAAGTCTATTTCTTTCACCAGGTGGGGAAAGGTTTCTGTCATTATTTCTTCAAATAGGTTTTCAGTATCTTTCTCTCTCTCTCTTCTTCTGGCACCCCCATAATTCTGATGTTGGTACACTTGAAGTTGTCCAGAGGTTTCTTACACTATGTTCATATTTTTGGATTCTTTTTTCTTTTTCTTTTTCCAGTTGGTTTGTTGTTGTTGTTGTTTGCTTCTTTGTATTTCAAAAGGTTGACTTGATTCTTGCAATCATTTTGTGTGTTTTGTTGGATCTCTGTATATTATTTTTTATTTTAGTCAGTGTATGCTTAATTTCTAGTTGGTCCTTTTTCATATTCTCAAGGGTCTCGCTAAATTTATCAGCCTTTTCTAGAAAATTCTTGAAAAATCTTATAACAGTGGTTTTGAACTCTATATCCAGTAGTTTGCTTTCCTCTACTTCTTTCATTTGTGATGTTTCTTTGTCTCTGCATTTTGGCTGCTTCCCTGAGTTGATAGTGGCTTTGTGTGCTAGGTTTCCTATAGGGTCCAGTGGCTCAGTCTCCCCAGTTACCTGAGGTGGACACTCTTGGTACACTCCTTTGTGAGCTATGTGCACAGTCTGATGTATTGTAGATACGTCTTGATTGTTGTTCGTACCATTGAGAGGAATGGACCTCCAGGCCAAATGGCTGTATCAGCTGTGTCTAGAATGGGAGAACTTCTATGCTGGAAACACCCTATGAGACAAGACTTGCTTCAGTGGGGCTTTGGTGATCACCAAGTCTGCCCTCTGAGTGTGTCCCTTATGGATCTGAAGAGTTGTAATCTGGATGGTCCCACTTTGACCCCTGGGTACACTGGCTCTTGTATCTCCAAGGAGGTGCTAATTTAGCCTCTGCCTGAGGTCACCCAGCAGAAACTACTAAGAGATCTGCAGATTCCTCTTAGTTTTTTGGGTTTCGGAGGTGCCCAGATGAGGTCCAGCTGGGAAGCAATGCAAGCTGCTGTGGGGCCTTGGGCCTACTTTTGCTTAATTTCTAGTTGATCTCACTGACTCAGCTGCAGTTTGTTAAATGCTGGTCAAAGGACCAGGCTATTCATATGCAAAAGCCTCTGTGCTCAGCTTGAAAAGAGCAGAGCAATCAGCAATGGCTTCCTGAGGCGGGATCTTAGGGCAGAGCAGACAGCAATGGCTTCCGGTCAGCCCTGCCCTAAGAGGCCCCCGGGTCTCTGTGTCCTGCGGTAATAGCTGCAAGCACCTCTGAGATAAAGCCGCCCTTGAGTTTCGCCTGCTGCCAGACAGTCCAGTTTCTCCCCGTATGAATCTGGGTCCCCAGAGTCTCACCCAGAACTGGAGGTCAGAGCAGTCGGGAGCTTTTGTCTTCCTTCTAATTAAGCAAGCCAGCCACATACTCAGTTGCCAGCCCTCTCCGCATACACGTCGCTGTATCTCTGTATCTCTGCCTTCTGCAACTCCTCTGAATCTAGTGTGCTTTTCTCTTTCCTTCTAGTTGTAGAATTTCCACTCAGCCAGCCTTCCTGTGCTTCTGGATGATGTCCATTTTGTCTTTTAGTTGTAGTTTTGAAATAGTTGTACAAGGCAGCACTTGAGATGTTTACCTATGCCACCATCTTGGTTTCTCTCTTGACACTGACCTCTTTTCCTGTAGACTAGGGGTGTCGAACTCAATCAGAGAAAGGGCCAAAATCTAAAATCCAGCCTAAATCGCGGGCCGAATGGTTTACTAAACAGTCATAAACTGTCATTGTGATGGAAACGCAGCGGAGTGCAGTGATGACAGCGCGGTGCGGGCCACACTGCAAGGCCTGGCGGGACGGATTTGGCCCACGGGCCTTGTGTTTGACACATGTGCTGTAGACTGTCAAAAAATTATAACAGCCAGCCCTGGCTGGCTTGGCTCAGTGGATAAAGCATCGGCCTGCAGACTGGGGGGTTCCAGGTTCAATTCTGGCCTGGGTTGCAGGCTTGACCCCCAGAAGGGGGCGTGCAGGGGGCAGCTGATCAATGATTGTCTCTCATCATTGATGTTTCTCTCTCTCTCTCTTCCTCTCTGAAATCAATAAAATATTTTTAAAAAATTACAACAGCTTATACAACAATAACTGTCCAGTGTGAATGAATCAAAATTATACCTATTTTTTGTAGGTTGGTAAAATATATATATTTATGGTGTGCCACAGAATTGGTTTTATGTATGCCATGAGATGAAAAGGTTGAAAAATCACTTCTCTAAGGCTTACCATATACACTTTAACTTATTAAAATCAGCTTCAGATGTATCCTAGCTTAATGCCTATAAAATATAGAAATATTATGATATATATCTGTATCCCCTTTTGGTATGCTATGATACATATTACACTGGTTACAAACTCAATAACAGTTTTAGTTATTACTTTAGCATCTATAGTCATGTCCTTAGCTTAACATAGCTCTACTCTTATTTACCTTCTCTGTGCTGTTATTGGCAGATGCATTACAAATACATTATATTATAGAACCAATGATACATTATTACTTTACAAAATTGTTTTTTAAGTGTTTTAAGAAAAAAAATAAAAATATGTGGTTACCCTCTCTTTTAAAATTGCATACAGTAATTACCTTTACTAATGCTTCTTGTTCATGTGAATTCAAATTACCATCTAGGGTCATTTGTTTTCATTCTAAAGAGCTTCCTTAATCATTCTTGTAAGTCCGTCTGTTGGTAACATTGTGTTTTGTTTTGTTTTGTTTTTATCTGGGAAAGTCTTTACTTCACCTTCATTTTTAAAAGATAGTTTTGATGATATATAACATTTTTGGTTGACAGCATTTGTCTTTGAGTTCTTCAAATACAGTTATGTACAAAATAATGACATTTCAGTCAACAAAAGACTACATATATAACAAGTTGTCCCATAAAATTATAATGGAGCTGAAAAATTCCTATCACCTAGTAACATCATAGCTGTCATGACATCATAGAGGAACACATTATTCACGTGTTTGTGACATTGCTGGTCTAAACAAACATACTGGTCTGCCAGTTATATAAAAGCACATACAGCCGAGACCGGTTTGGCTCAGTGGATAGAGCGTCGGCTTGGGGACTGAAGGGACCCGGGTTCGATTCCGGTCAAGGGCATGTACCTTGGTTGTGGGCATATCCCCAGTAGCGGGTGTGCAAGAGGCAGCTGATCGATGACTCTCTCTCATCGATGTTTCTAACTCTCTATCTCTCTCACTTCCTCTCTGTACAAAATCAATAAAATATATTTAAAAAAAAAAAATTAAAAAAAAAATAAAAGCACATACAATTAAGTATAATACATAATGCTTGATAATAATAAATGACTATTACTGGTTTATGTATTTGCCATACTATACTTTTTATGTTATTATATACTTTCTACTGAGAAAAGTTTGCTCTAAAACAGTATCTATTACTCTGGCAGTGGCTTCATACAACTCGTGCTTAGCACATCTCAGTAGTATCACTTTCTCTAGTAATCTAATTTTGTGTTATTTGTATATGCTACACAAGCTTATAGCTTTTTAGCAATAGGTTATAACATATAGCCTAAGTGTGTAGTAAGCTGTTCCATCTAGGTTTGTGTAAGTACACTCTATGTTTCAGACAACAAAATCTTCGAATGATGCATTTCTCAGAACTTACGAGCAGCACATGACTGTACTATTCTACTGTCTTCCCTGACTTCCACTGTTTCCGCTAAGACATCAGCTGTTATTCTTATCAGGGTGTCCTTGTAAGTAATTACAGTTGATCCTCGGGTTCCACTGGAGATTAGTTCCTACAGTGCAATATAACATGATTTTCGCCATTAAGTCCGAACCCACCTACAGAAGCACTTATATCACTCACATGAAGCACATACACAACAATAATGAAGTGAAAAAGTAAAATAAATAAATAAAAAGATAACAATTCCTGACCTTTATTTGTGGTAAATTCAATAAATAATAAAAAATATAAAGCACATATGTATACACATCAAAATGATGGAATTTTTTTTTTTTTAAGTAAATGGGAGATGGCAACATAACCACAAAATGATGTGCATAGAATACAATGTAACCAGAGGACTGCCTATAATTGTTTTTCTCTTGTTGCTTTTCTTTGACCTTCAACATTTTTACATGGATGTGTCTGGCCATTTGTGAACTTCCTTGCATTAATCATCTTTAAAATTCAATAAGTTCCCTGAAAGTCCAGGTCAGTGTTTTTCCAATAAATATGAGTTTTTAGTCATTATGTATTTGTAGACTTTTCTGCTCTTTTCTCCTCCCTCTTCTTCTGGTACTTTCATTATGTGTATTGTAGTGCAGTTAATGGTGACACTCATTTCTCTGAGGCTCTTTTCCATTTTCTTCATTTTCCCCCCTCTCCCTTTCGTGAATCTCTATTGGCAAGTTCATGAATCTTTCTCCTACCAGTTCAAATATACTATTCAGTCCCTTTAACTTTTCATTAGTTATGTTACTTTTCAACTGCAGAATTTCCATTTATTTTTTTTCTTTTTTGCAACCAAAAATATTTAGCAATCTCTTGTGATAACACATTACTTATAATCAATTGTCATTCATGACTTGGTCAGGTTTTCTATCTCTATTATTTCTTTTTTAATTTTTTTTTTATTTTTTATAAATCTTTATTGTTCAGATTATTACAAATGTTCCTCATTTTTCCCCCTCCATCAGGTTCCCACCCCACCCTCTGCCCTTTCCCCACTCTCCATTGTCCTCATCCATAGGTGCACAGTTTATGTTCAGTCTCTTCCCGCACCCCCTACACCCCTTTTCCCTGAGAATCGTCAGTCTACTCCCCTTCCATACCTCTGACTCTATTATATTCACTAGTTAATATTGTTCATCAGGTTTTTTAATTCCCTTGGTTTTAAGATTCACTTGTTGATAGTTACGTATTTGTTGTTCATAATTTTTATCTTTATTTTCTTCCTCTTCCTAAAGAACCCCCTTCAGCAATTCATATAATTCTGGTTTGGCGGTGATGAACTCCTTTAGTTATTTTTTATTTGTGAAGCTCTTTATCTGGCCTTCGATGATTCTTCTTTGGAATTTCTAGATCTTTACTGATAATCTATTTTATGTATTTAATCAAGGTTTTCTTTGATCCTTTGAACGTATTTATAATGACTACTTCAAAAATCTATTTTTGTTCAATCCAGCGTCTGGTCACTCTCACAGGCGGTTTCTGCTGTCCGTTTTTTACAGTGTATTAACTATACTTTCCTGGTTATTTTGGTTTACTTGTTTGTTTTGCACTGTCATAACTTTTTATTGGAAACTCAGGATGTAATGTTTTGTGGCAACTCTGGTTACTGGTGCCACAGACACAGGTTTCTTTGCTTATTGGTTTTGAAATTTGGTATATTATTTTAAAGAAGTTTATTTTCTCACCCCTACACCCGTCCCTGCAGTGTTAAGCCTGATGTTGATCCTTAGGAAGGCAACCTAAATTCTAACTAATAAAGAGGAAATATGCTAATTGACCATCAATCTATCACAAAGATGGCTGCAACCACAGCTGAGGCCAAGTTCCCACAAAGAGTGTTAACAAGCAATCTGCAGGGACCTGAGTCTACGCCCTCCCTCACCCCCATGGAGCTTGACAGGGGACCTCAGGCTGTGTCCCCCACCCGGCAGGGCTTGTCAGGGGATCTCAGGTCTTGCCTCCCACCTGGGGACCTCAAGGTGTGCTTCCTGTTTTGGTGCTGGGCCAGGGGACCTCAGGCTCCTGCCCTCGCCCCAGCATCAGGCCGGGGGACCTCAGGCCACACCCCCCCACCTGATGGGGCTTGATGGGGGACTTCAGGCCGTGCCACCCACACAGCAGGGCTTGACAGGGGACCTCAAGGTGCATCCCAGTGCTGAGTCGGGGAAACTCAGGCCACGACCCTGCCCAGCGGGGCTTGATGGGGGACCTGAGGTTACGACCCTGTCCAGGAGGGCTTCACAAGGGTGGGACTGGCCAGATCTGGATCTTAGCCCAATGCGGGGGTTTGGGGTGGTGCTGGCTGGGACTGGGTCTCATGCGATTTTGAGGCGCATGTGGGTGAGCAGGTACTTGACTCTGGGTTCCATGGTGTGCCCCAGACTCTGATAGGAGGAAGGTTTTAATATATATTTTACTAATTTTCTTTCATTTTTGATACTTTTATTATAGAGAAAGATCAAATAGCAATATTCAATTATTTCCACTAATTAATCCCCTTTTAATGTGTACAAATTTGGGGCACCAGGTCACTAGTATGCCATAATCACCTTGCCAAGACAGTAGTTTGGTAGCGCTCTCTTTCCCTGATGACTCCCAGCTGTTAACCTCCACTAATCATTGCCAGCTGATTGCTCTACTATTTTCAACAATGGTCTCAGGCATAAACTGCTCTACAAAGAAATCCGATCAAAGTCATGCTCCTTTAAGGGAATAGTTTCAGGGGTCAGTTTTTGAAGTTTGCTTTGACCCCTGGAAGACTCCCTCCAGCTATCTCTTACCCTAGTTCTCTCCAGCAAACTAACTAGTCTGCAATTTAGCCTGTATCTTCTGCCTTTTACCACAACCCCTGCTGTTTTTGAAAGTACCCTTAAGTTTTAATGTCTCCAGCTCTATTGAAAATGAAGTCAGTTCATTGAGGAGATTAGAGCTATCTGTCTTTGGACCTGCTTCTTCCCTTCCTCAGACCCCCAAGTAAAATCTCTGATCAGGGCTCTTAAGCTGTGGGTGTGGACAACAGTATACTTCTCTGAGTGACACCCCTTTTAGGACCTGCATATTTAGTGGGAAATACCTTGTTTCTCCTGACCTGGAACTTTTACAACAGGAAAAAGGTAATCTATTTCCTAATACTCTCAGTGGCTCTGCGCCCAAGGTAAAACCTCTTCCACAAATGGGATTTGGACAGAAGGTAGTTTCTTACCTCTCTGCCTCACTTGCCCAGGACTTACCCTCAGCAGCAGGCAGCTGGGGCAGGATGAGAAATCCTTCTGTCCTGCTCCTCCTAGGAAGAAAGCCTTCCCTCCAACTGGAAGCTCTTCATTTACTGTTTGCCTTCTAGGATCATTTCCAGAGGCTTTAAATGATTGTGTTTTAATTATTTCCCCCTCTTTTACTATGGAGCTGATCTGCAGCACTCCTTAGGCTGCCAGGCTAGAAGTCACAAGAAGAGTTATTAAGATGATTTTCATGCAAGCCTAGGTTGAGAATGACCTATAATGTGCTGTGTAGTTACATAATCTAACTTGATATTTAATAATGAATCTCTTAAAATAAACCTATAAGGCAAGAATTACTATTCTTATCTTTTACAGTTAAAGTTTCAGGAGGCTTACAGAGGTTGTGATTAGGCAAGGGTTACACACTTAATAGAAGATAAAGTAAGAATATGATTTTAGGTCTCCTAATTATAAACTGGGTGGCTCTACTGTTATGAACTTAATTGTGTCCTCCCCTCCAATTCACACGTTGAAACCCTAACTCCCACTGTGACTATATTAGCTGTAGGGCCGTTTAGGAGGTCATGAGAGTAAGGCCCTAATCCAATAGGACTGGTGTCTTCATAAAGAAGAAGAGGCACTGGACTTTCTCTCCTTTTCTCTTAGCATATGCTGAGAGAAAATGTGTGAGGGCACAGGGGGAAGATGATCACCCACAAGTCAGGGAAAGAGGCCTTACCAAAAATCAACTCTGCTGGCACTTGATTTTGGACTTCTAGCATCCAGAACTGAGAGAAAATGAATTTTTTGTTGTTTATAGACACACAGATTGTGGTATTTTTTAATGGCATCCCAAGCCAACTAACACATTTACCCAGAAAGTATTTTGTCGGATTGGATTTCATTAGTACTAGCCATATATGATATTTCCAATTATGCCACTGTATTGTTTTGAGATACCTTTTTCAAAAAAAAAATTAAAAAAAAATTTACATTTAAGTGCTACCTATCCATAAATTTTTAAAACCTGAAATGTGTGCAGAATTATATCAAATACCTTTTTGCCAGTTATTAAAATGATCATTTGTTTCCTATAAATATGAGCTAATAATAGATCTCTTAATATTGAATGAGTTTTGATTCTTGTACTTAACACACCTGGTCATGGTGTATCATGCTTCTGAGTTGTCTGTTAATGTTTTCTTAAAACATTTCTACACCAGTATCCATAAATGAGATTGACCGATTATTTCTATAATTCCCTTCTCTCCCCTTCTCTTTGGGGGTACACACATATTTTCCACAGTGAGAGATTTTTTAAAAAATGTTTATGATTCCAATTATATGAAACCATGGAAAAGGCAAAAACTATGGAGACAGTTAAAAGATCAATTCTTGGAGATCCAAGATGGCTGCGCCCAGGTGAACACCTAGCCGCAGCCGCACACAATTTCAATAAAATACAACTAAAATATAAAACGGACATTGCCCAGAACTACAGGAAGGTTGACTGACTGGAAATTCTACAGCGAGAAGCAAGGAGAAAACCAGAAGGAGGTGCGGAGGAGCTGGAAAAGCCTAAGGTACGGAGACGCGGCGCGCGGAGAGGACGGAGCCAGAGAGGAGGGAGGCCGAGTGCCTGGCGGGCGTTCCCGAGCGGAAAGGAGAGAAAAGCTCCGACTGTGCTGGGCCCCCAACTGCTCTGAACCCGGTTCTGGGCCAGACCCCGGGGACTCAGGCTCAGCCATAGGGAGCCGGGCTGTAAGGCGGAACCCGGGGAGGTGGCGAAAGGAGGTCCCGGCGGCGCGCACACTGCGCGCAGAGAAGGGACGATCGGCTGTGCCGCGGGATCTCTCTGACGGGAAGGAGACAGGGGCTCCAGACTGCTCTGAACGCCACCTCCAACTCCACTTCCAACTGAACTGAACCCCAACACCGGGCTCATTGGGGGAGAGCATAGACTGTTTGGCAGCAGGCGAAAATCGAGGGCACCTTTCTCTCAGAGGCGCCGGCAGCGAGCACTGAAGGACCCGCATAGGGCGGGGCTGACAGAAGCCAAAGCTGCAGGCTCCACCCTGAAACCCATCCCATCTGTAACTGCGAAATGCGACAACAAAATAGATCACAAACGAAAGAAATGGAGGACAATAAGCGTCTGGATATAGAGTTCAAATCTACGCTTATAAGGTTTTTCAAGAATTTCCTAGAAAAGATGGATAAGGCCTATGAGGATATGAAAAGAGATCAACTAGAATTAATAAGGAGTCAACAAGAAATGATAAGGGATCAACAAGAAATAAAGAATACATTGTCTGAAATTAAAAATATTTTACTGAGTCCTAAAAACAGAAGGGAAGATCGCAAGAATCAAGTCAAAGATTTGGAACATAAAGAGCCAGAAGACACTCCTCCACAGAAGCTAGAAGGCAAGAGAATCCAGAAAATTGAAGATAATGTAAGAAACCTCTGGGACAACTTCAAGCGAACCAACATCAGAATTATGGGGGTCTCAGAAGATGAGAGAGAGCAAGATATCAAAAACATACTGAAAGAAATAGTGACAGAAAACTTCCCCTACCTGGTGAAAGAATTAGACTTACAAGTCCAGGAAGCGCACAGAACTCCAAACAAAAGGAATCCAAAGAGGACCACACAGAGACACATCATTATTAAAATTCCAAGAGCAAAAGACAAAGAGAGAATATTAAAAGAAGCAAGAGCAAAGAAGGTAGTAACCTACAAAGGAGCACCTATACGATTGTCAGCTGACTTCTCAACAGAAACCATGCAGGCCAGAAGGGAATGGCAAGAAATATTCAAGGTGATGAATAGCAAGAACCTACAGCCAAAAATAATCTACCCAGCAAAGCTATCACTCAGAATCGAAGGCCAGATAAAGAGCTTCACTAATAAAAAAAAGCTAAAGGAGTTCATCACCACCAAACCAGAATTATATGAATTGCTGAAGGGGGTTCTTTCAGAAGAGAAAGTAAACAAAGATAAAAATTATGAACAACAAATACATAACTATCAACAAGTGAATCTAAAAACCAAGGAAATTAAAAAAATCTGATGAACAATATTAACTGTTGAATATAATAGAATCAGAGGTATGGAAGGGGAGTGAACTGACGATTCTTGGGGTAAAGGGGAGAGGGGGGCGTGGGAAGAGACTGAACATAAACTGTGCACCTATGGATGAGGACAATGGGGAGAGGGGAAAGGGCAGAGGGCGGGGTGGGAACCTGGTGGAGGAGAGCAATGGTTCAGAGCAATGGGGAAAGGAACATTTGTAATAATATGAACAATAAAAACTTATTAAAAAAAATATAAATAAATAAATAAATAAATAAATAAATAAATAAAGTAAAGGGACAAAAAAAAAAAAAAAAAAGATCAATTCTTTGCCATAGGTTTGATGGGTGGGAGGAATAAATGGCAAAGCACAGATGATTTTTTTGGCAGTCAAACTACTCTGTATATTATAATGACTGACATATGTCACTATACATTTGTCACAAACCTTAGAATATACAACACTAAGAATAAACCCTAATGTAAACTATGAACTTTGGGTAAGAATATGTTGATTCAATTATAGCAAATGTACCACTCTGATACAAATGGTGGTGGTGGGAGAAATTATGCTGAGGTTACGGGACAGATGAGAATGCTGAACATTCCATTCAATTTTACTGTGAACCTAAAACTCTTCCGAAAAATAAAACCTATTATTTAAAATATAAGAATGAGCCCTAACCGGTTTGGCTCAGTGGATAGAGCACTGGCCTGTGGACGGAATGGTTCCAGGTTCAAAAACGGTCCAGGGCATGTACCTTGGTTGCGGGCACATCCCCAGTAGAGGGTGTGCAAGAGGCAGCTAAATGATGTTTCTCTCTCATCAATGTTTCTAACTCTCTATCCCTCCTCCTTCTTCTCTGTAAAAAATCCATAAGATATATTTAAACATAAAAGAATGAGCTCCAGGAAAGTTAATATATAGGTAGAAATTAAACTTTCAATAGAAGGGACGATAATAGTGAGGAAATCCCTCAGGAAACAGAACAAAAACAACAACAACTAAGAAGTAGAAAATAAGAAGAAAGAGAAAATATACAAATTCCAATGGAGAAAACAAAATATCGACGAGAAAGAGGTTATCAAAGAAGCAATCCATCAAGTTTAAAATAGCCATGCAATAAAAGACAACATGGAAAAAATTAACAGAAAGATGACAGGCTTAGAGAAAATATTTCCCAACCTCACAAGGAACTTCTTTCTACCAATAAAAAACAAAGACAGGAAACCCAAAGAAAAGATAAAGGATAAAATAGACACTTGTCAAAAAGGAAAACCTGAATGGATCTAAAAGATGCTCAAACTCACTAGAAGTTAGATAATGTAAACTGAAACAATGAGATACCACTTTGTTTACTTGTTTTATATTGTCAAAAATTACAAAGTTGGATGAAACCAAGTACTGGCAAAGTTGTGAGCAAACAAGAACCCACCTGCACTGCTAGTAGACACATAAACTAGCTCTATTCTACGATCCAGGAATCCTACTCTTGGGTATAGTATAATCCCAAAGAACTACTCACACAGGTCCATAAGAATGACGAGTATATTTACCAGAGTATTTATTTTATTTTATCTTATTGATTTTTCACAGAGAGGAAGAGAGAGGGATAGAGAGTTAGAAACATGGATGAGAGAGAAACATCGGATCAGCTGCCTCTTGCACACTCCCTACTGGGGATGTGCCCGCAACCAAGGTACATGCCCTTGACCGGAATCAAACCTGGGACCTTTCAGTCCGCAGGCCAACACTCTATCCACTGAGCCAAACCGGTTTTGGCTACCAGAGTATTTCTGATGCCAGAAAAGCACCTCAGGTTTCAATCAATCATTAAGGAATAAAAAAGTAAAATGTGGTAGATGTATACTATGGAATTCTACATAATACACAACTGTATGTACATACAAGAAACAGAAAAGTCTGCAAAATGATGCTGTTAAAAAAAAGTAACAAACAGGAAAAGTTATGTAACACAATTAACCTTTGAACACAAGTATGAAATGCATGGGTCCACTTATACCAATATTTTTATCCCAAAATATCAGTACTGTTTTTGATATGTGGTTGGGAGTTTGCAGATGCAGAGGGACAACTCTATGAACTGATCTATGACATTTTATACAGGGGACTTGAGCATCTATGGATTCTGCTATCTTGGGGAAAGGGGGAGGTCCTAGAATCAATTCCCCAAGGATATGAAGGGATAACTAAGACTTGGGGAGACAAAGCTACACTTGGATTTTGTACTGCATGGTGTTGGTACTCTAACCCAAGCTGCTCAAGGGTCATCTGTATAGTCATGTACCACTAACAATAGGGACACATTCTGAGAATGTGATATTAAGTGATTCATCTTGCGCAAACATCATGGAATGCCCTTATACAAACCCACATGGTATAGCCTACTGCATATGCTATACTTCTTTATGGCTAGCAGTGCAGTAGGTTTGCTTACACCAGTATTACCACAAACACGTAGGCTAAGATGTCATGGTGTCACTAGAGGACAGGAATTTTTCAGTTCCATTATTTTATTTGTATATGTGGTCTGTCATTATCTGAAATGTCATTAAGTGGCATATAAGTGTACATAAACTAAATACACACATACCCTCTAAGTAATTTACAATAATTCATATGCAGTCCAGGAATTATCAACTACAGTGGATTGGTTGCTTGCTGAAAAGGGTATGAAAACAGGGCTCAAAAATGAAAACTTAAAGGAGCTTGTATAGCCTGTTGATAGATGTCAAGAACTGAGATTAATTGTAAAACTTATTTTGCCAAAAGACAACTAATAACAGAAAATCTCTCAGAACAGACATGAATTTCCAGCTTGTAAGGCTCCCTGGAATGCCCTTAAATGAAAAAAGGCCCACATCTAGACATATCATTATGGAATTCAGGGGGGAAAAATAATATCCTAAAAGCTTCTATAGACTGGAGGAATGTCATATAAAAAAGAAGAATCAGAATCGGTTTGGACTTCAACTGCAACACTAGAATGCATAAAACAATAGAGCTCTTACAAAATTTCTAAGGCTAAAATTTTATACCCAAATTATTGATAAAATGCTTTGGTAAGATGATGATTTTTTTCAATCATGCAAGCACTCAGGAATTTTTTACTTTACTTCCCAGGTATTCTTTCTCAGGAAGCTAAGAAAATATAGGAATAAAGAAAAGGATCAAGGAGAATTTTAAGGATGACATAAAGACAAATTCCAGGATAGCAACTATGAAGTAGGCTAGAAAGTAGCCATCCAGGCTGCATTGAAAGGATAGAGGACTACAGGACAATTGTCTCAGGAAATGAAGGGGTGGATAATAACTCCTGGAAAAAACAAAAATTGATTAAATTAATAAATGACATAATACACTACATGATTCAGCTCTGAATATTGAAAATTGTAATACTGTAAACACACTAAATATTTACTTAATAAATATCTGTGGTAATTATATTGGGAAGATGGGAGAGGCAATGTGGAGATATGGAGAAAAGTTAATAATGTCCAAAACTGCTATATCAGGAAATAGCAATAGAACCAAGTTATTTATAAATATGAAAGAGGAAACAGCTAAAAGAAAGAAAAATGCAGAAGCTGGGGAAAGGACAGTTTTCAGATATTACTCTAAGTTAATAATAATAAAGCAGGGAACAGGAACAGCTTTCACCTTTTAGTAAATTAAATCTTCACAACATTACTTCAAGATACTAAACAAACTATGTCTAGTTTGTTCTGCTGGAGACACTGAACTGCAAACCAAAGCAAAATCAAGCTTTAATGATTGGTGTGAACACAGTCCAAATAACACTGCGTTTGAATCCAAGCTCCAGCACTTACTCTGTGAAGTAGGACAAGTTACCAAACTATCCTATACAGATAACCACCTCTTCAATGTGGTTTTGCAAGGATAATTAAGTCAGAGCACCAGATGTATAATAGTAGTGCTTGACCCATCAATAGATGTTAAAACTTTCTGCTTGTCTGTTTCCTAGCTACAAACCCACATTTTGACCCCACGCTGCTTTGCGGATCTCAGAGTACAGAGACTCATGGACAATTCAGCACATATCCCTCCTCACACTGAAAAATCAATGATGATCAGTAAGCAGACTTATCTTTTTATATAAAGGGCAGTATTCTTCTTGTTATGTTGGGGAGATTATCCCCATTATCCACATTCTGGATTACTGCCTGCTTTCAATAACTGTCCCAATTCTACTACACTAGGTCAGAACCATTTTATCACTTAGATCTGATTTGATGAGTTGGAAAATCTTTAAACAAAACAAAACACTGTGTTGTTTCACTGGTCTTCAACCCTGCTCTTTCCATGCAGGGCCTCGTTTTCTAGTGTAGGGACTACCTCCTGCTTACAGCAGCAAGAATAGAGTAAAATCAACCCCAATCAGCTAATTAAATTGTTTACCATTTCCAATGGTTTCTCCATTATGGCTGAATTCATAGTAACTAGTAAAGTACAGAGATCTTAAAACAAAGAGAGTAATAGAGAATTATCTTTATCAGTAGGTTCAATCATCTTTATTTGCATAACCAAAGTCTTAATTTTATTTTCTTCAAAATATTCATACATACTTCTGAAATAAATCTGACATTTGTAAAAATACAAACATCAGAAAGTATCAAGACTTTATCATCAACTCAACAAACACTATGCTAAAACACTGTAAATTAAAAGATATAATTTCTACTTTCAAATGAAAGGAAAAGATACAAAACGAAATCGAGAGCAACAAGGAAGAAAATAGTCCAGGAGTCAATTGAGAGCAATTCCAGACTATCTGGTATAATTTATAACATAGTTGAAATTAAGGAAAATTAGTCAATATTCTAAAGCTCCTGGCAGCCAAAGTGCAAAGTGAAACAGAATGGCTTACAAAACACAAATGATCTAATAAAAGTAGTTCTTTAAAAAAAAGGGGGGGGTGGGGGGTGGGGAGGGAGGGAGGGAGTAAAAATAGAAAAGAAAAAGGCCTATCACTGTTTTGTTTTGTTTTGTTTTTTAATTTTTTCCAAGATCGCTTACTTTCTAAAAATTGATAAGTAAATTAGAAATAATGTCTTGGATTGCAATGAAGATATCTTTCATGTTGCTTTTTCTTATATACTAATTCTGGATAAAAGTCAAGGTGCATATTAAATCATAGTTCTGTGAAGAAATTTATCTAAACACCTAAACTAACATAATGCAAGTATATTGACTTCAGGTGAGGCATTTATTTCTATCATTTAGTTTATCCTAAGTTTTTATAAACATGTGTTTTGTTTCCCTACTAGACTGTAAACTCAAGGATTATATTGTTTGATTCTATTTGAACTTTCTTTGCTATTTGAAGAATACTTTACAGTTTCTGCTCAATTACGACAGATAAAATATCATATAGAATTTATGTTCAATATTTGTTAGTGTTCCCCAATACATTATGAATTCCATGACGACAGAAACAGTGTCCTGATCATGTCTATATCCCCAGCCTTGGGGCACATGATCACTCTGTAAGTATTCACTGAATGAATGGATTAAAGAAAACACAACCAATAAGTATGAAAAAAAAATTCATAAAATGGCAGTAACTTTGGGTTCTAAGGCTGGCTCCAACAGGAGCTGGATGACCTTAGCTAAGTTACCTAACTTCTCTGATCTTCAAAACTTCCATCTGTAGAATAGGAAAAATTACTACCTACTTCAGTTACTGTAAGCATTAAGTGTTTTAATATACATAAAGTATTTAGCACAATATCTTAAAAGGACTTCAACAAACATTAATTCCTTTACTTTCGCTCATGTCCTCAATCTTAAATAGGTAATCTTCCTATGTAATAAAAGGCTAATATGCAAATTGACCAACCAGTGGACCTATGTTGCTGTGAAGCTTAAGGACCACCAGGGGGGCAGATGTTCAATGCAGGAGCTGCCCCCAGTGGTCAGTGGGCCCTTGGTGAGCACAGCAGCGGTCTCCGTGGCAGCACTAAGGATGTCTGTCAACTTAGGTGCGCTCCCCACAGGAAGCTGGCCTAAGCAGTCAGTCAGACATTCCCCAAGGGCTCCGGGACTGCAAGAGGGTACAGGATAGGCTAAGGGGTCCCAACCACCCCTCAGTGCATGAATTTCATGCACAGGGCCTCTAGTTACACATAACACAGTCCCTTCTAAGAATAATTATTACAGTAAAAACACAACCACTCTCACTCCCCTTTTGAAAAGTTAAAATGTCATCTTTTCAATGTTTAAAACGGAGGGGGGGATAACTTGTGAATTCTTTTCAAAATACTACCATAAGTGCAAGAACTAGTGAAAGAAAAAAACAATGTCGAGAATGAGACTTGAAGCAACAAGAGGGAGGGGGGGAAAATCACTTATCTACTGGTAAGAAATAGGGATTTTTGAAGAAACTGTTTTACTGAAGGAATACAGATTGGAAAAGTAATATTATATAATAAGTGTTTTTAGAAAAAAAAATACTTCAAAATTGTTTATTCTGAATTTAAACCTTACAAAAAATCAATTATGGTGAAACCGTCCACTTAAAAGTGGAACATTACATACTTCCATTCAAACCTACAACAAAAATTCCTTCCAGGCGACTCCCCCGGACTCCAGTCATCCTTCGGTTGCCTCCTCCCATTTGGAGCCTAAGACGTCGCTGTCTCCCTCGAATCGCCGCTTCCACGCCCGCTCCGGTGCAGACGGAGTTGTCATTCCTATAATTACCACTCCCCGGCGGCCGCGGCGGCCCGCGCCGTTGTGACATCGGTGAACTGCGGCCCGCCGGCCGGCCGCCTCCACCCGGACTCCGCCCCCGGCACCGCCCTCCCAACCACCGGCTCCGGAATCCCGGTCGGTGCCTTCCCGCCTCGCTCCGGCCGGGGCAGGCGCCCCCATCGCCGTCGCTCCTCCCAGCCACTGTCACCGCGCGCCGCGCCGCGCCGCGCACCCCCGCCCGTCCGCGCCGGCCGCGGCGCCGCCCGCGCTCGTCTCCGCTCCGCCCGCCCGCCCGCCCGGCGGCCTGGGCGCCCCGCAGTCCCCGGCGCCGCCGCTTCCAGCCCCGCCCCGCCCCGCCTCTACCGGCGTCCCCTATGGCGATCGCACCACGCTCCCCGCCCCCACCCTGCCCCCTCCTCCGGTCGCGCGGCCGTTAGGACAGCCGGGCCCGTGACGCACACACACGCGGGGCGAGCGCCTGGGCCCAGGAAACCAAGCTCGAGCACGGCCGGCGCCCGCCCGCCCGCGCCCCGGGACCTCTCCAGGGTCCCGCCGAACAGCCGGATCCGCCGGCTGGAGGGAGAGGGGGAGGGGCCGGGAGCCACGGGGTGGGGGCACCCCCGCACTCACCAGGCTAACGGCAGCCGATCCCGGTGCCACTGTGGGGGTGAGCCGCTTGCTCGCTCGCCGGCCCGCCGCACCGAGTGCGCACACAGCTTCCGAGAGTCGGCTCGCACCTCCGCGGGGCTCACCAGGCCTCGCTCTCCGCCGCCGCGCACCAGCAGCGAGACCCAGCTCAGCCGGCGTTCGCAGTGCGTCTGCGCGTGGGGGGCCGGCCCTCGCGCCTGCGCACGCCCCTCCGCTGCCCTGCTACAAAGGCTGCCGGGAGTTGTAGTCTTCCAACGACCTTCTGCTGGAAGCCTTTGCTGTTAGTCTACTACTAGTAGACTACTACTACTAGTAGTAGACTACTACTAGTAGACTAGTAGAATATTATTATATAATATTACTCCGCAGAGGAGTCTGATCCGGCCCGCCAGGTTTTTTGGGCAGTGAGCGCAGCCGAGGTGTTACAGTAGGAATTAGTAGTTCATATAGTCCGGCCCCCCAGCTCTCTGAGGGACCGTGATCTGGCCCCCACTTTAAAAAGTTTGAGGACCCCTGGCTCGGTGACCAGATTTTTAACATTGGTAAAGCGGGACACTGTTGAGGGGGGGGGGGTCCTTGATTAAAAATTTGGTCTATATGGAGCAACAAAAATTTTCATAGGACGCAAAAATAGTATTGTAATATATTTTTTTAAATTTTCAACATAAGTACAATTTACAAATATAATAAATAAATAAATTATGTATAGTATTATTTTATTCTTTAGCATATTTCTCATTTGAGTGAATTGTTTTTAGTAGATTGCTGTCGATGTTTAAAAGGCCATGAAATTTTTCACAAGAATTTGTTAAATTATATTTCACACATAAAATGGCTTTCAAAGTCCCGACACTTAATTGTGATTTTTCTGATGTCCACACTTTATTTACTTTAGAAAAAACGCGTTCAGTCGCAGCATTAGTTCCTGGTAAGGACAGCGCGTATTCCACAATTTTTAGTGCATTATTGTATGGAACATGGTTTGTTTCAAAATGATGAAATATTTCTAACCATTTGTTCTCTATTGTGATTTTTGCTGATGCCTAAGATTTAACCTTTTCCTTATCAATATATATTTTTAAATAATGATACCTCATTAAAAAGATCATTTTAGGAAATATTACTGTATGGGAAATTTTGAGTAATATGATAGAATGATTTTTGCACATCATTCTAATTAAGATCTTGTTTTAATGTAACCCAATGAAAATGTTCAATATCATTGTAATGTACCGTCCACTCTTCTAAGTAATCTATGCAGTTACTATAGAACTTTTTGACGTGATTCATATCTGCTTGATTTATTGCACCTTGTTCTTCTAGCTGGCTTATACTATTATGGATAGTTAACGGAAGAAAATTATTTTCTAACCGCTCTTGACAATGAAATTTTATTTATTTATTTATTTATTTATTTTTATTAATTAATTAATTTATTTTTTTTACATATTTTAATGATTTTTTTTGCCCCCCTCCCTCCCTCCCCCATATCCCCTCCCTCCTCATAGTTTTATGTCCATTGGTTGTACTTATATGCATGTATACAAGTCCTTCGGTTGATCTATTATCTCCCCCAGATCCTCCTCCCCTCCCCGCTGTAATTTGACAATCTGCTTGTTGCTTTACTTGACAATGAAATTTTAAATTATTAACTTCATTTGCTACTTTGATTACCGAAATTTTGTCACCTTCAATAATTTTTACAGCATTTTGGAAAAAAAAAAAAAGCTGCTTGATTGTGTACAAACACTAGCCAAATTTTTGAAGATTCTTTTTAAAAAAAACTCTTCTAACATTCTAGGACATTTATCCTGTGATAGAAAGTAGGATTTCAAAGGATCGTATATTTTCAAAATTCTTTTGACAGCTGGCAAAAGAGCTAATCAGCGTGTTTTACTTTATCCAAGTATTTTCTGATATTCGACTTTCGCAGTTATTTGTGAGAGACAGTTACAAAATGTTTTCGTCGTTGCCAATCCCAAAAAATGCCATTGGTCATTAAGTCCAAACAATGGTGGTTGAATTCTAACAACTGATCAACAATGCGAACTTTGATAAGCAGTTCTCAATAATCAGTTCTCAACAATTATTTGTTATTATTAAAGTTAACATTATAAAATTAACAAAAATAATATAAAACTCATATCCTGGCTAAATAGCTACATGGCTGCCGAAAACCATATATTCCCTACCCTACGGTAGCTTGTCGTGCATTCTTTCCAAAAATCAGGACTTTTTTAAAACGATGTGGGTCAAATTGTTAAAAATCGGGACAGTCCCGCCAAAAGCGGGACGTCTGGTCACCTTAGGTTAGGGAGATCAGGCAGGCAGGCAGGTGAGCAGTTAGGAGCCAGCGATCCTGATTGTGTAAGGATCAGGTCTAACCCGGCAGTTGGGCATCTCTCGAGGGGGTCCTGGATTGGAGAGGGTGTAGGCCTGGCTGAGGAGACCCCCTCCTCTCATGCACCAATTTTGTGCACCGGGTCTCTAGTAAAAAATAATAACTCACTTGATGAAACACAAATACTTGGTTTACTCTCAATCAGTACCCACAAAAGAAAATTTGAGGTGAATAACTGTTACTATTAAATTTGGTAGGATTTTTAGAAATGATTTTGTTGATTTTACAATAGAAAGAGAGAGAGGAAGGGAGAGGGATAGATAGGAACACTGATAAGAGGGAGCAACATCAACCATCAGCTGCCTCTTGCACAGCCTCTACTGGGGATGGAACTCATGTGCCCTGAATCAAACTGTGACCTCTTGGTTCCTAGGTAGCCCACATCCGCCTGGTGAATTTGTGTGTGTGTGTGTGTGTGTGTGTGTGAATTTGTTTGTGTGAGTGTGTGTGTGAATTTGTGTGTGTGAGTGTGTGTGTGAGTGTGTGTGTGTATGTGTGTGTAGGTATGTGAATTCTTTTTGAGCAGTGGCTTAAAAAAAAGACTGAAACCAAGAAAGCAGGGGTCAAAGAATAGAAAGTCTCACGTGGGTCATGATTTATCATACCAACTTATTCATTTTACTATAAAAATTCTTTTGATTTTTCCCATCACCTTTTATCTCCTCTGTTCCCTCCATCATCTTCACCCATCCCCTGTGACCCCACAATCATCACTCTATTGTCCATGTTGATGAATTCCGCCCCCCATATCGATTTAAAACACCCACTAAGAAGCAAGGTGAAAGAGATGAAGTAGCTTAATATATTTATAAGTGTGGGAAAGAGGATCACACTACCAGAATCTTAGGCTATACAATATTCATTTGTCCTGGATCTTCCTCTGCAGCATCAGTATTCCCCAGTGATGATGTGTTTTCTAGGACCAGAGCTGAGTTTAAGTTAGAGGGCTAGGGAAAGGGAAGGTATTCTGAGAGACTTAGGGGCAAGTATGCCTGACTACAGGAAAACTGAGGACTGGCCACTTTATTCCCATCAGGAGCTAAGAGTCTTCAGAGGCGAACTTTAGTCTTTGTGAAAACTATTTCATTTCCAGGTCATCGTTAATCCTAGTTGGGGTATCCTTTGAGGATCCCAACTATAAGAACAATATCCGAGTCACTTTAAAATGGGGCCAGAGCTGTCATCCCACTGGAACTGCCTTGCACACCTATCTTATGTCTCAAATGTTAAAGCAGAGCAAAATAACCTTTGGATTGGGCCTAATGCAACACGTGCCCCAAAGAACTTGCTGCAAAGATAACAAGAAAGCAGGTAGTATTTCTACCAGACTAATGAAAACCGGACTAAACATTTAAAAAACTGTTTGGAATTAGCATCACTATTTTGTTATCTGCACCAACAGAAATTACTTCCTTCTATTAATGTAATTGTTCCCTTTACTTTCTCATAAATATCCCTTGCCTTTGTCTCTACTTGGAACACTATTTGGGTTTCTTTCTGAATCAGTGTTTCCTGAATAGCTATTCTTTGTTGCCTCTCACTTTGAAGGCCTTTTATTTTTAAGTTAACCAAAAGTCTGGTGTATTTACGAGGGCTTTTCCTCAGCCAGGCCTCTGAAGCTAGATGAGACAGCCAAACGCTTTATCCAGCCACTGCTTTCAGAATTAGCAATCACCTCAGGTGGGAAAAGGGATGGCAAATATCTAGATCTTCTCTCATGGCTCCCTTTTCTTCCAGATCTTGGACCCACAAATTCTCACTGCCATGGTAACAGTTCAGTGCCTTAATGTTTTTTATTTTGTCCAGTTTTTCTCAATGGTGGGAGGGTTTGTTCAAGACAACAGCAGCAGGCCATTCCTGAAAGAGAATTCTGATGTACAGGGTGTCCCAAAAAATGTATATGCACTTTATTTTTTAAATATATTTTATTGATTTTTTACAGAGAGGAAGGAAGAGGAATAGAGAGTTAGAAACATCAATGAGAGAAATACATCGATCAGCTGCCTCCTGCACACCACCTACTGGGGATGTGCCCACAACCAACGTACATGCACTTGACTAGAATCGAACCCGGGACCCTTCAGTCCACAGGCCGACACTCTATTCACTGAGCCAAACCGGTTAGTGCTGTATACACACTTTAACAGCTGATAGCTCAATTTTGAAAATGAAATGTATTTTAATAAACGCTGCCCTTTATATAATTATTCAAACTGTGTATAAATTTTGAGTGGGGCACACTATTTATGTTGCTTTTATAAAAATGTTATATCATACGTAGTGTTTTATTAGCTAATGTCTTTCTGACTATCTTTTTGTATTTTGAGAAATTTAAGAACTACAAAACAATAGTTTTGCTAATACAAACAATGCTGCTATGAACATTCTTGTTCATATCTTTGTGTACACAGGGAAACCGCTAGGTACTAGCACATTGCATCTTTAACTTTATTTGAGATAGTAGGCAGAATTTAAAATGGCCTCATGGTCTTTGCCCCTCTGGTGTTGCTGTATATAATCCCTACCCCTGTAGTGCGGGTGGTACCTTTGACTTTAGCTACTAGAATGGGCAACAATGATGTAATGTCACTTCCATGATCCCATTTCACATGTAAGTATCTCAGCAGCCTGGAGCTGGCCCTGGAGAAGTAGCTGTCTGTTGTGGGCTGCCTACAGGGAGGGTCACATGGCAAAAAAACTGTGAATGCCCTCTAGGACTGAGTATAGCCTCCAGTAAGAAGCGAGGGCCCTCAGTCCTACAACCATAAGGATATGAATTCTGTCAACAACCTGAGAGAACTTGGCAGTATACTCTTCCCTTGTCAAACCTCCAAATGAAAAGATGGCTTGACTTACACCTTGATTGCAGCCTTGTGAGAGCCTGAACGAGGACCTAGCTAAGTTGTACCTGGACTTCTGACCTGAAGAAATTGTGAGATAATAAATACAGGGTGTCCCCCCAAAATGTAAACTCACTTAAAATAATTATAAAGGCAGTGTTTTTTAAAAATACGTTTCATTTTCAAACTGTGATAGAAATCAGCTGTTCACACTTTTGGGGGACACACTATGTTTTAGAACACTAGGTTTCTAGTAATTTGTTACACAATAATATAAAACGAATATATTAGATATTACTGGATTATTTCACAAAGTGATTGTACCAGTTTATACTCCATAAGCAGTATATAAGATTCTTTTTTCTAAACATTCTTGGAAACATTTGGAAATAGCTGACTTTATTTTTGCCAATCTGATGCATGCGAAAATAAATAACTATGTAATAATTACACACTAATTAAGGACTAATTAAGCAAATAATGTGTGAGAAAAATATAACAACATTTTGTTTTTTCTGTACTACCTTTTAAAGAAGAATGTAAAAACAGTAGAACTAATTAAACATATAACCTATATTAAAGAATGCAATATGTTTCTATCCTATGATATAGTGGAATGTTTTTAGTCTTCCTGTTTCCTTTTTCATTAATATTTCCCTGAATTGCCTGGAGCCTTTAGGACATCTCTACTTTCTCCTATGTAATGGTCATTACAGTCAAATATAATGTTTCTAACTCTCTATCCCTCTCTCTTCCTCTTTGTTTTGTCTACATTGCACTGATTCTTTTTTTAAAAATATATTTTATTGACTTTTTACAGAGAGGAAGAGAGAGGGATAGAGAGTTAGAAACATTGATGAGAGAGAATCATCCATCAGCTGTCTCTTGCACATCCCCTACTGGGGATGTGCCCACAACCAAGGCACATGCCCTTGACCGGAATCGAACCCGGGACCTTTCAGTTTGCAGGCTGATGCTCTCTCCACTGAGCCAAACCGGTTTCAGCTGCACTGATTCTTATTGTTGGTATAAATGGTGTCAAGATAAATATTCTCTCAACAACCATGTTTGAGCATAGAATACTTACGATTTTATTCAGAGTTTCAAACTTGGAATTCATTTCCAACTCTCCAAAATGTCCACCCATTTTGTATCTACTGACTTATTTGGTAAACCAACTGCTTGTCAATCAGTTCCTTTGCATCTATAAATTAATCATGCAGGCTCTCTCCCATCATTTTTAAAGCACTCTGAAGCACATTGTAAGTCATATTAAGTTAAACTCTCTTACCTGGGGAAAACGGCTTTAAGGAATAAAGGTAATTTTCCCTAGCCAGTGTGGCAAAGCGTCAGCCTGTGGACTGAAGGGTCACAGGCTTGACTCCTGGTCAAGGGCAAATACTTCAGTTGCAGGTTACCCAGCCCCGGTGGATGTTTCTGTCTGTCTCCCTTCTAAACTCTCTAGAAATCAATGGAAAATAATCCTTGTGCAAGGATGAAAGAAAGAAAGAAAGAAAGAAAGAAAGAAAGAAAGAAAGAAAGAAAGAAAGAAAGAAAGTAGGTAATTTGGCTCTGGCTGGGTGGCTCAGTTGGTTGGAACATCGTCCTGTACACCAAAAGATTGCAGGCTTGATTCCCGATTGCAGCACATTCCTAGGTTGTGGGTTTGATTCCCCTGTCAGGGTGTGTAGGGGAGGCAACTGATCAATGTTTGTCTCTCACATCAATGTTACTCTCTCCCTCCCCTCTTTCTAAAATCAATGAAAACATATCTTCCGGTGAGGATTTAAAAAGAAGAAGAAAGGTAATTTGAACTTGTGAAACTGAAGTTAGAGTCCAGCTAAGGTCTCAGTTTTAATAAAGAAGTTCAGAAAGTTATTTTTTTAAACTAAACTTACTGGGTGACATTAGTTAATAAAATTATATAGGTTTCAGGGGTACAATGCTATAATACATCATTTGTATATTCTATTGTGTGTTCACCACCCCAAGTCAAGTCACCTTTCATCACCATTTATCCCCTCTTTACCCTCTCCTCACAAAGTTCTCTTTAATGTGGCTGCCTTTTTCTAGGGATTTTTTCTTTATAAGTTTCAAAAAAGTCTTACAAAAAATTAGTCTTTTTTTTTTCCCTGTTAAAGTTTTTGTCACAATCCACATATAGCATTGAATAACTCAGATGCAGTTAGTTGTTCCTTTTCCAGACTCCTTATGGCATCTTCAAAGATTATTAGACTGTTTTTGGAGAATCAACAAGCATATTTCTGTTTCACTGTAATCTTTCTCTCCATTCTCATCTTCTACATATTTCCAAGTTGGAGCAAGACATTCTTCTTGTGCCACACTTTGAAATATGATTTTATGGCAGGCCAACATTTTAACATCTTTTCCATGGCTGGCAGCAGTGATAGCCATCTTGTAGGCTATTTAAGAAATTTAAGAAAGCTATCTCCTTCCATTTGTATAAAGTAAAAAAATCATTAAGTGCTTCTGAAAGATTAGGGCAGGGCTAACTCCTCGAAATGGAAAGGCGGGACTCCTGATCCTCCATTTTGTGTAACTGGACCCTAGCCCTCACCCAACCAATCAGGGTCAGCCAAAGCAGTGACATCACCACCCCTATAAAACCCTTTGATCTGCTGAAGCTCGCGCTCTTCCCCCACTCCAATGTCGGTGTAAGTGGGACAGAGCCCATGCTGGCATGGAACAGGCTTTCTGCTATTGCGTCAGACTCGGCTCCCTCGTGGTCCTTGGGGATCACGAAATCTGGGCGTAACACTTCTTCACATTGTGAGGAAACTAAAATGACCAAAATTTCCTTATGAAAACCTCCATATCACAGTAATCAATCACACCCTGTAGAGAGCGCCTGGGAAGGTACATGGGCATTTCTTTAGTTATTGTCAGCTGAATCCAGTGGCATCTGGCAAAGCCACATCCTGGAAACATGCTTTGCCAAAAGGCAGGAGTGTTGTCAGCTTGACCTTCAGCCCAGGTGCCAGGGGGTGGGTTTTGTCATTTAAATCCAGCCAAGCAGCAGGAATGAATATGACTTGGGCCCACCCAAGAATGCACATAATCTCCTTTGTCTTGACTTTTATAATAGTAAAACTTTGTTTTTTTGCTATATAAAATAAACATGCTGTATTGGCTGGTGTCATGGTCTCTGTCCCTGTCCCTGTCAGAGGGTACTCATCTTACCCGGCCCCAGCTCTTCCCTTCTATCTCTGTGTCTGTCTCTTTCTTTCATTTTCTCAATCCCCAGCTGCCCCTGCTCTGGAACTGAACGGCTCTCTCTCTAGCCGTGCTGGACTCAGAAAAGAAATATTTACAACACCCCTCTTTTTTTAAAAAATATATTTTATTGATTTTTTTACAGAGAGAAAGAGAGAGAGAAGGATAGAGAGTTAGAAACATGGATGAGAGAGAATCATCGATCAGCTGCCTCTTGCACACCCCCCACTGGGGATGTGCCCGCAACCAAGGTACATGCCCTTGACTGGAATCAAACCCGGGACCTTTCAGTCCGCAGGCTGATGCTCTATCCACTGAGCCAAACTGGTTTGGCAACACCCCTCTTTTAATAGAGTTCTGTGTAAGGCATTTACCAGGTGAGATATTTTCACTTTCTTTGGTAAGAATTTTATAAACTGAATAGAATTTTTCAAAGTTAACATTTGCATTGAAAGCAGATAAGTGAGTCAAATCTACTTGGTCTTTGGACAAGATATGGTTTCATTTACATCTAAATAGATATCAAGAAGACAATTATAACTCAAATTTTTAAGTCAAATTACCTTATAAACTAGGGGAACACTTTTTTTGAATCAGGAAATGTAACTTTAGTTCCATGGAACAATCAAAGGTGTGATATAATAATGCATGTTGGTTCATATAATATTCCTAAGATAATTCAGCAGCCACTGTTTTTCAACTGAGCATGGGTGTCTTGGGGGGAAACTAAAAGACTTTTGATTGATTTTGAAGTACTTGTCTGTCTCATTCCAGACTTATAAATTTCAATCTCCATATGTGCTTTCACACCCCCTTCTCGACCATACCCAATCCAAAATTCTTCTCTGCATATTGTGCAGTATGCTCTATTTTTGTTCTTTATCTTCCTAATCTACAATACTAAAAGCATAATATGCTCATTAGACCAGATGTCCTTCCAGAAGATGCCAGGGCTATGAGGGAAGCCTGGGTCCCAGGTGCCTGGAAGGCCTACTCTTGCATGAATTTCATATACCAGGCCTCTACTCCAGTTATATTGTCCTCTGTCTGTTATTAATATTACACAGTTGTCTCTCTTTTAGTGATGTCTGGGTCATGCTGTTGGTATTATAAACATTCTCATTTTTGTTATCTTAACTCAATACATGGACACCATACAGTGTTAAAAATTCACCTTCCACAAGCAAAACCAAAGATAGATGCTAATGTTTATTATTACAATGTATTTAAATTGCATACTTAGTTGCTATCCCTCAGAATGATGCAACAATGGGTGATTATTATGAACTGCAAATCATGATTATCAATGTCAAAGGTCAGGAAAAAAACAATGACGGTGACTATACAAGTCAAATAATCTATGATATATCCATTCAACACTAAAAACAGTGTTGGCCCCTAGCTGGTTTGGCTCAATGGATAGAGCATCAGCTTGTGGGCTGAAGAGTCCCAGGTTCGATTCCAGCCAAGGACACAAGCCTGGGTTGCGGGCATGATCCCCAGTAGGGGGCATGCAGGAGGCAGCCAATCAGTGATTCTCTCTTATCATTGATGTTTCTATCTCTCCCTCTTCCTTCCTCTCTAAAATCAATAGAATATATTTAAAAACAGTGTTGCTTTTAGCCTCTATTTTGGGGGGCAGTCGTGGATTTTTATAGTTCCCCTTCCCCCACCTCCCACCCCCATCACAGAAGACCAGGAATTTGTGTGTGTGTGTGTGTGTGTGTGTGTGTGTGTGTGTCCTGGGAGAGTTCTCTGGAACTCTGAAAGAATTTTGGTGCTAAAATCTGTCAGGCAAATCAGGATAGTTAGTCACTTTTCCACTTGCAGTGGCCAGATGTATCCCCTTCATCTACCCAGTATACCCTTCCCCTACCTGCTGTGAGTGCTGGCTGATAACTCTCAGCTGCACCCTTCTCTGAAGAATTGCAGGCCTAACAGGGGCCAGCTTGCTAGAAGGCTCCCTGACTGCTTCTCTGGAGGCATGGGCCCTCAGCACTGGCTGCTGAGGGGGTTGTGAATCAGGGCCAGAGAGAGGCCTTAAGAGAGAAGCAGGGACTGACCTGTTGCCACTGTGGCAGCTTTTGATCAGCACTTGCCTCTTTCTTTCTCTCCCAGTATGGCCAGCAGCCACATTTCCATTTCTCTGCAGGCCTCCACTTGGGCTGCTGATCAGCCTAGCCTTTCTCATCAGGCCCCATCGATAGGCCCAGAGATGCTGACTGGCATAGAAACCAACCAATCAGAACCAAATTGGCTGGCAGGGGAGGGTAGTTGGGGATGAGATCAGACGTGCAGGAGAGGGCAGTTGGGGTGAGATCAGGTTGGCAGGGGAGGGCAGTTGGGGTGAATCAGGCAGGCAGAGGCAGTTGGGGGCGAGATCAGGCCGCAGGGGTGAACATCTGGCCTCCCCTGCCAGCCTAATCACATTTCCTGTGATTAGGCTGGCAGGGGAGGCCAGTTAGGGGTGATCAGGTAGGCAGGCAGAGGTAGTTAGGGATGATCAGGAGCCAGTGGTCCCAGGTTCCAAGAGGGATGTCCAACTGCTGGTTTAGGTCCAATCCCAAAGAGATTCCACAGGGCCTAAAACGGCAGTTGGACATTCCCCAAGGTCAAGGAGTACCCAATTGGAGAGGGTGCAGGCTGGGCTGAGGGAACCCTCCCATCTGTGCATGAATTTCATGCATCAGGCCACTGGTTAATAAATAAAAATATTAGACTAAACTCTGTTTTCACAACTGTAAACCTACTTTTTGAGATATATATTCAAGATACATAAATTCTCAAGTTTCCTTATTAACACAGGTCTGTTTAGAAGCTTTCTGTTCCATTTAGTTGGTCTGTTTATCTACCTATGTACTAAAAACACATTTAATATTTTTAAAAATATATTTTATTGATTTTTTGCAGAGAGGAAGGGAGAGAGATAGAGAGCTAGAAACGTCGATGAGAGAGAAACATCGACCAGCTGCCTCTTGCACACCCCCTACCAGGGATGTGCCCACAACCAATGTACATGCCCTTGACTGGAATTGAACCTGGGACCTTGCAGTCTGAAGACTTATGCTCTACCATTGAGCCAAACCGGTTTTGGCCTAATAACACGTTTAAATACTGTAGTTGTATAATAACTCATGCTATAATGTAGTCAAATCACCTCCACTTTGTTTTCCTTCTTTAAAACTGGTTTGGCTCTTTTCGGGCCTTTTCAATTTGTATAAATTTTATAATTACTCTATCAATTTTTATGAAGAAACTCTGGAATGATTTTTAAATTGTATTGAATTGATAAGATCAATATTTTGGAGAATAATCATCTTTATTATATTGAGTCTTCCTCTGAGTGGGAATATAGTATATCTCACCATTTATTTAGGTCTTCTGTAATGTCTTGCTGTGACATTTTGTAATTTTTTTTTTTATGAATTTCTACAGGTCTTTTGTTAAATTTATTTCTAGTTACCTTACTTTTTTTTGCTGTTGCTATGGTAATGGTAAGAAGAAGTCATTACATCTACTGTTTTTCATGCATAAGAGATTGATTTATGTGTAACTTCTATTTAGAACTTTTGAGAATGTTTTTAGTAATTTTAATCATTTGTCTCGAGATTTTCTTGAATTTTCCTTAGGCATTATATTTCCTGTGATTAATAACATTTTCCCCTAATTTTTTAGGGAATCATTTTAATGTTTTAGATGCTTGTTCTAGGTTTTTGGTAGACATCATTTTATGAATTGTTTAGCAAATGGGTTTTCTCTATGTATTGAAATGAGCATACCCTTTAATATAACAGTTAACCCTGAACGTAAGTTTGAACTGCATGGGTCCACTTATGTGCACATTTTAAAAATAAATACCTATAATGTATTCCATTTGCAGTTGGGATTTTGCAGATGTGGAGGGCCATCTATATGCATTGACCTACACCATTGTATATAGGGGAATTGAGCAGCCATGGATTTGGGTGTCCGTTGGGAATCATGTTACAGTGTATAGGGATTTTCAACTGTGCCGGGAAGCTGGTATATCTAACCCTGGAATTGTTCAAGGGTCAACTATGTTTATATGGTGAACTACTTTAATAGATTTTCTAAAGTTAAATTATCTTTGCATTTCTGACAGAAACCCAAATTGACCATGATTTATTTATTTATACAAAGCTGAATTATATTTGTTAATATTTTGATTAGGATTTGGGCATTGATTTACATAAATGTCATTAGTAAAATCAATTTAACCTGTTGAATTTACTGGTTTATTTGGTAGGGAAATTTTCAATTACTAATTCAACTTATACATAATTAAAAATTCAGATTTTCTATTTTTTCAGTCAATTTTGGTAGGTTATAGTTTGCTAAGAAAATCTAAATTTTTATCTAATTTTCAACTTATTAACATAAAATTATTTCTAGTACTACCTTTAGATCTCTAATATATTCTAATTATATCCTATTTTTATTTCTCTACTTCTTTATTTATACCTTTTCTTATTTTTTCTTGATCAGTTTTACCAAAGACTTGTCTATTTTTCAAATCTTTACAAAGAAATAGCTATTCATTTTATTCTATGTTGTATTTTTTTTCTATTTCCTTATTTCTTGTGTTTATTTTTCAAATTTATTCTGATCTTTTTTTCTTAGCTTAATTTGGATGTTTACTGGTTAATTGCTACCTTTATTTTTTAATATAAGCTTTAAGGTTATGAATAATTTAAGAACTATTTTAGCTTTAATGTCTCAAACTGTATGTCTTTATTATAATTTATTTTGTTACATTTTTATGACCCATGAAGTGTAACTAATTTGTTACATTTTCATAACCCATGGAGTGTTATTTTGAAGTATATAGCTAATCCCCATACATTTATTTTTGAGCTATTCTTTTATTGATTTCTAAGTTAATAGCATCATGGATGATGGTCAGAGAACACAGTCCAATTGAAAAATATCTTTCAAATTGTTGAACTTAGAATACGGTTAGTATATATAACTGTTCAGAGTTTAATTGAGAATCTATATTCTCTAATTATTGGGTAGAGAGTTCTAATAAGTACCATTAGCTAAAAATTGTGTTATCCAAATTTTTTATAGTATTTTTATTTTTTAAACCACTGATATAGTTATTCATAGAGCTATGTTAAACTTCTGATAGTGGAGTTGTCAGTTTTGCCTACAATGCTGTCAGTTTTTGCTTTATATAGTTTGGAGCTATGTTATTAATAGCATACAGAAGCATTATTATTATTAGAAATCATTTGTAGCCTTATCCAGTTTGGCTCAGTGAATAGAGCATTGGCCTGAGGACTGAAGGGTTCCAGGTTCGATTCGGTCAGGGGCACGTACCTTGGTTGTGGGCACATCACCAGTGGGGGGTGTGCAGGAGGCAGCTGATTGATGTTTCTCTCTCATTGATGTTTCTAACTCTCCCTCTCCCTTCCTCTCTGTAAAAAATCAATAAAATATTTTTTAAAAAGAAGTCATTTGTATTCCTAATAACACTATATATATATATATATATATATATATATATATATATATATATATATATATAATGTTATTGATTTCAGAGCAGAAGGGAGAGGGAGAAACACCAATGATGAGAGAGAGTAATTGATTGTCTGCCTCTTGCACACACCACATTGGGGATCAAGCCCGCAACCAGGGCATATTCCCTGACCGGGAACTGAACCATGACTGCCAGGTTCATAGTTCAATGCTCAACTACTCAGCCATGCGGCCCAGGCTCCTAATAAAACTTTTTAACTAACAGTCTATTTTGTTGTTATTAATAAAGGTACACCAGCTTTCTTTCGGCATTTGGTAATTACATTTTTCTATCTTTTTATTTTAAATATTTATGTATTTTAATGCTTCTTATATCTCCTCTAAACAGTATGGTTGTAGTTGGATTCCAATATCCAGTCTAACAGTCTGTGATTTAACTAGAAATTTTAGTCCAAATTACACGTATTATGGCCACATATATTTGGAATTACATCTAACCTGTTGTGCTATTTATCTCAGTTATTTTCCTGATTCTACTATCTGCCTTCCTTGCTTTTCTAGATGTTTTTATATGTTTACTAGAGGCCCGGTGCACAAAATCTGTGCACAGGTAGGGTCCCTAGGCCTGGCCGGCCATCATGGCCAATCTATGGGGTAATCAGTGGGTTGATCAGGGGGCCCCCCGCTTGTACCCATCTTGGTCTGGTGCTGCCTGCTCACCTGTTCCACCACCCCACCACAGGCCCACTCTTGTTGGGGCTCATCAAGGCCAGCAGTCCTTTTACTGCCACCCTTTGCCAGTGCTGTGTCACTGATGCCCACCATGTTCCATGCCGCCCCCTGGTGGTCAGTGCATGTCTAACTCCCAATCAGGCAAACTCCCACCATGGGGACAATTTACATATTAGCCTTTTATTATATAGGATTTTTAAAACTAGAGGCCTAGTGCATGAAATTCGTGCACGGTTGTGGTCTCTAGGCCTAGCCTGTGATTGAATTGTGAGCATATGTTGTGGAAGGGCAGGTCCCTGCTGACTTCTGGGCCCTGGGCCCCTAGGGGCTCCCCTCTGCCTGAGTCATGGTGCCCAAGTCCCTAGGTGGAGATGTGGTGAGCCTGGCTGGATGGCATGGACTGGGGCACGGCGTGAGCCTCTGGGCTACCCAGTGGCACTGTATGGATGCCAGGCGGGTATATGCTCTCTTCCTGCTGGCCTCGCAGACCGGCTCCTGCTTGAACCCACGGCGAGCCCAACTGGCCCCTGTGGTGTGGGTGTGGGATGGGCTCCTTGTGGGCACCTGGCACCTGAACCCTGGCATCCCATGGGAGGAGAGCAGGGGGAGTGAGTGAGCTTGGCAGACATCCTGCATTCTCACCGCACCTCCGTCCCCATCACCCCACCCCCAGGTAGCAAGTGAGAAGTCACATTGCAGTGCAGATGCCTGCTATGTTCCACGCCACCCCCTGGTGATGAGTGTATGTCATAGTGAGCGGTCTAACTCCTGGTCCTGGTCGAACTCCCGCCTGAGGGGACAATTTGCATATTAGGCTTTTATTATATAGGATTCCTTTTTAAAAAGTCCTTGCTGGAAGGTATGTTTTCATTGATTTTATAATGAGAAAGGGACAGAGTGAGAGAAAGGTCAAAGTGAGAAACATCTATTGGTTATTTCCAGTACTCGCCAGGACCAGGGATGGGACCCGCAGCCTGGGCATGTGCCTTGACTGAGAACTGAACCCAAAACTAGATTCCTGTTTTTGGGTCTACTATTTAGAAGTGAGATACTTTATTTCTCTTCTTATAGTATCTGTCCTTAAAAATTTTAATCTTTGTAAGAAACTTTAATCTCTTGAACAACACAATAACTTTAAACCCCTTTAACTGTAGTCATCCCTCCACCATTTTTACATGCTTCATTTTTCAATATTTTATTTCAATCTTATTTTATTCCCCAAACTAGACATTCCTATTACTGCTGTTTTATGAAGACAATGACTGTTTACATGTATTCATATTTACAATTTCTTTGCTCATCATGTCTTCTTGTAGCTTAGATTTTTGTTTCTTGCCCTCTTCCTCCTAAAGAATATCCTTTAAATTTTAAGTTTCTTAAATGAGAGTCTATTTTTGGTAAATTCAGTTTTGTTTTGTTTTATTGTCTGAGTGTCTTTATTAAAAAATAAAGGCAAAATAAAAGTTTAGCTAAATATTGAACTCTAGGTTAACAGTTAATTGTTATACTAATGTCTTAAAGTTTCCATTATTAATGTTTTTTTAAAGTGTATTAGTTTACTATTAATGTTATAACAAATAACCACAACTTAGTGACTTAAAAGAGCACATATTTATTGCCTCAGAGTTATGTCAGTCAGAAGTCAGCTATGGGCCACACTGGACTAAAATCAAAGTGTTGGCAAGGCTTCATTCATTTTCCAGGAACCTTTGAGTCAACTTCCTTGCTCACTCAGGTATAGGCAGAATTCAATTCCATGCAGTTAAAGGACAGTTATTGGTTTCCTTATGGTCTGTCAGCTGTAGCTGCCTTCCCTGCTAGTAGCTTCTTTCTGGTCCTTGTACATAACTCCCTACATCTCAGAACCAGCACAGGACATCAAATCCTTCTCCTGCTGCTATCTCTTTGAAACAGCTAGGAAAGGTTCTCTACTGTTGGAGATATATCGATATGTGATTAAATTGGGCCCATCTGAATAATCTGGCTAATCTTCCCGTCCGAAGGGTAACCTTAATCACATGTGCAAAATTCCTTCTGCCATGTAAGATAACACATTCAGATTCCGATCACAGTGTGGATATCTTTGCAATGGGCAGGGGGAGGACATCATTCTGCCTACTATAGACATGCACTGTCAATCTAATTGTCATTCCTTTGTAGATGATTTGGCTGTTCTCTCAAGTGTCTTTTAAGATCACTTCTTTGGAGGTGTGCAGTTTCACTGTTTCTTGGTATGGATTTTCTTTTGTGCTTATTCTTGTGAATATTGCCTCTCCTCCATTCTCTTCTGAAACCCATATTAAACATATACTAGTTATTTCAAAGCTGTCCTATTATCCTCAGATCTGTGCCATAGGCCGAATCCATAGACATATAAATATCTCAGCCTCATGTCCAAGCCCTATCTCTGCAGATTCAATATTGGGTTAGTAATAAGTTTGACCTTGACCAGAATCGAACCTGGGGACCTTTCAGTCCATAGGCTGATGCTCTATACACTGAGCCAAGTCAGCTAGGGCCCTGAGGCCATCCTTAATGCAGACTGTGACACTGTCCACCCTTTAGAGGAGAGATCTGAGAAAGATGTCCAATCAGGCCCTGTAAGTAGAGGTGGAGCTGTTTAGGCAGGAAATTTGGGGGTTCCAAGTACCTATTAGGTGGTTTAGGAGTGAGCTATGCAATGACCCTGTGGATCCCTCGCTTTGTGGAGGTGGGCACGGCTGAGGAAGGCCATAGTAGGGCCCTCTTGTCCATATCCAAGGGCAGTACCATGTGATACAATAAGCATTTTCGTTTAAGAGAAATGAATGCTGGCTACAATAAGATGAGAAGGAAATGTGTTCATGTAAGAAGTTGAGGATGTGAGAATCAGAAAAGTTTGGAAGTATAGAGAAATATGGGTTTCAGAATAGGCAAGAGTTGCATGGCGAAATTAGCTGGCCTCTACATTGCAGAACTGAAGCTAAATTTGGGCAGCCACAGAGGATTCAGCCTTTATAAGAACTCCTAGAGGTATGGGGCATGAAATTCATGTACTCAGGGTCTGGTGGGGGTGTGTCTTAGCCCTGCCTGTACCCTCTCACAGTCCGAGACCCCTCAGGGATGTCCAACTGACAACTTAGGCATGAAGAGCAGGCCTAAGCCATCAGTTGGACACGCTTAGCACTGCCACAGAGGTGGCAGAGGTTCCCACCGTCGCCACTACACTTGCCAGCTGTGATTCTGGCTCAAGACTTCTGCCTGAGTGGCACTCCCCCTGTGGAAGTGCACTGAGCACCATGGAGCAGCTCTTGCATTGAACATCTGTCCCTGGTGGTTAGTGTGCATCATAGTGACTGGCCGTTCTGCCGTTTGGTCAATTTGCATATTAGCCTTTTATTATATAGGATTCTCTCTGAATAAATACTCTTCTACTCTGCTCCCTATCTGCTGCATCCCTTACTTACCTGACTCTTACAACATTTTCAGGTCTCTCCTTTAGTTTCCAACCCATGGTCCCTCTCCCTCTTATATTTTCCCAAAGAATTGTAATTTCTCATTCCAATTATACTAATTAAGTTGTCTATAGCTGCCTTTCTAATTAGCCAGGCTGAAAGCGGTATGAAGACATTTGTCTTGTCCATATCCCCAGGCCTCATAAAGTGACTGAAACACATCTGGTAGTCAAAAATATTTGGTAAATTAATAATTTGGCCTACTGGTACTTGAGTTGCATTGCTTGATATGGCTGAATCCACACAGGTTATCAGCAGAATATCAGCCTTTCAATGTCCTCCCACTTCAAATAATTTCACTTAACATGTGATTTTTTCAAAGCAAAGGTGATTTATTTTGTTATCTAAAGCACTGTATAAGATTATCTAGAAAATATAAAATCATCCTGCTTTCCTAATATGTTACACTATCACCACTTTAGAAAATGGATTATATCTTAGAAAAGTCTCTTCATTGCATGCAAAACATTTTTCTGATGCCTATAGTAAAGGAGGTGAAAGAACAACTTGAAGGAAAGGGATCATGGTATATATCTATCCCAGCCCCAGGAGATAAAGACTAAGATGCTAGTAGTATGCAACTGGCCCCTTCAATAACTCAACTAGTCCATACAGACAACACACTTAACACATTCAAACCACGCTTTGAGTCATTGATGGTCACGATTGACTAGTTTCTCAAAGCAAGGCCATGCCAGTTGTTAAAATTCTATAGAGATTAATCAACAGGGCTACCACTTGAGTGTTCCCTCCAAGTCAACTGTGGATATGACTTCATTGGTTTGGATAAGTAATCCTGTGACCATACAGGCTCTTGGATGCAAGTCCACAAATATTGGGGCATAGCCTGCACACTATTAAAAATAACAAAGGTTTCTGGGCTGGAGACACTGTCAACTACACTGTCATGTCTATCTGTGCCTCCAGGAATCAATGGTGGTGGAACAATATTTGTCTGATCACCCAGAGAGAAGGAGCCTGTGAGTACTTCAGCCTCAAACACGTAGGTCAGCTTATCTGAAGCTGATGTTTTCTTGGCCTGATATAGTAAGTTTCTGAGGTTCTTGGTGAAATATATGCCAGCTCCATACTTTGGGTCTGAAAAAAGAAAAAAAAATATATAAACGGTAATTATGATCTGCAGAAACATATTGTCTATTTGGGTACTAATACATATTCGCTGTCTAGTCCTCCAAACCAAATAATCACTACTTTTTGGTTCCAAGTCCCTGTGTCTGTAGCAAAGATATCCAAAGTTGTTCCCTCACGACAAATTATTGTCGATGCCCTGGCTGGTATAGCTCAGTGGACAAGGCGTTGACCTGCAGACTAAAGGGTCCCAGGTTCTATTTTCGGTCAGGGCACAGTCTCAGGTTATGGCTTGATTCCCAGTGGGGACATGCAGAGGCAGCCGATCGATGATTCTCTCTTATCTCTGATGTTTCCATCTCTCTCTCCCTCTCCCTTCCTCTCTGATAGCAATAATAATAATAAAAAAGACAAATTATCACTGATATCATCAATATAATAATAGCTTACATTTAAATATAGCTTCCTTCTTTCCTTCTGTCCCTTCCCACCTTCCTCCCCCACCTTCCTCTTCTTTCTTTACATTTACTTGGGACTTAACCAAACACCGTGTCAGGTTCTAGAGCAGCAATGAACAATAGAAATGCAATGTAAGCCACACAAATAATATTAATTCTCTAGTAGCCACATTAAAAAAGGTAAAAAGAAACAGGTGAAATTAATTTAATAATAAATGTATTTAACCTATTATATTCAAACTAGAGGCCCGGTGCACAAATCCATGCACCAGTGGGGTCCTTCGGCATGGCCTGTGGATTGGTCTGAAAATGGCAGGGCAACACCACCTGCTGCTCCTGCTCATCCCAGCCCTGCTGCACCTGCCGAAGGCTCCGCCCAATCAGTCCAGATTGGGAGAGGCTTGTGCTGCTCCAGTAGCACTCACCAGACATGAGCCCTGCCTCTAGCACCTGTTGGTCAGCTGAGTGGTGCTCCCCCTGTGGGAGTGCACTTACCACCACTGGGCAGCTCCTGCGTTGAGTGGCTGCCCCCTGGTGGTCAGTGTGTGTGATAGCCACTGGTTGACTGGTGGTTCCAGGCGTTTAGTCATAACAGTCCTTTAGGCTCATATATATATATATATATATATATATATATATATATATATATATATAAAATCATTCCAACATGTAATCAATATCAAATTTATTAAGGAGACATTTTATATATTTTTTAAAATTTGGTAGTGGTCTTTAAAAACAGTGCATATTTCATACTTACTGTGTACTTCAATTCATATTAAACACATTTCAGATGTTCAACCACATGTGACTGGCTCATGGCTACCATATTGGACCATACAGCTTTAGAGCTTCAAAAATGACTAAGACATGATCCCTATTCTCAAAAGTTCACAATGGGAACTCCCCACATAAAATATAGTACAATTTCATGTGGCAAGCAAGTATTTTGAGATAAATATCAAAGATTTCTTTCCTGTGAGTTTCTTCTGGCTCTTTGTTCCTCCATCCATTGGATTCTTGCTACTTATACAGGGGCAAAATATATAAAGCTTAGAATATATTTGAATATATATGATACATATCATATATAATATATAATTATTTTTAATTAAAGCAGAAAATATGGTCTTGAAAGTATGGCCTTGATAGTTAGGTTTTCTGAGTGAGGAAAAGAGTTTTTTGAACCAAAAGGATAAAAGCCTGAAGGATTCAGAGCATGTATTTTTATACCACCTATAACAGAAAAGAGAACAATACAAGATATTCTAAGAGCAGATTTTTTCATTTACGATAAATGTAAGTTCTTTCTTCTACCTTATGGGAAGAGAAGAATCAGGGAGGACATAACTAGAACTCACTTCCCTGTCACACTCTCTCAAGAATGCCCTGGGAGTCAAGATGTTGAAAACCAACAGAAACCTCAGAAAAACTAGGGGGACTTCTAGAAGAGAAGGGACCATTGCATGACTCCGCTGTTTTCAGCCCCCTCATCCAGCCTGGCCCCCGAGTGGAAAGTATCTACCCAGGGAAGATTTCCAGAAGGAAATACCACACATTTCATCTTGGAGGATGTGCACGCTCCAACACTTTCCATGCTGTAGGAGGAACACAAACATGGCCTGGAAAGGAATTCCCTTGACATGAAAAACAGAGTGCCCTGTGTAGACACTACCTAAGAGCAAAGGGGACTGGAAATTTAAGTAAAGGAAGGTGCTCATGACCAAAGGTGTTTTTATCTAGTAGGACACTGACAGGCAGAGGACAGATGGGGCCATGAACGAAACCACCCTCCTTTCAATGCTTGTCCCATCATGGAGAACACTCTCAGAAGAGGAGAAGTAAAGGCAAAACCTTGCAGGAACTGAGCCTAAACTCCAAAGGGACTAAGGATACCCTGAAAACGACTGAGTTCATCTATCAAGATGGAGTTTTCCACATCTGTGGACTTGGGAGCAAAAAGGCAGGTGAAGTTCAATTATACAGCCATAAAGAAAACCATACCTGAATTTTGTAGGATTAAACTTGTCTACTTGTGAGAGTCATAGAGGCTGTAACAAAGGAATGGAGGGAGAAGGAAGCAATTCACTGGGTCTGCAGGAGTTCGGGTAAGTGTCAACCAGGAGATGCCATTTGAGCTATGTCTTAAAGAATAGGAATTTGCAGGGCTGAAAGGATGAAGAGGGAAGACATTCCACATGTAAAGGCACAAAGGCATGAGGGCATACAGCATATTCAGGAAACTCTAAGAAGTTCATGACTAGAGTGTTGGGGAACAGAGTGTTATGAGGCTGGTGAAATAACGTGGGGCTGGAGCCTTTAATACTTTGCTAAGGAGTCTGAGTTTTATCTTCTAGGTAACTAGGAATGTAGATGCTAAACATGCATATAATTTTTTAGCACGATAATTCTGGAAGAGAAAAGGACAGGTTAGCTGAAACCAGTTTGGCTCAGTGGACAGAGGATTGGCCTGCGGAATGAAGGGTCCCGGGTTCGATTCCAGTCAAGGGTCTTGGATGCGGGCATATCCCCAGTGGTGGGTGTGCAGGAGGCAGCTGAATGATGACTCTCTCTCATTGATGTTTCTAGCTCTCTGTCCCTCTCTCTTCCTCTCTGTAAAAAAATCAATTAAAAAAAAATATATAAAATATATTTTATTGATTTTTTACAGAGAGGAAGGGAGAGAGATAGCTAGAAACATCGATGAGAGAGAAACATCGACCAGCTGCCTCCTGCACACCCCCTACCGGGGATGTGCCCGCAACCAATGTACATGCCCTTGACCGGAATCGAACCTGGGACCTTTCAGTCCGCAGACCGACGCTCTACCACCGAGCCAAACCGGTTTCGGCTCAATAAAAAAAAAAAAAAAAAAAAAAAAAAAAAAAAAAAAAAAAAATGACAGGTTAGACAGGTGTTTTGAGGCAAAGGTAGAACCTGGTAATCATCTAGGCTTATGGGAAGGTAAACTAAGGCAGCAGGAATAGAGAAGTGAGGCTGTGCTGAGAATTTTATTGATATGTCACCAGAACTCTGTGATTGCCTAGATATAAGAGAGAAAGAAAGGAATGGAGGATGATACAGTTTCTACCTTAGAAGACCTCATAGATGATGATGGTGTCAGCCAGGTTAGGGAGTATCAGAAAGCGGGTGTGTGTGTGTGTGGTTGGTAATAGCCTATGTCTTGGGGGAAAATATGGCCAAGAAAAGAGTTCAGCTGGAGTTGGCTATGGGATCATGGGTAGAAATGTCCAAAGATAGTTTGAAATATGGACCTGAAGGTCAGGAGAGAGATAGGTTACAGATGGAGAGGTAATTAGCCATATCTGCCACAGGAATGAAGAGGGCACTCGCTGGATTTGGAAAATAGAAAGATAATGATGATCTTAGAGTAGTTTGAGTAGAAGGTGCTGATTGTGTGTGGAGGGGCGGGAAGAGTGGGGTGCAAAGAAGCCAGTTACCGTGGTTTAGGAGCAAAAGAAGTTGTGAGTTTTTAAGACTGCTAATGAAAGGACCATACTGATCAACAATTTCCTGATTGCACTGGAAGATTTCTTGGAGGGCATTCATTGATCAATTTTTACCTCCAGGAGTTGAGGTATGCTCTATTTTCCCCCTAGGTACTGCTTATATTCTCTCTGGGGCAAAGAGATTTAAAAACTCTTTGCTGTCCAGAAATCAAGGCTCATGCTACATATTTTGAAGGGTAAAGATGAAGAGCTCTTATGGACGAGGCAAAATCAAGCTGCATTGCTAGGTATCTCCCACAATAATTACAAAACTTCTTGGCCTCCTTTGAATAGAACTAACGGGGACACTATAGCAATGAAGTATGTTGTTGTTTTGTTAATCTTTACCCAAGGATATTTTTTCCATTGCTTTTCAGAGAGAGTGGAAGGGCAGGAAGAAGGGGGAGAGAAACAGAGAAACATCAATGTGAGAGAGACACATCAATTGGCTGCCTCCCACACGTGCCCCGACCGGGTATATATACTTGACCTGGAATCGAACCCGAGACCCTTTGGTGCATGGGTTGACACTCTTAACTGCTGAGCCATACCAGCCATGGCTGTATGAAATATTGTTGTACAACTGAAGAGAGACATGGAAGCCACACATAGAACTCTTATAGCTGAGAGGGATCTTAAGATGTTAGTCACTTCACCTGCCAGATGAAATTGAATTCATTCACCAGATATCAGGCTATAGGAAGTGAAGAGGATGGAAGAGAAAAGACCAACTTTATTAAGTTCAGGAAAATGCCCTTTTAATCAAGGGATTAGAATGGTTAGGTAGTGATAATAATTTGCTTGACATAAGTGGGGCAGGAGGGAGTGGGGGGAAGACGGGGGGGGGGGAAGAAAGAGAAAGTATAGCTCCAGGGTACTCTGTATATAAGACACATAAACACAGAAAGGAGAGAACCTGAACTGTACATCTTACTGCTAATACTTTCATCAACATTAAACCCGCCAGCAATAAAATATATGAAGGAGAATAAAAATAAGGACCCTTTCAAAAAAATGTATGAAGGAAAATAAAAATAAGAACCCTTCAACAAAATATATGAAGGAAAATAAAAATAATGACTTAGCCACTAAATCCTAGTTGCAAATGATCCCCTCACCACAGCAACAAATGCTATTTGTGGAGAGTCCTCCGCTGATGTCTGCTCACCAATTCCCCCCACAGTAACTCCAATAATGATGGGCTGACACCTACCGCAGGGCATGGAGTACATTCTTTGGAAGCCAACTCTGCATGCCACTTCGCAGAATTGCTGTGGGACTTGCTGAAACAACCGGTGGCTCACAGGCTTCCCAGGCATTCTCTCTTCCATCATTTTCTTCTTTCTTTGGAAGGCAGCCATGAGAAGCACGTTGTCTATCTTCTCTACCTGGAATCCAAGGGAACGAAAATCTGAAGAGAGACTGGAGATCTGCTACTTAAATGGCCTGATGCACTGCTTCAAAAATAAAGGCACTTAATGTGCATATAGCTTTGCAAACAATTTGATTTTCATTTCAAGTTACACAGGGGTCTCTCCTGGCCCCAACCCTCTCCTAACTTGATTTCTATCTCTTCAAAATTCCCTGTCCCTTCATTGATAAATTCATTTAATAAAAATGCACTCAGCAGTCCCTTTAATGAAATGGTCAACAATGTATTTACAGTCTTTGCCCTCTTAAAGGTCATAGTTTGGTGAGATAAAAATAGGTACAAAAATATAATAGTGCAGTGTGTTAAGTTCTAATCCAGTCCTTTTATTTTGCATCAACATAGGCAGCTTTTAATTGGATCTTGATCTATGCTTCTGTATATCCTGACATCATTTCTGCCTCTTATATCATGGTATCTTCCCATCTCTAGCCTCCTCTCCATCTTATTTCTGGGATTCCTGGTCAACAGCCATTAGCAGGTGTTGGGTTTTTTTGTTTTTTTGTGTTTTTTTTTGGCTATAGAAAAAATGGATTAATAGCAAGGCAAGTCAAATCTTTCATTTAATTACGTATACCTTTATAACCCAAAAACCACAGTTTTCAAACTTTTTCTTTTGATCCTGAATTTCTGGAGTTGAAAGCTTTAGACATTTCAGAAACTTATTTTCTTTCATTTCATCTTGGTGTATTGGTTGCTGATCAGTCCATTGTCCTAAAAATGAGTAACACGAGGCAATAGGTTTATAAAGAAATATTATGAAACAAATTAATTTGAAGGAATAGACTAGTCAGTTTAAATTGTATGCCACATATTTTTAAGAAAAGCAAGGAGAACTACAATACTGTGAGATATCATAAAATAATAGAGAGGATTAATAAATTTGTCCTCAGATGATTTGGATTATGAGGTTGAGGAGATGAGGAAAAAAAAGCATTAATACATACTCCCCTCATCAATGCTAGAGTGATGATATATAACTGTGTTGTTCATAGAAAATGTTTGTACTTCCAGTCAAGATGCCCATCAACAAAAAAAGAGGCATAAGAAAACATCCTATCTAATAAAGAGGAAATATGCAAATGCCATCGCTCAGTCACAAAGATGGCTGCACCCACAGCTGAGGCCAAGTTCCCAAAAGGAGCCTTAAAGAGCAATCAGCAGGGACCTGAGGCTATGCCCTCCCCACCCCCATTGGGCTTGACAGGGGACCTCAGGCTGTGCCCCCCACCCAGCAGAGCTTGATGGGGGACCTCAAGGTGCACCCCAGTGCTGGGTCAGGGGAACTCAGACCACACACCCAACCAGTGGGGCTTGATGGGGGACCTGAGGCTGCGTGCCCCCTCCCCCCCCACCTGGAGGGGCTTGACAGGGGACCTCAGGCTGTGCCCCCCACCTGGCAGGGCCTGATGGAGAACCTCAAGGCACGCCGCCCCCCTGCCCCCATCCTGGCATCGGGCCAGGGGACCTGAGGCTACACCCCCTGCCCAGCAGGGCTTGACAAGGGTGGGACTGGCCAGGTCTGGCTCTAGCCCAATTGATGGTGGTGGTGGGGTGGCTGGATTTGGGTCTCATGTGATTTTGAGGTGCATGTGGGTGGGCGGGGACTTGACTCTGGGTCCTGTGGTGAGCCCTATGACAAAAGGTTTTCATATACATTTTACTAATTTTCTTTCATCTCTGACACTTCTATTATAGTGAAAGGACAAATAGCAATATTAAATTATTTCCTCTATTAATCCCCTTTTAAGGTGCACAAATTTCAAGCACTGGGTCACTAGTTAAGAGATAATAAAAATTGATATGTTGTTTATATAACACAGCAAGGTTTTCAAAGATTTCGTATCTCTACCTCATATGATCATTATACCTCCACCACTGAAATAATCAACACAATTTTACAAATAAGGAAATTAAAACCTAGAGACTTATATAATTTGCCCAATATCACACAGCTAATAAGTAAGGAGATCCAAGTTATAAATTTGGCTTTCCCCACTGCTTTCTGGCAGAATATTTGGTATATACATCATTCATATGCCACTTCCAAGCAAGAGCAAAATTTGGAGATTAAGACTAAACTGTGTCATGTATTTCCTCCCTTTCTTCTTTAACTTACTTATTCCCTCCCCCCTTTTTTTTAAGTTCAAGGGACTACCTGTTATTGTCCAAATAAGCTCCTTATTGGACTAAATGCACAGGTGGACAAAATAGAAATTCCCCAACAGGCTTACTTTTCCCCCTGTTTGAGTTTGACTTTACTAGTAGACCACGTATACTAAAATAACCTAGTGCCCAGCACATTTCTAATGGAGTGGGCCAAATTTAAAAAAAGCAGATGATACATCCAGAGAAACTTGCTAGAGGGTCAAGTTGTAAATCTGGAAGACAGGAAGGACAAAACACCCAAGCAAAGGAACTCCAAAGCCAGGAAATCTCAAAGGAAGAGACTCTAAGTTAAATCTGGAGAGCAATAGCTCACATTGATGAAGTATAGTATTAAGTCCAGCTGACTTGAGTTCAGCAAATATTTATTGAATTATGATTACATGCCAGGCACTGGCGATTCAAAATTTATAAACTCTTGCTACCAGAAAAGTTTGCCAGGAAGGATTAAAAGAGCAACACAATAGAGAGGTGATGCCTAACTTCTATCATTTAAATTTTATTCTGATGGATAGTTGGTATTCTCTGTAGTAAGAGCTTGTTTCAGATTTATCCATTTTGTTAATGATGATCTTAACCTTATTAAGAGAGGATGAGTCTGTATAAGCCTCTGAAGTGTAGTCATCAGCTACTAAAAATGTCACCTTGCAGCAGATCAAGGAACTTATATGGCTAAATTGCCAGTAGCTGGAGGAGGGCTCAACCTTACAAATGCAGTTAAAGTGATGCTATAACCTTTACAGGACATCAATATTTCTTTGTCTCTTGTTCTCTTGAGAGGTATCAGTGTCAGTTTACATATTCACAAGCATTACATTTTAAAAGCTAATAGAAATCATAATCTTGGGTCTCATTCTTGCATATGATTTTTGTCCATGTTTTTGGACACTGAGTTTTCCGTGGAATGTGGCTACAACATTTACTGCAAACTCCCCCTCATCTTGACCATTTCTGCCTAAATAATTTTTATAAACACACGGTGAAAATAAGGTGTCCTTTAAATTCCTGCATCTGAGTTGCTGTACTAAGTCCATTCTCCACATTACAACCAGTGATCTTTCTGAAATACAAGTCTGGTTAGGGTGCCTCTCCTAGGTGCTCCCAGAGCACTTTCACCCTCTTTCCTAAATAACCTTGCTTGCTTCTCAGAATCCCCAATTAGATTCTTAGTGAAAACAATGTCCATTTATCACTGTATCCTCAGCACCTAGAACAATGCTTGGTACATATCACAGATGCAATATTCATCAGCTGAATAAGTGAATGAAATAACCACACCACACCTTAGGTGGTATTTCCAATGGTATAATTTCCTAGTTAGCTCTAGGACTATGTTAAAAGGATCTCTATAGACCCCAATTCCCCATCATCTTGATGGATTTTTGCTCCACAAAATGGGTGCTGTTTGCATATACTTAATAGTACCAATTAATAATTTATTTTAGTGAGAAGGCTCAAAGTAAGTAATTTTAGGGTTCCTAAGGTTGCCAGCAACAGATACATGTAATAAAATTCAATTTTAAAAAATCAAGTGGAATGTGTCTACATTTGAATGCTCCATCTACAGAATTAGAGATGTGCTTTCCCCCCCACTGCCTAGGAGTGGGTTACCCTTGGCTTTCCATGTAACTTCCTCTTAGGTAATCAAGTCATGATAAGTAAATCCAAGTGTGAGTGTGTGTTTATTTACTTATAATTAACCTTGCTGGTAGAAACAGAGCCCCAAAATGGTTATACAAGTTTATGGCCTAGCACAGAACCTGCATAGTTTGCTCTCCTTCTCTCTTCTGTTTTCTTATCCACACACAGACAGACATAATCATACCCAAAAGGACAGCAGGGAGAGCTGACTTTCCAACTAAATAGAAAGTTACTCACCTGACAAGCTACAAAGGGCTCGCTCCTTTTTTTTTGCTATTTCCTCTTGAACTTCACACAGCATTAGTTCAATGTTCATAACTACCTTAATGAGGTCAGCCTGGGCTCCTTGAATCTCTAAAGTTGCCTTTCCCGGACTGATAATCTCTGAGATAGAGACTCTTTCCTGAAGCTGAGACAAAATGTCATGTTCCTTTTTTCCAAGGAAGAGGATATGATTATTCTCAATGATGTGCTTATCCTGGAGGGTCAGCATTCTTTGGATCCATTCTTGGGCCTCACATATTTTTTCCCGGTTCAATCCCATCAGATTGACAGCAGGAGATTTAGCTTTCAGCTCCTTTTCTGGGTTCCCTCTGATCTCCTGGGGGACTGAAAAGACTATCATAAACAACCACAGAAGACAGGTGAGTTTTAAACCAGAGCAGAACAATACACCATGGCCAGTATTTGCCCCAGGATATTGTCACTGTAGCAGCTTCAATTAAGTACTATCTCTGAGAGCTCTGTTGGGTATAAAGGAAATCTAGATGTATAGTTTACAGTTTCCCTGAGTTGGGTTTATCAACCCCTGCCCCTTCTATGTTGCATTTACCAATTCACAGATGAGTTCACCTTGTAATCTCACTCTGGATGTTGACCAACTATTATTTCCTGCTGAATGGGATTTTCCTCCACCTCTTACTAATCCCAGGTTTAAAAATCAAACATCTCAGGCTGAAACCGGTTTGGCTCAGTGGATAGAGCGTCAGGCTGCAGACTGAAAGGTCCCAGGTTCGATTCCGGTCAGGGGCATGTACCAAGAGGCAGCTGATCGATGTTCCTAACTCTCTATCCCTCTCTCTTCCTCTCTGTAAAATATCAATAAAATATATATATTTTTAAAATCAAACATCTCAGAAGCAACAGAGCTTAAAGAGTAAAATTCTTTTTAAAAAACGTATTTCTGATTATAAAAAGAATAGCTGTTTATTATTGAAAAGTTGAAAAATTATCAAAGTATAATGAAATAAGGAAATACCCATAATTCCACTACCTGTGATTCTCATTTACATCTTATCTGTGTGTGACAGGACATTTCACCCCTCCACAAGCACCGGGAGCTTAGCAGCTCCTGCTGCTGGACACAGTATATCCCAGCAAAAAAAAAAAAGAAACAGAATTTGATTCCATCCCACCCACGTATACCTCTCTCTGCAACCCCCTCCACAAGGAGTAAAGATATATATCAAGTAGAAGAATCTCTGATGGATTAGGGTGGCTCTGAACCCAAATTCCAAAAAGAAAGAGGGGGAGGGAGGGTGGACCAGTTGAGAGAGAATTCATAGATGAAGCAGCACCTAAAATATATAAAGAATTCCCTTAAATCATTACTAAAAAGAAACAACCCAATAGCCAGCTGGGCAAAAGAATTCGCAGAAAAGAAAACACAAACGGTCCATATATGTGTGAAAAGATGTTTCTCTTCATTGGTAACCAGGGACATGAAAAATTACCCACCATGTTGGCAAAAATTCATAAGTCTGACAATCTCCAATGTTGGGAAGGACACAGAGCAACTGGAACTCCTAGGTATTTATGATAGATGTAAAATTGGAGCAACCACTCCTATAATTATATTATTTAGAAAAACTTTGGCACATGTGTATCAGGGGATGTGTACAATAAAGTTCACATTCTTGTTTGTAACAGGCAAGAACTGGAAAATATCCAGGCCCTTCAACATGGAATATTACTATAGCAATGAAAAGTAGTGAATTTAGCTACATGGACGAATCTCAGTAACGTTTTGATGGGAAAAAGGTAAGTTGAGCACTTGCTATATTCTAGGCATTATTCTAAGAGCTTTATATATTTTATTCAATCCTTACAACCCAATGAGATACTATTAGTATTAATAGTAGCCCCGTCTTACAAATGAAGACACTAACTATAGTTATTAAGAAACTTGCCACCCTAGCTGGGTTGGCTCGGTGGATAGAGCATTGGCTTGTGGACTAAAGGGTCCCAGGTTCAATTCTGGTCAAGGGCACATGCCTGAGTTGTGGGCTGGATCCCCAGTGCGGGCGTGTACAGGAGGCAGCCAATCAATGATTCTCTCTCATCACTGATGTTTCTATCTTTCTCTCCCTCTTCCTTCCTCTCTGAAATCAATACATTAAAAAAAAGAAAAAGAAACTTGCCAATGGTTTTAGGACTAGTCCGTGGTGGCCTGGGAGCTAGTATGTGTGGGCAGTCTGATTCCAGTGCTCACACAATTCTGCCTCCCAGTAAGTGATCTCAGGACAATAGTGGCAATTAACGTATTTTGCCTAATGTAGCAGTTGGGTGGTATTAGGAACAATGGAAAAGTATCAGGACAGACTTCAAAGTCGGGAGTGAAGGAGGGGAGAGGGAAGATGGCCCCCTCTGAATAAAAGTCAGTCAAAGTTTTATATATACAACACTAAGAACTGTGAGTTGTATGGGAGGGGAGTGGTGAGTGTTTCTTAAATTGGAGGCATACTTTTTTTTTTTTTTTTTTTTTTTTTTTAAACTCTTGTTCTGCTTGGGAGCTTACATTACTTTTTAGGAGAAAACAAAAACATGTGTTGATATTTCTTTAATCCATCATCATCAAGAAAGAAGAATTGGCCCTGACTGATTTGGCTCAGTGGATAGAGCGTTGGCCTGAGGACTCAAGGGTCCTGGGTTGATTGCGGTCGAGGGCATGTACTTTGGTTGCGGGCACATACCCAGTGGGGAGTGTGCAGGAGGAGCTGATTGATGTTTCTAGCTCTCTATCCCTCTCACTTTCTCTCTGTAAAAAAATCGATAAAATAGGAGGAACCAAGATGGCGGCCTAGGTAAGCACCTAAGCTGCCACCTCACACAATAATTAAAAAAACAAAACAAAATCAGAACGGATATAATTCAAAAAGACAGAAAAGCTGGCGGAGTGGGAAATCTACAACTAGAAAGAAGGAGAGAGGCTCACGGATTTGATTGGGAGCCACAAAGCGCTGAGGTAGGGTGACACTCGTGCACAGAGAGGAAGGGTGGCTGAATGCCTGGCTGGCAGGAAGGGAAAGGAAGTCCCCGATTGCACTGAACCCTTTCCGACTGTACTGAACCCCAACCCTGGCCAAAACCCTGTGGACCTAGGCTCATATGGGTGGACTCTGTAGAGAGAGGCACCCAGAGACCCAGAGACTCAGAGACTGGGACACCAGGGAGCCGGGAGCCACAGTGGGCAGGGTCTACGGTTGCGCGCGAGTGAGTACGAGCAGAGAGGTCTGACCCTGGAGACTGCCGCAGCCTCTCCATAGCAGAAAGAGTCAGAAGCTCCAGACTACAGAAACCCAACCCAATTCCGGGTGAGCCCCCTGAGGCACCCATGCTCTTGCTTGGGGAATCTGGGACAGTCAGGCGGAAACTCAGGGGACCCTCGGAAGGCAGATGTCAGGCAGAAACTCAGGCGAGTGCACAAGGGCAGGGCTGACTGGAAGCCAAGACTGTCAGACTCCGTCCCATCCAAACTGAGCACAGAGGATATTGCAGTTTTGCAAGTAGGATCCTATAAGACTGTCTCCAATACAGAAGGTATCCCGGAGAAGACATAGCTGATACTCACATTCAATTGGCCTGAAGGTCAATTCCTCCCAGGGATACCAACAACAATAAAGACTTACTACAAAAAGGCTGTACACACAGTCCCACAAGGGGGAGCACCAAGAGTGTCTACCTCAGGTAACTGGGGAGGCTAACCCACTGGCCCATATAGGACACCAAACACACAAAGCCATCCTACCAACTCTGGGAAGCAGTGAAAATGCTTCCCAGGAAATAGATCTCAAATGAAAGAGATGGAGGATATAGAGTTCAAAACCATGGTTATAAGGTTTTTCAAGAATTTCCTAGAAAAGGCTGATAAATTTAATGAGACCCAACTAAAAATTAAACATAAACTGACTGAAATGGAAAATATTATGTAGAGATCCAACAGCAGAATGGAGGAAAATATGAATCAGGTCAAATATTTGGAATACGAAGAGCCAAAAGACACTCCTCTAGAGAAGCAAGAAGAAAAGAGAATCCAGAAAGTTGAAGATAGTGTAAAGAGCCTCTGGGACAACTTCAAGCATACCAACATTAGAATTATGGGGGTGCCAGAAAAAGAGAGAGTGCAAGATACTGAAAACCTATTTGTAGAAATAATATCAGAAAACTTCCCCCACTGGTGAAAGAAACAGACTTACAAGTACAGGAAGCATATAGAACCCCAAACAAGAGGAATCCAAAGAGGACTACACCAAGACACATCATAATTAAAATGCCAAGAGCAAAAGACAAAGAGAGAATCTTACAAGCAGCAAGAGAAAAGCAGTTGGTTACCTATAAGGGAGCACCCATACGACTATCAGCTGATTTCTCAACAGAAACCCTGCAGGCCAGAAGGGAGTGGCAAGAAATATTCAAAATGTTGAATAGCGAGAACCTATAACCAAGATTACTGTATCCAGCAAAGTTATCATTCAGAATTAAAGGGCAGATAATAAAAGGCTAAAGGAGTTTATCACCACCAACCAGTATTATATGAATTGCTAAAGGGGGTTATTTAGGAAGACAAAGGAGAAGAAAAAGGTGAAGATAAAAATTATGATCAACAAATTCATATATATTAACAAGTGAATCAAAAAAGCTAAAGGAGTTCATCACTGCCAAAACAGAATCTAGGAAGAGGAAGAAGATAAAGTTAAAAATTATGAACAACAAATAAGTAACTATCAACAAGTGAATCTAAAAACCAAGAGAATTAGCCGAAGCCGGTTTGGCTCAGTGGTAGAGCGTCGGTCTGTGGACTGAGGGGTCCCAGGTTCGATTCCAGGCAAGGGCATGTACCTTGGTTGCAGGCACATCCCCGGTGGGGGGTGTGCAAGAGGCAGCTGGTCAATGTTTCTCTCTCATCGACGTTTCTAGCTCTCTATCTCTCTCCCTCCCTCTCTGTAAAAAAATCAATAAAATATGTTTTTAAAAAATTAAAAAATAAAAACCAAGAGAATTAAAAAACCTGATGAACAATATTAACTGTTGAATATAATAGAATCAGAGGTATGGAAGGGGAGTGGACTGACGATTCTCAGGGAAAAAGGGAGTGGGGGGGTGCAGGAAGAGACTGAACAAAAACTGTGCACCTATGGATGAGGACAATGGGAAGTGGGGAAAGGGCAGAGGGTGGGGTGGGAACCTGGTGGAGGGGAGCAATGGAGAGAAAAAAATAGGAACATTTGTAATAATCTGAACAATAAAGATTTATTTAAAAAAATGATTCTCTCTCATCATTGATATTCTATCTCTCCATCTCCCTTCTCTGAAATCAATAAAAATATATTTTTAAAAAAAGAAGAAAAAAAGAAAAAGAAATGTAAGACAGAGAGAGTTAAACATTCTCTAGCCTCCAATAATCAGGATTGGTTTAGTTCATTGATCCCCAAACCCGGTTCCACATCAAAATTGATTAGGGGGCATTGAAAAATACACATGCTTGGCTCAGACCCAGAGTTTCTGAATCAGAATCTGTAGAGTTAGAGCTTACTAGTATACATATGCTTGTTGGTGTGTTTGTTTTTTAAAGTTCCCATCATGATCCTAATGATTACTTAGGTTTGGATAGCATTGGGTTAATCCACTTATTGTTATCTGTTATTACTGAGATGTGTTTTTTATAATTATTAAAGAGTAACCCCATTTAGATGTTTGCTTATTCAGAGCAGAAAGAGTGCTGGCTAAGTCAGTTTGTGAAGGGCAGAACTTTTTTTTTTTAGAGAAAAATTATAGACAGTATTTGTAAATGAACTATCCACACTTTGAATTACCTAAGGCAACTTTGCCTCACTCTGCTCATATCATAAAACTGGACTGAACAAGAGCATGGTCAGGTATAGAGCAGGTTGGTATCTAAGCAGGAGCACAATGAGATATATTTGGCTTCTTTATTCTTCTTCTCCTCCCCTTTATTAATTTAGATGATCAAGAATAGAATGAGCTTCCTGGTACTGGCACAAGCCATTACACTCAATTAATATTTGACAAAAGAGGCAAGAGGATACAATGCAGCCAAAACAGCTTCTTTAATAAATGGTGCTTGGAAATTTGGTCAGACACATGCAAAAAAATGAAACTAGATCACTAACTTATACCATACACGAAATGGCTAAAGGACTTGAATGTAAGCAATATCTTTGTAGATACATGTTGTAGCAATATCTTTACAGACACAACTCCTAGGGCAAGAGAGACTAAAAAGAAAATAAACAAATGGGACTATATCAAAACAAAAAGCTTCTGCACAAAGCAACAAGAAAGCCCACTGCATGGGAGGATATATTTGTCAATGTTATCTCTGATAAGGGTTTAATCCCCAACATTTATAGGGAACTCATACAACTTAACAAAAAGAAGATAAACAATACAATTTAAAAAATGGGCAAAGGACCTAAATAGACACTTTCCCGAAGAGGACATTCATAAAGCCAAAAGACACATGAAAACATGCTCAAAGTCACTAATCATCAAAGAGATGCAAATCAAAACAATAACCACCTCACACCTGTCAGAATGGCTATCATCAACAAATCAACAAATGACAAGTGCTGGAAAGGATGTGGAGGAAAAGGAACACTCGTGCAGTGCTGGTGGGAATGCAGACTGGTGCAACCACTGTGGAAAACAGTATGGCGTTTCTTCAAAAATTTAAAAATGGAACTGCCATTTGACCCAGTAAAACCACTTCTAGGAACATATCACAAGAAAATAGAAATACCAGTCAGAAATGATATATGTACCCCTGTGTTCATAGCAGCACAATTTACAATAGCAAGGATTTGGAAACAGTCTAAATGCCCATCAGCAGATGAGTAGATTAGAAAACTATGGTACATCTACACAATAGAATAGTATGCTTCTATAAAAAAGAAGGAATTCTTACCATTTGCAGCAGCATGGATGGAACTGGAGAGCATTATGCTAAGTGAAATAAGCCAGGCAGTGAAAGAAAAATACCACATGATCTCACTCATTTATGGATAATAGAGAACATTATAACCTGATGTATAAAAAGATAGATACAGAGAAGCATCGAACAGACTGTCAAATTACAGTGGGAAGGCTGGGGAGTGTTGGTGGGGGGGAGGTAAGAGATCAACAGAAAGACTTGTATGCATGCATATACGCATAACTAATGGACACAGACACAGGGGTAGAGGGTGGGGTGAGAGTATGTGCTGGGGGTAGGGGAGGCTGGAGGAAGGTCAATGGGGCAAAAAAAGGAGACATGTATTACTATTTGTAATACTTTAAACAATAAAATAAAATTTAAAAAATTTTTTAAGGGGACACATACATTCAGACCATATCAAATTGTTTTAATATGTGTTACATCCACAAGTTTGTTCATTTAAGACACTTAAAGGATATACAATAAAAAGTATTTTTAAAAAGTACAAAAAAAAAGAGAGAAAAAAAAAGAATAGAATGAGCCTGGATGGGAGATGCTGCTTCCAGGTCCATGAAGTTCTTACTCACCACTGTAATTGTTGGGAAGCTGGTGCTTGGACTTAACCTTCTCCATTGCAGTGCTGAAAGCCTATAAGCAGCAAAACAGAGCAGAGCAGGGATTTTGGTCATTGTCATCAAAATCCCTCCCTCTACCTGTACACACCACACCTGACCTCATCCACTCTGTGAGTTCCCACTTCCACTGCCACAAACCTAAAGCAGCCTGTAGGAAAATCTTGGGGACTAACAAGTGCAGCGCCACAGTCTGTTAGAACATGGCCGAGAACCAAGTAGAGGAAAAATGGAAAGAAAACCATCAGGCAGAAGCTCTTATAGTTAATAAAAAATTGATTTTAAAAAAGATACACACACATTGCTTTTTCTGTTGATCGGATTAAATGATCAATTCCTATACAATGCTTACTATTGTATCTGGCACATAGAAGACATTTGTCTGTTTTAAAGAAACTCATCTCTCCTAGAGTTTGGAATTACCATATCCAGTGTCTTCCTTTTTTTTAAAGTTGATACAATTGGCAGTAATTACTTCATAAAAAAGATGGTAAAAATTTCTTAATCTCTAAGCCATTTTTCTTCATAAATTATATTTGCAGCTTCTATTTCCAGAGCCAAAGGCCTTCTATCTTATCATATTTTATATCTGGAGAGGTCCTTATGGGAAACTTCCCTGTACTCCCTTGTCCAAGAACTTGGAAATAAAATAAATGAGATAAATTATCTACTGATGAATAGATTAAGAATAGCTGCCATACACAAAATAGATAAAAATCAGCTCTCTCTCAAAGTCCCTTTAAATGTCAGTATGTGTTTCAGGATGAGAAATCAATTTGGCAAGGCTTTTGAGTTAAATTGGAAAGAAATCTATAACTTAACCAGCAGCAATAACTTAGAGGAATGTGTGGATACCAGGCAGATGGTCTGCAAGAAGTTTGGAAAAGTGGAATTTGGAAGTCTTTCCAGCTCTGTCCACAATTGACCAATGCCTAAATGGAAGAGTGCCACTACTGTGTTCCTTATTCTGTGACATACTGCCTGGCACAAGGTAGATACACAATAAATATTTGTTAAATAACCATATGAACGACTACCATTACCTTTTACAGATACTCAGCTCCAACCAGTAGTCTTTGTCACCATGAAATACTGGTGAACACAAGTATTTCAGTCAGCAGTGATACTCACTGAATGTAAGCATCACCCTATTGTGAGTTTAGTGTAGGTTGGTCTTCCTGCATCAGGTCAACTCTGAATGTCTGACAAATCCATTTTCTGAAATGTAGGGACTTGCCCCTGTAGGTAAGGCCCCTGTGAGAAATGTGTAAGTTGCCCTCTGATCTTTCTGAACACACACCCCTCACTGAGAGATGTATTTATCAGAAGGCCAGAGGGTATACATATGTGTGCACACACATCATGCCTCCACATGGATGTAATGTATTGTTGATATTGAAACAAACCTGAAGGGGTGGTCCATGTTAGGGTGTAGTGTCAGTTACTATGTAAGATCATCCTCTCCTTTGAGTTATAGAACTGAGAGATGTGTCATCTCTCCATTTATTTTTTTCCTGTTTTTCTTTAGTGGTTCAGAACACAGGCTTTTGGGGCAGACAGACCAGGTTGGAATCTTGGTTTGGCCATTTGACTAGCTGTGCGTAGTTTTCATTTGTAAAATGGAGATGACAATAGTGGTCTCACCACAGGTTTACGGGGTGAGAATGGAATGCGACAGCTTCTTAGCACCGTACTTGGCTGATGCAAAACACGGCAGCTATTTTTATTATTAGCCCTCAGACTGTGACTAGTCTTTCTGCTTTTGTTGGAACTGCCATGTACATTTTTATTGTAGGTTGGGAAGAATGAACTTTTCTAGACATGGTTCATTCTTCTTGTAGGGATATGGTACTTCATGAATAGTTCAGAGATATAACCAGGGCACAATCATAGTCCTCTGCTTGTAGGGATATGGTACTTCATGAATAGTTCAGAGATATAACCAGGGCACAATCATAGTCCTCTGCTTGGGGGGAACTGGTGAATTTCATTTGAAGGACAGGCTGATTCATTTTGTCAAGAAGGCAGGCTACCTCACAGAGTAATTGGCCACCATGTTCTATGGATGAGTCGCAGAGATATGCTGGCGCCGGCTGATACTGGCTTACAAGAGCCCATTGTTCAGGTACCCTCTCACCTCCACCATCAGTGGTGCCACATTGATCATTTGAAGTCAGCAGGGGAAATCAGCAGACACTACAAACCTCCTTGTGTCTAGTCAGGCAGCAAAAGGAATAAGAACCTTTACACTTGTTCAAGGAAAGAGCAAGCTGGAACCAATACGTCTGTTTTCTTGTACAAGGAGAAAAAGTGGCAACATCCCACATAGAGACAGGCTGGGGGTGGGAAAGAGGACTAATGTTCAGAGCCACGCTCTGGGCTAGGCCCTCAGAAGGTCCTTTATACCCAGAACCCACATACATCCCTGGAAAATCACACTAGCACTTTGATGCTGCTGTCGACAGAATCAGAAACCTATGTCTTCAAAACCTAGTGTAAGGTGCTGTACCTTATCTCGTTTCTTTTTTAGTCTTTCTTAACATCATGAAAGTCCTTCTGGAAAATGCCAGCTAAGTGGGAATAAAGCAAAGAGATAGTACTCTAAGGGCAGAACAGTACCACAATATATACTAATTATGCTGAATATGTCAGTGACCTATTCACATGTGAGAAACTCAGCTGATCTGGCCACTCAAAAACAAAGAGCTGAGATGAAGTGAAATCAAAAGGCACTCAGACACACAGACACAGTCCCCTACACCACAGCTGATTTCTCTCTGAAGCCACCTTTAGGTGAATTAAGAAACAATAGGATGAATTTGAGGACAGTACTTGGACATGGCAAAAGTAGTCAGATACACCCTTGCTGTTAAAAAATTAATCTAATTGGAAAAAAGATAACAAACAATTCACTTAATTTAGTATTCAGTTCAGAACTCAGTGAACCTTATCCCACTACAGCTAATATAACAATTAACTTTCAAAGAGGACTTACTGTACATGAGGTAGTGTTTTAAGTGTTTTACATGTTTTAACTCCTCGAGTTCTCACAACTGCTCCTGAAGATGGTGATTATTACCCCCATATTAACGCTAAGGACTTGCCCAAGGATGTTGATGGAAGAGGAAAAGACAAAGAATTTGTTTTAAATATTTCAATGACAGTTTGATAGCTGAGTGGAAATGAGAGAGGGTTGGTGATGTGGATCTGAAGTTGGCTCAGAAGATTGGACTCCGCAGAAGTTATGGCAGAAATGTAAGGATAGTTGTGTGCTTGGAAGAAGAAAGAAGAAAGGGGAGCATAGGATCCTACACTGGAATTAGGAATTTGCTTACCTTTAAGGACCAAAGGGAAGAATAAGTGCCAACGAAGAAAAAAAGTGAAGCAAGACAGTGGGTTAAACATAGTTTCTCTAATGGCATTCTAATGTCTCATACTAATACAGGAAGGTCTGAGGTGGACAATTTACGAAAGTTAAATTTCACCAAGTCAGAAAAATCACCATGCCATACAGCTTAGCCCCGTGTCTTACATGATTACTAAACAGATTTGAATGAATGAATGAATGAATGAATGAATTAACTGTAAGACATTTCTAAGATATTAACTTACCTTGTGTATGTCCCAGTCTGTAGGAAAGATCACAAAGTTTATACTCAGTTGTTTTTCAGGATAATGTTTGGCAAACTCTAAAACTTCGTCAAACATAATCTGTGCTACTCTATTGTTGTTAATACCAATGCCTCCAGTCCCAAGAGCAGGAAAGGAAATGGAAGTTATATGTAGGTCTAGGCATTTTTCCAAACACTTCTTCACTGCACATTTCAATCTCTGTAGCAAAAACACAATTTTAAGGTCAGCCTTCAAGTCAAAACTTACCCCTTGATCCTGTACATATTTAACAATGCTAATCTCCACTCTCCCCCAGGGTCATGTCCATGCCTCCTCAGAGAGCAGAAAAGGTCCCACTCCATTGGGAACCCATTATAGCTATAAGGTTAAATGATGATAAATGAAAAGGCTGAACAAATTGAAGTGATGGACTGGTCCTTTTTGTGCTATTCAGGACCTTTGGGCACCATGATTTCTCCCAGCTTATGTAGTCTTGTTGACCTGCCCAGGTCAGAGAGCCACCCATCAGTTTATCCCCACTCATCTGTCACTTCCAGGTCAACATAAAGAGCTCTTGAAGTTTAATAAAGGAGATAGAGGTTAAAATGAATACGCAGCATTTATTCAAAGTCTTTTAAGGTCTGCCATGTATTTCTCCTAGTATACTTGGCAGATTTAAACTTTCTATCAATGTTTCAACATCCAAATGAATACTAATACAGGAAGGTTGTCTAAATACTAATACAGGAAAACTGAGAAATAGAGATGATAGGGATTACAGGGCCCTCTAGCCAAGAAAGAACCAGAAATGGTGACAAAACAAAGACAAAGAAAGGCAGATGGGAAGACACCACAGGAAATAGATCTGACTAGAATGGTGCTAGAAGGGAAATCCAGGTCCTCCTGGAACTTAACAGTTGGAAGGAAACAGAGAGAGGCAGACTCCCAGGCCCACTTAGGAAAAGGTCTACAGGGTACAGTGTGGTGAGGTGAATGGTGTGCAGACGGATGTTTCTATGCCTATTTGAGGTAAACTCACTTACATTTAGACATGTGTTACGTAATATTTTAGATTAAACTTTTTTTAAAATATATTTTATTGATTTTGTACAGAGAGGAAGGGAGAGAGATAGAGAGTTAGAAACATCGATGAGAGAGAGTCATCGATCAGCTGCCTCTTGCACACCCCGTACTGGAGACATGCCCGCAACCAAGATAGATGCCCCCGACGGGAATCGAACCCAGGACCCTTCAGTCCCCAAGCCGACGCTCTATCCATTGAGCCAAACTGGTTTCGACTAGATTAAACTTCTTAAGATAACTTATTAAGACAACAACAGCCCTAGCCGATTTGACTCAGTGGATAGAGCGTTGGCCCGTGGACTGAAGAGCCTTAGGTTTGATTCAGTTCGAAGCACATACCTAGGTTGCAGGTTTGATCCCTGCTGTGGTTAGGGTGTGTGTGAGAGGCAACCAATTGATGTGTCTCTCTCACATCAATGTTTCTCTCTCCCCCTCCCTTCCACTCTCTCTAAAAATCAATGGAAAAATATCCTCGGGTGAAGATTAACAACAACAACAAAAAACAACAACAAAATTATTCAGTATTTCAAATTTTCACAGGTGTAATAGAAAATGGGGATTATACAACCTGATAATATTTCATTAATGTAATGATTCGATAGAAATTCGACAAAGACTTTCAAGCTACAAAACAAAAAGATAAATTTACTTTGAGCTTACCTGATCTGAGTAATATGTTGAAAACCACAACACATGGAATACATACTGACAGGCCAATTTAAATCCTTTTGTGACCAGTACTAACTGGGAATTTTGAGATGTCTGCTGCTTTTTTTTGAGAAATTCCACTTCTATTTCTTGTCCTGCTTGTTGTAGAATTGATCGCGATACAGGACCACTTTCAAACTTCCAATTAAATACAGAATTAACAATTACATCTGTCTGAAAAAGGAAAAAATGGACAGGATTCCTTTTCAAATTACTTTTTGTCAAATGACTAATTTTAGTCTTTAATTCCCTGAAGAGTTTTGAAAAATATTTCTGAAGACCCTAAGTCCACAAAGTATCATTTAATAATGGACAGAATCTCTTTATCTCCAAAGAATAATCATATGATTAGTCTGTTTATCCTATTCAGTAATTAGGCAAAGTGTGTGAATGATACAATTTTTAGTGCAAACATCTATCATCCCCTTGCTGGTGTATCCTTCCCATATTTCCAGATTCTGCACATTCCCTGTGATTTATTTTAAGCTTTATCAATGAGTGGTTTCATTCCTTGCCCCACTGTCATCTCTTTTTTCTATTTTTGTGTGAATTTTCTGTTTTGTTTTACACAGAGTGGAAATGAAATTTCTCAGGAAATTTTCGCCTATTTTGTTTAAAGGTGAGTAGTACATAGTTAAAGAAAGTACAAATGAGACAAAAAAGTCTTCAGTGAAAAGTAGGCCTCCATCTTGGTGGGGTCCTCATATCCGCTACTCACACACTTATCCTATAAATTTTTCATCTGTCCTTTCAGAAATGGATTGTACAGCCTGGCTGGCATGGCTCAGAGGTTGAGCATCGACCTATGAACCAGGAGGCCAAGGCACACGCCAGGGTTACGAACTCTATCCCTAGTGTGGGGTACACAGGAGGCAGCTGATCAATGGTTCTCTCTCATCATCGATATTTATATCTCTTTCTTCCTCTCCTTTCCTCTCTGTTAAAAAAAAGAAATAGATTGTATATTCACTTGGGCTGTATTTTAAGTAATATCACCTAGTTAGCTCTAAGAACTGTACTAACAGAGTTGTATCCTTTTTCCCCCTCATGCTCACTTCCCCTTATATCACCCTGATGGTTTTGGCTCCCTTTGGGGGTAACTTAGGTATTTCTCATGGATGTTAATGAATGCATCACTTTGAAAGTATTGATACAATCAGAATTTGCAATTTGGGGATACTGCTTCCTTTTGGAATTTCAAGGTTCCTAATGTTTTTGGCAATAGATAAATACAATAAAACTTTAGTTAAATGGAAAGTTATTTAACAAGGATGTGTCCACTTTAATTTTAAATTGACATATTAATGACATCAAGTAAATACAGTGGAACCTCAGTTCTTCAACTTAATTCATTCCAGAAGACTGCTCAAGAAGCAATTTGTTTGAAAACTGAATAATTTTTTCCAATAGAAATAATGTAAATTAATCTGTTCCAGACGCCCAAATGATTTCGTGTTATCCTTTCTTATATACAGTACATGTCTAAGCTCTATTGTTGTTCTCATAACTTTCTTTTCACTTTGCTGCTATCACTAACCTTCTTAGAACCCATGAGACTTACTGTACATAACCTATATGATAAAAGGCTAATATGCAAGTCAACCAACGGTGGAATGACGGGTCACTATGATGCTCACTGACCACCAGGGGGCAGATGCTCAATGCAGGAACTGCCCCCAGTGGTCAGTGCGCTCCCACAGTGGGAGCTCCACTCAGCCATGGCTGGTGAACGAAGTGGCGGTGGCTAAAGCCTCTCGCTCCACTGCAGCAGTGCTAAGGATGTGCGACTGACAGCTTAGGCCCGCTCCCCACAGGACATCCCCTGAGGGCTCATAGACTGTGAGAGGGTGCAGGCCAGGCTGAGGGACCCCCCAAGTGCATGAATTTTGTGCACTAGGCCTCTAGTTTAATAAGCAGCAACAAAAACAAAAAACACACATAATAATCACAGTTCAATTTCCTGAGATGTTAATAACTCAAGGTTTAGCAGTAAACTGACTCATACTCATGCAATCTCTTCTTTGTCACCTGACAAATGTGTGACTGAAAATACATGTATCAGCATGAGAGAGTTTTAGAAACGAAGTTTTGTTTGACAACCAAGACATTTTTCATGAACAAGTTGTTCTAGAATCGAATTGTTCAAGAACTGAGGTTTGGCTGTATTGCATTTTGTGGGCATCCCCTCAATCTCTTGTCTTGCAGGCAGTATATGGTATTTTTTCATGTAGGAATAAGTCTGTTTGATTGCAGCCACAGGAGAGTCTAAAATGTGACATTATTGATCCAGAAAAGAAAAAGAATTCTGTTGCAGATCCTGCTACCCATTTCCTCCTTTACTTACTCATCAATATTTTGCTCAACACCTAGAAGCAGGCCCAGACTGGGGTTCGGGGCTACAGAGTTGAACAAGCCATGATCCCCATCCTCAAGATACTCTCCGCCTAACAGGGGAGCTGCACTAACCCAGAAATACTTAAGTTCACTGCTACCCTGACTCCCTCCCCTTCCTTCCAGAGCCCTCTCCTTTGTGCCCAAGGAATCCTGGCTAAATGCTAAGTCATACTTTGTATCATCCATGGCCCATGGCACAGAACCATATACTCAGAATACAACTTATAGCCCCCCCTGGTCCAGCCCATTATTCTCTATCTATTATTCTCCTTGTCTCTCTAATCAAGTCATTCTAACAACCAGGCCACACCTCCTGCCAATTCATATCTATAACAACTTGAGATCAGATCCGAAATACACATCTTCTGAAGTAATCTTTCTTGGTCCACCACACTCTTTTGTCACAAATTGACCTACTCTTAAATATTATGAATTCACTGTATTAATGAATACATTGTTTACTATGGGAAGGTGGCTTCAGAAATGTTCAGATGGTTTGTCTCACAATGAGATTTTTCAAAGAGATTTTTTTTTTTTAACATAAAAAGAGTAGAACAGATCTTAAGTTCCTTGGAATCAAAAATTGTTTTATTTCCTCATGGTGCCTAAGAATAATAGCAATAATAGTTATAAATATTTGTCATGTGCCAAAATTTATTCTAAGCATTTTATGTGTATTAATTTCAATTCTAAGATATAAGTCTTATTATTATCCTCATTTTTCAGGTGAGAAAATTGAGGATCAAAAGATAAACTAGATTCATGTCACCCTGCTAGTAAATGGCTAGTATTCAAATCCAGATGGTCTGTCCTAAAGTCCATACTCTTATAGATAATAAACAATTCAGTGATCCCCTTTGGCAGTGCAAGAATAGAGGAACAAAGACTTACCTGCTGTAGTTCAATGTGTCCTTGGACAATCTGGAGAGTCACTCTGTTCACAACCATCGTATTGAAAGGAAGGATGGCTCCCTGACTCACTGAGGACCCCAGCTCGTTACTCCCTAGAATGTATTCTGAAGCAGTTTTAAAGGAAGCAACAGTGGGGTCCTCATTGCTTACCAAATGAATTTCTCTTAAATTACTGGCCGGTGGCCTCGTTTGGAAATAAAGCTTGATAGTTTCCACAATGATCCTTGTACACAAATCCAGAGGGAATCGGAAAATCCCAGAGCTGAGGGCTGGAATTGCTACTGTCTCAGGGGATGAATAGTCAGAGGTGAAACAATTCAGAATACTTCTTATGGCTTTTTGCAGATCAGCTTTACATCTCACTGCATCCCTCTCCTCCCACCGAGGCCCAACGGCATGGATAATGAACTTGCAGGGAAGTTTCCCTGGTCCTGTGATAGCAACCTCACCAGTTGGTATTTTACCATATTTGGAAATAAACATATCACTCTCCTCTTGGATTTGTTGGCCGCCAGCTTTCACCAGGGCCTGCGCCAGGCCTCCTCCATGTCTAAGTTCTTCATTGGCTGCATTCACCACAACATCAATAGCATGTCTGGTGAGGTCATCCTTCCAGACAGATAGCTCTAGTCCCGCTGTCAGCCTTTTTCTGAAGACTTGGTGAGGCACACTGTTACTTTCCCGGGCTGGAGAGACCAGGGTAGAGACACAGCCAAATTTATTCCGGAGGACTTCACACAGCAGACTTTCATTATTTTGTAAAAATTTGAAGTCATTGTGATTAATGGGTATTTGCCAACTACAGTTTTCTCCAAGAATGTCAGTCTCTGGAATAGGAGAGATTAAAACAAAACAAAACAAAACAAATCAAGAAATGGGTAAAAGTTCCTTTGAAAAGAATGTAATTCCACTTCACATCAGAAAACTAAGTGTCCCATATACAAAAGAGAGAAGAACTTCCTCTATCCCTCTCCCTGATTATCTTTCTCACCTAGATATGTAATTAGATCAAGAATGTCCAAGATTTTTCAATGGTAAATCATCCATGAAGAACTTACTATAGTGTCTGGCATACAGTAAATACTCCATAAGTGGTAGTTATACTCCCATGATACAATGATGGTGGTGAGAAAACTATGTGTATGGGAGCTCATGAATTTTTAAACCTGCATTAAAATGGCGAGTTTGGGAAGAACTACACTTAAGGCACAAATATAGGAAAGGATTCAATTATGAGTCAAAAATAAGTGGAGGCTTTATTGGTAACTTGTTTGCTTAATCTTAGTGCCTTAGTCTGGGCTCTCTTACTAGCAGAAGCAGACTCTGAGGTAAAGGTTTGAATGTAAGTTTATTTGGCAGCTGATCCTAGAAAATACCAGGAGTATGAGATGGGAGGGCAGAGTGGGAAAGTAAGACATAAAAGTGAAGGAAATGAGTGAAGGATGTGTTGTGAAGCAAATTAAGCAGTAATACCACCAGAAGGGAAAGGAGCTGGGATATTCATCCAACCTCGTATCAGTCATTGGTCAAGGATGCTCTGTGGGGGGCATGGGCCAGCAAATGGGCGGAACATCATATTCTAGTTTCATGGAACAATTTTGGTGGAATTGAAACTGACTGACTAAAAATTACTGTATGTGGCAGATAAATTGTGCTGTTCAGATCCCCACTCAATGTGGTTATGAAGGAGGGAACATGGTTAGCTGACAGCCTCCAGTTGTTAGCCCTCAGGGTCCATCTTAGCTTTCAGCTAGGGTCACACTATTCCCAAGGTGGCCCCCATCAGTGGCTGATCACAGCCATTTATGTCCAATGTGGGACTCCCCTAAAGGGACATCTCAGGCTGCAGTTTGATGGCTCTGTCTGCCCAATCTGGCTTCATCTCTTTTCCTTTCCCTGAACCTTTTGCATTCCTAACTCCATCTCAGTTTCTGCTTCTTTGAGGACCTAACCTGTGACTGCATTTCATGGGATCTAAGATGTCATTATTAAATGCCACTGAGTAAGGAAAAACAATGCCAATTAACACGTGGCACATTACCGGTTGATAGAGTAGTTTCTTTTTTTTTTTAAAAAAATATTTTTTTTATTGATTTTAAACAGAGAGGAATTGAGAGGGATAGAGAGTTAGAAACGTCGATGAGAGAGAAACATCGACCAGCTGCCTCTTGCACCCCCCCCACTGGGGACATGTCCACAACCAAGGTACATGCCCTTGACTGGAATCGAACCCGGGACCTTTCAGTCCGCAGTCCGACGCTCTATCCACTGAGCCAAACCGGTTTCGGCTGATAGAGTAGTTTCATTTAACAGATGTGAAAAACTGTGTGTCCTAAAATAGGTAAAATTAGTTATATTTTACTTCAGCTATATTTCTCATCTCAGCTACCTAGAAAGACCTATGATGGCTTCAATAAAAGCAGCAGCATGCATATATGCATAACCCACGGACACAGACAATAGTGTGGAGTGGGGCGGGGGCTGGGTGGAGGGGGGCAAAAAGAGGATACCTGTAGTACCATCAACAGTTAAAAAAAATAAAAAGTTAAATAAACAAATAGAAGAAGTAGCATGCGCTAGCCAGATTCAATTAGCCTGCACTTTGGTAGAAAATCTCAAGTGGGCCACCCTTAGGATTAACCTGTCTCTGACAGCCCTTACTGAGCAAGGGACCATCAGTTGGTTGCCTCTTCTGATCAATTCCTCGGGCTGTGGTCAGAAGAGTCTTACATTACTGTATGTGGCAGATAATGTGCAAAGAAGGGGATCAATGGGAGCCCTAAGAGAAGGTGCCTGCTGACGCACACTGCCCCTGAAGCAGTCCCCCAACTGAGGCACGGTCCGGGGGGCCACAGGTCCTGCAATTACACACCTGAACACTTGCAGGGAAGACAGTCTCCTTCTGCACTCCCCTTTCTCCACTGAGCACAGATATGAGTAAAGGCTTTCGGAAGCCAGTCTGTGAGTGAGATCCTACCTGATTTCTCATTGTAAGCTGCTGCTCCAGCATCCTGTGAAAAAAATGATGGGAGTGGTTTTAAAAAAATTAAAACCAAATGACTACAGATCACTGATAACAGATACAGCCTAAAAATCACAAAGCAACAGGTACTCTGCAAAAAGCCCTGGGTTTGAGGGGAGGGGGGACACCTAGAGGTCGGTCAATTTGTTTAATCTGTGTGCCTGATATACTTGAAATACTAACTATTCTAGCAAACACTGATCCTACCTCACTTCCTAGAGGCCAATCAATGCACTTCCAATTTAGGATAAGATGAAGGGTTAGAGATTAACACATAAAAAGGTCCAAAGGTCACAGCCCAAATTACCAAAACTTTCAGATAGGCCTCCAATTTCCAAAGGCTCTTGGGTTATTCTGTATAGAACAGAAGACATGGAGACATGAGCTCATCAGCTACACCTTCCCAGCTACCAGTAAGGGCCCACTTTCAGTTGCTTATTTCATGACCCAAGCCTGAAAGTAGAATTTTACGTTTGAACATTTTCTCCATTTCTTTGTTTTTATTCTTCCTCTATAATCCTCCTCCCCCATCCCACCATTCAGCAAAAGCAGAATTGCTAAATGAGTATATAGAATCAAAATGACACTGAGATGTCACTTTTACAAATCATCCATCCTCAGGCTGCCTCTGTTGATTAGATTAGCATATTCTGGATTCCCTTTGTCTCACATGGTACAAGGAGAAACTTTAATTGGGCTATTAATACCAAAATGAAGACCCAGATTTCTTGCTATTATGGAACTATTCATGTGCTGTTCAAAGTCCAGGTTTTATATATGTTTATATATAAGTGCCTTTACCTTAGAAAACTCCATCCTCTAGGACCCTGGGGTCTTCAAATGTTTGTACCCTGTTTTGTTTTTCCAAGCATAGACTGCTGTCCCCAAATATGATGATCCACTTCTAGGAATGAATACAAAGGATGCAGTAAGTACCGACCAGAGAGTCTTAGGGAATTTGGTAAGAACGCACCATAGGAAAACTAAACATGATGATTTCTGGTCATGAGTAGGTTTTAGTTTTACTAGTGAAAAAGCACTATTGTTTTGCTGCCATAGTTACTGTTTACCTTCTATCCTTTGGCTTCAGGTTCCAATTGAAACCATAAAGGCAGTTCAGAGAAGGGAAAGGGACATGTGGGCTACAGCAGGGAGAACTTTATGGAGGTGAGACTAGAACAAGACCTTGAAGGATGGAACAGGTTTTTACAACTAGAAGAGGAGAATGATACCAAGTGGTAAGACTGAGCACATCGTTAAAAAATAAAATAAAATAAAATAAAATAAAAAAAAAATGAGGAAAAACCAGCCTTTTGTGTGAACATGAAGAACCCTGGAGAGTGTTTGAAGAAAGGGTTATAGTTTTGCCTGTCAAGGGTATGTGTACTGAATTTGTGACAAATTCTTGATCTAATAAGGGGAATATCTGGATAAAAATCAGAGACTCTGAAAAAACTATTTTAATGATTTTCTATCTAATAGGTGGAAATGAAAATGCTTAATGACACAGTAGCCTACACTTGTTGTCCAGAGTTGGCAGCAGGCCTGTGAAATGATTTATAATGCCTTTGCAATAGAAAAAAAATTTGTGCAGCTATCTACAGCATCAGAGCACTATTCTTCTTCCATGTCAGGAAAAACAGCAAGTTCAGTCCAATCGTCAAGTCCCAGGAAAGATGCATTTGTGCCTCCAGAGGGCACTGCTGTTTTCATAAAAGAAGTAAGTCTTTGCTTTCGATAGTGTTGTTCTTGTTTGTTTGTTTTTCCCCCTTTAGGTAAGGCTTTAAAGGCGTAGAGATACACTTGAGGGGGGTGTGTGGGCGTATATATGTCCAAAGAAATCAGGAGCAGGGAGCATTTTGCCCATAAAACAGTCTCTTCAATTTTAATAATAACACCAATAGCAACTTTCCATCACTGGTTCCTACCGAGTTCTGTTCTCTGCACGGGAACATGAAGAAATGGACCCCTCCTCTAGCCAACTGCCTGCTCAGCCCACTGCAGTGGGTTCCTGCCTCACCCCCAGTCCTCCTCTGCTCATCAGTGTCCTCCGTGCGGTTAACCTCAATAGACTCTCTTCTATATTTCATTGTGTCCCAAAACTCTGCTTTCACAGCAGAAGCGAACCATCTTCACTTGGTTCTTCTGTTACCTTTCACTTTACCTTTACAGGATTCACCTTCCTACCCTCACCCGACTCCCTCCAAAGTCCATGCTTTCTCTCCTCGACTCCACAGTTCAATCAATGCTATACTATTTATCCCCTCGAAATCTAGAATCTTCTCTTCTGTCCCATAAACAACCCATCAATTAGGTCTAAACACCTAAGTCCTTGCGCTCCTATCCTTCTTACCCACTGACCACTTCCCTTCAGGGCCTCGGGGCCTCTTGCCTGAGCTATGTCAGCAAAGTCTCTTTAAAAATTTAAATGTATTTAATTTTACATCTTAGTGTTTGAATCGGTATTATGTTTCCTGGTTCAAATTTAGAAGTGTGAAAGGCTCCCTCCTACCCCTAACTGCAGAATCATAAAGTCTATGCAGTTGTAATTCTGATAGTACTGCCGAATTGCTTTCCATAAACACTGACCCATGCTGAAACCGGTTTGGCTCAGTGGACAGAGCGTCAGCCTGCGGACTGAAAAGTCCCAGGTTCGATTCCGGTCAAGGGCAAGTACCTTGGTTGCAGGCACATCCCCAGTGGGGGGTGTGCAAGAAGCAGCTGATCAATGTTCTCTCTCATCGATGTTTCTAGCTCTCTATCCCTCTCTCTTCCTCTCTGTAAAAAATCAATAAAATATATATTTTTTAAAAAAGACTGACCCATTTCCAGTATTACCAGCCATATGTAAAAACTTCATCTCTGGATTCTCTGCCTTCATTCATCCCTGCTTGCAAAAGTGTCCTCCACATGGTTGTCAACACCATCTTTCCAAAATGCACATCTGACAACCCTTCTGTTTCTTCCCACTGATCTTTAAGACTTTTCATCTGCTCACAACTCTCCCCTTTCTTCCCACTGATCTTTTCAAGACATTTTACCTGCTCACAACCCTTACGGTTCTTCCCACTGATCTTCATGCCTTTCACTGTCTAGCCCCGTGTTGTATGTCCAGAGTGGGCCGTTAGCCACAGGCAGCTCTTGAGCTCCTGAAGTGTGGCTAGTCCCACCTGAGATGTGTGAGATAAACACTGGATCACAAAGACTTAGAATGACAGAAAGTATGTAAAATATCTAATAAGCCAGTCAGATAAAGACAAGCAGAACATCATCTCACTCATACGTAGAATCTAAAGGACAAAATAAACATGAACAAAATAAATCCAGGGACATAGAAACATGGAACTGACAATGGTGAAGGCCTGGTGGGGAGGAGGGGACAGGCTAGAATGGTTCCGTGAGGGGGGGAAAAAAAAGGGTACATCTGTATAACTTCCAACAATAAAGGGAAATTTTGAAAACGTTTTTAACACTGATCACATGCTGGGTGATCAATTTAGGATATATATGATTACATTTAGGACCTATTGAGTTAAAGAACATCATTAAAATTGATTTCACTTGTTTATGAAAAATATGGCTCATAACATTTTAAACATTAAAATTAGATATTAATATTTGGTTCCATTTGCATGTGTAGGGACAGCACTGATCTAGCCCCTTCCTCCATCATGCCCCTCAGCCATCTCCTCTCCTCCAAGGCCCCAGTGCTCTCTGTGCCTCAGATGCCCCACCATCCCCTCACCCCACCCCCACCCCCACCTCTCTCTCTCTAAGATTTTGCTTCAAGTTCCCTCTCCGAAGCCTTCCAGAGGTTTGCTTCCCCAGTCCTCCTCCCTCGCCGAGCCCGAGTGCACTCTCATCTTTATTCTCAGAGGCACCCGGTTCAGGCAGCGGGCCCGGCCCAGGAAGGAGGGCGGAAATCAGGAAGCGCTTCGTCCGTCTGAGGGATCCAGGCGGAGGGAGGTGACTGGTGCTAAGTCATAGCGCAAGTGGAACCACTTCAGATTTTTTTTTTTTTTTTTAATGCGTGTATTAACCTGAATTCGGGACGGGACTGGCACATTAGCTGCACACAACAGTACTGGCAACGACAGTGAGAGTTGGGAGGCATCACAAGCTCAGGAGAAACTTCCTTTGACTTCAGCACCTGGCGGGTCTCACCCTCACAAGGGCGGCCTGCCCCCCCCCCCCCCCGCCTCCTATTTTCCCCCTCCGGCCCCCGCTTTCCCCCCGCCCGAGCCCGAGCCCGCAGGAGGGGACGCGGCCGTCGGTCCCGCCGCCCGCCGCCCACCCCCGGGGCCGGGACGGGAGCTACTCACCTCGTGGCGGCAGGAGCGAAGGCTGCAGGGGGAGGAGAGGAGCGCCGTTCGGGGAACCGGGAGGCACTTCGAGGGAAAGCGAAACTGAAACTTTGCGCCGGGCGGTGCGGGGGCGGGACGCACCCCCGCCTCAGCCTCAGTCCCGGCCCGCCGCGCCCGGAGCCGCCGCGCAGCCCGCGGACCCCCGCAGCCATGGCCTCGCCTCCCGGGCCGCCCTCCCCGCTGCTGGTGCGGGTGTCCGAGCCCGGCCTCAACTTACGTCGGAAGCTGCAGGGCTACTTCCAGAGCCGGCAGTCGGGCGGCGGGGAGTGCGAGATCCAAAGCCTGGGCTCCGGCGCCTACCGGGTGGAGTTCCTGGAAAGGGCAGGTGAGCTTCGGGCCTGGGGCCGGGGCCGGGGGGGGGGGGGGGGGGGGGGGGGAGGAATGTGTGTGTGTGTGTGTGTGTGTGTGTGTGTGTGTGTGTGTGTGTAAAGGCCTTAGGCCGTCCCTGGGGCAGGTGAGGTGCAGGCCGGGGGGGGGGGGGGCGGGGGGGAGGTGTGTGTGTGTGTGTGTGTGTGTGTGTGTGTAAAGGCCTCGAAAAGGCGGTCTCTGGGGCAGGTTAGCTGCAGGCCTGGGGCGGGGGGGGGGGGGGGGGGAGAGGTGTGTGTGTGTGTGTGTGTGTGTGTGTGTGTGTGTGTGTGTGTGTGTGTAAAGGCCTTGCAAAGGCTCCCTGGGGCAGGTGAGCTGCGAGCCCGTCCCTGGGGCCCAGCCTCACCGGTTCCAGGCAGACCCAGAGCCAGCTCACTAGGGAAAGGACTGGAGAAAGCTTGGCACCGCCTGGGGGAGAGGTGGTGGTGGGGACACAGGACCTGGGGTCTCTTCCTGCCAAGAGACTCAGCCCACGGGAGGATGGAGCCCACGGTCGCTGAGCTGGCCTGGCTGCACCTTATCATGGACACCTTCCAGCATCCTGGCCCTGACTCATCTTTCTCAGCTCTAACACCTTTCTGTCCCCCACAGGTCTGTCTCTCCTGGCTATTTAGTTATTCCACCTGTATGCTTTAAATAATTATTCCATTGACTTATTTTTGAGGATGACAAATGATGCCCGCCATAGAAAAGAGGGGGGGAAAAAGGAATAAAGAACAACACCTGGAGATAAGCAATGTGAACATTTTGGTATATTTCTTCCAGCCTTTTCCTGTAAATGGCAGTACACACGTGAATATTTACAAAATTCTGAGTCTGCACTGCCGACTCCCTGGGCTGTTGTTGTTTTCCAATCCACTCTTTATGAGCATTATCCCATCTGATTGAAAAAGGAAACCGAAACAGTTTCAGAGACATGACTTGTCACAAGTTGTCAGTGTTTTACTGCCCTTGAGCTTTTATTTGTGCAAGAAAATTGAAGCTGCCCGAGTGAGAGTTTTGAATAGTTCCCTCACATTCCCTAACATAAACACCCTCCCAGCATGCGGGGAGCAGCCCTCACTGGGAGGGTGCTTGGGCAGGGTACAGATGCCTGAATAGAGGATTATTTGAAATCACTCCCTTGTTTTTGTGTATGTGTGTGTTTAATGTCTCCACTGAAGCTAAGCAGAGAGTGTTGGAACAAAAAGAGCACAAAATTGTGGTTGATGACAAACGTGTGACCATTTCCCTGGAACCCACTGAAAATCCATTAGAGAAGAATGGAATGTCTCAAGTGCAAACACAATCACAAGAAGGGGCAAGGTCTGGTGAGAAGCATCCAAATGAAGAACAGAGTCCTAATTCTGTGGATTCCTGTGTCCAAAAGGTGAGTATTGAAAGGAGGTATGTGTGTATTTGCCACTTCCTCTCCAGTCACCATATATTACATTATTGTCTCACAACCATTGGCTGAGGACTCACTATGAGCCAGACACTGTTTCAGGTACTGGGACCCAGAGGACAAGTCCCTGCTTGGGGGGGTGGGGGGGGGTTGGGGGGAGGAAGGCACTACATAAAAGGACAATAAGCAAGTAAACCAAATAAGACAATTTTACACAGTAATATATGCCAGGGCGAGGAAGGAGAAGGAGGTCTTGCTACTTCTGACCAGGAGTCAGAGACAAAGTCTGAGGTGACATTTGGCCTGTGACTTGAATGAGAAGGAGCTAGCCGGGCCAAGAATCATTTGACAAATCCATAGCAACTGCCTACTGTGTGCCAGGCACTGTCACAGAAGCTGGGGACACAGCCAGCTACATAGCAGACCCTGCCCTCAGGGACCTTACATTCTAATGAGGGATACAGATCCTAAGAGTAAACAAATCCTCCTCCTATATAATAAAAGCCTGATATGCAAATTGACTACACAGTAGAATGAGCAGTCTCTATGATGCACACTGACCATTAGGGGGCAAACGCTCAACACAGGAGCTGCCCCCCAGCCCATAGGCCCCAGACCAGCCAAGGCAGGTGCCAGTGGGGCCCTCCCCACCCCCAATTACCCCGCAGATCAGAGCTGATCGCAGGCCAGGCATCGGGACCCTACCCGTGCACAAATTCTAGTGAGGGATACAGATCCTAATAGTAAACACATCCTCCTCTATAATAAAAGGCTAATATGCAAATTGTCCCCTCAGGGGTTTGACTGCCTGTTATGATGTGTGCTGACCACCAGGGGGCAGTGTGGAACAAACAAAGGCCCCAGGAAGCAGCCAGAAGGCCCGGATCAGCCCTGATCACCAGTCAGGCCTGGGCACCCTACCTGTGCTCAAATTTCACGCACCAGGCCTCTAGTAGATTTATAATAAAACTAGAGGCCCAGTGCACAAAATTCATGCAGAGGGGAGGGTGTCCCTGAGCCTGGCCTGTGCCCTCTCACAATCTGGGACCCCTTGGGTAGTGTCCCTAGGCCTGGCAATGATCAGGGCCTATCGGGGCTTTACTTCCCCTGGCTGCTGGGAGCTGGTGCCCTACCCCCCCCCCCCCACCCCCTGCTGCTGCCACAGCTAGGCATCTGTGAGGTGCTGCCTCCTCCCTCCCCTGCCACCAGTCACCTCCCTCTGTGGGCGACAGGCATGGGATGCAATTGCTTGGCTGGCCTGGGCCTCCCTCTATGGGGAGATTTCTGGCTGGCCCTGCACACCCACCATAGCATCACTGGCCGGTGGCCTGGGCCTCCCTCTGTGGGATCCCCAGACTGCAGGGCCCCCAGATGGATCACCTTCAGAGGGAGGCCCTGCCCACCCACTGCAGTGCCACCAGCTGGGTAGCCTGGGCCTCCCTCTTTGGGGCTATCGCTCACCCAGCTGGGCTCTGCAATCAATCGCGGTACAGAGGGTAGCACGGGCCTGCCTCTTTTGGGTGCTCACTGAGCCCCTCCTACCTCTCAAATCAATTGCCTCGCCTGCGCCTCCCCCTACGGGGTGATTATGGCCCCCCCCAGACTAATCGCATCACACCTCCTTGGCTGGTCTGGCGCTGGTGCGTGTCATAGTGTGGTCATCCAGAAGGTGGTCCAGGTGGTCTGCTGTTTGGTCGGTTCGGTCGATTTGCATATTACACTTTTATTATTATAGATGTCTGACAGTGATGGTGCTAGGAAGAAGAATAAAGCAGGGTAAATGATAGTGTGACAAGACCACTATTTTGGGATATCTGGAAAAACCTCTTGAATGAGGTAACATCTGAATAAAGACATGCATGGAGTAAGGGAGCTAGCTGAGTGGATATTGGGGGAAAGAATGTTCTAAGTAGAGGGGAGCACAAGAGCAAAGGAAAGATGGGAGCTTACATCCTGAGCCCAAAGCTTCAAGAGAGGAGGCCAGTGGGCTAGCGGGCAGTGAACAAGGAATAAGAGAGGAACTTGGAGAGATAACCAGAAGTCAGGTTTTTGGGGATGGAAGTAAGGACTTTGGATTTTCACTTAAATGTAAGGGGATTCATCAGATGGTTTTGAGCCAGGGGAGTGGAGTGATCTGATTTATGTCTCTAAAGGATCACTTTGGCTGCTGTGTGGTTCCCTAATTTTAGAAAGGGACTGGAGTGGAAGGTCAGAGCCCAATCAGGAGGAGTTGCTGTAGGCCAAGTGCAAGATGAGAATGGCTTGGGCTTCGGTGGTTCTAATCAAGCTGTAAGAAGTGGCTGGATTCAATAAACATTTTGAAGGAAGATCCAAAAAGAGGATGTTACATGCAGAGGAAATAACATGTGCAAAGACCTTGAGGAGGGGGGGGACATTAGAAATCTTTTTTTATTCCATTGAGTTTGCCTATATATTTTTTAGCCTAATTTGTTGTGCTTGCCTTATACTTGAGCTACTAAAGGCTCAGGTTTAGAGGACTCAGCAACATTGCATGCACTTAGGTGTTTAGTTAAAAAAAAAAAAAAGGAGGGGGGCTGAAGACTAGAAAAAACAGAGGAAAAAAACATCCTCCTCAGATTTATGGGTTCCTTCCTGGCTTACAGACTCTTTTGTGAGAACCACGGCAGCTTGCTTGAAAAGACAAAGTGCCTTCCCTCCATCAAACAGAGAGTGGCATATCCAGATTGCTTGTCCACAGAGCCTTTACAATATGCTCATGTCCAGGCTCTACATTTACACCAGAATCTCTGGAGATGTGCATAGGCCTTGGCTTTTTTGCCCCCCTCTCTTTTAACTTCCCAGGTGGTTCTAATGTGCAGACAGGCCGAGAACCTCGCTCTGGGCTATAGGGTGCTCCATCCTCTGTGAAAAGGATTTGAAACAACAAATCTTCTAAGGGAGGACATAGTAGTTATTTCTCTAGTCTTTAGACATTCTCCTTAGGCGAGACTGTAGGCCTGGATGTCTGAAAGATTTCATTTGCTCCTTTTAAATTTTCAGATCTTCCTTACTGTCACAGCTGACCTGAACTGTAACCTGTTCTCTAAAGAGCAGAGGGAACACATAACCACTCTCTTCCCCAATGTCAAAAGAAAGGAGGGCCACGATGGAATTGAGACGGTGCGTGGTGACTTCAGAGATATTGAAAAAATACATGACTTCTTGAGCGAGCAACTCCTAAAAAGTGAGCAGAAACAGGAATCAGCCCCTTTGGCAACAGAGAGGGAGCCACTCCATCAGCAGGACCAGGGGGACAGCTGTGTTTCTCCCACTGAACCAAGAGCGAAGTCAGAAGGAAAAAGCAGTTGTTTCAAAGTTCCCTTGCATTTATTTAAATACTTCACAGATACCTCCTCTGAAAAAATAAACTCGCTAAAGAAAAAATATGGTATAGAAATAAAAATCCAAGAGAGTTCTCCGAATGAGGTCTCATTAAACTTCATCTCAAGTCCATCTGGTGACCTCAGAGCAGCTAAAGATACTTTTGTCAGAGAATTTCAGGAAAGCATAGGCAATATGGAGCAGAAATGTGTTGCATTAGCAGACAAGAAGCAGGCAAATAAATTCAAGCAGGGATTTTCTCACCAACTTAATGACATTTCAGCTGCCGGACATTTTCTTGCCCCTCAAATCTCTGAAAGTCGGGTCAAGGTACCTGTGAAAATAATAACTCCGACGTGGATGAAGAATGGAATTGAGGTTGACACAGCTCACTACAAGCTTTTAGAAGCTGAATTATTCCAGGAGATATCAGAGATTGAAAAAAAGTACAACATTCAAAGTAAGATTTTGGGGAAAGGTCATAAAACCTGCCTTCTATTTGAACCTAAGGACAAGGAGTTAGATCTGTCTGTGCATGCTTATGCAAATTTCATTGATGCCTATCAGCATGTTTCTTGTCAGCTGATGAGAGAAGTTGTTTCACTGAAATCTTTGGGCGACGAGAGAAAGGTCTTCTATGCGATCAAGTTTGATGATAACCTTAGAAAAAGACATCCAGGTGTAGACTTTGTGGTAAATCAAGCATCAGTTACCTTTTTTGGATTGCCGAATCACGTAGCAAAGGCTAAACAATATGTCTTACAGACATTAGCTGGAGAGAAATCGAATAAGGATCATGAAACACCCATGGACGTTGATAGTAATGATTCAGAAACATTTTTACCAACATCCCAGCCCTCTGCCAGTTCTGGGGCATCAGGAATGAACAAGGAAGAGGATATCTGTAGCATCTGTTTGGAGTCCATTAAGAACAAGCTAGTTCTATCAAAGTGCAAGCACGAATTCTGCACCCCTTGTATCAACAGCTACATGACATATAAGCCAGTCTGCCCTTTGTGCCAGACTGTTTATGGTGTCCTAAAAGGGAATCAGCCAGAGGGAACGATGTCTGTCCGTTACACGAGAGATTCACTTCCAGGTTACGAAACCTGTGGCTCCATCGTGATTGATTATAATATGAGAGGAGGCACACAAACAGTAAGTGTTTCTGAGATCCCTGTGTTTCTTTCCACTGTGCTAGGATTACGCTGTTGCCAATTAGTGGGTTTCCCAGGGATTTATTTCTATGGTTATATTTCTAAGGCTTTAAGTAGTGATGAAGTTAACAGTGTTAGCTTAGAACTTACCTTTTGCGTCTGTTAAGGGGGAGGAAGGGTGGATGGTGATTATGTGTTAGGGTGGATGGTATTCCCAGCATGAATTTAGGGAAAGAGGATAAATATGAATTATTGGGAATATGAGATTATTTTTATACTTTTTTTTTTTTAATTTACTCTATCTGCAAATGAACACATCTATCCTGTATAGTAAAATTTAGACTCCTGAGTGTGACATTGTTCTGTCTTCACACAGGAAGAGCACCCACGCCCAGGAATGAATTATTCTGGAACACATCGAACTGCATTCTTGCCTGATAACAAGGAAGGAAAGGAGGTTTTGACACTGCTTCAAAGGGCCTTTGACCAAAAGCTAATTTTCACAGTGGGGGATTCTCGAGTTACAGGAGCGACAAATGTCACTACATGGAATGATATCCACCACAAAACCTCCAAGAGTGGGGGACCAGCAAAGTGAGAAGTTTTGAAATACAGGGATTGCTAAACAGAATTTAGAGGTTGTAAGCTATGGCAATTTGAGGATATGGCTGTAAGGGACTGTTTGTAGCAGTGGGATTGGATACAGTCTTTTTTAAAAAGATATATATTTTATTGATATTTTACAGAGAGGAAGGGAGAGGGATAGAGAGCTAGAAACATCAATGAGAGAGAAACATCGATCAGCTGCCTCTTGTACTCCTTCTATTGGGGATGTGCCCACAACCAAGGTACTTGCCCTTGACCAAAATCGAACCCTGGATCTTTCAGTCTGCAGGCCGACGCTCCATCCACTGAGCCAAACCAGTTAGAGACTGGATACTGTCTTTTGAGAGATGTTAATTTTAAAGCCAGACGATCAGTTCCCATCACCTTCTAACTGTATGATAGTTATTATACAGTTATTAAATTTTGTATCAAAAGGCAAGGGTCTTCAGAATCCAAGATCAATGATATCTCAGATGACTTGATTTGTGGTTTCCTGTTTTTTGAAGGGTAGATCCTAGGAATGTTATTTGCCTTTTTTAAAGATTGTCCTTCTACCCTCTCCTCCCATCGGTCCATAGAGGTCCCTAATTTATTTGGATGATAGTACTCAAGAAAAGCTCTTATTTAATGTTGTGAAAGTTGTATTGTAGGCAACCCAGTTGTTCTTAGTAATTTCAGATAGAGTATCTGTGATCCTTAATATTCAAAAGGGTTCTAAGGTTTTGCAAATTCTCCAAATTTGAAAATTCTGCTGTAGCATATACCACATATATATAATAAAAATATATATGTGGTATATGCTAAATAAAATATATAATAAATATATAAATAAAAATATAAAAATATATACTATACTAAATTTTTATATATAACATGTTTTAATACATTTTATATATTTATTTTTTATATAGAGTATAACTTTATTAGAGTCACTGCTTACCACAAATTGAAAATGAAAAGTCTTATTGGGAGGCAGATCCTAGACAGACAGCGAGGCTCACTCACTAGCTGAATGAGTCACATCTGCACACTTACAAGTGATTATAATTATCCGCCTCCAGGATTGCTTGTTAATGTTTGCAACACAATGCTAATGCCAGGGACCTGCTGTACAGAATCTTTAAAACCATGTGTGAAACTAAGGGGCCTTTCCTTTTGCAGCTATGGCTATCCTGATCCTGATTATCTGAAACGCGTCAAGAAGGAGCTGAAAGATAAAGGAATTGAGTAAGAAGACTGATAGAAGGATATTTGAGCCAAGCGCTCCAAAGAACAGTTGAAAAGGCAGAGTAAATACCAATCTAAATTTCAATGAAGAAACAACCTTTAAAAATACTCACCTCAAGGAGATTCGTGTAAGAGTAAGAATCTGATAGTCTGTCATTTCTGAATTGTCACTTTTTATGGAAGATAAAAGCCCCAAAGATCTACCAGTATGTGATTTTTGCTGCAGAGGTATTGTGCCTCATTCTTGTGTCATTGGTGGGGGGAATGGAGTACTTTGTGCTCTTCAGTTGAAATATTAGCTGCCAGTTGATCCTTTTTAAATTACCATCTCTGGGTGGTCCTTTAGTTTTTGTTGGTTGGTTGGTTAGCCCTTTAAGTACCCCAAAGGTAAAGTCCTAGTGTGAATGGTGGAGGGGAGATTCTTTGGTTAAGGAAAATTAATACACATTTCCCTCCCTGATGGCCAGAAAAATGGCCAGGAGTAAAGATTGGGCAACATTTGCTAATAAATAATATAAGGCTATTATTTTTCATGCTATAGAGCTTGCTATATACAGTTGGTGCATAATATATTTTTGCTGCCTGCCTCAGGATTCTGATACCCCAGCAGAGGGATATATACGCTCTCCAAATTTTTAGCAGAGGCAGGAGTAAGAAGCCATTTCTGAAGTCCTCACCACTGATTTGGAAAACTGAGTTTCTTATCTGGTTATCACATCTCAGCCTCTCTCTGAAAATGATGAACAAGATGTCTTTCTCTTTTCTTAAAGATACACACACACACACACACACACACACACACATTTATTTGTTGTGGACTTATTTTGTCCCCTTTATAAGATCTTTATATCTGTAGGGTTGATACTATTAGTATCCCTATTTTATAACAGAAAACTGATGAAAAGAAAGGCTACCTTGACAAAGGTCACATAGTTAATAAGTAGAAGAGCTGGGATTTGAAGGAGATAGTTTGTCTGCAAGGCTTCTATACCCCAGAGCTATACTGCCTCCCATAGAGGGACTTCTCCATGGAGTGACTGAGGAGTTCCTGTTAGTCTGGGCTTCTCTCAAAAATGCATCCTACACATTGCTCACAGCACCTTTCCTCCATAGAAGTCCTATTTGAAGAACTTAAAAATGCAGAATCTTTTCTTTTAGAGAGTTGAAGAAGCTTAAACTAAAAGATAGGCCTTTAAAAATATTAGATGATACATTGAATTTTTGATTATTCATTAAAGTCTTAACCATTGAGAGTAGTTATTTTGTATCTATTAAACTTTTAGCTAAATTTGCAAAAAACACACACAAAAGTTTGGTTCCTGCTTAGGTCTAGATCCTTGATTACAATGTAGTGTGTGCATTGGCATTTTAACAGTGTGAGTTGTTGGTGAGCTTAGATTGTTGCTTTTGCTCTGTGTGAGGTATTATCAGCTGTATCTGCTTCAAATAAAGTTACATATTAGGAACAGATGGTCTGTGTTCTTTCCTTACTCTTTCTTTTTCCTTAGGACCTAAGGCTTAGGTTGATATTCTGGTGGTTTCCTACAACACATACCGTGTACAGCAAAAGTACTTTGACTTCATTGCTGCCATTTTCAGCTGTGAAAAACCACATTTTTAAATAGTTTTTCTCTTTAACACAGAGTACTACGAAGGTAAGAGTAGGCTGCAGTTTCATCTCTTTTCTCCTTCTTCCCACAACCCCTACCCCTTGGATTCAACTAATTCGCTAGAGTGACTCTCAGAACTCAGGAAACCAATTTACTCCCTAAATTATCTGTGAATTACAAAAGGATAAAACTCAGAAACAACCGACCAGATGGAAGAGTTGCTCAGGGCAAGCTATGTAGAAAAGAGCAAGGGCTTCCATGACCTCTGAACATTCCATTCTACCAGCACCTTCACTTGATCCCCAACCCAGAAGCTCTCTGAACCCTGTCCTTTTGGAAGCTTTATTACATAGACATAGTTGATTAAATCATCAACCATTGGTGATTTAACTTCATTTCCAGCACCTCTCTCCTCCCCAGATGTCAGGAGTGGGACTGAAAGTTCCAACCCTCTAATCATGTGGTTGGCTCCTCTGGTAACCAAACCCCATTTTTAGTCACCTTGGTGGGGAGCATAAGACATTTTTGGGGGCTAGCAATCTGAATTTGTTCCAGTAACCTGCCTTCTACTGCACACTTTTGCTAGCCGATAGTGAACTCCATGTGTGAAAGAATGTAGGAGACTAGCAGCTGGACTCTGTACCTAGTTAATCAGTGTCCCTAATGCACATTCCTGAAGTCACTGCCCCTTCCTTAATTATCTGGTCTTGCAAGACCTATTTACCTAAATACTTCCAATTGACAAGGGCCATAAACCAAGGATGTAACAGCTTAACTAGAGGGAGGTCACTGGCACCATCCAGAATGGGCATTAGAAACAATCTAAATTAACCATTCTTCGAGGGGGGTTGGGCGAGTCCACTACAGAAGCTTGGTAGTTAGGAAACAAACTCAGAAATATATAAGGAGAAAATCTCATTGTCTAAATTGTTCAGAATCTGGATCTTTGAGTTCCCTGAACCAGGAGCACTGCTTTGAATAAGGGCTTTTCCTGAACCTCCGAGTGTCCAACTGTCTTCTTCCACGCCAATTCCATAACAACCTCATTAACATAAAATACATCTTTATGGGCTCTCAGCTTTTGGGAAATTCTAAGGATCTTAGGAGGTCTGCCACAAACTGGAACAAATACCAAATACATATTCCCTATTATAAATCACAACATCACAGGTGGTATCAAAGCAATCATTGGCAGAAAAATCAAACCTTTGTGCTACTTCTTAAATTTATCTTGGGGTGTAGTGCTGGTTTTGCTTTGATTGCCATATGGGAGTTGGGTACCATTGTCTTTTCTATTGGTTGGGTTCTAAGTCCTCCAAAACAGAGCCTTACACAAAAATCAAGATGTTAGCAACTTGTTTGGGAAGTGCAAACCCAGGTGAGTGAAGAAAGGATAAACAAAAAGGGAAGTGAGGCGAACTAAGATGTTATACAGTACAATGCCATGGATTATCATTCCAACCACTGCTTCACACAGAGCTTTGAAAAGACAGAGCAGGTCACTCTGAAAGGGCAGAGCAGGACTGACTCCATTTTGTACTGTGTCCTCCATCTTGTGTACCGTATTTTTCGGACCATAAGACGCTCCGGACCATAAGACGCACCAGTTTTTAGAGAAGGGAAATGAAGAAAAAAAGATTCTGAAACAAATAGTGTTCTAAAATATTTTATGTGCATTAAAACCCAACATCACAGTCATAAACACATGTAATCAACCCTGTAAAGTAAACAGCAGCATTTAGAATCATTTTAGAGCCGGGCAAGCACACAGAGACCACACAGAGCCGGGCAAGTAAAAAAACTTTTTTTTTAAAGTATATGTGTAGGTTATATTTGGACCATAAGACGCAGGGACTTCCCCCCCCCCCCCCATTTCTGGGGGGAAAAAAGTGCATCTTATGGTCCAAAAAATACGGTAACTATGTCCCCAACAGGACCCCTTTCCGAGAAAAAAACACAGAATGTGACAGTTACCCAACCCATCCTTAAATGAGCCAATAGAGACGCAGAGGGAAGTAACCTGGTGTAACTGGACACTGGCCCTCACCCCACCAATCGGAACCAGCCAACTCAGTGGTCCGAGCATCACCCCACCACCCAACCTGAAACCCTATAAAAAAGCTGTACTTTCAGAACTCGGGGCTCTTTCCATCCTGCCGCTGTGTCGGTAGAGGCGGAGAGACTGGGCTTGAGCTTGAATAAAGGCTCTTTGCTTTTGCATTGGACTCCGCTCCCTGGTGGTCTTTGGGGATCTTGAAATCTGGGCATAACAATTCCACAGTTTTATTTGCTTGGCATAGGAGTTGAAAAGGCCTGCAGAAATGGTGATTTTATAGAGGAGGAACCTTAGTTCCTGGGAAAACAGGCAATATAAAATATGTTACAGTAATAGTACATTGATATATAATCTTATTGGCACCTTTGGCTTTTCCCTCTTGTCCTACATGTCCATCATCACTTGTCCTGCCTCTCCACTTCAAATCTCACTACCCTATTGGCATTTTCATAGTTCTTTTACCAGAATGATTACTTATATAAAACTCTGTCCCCATCTCTTTTCCTCCTCCAACTGCAAACTACCTTTTGAGAAAAATAGCTCATCTCATTACTCCTCTGATAATATGCCATTAGTGATTCTCCAATGCCCAGAACAGTGCTTGTGAAACTTGATCTTGTGTCAGAATCATTGGAGGGCTCAATAAAATGCAGATTGCTAAGGCCCATCCCCAGAGTTTCTGACCAGTAGGTATGAAGTTGCAGCCATGAATGTGCATTTCTAAAAGTTTCAACTGCTGTTGCTGCTGGTGGTGGTTTTCAGTCCACAATTTTGACGGCCATTGGCCTAGAAACTCCCCAGCATGGCATCAGGGTTTCTCAGTCCGCTTTCCTCTGGCCCTGAGAGCACACTTTCTCTTTCCACTAAAAGCTGTGTTTCCCTGTCTGGAGCTGAAACTCAGAAGATGTCTCACTGGAGCGGAGTGGTATAGACCAGCACAGGTCAGAGAAGACTGGCACAGAAAAAAGCAGATGAGGAAAAGAGCAGAGCTATTTAGCTGGAGAGAGGTCTGACCCAAGGGCCACCTCACACCCCTGCTGTATCACAATGAGCTGTTTTGCATTAAATAGAGTTTCCTTCTTACTGCACCCCAAATTGGTACCACCAACCATCTGTTGACAATGCAGATGTGATGTCAAGATTTACTTACCGAGGTTTCTTGTGGTGATGTTGAGCATTCACTTCTAAGTACTGCAGCAATCCCATTCTCATGCCCTCTGATTACTGGCTGGGTTCGGTAAAAGGCGGTACCAGCAAGAGATTGGAGGCTCAGGGAAGAGAGTGGTTGGGGGACTCACTCCCTTGCTGTCTCCCAAAATCCATGTTTCTCTTGCAATGTCTTGCTCCTATAGGTATGGCTCTTCCCAGTCTTAGTATATACCTCCTCCTTGCCTTTTTAGCCTAGATGGTAAGGAGAAGCAGATTGGGAGGTGTTTCGCCATTTCTCTTTACTTTTTGGCCACATCCTTCTATATGATCCCTTCATCGAACTCTCCTCAATTACCTATTTTGAGTGCACCATCTGTATTCTGCCACGATACAGCAGGTAAATGTGTATTAGTCTGCTCTTTTGCTTTCTTCTCCTTGCTTTCAGGCTTGCCCCAGAGAAAAATGAATCTGCATCCAATTCATCTTTATAATCTTAACACAATGCCAGGCATATAAAGGGCTTTCGATACACGTTGGTGGAGTTAAATAATGTCTTGTTAGGCTAGACCTGATTCTGAAAGGGCAGGATAGGACCTACTCCATTTTGTTCTGTATCCTCCATCTTGTGTAACTATGTTCCCGACATGACCCCTTTCTGAGAAAAACCACAAGAATGTTCCAGTTACCTAACCCACCCTTAGGAATGCAGGGGGAAGTATCCTACCATCTGAGCAACTGGACCCTAGCCCTCACTCAACCAACCGGAATCAGCCAACTCAGAGGTCCGAGCATCACCTCACCACCCAACCCAAGCCCTATAAAACTGATGTACTTTTGGAACTCGGGGCTCTCTGCATCTTGCTGCTGCATCGGTAGGGGCGGAGAGACCAGGCTCGAGCTTGAATAAAAGGCTCTTTATTTTTGCATTGGACTCGGCTCCCTGGTGGTCTTTGGGGAATCTTGAAATCTGGGCATAACAACTCCAGCCCCTCTCAGTGCGTATGAAAAGGACTTAGGATATTTTTCTGAAGATGTGTGGGGAGACAAAGCAGGAGAGGTTAGGAATAGGATGCCCAGGATAAAGGGGAACTAATATAGATTATTTTTTTTAACCAGACAGCAGGGTTTTTTTGTGTTTTTTTTTTGAGGTGCACGCCCAGTGCCTGAGGTCCGGCTCTCTCCAACTTCCCTCTGGCTTCTCCCAGACCTTCACATTCTGGGCAGTCAATGTCTTGCCCTCACACTCAACTAAGAGTAAGGCACTGATGTTCTAGAGTAGGGGTGTCGAACTCAATCAGAGAAGGGGCCAAAATCTAAAATCCAGCCTAAATCGTGGGCCGAATGGTTTACTGAACAGTCATAAACTGTCATTGTGATGGAAACGCAGCGGAGTGCAGTGATGACAGCGCGGTGCGGGCCACATTGCAAGGCCTGGCGGGACGGATTTGGCCCGCGGGCCTTGTGTTTGACACATGTGTTCTAGAGCAAAAAATCAACCAACCAACCAACCAACCAAACAGACAAAAAACCAACCCACAAAAACAACACACACACACACAAAATTAAACAAAAACAAACAAAAAGCAGGACAAGAATATCATGAAGTAGTTATGCTGATGCCCACTGTACAGATGCCACTAAGAGTTTACTCCACTAAGAAACGATAGAGCCCAGGATTTAGACTCAGAATTTGTCTGACAGCAGCATCTGTCCCAAAATGATGACATAAATCCGAGGCAGCTTTTTGTCTGTTACCTCAAGATTGCAACAGAAGGCAGAAGCAGTTTTCAGAGAAATGAAAATGAAACATCTAGGCACTAGCCTGTTGGGTGGGGCAGATGGAGCTGAGGATGGCTGCACTCAGCCCCCAGCTGCTGGCGTGAGAGTCCTGGGGCTCTGGGACCCCATCCCCCCGAAGAACTTGCACACCAAGTTGCAGGAGGACTTCCAGAGCCTGAAGAGATCTGGAGGCCGGAGCCTGAGGTCAGCCAGGAGCCGGGCAGCCCGCCCCGCTTCCTGGCTCTCTTCTGCTGTGAGGATGGTGAGGGGTGCCTTGGGGGAGGGGAGTGAGGAGGGGGGTGATATGGACCCCACGCCTGGCGCTGGCACAGGCACAGCAGGACTGCCCAGAGACCCCATGTACTTCAGAACCCTCTTTTCTGGGGGTTTTCCATGCTAAGTTGCTTGGAAGAGAGTGCGGGGCATCTTCTTCCTCCCAAAGTTTTAAAAAAGCTCCTTATAAATTAGGAATATTGGTCCTTTATCTCTGGAATAAATTATGAATATTTCCTTCCAGTGTGTCCTTTGTCTGTTGAGCTTGCTTATGGTGGCCTTTTTTCCCTACGCAAATTTTTATTTTTTATTTTTATGTTGTAAAATGTACTGACCTTTCGCTTTACAGTATCTGGACTTCAGCCATATTTTAAAAGTTTCCCCCCACACCCAGGTTATCTATCATCCATGCCATCTCTTTTCATATTTTTTATATTTAGATCGCTGATAAATTTGGAATTTATTCTTGTCTATGGTTTGAGGAATAGATCTAATTTAATTTTTTTTTTTTCTTTTTTTTTTTTTTTTTTTTTTTTTTTTTTTTTTTTTTTTTTTTTTTTTTTTTCTGAATGGGTATCCAGTTGTCCCAAGAACCAATTCTATGAATCCATTTAAATCACTTCCTGTAGATCTTCCACTTTGTTTCATTAGTTAACTTTACTAAAAAGATTAGCATTGCCTCAATATTTGAGATGTCACTATTTCATTTGCTACATTTTTTTTTTAATGTCATTTGGCTGTTTCTGGAACTTCTGTTCCACTGACCTGTTTATTCCTCTGTTGCAGAGACTTCATTATATATTTTAATGTCAGGGCTAGTCCCCCTACTGAGCTCTTCATCCTCGGTGTTTTCTTAACTATTCCTATGGTTTTATCTTTTTTATGAACTTTAATATTAACTTATAACTTAGTTTTAATTTTAATAAATCTTTATTGTTCATATTATTACAAATGTTCCTCATTTTTTCTCTCCTCCATTGCTTCCCTTCACCATGTTCCCACCCCACCCTTTGCCCTTTCCACCCCCCTCATTGTCCTCATCCATAGGTGCACAGTTTATGTTCACTCTCTTTCTGCACCCTCCCACTCCCCTTTTCCCCCGAGAATCATCAGTGCACTCCCCTTTCATACCTCTGATTCTATTATATTCATCAGTTTATATTGTTTATCAGATTTTTTAATTCCCTTGGTTTTTAGATTCACTTGTTGATAGTTACGTATTGTTGTTCATAATTTTTATCTTTATTTTCTTCCTCTTTCTAAAGAACCCCCTTCAGCAATTCATATAATTCTGGTTTGGCAGTGATGAACTCCTTTAGCTTTTTTTTTTTTTTTATTTGTGAAACTCTTTAACTGGCCTTCGATTCTGAGTGACAGCTTTGCTGGGTAGAGTAATTTTAACTATAGGTTCTAGCTATTCATCACTTTGAATATTTCTTGCCATTCCCATCTGGCCTGCATGGTTTCTGTTGAGAAATCAGCTGACAATTGTATGGGTGCTCCTTTATAGATAACTACCTGCTTTTCTCTTGCTGCTTTTAAGATTCTCTCTTTGTCTTTTGCCCTTGGGATTTTAATTATGATGTGTCTTGGTGTGGTCCTCTTTGGATTCCTTTTGTTTGGGGTTCTGTGTGCTTCCTGGACTTGTATTTCTTTCACCAGGTGGGAGAAGCTTTCTGTCACTGTTTCTTCCAGTATGTTTTCTGTATCTTGCTCTCTCTCATCTTCTGGGATCCCCATAATTCCGATGTTGGTTCGCTTGAAGTTGTCCCATAGGTTTCTTACACTATTTTCAACTTTCTGGATTCTCTTGTCTTCTTGCTTCTGTGGAGGAGTGTCCTCTGGCTCTTTGTGTTCCAAATCTTTTGACTTGATTCTTACGATCTTCCATTCTGTTTTTAGGACTCTGTAAAATATTTTTTTTTATTTCAGAGAATGTATTCTTTATTTCTAGTTGATCCCTTTTCATATTCTCATAGGTCTTGTTTATTTTATCAGCCTTTTCTAGGAAATTCTTAAAAATCTTATAACTGTGGTTTTGAACTCTATATCCAGTTGCTTGTTGTCCTCCATTTCTTTCGTTTGTGATCTGTTTCTTTGTCTTGGCATTTTCGCTGCTTCCCTGAGTTGGTAGGGTGGCTTTGTGTGCTAAGGTGTCCTATATGGTTCAGTGGGTCAGCCTCCCAGTTACTTGTGGTGGACACTCTTGGTGTACCCCTTTGTGGACTGTGTGTACAGCCTTATTGTAGTTAAGTCTTGATTGTTGTTGATATCACTGGGAGGAACTGACTTCCAGGCCAATTGGCTGTGAGGATCAGCTGTGTCTATGCCGGGAATCAGCCTTATTAGACTAGACTTGGAAAATTGCAAAAGCCTCTGTGCTTAGCTTAGATGGGGCAGAGTTTCAGGGTGGAGCCTACAGCCTTGGCTTCCTGTCAACCCCACCCTATGAGGTTCCTGAGTCTCAGTGTTCCTCAGTGTCCTTTAGTACTTGCTGCAAGCACCTCTGAGAGAAAGGTGCCCTCAAGTTTCGCCTGCTACCAGACAGTCTAGTCTCTCCCCCAATGAGCCAGGAACTGGAGTTCAGTGCAGTTGGAAGTGGGGTTGGAAATGGGGTTGGAAGTGGGGGTCAGAGCAGTCTGGAGCTTTTGTCTCCTTCCAGCTAGGGCAATCCAGCGGCACAGTCAACAGTCAGTCCTATGCACACATTCACGTGCACGCCTCTAGAGCTCTGCCTTTTGCCACTCCCCTGAGTTTCCACCTTACAGCCTAGATTCCCTCTTTTGAGCCTGGGTCCCCAGGATCTCGCCCAGAACTGGGGTTCAGTGCAGTCGGAACTGGGGTTCAGCACAGTCCAGAGCTTTTATCTCCTTCCTGCTAGGGAATGCCAGCTAGGCTCTCAACCGCTCCCTCCTCTTAGAATCTGTCTTCTCCCCATGTGCGCACCGTGTCTCGGTACCTTAGGCTTTTACAGCTCCTCTGATTTTCCTTCTGGTTTTCTCTTTCCTTCTAGTTGTAGAATTTCAAGTCAGTCAACTTTCCTGTAGTTTTGGATAATGTCCATTGTGTATTTTAGTTGTATTTTTTGAAATTGTTGTGTGAGGCTGCAGTTAGGTGTTTACCTATGCCGCCATCTTGGTTTCCGAGTCTAACTTATAACTTGATATAAGATCAGTGTCAAAATTGGGGTTGCATTAAATTTATATATTACATTACAGAGAGTTATCATCTTGAGATGGTGTTGAGATGTTGTAACCAAGAACAAAGGAGGCCATTTCATTTGCTCAAGTCTACTCATTCCATTTTTAGAAATGTAGAAATCTACTGCCCTGGCTGAGGAGAGGGTCCTATACTCCATTATATTAATCTATCAACCTGCCTTTCTTGAGTATCTGCTATGTTGTAGATATCTTTTTATTTTTATTGTTTTAGTGTTTTATGTGATTCTATTTAAATTGTTATCTGTACATCTTGTTTCATTATTTGAAAATTTTTTACCTTGGTACAATTAGCTAAACAGATATAGCATTTCATTCTACTACTTTTGGGGTGTCTACAGTTATCAGTTTTAACCTATCAAGGGTTAATATTGTGTTTGGGTATTTATTGTGAAGTATGAATTGATATCTAATTCATAAAACTAACATTCCAACAATACTTATTAAATTATGATTCATCTCTCCACATTCTTATTCCTCTTAATACTTCATAGATTACACTTAAAAATATATATGTTATTGATTTTTTACAGAGAGGAAGGGAGAGGGATAGAGAGTGAGAAACATCCATGAGAGAGAAACACCAGCTTCCTTCTGCACATATCCCACTGGGATGTGCTCGCAACCAAGGTACATGCCCTTGACCAACCAGAATTGAACCCAGGACCTTTCAGTCTGCAGACTGATGCTCTATCCACTCAGTCAAACCGGTTAGGGCAGATTACACTTTTTGATAAGTTAAATATTATTTCTGGAATTTTTATTGTACTCTTATCTATTCTTAATTTGGAACTATTTAGTTTTGTACTTATTGTTTAAAATGCATTTTTAAAAGACTATTTTTAGAGCAGTTTTAGATTCACAGCAAAGTTGATCAGAGGACACAGAGAGTTCCCATATACCCACTTTATTTATTTATTTATTATTTTTAAAAATATGTTTTCATTTATTTTTAGAGAAAGAGGGAAGAAGAGAGATAGAGAAAGAAACACCAATGAGAGAGAAACATCATCAATTTGTTGCCTTCTGCAGACCCCTTAAAGGGGATTGAGCCTGAAACCTGGGCCTGTGCACTGATCTGGAATGGAATCAGGGACCTCTTGATTCATGCGCCAATGTTTACCATTGAGCCACACTGGCTGAGCCCACGTAAAATTTTTATTTTTTAATTTTTTTTCAGAGAGGAAGGGAGAGGGAGAGAGAGAGAAACATCAATGATGAGAGAGAATCATTGATCGACTTCCTCCTGCATGCCACACACTAGAGACTGAGTCTGTAACTCGGGCATGTTTCCTGACCAGAATCAAACTGTGACCTGCTGGTTCATAGGTTGATGCTCATGCACTGAGTCATGCTGGCCAGTTAGGCCCACATTTATTTTTTAGGGCAGTTTTAAGTTCACAGTAAAATTGTCCACGATGAAAAATGGAAGTCCCCTGTTCTCCCTATAATGTCTATAAATATCTGTTCATCCTCCATCTTCTTAGTGAACAGGCAGTGTTTTATTTTAACATTAAAAATATTTTTATTGATTTTAGAAAGGGAGAGGGAGAGAAACATTAATGATAAAAGAGAATCATTGGGTGCTCGTGGTGGTGGCAGCAGGCACACTCTCAACATGCAGAACGACGCTGTGAGTTTGTGGACCTGTATGTGCCGCTGAAATGTTCCACCAGCAACCACATCATCGGTTCCAAGAACCACACGTCCATTCAGATGAACTTGGCTGAGGTTGAGTAGGTGATAGGCAGGTTCAATGGCCAGATTAAAACCTATGCTATCTGTGGGGCTATCCGCAGGATGGGTGAGTCAGATGACTCCATTCTCTGAATGGCCAAGGCCGATGGCATTGTCTCAAAGAACTTCTGACTGAACTGACTGAAGAGCTGAACTGACTAAAATTTGCCATAAATAAATATTGGAAACATAAAAGAGAAAGAGAGAGAGAGAGAGAGAGAGAGAGAGAGAGAGAGAGAGAGAGAGAGAGAGAGAATGAATCATTGATCAGCTGCCTCTTGCATACCCTGCTGTGGGGATGGAGCCTGCAACTCAGGAATCAAACTGTAACCTCCTGGTTCATAGGTTGAAGCTCAACCACTGAACTACACTAACTGGACAATACCAACTTAAAAAAAATCTTTATTGTTCAGATTATTACAGAGTTTCCTCTTTTTCCCCCCATAGCTCCCCTCCATCAGGTTCCTACCCCACTCTCTGCCCTTATCCCATCTCCACTGTCCTCATTCATAGGTATAAGATCTTTGTCCAATCTCTTCCCACACCCCTCAGACTCCCTTCCCCCTGAGAATTGTCAGTCTCCTCCCTTTCTATATTCCTGATTCCATTATATTCACCAGTTTATTCTGTTCATCATATTTTTTATTCATTTGATTTTTATACTCTCTTGTTGATATGTATTTCTTGTCAGTTTGTTGTTCATAATTTTTATCTTTTACCTTTTTCTTCTTCTTCCTCTTCTTAAAGATACCCTTCAGCATTTCATATAATACTGGTTTGGTGGTGATGAACTCCTTTAGCTTTTCCTTTATCTGACCTGCAATTCTAAATAATAGCTTTGATCGTAGGTTCTTGTTATTCATCACTTTAAATATTTCTTTTCACTCTGGCTTGCATAGTTTCCGTTGAGAAATAAGCTGACAATTGTATGGGTACTCCCTTGGAGGCAACTAACTGTTTCTCTCTTGCTGCTTTTAAGATTCTCTCTTTGTCTTTTGCCCTTGGGATTTTAATTATGATGTATCTTGGTGTGGTCCTCTTTGGACTCCTTGTTTGGGGTTCTCTGTGCTTCCTGGACTTGTATGTGTATTTCTTTCACCAGGTGGGGGAAGTTTTCTGTCATTATTTATGCAAATAGATTTTTAATATCTTGCTCTCTCTCTTCTTCTAGCACTCCCATAATTCAGATGTTGGTACACTTGAAGTTGTCCTATAGGCTCCTTATACTATCTCCATGTTTTTGGATTCATTTTTCTTTTTGCTTTTCCAGTTGGATGTTTTTTGCTTCTTTGTATTTCAAATTTTGACTTGATTAGGGATCCTCTAATCTACTGTTGAATCTCTGTATATTATTCTTTATTTCAGTCAGTGTATGCTTAATTTCTGACTGGTCCTTTTCCTTTTTCTTGGCATTTTCACTAAGATCCTTGAAGGTCTCACTAAGTTCCTCAGAGGTTTCTAGAAGATTCTTGAGTAATCTTATAACTGTGGTTTTGAACTCTATATCCAGTAGCTAGCTTTCTTCCATTTCTTTCATTTGTGACATGTTTTTTTTTTTTTTTTTTTGTTTGTTTTTTTGTCTCTGCATTTTGGCTGCTCCTCTATGTTTGTTTCTATGTATAGGATAGGTGCTAAGTCTCCTTGAGTTGATAGAGTGGCCTTGTGTGGAAGGTGTCATCTAAGGCCCAGTAGCTTGGCCTCCCCAATAATCTGAGTGGACACTCTTGGTGCACCCCTTTGTGGGCTGTGTGCACAGTCTTGGTGTAGTTGAGCCTTGATTGGGCTCAGTGGGAGGAATTGACTGCTAGGCCAATTGGCTGTGAGGACCAGCTGTGTCTACAATGGAAGAGCTACTGTGTAGGAGATACCCTTATGGGATAGGACTTGCTTCAGTGGGGTTTTGGTGCTCACTGAGTCTTCCCCTTGAGTATGTCACTTATGGATGTGAAGAGTTGCAATCTGGTATGGTAATCATACTGACCACTGGGTACACTGGGTTTTGGATCTCCAAGGAGGTGCAAAGTCAGCTACTGGGGGGGTCCACCCAGCAGTAGCTACAGAAAGATCTGCAGATTCCTCCTCTCTGTATTGGGTTAGGAAGTGTCCAGATGAGGCCCAGCTGCAAAGCAAGGCAGGCAGCTGCTGCCAGCCTTGGGCCTTCTTTTGATAGCTTTGGGGTTCCTTGACCCAGCTGCTGCCTATTTGACAGGTTTGCTGCCTATTGAAAGGACAGGCCATTCATATGCAAAAGCTGCTGTGCATAGCGTGGGTGGGGTTGTAAATTGGGTGGTGTGGGATCTCGAAATCATCAAGGCAGAGCAAACAGTAAGGGCTGCCAGTCAACTCTGCACTGGGGAGATCCCAGGGCAGAAACAATGACCCCTGCAAGCACCTCTGAGAGAAAGCTGCCCTTGTCTTCCTGTTCCTATGCCAGACAGTCCAGTTTCACCCTGTATGTGTCCGGGTCCCCCAGAGTCTTGCCCGGAACTGGAGTTCAGAGCAAGAGGGAGCTTGTATCTTCCTCCTGATTAAAAAAGCAGTGCACCTGGGTGCCAGCCCATTCCTCGTCTCCACCTCAGTGCCTCCTACTAGTCTTAATGCGCTTTCTTCACCTGTCTGGTTGTAGTACTTCCACTCAACCAGATTTCCTGTGGTTCTGGACGATAGTTGTTCTGTCTTTTAGTTGTAATTTTGATGTTGTTGTGAGAGGCAGCAAGTACAGTTGTTTACTGATGCTGCCTTCTTGGTTCTCCAATCTAGGCAGCACTTTTTGCACTTTGCTTAGCTTTGTAGATTGCCCTTTCATCATGCAGAAATAGGAACTCCTTTCTTTTCGGTAACAAGTTGTAGCTGTATTATTTAGGTCAGTGGATGAACACCATCATTTACTGTCATATCTGTTACTTTCATTTTCCTGTGATTGGGTGAGTATAAATCTGTCTTTACAAAGACTAATATTTAACTTCACATGATCATTTAGCTGAAGAGTCGCTATTTTTTTTTTAATAAGGCAATGAGTGAAATCTATTTTTAAAAAGTATTTAAAAACATCAGCAAGTAATATAAAGAACAGGGCCTTTCAAATCTCAAACCAGATATAAAAACTAACATTTTAAGTGTTTTTGTCTCCCTAAAAATTGCTGAGTTGGAAGTCCTCAGTATAAAAGTAATCCTTTTCAGAAGAATGAGTAAAGTGATGAAATGGAAGTTGATGAAACAGATGAATTTTAAAAAGACCCTTTGCAAGCCTCCCTGCTGGTTCCATTTTATAATATCCAAGATGCCGTGACTGAGAATGGGCTACCCTTGCTTTCGGAGTTTATTTGTGGCCTGTGAGAAGCCAATGGTGACTTCAGGGTGGAAATAATATCTGATACTAAAGTTGCTGTTGTCACTTTTCTCAAAAATACTGGTAAGACAGACAATGGCTTTTAACCCTTCTTTGAAAATTGTGGTTGTATTCTATTTTGAGGTTACAGGCATCCCCCAATGGGTCTTTAAAAGTTGTGCGCTAACTCCCAGTGAGAGAACTACAAGGGAATATATAATATTATTTCTGGTACTTCTAATAGCAAACATTTATCAAGTGCTTAGTCTATGCTAAGCATTAAGTTAAGTTTCTATGTACTTTATCTCATAACATATAGCACTATGAGATAGATACTACTATTATTGTCCTCATTGTAAAGTGAAGAAATCTGGGATTAGAGAGGATTAAATGACTTGTTCACAGTCATGCAGCTAGGAAGTATTTGAATAAAAATTTCAAATTAGACATTCTGACATCTGAGTGTATTGTCTTAAACACTGTGCATGTACCTTCAACTTTCCAGTGAGTTTTAATAGTTACAGGATATTATCTTTATGAGAATTACACATGCAAATAGAGATGGAAATGTGGTGAAATTAGTAGAGGGGACCAAGAGAAATTAGGTCTAGGAAACAATATTGTATTACAGTCATTATTACTGTTATCAGCTTACAATGTGACTGCATATACTTGATTTCACTTGAAAAGGTAACTGCTGATCCATGTTTTTATAATAATCTCAAATGGAGTTCACTGTTAATGTTGGCTGTGCATTCAGGGTAGGCAATGTGGGATAAGTAGAAGTTGACACTGAAATTTAACTTTACATAGAATTTAGTCATGGCTTTTAAATAAAATTACTTTTAAAAAATCTGTTTTCTTCTAATATGAAATGAAATTACAGTACCAACTGATTTTTATTTGTAGATGGCTGGACATTTGTTAATGTTTGTGACAGACACCATAGAGCTCAGCAACTTCAGATTTTCCCAAGACTTATGGAATGTGCAAGACCCATTAAGGGTTGAAAATCTGCCACCTTGTGTTGATAATAATTACATAACAACTTTCTTTGATAACCAATCCTCCAAATGGAGAAAGAGCGACCAATGTTCAATATTTACCAGAGGAGAGTTCAGCCTTGGTTGAGTTTTCTGACTACAAAGGTAATAAATTTCTCTTCTTTGTTTACAGTTATTATTAACCATTTCATGCACAAATGAAATCAGACTAAGGGCCATATAGGTGACTGGGAAATACATCAAAGCTACCACATACCTACTGAAATATGTTATGAATTAACTCAAGGCTCTGTGGTGATCTAGGCAAAATAATTTTATTTTAATTTAAATTATTTTTGAGTGTGTGCAGTAGCACAAAAAACTTCCTTTGGCCCTTCTTTTTCTACCCTGTTTCCCCGAAAATAAGACGGTGTGTTATATTACTTTTTGCTCCCAAAGATGTGCTAGGTCTTATTTTCAGGGAATGTCTTATTTTTCCATGAAGAAGAATACAGTACACATTTATTGTTAAATGAAAATAAAGGAAATTTATTACCTGTATAGGGTACGGTAGTACGGTAGTTGTCAACACAAACCAGACAAACTGTGAATCCTACAGTATCAAGAATTTATTCATTTATTCAATGACAATCATATCATCTTCTGGAACATCATCTTAATAATTCAATTCCTGAATTTCTTGGTGAATTTCTTGTGACTCCATTTCTTTCAGAATCAGTGGACCAAATCTCTCATGTTTAGCCTAGGGGGACCTTATTTTCAGGGGATGCCTTATATTTCACTCAGAAGGAAACCTGTAAGTAGGCCTTATTTCAGAGGATGTCTTATTTTGGGGGAAACACGGTATAACTTCATTTCTTTGCTTCCCTTTACAGCAAAATTTCTCAATTGAGTTTGTAATTACCCACACCCATTTTCTCTCATGTCACTCTTTTCATTTGTTTTGATGAATATTATTCTTTATTTTTTATTACAGTTTACATTCAATATTATTTTTTATTAGTTTCAGGTGTACAGCACAATGGTCAGACAATCATACACTTCACCAAGTGCTCTCTCCACCCCCTGATATTTCCAGTACCCACCTATCACCATACATAGTTATTACAGTATTATTAACTATATTCCTAATACTTCACATTCCCGTGACTATTCTGTAATTACCCAGTCCTCCAACCCTTTACCCTTGGGCAAACATCAGTCTGTTCTCTGTATCTATGAATCTCTTTCAATTTTGTTTGTTTATTTTGTTCTTTAGATTTCACACATAAGTAAAATCATATGGTATTTTTCTTTCTCTAATTGACTTATTTCACTTAGCATAATATTCTCTGGGTCCAACCATGCTGTTGCAAATGATAAGATTTATTTATTTTTTTAATTTTTTTTATGGCTGAGGAACATTCCATTGTATATATGTATCACAGCTTTATTATCCATTCATTTATTGATGGGAACTTGGGTTGCTTCCATATCGTGGCTATCTATATATATAAAGAGGTAATATTCAAAATGAGGTCAGGACTCTGTAACGGTCACGACCAGCTCAGGAGGAGGGGCTTGGGGCAGCCCCGAGCCTAAGAGAACAACACGCAGGCACAGCCTGGAGTCTAATAGATCAACATAGAAGAGGGCCTGCTCCGAGCCTCTGCACTGCAGCTGAGGACAGGCTCCCAGCGGACACACACACACACACACACACACACACACACACACGGCGCCTGCTTTGAGCCTCTGCGGCCATCAGAAGGGCATCCTCTGAAGGCTCCCAAACTGTGAGAGGGGACAGGACTGTGAGGGACTCCACCCACCCACCAGTGCTCAAATTTTATGCACTGGGCCTCTAGACCAGCATTTTTCAACCGCTGTTCCGCAGCACACTAGTGTGCCGTGAGATGTTGCCTGGTGTGCCGTAGGTGCAGACAAGACAAGAATTTTATAATTTTTCACTATTTTGTTTACTTAATATTTCATAATAAAGTAATTATAAAATACTTTCTTTGTGTTTATTTGATTCCTATTCAAGAGAATTACTTTATATATAGTCAATATAGGCACAGAGTTAAATTTTTTAACATTTTCTAATGGTGGTGTGCCTCGTGATTTTTTTCATGAAACAAGTGTGCCTTTGCCCAAAAAAGGTTGAAAAACACTGCTCTAGACTATAATAATCCTATCTAATAAAAGAGTGATATGCAAATTGGCCATCACTCTAACACACAAGATGGCTGCCCCCATGTGGACACAAGATGGCCACCACAGGATGGCCAGCAGGGGGTGGCAGTTAGGGGGTGACCAGGCCAGCAGGGGAGGGCAGTTGGGAGCAACTGGGCTGGCAGGAGAGCAGTTAGGCATCAATCAGGCTGGCAGGGGAGTGGTAAGGAGGTGATCAGGCTGGCAGGCAGAATCAATTAGGGGCAATCAGCCAGGCAGCCAGGCAGGCAAACGGTTGGGAACCATCAGTCCTGGATTGTAAGAGGAATGTGTGACTGCCTGTTTAAATGGGCAATCGGACATCTTTCAAGGGGTCCCAGATTGGAGAGGGTGCAGGCTGGGCTGGGGGACACCCCTCTCCTCCCCGCCCCACCCCCATGCACGAATTTTATGCACTGGACCTCTAGTTTATAATAATAAAAGCATCATATGCTAATTAGACTGAATAGCTGAACGACCTTCCGGACATTCTTCTAGATGATCTCTGGATGAAGCCAAGGCTTTGAGGGTTGAGCCCCTTGTACAAATTTTGTGCATTGGGCCTCTAGTCTATATATATAAAAGCCTAAGCAACTGTCTGACCATCTGACCATCTGCCTGGTAGCTATAATGTGTAATGATCACCAGGGGGCCGAACTTTAGTGACTTTGCAGCTGTAGTTCTCAGATGACACACCTTGAGCCAGAGGGGAGGGAGCCTGATTCCAGGGGGTATCACCTGAGAACCATCCTCTCACAACCCAGGACCCCTTGGGGGATGTTGGAGAGCTGGTTGGCCCAATCCCCACAGGCCAGGCTGAGGGACCCCACTGGTGCAAAAATTCATGCACTGGGCTTCTAGTTGTAAATAATGCTGCAATGAACATAGGGGTGCATATTTTTTTTTGAATTAATGTTTTGGATTTCTTTGACTATGTACTTAGAAGGGGAATCACTGGTTCACAAGGCAGTTTCATTTTTAACTTCCTGAGGACCCTCCACAGTGTTTTCTTTAGTGGCTGCACCAATCTGTATTCCCACCAGCAGTGTACTGGGGTTCCCTTTTTCCCACATCCTCACCAATGCTTGTTTGTTGACTTATTGATGACTAGAGGCCTGGTGCATGAAATTTGTGTATGTGGGGCAGGGTCCCTCAGCCAGCCTGCACTCTCTCTAATCCAGAACCCCTCAGGGGATTTCCAACTGCCACTTTAAGCCCAATACTACATTGAGCCTAACTGGCAGTTGGACATCCCTCTTGCAATCTGGAACCGCTGGCTCCTAATCACTCACCTGCCTGCCTGATTGCCCCTAACTTCTCTGCCTGCCTGCTTGCCTGATCACCCCTAACCACCTCTGCCTGCCATCCTGATGCCCCTACCTGTTCCCCTTCCTGCCTGATCACACCTAACTGCCTCTGCCTGCCTGATCACCTCTAACCACCTCTGCCTGCCTGCCTGATTGCCCCTAACTGCTCTCTCCTGCCAACCTGATTGCCCCTAAGTGCTCTCCCCTGCTGACCTGATTGCCGCTAACTGCCTCTGTCTGAGCCCCCACCACTGTGGCTTTGTCCAGAAGGACATCTGGAAGATGTCCAGTCTATCTGGTCTAATTAGCATATTACCCTTTTATTTGTATAGATAGCCATTCTGACAGGTGTGATTTATTATTTTTTTTTTATTTTTTTAATTTGCATTTCTCCGATTATTAGTGACCTTGAGTATCTTTTCTCATTCTTTCTTAAATTAATTCAAGAGAGGCTTTTACTTCTTTCATTCCACCCAAACTGCTCTTGTTGTGGTCACCAATGACCACCAGGTTGCTAAAACTCATTAGCCATTTTTCAGTCTTCATTTTACTTGATCTCTTAGTACTTGGGACTTTTTGGTTTAGGACAGTGGTCGGCAAACCGTGGCTCGTGAGCCACATGCGGCTCTTTGGCCCCTTGAGTGTGGCTCTTCCATAAAATACCACGGCCTGGGTGAGTCTATTTTGAAGAAGTGGCATTAGAAGAAGTTTAAGTTTAAAAAATTTAGCTCTCAAAAGGAATTTCAATCATTGTACTGTTGATATTTGGCTCTGTTGACTAATGAGTTTGCTGGCCACTGTTTTAGTAGTATTTGACTTAATCACCCTCTCCTCCTGGATGCACTTTCTTTACTTGTTGTTAGGACAACACACCTTGGTTGTTATTATTCTTACCCCAATAGCTGCTCATTCTCTTTATTCATGCATTCACCTTCTTTTCTATAGTTCTTATTATAGGATTCAGTGCTCTTCTCCCTTTTGTCTATACATAGTTTTATTGAGGCCTAATGGCTGTAAATACTACCTATTTATATGTAATGTGACCATGATTCCCAATTTATATTTCACCAACACTAAAGAACTCAAATGTCCACATTCATTGCCTAGGCAATGCCTTCACTTGGTTGCTTAAAAGCATATGATGCAACTGTTACTTGTCCAAAACAAAACTCCCAACCTTGTCACCCCACCCCACCCCACCAACCTGCATTATCCACAGGCTTTCTCATCTCAGTTGAAAGCAACTTCATTCTCCTAGTTGTTAAGGCCAAAACCTGGAAGTCAAGCTGACTACTTTCTTTCTCTCATAGCCCATAGCCAGTCTGTTATGAAATTCTGTTCACTCCACCTTCAAGATGTATTCAGAATCTGATCACTTCTCAAAGAGCACATTAAGAATTTGGAAAATTGAATGAATCATTTTAAATGCAGTAACAATCTCCTGAAGTACAATACTTATGCCACAAAGTAGTTTATATTTTGGGTAATATGACCAAATATGTACCATTTAAAATTATTTTATTTTTATTTATTTCAGAGAGTAAGGGAGAGGGAAAAAGAGGTAGAAACATCAATGACGAGAAAGAATCATTGATCAACTGCCTCCTGCATGCTCCACACTGACCTCAGTTTTCCCTAATATTAACATCTTGCATTATTGTATTGTAGTATATTTGTTTTAACTGATGAAAAAGCATTGATACATTATTGTTAACTAAAGTCCAATACATGAGTGTTCACTCTAATGTAAAAACATTCAAATCTATAAAGAATTTTTGTGAGTTTATTTGAGCCAAATGTTGACAAGTGCCAGAAAGCAGAATCTTAACTGATTGGGATAATGCTCCTGAGAATGGTGGTTTTTAATTTTGTTTTATACTTTACATCAAAAGAGGATATCTAAGTGGGTTACATGAAATCCATTGGTGATAGCTTAAGGAGGTGGGAAAAAGCAAAGCAGGGAAACCTCTGGGATTGGATAAAAAGTAAAATGAAGTGGGTGCACGATAGTTATCAGTCAGCAATTATCATCATATCAATAAGGAATTTATGGTCTTAATCCTGGTGCCCGGGTATATTTGGTTGTGCCCCAAGGGGGTCTGGAAAAAAAGGAAGTAACAAATTACCCTAACATTTCAAGGATATGTTATAGTAGATGCAAAAAGACAGGCTCAGATAAGTAAAAGTTAACCTTGTCAGGGAAGATACCGGCTAGGAGGTGACTACCCACCATAACTGCTTTTAGTTAAAGTTTAACTTTACACCATCCTTTGTGGGTACTTTAAGAGTTTGCAAGACTGCCTTGCAGGCTTTCCCTGAGCTTGTGAGGTTAGAATGTGGCTCCTTTTGTCCACAGTTCTATGGGTTTTAACTAATGCATGTTACTAGTGAGTGACTACAATTACAGTTTCATACAGAATAATTTCAGAGTCTTAAATATCCCCTGTGCTCCACCTATTCCTTTCTCCCTCCTCCAATCTCCTGGCAGCCACTGATATCTGTGTAGTCTCTATGTACTGTTTCCATAGTTTTGCCTTTTTCAGAATGTCATATAGTTGGAATCATGCAAAATGTAGCCTTTCAGAGTGGCGCTTTTACTTTAGCAATAGGCATTTGTGTTCCTCCCTGTCTTTTTGTAACTTGATAGCTCATTTCTTTTTATCTCTGAATAACATTCTATTTTACGCAAGTACCACAATTTATTAGACATTCATTTATTGAAAGACATCTTGGTTGTTTCCAAGTTATGGCTATTATGAATAAAGCTCTTTTGCTGCTGTCAGCATTTATGTGTAGGTTTTGTGTGGATATAAGTTTTCATCTCATTTGGGTAAATATCAAGGAGAGCAAATGCTGGACCATATGGCAAAAGCATATTTAGTTTTATAAGAATCTGCCAGACTGTCTTCCAAGATGGCTGCATCATTTTGCATTCCCACCAGCAATGAATGATAGTTCTCTTTGCTTTGTATCCCTGCCAGCATTTGGTGACCTTTCCCCTCATCAAACACAGTTACATCACTTTTAGTTTATACTGAATTTGCTGTCAGCCAAAATCCCTTAGATAATTTTACATGACTTCATGGGTTAGTCACATTCTCTTTCTTCTAAAGTTAATCTTTAGACTTCCCTAAGTGTTCTTCCTTCCAATTGGTGCCTCTTCCAGATGCCCTAGGATATCTTATTTATTAGGTGCACTTATAACTGCTGTAAGTCTTGCTGTGAAGGACTTTGGGAGACTGAAGTTCTGAAAACTGGAGGTGTCTGGGAGTTTACATTCATCTCCCAACCAGGAGGGCCCATAGACAATAACTGACTGGTATGGAGGTACAAGAACCCAGCTTTCTTGTCTCAACTATGACATAATTTTATATTCTCCAGAACTCCTTGAAGGGTCACACAGAAGCCAGGCTTAACCTAAACCACATTATCTATCTTCTCTCACTTCTTACAGGTTTCTCCCAAGGATACAAGTTTAATAAATCACTTGCATATTCCCATCCTAGGCTCTGCTTCTAGAGCAGCAGTTCTCAACCTGTGGGTCAAACAACCCTTTCACAGGGGTTGCCTAAGACCATGGGAAAACACAGATATTTACATTATGGTTCATAACAGTAGCAAAATTAGTTATGAAGTAGCAACAAAAATAATTTTATGGTTTGCGGTCACTACAACATGAGGAATTGTATTAAAGGGTCATGGTATTAGGAAGGTTGAGAATCACTGTTCTAGAGAATCTGACATTATTTTGACTTCTTTTGATTACAGCACACAATTGTTTTTAATATTTTTGACTATTATAACTCTTCTTTTAAAGTGGCATTGGCTTAACTTCTAATAGGTTATTTTGATTGTTCATGCATTATTGTTTGTATCTATTGAATCTCTCAGGGCCACATTGTTTTATTTTTACTTTAAAAAAAATTTTAGGGCCAGATTTTTTTCCAGAAAAAAAAATCACCTCTCCAATATTATATTGAATGTCAGAGGGAAAACCAGATTAATTTTATAAAACTTCACTGCAAACTAACCATGAATGGAATAGATTTATTTCATTAGGTGAGGTTTAACTCCACTTCATTCCTTTATGCCACATCTTTCATTGAACTGCTTGACAGTGGTACTATTTTAGAGAGTAGACATACTGTATTTCAGAGTCTCATTAGTGTCAGGATTTCTTCTTGTGCCAAAGATTTTGTCTGAATGATATCTACCTTTTATTTTTTTAGTGGTCGACCCCTACTTGATCAAAAAGCTTTTCTTCAAAGAGAGGCCCATTGTCTGTGTTTCTCTGTTATGAGTCTTGGGACACAATCTTACTTGGAAGGAAAGAACCATTCAGAAAGCTGCCAGCACCATTCCTGGTGGCTCTGGATCCTTTCATAAGGATGAAGCTTGCAGAGAAAGTGTCACCTGATTGGAATGAAAATTATAAAAGGGGAAGGGGCCGCTGTGAGGTAACATGGCCCCAAGTCAGCTGAATAAGACTGGAGGTAGCACACAAGACCTGGAATGGAAAAGTTTCTAAACAATTTTCTCATATTATTTCTAAATATCAAGTCACCAAAACGAATGTGAAGCCAATGGTATGGGAGGACATAAAAAGCCAGCAGAGAGAATAATAGGATTTTGATTGATATGTCAAGGAAATGGTCATAATAATAGGTTGTTTGGAGGGTGTAAAAAGAATTGTAACACAACTAACAATACCAGCCAAAACATTGTGACAGAGAATGTGGCTGGTTCTGCTGAAAGGTTCTCTAGTCTTCACATCAGTGCCTGTGAAAGAGTCCATACCCAAGGAATTCTGAATGTGAGAGATCATGGTTCATGCTTTCACCTGACATGCCACGTTGCACGAAGGAGAGTACGTATAAGTGAAGAATGGCATTCTGGAGAAAGTGAAAAGGATTGTTCAAGAAGCTCATTCCCAGTCCTTCTGGAGTTTTCTGTTTGTTTCACAAAGTAGAGTGCGAATAATTCTCTAAGACTATTGTAAGCAAAGAAAATTCATATCCTTTTTGAGTTAGATCAGACATGGAAAATACATTTCATTTCATGTGTTATTGCTGATCAAATGGTAGTTGTTGCCTGAGCTCCGTGTTGAGAAAGATTCTGAGACTGTATCTGGATTGATTGAAAAAGAGTGCTGTTACCAATGAATAATGTCTGTCACAGGTATGTGTGTGTGTGTGTGTGTGTGTGTGTGTGTGTGTGACATGTGGCATGTTTTTACCATTGAGCTCCTCTCTCTCTCTCTTTTTTTTTTTAAAAAAAAAATATATTTTATTGATTTTTTACAGAGAGGAAGGGAGAGAGAGAGCTAGAAATGTCGATGAGAGAGAAACATCGACCAGATGCCTCTTGCACACCCCCTACCGGGGATGTGCCCACAACCAATGTACATGCCCTTGACCGGAATCGAACCTGGGACCTTTCAGTCCGCAGACCGACGCTTTACCACTAAGCCAAACCGGTTTCGGCTGAGCTCCTCTTTTGTGAAGAGCAGATTTAAGTATTGTGTTTTTCTTTCATTAGCTAGTAGTCTGACTTTGAGCAAGTGACTTCATGTCTTTGCACACTCTTTTCCTTTAAGAAGAATGACGTTTCTGTCCTGGATAATCTGTGTTGACTCTTTAAATCCTAAAATTATATGACTGATTACTGGTCAAACTAAGGCATTGTTTTGGGAAACTGCAGGGTGTGTCTTACTTTGGGTTCCCCCAGATGAGGACTTGAGACAGAAGCAAGTGATTTAAAAATATATGTTTTTATTGATTTCAGAAAGGAAGGAAGAGGGAGAGAGATAAAAGCCTCTGTGATGGGAATCATTGATTAGCTGCCTCCGGCACACCCCACACTGGGAATCAAGCCTGCAACTCCGACATGTGCCCTGACTGGGAATCAAACCATAACCTCCTGGTTCATAGGTCGACACTCAACCACTGCGTCTTATGGGCTGGGCTCAATTGCAAGTAATTAAAATAGGAAAGTAAAGAACCCTGTAGGGTGTGTTATCAAATCAGTTACTACTTATACCCACTGGGGAAATCAAAGTGATCCCTATCTGGGAGACAAGATTACTTGAATAGTTTTACACCAGCTCCTGTCAATCGTTAATGAGGGCTTGAGGGTGAGGGAGGGCAGCTTAATTTACTTCCTCTCTGCTACACTGGCAAGCAAAACAGATGTTGGCACTACATACAGGAAGTCCTCAGGCAGAAAATACAGTTGCCAATATGAATAAGGCACCCTTAAGTGGTAAGTCAGGGGAAATGGAAAGGGTCTGCTAGACTAGGATTCTTGGGATAATAAGTAAAAGAACTCATTAGAAGTTAGGGTATTAAATACAGTTGATACTCAAACATTGTGATAATAAATTACTTGCTTTTGAATCTAATTATGAGTTGAGTTAGAGAAGTCTATGAAATCTATAAGTTATTTTTTATTTAAATACCTATGAAGAAAGTCTTTAGACAGCATTGTCTGGTAATGTGTTTTACATGTGTTTTACTGTTTTCTTCACAGTCAAAATACCATGACAACCCAAATCAAAAGGTAGCCTCAACCAATACCCAAGAAGGTCTGAAACTCGTGCTGATAAGTGGAGATGTTTCATGTTTCTGTGTAAGTGGTTCTATTTAGTAAATCTATAAAGGAACAATGGGGTCCAATGAACTGGTTCTGTGATTTAAGGTTAACAATTAAGATTGTATAAGTTTGAGAAGTTAAACCCACCTGGAGTTCATGCAGTGTTATACTTACCATTTCCAATATTCTTCCACCTGTACTCATATGGGGAGATCCAAGTTTAACCACAAACCAGGTTGTGCAAACCTACCTCTTTTATTTCTCTACTAGAGTCCCATGCACAAAATTTGTGAACTTGCTGTGTGTGTGTGTGTGTGTGTGTGTGTGTGTGTGTGTGGAGGGGGTGGGGGTGTCCCTCAGCCTGGCCTGAATCCTCTGGCAGCATAGTCAGGGAACCTGAGATCGATCATCCCACGGAGGGAGACCCCACCCACCTGACGCAGCCTGCCAGTCAGTGGCCTGGGCCTCCCTCTCTAGGGCAATTGATCATGGAGCCCTCCCCCACCCCCCATCTCCTTTCCCATCAATTGCTCTGCAGAGGGTGGCCTGGGCCTTCCTCTGTGGGGAAATTATGGAGCAATGGCGCCTGCCCCCAATCGCATTGCACCTGTCTTGGCTGGCCTGGTGCCAGTGTGTGTCATAGCATGGTTGTCTGGAAGGTCATTTTGCTATTTGGCGGTTCAATCAATTTGCATATTATGGTTTTAGTATCTTATATAATAAAAAGAGGTAATATCAAATTGACCATCACTCCAACACACAAGATGGCAGCCCCCATGTGGACATAAGATGGCCACCACAAGATGGCCAGCAGGGGAGGGCAGTTGGGAGGAACCAGGCCTGCAAGGGAGAACAGTTGGAGGTGATCAGGCCTGCAGAGAAAGGCAGTTAGGGGTGACCAGGCCAGCAGAGGAGGGCAATTTGGAGCAACGAGGCCTGCAGGGGAGGACAGTTGGGGGGACCCATGCCTGCAGGGGAGGGCAGTTGGGAGGGACCAGGCCTGCAGGGGAGAGAAGTTGGGGGCAACCAGGCCAGCAGGGGAGGCAGTTGGGCTGACCAGGCCTGAAGGGGAGGGCAGCTAGGGGCAATCGGGCCAGCAGGGGAGCAGTTAGGCATTGATCAGGCTGGCAGGGGAGTGGCACATGTGTCAAACACAAGGCCCGCGGGCCAAATCCGTCCCGCCAGGCCTTGCAATGTGGCCCGCACCGCGCTGTCATCACTGCACTCCACTGCGTTCCCATCACAATGACAGTTTATGACTGTTCAGTAAACCATTCGGCCCGCAATTTAGGCTGGATTTTAGATTTTGGCCCCTTCTCTGATTGAGTTCGACACCCCTAGGTTAGGGAGTGATCAGGCAGCAGGTAGAAGTGGTTAGGGGCAATTAGGCAGGCAGGCAGGCAGGCAAGCGGTTGGGAGCCAGCAGTCCTGCATTGTGAGAAGGTTGTCCAACTGTCTGTTTAGACCCGATTCCACCAGTGGGATCAGGACTAAACGGGCAGTCGGACATCTCTCAAGGGGTACCAGATTGGAGGGGTGTAGGCTGGGCTGAGGGACACAGATACACCCCTGTGCACAAATTTAAAGCACCAGGCCTCTAGTTATAGATAACTTATCTTGACTTACTCTCAACCCAACTCTATTTTATTCTCCTGTTCAATCAGCATCAATGGGGAAGACATATGTATATCATGCTATAATATCACCCTTCACAAACACACCCTGTTGCTTCTGCCAGAGCACTTTCTGAGGCATGGGAGGAATGAGGAGGGAGAAAAGTTACCAGTACAGGTACTAAATGCTCAGCTCGGCTCTTGCCTGCCCCTGTCCTCCTATTGCTTCCTTTTCCTTGGAATCATCAATTAGCAGGCCTTGTGTCCTCTCTATAATTGACGTCCATGAAACAATCCTAACTGCAATTCAGAACCATCTGAAAAACTTAAAATATCAATGCCCAAGCCCCATCCTTAGAGATCCTGATTTTAGTTGGTCAGTTATATGGTCTAAATGTTAGAGGTTTTTGAAAGCATTCTTAGTGATTCTAAGATGTAGCTAGGGCTGAGAACTATTATTGATTTGAAGTCTTCATAATTCTATAGCCACCACCATTTTGACACTTGATATTTACCTTCAGATGGCACGTGTTCAAGACTAATGAGTAGAGAATATTTCTTACAAATTTAGACTCTTATGGATTATAAACCACGGGAATTAATTTTTTCATTTTTATTTTTTGCTTTTGCTGCAGCTAATGAGGTGGAAGAGGCAAGGCAGCCAGCTACTTCATGTTCTCTAGAATAAATGCAGCCTGTAGACCCCTTTGTCATATGGGTTCAGGACTTTGATCTACAGGTTAAAAAGTTTAATCTTATTATAACCAGACTTGACCTGATATTAATCAAACTCAAGAAACTCATTTGTAAAATGGAATTGTAATTATTTAATTTACAACAAGAAAGGTAATTGCCGTCGCTACTGATAATAGTGAGCTCTGTAGATGACTATTATGAGACTGCTTGATGAATATAATCAGACTAGAAAGAAACTGAATGACACAAAAGCACACTAAATTTCTTTGTCTCTCTAGGAATTGGCATAGTGCAGTGGTTATTCAGACCAATTGTAAAGCCAGTACTGGCAGGGTTAAGATACTACCCCAGCACTGATCTCGGTCTTTCCACTATTGGTCTATTGATTGTTAAATTCTTGTCAAATCATGCCAGGGTACCTATTCTCACCCATGGATGATGCTGTATAAACTTTGGAGTCCTCTTAAACTCTTTCTTCTCTGAATTCCTTTCACTCTCAAGTGAGTTTCAAAGCCTCCTTGCACAGGTGTCTTGTACATACCCATTTCTTTTCATCCCCTTGGTACTGGCCTTGCCATCTTGCCTTTAGTCTTTCACCCTCCAATCTATCCGCTACATTGCTGTTTGATGCATATTCCTAAAACATTGTTATATCAGATACTCCACACTGCCTATAGGATAAAGTTCAGAAAAAGCTGGCTTTTCAGAGTCCTCCATCATCTGGCTCTAAGTCTGTTCCCAGCCCTATCTCTCACCATTGAGACAGTTTTTTAACTAAATGGGCCAACCTTCTGACCTTCCTCAATTTCATGAACTTTCTTAGATAGTTACCTACTTAGAATGCTTTCCTGTGTTCTTTCTACCTGTCTTAGTTCTAGCCATTATCCTCTCTGTAAAGACTTTACTAAACAATCCAATCTAAATGATACCTATCCTTTTTTGGAATGTCTATAGCTATTAATAATTGTATATTATTATAAAGGTGTTTTTTTTTTAAAAACTGATTTGGACATTAAGCCCATTTTACCTTTTACATGTTAATATATTGATTCAGTAAGTAGAGAGTGAGGCTGTAAGTGGGAGTGAGAAGAAAGTGGGCTGGATCTAATTTTTTCTTTGTTTGTTTGTTTGTTATTTTTGAAGGCTCACTCACTCTTGTCCCTGCAAAGACCTTCTTGGGTCCAGAGATCAGTTTATATTAACTTCATTTAAGATTGTGGTGGACCTATAAGTGCTGATTGTTAACTTGTGAAATAGAACTATTATTGGTCCCAAGGCACAAACACCTTTTCATTTACAATGAGGAAGAGCTCCCCAAGGGACTGGAATCCTCAAAATCCATATGATCAGTGTTCTCCCTCCAAATTTGAGCAAAAATAAATAAATAAACAAATAAATAAATAAATAAATAAAATTCAAAAAAAATTGAAATAAATGAAATTAGGTGAACTGAATATATAATATCTATTGGCATCAGGCCATGACCCCATCTCACCAAAGAGATGGTCTTGGCACAGATCACAGATATCAGAGAACTGAGTACTGTAGGACAGGCTGACCTTCACTTCTGTGAACTTCCTTTGTCTAGCCTTTAAGGCTGGTCAGAAACCCCCTTTCAGATGGACCCATTCTTTCTTTACGTATACTAATGAAATCAAAACAATTATTCTCAGTTCCTGCCTGCCTAAAAGCAATTATTTCTTCCTCAGTCTCTCTCAAATTTTCTGTGTGCTTCTCTTTCTGCCACTGCCTTTCATTTATTTTATTATTATTATTTTTAATCTCTGGGTGTTTCAGTCATTTTCATAGCTCTAGGCTGACTCATAATTTTTTGACTTGATGGTAGTGGGTATGTATTTCCTTAATTTTTAAATTTTGGGGCTCACTTGATTATAGTGTCTAAGTGCTAACAACAGATTGTAAGCTCCCTGAGAATAGGGCTGATAGGCCAGTGTGAGATGCAAAGCATAGCTTGTGCAGTACCCCACAATACTTAGCAGGTCAAAGGTGCTCAGTAGTTATTTATTGATCCAACCTCTCACAAATTGTTGCTGTTTTCACTAAGGCCGATGTCATTGTCAACACTGTACCCGCGGATCTTCAGCTTGGAAGGGGATCACTCTCTCAGTCTCTTTTGTGTAAAGCTGGTCCCATGCTCCAGACAGAGTTAAATGCCACCAGGCAGGAAACAGAGGAGAAAGTGGGTAGCATATTCATGACAAGTGGCTGCAATCTGAACTACAAAGCTGTGCTCCATGTTGTGGCTCCAGACTGGAATAATGGAGCACGATCTTCTTTGCAGGTAAAAAAAAGTCCTTAGTTCTCCATTTCATTTGGTAGCATTGCTAATCTTCTGACATGGTATAGTTTTGTGGTTCTCAACCAAACCGAATTTATCTCATAGGGAAACATTTGGCCTGTTACAGCTGCTATTGGTAGCTAGGGGTAGAGGCCAGGACTGCTGCTAAATCCCCTACAAGGCATATGCCAGTCTCCACAACAAATAATTATCTGGTCCAGGTTGAGAAACCCTAACATGTATTTAGCCCTGTTTATTTATTGAAATCTTTATTACCTTTCGTGAAGAGTCCATCACAACTTTCAGTTATTTCAGAAAAAATTGACCTTTAAAAGGAATAGCAATTATTGGGATTCTCCAGAAATGGTGTCTGAAGATTATTGTAGATTAGCATAATAATCCTTCAGTATAACTAAGAAATGCAGCCATATTTGTGGTGTAGAATGAAGAAGGGTCAGTGCCCTTCTTTTGATGATATAATTTTCACCTCTATTCCTAATTTAACTCCCCTAACCTTTTTTTTTCAGAATATAAAGTAATATGTGTACCTTGCAGAAAATACACAGAAAGCACAAAAATATAATAAAAATCATAATCCAGCCACACAGAGATAACTTTGATTAACATTTTACTATATTATCTTCTATTTTATGCATATTTATTTTTAGTTAATATATTCTTCTATTTTTAATCCTGCTTATTTTTTTTTACATAACATAAACACTTGCCCATGTTATTTAAAACTTTTCATAAACATCAATTTTAATTGCAACGAGATACTCATAACATTTCCATACTGTTGGGACCCTCTCTCCTGCATGAGTCTGAATCTCTGTAAAAGTCTTCCTGCATGAGTTTGAATCTCTGTAAAAGTCCTCTCCCTCTTCTTGGTTTCTCATTCTGCCTCCATAAGCCCTGACAAAACCTAAGATAACAGAGAGGGCTTGGTCAGGGTTGCTGTAACCACAGTTTTTCTGTTTTCTACCAGCTTGAGCCCTAACTTATATAATGAATTTTGTACATTTCAGATAATGGCAAATATAATCAAGAACTGTTTGATGACTGTAGAACGGCTATCTTTCTCATCAATTACATTTCCCATGATTGGAACAGGAAATCTGGGGTTTCCCAAAGCTGTATTTGCTGAACTAATCCTTTCAGAAGTGTCCAAATTTAGTACCAGGGCATGGCTGAAAACCTTACAAAAAGTTTACTTTCTGGTACATCTTGATGATGATGAAAGCCGTAAGGTATGGTTACATATCTCTTCTGGTCTTTCTGGCAAGCTAAGTGCAATCTGATGGTTTTTTTTTTAGATGTACAAATAACAGCACTTTCTTCTTCAGCACTGGTATTGAGGAAATTCCTAAATTGAATCATAACCCTTTGATTAAAAAGTCTCTGAAATAAGAAAATCTATTGAGAACGATTGTTCCTGTTTGATGATTCTCCATGTTCCAAAGAATTGGGTTAATATTTCTACAAAGCATTGATGTGGTCAGTAACTGTGTTTCTTTCTCTCTAGGCATTTTTAAATAAATTCACTAGATGGTGGAGTGGAAATCTCAACAAGGAAAGGATTATCATGGTTGGAAATACCCAAGGTCTGGCTGGTTAATTTGTTCTACTGGGGCAATGTTTCCCTTTGCTTAGTAACTCTTTGGTGTTGTTGAAGTCCCATAGAAAGAGACAAATTCCTGTGAAGAACAAATCAGTAATGGAGAAAGTGTCAGTGTGTTCTAAAGAATAGATCATATTGTTGTGAATGAAATAACTGGTAATGAGGCCAGAATTTCTAAGATCCTATATAGTAAAAGGCTAATAGGCAAATTGACTGAACAGTGGAACAACTAGTCACTATGACCTGCACTGACCACCAGGAGGCAGACGCTCAGTACAGGTGGTCAGTGCGCTCCCACGGAAGGAGTACCACTCAGCCAGAAGCCGGGCTCACAACTGGTGAGCGCAGCCAAGTCTGAGGAACCCCCTAAGTGCATGAATTTCCTGCCCCTGGCCTCTAGTATAATAAAAGATAACTGAAATTTGCATGGCACATTAAACTTTACTGATTGCTTTCATAAGTATTATATTATTTAAACTTATACCATGGCCCCATGGGCAGGTGGTTGGTTCTGTTGCCATTGTATAAATGTGGAAACGGAGGTCATTAGTAGAAATGGCACTTCTAAGTTGTAGAGCCTCGGAGTGTAGAGTGGACAGTCATATGTCAACATGTTAAATGGCATATCACTGTGATTTCCCCAGAGCAGCCTTGCTATTGTTATTCCAGTGGGATATGAAGGGGAGGAAGAGCTCCATGTTGATTAGTGAGCTGTTGTTTAACATTGGACAAATGACCTAGCCACTCTGACCATTTTTCCTTTTTGTAAAATGGTAATAAAAGGATCGCCTAAAGTACAAACTTTTAGTTCTAAGATGAATAAATTCTGGAGACCTAATTTATAGCATGGGGAATACAGTTAATAATAATGTATCAAATACTTGAAATTTGCTAAGAGAGTGGATCTCAAGGGTTCTCACTACACTCACACACACACACACACACACACACAGCAACTGTGTGAGAATGGGTGTGTTAATCAGCTCAATTGTGGCATCATTTCACAATGAAAACTGACAATACACACCTTAAATATATACAATTTTTGTTTGTCAACCATACATCAATAAAGTTAAAAAAAAGAATCTCCACGAAATGTCAGCATGAAATGAGAGTGCACTTTGCTCTCTCACCTTCTTTCTCTCTCATGACATCACAGCAACTTTTGCAGACAAATAGATGGTCAAGCAGATGTTTCTGCCTCATCCTATTTAACTGAGAAAATGTAGATATTCCTATTGCTACAAAACATTGTTTTCTGATTTCCTTTTAAAAACAACAACAACAACAAAAACACCCAGCAGCTTAATAGACTAGGAGACATGGCAATGTTTGGATTTATTTCAAGGGGAAAAGAAGAAAGGAGAGACCCTTCATGTTTTTCCTACAGGAGCCAGCTGCTCCTTCACCCATCTCCTTTCTTTTCAGGTATCTTTGGGTCTGTCACTTGCCCTTGGCCCACAGTGTATGAAATGAAAATTGGTGCAATTACTTTCCAGGTTGCTATTGGAGATATTACAAAAGAAAGTGCAGATGTTATTGTAAACTCAACAACAAGGATGTTTAACCTGAAATCAGGTACCTCATTTAAATTATATTCTTGATTGCAAACATTAATAAAACCAATTTCTGGAAGGGAAATGGTGGCTAATGTTGCCCTGAGTAGACAAAGAGGTGTGTTGTAAATATACAGGCCCTGGAATCAGAAAGACTTGGCTTTCAATCCAGGCTATGCCAGTTACCATCCTGTGGCCTTGGGCAAATCACTCAACCTCTCTGAGCCTGACTTTCTTTGCTGTCTAATGCCTACTACCAAAGAAGCATAAATGGGGTATAAGTGATGTAAAGGTAGGGTGTATCTGATACATTATACCTAGTGTCAGCTCTCATCCTTTCTTAGCTCTGAACTATCAAAATTCCACACTTACAATTTAATCAGCTTTAAGTTCTTCTATTTCTATTTCCCTTTTTATGTTGATACTCATATCTCACCTCCTATAACTGCTCTCTATAGTATACTGACCCAAATGAAATTCAACCTCTTTTTCTTAATTTTTCTTAAAATATTTGACCAGCCCCTTTGATATAACACTTTTGAGCATGCCCTCTCTACATGTCTATTTATTTACAACTTATATACATTACTCATATGCTGATACATCTTGTATATTATAAAACACTAATCTTTAAATTAAAAGGGCAAGATAAAACATAGGATGGCTGGCTGGGTAGGAAGAGATCTTGTATCCTACCTCATACAAAGAACTTGTATCCTAACTAATAAAAGAGTAATATGCAAATTAACCAGCACTCTGCTACACTCACAAGGCACACCACCAGCCACGTCCACTAGCCAATCAGAGCAAGTATGCAAATAAACCCAACCAAAATGGCTGCAGCCACAGAGAGCAGAAGGGAGGCTTGGGTTTCCCAGGCAACAGAGGAATCCAAGGTTTCTACCTGCCCTTGCCAGCATAAGCCTTCACTCCAGGCTACAAAGTTTCAATTGTAGAAGGTAAATAAATTCCAGATACCAGGGCCTTTGCTTGGGTTGCCAGGGGGCATGGCTGGCCTGCAAACCACCACAGACCTCTCACTCAGGACACCCCATGCCCCAAGGGAAACCTCACCCTGATCTGGGACACCCTTCAGGGAAAACCAGCTGGCCACACCCATGCACCAGGCCTCTATCCTATCTAATAAAAGAGTAATGTGCAGATTGACCATCACTCCAACACACAACAGCTGCCCCTTGTGGTCAAAGATGGTTGCCCCCATGTGGACACAAGATGGCCACCACAATGTGGCCAGCAGGGGAGGGCAGTTGGGAGGCACCAAGCCTGCAAGGGAGGGCAATTGAGAGGGACCAGGCCTGTAAGGAAGGACAGTTGGAGGCAATGAACCCTGCAAGGGAGGGCAGTTAGGGATGATCAGGCAGGCAGAAGAGGGAAGTTGGGAGCAAACTGGCTGGCAGGGGAGCAGTTAGACATCAATCAGGGTATCATGGGAGTGGTTAGGGGGTGATCAGGCTGGCAGGCAGAAGTGGTTAAGAGCAATCAAGAAGACATGCAGGTGAACAGTTGTGAGTCAGCAGTCCTGGATTGTAAGAGGAATGTCCGTCTGCCAGATAGCCCCCAACTGCATAAACTGGCAGTCGGACATCCCTCGAGGGGTCCCAGATTGGGGAGGGTGCAGGCTGGGTTGAGGGACCCCTCACACCCCCCCCCCCCCCCGCCCTGTGCATGAATTTCATGCACCTGGCCTCTAGTGCATATAGATAGATAGATAGATAGATAGATAGATAGATAGATAGATATATGTATGCATAATCCATCGACATAGACAATAGCATACTAAAGGCCTGGGGTGGGGGACCAGGGCAAGCTAGAAGGGGTCAATGGGGAAAAATTTGGACATTTGCAATACTTTCAACAACAAAGATTTAACATTTAAAAAATATTTTCTAAATTGCAAAAATATTATGGAACTTACCATGCAGAAGTGAGTCTGTAGAATATCCATTCAAAAAAAATTTTTTTTAATTAATTCTCACCTGAGGATATTTTTCCATTGATCTTTTAGAGAGAGTGGAAGAGAGAGGGAAAAACAGAGAGAAACATTGATGTGAGAGAAACACGTCAATTGGTTACCTCCTGCGGGTGCCCTGACCAGAGGGGAGGAGCCTGCAGCCAAGGTACATCCCTTGACTGGGATCCTTTGGTCTAAAAGGCTGACACTCTATCTCCTGAGCCAAACAGGCTAGGGCTTCATTCAATTTTTATAAAACTATAAAGAACATTCAATTATTTAAAACACAGTAAATTAAATATATGCATTTATTTTTGCTCCCTCTTGAAACCCTGACAGAGCAAATGTAAAGGAATTAAAAGGGTATGAACCCACAGAGAAAGAGAGTTGGAGGGAAAACAACAGTAACAGAGATAGCAACATATTTTCAGAAGCAGCTAGCCAGTGAAGGCAGCTGACAGAATGGAGAAAATAGTACCTGCGGGAGAGAACCACAGCCCCTAGAAACACAGGAACTTGAGGCAGCAGGAACCTGGGAAGGCAGGGGATGAAAAGAGGAGAAAATGGAATTGGATGGAAATCTGAGACCTTTGATGCTATCCCCTATCCTGTGCAGCAGTAACTTCCCTTGCTCTTTCCTAGCCAGAGTTGGGAGGTGTAATTTTTTTTAGAGACACTGAACCAGGGAGCTTTGCAGACTTAGCACACTGGGAACAGGTGAGATGAGGACGGGGAGCTAGACTGAAAACATGGTTTCAGTGAGGTGTCTGTAGTGAACAGTGAGTGCCCAGCCCCTATCCCAGTGGGGCTCTCTGAGCAGCAGATGGGTTTATACCCCCTAGACAGGAGATGGGAGTATCCTTCTGGGGTGAACCTGATCACCCTAAAATCCAGTAGTTACTGCCTGCTCACCTTATTCTGAAGCCTATCAGTCAGCAAGCCTCCTGCACAAGGAGCTTCCAAAATCACTCTTACAGTCCGCGTTGGTGGTATAGTGGTGAGCATAGCTGCCTTCCAAAATCACTCTTACATATGGAGCGACAAATATCGCCTATTTGAGAAAAACCTCCACCATTGCAAAGTCAGAGGCCAAAACAAACTGAAAAAAGGAGATTTAAAAAAAGAGATAATTCATAATCAAGTAGATATGTGTACATAGGTAGGTAGGTAGGTAGGTAGATAGATTGGTAATAGATCTTCATGATGATGCAATAACTAACATTTATTTATACTTTGTGTGTGCCAGATTCTGTATTAAGTAATTCTCATCCGTTATCTCTTTCAATGTTCAATGTAGGAAAAGTACTATGCCAGCCTTTGTGTAACAGGTCAGGAACTGACTGGTGACATGTTAGCTAGTAAGTTGTGGACTCAACTCCAACCCAGTGTGCCAAAATGCAAAGTCCATGTTTTCAACCACTGAACCCAGTTGTCCTTAAATGTGACCAAGGTGGTGGGGCTGCAGCCTTGATCAGAAGATTCATTGGACTGAAGCCAGCCAACTATCTGTAATTGCGAAAATCCCAGTCAAACAAAATTAAATAACAAAATCAAAGAAGTTAAGTAAATTGCTCAGGATTATGATAGTTTTTAGATCCATGCTTCTCATTCGTCTCAGAACTTTTCTCTTTATATTTTTATTCAATTTTGTAAAGTAGTAAGCATAAAATGCAAAAAAAAAGAAAACTTAAATAACTGCAGAAATATCCCAGTACAAATAGAGACGGTAAAGCTGCAGACACTGGAGACTTTCCGCTGTTGGGCAGTGCCCTCCTCCTGTGGATCAGATTGTTTATTCACCTGCCATTGAATGAAGGCAGCTATAGAAAGGTGATTTTCTAAGGAGGGGAACGTCAATGGATTATGCAAAGGGTGAGCTGAATAAAAGCCTAATGTGCAAAAGCTATAACTACCTATTGAATATTAACAGATGGTTTATATCATTAATATGTCTTCTGTAGGGGTGTCAAAAGCAATTTTAGAAGGTGCTGGACCAGCTGTGGAAGATGAATGTGCTGCACTAGGTATGATGTCATGTTGCTGTTGCCTACAACCTATAGAAATTTAAGGGGCTGAGACTATGGTGAGAGGATCCGTGGGTGGAGTAAATGATGAGTGCTTTGGAAGACGGTGGGCTCACTGGGAGAGGAGACAGGTGGTATATGATGTGGGGACTGTCGGGGAGAGGTCCTCTCTCCCACCATCCCACCTGTCTCTTCCTGAAAATTAAAAAGAACCCAGGCCTGGGACCTAACCCAGGCTCTGCCTTCTACTCAGGGATCCTCCCTGAGCTTTGTTTCTCTTCTTTCACCCATAAGACAGTTCTACTGATGAGGAGTATGACAATGGCTATCCCACATGTGGTTGTGAGGATGAGAAGGAAAAATGAATGTAAAGAAAGTTTTGTAAGCTGTAAAGTGCTATATAAATGACCTTTTACTTACCCCAGTCTTATTCTACTTCACATAGCACAGCATGAACCTGAGTTTTACTCCTTTTATGAATAAACTAGAGGCCCAGTGCATGAAATTCATGCACGGGGGGTGAAGGGGGAGGGTCGCTTCAGCCCAGCCTGCACCCTCTCCAACCTGGGACCTTTTGGGGGATGTCCAACAGCTGAAATTGGGCCTAAATCAGCAGATATCCCTCTCATAATCCTGGACCACTGGATCCTAATCCATCACCTGCCTGCTTGCCTGGTTGCCATTAACTGCCCATTTCTCCCACTGGTCTGATTGCCCCTCACTACCTTGGTGTGCTGGCCTGGTCACCCTTACTGCCCCCCACTGCCGGCCAGATAGCCCCCAACTGCCCCCGCCCTGCTGGCCTGGTCATTCCTAACTGCCCCCCTACCCCCCCACTGACCTCGTTGCCTCTTACTTCCCCCAACCCCCCCGCAAGTCTGGTTGACTGTCACTGCCCCTCCCACCCCCCACTGGCCTGGTCACCCATCACTGCTCCCCCTGCTGCCCTGGTCACCCCTCACACCTCACCTCCCCAGGCCTTGTTGCCCCACACAGCCTGCTTGTTCAGTTGTTTGGTTATCCCTCACTAACCCCCCTGTCGGCCTGGATAGGCAGCCATTTTGTGAGGACATGAAGCTTAATTTGCATATCACCTCTTCATTATATAGGTTAAGTGAGCCTGTGTGGGTCTGAGGGGTTTTATGACACCAACCAATTATCCACTTCTGACACTACCTACCTAAGTTAGTACCAGATCCCACAGGTTAAAGGTCTCAGTCCCACAAAATTGCCCAAGCCCTTCTCCCACCCACCCACCCCTCCTTCAAATGCCAGTTTTAAGTCTCAGGGGCCACCTGTACTTCTGACTGGCTGGCTATAAATTCAGAGGTTACAAATAACCCCTTCTCAGGTTCAACAATTTACTAGAATTATTCATAGAACTCTGTAAAAACACTTTTCTTACCTTTCCCAGTTTATTGTAAAGGGTACAACTCAGGGACAGCCAAGTGAAAGAAATGTGTCAAATGACAAAACTAAAACAATTTGATGATGAGTGTGAGGTCCTTTATTTAAGAAAACAACCTGTGGAGGGGCGTGCAGTGCCTTACAAGTATGGAGCACTCTTCCTGAGGGACTGTGGGCAAGAGCAAATTTTCTAGAGGATTGGAAGTGGGAGCATGGGAACAGTGTGTGATTGGCTGGGGTTGTATATTGGACTTTAGTTAGAAAGATCAGGGAACAAGGAAATAAATATAGTGCTTAGAGTTGGTTCAGAGTTGGTGTTTGGGGATTAGCTGTCTGAATATACTATGTTTCTGACCAAGTGGAGCATTTACAGGAAAAGGAGGGTTTGGTTTGAGAGTTCAGTTTGCTGATGTGGCACACCAGGCAGGAGTGTACATGAAATTTTTATATTTATTTATTTATTTATTTATTTACTTATTTATTCATCTATTTATTTATTTTTATGCCAGCATGGGACAGGGTATGGGGAAAGAGGCACAGAGCGGTTAGGGGTGATCAGGCTGGCAGGGGGGCAGTTAGGGGCAATCAGGCAGGCAGGCAGGCAAGTGAGCGTTTAGGAGCCCGTGGTCCAGAATTGTGAGAGGGATCAGGCCTAAACCCACAATCAAACATTCCCCAAAGGGTCCTGGATTGGAGAGGGTGCAGGCCGGGCTGAGTGGACCCTCCCCCTCCCATGCACGAATTTCATGCCCTGGGCCTCTAGTTAATGTATAATAGATACTCTTATCACTCAGGGGATTCGAAGGGCTCCAGGAACTCTGAACCAGGAGCCAGGAATGAAATATTTATTTTTTTATTATAGCATGGTGAAGAACCTATAAGAGTGAGCATAAACTGTTCATCCTTCAAAACCAGGACTGAACCTCGGCAGAATAGACAGTCAGCTCTGAGTATGATTTGGAGAAGTCATTTGACAGCACATTCTCACAACTGACCTATTGTCATGCCTGAAACTCCCACCTTAATAGCTCTCCTCTGATTAAGACATTTTCTCTGGAGTGAATAAATTCCTGGAGAGAGATCAGAGGATGGTACTATTGGTCCCAACTGGAGGACATCAGCAGGGATTTATTTGTGTGCTGCAAGAGCTAGCTGTAGCTTGGAAGGCAGAAGCAGAGCATGAAGCTGGCCTGACAGCTGGAAAAGTCTAAGGATGATACCTGGGAGAGGAGAGCGGGTGGACACCTGAGGGGCAGCAGGGAGTGCCTGCGTGATGGAAGCTCACCAGAAGGGTGGGGTGGGCAGGGACCAGTTCTCCTCCTGCGTTTTCCTGGAGCCTTGCTTTGCTCAGAGAGCAAAAAGGCAGTGCCTTAAAACAAGCCCTGCTAATTTCCATGTGCTTACGAGCTCCGTGGGTTCTGAGGGAGGGGAAGTTTTCATGCTTTCACACCTCCACACCACACAGTCCACTACTTTCACCTCCTTGAAAAGTGAATCTGGCTGAATGAGGCATAAATTACTCCTCTGGACAGTAGAGAGGGAGTTGAGAGCTCTGGACACTGACTGCTTAGATTCAAATCCTGGGCAGTCTTCGGCTGCTGACCTTAACCACCGCTGGCTGCTGTTAAATTTGTGAAATGGAGAAAACAGAACCTATGTCACAGGCTTTGAGGAGTGAGTGAATGAACTCAGGTGCAAAATATTCAATAATGAATAACCCGGATTGTAAAGGAAATGAGCCTGTCCCAGTCCCAGAGAATGAAATCAGCTTGATCGAGGGAGGTTGCCCTTGGTCAGGAATCTTCAGGGCTTTTTCCTTTGTCAGCTATTTTCATTTCTCAAAAATCAGCGCTGCTTCCCATAACTAATGTTCTGTGTGTGTTTCCTTTCCCCCCCCCCCCCCCCAGCGACACAGCCTCACAGAGATTTTATAGTTACACAAGGTGGATTCCTATCATGCCATATAATAATTCATGTCCTGGGAGGAAAAGATGTCAGGAAATCAGTTTCCAGTGTTCTGAAAGAGTGTGAACAGAGGAAGTACACGTCTATTGCCCTTCCTGCCATTGGAACAGGTTTGTAGCCTCTCATCGCCAAAGATTCAGAATTACTCAGATTCCTTTAGACAACCTCACTTTTAATAAACTCAATGCTGAGTGCAGAAAGCGATAGTGAGGTAAATCAGAAAGTGGGCAGGCAACCTGTCAGCCCCTTCTAGGGTCCTGAGCCCCTTTTACCAATCCTTTTCCTTATTTTAGGTTTCCTAAGCATCTTTCCATGTTTGGCCCATCAAGGTTTTCCTACTGTTCATTTGTGCCCCCCCCCCCCTTTGGGGGACTCATTTGTTCTCATTATATCAATGACCATTTCAGCACTGACTCCCAAATCAGCATTTCTAACCTTCTCCAGAATCTTCTCTGGGAGATTTCTCTGTCACCAGAAACAATGATATTACAATCCAAACTCATCATCATCTCTTGAGTTATTTCATTTTCTAGTTTCCTCCTTCTGTGGTGCCATGAATTCCCAGCTGTCCTACCACGCTTGCTTCTTTGTGTCCCAGACCCCTGTAGTCAGCGGGTCCTGTTAAATCTTCTTCCAGAGGGTGGTTCAGCTTCAGCCTTCTTTTTCGTTTCCAAACCCATAAGACCACTCCCAGCTGATTTACTGCTGTGTTTTCCAATTGGGTCCTCATTTGTGGAGTCATTAGATTGAAATGCAGTTACCCAGGCCCCGTGCAAGGCACTCGGCATAAAGCCACGACTAAGATACAGTCTCTGCCCTTAACCAACAAGCTCAGATTCATCCTGCTCACAGTTTCTAGGAACACTTTCCTCACCATCTCTATCATATCATACAATCATTTGCTCCTAGTTGAAGATGATGTTAATAGCTCACTCACTCCCTGATTCATTCACACCTGATTGCTCATGCTTTTAAAGAAGTCCTGAGAGGGGTTATATGATTTAATAAAACTTCAAACGTAAGGTCACCATGGGCGAAGACCACTGTTACTTCTCGCTTTGTTTTCCCTGGGCGCTGGGTGTTGGAGTGGCTGCGAGCATTTTTAGAAAACAGCTTAAAAAGTTGACTTAGGAATACATTTTCAGCATTTAAATTTTTATACTTGGTTGCGATTTCTTTTATGATTCTAAATATTCACTTTTATCATAATTTTCTGTTTGGAATTTTATGTTCTTCTGAGATGTATACATTTCAAAACTTACAATGTATGTGAACCCAGCCTTGACAATGAATCCCCCATTGATAGATAAGAACTTAAAATATAAAAGCACAAGGTCACACAGCTAGAAGGCAACCTAACTAAGTTCAAACCTAGGCAGCTTAGCCTGTACATTTCAACTATTCTTTTTTTTTTTTACACTACCTTTTATTTTTTTTTACCGCTATGCTCTTAATTACTATAGTCTTGCTAACATATTCTTATCTCTAATATCTACTATCTTCTATTATCACTCTAATTTTATAGCTGAGTAAACTGAAGTTTAGAGGTGATGTGGGCTGAGTTGTATCTCCCACAACTATGAGATCAGTTTCTGGCTATAGGGTGTTGCTTTCTTCTTTCTTAGCATCAGGAACTACATTTGCCAGATCTGATCACATGACCAACACCAGCTGAAACTACTTTTGTCACTTAATTTTTTTTTTCTCTCCAGGAAATGCTGGGAAAAACCCAATCAGAGTTGCTGATGACATAATCAATGCTATTGTAGACTTCACATGTGAACATTCTACTCCATCATTAAAAAAAGTTAAAGTTGTCATCTTTGTAACTGAGCTGCTGAATGTATTCTATGTCAGCATGAAGAAAAGAGAAGGAATAGCAACATCACCTACCTTTCAGTCCACATTTTCCAAGGCTGCATGTAAGATGTTCTTTTAAAAATCATGTGGTTATCTGTAATATCACTTAGAAAGTGTTTAAATGCAAATGTTCATTATTTCTATCAGTTTTAGGGCTTTACAGAAAACCTCCTATAATACTTGGGAAAAGTATAGGAACTATGGAGCACAATCTCTCTGTCAACCGATTATTCTTCTGAGGGACAAAATCATGCCTGAGAAACTGGAAAAACAAATGAGCAGAAAGAGAAGAAAAGGGCTGAGAGATCAGAAAGAGGGGAACAGACTTTGAAAATCCAAGCCAATGATCTCATGTTCTTCCTTTTTGTTTGGTATTGACCATCAGTGCCTCTTGAAGCTATGAACTAGCTGGTCAATACTGATTTATTGATCATCCACCTCTAGACAAGTTAGCCTGTGATCAGAGCAGATGTTAGAAAAGAGACGCCAGGGCCATCTGGTTTTACTACATCATGAGCAAATAAATTCCTGCTGTGAAAGTATCTATATCGACCTGCTCCTCTGATGTAACCTTCTCCCATTTCATGACTTCTATATTGCTGTTAAAATAACTAGAAACCCAGCCTCCTCTTGCAATCACTGTTTTTACCCCCCTTTTTTTTTTTGAGCACTTACCCAGAAAGCACTGAGTTTTACTGGCAATGAGGCCAGCAGCCTTCCTAAACTGAGAATTGTTGTCTACCAGCAAGAATTTAATTTCTCCCTCCACTTACTTCCTGATAACTATTCTCCTCAATGTGCTGAAACACACAGTACATGTAAGAGCTCCATGCACACACACAAAATAAAGAGAAATACTAGTTGGATTTGGCAGTAGCAAGTAATAGAAAATCCACTTTAAACTAGCTTAAGCAAAAAATGGAATTCATTGACTCACCTGTCTATAAAGTCCAGACATACTCAGGCCCAGTCTGACTCAGTTGCTCATTTGATATCATCTGGACTCTGACTTTCTTTATCACTCATTCTCTTCTTCACTTGTAGAGAGGAGACTGAGGCAGGCACACAAGGAAAGGTATAGGAGGGCATTTGTCTTCAACACCAGGAATGGGAAAGGAGAGAGAGATTTATCTTTTAAAAGGTATTTATAGGGAAAGAGCCCAAGAAAGTGCCCAGTACTCTTTAAAAAAGGTGGCTCACATGTTATTTTTTTATGAAGCATGAGGCTGTAGAAAAGACCAAGCACAATCACTTTTTAAATAAGAACAATAACCATGTGTTTGTTTAGAAAGGCTTTAATGCCTCTTACTTTAAACTTGTAACAATGCCATAAGGTGGTAGAGAGAGCAGATCTTATTATCTCCAGTTTGTAGATGAGAAAATGAAGATTTACATGGCTGGTCACAGGTTGAGGCTTATGGGGTCTTCTGACTCTAAGTGCTGGTGGTTTTCTGCTCTGTAAGCTCATGGCGTGAAAGGAAGGGAGGGCCTAAAGAAACACTCACCTTTCTTTCCAGTCTTGCCTGCTGCATTCAGAAAAACAAAGAGCAGGTCCAAGAGAACTCTAACCCCTCTGACTACAAATGATTAGGCCAAAAGATCTGGAAGGGGTGGACAGTGAGGGAAAGAAAAGAACTGAATTTGCAGAAACTACACACCCTACCAGAAAAACTCTTTGAAAATGGAATTTGAAAGATCTCCCAGATTAGGTTTAGATGCTTCTCTTTGTCACTAGGATTTCATTCCCTGAATGGACTTGGAAAACAGGATGGAAGTTCCCTAGATCCCTCTCCCAGGCCTGGCATATTTTTCACTAAAAATGGCTAAATTGTGGCTTTGTTTGTAAGGAGAAATCCTTTGGTTTTAATCTGTGGTATTGTGGCATTTTCTTTTCTAATACAATCTGCCCATATTTCTACTAGTCATACCATCTCAGGACGCTGATGTCTATGTAGCTCAGTGTGTTTAAAGTTTGTGCAAGCTGTTGGAAAGCAAAGGGAAACTTTGAGCTTGTGAGATTATGTGAAAGCATTCAGTAAGCACTTGAGTTATTTCCTTTAGGTGGTGTTTACTTAGCAAGGAAGATGGGATACAGAACAATGTGTTTTAAACATCTTTAGCAAGATAATTGTGGTGAAAAGAAAAATAATAAAGAGCCACACTAAATAGAACTTAGAAAAGTAAAAACACCAATAAATTAGCTTTCATGTTTACATATTAGCTTCTTATGGAATTAATTCCATAGAAATTTCTGGGAAAATAATCATTTCAAGCTCAAGTGAATCTAAGTTTATCTGAGTATTTTAGCTAAACCATTAATTAACCTATGTGGTATTAGTGTCAGAACTGTTCACTTCATCTGTGTTTACCAAATTTAGGATCGTAGAGTTATAGCTTCCTCCCATCCCAAAGACTAGAATTAGATGAATGAATGAGAAGAAAGAGCATTAGAAATGCCTAGGTTTTCAGAGATCCCTGGTAATGAATGTCATGTTTCTCCAAATGCTAACTTTCCAGATAATATTCCTGAATACTCGTCTGACATGAATCAGCAGCTGTTTCGTGTGATCCAGCTACAACCTGGACAGCCAGAATATGACACTGTGAAGAATAGATTCTCTCAGACTTGTTTTTCCTACAGAATAGAGAAGGTAATATTGTATTTTAAAAATGATTTCTCTTAAATATTGAAGAACTAACATGAAAGCTATCTTTTTATATAAGATTCTTTTTAAATATCCTATATTTTAACTAGAGGCCTGAAATTGTATGAAATTCATGCATGTGTGTGTGGGGTTCCTCAGCCTGCCTTTACCGTCTCCAATCCAGGACCCCTTTAGGCATCAGGCCTACACCGGCAGTCGGACATGCCTCTAGCAATCTGGGACCACTGGCTCCTAACCACTCACCTGCCTGCCTACCTGATCACCCCTACCCACTCTGCCTGCCTGTGGGATTGCCCCTAACCACTCTGCCTGCCTGCCTGATTGCCCCTAACCATTCTGCCTGCCTGCCTGATCACCCCTAACCACGTCTGCCTGCCTGCCTGATTGCTCCCAACTGCTCTATTCTGCTGGCCTTACTGCTCCAACTGCTCTCTCCTGCTGGCCTGATCACCTCCTAACTGCTCCCCTGCTTGCCTGATCGCCCTTAACCGCTTCTGCCTTGTTCCCCACCACCATGGCTTTGTCCAGAAGATGTCCGGTTTAATTAGCATATTACCCTTTTATTAGTATAGATTGGACTCACTCAAGTTCCATAAACTTCAAATCTCATGATTCATGCATTAACAATAACGAAGGAGACCCCCAAAAGTTATATGTATATGTTGGGATACTTTCTCTTACAATTAAAAAAACACACTGAAACTGGTTAAAAAAAAGAAATGTATTGGAACTTAATGGAAAGTCCAGAAGTAGGACGGCATGTGGAGCAGTTTGATCCAGTGGTTCGATGATGACTTGGATCCAGTTTCTCTGGATTTGTGGTTCACAGTGTCAGCCTCGTTTGAAGGCAGGATTCCCTTCATGATTATAGGACGGCTGCTGGTGTCAACCAGAGAGTCTCAGCTTCTCCCATTCGCATACTTCAGATGAGACACTGTGTCCTGTCACACAATTAATAGATAAGAATACCAGGCTTTGTGTTGAGTGGGACGCTCAAACCAGTATGGGTTGGGGAAGTTACCATATACTGATTGCCTTGGACCTGGGCTATTGGAACCCATCATGAGATTTATTTAACCCAATTGGGTTTCATTTTAGAACTATAAGGAGGGTCAACTCCACCCAAATCAGAAGTTTCTCCACAATGGGGATGAAGTGGAATGGATGACCAGAGATTCTACAATGTCCATTCATTATGCTGCATAAAAATATTAGCCAGTAAAGTGTAGGAGTTTATTAGAAGGTCCTTATCAGACCATAGGTATCAGAGCAGGGTGCAACAGCCCAGTAACTTAAAATCTAGCTGGTTCTTCCATAAAATTGTATACTTAACTACCTTACAGCAATTATGAAATTGTGCTTTGGTAACTTTGCACATGCCTGATTCCCCTGTTTGGCTGCGGACTTTGTACGGTAAGAATCACCTCCTATTCATCTTTGCATTCCCAGTATTTAGTATATTGTGGGACATAATACCTATCGAAGGAATGAGTAAAAATTCCTGAGAAAGAAGGAGAATCAGAAAGAGAGATTGTAGAAGGGACAGATTTAAAGGAGGAGATGCTTCATTATGTTTAAAGCTGTTGGGAGTACTAGAACCTCGCTTTAATTTGTTTACCCAATTTCTGCAACATTATTGGCTCTTACACTTCTATTATACCCATTTTAAAAAACATTAACTTTGAATTAATTCCATAACTTACCTTCTGTCCTGCTAAATAAATTCATTACTAATTCATTGTCTCCAACCTTAGCTGAACCTTCAGGTGCCTGGAATCCCCCCTTGCTTTCTCCAGTCAACCCCCTCATCCATTTCCTATTCCAAACCTTCATCATGAGGCTTCCATCACACTCAGCAGAATAACTTTCCCTCCTGCTTTTATCACTTGGTTTCCTCTCAATATCTGCTTACAGTTGTGCACTCCCTTCTTCTTCAACCCTTCTTCTGCCTTTCTTTCCAGAACACCATTTGCTCAGATTTCCTACTCTCCCCCGAGATGTAGATTATCTGGATTTTTTTTCTGATGCTTTCATACTCCGTGTATGTTCTCCTAATCCATCCTTTATCATAGCGAGGGGTAGTGGTTTGTTTGCTTGTCTTTCTCTCCCTCTAGACTGAAAGTATTTTGAAGGTAGAGACCCAACACAGTGCTTCATTCACATTAGATGTTCAATAGATGATTAGTGAATTAAATTCATTCTCTAGAAGGAATGAGAGCCAATAGAGAATGATTTTCTGGAAAAAAAATAAATTGAAGGACAAAGTTCCAAAGAGAGTGTGGTTCATGGTTTGAAATGCTGTTGATATCTCTGGAAAGAAATAGTCATTAAAATAGGCAGTTATGAGGTGATTTGTGACCATAATTGGAGCAATGCAGGAAGAATTATGATTGGGAGATCTGAAGGAATTATGGAAATAATTATTAAATGATTACAAATTTTTGAGTAGGCATTTGAATGTCAATAAATTTCTAGGGATTTCAGGTAAACATTTTAATATAAATTTAAGTTCTTTTATGTAAAAGTATTCAATAGATAACAATAATAAGCAGTATTAAAACATACAGATGCGTTTAGCCTACCCTTTTTCTGAAGGCAAAAAGCTACTGTTAAACAAAACTTTAAACTTCCACCGCTGCAAGTCTTTTGGAAAAAAAAAAAAAAAAAAGGGTTGTTTGAGTCATTGCTACCAAGAAAAATGACCAGGTCCTGAGGCCTGAAGTCTATACTCCTGCAGCAGTGCCAAGTGGAAAAGATTGCATGCCTGCCTTCCTGGAGTCAGCAAGCATTTTGCATCAAGTAGGGCAAAGAAGAGTACTAGTTTGAAAGAATTTACATTGGCTGGGGTAGAGAAAGAGTGTGGGGAAAGATGAAGCAGGGCTAGTTCTGGGATAGGCACAGAGTTGGTCAGGCAGAAGTGTTTGCTCATTCAGACTCCTGGTGGGCAACTATCTGGAAAATTAATGTGTAAACAAGAAGCTGAGGAGGCTCCTGGGGTTTGATGGTGCCTGGCTATTCTCTCATTTAGATAATCTTAGCAACAACTGCCTAGAAGTTGGTTCACCGCCCAACATATACTCAGGAATGAGAGCAATCTTGTTAGCTGTTTGGTCTTCCACTCTCCAACCCACTGTAGTTCAGTGTAGAACATCTCAGAATTTTTCTTTTGTCATTACCCACTCTGAATTTGCTGGTTTTTGCATTTTCCTTCTCCTCCTTCTCTCTATTGCTTAAAGACCACAGCAGACACTGTACTGAGCTTTATGGTCATATCCAGATGTTTTGCTCTTTGTCATTTGTAGATTGAGAGGATACAGAATGAATTTCTCTGGCAGAGCTACCAGGTAAAGAAAAATCACATGGACATCAAGAATGGCCATATAGATAATGAGAAAATCCTCTTCCACGGGACAGATGCACACTCAGTGCCACATGTCAATCAGCACGGCTTCAATCGCAGTTATGCTGGGAAGAATGGTAAGGAAGCAAGTAATCTGACTGATCAGAATGAGGTGAATGGATGTTCTAGTGTTGACTATTCATACCCAAGCATTGTAGCCATAGATGGCAGCCATACTGTTATTGTCAGGATAGAGCTCATTCTGTTTCACCCAAAAGGAAACTGGCAAACTTTCCAGGACAGATGAAGGGAATTTTAGAAATGTGGCTGTGGTGACCAATAACTGCATTCAAATTTTATTTACTTTTTAGGTTTGGGCATGGTTCTGCATACTGTGATAATTTTATGTTCTTATGAAGGCTTTTGTCTTTCTCTCTGCAGCTGTAGCCTATGGAAAAGGAACTTATTTTGCTGTTGATGCCAGTTATTCTGCTAATGATAGATACGCCAGACCAGATAGCACTGGGAGGAAACATATTTATGTTGTACGAGTACTTACAGGAGTCTATACACTTGGACGTGAAGGAATAATTACGCCTCCACCAAAGAACCCTTACAATTCTACAGATCTCTTTGACTCTGTCACAGATGATATACACCATCCAAAGTTATTTGTGGTATTCTTTGATAATCAAGCTTACCCTGAATATCTCATAACTTTCAGATGTTAAAACATAGGATTAAAAAAACAACAACACATACACACAAGAAAACCGCAGAGGTGATTTGGTCATCTATTTATGAGAACAATTTATAGAATTTTTGTCTTTGCCTATGGTTTGTTTAAACATATTTTAAAAATCTCTATGCTAGGTGCTATAATGCTAAAAAAATAAAAAAAATAAAAAAGGAGAGGGGGGCCCTTTTAAATGCATATTGCACTTTCTAGCATATCTTTCTTCTGAGCATATTGATGGGTAGAAGCTGAAAAATATAAATGACACAATTATAGCTACAACTACAGACACCAAAACTATAGGAAACAAAGAGAACATTTCTTTTTCTTCTATTGGAAAAGAATTAAGATGAATCATCCTAAAGCCAAGTTGTCATTGTTCTTATTAGACTATGTTAAAACACCAAACTGTGTTGAGCTAAACCATACTATTAAATGAATAGGCTGCTATTGTGCATCTGTAACAGTTGTGCCTCCTTAAGAAACTTATTAGCAAAAGAGTGACCGAATCAAAGAATATTATGTCAAATTTGTTGTGAAACAAATCAGGTAAAAATGCATTGTATTGCTATCTAATGCTACATAACAAATTATTACCAAACTTAGTGTCCCTGTGGGTAAAGAATTCAGGCATGGCTTAACTGAGTTGTTCTAACTTAAGGTTTGTCATGAAGTTGCAGTGAAGATGAAGGCAGGGGATGCAGTCATTTGAAGGATTTGCTGGGGCTGGATGATCTGCTTCCAAGGGGAATCACTCTAATAGCTGGCAAGTGTTTTGCTGGTTGTTGGCAGGAGTCCTCATTTCCTCTCCACCTTGGCCTCTCTGCAGGCTGCTTTAGTGTCCTCATGACATGGCAGCTGACTTATTCCACAACTCAGGAAAGAGAAGGCAGAAGCCACAATATCTTTTATGGTCTAGCCTCTGAAATCATACTCCATCCTTCCTATAATATCCTACAATTCCATGAATCAGGTTCTTCAATGTGGGAGATTTTAAACAAGGCATGGCCATCAGTAGGCAAGGATCATTGGGGACCATCTTGGCAGTCATATGAATACGTGAATGAATGACAAGTTGATAAAATGTTAGCAGTGAAAAGGGCACTAGCGATCATCTAGTCCCACTGTCTCCTCGTCTTTCTCCCTTCACCATCTCCTAGGGCAAAAAGCCCTCTGGCTCTTCTTGACCACTTCTAGCGCACAGCATCTTGAGAGAACCTACTAGTATTCCATTTCAGGACAGCTCTAAGTATCGAAAAACTCTTGCTTATACTGAGTTGAAATCTATTCTTCAAAGTCTATTACCTGCTGATCACTGTCCTACCTACACTGACACAGAACATATTTCATTTCTTTTATAGATGGTGGCGCTTTAGATTCAAATTCTTAAAATATTTAGTAGTGGATTTATCCTGAAACATTGCTTTTTAAGAGTTGCTGACATTTAAGAAGTATTTATGTTATCATAAATAAAGCACATGCACATTAAGGAGTAAAGAAATGCATTAAAAAAATTCAAACTCCATCACCCATAATTCCAATACTTTAAGGAAACCACTGCCAATATTCTTATGTACTCCCTTCTAGTTTCTTTATCCAGCTACAAGAAAGTAAAAATTGCACTTTATTCAATTAAAATAACTTTATTCAATTACCAATTATAAAATACTGTATCTACATTTTTCATTTAACATTCCAAATATTTGTCTCATGCTATTAATTTTTCTGTAAACAATCTAAATGGTTGAGTTCTGTACTATATGTGTATCATTTTCCCATTACGTGTCATTAAATCCATTATATGTCACTTCAGTTGTATTTTAATATATGTTTTTACATATATGACATGTCAAAATGTGGTGGTTACATCTCTAGATAAATATATGATTGGAATATGAGTTGCAAAATAATAAAATCTACCTTCATTAACATTGCTCCCTAGATTTCTTGAAGGAAATATAGTCCCAGAGAACAAAACCATGTTAAATAATGCTCTGTTAACTACCTAAGCAAAACACTTGCCAGCTATTAGAGTTGGTAGACCTGGACTTAGTCCTGACCCAAGAACTAATGCATTGCTTGTATAAACTTGGACACGTCATTTAAACTCTCAGAGCCTCAGTTCTTCATTTTAAAAAGTAAGATAATGATTCCTGCCTTCCTAGTTTCCAGCGTTAAGTAAGATAACAGCAAAATTATATTGAGAAAAACTTTTGCCTTCTTGCTACAGAGAGAGCAAGACGGATCACCAATAACTCTCCCAATCCCAGTGTAGAATTCTAATAAGTCAGGTTGGAGCATGGAACAGCTCCTTTTCCTTAGGTAAGGTAGACTCTTACGATGTAAACTGCTGTCTCCTGTCTCCTCTGGTACTGTTATTCAAGGACTCCCCAATTTATTTTGCTGTATTCCTACTTCAGCAGTAAAACACAGAAGTCTTGAATATAAAAATAAAAATATCCTTGGGTGAGGGTTAACAGCAACAACATGATATTGATTTTTAGAGAGAGAGTAGAAGGGAGAGTAGGGGAAGGAGAGTGAAAGAGAAACATTGATGTGCCTCCTGCACAGTCCCAACTGTAGCCAGGGATTGAATTTGCAACCCTTTGATGCTCAGGCCGACACTCTAACCATTGAGCAACACCAGCCAAGTCTATACCCCCGGATTTTTATGGAGGCTTCATCACATAGGCAGGATCAATAATTAAGTCACTTCCAATCCCTCTTTTCTTTCTGGAGAATAGAGTATGGGGCTGAAAGTTATATATTAAAAAAAGTAATAGTTAACCTCCATCAGATTGGAATCTGGAGGGCCTGTAGGGGGAACTCTTATTCCTATGTTAGTCAAAAAACTAAATAAGAACTCTGGTTATCACAACAGCCTTCTTTTACCATCCATATAAGAACTTCCTTTTTATTTGTGGTGATGAGATTGCCATGTCTGCATGTTCTGGGTTGCAGTTCTCTCTTTTTCCTAGAGGAATATCTAGTTTCTAACTGTGACTTGGTCTCCTTGATGACCAACCCCCACCCAGAAGTTCATTAAGAGTTACCTCATTAGAACAAAATACATTACCACACCCAGGAAATTCCAAGTTATTTAAGAACTCTTGTGTCAGGCACTGAGGTCAAATTTTAAAACAAAAATTGCTCCTAATGTTGTTATCGCTTGGGAAATTACAAGGTTTTAGGAACTGTGTGCCAGGAACAAGGAGCAGAGACCAATATATACAAGATGCCCCCCAAAATTTACTTAAGAGCTGATAGCACAATTGATGTTTCTTTCTTTTCAGATTTAACCCATTGGAATTAGTAATTATTCAAAGTGTGTATATAGTGGGGTTTTTTGTGTGTTTTTTTTGATACCCTGTATTTTCCATTATCTCAGATGAATCTTGGTTTTCACCACAACTATTAGTAAACATATAAAGGGAATCTTGTAATTAGAGTGAATAACAATGTTGAAAGATGTTGCTTCATTTCCCTCATTGTTTATATTATTTTTGTAACCACCAGAATGTAAATATTCTCCTACTTTATTTTCCTGATCTTGTTAAGAAAGGCATTTTAAATACAGTAATTTATTTCTCTGAAGCCCTTTATTACCTAACTGTTGTCCTTATTACCTAAAATTACAATTCTATAGCTAAGGCTCATCAAATAAATAACGTTTACTTTTGAGAGGAGTTAGCTTGACATGCAGGCAGATAGGGCAGGGGTCCAGTAGAAAACAAAGGCAGGTGGAAAGTCGGCAGGGACAGACACGGCAATGAGCAAGCCTAACCTCAGACACCAACCATGCAGAAATATCAATGTGTAGACTCAGAGTGGGAGGTATGTGAAACCAGGGAAGGGCTGCAACAACAAGGTGAGTTCAAGCATAAGAAGAGGGGAAGTCCAGGTTTGTTGCTGGGCAAGAACAATTGAGGGAATCAATCAGGTGGCCCCATGGGTAGATATAGGGTAGGCTTGTAACAATATATATAATCCCCTACCACATGTGTCAAACACAAGGCCCGCGGGCCAAATCCGTCCCGCCAGGCTTTGCAATGTGGCCCACACCGCGCTGTCATCACTGCACTCCGCTGTGTTTCCATCACAATGACAGTTTATGACTGTTCAGTAAACCATTTGGCCCGCGATTTAGGCTGGATTTTAGATTTTGGCCCCTTCTCTGATTGAGTTCGACACTTGAAGGCTTCAGTGACAACCCATTATTGGACCCCCTTCACGAGCAGAGAGTCTGAATCTACTTGCAATAAATTTTCCATGCTTTTGCTTAAATCTTCTGGTCTTTGATTTCATTCTTCAGCTTCGTTAGACACAATCCTGGGGAAAAACTTCAGCTCACCATTCAGGTATCACTTTCACAAAATCTCATTTCCTTGGGTTCATCTTTCTATCATGCTCTCTTATTGCGGTATACAAAGACCCAAAGGACTACTATTATACAGGGAAGGGCTTGAGGTTCACGAAACCACATAAACAAATAATAACTATAAGTTATTTTCTTTGATTGTTCTTTGCTTGCCAGGCAATCCAGGGATTTGGGATCATAACTATTTTTCTATCAATAATCAATATAAGACCAACATATTAATAAGGAAAAGGTGGGTGTGCAAATCAGAATGAAAGACAATAAAAATTTAAGATGTAAAAACAATAAAAAATGTGAAATAAAAACAAAAAATAAATAAAATTAGTTTTAGAATGTTGAAAGGTGGCATCACTTAGTATTTTCCTAGAGTTGGTAGACCTGGACTTAGTCCTGACCCAAGAACTAATGCATTGCTTGTATAAACTTGGACACGTCATTTAAACTCTCAGAGCCTCAGTTCTTCATTTTAAAAAGTAAGATAATGATTCCTGCCTTCCTAGTTTCCAGGGTTAAGTAAGATAACACCAAAATTATATTGAGAAAAACGTTTGCCTTCTTGCTACAGAGAGAGCAAGATGGATCACCAATAACTCTCCTGGAGCCATCCAAGGAAATTCGGCCAGGGTCCTCATTCTTGCTGCGTCTGCTAAAACTGCCATGGTCTGATCCGGAAATATGGCCTCAGCATGGGTAGCCAGTGTTTCTGTCAGTACTCGAGGACATAGGCATCATTAAGCTGGACTAAGAGAATTTTTATGTATGGGGCATTCAAGACATCTACCTTATGACAGAAGGCTATCTTTTTGTACATGAAAACAACAACCCTTCAAATATATCCTATATAATAAAACACTAATATGCAAATCGATCTGATGGTGGAATGATCGATGAAATGACCGGTTGCTATGATGCCCACTGACCACCAGGGGGCAGGCGCTCAATACAGGAGCTGCCCCCTGGTGGTCAGTGCGCTGCCACAAGGGAAGTGCCACTCAGTCAGAAGCTGGGCTCATGGCTGGCAAGTGCAATGGCGGTGGTGGGAGCCTCTTCCCCCTCTGCTGTAGGAGGGTGGCAAGGAGTGAGGGGTCCTGGACTGTGAGAACTCTGCACTGTGAGAGGGATGTCTGACTGCTGGCTTAGTCCTGATCCCTAGGGAGGATAATCCAGCATGTGGACATCCCCTGAGGGGTCCCGGACTACAAGAGGGTCCAGGCTGGGCTGAGGGACCCTGCTCCAGTGCATGGATTTCATGCAACAGGACCCTAGTGTGTGTATATAAATATATGTGTGTGTGTGTGTGTGTGTGTGTGTGTGTGTATATATATATATATATATATATAGCACAAACTATCGAGGCAAAGATAAATTCATTTAACTTCATTAACATTTTTAAAATTGGGTTCAGGATTAAGATTGAACATATGCATCTAATTTTGCTTCCTCCCCAAATCCTAGGAAAGTAATTTAAAAGGATACACAAGTCCTTAAGAATGGTGAGAATAGGATATGATAGCAAACACATTTTAGAAGCTAGAAAGCAGATGGATCTGTGATAATGACTACAGATAGCTCAACTTTAAGCTAGAAAGTGAGAAGAAAGCCAAGAACCAAACTGCTTTGCCCTCAAAAGGCTCAGGAACTGACAACATGTGTGCCTGTGGGGCTAACAGTGAAGCAGGGAGGAAGGGCAGGTGCTAAAAGGAGAGGAAGAAAACCATTTAAGAACATTTAAACCCCTAGATACTCTCTCCACCCTCCTTGCCCAGGACAACCCCTCACCTACCCCAGTGGAAATCTGGAGGCTATTTTCTGTAGAAGGAAAATAGAGGATTTCTAGGCAGAATACCAGGCACAGGTGAGATTTTGGGTGCTGTAGCAAAAAGAGAAGAGTATATTAAAACCTAAATCCTGAGATGATCCTTCCCAAAACCCCCTTTCCCATTTTGCTCCCCAAACAGTAACAGCCAGATTTTTACTCTCCAAACAAAGAGACTGGAAATTGCGACTAGGGACCTGTCCAGATCAAGAGGAAATTTTACTTAAAGATACTGACAACAGAGGTTCCCCAATACAGACCACCGAAGCACCTACAGTGAAAAACTAAATAAGCCCCATTCACTAGTTCAGAGCTTCCAAATGTTTGGAATTCCGAGAACAGACAACCAAAGTTTACCAGACATTCAAGGGAAGCCTCTAACTCAGAACATAAAGGTTAAACAAAAACTACTATTGGAAAGAAATTTCTATAAGAAAGGAACATTTAAGAAGAAAACAAGGGGAATTAAAATTAAAAAGTATAACAGCAGAAATGGGGGGGAAAGATAAAATTGAGGAAATTTCAGAAAGTAGAGTAAAAATTAAAAAGAAAGGTAGAAACAAAGATAAAATTAGAAGTCCAGTTCAAAGGACCTAATGTTTAACTGATAGTAATTCCAGAAACAAAGAGATCAGAAAGAAGAGAATTTATCAATGAAATCACTCAAGAAAACATCTCCAAACTAAATGACATGAGTTTCCAGATGAATGCCTTAGTGCTCAGTATAATAGGAAAAGAAGAAGAAGAAGAAGAAGAAGAAGAAGAAGAAGAAGAAGAAGCAGCAGCAGCAGCAGCAGCAATCCCAGGATATACCATGAGGAAATTTCAGAAACACTGAGAACAAAATTTTAGAGGGAAGAAAATAAAGAAAGAATGAAGAATCAGAATGGTTTCAGATTTCTTATCATCAACACTGGAAGCTAAAGAAAAATGGAGCAAATGTTTTAAAATTTCCAATAGAAAGGGATTTCTAGCTTTCAGTATTGGCAAGAGCTTTCTGTATTTTCTAAAAGAAATAAAAGAAATTCTATATTTACATGTGTTTGAATATGAATAGCTTTGGAAAGATACATAAGAAGCAATAATATAAAAATTATAAGTGCACATATCCTTGACCTAGCAATCCCACTGCTAGGAATTTGTCATAGAGATAAAAGTGAAGAATGATCTATGTGCATGCTATTTGTTGCAGCATCATAGTATCTTTTGCATTGTTTTCCCTGTAAACAAGGCAACTAGCTAGCTAGATGCAGTGGAAGGAGACTCTGCTGCATACTTTCCTACTTTGAATTTCACAAGTGTTATTGCCTGTTTAAAAACAAACACTATCCCTTAATCTTTTAAAGCTTCTGTATAATAATTTTGAAAACTAATCAATACAGTAAGAAAGACCTTGGAAGATGATATTTGCAAAGCATATAACCAGTAAAGAACTAGTATCCAGGAAATATAAATGAACTTCCATGAATCAACAGAAAATGCAAGAATCCCCATAAAAAAGATGGACAAGACCATGAAAAATCAATTCGCAGAAAAGGAAACTGGCGTCCCTCAGGTTCCCTGTCTGTAGCCTTGGCTGAACGACTGGGACACTGGTCCTTTAGCCCCGGCTACTGACCTCAGGTATCCAGCATGGGTAATAAAAAATCTAAACCTGATCCAAGCGCACCTTTAGGGTGCCTGCTCACTAATCTGGCTAAGGTAGGCCTGTCCCAGGAGCATGGCCTTAGTATGAATTGGACAACGAGTCAAAATGGCCTGAGAACGGGACTTTGATTTTAACACCCTTACTGACCTCAGTAATTTCTGCCAGCAAACCGGGAAGTGGCCCGAGATTCCACATTTCCAGGCCTTATCTGCACTCCCACCCCACTCTATCCAGGCCCTTTCCCCACAGCTCCCGCCTCCCCGCCTTCCGCTCCCTCTCTTCCCCCATCCTCCACCTCTTCCTCCTTCTTGGCTGTGCTGCCCCTTTCCTGCTGTGCTGCCATCGCTGCCTCAGGCTGTGAGCCGAGCAGAGCCAGCCAGGCAGCGTGAGAGCCACCCTGCTGGCCACTCCAAACAGCTAGAGATTTCTGTTTGTAGGGATTTTGGTTTGCTCTTCCCTTGTGTATTGTGAGAATAAACAAGTCATCTTTTCTATCAAAGAATAGTTTAGGCAGCTGCATGTTGGCTGCATGGCTTGCCACTCCCATGGGGGCCGCCATCTTGAAACAGCAAAGGCCAACCCCTCTTTTTGAGTAAAGTTAAGTTTAAAAAAAAAGCCTGAAAATTGCCGAAACCAGTTTGGCTCAGTGGTAGAGCGCCGACGTGAGGACTGAAAGATCCCCAGGTTCGATTCCGGTCAGGGGCACATACCTTGGTTGCGGGCACATCCCCGGTGGGGGGTGTGCAAGAGGCAGCTGGTCAATGTTTCTCTCTCAATGACGTTTCTAGCTCTCTATCTCTCTCCCTTACTCTCTGTAAAAAATCAATAAAATATATTTAAAAAAAAAAAAAAGCCTGAAAATGGTCCTCAGTCCCCAGTCCAAGATCAAGTGAACATGACCTTTAAGGAATTTTATTTTTATTTTTATTATATTTATGGCTTTTTAATGACAGAAACAAAAAATATCTAAAACTGAAGCTTCTGGAAGAACCATTTGTTCTTGCTGATCTTGTACCTCTCTTCAAACTTGTCTTTGGCCTCCCGTTGGGCCTTGTGTTTTAGAGCGAGGTCTCTGAAAACATCCTTGTTGACAACAGCTTTGCCCAAGGGGATGTCCACATAGTACTGTGTGGGCATGAGGCGATTAGTTACAAACTTTCAGAGAAGACTTGATCTTTGACCTCTCTTGGCAATTTTCTTCTTGCCCATGGCAGCTGTCACTTTTCTCACCGAGGAGGCCCAGAAGATCTGTCTCCAACAACCCTTACAGGTCTTCTCTACCCATAGACTACTAGCAGTGTTTCCCAAACTTTTGACATATGTGTACCCCTTCTATAATTTTCATAATGCTGAGTACCCCTCGTACTCATGAGAACGTAGAATTAGGCGCAGCTAAGCACAGTGCAATGCATATCCCCACCAAACTCTTCCCGTACCCCTGGGGGTACGCGTACCACACTTTGGGAAACACTGGACTACAGGATCTTCTGTCCCAATGATCCTTATCTCCCCTTGTCCCTTCTGCCATGCAGGAACTCCATCTCCTATTCCTTGAGAACCCTGACATCTCCCTAGCCCAATCCCCAGCCCTGAACCTAGCCACTCTCCTCCGCTCTGCCTCCACCCAACCTGTGGCAACGCACGCTTGTCCCAAGGTTGTAGAGGCTCACACTCAACTTCGGGCGGGATTTTCAGATTTTCCTCTCTCTAATCCTGACTTAAACTACATATAACCTACCACCCACAATCATCGAGTAAGATCGAGAGGACCAACTGCCTCCTTAAGGACCATCTAACTAAAGTCTCCAGAAATTCGCAGCTCCTGGCTGGACCTACTGCCCATGGCCCTGACCAGAATCCAGGCTACACCAAGGAAGCCTTTTGAACTCCTATATGGGAGACCCTTCTTGTTCAACCATTGTCTCCCTATTGACCCTTCACTCCTGGCTTATCTTCCATACCTGCCCTTGCTTAGGCAACTGCTCCTGGAACATGCTGACAGGTTTCTGCCCAAGGCCAGAACCAGCCGATCAAGACTCCCAAGGACCAGCCCTCCAGCCAGGGGATTCAGTCTTCCTCAAGAAACTTATCCCCAGGTTATACTTCAGCTCCATGTTGTGGGGTCGAACCCTGGATTCAAAATAAGACCACTGGAGGCTGATAATTTATTTTAAAAAAGCAAACAAGAATTTACTGAACTGGCCAGGGCAGCCGCAAGAGTACCACACGCAGGTGGACCCTACATGACTGCGAGGCTTTAGGGGCAGGTAGTTATTTTTAAAAGTTCTGAGAAGGAAAACCCCCATTCTACAACAAACTGTTGTTTGGAATTTTCTGCTGTTCTTTCTAGATAAAATGTTGCTTTCTAGTTTGCTTTAGCCCGTTTGAAGAATGATGAAGATAAACTTAGCTGTCTGACCTTGCAGGCCAGAGACCAGATATACCCACAGTCTCAATACCATGCCAGGTGCATTTCTTTTAATTGGATAGAACATCATTGTTTTTGAGGCCAGCATCGAGATAACCACTAAGTGTACATAGGGTTGGCTCTTTAATGAAAAAGAAAGTTCCGCCTGTAACCTTGCCCAGAACTTGAACTCATCCTCCCTAAGCCCATTGCACGATGAACAAAGCAAGTAAGTGAAGGTCGAAGTCAGAATAGTAGAGTTAAAATTCAAACAGTAGTTTTTACCCAAGTATGATTGCTACCATATTTCACTCCAGGCTTAGAAAAGCAGCAAAACCAGACAATTGATGCTGTGGCAGCCTCAGGATCAGCTTTTACCTCCCAAGTGACTCAACAGGATCGCTCTTGAGAGTTCACCAACCAGTCCCTTGGGGAAATCATGCTGTTGCACCCCTCGACCAGCATGGAAAACACTTCCTGTTTTTCTCTCGCTTACCACATGGCTCCTCCCATCATTAAGCCCACTGGTATCTATTCCTTTAATTTTGCTCTTTGGCCTCTGTCTTATGCGCTGTTTCACTAGTTTTTTGTTTTTGTTTTGTTTTTCAGAACAGAATGCAGACGTTCACCAAACAGAAGGTGGGAGAGATCTATCTGGCCTTGAATTCAGAACCTAGAGACACATATGTCACCAGAATCCTTGAGACCCTGGGTAGATGTCCCTGATGATGCCCCCTCTCAGCAGGAAGTAGCTACAGAAAACAAACCTTCACTCCCTGACCTTGCCCAGATTCAAATTTTTTTAATATCACCAAAAGCCTGGAATGATAGATCTTCCCTTCCCCCAACTGGTGGGCAGAGTATGACGTTATCTGAGTCTGCCACCGGGACATCCCTGGAACATTAAACTAGCAATCAGTGCATGTCGAATACCTTGGGCCCCACCCCTTCCTGTTCCTCCCCTCAAAAGGTGTGTTCACCACTGCACATGTTGCTGTCTCCCCAGAATGAGAGGCAGTCCGGCTGGGTCCTTCTCCTCTTTCTCCTCTAATCCTGGTTTTCTACTCTCCTCTGTAATGAATCTTGCTCATTAGTGTGGAATAAACTTCCTCCTTTAAAATGTCTTGGTCCCTGACTCCCGTTTCCTGTGCCTCAAAAAACTTACAGTATTAGCTAACATTATAGCAGTAATCATATTGCAATATATAAATGTATCAAATTAACCCATTGTACACCTGAATTATAACTCAATTTTTAAAAAAGATTTTTATTAAATATAAGAAGGTAAAAATCAACATGTTTAAGGTGAAATGAACCTGTTTCTGAGTATGATGGATTAGCTAGTAACTGACCCATGCTCACACCTCAAGCAACCAGGAAATAGAAGCAAAATAGAGAAGTCATTTTTGTAAGGCAGAGGAGAGCTGCTGAATCAACAAGAACTGCAGACACCCTCCACAGAGGAAGAAACTTGGGGAGGGAGATATGGCTTCTGTAGCCACTTTACCAAGGTCATTTGCTGATTTTGGACATGGGCCAGAGGCTTATCATTCCAGACTGATGGGTGGAGCTATTGGAGGGGATTCGGAAGGTCTATGAGGTTCTAGGGCTGCAAGAGGCTGGAGTTTCAAAATAGAAACAGAAAGCCTCTGAAAGAAGAACAGAGCCTTCAGAAATCTTGTGAAACACAGATTAGAATTACTGGATTTAACAGCAGGATTTCTGCTAAAAGTTCAGAAGAGACAGGAGTAAAATCAAAGTAGACTGAGCCTTACCAGGGCTGCAGTCAGCCTCAACTCAGCATGGTTCATTATTGGATTCAGGTGACCAGCCTCAATGAACAAGAAGAAGCTTTATATGAAAATTTTATAAAATTAAAATGTAATGTAATTTCAAATTTAAATTAATGTAATTTTTACTTTATATGGGAACATAAATGAACAAAAACATCAAATAGTATTCCTGATTGAAAAGGGGTCCTGAGAAGAATTTGTTCTAGCAGTCATTAAAAATGTACTGATAACCAATTTGAGACCCTTGGCATACAAGAATATCAATAATGGGAATATTAAAAAAGACCTACATTTTCCATCATATTGTCCAAAAGATTGCAGGTGAATTAAATATTAAATACTTAAAAATCAAAAGAAATGCACTCCCACATATGTGAATAGACTATCACAAGGGGAAATCACTTTCCCACTCTTGATGGAATAGAAATAAAAAAGATGGACAGATTCATTACTTAGATAGTTTTACCTCTGATGCAATGAATACCAATAAAGCTGAGATTTAAAAATTTAGAAGGATGGAGAAAGTGTTTGCATATAAACACAAAAATTCAATAACTTAAAAGTATAAATAATTAAAAGAGTTCATACAAGAAGAAACATGATTTTAAATCATGACTTTTTAAACTTTTGATCAAACTTGTCAGTAAAATAACTGCGAATTAAACCTACTTGGAAGTTTTATTCTGTACCTTCCCCCCCCCCCCCAAAAAAAAAAGAATTAGAAAAAGTTTTAAAAAGTGATAAAATCACCAGCCTGCAAGGGTCTAGAAAGCACACATGCTCACACATTCATGATAGCAATGTAAAGGGAGCCAGCCTTTCTGCAGGGCAAAATGGTACTTTATCGAAAAAAATCATAACTATGCCTAATCCTGACCTAAAACTTATCCTGAGGAAATAATATTTAATAAAAAAGATATTATACAACATTTATTTTATGCCAGTAAAACACTGGAAGAAAGCTAAGATCCCAACATTATAGAAATATAGAAGCTAACTGTGGTATACCAAAATGTTTAGTGCATTCTAATGATACATTAAACATCATTAAAGTAAAAATTATAGAGAGAATAGGAAACATTTAGTTAAATCACATTCCAGGAAAGGAAGAAATACCAAATTGTGTGTACACACCCATAGTAACTATAAAACGACCATGAATATGTATGGGCAGAGATATAGAGAATGTTTCTAGTTGGACTAAAAGCAACAATACTTGTAGTGAATCAATCTGTAAAAGGTGTTAAAATTATGTTTTTAGAGAATTTAATATTGCTATAATGAGAGCAGGATTTTCTTTGCAGGGCATAAGACTGGATCTATCCTATTCTATATATTAAAAAGGTGATATGCAAATTGACCTTCATACCCACACAGGATGGCTGCCTATGACCAGGTCAGCAGGGGGGATGACCAAACGACTGAACAAGGAGGCTGTGTGGGGCGACTAGGCCAGGTGGGGATTGGGTCTAAACCGGCAGTCAGACATCCCCCAAGGGGTCCTGGATTGGAGAGGGTGCAGGCTGGGCTGAGGAGACCCACCCCTCATGCATGAATTTTGTGCACCCGGGTCTCTAGAATAATAATAAAAGACTAATATGCAAGTTGCCCCTCAGGAGTTCAACCAGGAGACTGAGAGTATGATGACTCACTATGACTCCTGGTCTAGGAGTGTGTGCAAGACACCTAGAAAAGCTAAGTTATTCGGTATAACAAAGTCAGAAAAATTTGGGATAGGGTCCTGGGAGCATGGGGAAGGTAAAGAGGAGAAGGTGGATCTTAGGACAAGGGGGTGCAAACCCAGATGTCTAGAGGGGATGGAAGTTAAAGTAAATGAGTGCAGTGGGCCAGATGGAAATTTTAGTGACTAGAAGCCAGGAGTCAGCAGGTCCTGGCTCCAATTGATCACTGATATGTGATGAAATAAGCCAGCCAAATATTGGCAAACCATCTGATTTTTTCCCAAGAGAAGCTGGAAATCTCACACAGTTAAAATGTGAGCATCTAATTCAAATTTGAAAAGCTAATCTCAAGACAGGCTTCAGTTGGTGACCAAGTCTAACTTCTGACCTAGAGAGTGGGGAGGAACTCTCCTTGTTAAAATGGGATGAGCAGGATGTTTAGCGAGTGCCCTGGAGGAAATGGTTCCTGTAGGAAATGGCTGATAAATTCCTAGAAATATTTATGTATGACCTGGGAGTTGATTCCAAGACTGAGATGTAATTAGTGAACTTTCAGTGAATATGTTAATGATGATTTGATGGGGGGGGGGGGGGGGAAAGGAGGGGAGGGTGGTATCTTTAGCATCAAAGCAGGGTGGAAACAGGAGCCAAGAAGACGATTTCAATGTGAACTTTCTCTGGAAAAATATAGTCCCCTTAAAAGAGATATATTGGAGAGGCCTCTGGACCTTCCTACAGTGCATTGGATGGGAATGTGGGGCTCTTTTATTGGATATTAGTGGAGAATAATTCACACAGGATAGTGAACTTGGGGACTTAGATTAATGGATAGCCTATAATAAGCCCTCAGTACATTTTGGCTTTTGTAATTAGCTATCATTTTCTGGAATACATCCGGAAACACAGATCCCTGGTCCAGGATGCACATTTGCCAAGAAAGAAACAAAAGAAGCTCAGACGCTTTTCAGCTCTAAAGGAAAAGGTTTGGTACATGTATTGGTTTTAAAACACTTCTACAAATTCTTAAACACTCCTCCCAAGAAGTGGAGTCTGATTCTCCTCTCTTTGAATGTGGGCTGGACTTAGTGACTCACCTCTAATTAATAACATATTGGAGAAAAGACACTGATAACTTCTGAGGGCTAAGTCACAAAAAATGATCCAGCTTCCTTTCTCTCTCTCTCTCTCTCTCTCTCTCTCTCTCTCTCTCTCTCTCTCTCTCTCTCTCTCCATCTTTTAATAACTGAGCTGCCATGCTGGAAGACCATGTGGTGAGCCCACGTGCTGATAGAGAAGCCAGAGGAGCCTTGGCTGTTCTAGCTACCTGCCCCCTCCTGCTCCTCATCCCCTGTTGCTTGACTTGTCCCAGTCTGGGCACCAGATGTGAGTAAAATAGCCCTTGAGATGACTCCAGTCTCAGCCACAATTGGACCACAAACACTTGAGGGAGATTGCCTAAGTGAGCCCAGTCAAGCCCCCAAATCTTGAAAGATAATATGGTAATGAGTGATTGCTGTTTTCTTATGCCACTAAATTTTGGGGAAGCTTGTTAAGAAGTAAAAGATAAGCTGGAATAATGTATTCAGCTCTTACTGTGTCAAGAATTTTTTTAGAGGAGATCCAAGATGGTGGCATAGGTAAACATCTAAACTACTGCGGGGTACAACAATTTCAAAACTACAACTAAAAGACACGAAGTTTATCATCCAGAACCATGGGAAAGCTGGCTGAGTAGAAGTTCTACAACTAGATGGAAAGAGGAAAGAGCATTCAGGACACAAGTGCTGAAAAACTGAGGTACGGGGGCGCACGCTCACGATATGGGCTGACAGTGGGTCCCGGCTGGTGGTGAGTGTTACAAGCTCCTGATCTCTCTGAAATCCAGTTTCTGGGGAGAAGCTGGACTGTCTGCTATCGGATCAGAAAGCAAGGGTGGCTTGCTTGCAGAGCTGCGCGTAAGAGTAATTGTTTGCTGTGCTGGGGTGAGAGACACAGGGACATGGTTGAGAAGGCTCACTGCCAGCCATTGCTGTTTGCTACGCCCTAGGCTAGTGACGCCCTGAGACTCTGCCCTGCACAGTCTACAAACACACCTAAGCTCCAAGCAGTGGCTTTTGCATATGAATGGCCTTTTCTATTGCAGTTTAACTTAGCAAACTTCCAACCCAGTGCAGACAGCTACAAAGCCTCCAAGCTCCAAGCAGGGAGGAGAGGACTGTGGTTCTCGCTGTAGCTCTTGCCTGGTGGCCTCAGACAGTAGCTGAACTGCACCCCATTGAAGATCCAGAAGCCAGTGTACCTAGTGGTCAGTGTGAGACACCAGATTTCAACTCCTTACATCCATAAGTGACACATTCGGAAGGCAGACTCAGTGAGCACCAAAGCCCCATTGAAATAAGGCCTGTACCATAAGCATGTCTCCAGAGCAGCAGTTCTTCCATTATAGACACAGCGGGTCCTCATAGCCAATTGGTCTAGAGGTCAATTTCTCCTAGTGTACCAACAGCAATCAAGGCTTAACTACACCAAGACTTTGCACTCAGCCCACAAAGGGGTGTACCAAGAGTGACCACCTTAGGCGATGGGGAATCTGAGCTACTGGCCTCTATAGGTCTCCGACCACACAAAGCCACTCTATCAACACAGGGAGGCAGCCAAAATGCGGAGACACATAAGCATGTCACGAATGGGAGAGATGGAGGAAAGTAAACTACCGATGACACAGAGTTCAGAACCACATTTATAAGGTTACTCAAGAATCTTTTAAAAACTCCTGAGAAACTTGAAGAGACCTCCAAGGAACTTAGTGAGACCTTCAAGGACCTTAATGAGAGTAAAAAAAAAAAAAAAAAAAAAAAAAGGAAAAGGACTAGTAAGAAATTAAGCATACACTGTCGGAAGTAAAGAATATACAGAAACTCAACTGTAAATCAACATACCCTAAGAGTCAAACCAAAGATCTGGAATATGAGGAAGCAAAAAACACCCAACCAGAGAGAGGGAAAGAAAGAAGAATCCAAAAATGTGAGGATAGTGTAAGGAGCCTCTGGGGCAACTTTAAGCATACCAACATCCGGATTTTTGGGGTGCCAGAAGGAGAGAAATAGCAGGATATTGAAGGCCTATTGGAAGAAATAATGACAAAACTTTCCCTATCTAGTGAAAGAAATAGACTTACAAATTCAGGAAGTGCACAGAACCACAAACAAAAGGAACCCAAAAGGTACCACACAAAGGCACATCATAATTAAAATGCCAAGGGCAAAAGACAAAGAAAGAATCTTGAAAGCAGTAAGAGAAAAACAGTTAGTTACCTACAAGGGAGTACCCATCTGACTATCAGCTGCTTTCTCAACAGAAACTATGCAGGCCAGAATAGAGTGGAAAGAAATATTCAAAGTGATGAACAACAAAAACCTACAACCAAGATTACTCTACCCAGCAAAGCTATCATTCAGAATTGAAGGTCAGATAAAGAGTTTCACAGACAAGAAAAAGCTAAAGGAGTTCATCACCTCCAAACCAGGATTACATGAAATGCTGCAGGGTATTCTTTAAGAAGAGAAAAAAGAAGACAAAGGTAAAGGTAAAAATTATGAAAAATAAAAAGATATCAAATACGTACCTACCAACAAGTGAATCTAAAAGTCAAGTGAATAAAAAATCTGAAGAACAGAATGGACTGGTGAATATAATAGAATAAGGGACATAGAAAGAGAGGGGTCTGACAATTCTCAGAGGGAAGGGGGGCTGAGGGGTGTGGGAAGAGATTGGACAAAAATCTTACACCTATGGATGAAGACAGTGGCAGGGGTTAAGGGTATGGGGTGGGGTGGGGAATCAGGTGGAGGGGAGCTATGGGGAAGAAGGAAAGAGAAACACCTGTAAATAATCTGAACAATAAAGATTTATTATAAAATAAAAAAAGAATTTTTTAAAAAAAGTTAGGTACATTGCCTGATATATAAAGAGAGAGAGAGAGAGAAAGAGAGAGAGAGAGAGAGAGAGAGAGAGAGAGAGAGAGAGAGGAGAGAATAGTGAAATTTCTTTATGTCCATGCCTTTATTTCATTGACAGATTTTGGGATTTAGGGAGAAGTTGATATGTAGGGTGGAGATTTTATTTATTTTAATTTGGATATATGACTGATTTATGGAAACAGGAAAAAAAAATACCTCTTCCACAGATTAAAGGCTTATAGAATGTAAGGGCTTGAGATATCCACCTTATTGTATGTAGAATAACTTGCAAGTGTGTGCTTTCTGACTGGCGATAGATATATCCAAATATCCTGAATTTGAGACTGCAGGAGGAAGGACAGGCTCATTTCTTCAGAAGGTGCTCTGGTTGGGCTGTGAATACAAATGGATTGAGCAGATGGCACCAGTTCTCAATCACTGATGCTGTAAAATGACATCCCGAGTTATGTCAGGGGCTGACTTCCCCAAGGATCAGATGCTGACCTGAAATGTAATGTGCAGGATGTTTAGGGAGTGTCCTTGAGCATCTGAGTCAATAAGTCCTTCCTCAAAGGGGACTCTGTGTGGTAAATCACTGTGTCCAACAGAAGTTGCCAAGTATTTCAAAAAAGATGAAAACTGGCTGAGTATGGCTCGTCCGTTTGGCTTCGAAGTATGACTTTGGAGAAAAATCTCAAGATTCCAACCAGGGCAATGAGTTTCAAGTGGAACTGATTGAGCTGTGAGAAAAGGAGACTCAGGTAGTTATCGCTTCCCTGGAGTTTTAGGGATGATTTTAGGAACTCCTGGGTTCTGAAATTTCTGGTTATGTGGCCAAATTCTGGGCAAAGTTTTTGTTAACTCATATCTATGAATCTATTTTAGTTTCTGGTGTTTGGATTTGACCACATCTTTCATTACTCATTGGACTTGAGAAAAAAATTTTTTGAAGTAAAATTAGTAAGGACACAGGATTTAATAAAAAACATATGTGGATGTTGTATTGTTAAAAGCCACTTTTCTTGTACCCTATGATAACATCCCCAAAACAGAAAAGAAAAAGGATTTCTCTATTTATGGAAGAAGAAAGTAACAGTGTCACATGGGCATCCCTAAACCAATCCCACTAGAAGGGAATGAGATGACTAAAACTGGTGTAGCCCAACCATTGGTCAAATGTGGTCCCGAGAAGGTATCTATTTACCTAAGTACTTTGCTGCTCAGTATCTAAACAAAGTTAAGTTCTAAGGAGGAAGGAGACACTGCCTTTGAGTAAGTAACCAACCTAATCCAAGTGTTGGTCACATTAGTAAGGATTAACCAACTCAAAGTGGTCATAGCAATATTAATACAAGACAAATGGACTTTAAGACAATGAGAATGAATAAAGGAGAAAGAGTGTTACTTATTAATGACAAAAAGGAACAATTTACTTGGATGATATAAAAATTATGAATCTTAATACAGTTTTAAATCAAGCAAAAGCACAAGAAGATAAATTAAGTAAAAAGTGGTGAAATTATAGTAGTCCCCCCTAACCCAGTTTTACTTTCCATGGTAAAAAAATGGTTAGAAAATATTAAATTTCCCCAACCATCAAAATCATCTGCTCCTGACATCTAACCATCAACATTGTCATGGCTCAATGATCCAGGATCACCAGAAGCAGATGATCCTCCTTCTGATGTATCATCAAAAAATCAATGGTAGTTCACCTCACTTCATCTAATTACATAGGCATTTTATCATTTCACATAATCACAAGAAGAATAGTGAATATATAGTACAACAATATATTTTGAAAGAGACCATAATCACATAACTTTTGATATACTATCCTATATAATAAAAGGGTAATGTGAAAATCTACCGAACTGCGGTATGACCTGTCACTATGATACACACTGACCACCAGGGGGAAGATGCTCAACACAGGAGCTGCCCTCTGGTGGTCAGTGTGCTCCCACAGGGGGAGCACAGCTCAGCCACAGATGGGCTGAGGGCTGATGAGCAGAGCCCTCCCACCTCTGTGGCAGCACTAAGGGAAGCAGGCCTAAGCCCTAAGTAGGACATCCTTAGTCATCAGTCAGTCAGCTCCTGAGGGCTCCTGGACTGCGAATGTCATGCACTGGCCCTCTAGTAGTATTATAATTATTCTATTTTATTATTAACTAGTGTTAATCTCTTAGTGTGACTGACTTACAAATTGAGCTTTATCATAGGTATGTACATATAAGGAATAGTATATATATAAGATCCTTTACAATCTGCAGTTATAGGCATTCACTGGGGGGCAGCAGGGTCTTGGAATGTATCTTGTGAAAATAATGGGGGACTATTGTACAAAGATAAATTAACAAGATATATGAGACTCCATACCCTCACTACCACAGCTTTGTTATTTGGACCACATAAATATAAATGGGCCGAAACTGGTTTGGCTCAGTGGTAGAGCGTCTGTCTGCGGACTGAAAGGTCCGAGGTTCGATTCCGGTCAGGGGCATGTACGTTGGTTGCGGGCACATCCCCGGTAGGGGGTGTGCAAGAGGCAGCTGGTCGATGTATCTCTCTCATAGACGTTTCTATCTCTCTCCCTTCCTCTCTGTAAAAAATCAATAAAATATATTTTAAAAAATAAATAAATATGAATGGTTAATTTGGCTTGTGGGTAGAACTGGACTCAAATGTAGGAGACAGAAATATTCCCTGCCCTGAGGAAGAGGAAACTATAGGTAGGAGAGATGAGGCAAGGACAAGGCCATTGAGGGACACTGCTGTGAACTCTCAACAGTTCTAGCAGCTGGACAATGGGTTTATTTGACTGAAAAAGAGATATGGACAGAGCATCACTATGTAAGTATAGCATCCTGCTGAGCTCTGGAGCAAGATCGCCTGTGTTTATATTTCAGCCTGATCAGTAGCTAGTTGTGTAGCCATGGGGAAAGATTTTTAACCTTTTTGTGCTTCAGTTTCTTCATAGTAAAATGGAGTTAATATTAATTTTTCTATAAATTTGATATTAGTATTAATTATTAACCTTTATGATTAATTTATTGCATTTGTCCATGTTTTATGATTTTCAAAGACATTTATTTCTTCCAGGATAGATTTTTCAAAAGTCATGAATACATGAATGAATGTTTGTATTGGTAACTGATTGGCTGTAAGAATGAAGGGAAGCAATCAATTTTAAAACCTACTGGACTACAGGAATATAAGTACAATTATACTAATGTGGTTTGGGGCTGGGGAGAGAAGGGTAGTGTACTCTATCAGACTGTTCTATCTGCTAACACTACCTCTGTAGGGAGAAAGGTAGAGTTTTGTGCTGGAGCTAGCAGATATCACCACTTTAGGATGCAATTGTTACTATAAGCAGACCCATAAGGGCTACAACCCACAAAGGAAAACTGTTGTTAAGTTTGCTGCTGGTGAGATGGTCACTGTAGCAGTCTTTTTAAAAAAATATATATATATATTTTATTAATTTTTTACAGAGAGGAAGGGAGAGAGATAGAGAGCTAGAAATGTCGATGAGAGAGAAACATCGGCCAGCTGCCTTTTGCACACCCCCTACCGGGGATGTGCCCACAACCAACGTACATGCCCCTGACTGGAATTGAACCTGGGACCTTTCGGTCCGCAGACTGATGCTCTACCACTGAGCCAAACCAGCTTTGGCACTATAGCAGTCTTGACAATTGATTTCTTCCTCTGAGGGGTGCCATTCGTAAAACATTTACATAATGCTTAGCGGGGGAATGACATAATAACGTTACATTTTCTGTACCTTTCCCAGGAGCAATTAGTGGTAGTAGATGTATTTGGGCTTTTGCTTCCCTCTCCTTTGGTGTCCATGCTAACCAGAAGTCTTTCTTTAATTCTACACTCAAGGAAGCAGCAGTTGGATTCTGTGTCATACAAAAGGAAAGCTGAGTGGTGACACCTGTGTAATTATATTTCACCCAGATACTTCCTTGTCCCACCTGTAGTCCCCCTGGATGACCAAGGTGCTTGGTATTATTGGTGACTATAGGCGAAGGGCATGGTGTGGGGCTGGGGAGAGGGGGGCAGTTTCTCTATCACAACCCAAATAAGGGTCTTACCCATGTCGGCCAGGAACATAAGTCCAATATACTTCCCCGTTTGCCCCTGGTAGTATTACCACACCACTGATGGCTGCTGCATGGCAAGGAAAACATTCTCAGGTGTTCTTGGGGTTTTTGTCTCCTCACAAATTTGCTTAGCTTTCTGGACTGTCTTCTTCACCATCCCCCAGGTCATTTCTGGGATGTTTCTCATCTGTCTCATTCCCCTTCCATTCCTTATCTTCATTGTGTTGCTTGGGGCTATTGCTTTTTGGGGCTGGAGTAGTTGTCTGTCTGCAGCTGCAGATACAGGACGAGGCTCCAGCTGCAAAGTCCTTGCTAAAATGGCCAGTTCCTCCCTTGGATCCATGTTGAAGTTTAATATTCCTTGCAGGGATCCACATGGGCTTGGAGGAGTTTTCTGGAAATACACAAGCATATCCTCAACAAAATGTCAAAGGGTTGAGACCCTTCCATAAACCGGACTCGGGATCTTTCCATTTAACCAAACCATTTTCCTTTGGTTTATTCTGACACCAGTGTAATTCCATAGGTATCTTGCCATCAGCATTACAAGTGAAAAAATTTAAAGTAATTAAGGTTTGGTGTAGTCTACCTACAGGAGATTTCTCCAGCATCACTACTCCCCCTTTTTTTGTTTTTCAAGTTGAAATTTTAGCTGCTGGTGTTGGTGTTCTAGAATTGTCTGTCCTTGGAAATTGTATGGTATTCCCGTATGTGTTGAATTTTCCATTTTATACAAAATTGCTGGAAATGACAGCTTGTGTATGCAGGTCCATTATCAGTTTTAATAGTTTTTGGAATTCCTATGATGGCAAAAGCCGCTAGGCAATGATTAATAACCTGTTTTGTTGTTTCTCCTATAGATGCAGTGGCCCATAGGACCTTTGAAAAGGTATCTACAGAGATATGCAATGCCCCCAGCCATCCAAATGGAGTATATTACATCCATTTGTCAGATATGGTCCCTTATCAATCTTTGAGGGTTAATCCCTGTATTAGGCCCTTGAAGCAGATGTAACATGCAAGTGGGACATACCTTGATAATCTGTTTTGCCTACTGTCTAGTGATTGAGAATTTGTTTAGACAACATTTTGGCAAGCTGATGAGTTTCTGGGGCCTGTTTTAATAAAGCAACCAATTGATCAGCATATGCATTTCCTTTTGTTAAAGGATCAGACAGGCGGGTATGAGCCCTGATATGAGTAATATAAAAGGGATATTATCTTTGCTGTACAATTTGCTGTATCTGTTTAAATAATATAAATAGACTTTGGTCACTGAGGCATTTTAATTGAGCAGTGTCAATTCTATTTACCAGGCCAGCAGCATAGGCAGAATCAGAAATAATATTAAAAGGCTCTTGGAAATCCTGCAATGCAAACTTGATAGCTTGTAATTCTATTCTTTGCACAGAAGTGTGACTGGTCTGAATTCATTGCATATAAGCAGCTTTACCATTAGATGAACCATCAGTAATGCTCCAGGAATAGGCTCCTGCCTACTATTTTTTAAAAAAAAAATAATAATAATAGGGGTGTAATATAAAAATTGTAGTAACTTGTTTTTTAGTAGCTGACAACTGAGTTCCCCTGAATATCCACTTAGTCCAATCTGCCAATTTAAATCAGCCTGAAATAACATTTCTAATTGCTTTCCAGTGGAGGGGAGATAGATGCATTGGGGTTCTTCTCCTCTAAGCTATCTGTAGCGCTTTCTGAGTTGTGATATTGAACCATGAATTCTATATATGTAATCACAGTTTTAGAGGATCTATGCCCTATGTGGACCCACTCGATAATATTTGGAGAGTTCTTATTTTGGAAAATAATTCCAGTGGGACTATTTGCAGTAGGATTAATTTGTTCTAATAAAGGTAATTCAGGCTGAACCTGTGCTACTTGGGCTGAGGAGATTGCCTACTCAATTTTTTGTAACTCCTTCCTAGCTTCATTTGTTAATGTTCAGGGTGAAAAAAGATTAGAGACACCCCTAAGTATATTAAATAAATTCATCATTTCTCTGGTAGAGACTTTTTGATAAGGTCTTAATCAATTAATGACCCCTAATAATTTTTGAAAGTCATTTAAGGTTTTAAGGCACTCCTTTGTAATTCCACTTTTTGAGGCCTAATACATTGGTTTTCAATTATGGTTCCTAGATATTTGAAAGGCATTTCTCTATGTACCTTTTCTGGGGCAATCTTTGAGCCTCATTTAGGGAGTTCCTTCTCTAATTGGGAACACATTGCTAAAGTCTGCTCCTCCTGTGGGTTTGATAAGAGCAAGTCATCCATATAATGGATAATGTAATATTGGGAATATTTGTTAGATAGCTTGAGCTATATATTTTTGAGACAAAGTGGGGCTATTGGCCATTCCTTGAGGCAAAACTTTCCTTTGATATCTTTTCATAGGCTTTATATTATTAATAGATGGCACTGAAAATACAAGTTTTTCTCTCTCTTGAACCATGACCAGCATGGCTAGGAGCAGACATGTCCTGAGTAGGGGCAACAAGGGATTGAAAAAAGGAAAGAGACAGATACAGAGATAATAGGAAAAGCTGGGACCAGGTGGGGCCCAGCCCTCTGATGGAGAGGCAGCAACCCAGAGCTAGTGCAGCATGTTTATTATACACAGCATGATACTAGGAAGTTATACTAAAGTTTAAGACAAAGGAAATTATGTGAAATCATGGTTAAAGATCAAGCTGCAATTCTTCATTCTTGTGGCTTCTTTGTAATTGTCACTCCTGGCTGAACTTAGATAATGAAACCCACTCCCTAGTGCCTGAGCTAAAGGTCAGGCCAAAAACATACCTGCCTCTGGTATTCTCTGTACTTGTGTGACTTTTTCCTTCCCAAAATCAGGGAAATTTTCTGACATTATTTCTTCAAATAGGTTTTCTAACCTTTGTTCTTAGGTTTCTAGGTATGTTTCTAGGACGTGGCTTTGCTGATGCCATTGAATTTGGCTGACACTCAGCTCATACGCCTTCACAGGCACTCTCTACAGAAAAGGCAAATCTTTGTTTATCTTGAAGTGGCAAGACAAAAATAAATAAAAAAATATTTTTTAAAAAGTGACATCGATGAAAGAGAAACATTGACCAGCTGCCTCTTGCACACTTCCTACTGGGAATGTGCCTGCAACCAAGGTACATGCCCTTGACTGGAATCAAACCTAGGAACTTTCAGTCTGCAGACCAACGCTCTATCCACTGAGCAAAACTGTTTAGGTCTTGATGTCTTATTGTTGAAGCATTTAGCACGTTTATGTTTAAAGTTCTATTGATAGTTATTTGTAGCCATTTTTATTTTTTGTGCCTGTGTTCCTTCTTCTCTTTTTATTTCTTCTTTTTACACCAGTCCCTTTAGCCTTTCTTGCATTGCTGGCTTAATGGTTTAAACCTCCTTAGCCTTTTTTTTTTTCTTTTTTCTTTTTTTCTGTGAAGCTCCTTATTTCCCCTTCAATTTTGTATTATAACCTTGTTGAATAGAGTATTTTTGGATTCAGTCCCTTGCTTTGCATCACTTTGTAAACTTTCCATTTCTTTCTGGCCTGATGTGTTTCTACTGTGAAATGATTTGATAATCTAATGGGAGATCCTTTATATGTAACTTTCTGTCTTTCTCTTGCAGCCATTAAGATTCTCTCTTTGTCCTGAATGTTTGTCATCGTAATTATGAGGTATCTTGGTGCAGGTCTTTTCAGGTTCACTTTGAGATTCTCTGTGCTTGTGTGACTTTTTCTTCCCCAAATCAAGGAAATTTTCTGATATTACTTCTTCAAATAGGTTTTCTAACCTTTGTTCCTCTTTCTTTCATTTTGGCACCCCTATTGTTTGTATGTTGCTTCATTTCATGTTGTCCCAAAGCTCCCTTAGGCTCTCCTCTTGTCTTTTAATTTTTTTCTCCAATTGTAGTTCAGTTTGTGTGTATTTTGCTTCCTTGTCTTCTAATTTGCTAATTTGCTCTTCCACTGGAAAAAATATTCTTGCAGCATTTGAAAACTATTATTCAATTTAGCAAAGCAGGAGCCCATGTCACTCGAGAAATAAGAGAAGTACTAACATATGTTTTCTTTTTCTTTAAAAAAAATATTTTATTGATTTTTTACAGAGAGGGAGAGGAGAGAGAGCTAGAAACATCGATGAAAGAGAGACATCGACCACCTGCCTCCTGCACACCCCACACCAGGGATGTGCCCACAACCAATGTACATGCCCTTGACGGGAATCGAACCTTGGACCTTCCAGTCTGCAGACTGACGCTCTATCCACTGAGTCAAACCGGTTTTGGAGACATATGTTTTCATTTTCTCATTTTCATTTCACTTATTAATGTGAATAAAAGTATCGACCAACTTTTATGTCAATTGCAGCCATAGATTATTTGAAATTTACAAAAATAATAATAAAATAATAATATTTTATTATTATTTGTAAATTAAGTGCTATACAATGTTTATATTTTTAAAATTTATAATTAACAAAGACATATATGCAAACTGTTTTGTTTTTTTCACCAGAGAGCTGGTTGTTCAATATTTAACAGTATATCACAGGTAATCAAGCATGGCATAGTGTAAAAAAATATTGTTTTTCTTTTTAAGTATATCCTAGATTGTACTCTTTCTGAGAGTTAATGCTTGTTTTGAGATAAATGCATGTGTGTCTCATTCAATGGTTACCTATTAGATCACCAGGAAGGATCTTTACTCTTCATCCCACACAAATTTGGAAAGACCTAGTTTATTCTGGACTGTTCTGTAGAAGCCTCCCTCCACTTCCCAGCCGATGGTAGTATCAGTGAACCTAAATGACTCCTGTGGGAACATGTACATGAGGAATTACTGTTCTGGCAGAATGAAAGGTATTGGAGACCGTGGAGGTTTGAAGAAGATGAATTTCCTGAAAGGGACATGAGCATAGGAAGCAAAGCCAGTAATGGGTGTCCATCATAGCTCTCAGTCACACAGCAGTGACTGTTTCCCCACAAGGCGTCCCACCCCAAACCACAAGTAAAATCAGAATCCTCTTCTCCGTAGTTTGGGGTCTGGAACTGGGCAAAAACGTATTGTTTCTCTCACATCACTGTTTTCAGGAAATAAAATCTCCGCAGACTGAACTTGGAGTGGTAACAGAAAGGTAATAGAGTGGATGGCTTGCTTCACTTCTTGAAAAGTCACATCCTATTCAGGGGACCTAGGCCAGGAGTTTCAGGGACAAGGACAAGAGGTGCTCACAACTCGCTGGTTTAGACAGATGGGCAAAGCACCCTTTTCCAGTGTACATTGCAATGGGTGAAATGGGGAGGGTTTGTAAAGAAGTATTGAGAAGTTGAAAGGAGACTGATGAAGTTTGCATAGAAGGTTGTAAGAACCTGAAAAGGGAAATTTAGAAAGGGAAGGTCAGCTCAAAACTGCAGCTGTAATTTCTATATTAAGACCAGCTGTGGCTCCCAGTTGGCATGGTTCAGGGGTTGAGGGTTGACCTATGAAACAAGATTTGATTCCTGGACAGGGCACATGTCTGGGTTGCAGGCTCAATACTCAGGATGAGGTGTGCAGGAGGCAGCTAATCAATTATTCTCTCTCATCACTGAAGTTTCTATCTCCCTCCCCCTCTTCCTTCTGCTTGGAAATCAATAAAATACTTTTTTTTCTTCTTCTTTTTTAATATCAGCTGTGGCTATGAGGTGAAAGGAGAACCTAGATCAGCCATGTGAACATGGCTACTCCTATGTTGGAAGGTCACTGTTCCCAGGCCTGGAGAGGACCCTTGCTTCCCTGGAAGGAAATGAGTTTCAGGAGGCAGACACCTCCTGGAGAATTGAGAGAGGATAAGCACACTGTGGGAAATGGGAGGGTGAATAGGTTTAAAACAACCCAGGAGAGAAGACAAGGGCTGATGACAGTCAACAACTTCCTTCTTGTAGAACTTCCTTTCCTTGACTTTCAAGACCTGCCCACCTGATCCTCTGTTACTTTTGCCCAATCTGCCCAGGGATGATGAGTGGAACTTGAATGTCAAGGCACACTGCTGATAATGAAATAAATGCTAGAAAGAAAAACAGCAATGGCTGGCTAAAACTTCTACTGTAAAGGGTGGGGCAAAATTGGTAGCTTTACAGTTGTTTATATGGAAAATTAATACAATAATTAATAAATAATAATAATACAAGAATAACCTATGTGTTTCACATATAACTATAAACCTACTTTTGCCTCACCCATAAATATAGGGTTTAATTTCACTCTAATTTATTTCTTGAAAATGATGATATGAGGAAAAAGAGAAACTCTCTGCCCAGTTTCGAACCCCCAAACTCTGGGGAAAAAAGGACATTGATTTTACTTGTGGATTGGGGTGGGACGCCTTGTGGGGAAGTAGTCACTGCTGTGTGGCTGAGAGCTATGACTTGCCCTTCTGGGTCCTCCCCATTTCCTGAAGACCAAGCTGGTTAGAACTGGATGATGAGCACCACCTGCAGGTAGAAAACTGGAGGGAAAAAACAAAACTGAATACAGTTCAACATTCTTATGGATCAGAACAAAATCCCAGTGAACTCTCTTTGGCCTATCTCTGAAATTTAGGTTCTTTTTGACTAGGGGACAATATGTCAGGTCCAGTCCTGCAGGGGGAAGCAGCCCTAATTTTGGCAGAATCTGAGAGACCTCACTACCTCCTTTGCAGAGGAAACAGAATCCACCAGGGAAGGACTTTCATACCTTCCATCAACAGTCACTCAGAATTCCCCACTTCTCTACTCCATCTCCACCTGTTCCTGGTGCGTGGGAAGTGTCCCCTCCTCAGGTTACTACTGCCTCCAGGATTCCATCCCACCTTCCCCACAACCTGATCTTCAACCTTCCCTTCACTTCTTTCTACCAATATTTAAACATGCCTAAGACTCTTCCATCTTAAAAATATTTTCAAAGCCAGAAAACAAACATAATAACTGCCTGATCTTTTAACCCCATAAACTGCTGCCTAGTTATTTTTTCCTTCAGTCACAGTTCTGGAAGAGCTGACTTTGCTTGTCTCCACTTCATTCCCTTCCTTTCCTCTGTCCAAGGCCATCTCTATCCTGCCCTGACTAGGAGACAGTGCTTGCAAGGTCCTTAGCAGTCCAAGAGACACTTCTCTGACCTCATGCACTGGTAGTGTGTGAATGATAATCGCTCCCTCTCACTGGAAACACTCTTGTATTATGGACCAAGGATACACACATTCTTAGCCTCCTTTCCAACTTTCTGGCCTCCCTGGGTGTTTCTACCTGGTAGATGTCATTATGATCTAGCTCAGCGATTTTCAATCATTTTCATCTCATGGCACACATAATCCAATCATTTAAATTCTGGGGCACACCGAAAAATATATCTTTTGGCAATCTGACAAAAAAAATAGGTTACATTTTGATTCATTCACACCAGACGGCTATTGTTGTGTTGGCTGTTGTCATATTTTTACTTGACTAAGAGAAGAGAGGTCAATGACCCTGACTAAATACTCAGGTATTGCATGTTTCAAAAATTCTGTGGCACACCGGGTGAAAATCACAGATGCAGCTGGTTGCTCATGCCATCTGTCATCCGTGAGCTTCTTCTCTCACTGCCCACATCCTTCATCCAGTCCCCCAGCTGTGCCTTCAGTATGGATTTGGAATCCTATCTTTTCTCAGAAGGCCCTCCTCTGCCAGCACCCTGGTCTCAGCCACTGCCATCTCTCACCTGGGACAATACAGTAGCCACTTGGAGGTCTCCCTGCCTCTTCTCTAGCTGCCACAACAGCCAGTGATTCTGTGCAGGTACAACACAATGGCATGCCCTCTTCTCAAACCTCAGGTCACATCTCACCTCCCCATAAGCCCTCCCTGAGCCCCTCCTAATTTGTTCCATTCTGTGAAACCTATGTATTCCTTCCATGAGCACTCATTCCGCTCTGTCCTAACTCCTCTGTCCCACAGCTTCCTAAGCTCAGAGAGGGCAGGAACTGTGTCTGTATTCATCAGTTGAATCCATCCCAAGTGCATAGCACCTTATAAATATTACCTAAAAAAACATGTCTTTCCCTCCCACCCCCCATTTCTAGACATAGGATATTTGCGTATCAGGGAACAAAGTGCAAAGGAAGGCAAACGAGGTAAAATTCACACTGTTGATTGTTGAAAGTTCCCAAATGGACCCCAACTATTCTAAAGATCCACAGTTTGATGAACTATTTTATTTCCTTGTCAAATGTCCTGTTGAAGCAAAAATAAAACTGCAGGAAATCTGGTGACACAAAGCTGCTGATTTCACCTGTAGCTTATGTGTGTGGCAAATGAGCCCTGAGTTTAGGGACCCATGTACACCCAAATATTAGATGGCCTTGCCCTGGGCCCCAGAGGAAAGTGAAGGTTAAAGGAGGTGACTCATCAAATCTGGGGTTGTTGTTTACAGCCAGAGGCAGTAACCTAAGAGCAGGGAGGAGTCCCATTCTCCCATTCTTTCCTCAAAAAGAAAGTGAAAGAGGGAAAGTTAACTGCTTTGAGCGGGGGTAGGACTAGCAGTCTTGCCCTGAACAGAGCTGAGATGGCTGCGCCCCAGTACTTCCCGCTGCTGGTCGAGGGGTCCTGGGGTTCCGATCCCCCAAAGGGCTTGACCACCAAGTTGCAGTTGTACTTCCAGAGCCCGAAGAGATCAGGAGGAGGGGAGTGTGAGGTCCGACAGGAACCTGGCAGCCCAGCCCGCTTCCTGGTGCTCTTCCATCCTCTTGATGGTGAGGTGGCGCCCGGTGGGGGTGAGGGGAGACCATGGGGCTCTCCCTGCGGGGACAGGAGGACTGGGGCGCCCAGCGGACCCGCTCCAGCAGCTGCAGTTGGGGGTTGGCGGGTTGCAGAAGGGACCAGAAATGCGGGGTCCCTGTGGTTCCTCTGCCCTGAGCTTCTAGGAACCCAGCAGGGCCGCCTCTGCCCAGAGGTGCAGGTGGGGCAGGACCGCGCCAGGTGGAAGGAAAGGCGCTGAGAGCCCAGGCTCTCTCCTCCGTGGACAAGGCTACACAGTGCAATAATGGGGAAATACACAGTGTGCTAATGGCAGAGTTACATCTCTTGTGCTTTTGGTCTTCTGCCTATTAAGGCAGCAGATGTAGAACTCCCAAGGTTGATGGGAACACGATTTTAAGGGAAGAGAAAGTTTCCCGGGAAAGAAAGTCCAAATCAGGGAGATGCATTTGGTTGGAAATAGGTCCGCTGATTTCTGTTGGGAGAGACCATGGAAATCAGACCTTTGAAGAGATTCCTGCAGTTATTCTGAGTGAGGACAAGGGAGTCCTTAAACAATGAGAGCCAGTGTGGGGATGAAGGGACATGTTTGTGTGCTGTTCAGGATTTGGTGACTGATCCTGTGGGAGTGGCAGTGCTCCATTTGAGAGGGAGGGAGAGGAGAGCCCCTCTTATTTCTGTTAATTTTTAGGGTTGGGGGAGGAAAGGGGATAAGCAATGGGAGGAGTCATGAGAGTTCCCCAGGGGTCAGGGAGCTTCCCAGTGGTTCTGGGGTCACCTGGGGAGGGGCAGAGGCCTGCTGAAAATCACATTGTCTGGGTGAAGTAGAGAGGCTATTGGAGGGAGATGGCAGTTGCTCGGGATCACCTCTGTCTTTGTTGGAAGTTTGCTGGTACCTGTCCCTCGGTTTCAGGCTGGTCCTCAGACTGGGATGAAGGAGGTTGAGAGTTGTGAGCTTTTGAGGGGAAAGTTCCCCCCTTACAGGCAGTTGAGCAGCTGAGTTCTCTCCTCCCACTTGCTTTTGCTGTTGAAGAAAAGGGGAGGCCCTGACTGGTATGTTCAGTAGTTAGAGAGTCAGCCAGTGTACCAAAGGGTTTCAGGTTCAATTCAGTGCTGATGTATCTCTCTCACATGAAACTTTCTTCCTTCCTTCCTTCCTTCCTTCCTTCCTTCCTTCCTTCCTTCCTCCTCCTCCCTCCCTCCCTCCCTCCTCCCTCCCTCCTTCCTCCTCCTCCTCCTCCTCCTCCTCCTCCCCTCCTCCTCCTCCTCCTCTCCTTCTTCTTCTTCTTCTTCTTCTTCTTCTTCTTCTTCTTCTTCTTCTTCTTCTCTTCTCTCTCTCTCTCTCTCTCTCTCTCTCTCTCTCTCTCTCTCTCTGTCTCTCTCTCTCCCCCCCTTTCTCACTTTCCAATCTAAAAATCAATGGAAAAAATATCTTCTGGTGAGGATGAACAATAACAACAACAAAAGAAAGGAAGGCGAGGACACATACCTACCACCTGCTTGCTTAAGACACCCACCAGATCTTTACGGGGAGGCAGATGACCAGACACTCCCAGAGCTCACTCTTGTTCCATTGGAATCACACAGGAGAGGATGTGGACAACCCCTAGTCCCGCTTTCCTTCCCTGGATTTGAGAAGTGTCTGGGCCAGAGGAGAGGCAAGGAGGCTTACAATGTCATGAGAGCAATTGGAAAGCTTTAAGCAAAGATCCAGAAAGGAGAGAGGAACCCAGAGAGGAAAGGGGTACACAGATTGTGTGAAAGAAGTGAGGCTGGCAGGGGGCAGGAGACCTGCTTGGCTCAGAGCTTTATGGAAACAAGGTACACAGTTTTCCAAGGATTAATTTCACCAAGGAATGCACAGAAGGGCAGCTGTATGATGTCAGTCATTTCCTCAAGGATGTTACCACTCTTATTCCAACTGCTAGCATCACCATGGTTCTGGCCCTTAGCAATGCTCCTTTCTTCTTTAGCATCTCATTAACCCTCAGCAGGTTAAACAGACACAGCCCGGCTCTGTCCCAGAGACCCAGGAGCCCTGAGTGTGGGTGGGTGGGAGAGGATCAGCTCTTTGAACCAGCACCCTCGGTGACTCTGATGCACTAAAGTTTGAGAATGCTGGCTGTTGAGGCCCCTGGATGAACAAGATGGGAGCCCATTATAGGAAACACAGACAGCATAAAAATACAACCAGTGCAAAATATAATTCTCTGATGTTAACATCATTCTGTTCTAGCCCTCAAAGTAGAACCAATTTCAGTCTCTTGCCAGGCATCTTCCTTCACCTGTTCTAGCCCAGGACCCCCTACCTCCACCCCCAGGCTGCCCCAATGGCCCCTTTGTGACCCCCAGCACAGACATCCCATAATCCCTGCAGCTAATGACCTTTTATGGTAGAAGTTCTTGGGGAGTGGAAAGTCCCAGTCAGTTTCGGTTTCCTATCAGAAGACAGCCTTCTCAGCAGCAAGTTGTCAGGAAATTGCTAAAAAAATGACCTGCCCTGGCAGTCCTAGGGCAGGAGGTCTTGTCTTTACAGTGAGACCCATCCTTTCCACACCAGGAAGTGGTCACAGCAGGTGCAGGCTCGTAGTGTAAGTCAGGTTGGCTGGACATCAGAGATTCAGCCTTATTCCTCCCAAAGTCGCCTTCTCCTTGTTGGGGAGCACTTACTGATCTTGCTGCCATCTGCCCTCTTGAAGTAGTGGTTCCCATGCATATTGCACACATAACAGCAAGGCACACTTATTTATTTTTAAATTATTTTTAATTGATTTTAGAGAGGTAGGGAGGGGGAGAGAGATAGAAATATTAATGACTATTTGGCTGCCTCTTGCATGCCTCCTATATGGATAGAGTCCGAAACCCTGTCATGTGCCCTGACCGGGAATCGAACTGTGACCTCTTGGTTCATAGGTCGAAGCTCAACCACTGAGCACACAGCTGAGCCAGGCTGGCATTTTTCTTTTATTGTTTAATTTAATTTTATTAGTTTAATTTATTCTCACCCAAGGATAATTTTTCCATTGATTGGAAGGGGTAGGGGAAAAAGGGGGAGAGAGAGAAAAAGAAACATTGATGTGAGAGAGACACATCAATTAGTTTGCTCCTGCACTCACCCTGATTGGGGCCCGGGGATGGAACCTGCCCTTGACCAGAAATCAAACCCCTGGCCCTTCCATGGGAGGGTGGACACTTTTACCATTAAGCTGCAGAGGCCAGGGCCAGGCTGGCACATTTAAATGCATGGCTCTAGCTGGTCCCAGGTTCGATAAACTCCCTCAAGGGCACATGCCGGGATTGTGGGCTCCATCCCCAGTAGGGAGTGTGCAGGAGACAGCCAATCAATGATTGTCTCTCAACATTGATGTTTTTATCTTTCTCTCTCCCTTCCTCTCTGATACCAATAAAAATAAATAAATAAATAAACAAATAAATGCCCGGATAGGACTCTACCAAAGTCTAGGGAATAATAAAAGTAAGGTACCACAGAGGTCCATGGACAACCTGATTTACAAAACTTACCTTCCTCTCTGGCACTGGGTTCTTCTCCAGCTCTTACTCAAGCTAGGGCAGCCCCTTAAGAGTCTCTATGAAGGTATCTTCCCTCCCATAAAGAGTGAGATTGAAGTCCAGCATTTCTTCTTATATTATTTCTGAGGGTCTCTTTCATTCTATTGGCCTCCTACCCTGCTGGTTGAAGTGGGAAAGCTATTTAAGACCCTCTTTTTGAAAGATTCCTACCTGTATCCTTGGCCTCATCAGGCCAACCATATCAGAATGCAACATGGTAACCCAACATTCATGGCAGGGCTGCAACTCTGAACAGTAGGGAACTTCTCAAAGGTTCCCCTTCACCCTGACACTTTTGTACCATCTGACTATGTCAATCATATCTCCACTTCTAAATTTACACTCTATTCTCCACAGTCTGAGAAACACTAACTTTGCCTTTCTTCCTCTGCCTGCCTCTTCTATAACTTATAACTTATATTTGCATACCTCTTGTGTGTGTTACAAAATTCATTCACAGACCACTGGTTTGAGTGAGAAAACTGATTTAAGAGAAGTTCAGATAGTTTCTCAATGTCACTCATCTAGAGTTGGAATTCTAATCCGGATTTTTTGAATGCTAATGTTCACTGTTCTTTTATTTTTTCACTACAGCCCAGCTGCCTGATATGCTATTTGTTAAAAAAATCCCTCCATTCATTTCTTCCTTTTTCCTTTTCTTATCAGATGGAGGCTTTTATTTTCACAAGTTAAAGAATTTATCGAAAAACTTTTAAATTATGCTCCTGCCCATTCTGCTCCTGGTTACCCAAGTCACCTTCCTAAAACTTGGCTTTTATCATGCCATGTCCCAGCACCCAATCTTCACTGCTTACCATAATGAATGCTTCAATTATTGCCTTTACTGTACAATGAATATTGCTCCTTTTCTGAGTGCCACTGAGCATCAGGTAGTATAGTAAATTCTTTATGTTTCTTCAATTTAATCCATGTAACACCCATATAATACAATCTTTATTAATTACTGATTTTACAAGAAGACTGAAGCTTTGGAAATACTTAAGGCTAAAAAAATAATAAATATAGAATTCAAATCCATGTCTGCTTGCTAAACTTTTCCTTTTTTCTTTTCTTTTCCTTTTTTTTTTTTTTTTTTAACCACATAGGCCTCTCTTGGAGAAATAACTGAGTAATTGAATGATTTTGACAAATGCTTTGGAAATATGGAATAATTTTGTTAATAAATATTGCTTGATGGTTCTGCTCTTTCTTTCTTTTTTGTTTTTGTTTTTTTTTGTTTTGTTTTGTTGATATTTCAGTTCGGCAGAACGTTCTGGAGAGAGAGAACCATGAATTAGCATTGCCAGGAAAAGGAACATTTAAGTTAACGGTCAAGTTGCCTCCAGCCTCAAATGAAGTCCATGATGCCTCTAAAGAGAAAATTCCATCAAATGTAAGTAAAGAAGTGAGTAGCCAGGAAGTAGGGAGTTCTCCCAAGGTGTGGGGGATGGGAAACACAATGAGGAACACTTAGTGGAACAAACAATATAAATCAAACTGCAGTGAGAAATGCAACATATACATGTGGTGGGATAGGTATGCAATAATGAAGGTGGAGGCACTTTTTGTTTGATTTTACAAACTTTTGGAAAAGTCAAGAATTAAGGTTATAATAAGGGAGGTTTGAGATAAAATTTTGGGTTGCTCTTAACCTGGAACGTGTTGTATTTGTTTTACTTTTACATTGTTTTGAGGAGATAGCAGTCCATACTGCATGTACTAAGTATTTCCTAAAATGGTATAAAAATTGTATCCACCTCGTTGGTTTGTAGGATTGTTGTGAGGGTTGTATAAAGCAAATGGTGCAGTGTTCATAGGAAAGACTCAATAAGTGTTAAATGGGGGAAAGATGTAGATCTTACCTCATGCCCTGAACACCAGTTATATATTGTTCTGAGTAAGTGGAGGTGCCACTACACACGGGGGACACTCAAAAGCATCATTGCTGGAGTTCTTCACTCTGTGTCTTTTGACCCTCTATCTCCAGGCTGGTCTCAGGCACATTTTCTTAATAATTAAAAAAAAATTGCATTATTGGTAATTTATTGATGCTACTTTATTGTTTGAATTTCAGGAATCCAAGACCAAAGAAGATGCCAAAGAACCAGGTAAGGTCTCAATTGAGATGACTGGCCTTCACGAGGCAGTTTTGCTTTGATTAAAGATGGCCCTTGTAGACATCATCTTTATCTTCTTTACTTCACCAGGCAGGTTTTTCTCAGCTTGGCGATGGCTTGGGCTGCATCCTCTTTATACTCTCAGCCTGCTGTTCAGAGGGTGAACACTCGGGGGAGCCACCTAAGGGCTCAGGTTAGGAGGATGGAAACAGCTCTCTGTGGGGACTGGGAGACACCTTTTGAGTGGAGGGCTATGAGGGGCCTGGAGGAAGGTGATGAAGTGACCTTTAGAGCCCCTTGTGCCCAAGCTGCCATCGAGAAGCAAGTACATGACGTGTCAGTGGGTGCTGTGTGTGGCTAAGTCAGTTTCTGAGCACTGGGTGTGGAAAGTGCTGTCCTCAGGAGCCACTACAGGAAGGTGTGGGTCCTCAGTGGATGAAAGCTTCTGATGCTGGATGCAGGATGGGGGTGCAACCCTCCAGAACAGCAGCAGCTTTTCCTCCCACCTGCTATAAGATAGAGCCTGACACCTAGTGGCTGCTGTGGAGTCTGTTAAAAAGATAAAGCCCAGACCACATTCTGGATGAAGCTGACTTTTCTGGCCTCATTTCTTACATCGCTATACATGAGAGTTCCTTGAGCTCTATTGGTCAGATAATCATTTCCTAAATAGTTTGAAACAACACAATACTCAGCCCATATTCTGGTGCTCACAGTACTATCTACTCCACTTTTTTCTGCCTAAATTCAATAGACCCTTCAAGATCGACTCAGATTCCTCTCTTCTCTAAAGCCTTTCCAAGCCAGCCAATCTCTTTATCTCTCTTTTCTGGAATCCTGACTTAATTGTTGGTGCTGTTTATGGCAATACCTCTCTTGTGATGAAACTTCTAATAGTGGGTTAACAAGGCTCTCATCATACACTCCGCCCAATACTCTCATTTTTTAATTTTTATTAAAAAAATATTTTGTAATATTTTTTTTACAGAGAAGAAGGGAGAGGGATAGAGAGTTAGAAACATCAATGGAGAAAAACATCAATCAGCTGCATCCTGCACACTCCCTACTGGGGATATGCCCACAACCAAGGTACATGCCCTTGAGCAGAATCAAATCTGGGACCCTTCAGTCTGCAGGCCACCACTCTATCCACTGTGCCAAACCGGCTAGGGCAATATTCTCATTTTTTAATTAAGAGATGTGCTCAAGGTCACATGGCTAAAGAGTGGTGGAGTCAGAAGTTGAACTCATAGAGCCTTAACCCCAACCAGTACTCATTCTGGTTTGTCATACCTGTCGCATTGCATGCTAGTTTATGTTGCTATTGAATCCTCAAGCTATTTCTTATTTGGCATGAGTGTGTGTGTGTGTGTGTGTGTGTGTGTGTGTGTGTGTGTGTTTTGGGGTGATTTAACTGCTGTAACAACTTCCCAGATTATAGTGCAGTGTAGTTGACAGCTAGGGTGGTGTGCAGAGTCTAGACTGCTTCATGCAGTCATTTGGGAATATAGGCCTCCTTGATACATGGCCTCCAAGGTACTGCAATAGAGAATGGAGATTCATATGAAGGAAACACGTATTGGTCATGCTTGGAAGTGGAACTCATCCCTTTTCCCCATATTCCATTAGTCACACCAACCCTACAATAGGAATTTAATTGTAGGAAGTCTGGGCAATATTTCCCAGAAAGAAAACAAAATGGAGTTGACAAGTACATGACATTTTACTCTGCCATAATAAACATTTACAAATATTAGTTTCTTTTTTCATTTTTCTTGAATATGTCCATTAGAAAAATAAGTTCCTTATCTAATGCTTTTTTGTGTACCCCTCTCCACATATCTATATAGTACCTTCAACATAACAAGGGCTTCAACTGAATATTGAGCAGAGAATGTTTAAAGAACCTATTATACCCATCATGCTTCACTGCAATGGATGAAGCATAGAGTGAGACTGACTTTATGTATATGTATAACTCACTTATGGTCAACAATGGGAGGAACAAGCTGGCTGGAGTGATTGCTACTCACTGAGTTTGATGTACACATGTAGCCCTCTAAGCCATTTTAATTTCTCTGTGTATGTCCTAGTAATTCAGTGTAAGCATCATTTTTCACTTTAGTGATGGGAAGTACTCCTTTTCAGAGCATAAAGTGTTAGATTGTGCTCATGTTTGGCATCATCAGATATTCTTGCTTTGTTCCAGTGGTCCAAGCACTAAATCTCCAATTCAACAAACACTCATTGAGCCTCAAGTATATACCATATGCTAGCAATATCAGGATGCATAAACATGTTCCTTGCCTTTGATATACTGGTTCAATAATAATACTATGGTGCTGTGATAGAAATATATGTCAGCAGAAAAAGGTGTAATAAAATTGAACATCATCAAAATAATTCATTTAAGCTAAAAGCCTTTTAAGATCTGTTTTTATTTGAGTTAGCTAAGAGGTTGGGAAGGAAAGAAGACAGTGTCTTATGATAATTTACTTTGATAAAATCACAGTAGAGAACTATAAAACCTTGACCTCTTTTTTATCCCTAAAATCAGATGCATCAGAAGATACACAAATGTCTATCAAGAGAAGATCAGAAAAAATGGAAGTTATCCCAAAGCAATGTGAAAATATTCCCTCTTTGGTTGCATTTGAAAATCTCAAAGCAAATGTGAATGATATTATGCTAACCTTGTTGGTGCAGAACATAAGTGGCCTGTCCAGTGATGATTTTCAAGTGGAAGTGATACAAGATTTTGATGTTGGAGTAGTTACCTTTCGAAAATACTTAGGTAAGATGAAGTGACCCTTCTTTACAGTCTTCTTTGCACAGCACATTTGGGATTTGGGACTCTCAGCTAATGGAATGTCTCTGAAAGTTTGACTCTTCTTAGAAGCTGGTAAGAGAGGACTCCAAGTGAATATAGATCCTTTTTATTTGAAAGAAACAATTTTGTTGTGAATCCAAATTATGGCATGTTTAATAAATTAAATTTATTGTATGAGTTTTGTGTGTGTGTGTGTGTGTTTGTGTGTGTGTGTGTGTGTGTGAGAGAGAGAGAGAGAGAGAGAGGAGAGAGAGAGAGAGAGAGAGAGAGAGAGAGAGAGAGAGAGAGAGAGAGAGAGAGAGAGAGAGAGAGAGAATACACATACATGAAAATCTAAGTGAAGTCCAAGGGTCTTAAAGTGAGTGTTTTCACGTGTTACCTCATTGAGGGAAGTAAATATTGATCTGTGTTACCAAACTGCACTTAAAGTAATAATTATAATACTAGCAAATATCAAATGCTGTTACTCCAAGTCAGGGACTATGCTAAAATGTGTACATGTATTAATTGATTTGTTCCTTTCAACAATCTTTTGAGATGATTATTATTATTTCTTATTTTATACCGAGGAGACAGAGGTGTAGAGATGTTAATAAATGAAGACCTGGATACATCTATCTAGCCTGTACTGTTATCCCCTTTACCATATATCTTCTCAGTGTTTTCATGGTCATCCACATAAGCAGGGAGAGTAAGTCCATGTGATTCAGAAAATGAGTGATCTTTGAGATCTGTGGGAGGAGGCTGTGAGTTGGAAGAGTCATCTCCAGGAAAATGAGGACATTTTCCAGTTTCAAGCCCTCGCTATTCCATAGCTGTGGCAGTGGAATGGTTCATTAAGAGCATGGGTCATGCCCTGGCCAGGTGGCTCACTTGGTTGGAATGTGATCCCATGCATCGAAAGGTGGATTCGATGTTGATTTTTTCCTCTCACATTGATGTTTCTCTCATCTTTCCCTTACTTTCTCTCTCAAGTCAACAAAAATGTATCCTAGGTCAGGATAAAAAAGAAAGAGCAAGGCCATGAAGTAAAAATTCTAGCTTTAACATTTAAGTAATTACTGAGGTTGGCCAAGTTACAGTCAACTGTGTGCTTTGCTTTCTTCACCTATAAAATGGGGATAATAATACCTACCTTGTTCAGTTTCTGTGAGAATTAAAGAAATAATGTTTGAGAAGCTCTTAACATAGTTCCTGTTAAGGACATGGTAAGGACTCAATAAGGGGGCTATTCTGAAATCAACTGTATGATTATTTCTCATACAGGTAGAACTAGATGGACCTGCTTTTGTTTATTGAGGAAAAATTTTGCATGCCTACTATGTGCACATGTCTAGGTGCAATAGTAGTAATTCAAGATTTTGTTGTTGCTGAGATGAATAATACTTGCTCCCTGCTTCAGAGGAACTCCTATGGGGCAGGGTGGAATCCAATACATAAATGAACAGTGAAGATCAAGAAGAGGAGAAGCTGCCTCCCTTGGCTGTGAACAGCAGGCTGTGGGGAATGGGAGGAAAGGGGACCCAAACAAGGCAGTGTGGCTTTGTCCTGCCTATATCCTTCTATGAAGCTTAGACTCCAACAGTACCAGGCTGTCAGGTCCCAATTATACTATGTTGCATGTCACTGCTCTTCCCTCTGCCTGAAATGCTTCCTCCCTTATCTATCTGGTAAACTCTTCTTCATCCTTCAAAACTCAGATTGGTGACTACTTACTCCGGAATCCTTGTCTGAGTGCCAATATTCGTCTTCTGGCCTCATGTGATTCCACAATAGACCACTTGCTTGCTTCCAAGACTTCCTACCTCCTGGAAAGTGAATGTTCAAAAACATGTTATATTCCTCACTCTCTCTCCCCAGCTCCTAGCACAGTGCCTGACACAATGTGGGCCCAGCATCGATATTTATTTATTTGAAAGAGATTATTGGGTTGAGTCCTGAAAGAGGAATAGGACCAAGATAAAAAATTGGAGGAAGGCATTTCAAGCACAGGAAACTATATAAACAAAGGCAAAGGAGAATGAGTTTTCACAATAATGACTAGTTTCTGTGGCAGTATGAAAATAAAATGAATGGCATCAAATAACCAGAAGTGATATTTAGAAGTTCATTTGAAGTCAAATAGCAAAGAACCTATTTCACCTACCTAAGGAGTGTGAACTCATGCCTGCAGGTAATGGGGAGCCATTGAAAGACTTGAGAAAGGGGTGAAGTGAGGAATTTGAATAGTAGAGAGTACTCAGGTGGTTATATCAAGGAGGGTTTGAGTGGGCTGTAACGGAGCTAGGAACATAACTCTGTGGTAAGACATTCATAGATGCATTATTTTTCAGAGACTGGGAATTTTAGGCAAGTAAGCTCACATTTAGGAATTAAAATCTTGCACCTAAAAATTGAGTGCTTAGTCCTTTTCTTTATCTCTATTAATTCAGATATTTTCAGTATAATATAAAGATATAATTTTCTGATTGATTAATTTTGGTTTGCAGATGCCATGAAATTTGTTGAAGATTGTGCCACTCATCACTCAGTGATACAACTTCAGCTCTCTCCAAGACTTTTGGAAATGACAAAAACAATCAGAGTTGAAAACCTGCCACCTGGTGTTGACTCCTATAATTTAAAATGTTTATTTGAAAATCCTCAAAATGGAGGGGGAAGAGTTGTCAGTATTGAATATTTTCCTGAAGAGAGTTCAGCTCTGATAGAATTTTTTGACAGAAAAGGTAATGTTTATTAGCCTGATTTTGTACACCTTACCTGGCATAATTTAAATATGTTAGAAGATATTATTATAGTTATCAGTTGAATTCTGATGTATTTTATTTTTATTCAAATATTTCCTTGGTAATCCAATTAGTTATCCTGTTCATCTGGGATATTTTACTTAAGGTGTCCAGCGATTCAAACATTAAAGAAGTAATGCCACATTGTTGAAAGATATAAAGTTTCTTTCTTAAGGTCTCTACCTAGGATAACTGAAAAATAATATAATTCTTAGAATTCTGGAAATACTGTGTTAAAAAGAGGTTAGCTGCTTTTTAGATGTACACTTGGCAAAAATTCTCAAGTTAATTTCAACAAGTTTAGGTAAAGAAATATTCAGAAGCACATAAGCTCCTAGAAAGTTTCAGTACTTCCCCTTCCCCCTGTCAGGGCCATCATTCAGAAGTTAATCGGAGCGATTTCACATGATCAGTGGGTGCAGCATTTCATGTGATACTGGCTTGGTGGTGATGAACTACTTTAGCTTTTTCTTCTCTGTGAAGCTCTTTATCTGACCTTCAATTATGAATGATAACTTTGCTGGGTAGAGTAATCTTGCTTGTAGGTTCTTGCTATTCATCAATTTGAATATTTCTTGCCACTCCTGTCTGGCCTGCAGAGTTTCTGTTGAGAAATCAGATGATAATCATACGAGTGTTCCCTTGTAGGTAATGAACTGTTTTTATCTTGCTGCTTTTAATATTCTCTCTTTGTCTTTTGTCCTTGGCATTTTAATTATGATGTGTTTTTGTGTGGTACTCTTTGGATTCCTTTTGTTTGGGGTTCTGTGCACTTCCTGGACTTGTAAGTCTATTTCTTTCACCAGGTGGGGGAAGTTTTCGGTCATTATTTTTTCAAATAGGTTTTCAGTATCTTGTTCTCTCTCTACTTCTGGCACCCCCATAATTCTGATGTTGGTATCAATATGTTTAAAGTTGTCCCAGAGGCTCCTTGCATTATCTTAATATTTTTGGATTCTTTTTTCTTTTTGCTTTTCCAGTTGGATGTTTTTTGCTTCTTCGTATTTCAAGTCTTTGACTTGATTCTTGGGATCCTCTAGTCTGCCGTTGAATTTCTGTAATTATTCTTTATTTCAGTCACTGTATGCTTAATTTCTGATTGGTCCTTTTCCATATCTCCATATTCTTGAAGGTCTCACTAAATTTCTTGGATGTTTCTAGATGATTCTTGAGTAACCTTATAACCATGATTTTGAACTCTATATCCAGTATTTTGCTTTCTTCCATTTCTTTCATTTGTGACTTATTTCTTTGTCTCCACATTTTGGCTGCTTCCCTATGTTTGTTTCTATCTACTGGGTAGTTGCTAAGTATCCTTGAGTTGCTAGAGTGGCTTTTGTAGTAGGTGTCCTATAAGGTCCACTGGCTGAGCCTCCCAGTTACCTGAGGTGGACACTCTTGTGGGCTGTGTGTACAGTCTTCTTATAGTTAACCATTGGTTGCTGTTGGTGTCAATGGGAGGAATTAACCGCCAGGCCAACTGGCTGTGACGACCAGCTGTGTCTACTCTGGAAGATCTATTGTGCAGGAGACACACTTATGGGCAGGACTTGCTTCACTGGGACTTTGATGCTCACTGAGTCTTCCCCTTGAGTGTGTCTCTTATGGATGTGAAGAATTGTAACCCAGTATGGTCTCACACTGACCAGTGGGTATACTGGCTCTTGGATCTCCAAGGAGGTTCAAGGTCAGCCATTGTCTGGGGCCACCCAGCAGGAGTTACAGAGACATCTGCAGATTCCTCCTTGTTGTATGGGATTTGGAAGTTCTCAAACAAAGCCCAGCTGTGAAGCAAGGCCTTCTTTTGGAAGCTCTGGGGCTCTGACCCAGCTCTAGTTTGACAGGTTTTAGGCAGAGAAAGTACAGGCCATTCATATGCAAGAACCAAAGCGCACAGCTTGGGTGGACTTGTAAATTGGATGAGATAGGGTTTCTGGACATCACCAAAGCAAAGCAAAAAGCAATGGCTACCAGTCACCCCTACACCAAAGAGGCCCGTGGGTCTCTGCATCCCATGCCCCTGTGCAGGAACAGTAATTTGCTGTGAGCACCTCTGAGAGAAAGCCACCCTTGCATTCCTGTCCCAATGCCAGGCAGTCCAGTTTCTCTCTGTATGTGTCTGCGTCCCCCAGAATCTCGCCTGGAACTGGAGTTCAGAGCAAGCGGGAGCTTGTATCTCCCTCCTGATTAAAAGAGCAGCACATCCAGGTGCCATCAGTTTCCACACCTCCCTACCTCTTACCAGTCTCAATGAGTTTTCTTAACCTCTTTAGTTGTGAAACTTCCACCCAGCCAGCTTTCCTGTGGTCCTGGGTGGTAGTTGTTCTGCCTGTTAGTTGTAATTTTCATGTGGTTGTGAGAGGCAGCAAGTATAAGTGTTTACCTATGCTGACAACTTAGTTCTTTCCCCAGTTGAAGTTATTTTTAACATCTTTCCACAAGGATGCTATTTTAATCCAAATTGTTACTGGAATTCATCGTAATTCCTTTCCTTCTTAGACTCCTTGTACCTGTCTAATAACTACCACAAAATGAGTTTTGTGAAAAGGAGACATGCCCATATACCATTCTAGCGACAGTCCCAGTAAATGTGGCAAAAGACTGATTGTGGCAGGAATGGGGGAGATTCAGGACTTGCCAAATCAATCTCTGGGCTGGGATCAGATGATTTTGAGGATGACCTTGGTTTGGAATGCCTGGTAGAAGGGCAAGAGTGTGGGCTTTGGGGTCAAACAGATACTGATTGAAATCTTAGCTCAGATATTTACAGTCTACATGACCCTATTTGAGTTACCTAACTTTTACTAGCCTGAGTTATTGTTTTTTGTTTGTTTATTTTTAAGGTTTTTATTTTATTTTTATTGATTTCAGAGAGGAAGGGAGAGATAGTTATATAGAGAGATAGAAACCTCAATGATGAGAAAGAATCATTGATTGGCAGCATCCTGCACACCCCACACTGAAGAACTAGCCCACAGCCCAGGCATGTGCCCTTGCCCAGAATCGAACCCGGAACCCCTCAGTCCACAGGCCGATGCTCTATCCATTGAGCCAAACTGGCAAGGGCTAGCCTGAGTTTTATCATGTGCAAATAGTGATGATAATAATAATGTCTCTATCTCAAAAGGTTGTCATGAGGATTAAATTAATTAAATATGGGTAAAGCACTTAGAATAGTGTCTGACACTTAGTAAGCTATGAAAATTATTATGCTCCTCCCCTTAGAAGTAATAATAGAATCTAAGTTATCTATGAAACCTAAAATTGTGAGAGGCACAAGAAACAGCACATAGCATGATTCTTAGACAAGGTTGGCTTTAAGCACCAAAATATTCTTTACACTGGCGCAAACAGTATCCCTGCTGGTGACCAAAGTCATATCTATTTCTTAACCTGGTGGTGATTTATCAATGTTATCAGAAAAACAGAAAGTAGAATTTACATAACAGAGTTTCACCATACAGTGATCTTGGCCAGAAAGTAATTACTCCATTACACAAGGGATACCTGTGCAGCGTTAATACATATGAATTTATATTTGAGCACTTTAAGAGTAGAGCTGCCCTTTTAAGGACCCTATTTGAGTTACCTAATTTTTACTAGCCTGAGTTATTGTTCTTTGTTTGTTTATTTTTAAGGATTTTATTTTATTTTTATTGATTTCAGAGAGGAAATCAATAATACCATGTTGTAACTTCTGAGTTCTACAGATACTAAGATCCGTTCTCCCCCCCACCCCACCCCCACACACACAACACATACATAAGAGAATTTTGTTTGTTTTCATTTGAAACATATTACCCTGGGATTACATTATTTTATTTCTTTCCTTTTAAGTGTTAGACACCATCATGACCAAGAAGCTTGACCTCAATAATATGCCGCTCTCCGTGTTTCCATACTATACCTCTTTGGGCACAGCTTTGTATGGAAAGGAGAAGCCTCTGATCAAGCTTCCAGCACCATTTAAAGAATCTTTGGATCTTTGTTTATGGAAGTTCTTACACAAAAGGAATCATCTGATTGAGGAGATAAATGAAGAAGTGAGACTTTCTCACAGTGAGCTATCATGGTATCCCCTCAAAGGTGAAATTACCATTAGACCTGCAGCCACTTTAGTCAATCAAGGAAGAAAAAGAATCAAGAACTGGAAGAAAGATGCTTCCACAGCCTTCTTCAGCATCAGATCTAGATTTAAAGTTACCCCATTTAAAGTGGATCCAGTAGTGTGGGACATCATGAAAAATGACTTAGAAGATGAAAGACTTTTGATTGAGTTTGATACAGATATGGGGATTGTAACCTTAGTGGGGAAATCAGAGGATGTAGAAAACTTTGAGCCACAAATCAAGGAATTAATAGAAAAGGCCACTGAAAAAATTAAAAGAGAAAAGCAAAGTCTGAAGGAGAAAGTGGCCATTTCTCCAAGAAAGTATTCTCTTTTGTGCCATAGCGGTGTACAGGAGCGTCTCCGCAGGGAGTACCCAGAGATGGAGATTTTTTATGACAAAGCCACCCATCACATGTGCTTTAAAGGACTTGGTGTAGATGTGTATAAAGCAAAGTGTGAAGTCCAGGAAAAGGTGTTCACCATGGTTCAGAAAAGCATTCAACTTCCCCCTGAGGTTTTCCAGTTTTTGCAACAGGTCAACTGTTCAGAACTCTCCAAGTCTCTTTTGATAGCACAGAAAATTCTTGCAGTTTATGAGCTAGAGGGCACAACTGTTTTCTTAACCAGCTGTTCTTCTGAAGTCCTATTAGAAGCTGAAAAGCAAATGCTCAGTGCCTTAAGTTATAAGCGCATAGTCGTTGAGGACAGGGAAGTTCTGAACAGCAAGAAATGGAAAGCCATCACTAACAATTTGCCTAAGAAACATAATTCCTCCTCAAAGACTGTAATGATCAATGAGTTAACTTCAGGAACCACAGCTGAGGTCATTGTTGCAGGCTGTGTGAGAGAAGTAAATGAAATCTACAACATCCTTTTAGACTTTGTGAGGAAAAACAAAAATAGAGAGATTCCTTGAAGTAAAGCCTCCCTTAGTTATTGATTATTTAAAGGCAGAGAAGAAGCTATTCTTGCAAAAGATAAAGATGAACAAGCTAAATGTTCAGGTAGAATTCAATCCTAGGAACAAACCAAAAGGCATTTTATTAACTGGCTCAAAGGCCGAAGTCCTAGAGGGAATGAACCTCCTCAAGCAAGCCAGGGATACAGTTTGTGTTAAAAGCATCAGTATTGATAAGCCAGGAGCCAGCCAGTCATTCCGGGATAGACCATGGTATTATAAACGTGAGGTACGGTCATTTGGTTGTTTTGTGGAACTACTGCAGAATGAAGAACAGAAGGAGGGAGGTGGCAGTGATGGGCAGAAGTGCTCCTGTCGGACAGAATTGACCCCCAGAGTCTCACTGATTGTACAGCAAGGCGACTTGACACGGTTTCCTGTAGAAGTGGTGGTGAATGCTGCCAATGAGAACCTCGATCTCAGTGGGGGCCTGGCTGCTGCTCTTTCAAAGGCAGCTGGCCCTGAGCTCCAAGCAGACTGTGACCGGATAGTGAAGGAAAAGGGTAAGATCCCAGCTGGCCATGCCACCATCTCGAAACCAGGGAAGCTCCCATACCACCAGGTCATCCACGCAGTAGGACCCAAGTGGGACAGCAATGATGTTGTGGGATGTGTGTTACAGTTAAAGAATGCTGTGAAAAGAAGTCTGAATTTGGCTGATAATTTCCAGTACCAATCCATAGCCATCCCTGCCATTAGTTCTGGAGACGGTGGCTTTCCCTTAGCCCAGTGTGTGGAGGCCATTGTTTTGGCCATCAAGGAAACCTTCCTGTATAACTCGGCTGGAAGCACCTTGAAAGAGGTTTACCTTGTGGATTTAGCTGGGAAGACTGTTGAGGCCTTTGCTGAAACTGTGAAAACTGTATTTAAAAACAACAAGCCTGGTACTGCTTCCCTGCCCAGTGTACCAGCAGGAGTCCAGCCGGGCCCGAGAAACGATGATGGAAACAGACAAATGCTGCTGTGCCCAGGCGGTCTGAGGATCCAGTTGGTGAAAGGAGATGTGCAGAATGCTATGGTGAGTGTCCCTTTTTTACAGAGCACCCACTAGGTGCTGCAGCTCCAGGGAGTCTGTTGCCAAAGGCAGACTAGGATCAAGGGAGAATTAGGGAGAGAACCCCATGCTCTCCATGCTGACCTGGAAACAAGTTTCCTTAGAAAATTGGGCTGCTTCACCACAGCATTTACGGATAGAGAGTGGCCAGTTATGTGTGGGACCTGGAAGTGTATTCAGATCACCATGTTCCCAGTAAATGTGAAAATCCGCAATAATAGCTGACAATTACAAGGCTCTCTGTATTTATTCAGGGCCTTTGTTGCTGTCATATTTTGGCAAATCTGATGTTAATTTCCTATCAAATTTATTGATAGCAGATATAGAAAATTAGAGTGTAGAATGGGGACAGAAGACAGGAATCTTGTCAATGGAGCTGAACCAGGTTGAGCCTGGAGGCCTGAGTCTGAGGGCCAATCAGCACCCAGCACCAGTAAGAAACTGTGGGAAGGAAAGTCCAATCTGCACCTGGAAATGGTGTGAGTATTATGTGGGGACAGTTGTTGTAGGTCTACCAGGGGGTGATGTGTTTTTTTAAAAATGTTTTAACAACCTTTTCAACACAGGCTCTAAGTAATGGGAATAGCCCTGGAAGCCCCTGCTGTGCCTGATGTTCCTTCCTTACTTTGAGGATTGTGGGCAGGCCTTGGAGAGATTCCTAGGGAAGGCCATTTGCCTATCTTTTTTGGAGAAATATCTGCTGACATCCTTTTTCCTCTTTTAAATTGGATTATCTTTTTAAATAATTATTAATTTCAGACAGGAGGGTAGAGGGAGAGAGATAGACAGACACATCAGTGATGAGAAAGAATCCTTGATCGGCTGCCTCCTGCACACCCTTTACTGGTGATGGAGCCTGTAGTCGGGCATGTGTCCTTACCTGGAATCGAACCTGGGACTCTTCAGTCCATAGGCTGACACTCTTTCCACTGAGCCAAACCATCTACAGCAATTGGGTTCTCTTTTTATTACTGAATTTTAAGAGTTCTTTATGTATTTTGGATACAGGTCCATTACCAGATTATGATTTGCAAATATTTTTTCCCATTCTGTGGATCATCTTCCTTATATAAAAAGCTTAAATGATAATTACAAGAATAATTGATAACAATGATTACTTAGCATGTGCCAAGTAATATGGTAAGTGCTTGGCTTGCATTTTCTCATTCAATGCCATGAGGTAGATTCCAGGATTATTATTCTTCTCAAAGAGTTGAAGGAATGAGACGTAGAGGGGCTAAGTAATTTGCCCAACTCTCAAAGCTAACAAATTGTAGAGGCATGATTGGATTTTGTTCAGGCACTTTTTCAAAAATATTATAATGATTTTGTTTCTCATTTAAAAAAAACAACAACCCACAACAACACATACTTACGCAAGAAACTCTTTGATCGTGAATCAGTAATTGGAATGAGTTCCATTTCCTGTCCATCTTGAACACTAAATAATACTTTATTCCTTCCATTCCTTTTTCCCCCATGGAGGTTTGGCTTCCAATGCCACAGTACATGCCATTTGTTTCTTGTCCATGACCCATGCAGGAAAGCTTTGAAAATGACTTAGTCACATGCCTCTCCTTTCTTCTCTTCGTATCTTACTCTAGCTGATTAATCTGCTCACATGTCCTGCTGGAAACGCTTCCATAGCTTCTCACTGTCTGCTGGGAAGTCCAGGTGGCCTGGCACTTGAGGTCCTCTGCAGTCTACCCCCATGGTAACATTGCCAGCCTGGCTTGCACCATTTTGCTGCACAAGCTGTCTACCAGCTCAACAGCTCACACTCACCATGCATGTGTTCCCCCTTCTGAATGATTTCCCTATCTCTCCCTGCCTGCTTCAACTATTCCCAAAGGGCCCACCTCACGCAGGGGGTCCTCACTGGCCACCGATGACACTTACTCCGGCTCCTTCAGTGATCCCACTTTTTGACAGCTCTCTTTTGTCCTGAAGTGTAACCTAAATAAGTTTCTAATAACACATTGTCTTGGGTGGTATTGTCTCTGAAAACAGTCATCTTTAGTTGTCCTCATTGTGCCAAGTCCAATGGCTCAAATACAGTAATCCTTGATGAATGCTTTTTGTTAGAATTTGAAACAAATTTTTGGTTTTGTCTTTAGGCTGAAGTTCTTGTCAACACCATTCCTTGGGATCTCAACCTTAATACTGAGCCCCTTTCTCGGGCCCTCTTGGCAAAAGCTGGGCCAAATCTCCAGAAGGAATTGTACGAAGCTGCACAAGGGATAGCTGTTGACGTGGGCACAATTCTTCAAACCGCTGGTTGTAATCTGCAATGCTACCAAGTGCTTCACGTGGTGGTTCCGAGCTGGAAAGATGGCAATACATCTTCATACAAGGTGAGGCCTGGTTTTAAATTCTCTGGGAAATTGTGTACCCCTTTGTTCTCTTTTCAATAAAATGTAGAAATGTAGTTTGCACCCTGTCTATTTCTCTTCTGCAATAACTTCACATTCTAGGCAGGTTCCATCACTATGGCCCTTCCTTTTAGTATAGCTGACTGCTCCTGAAGACCAGTCATTGAAGATAGAGAAGAGTTATTGAAGATAGCACATCTTTTAAAAAAAAAAATTGACTTAAGAGAGGAAGGG